>NW_027480422.1:12500000-13750000 GCF_051401765.1 Calliopsis andreniformis | reverse complement strand
ATGTGAAAATTATGGTCATTTCTACGTTCCGGGCAAACTAGGCTTCACTCTAGGGCGTTGCTCCACCAGATCGAATAATGAGGGCCTAAGAAGTCAACGCCAGAAGCTCCAAATACAAAATAAATACAACAGTTTTTCCATCGTATAACAGGAATAATTGCAACCAGTGTGAAAGAGATGGTCATTTCTATATTCCGGGCAATATAAGCTTTACTCTAGGGCGTTGCTGCACCAGATCGAATAGTTAGGGCCTAAGAAGTAAACGCCAGAAGCATAAAGTACAATAAAAGTACTACAGTTTTTCCATCGTATAACAGGAATAATTGCAACCAGAGTGAAAGTGATGGTCATTTCTACATTCCGCGCGACCTAGGCTTCACTCTGGGGCGTTGGTCCACCAGATGGAATAGTTAGGGCCTTAGAAATCAACGCCCGAAGCATAAAATACAATGAAAATACAATAGTTTTTCCATCGTATAAAATGAATAATTGCAACCAGTGTGAAAGTGACGGCCATTTCTACGTTCCGGCCATCCTAGGTATGACTCTGAGGCGTTGCTCCACCAGATCGAATAGTTAGGGCCTAGGAAGATAACGCCAGGTGCATAAAATACAATAAGAATACAACAGTTTTTCCATCATATAACAGGAATAACTGCAACCAGTGTGAAGGTAATGGTCATTTCTACGTTCCGGGCAACCTAGGCTCCACTCTAGGGCGTTGTTCCACCATATCCAATAGTAAGGGACTAACAAGTCAACGCCAGAAGCATAAAATGCAAAACACGTACAATAGTTTTTCCTTCGTATTACACGAATAATTGCAACCGGTGTGAAAGTTATGGTCATTTCTACGTTCCTGGCAAGCTAGGCTTGACCCTAGGGCGTTGGTCCACCAGATCGAATAGTTAGGGCCTAAGAAGTCAACGCCAGAAGCATAAAACACAATAAAGATACAACAGTTTTTCCATCGCATTACAGGAGTAATTACAACCAGTGTGAAAGTGATGGTCATTTCTACGTTCCGGGCAACCTAGCCTTCACTCTAGGGCGTTGCTCCACCAGATCGAATAGTTAGGGCCTAAGAAGTTAACTCCAGAAGCATAAAATACAATGTAAATACAACAGTTTTTGCGTCGTATAATATGAATAATTGCAAACAGTGTGAAAGTAATGGTCATTTCTACGTTACGTGTAACCGAGGCTTCACACTAGGGCGTTTGTCCACCAGATCGAATTGTTCGGGCCTAAGAAGTCAACGCGAGAAGCATAAAATACAATAAAAATACATCAGTTCATCCTTCGTATAACAGGAATAATTGCAACCAGTGTGAAGGTAATAGTCATTCCTACGTTCCGGGCAACCTAGGCTTCACTCTAGGGCGTTGGTCCACCAGATCGAATAGTTAGGGCCTATGAAGTCAACGCCAGAAGCATAAAATACAAAATAAATTCAACAGTTTTTCCATCCTATAAAACGAATAATTGCAACAAGTGTGAAAGTTATGGTCATTTCTACGTTCCGGGCAACTTAGGCTTGACTCTAGGGCGTTGCTCCACCAGATCGAATAGTTAGGGCCTTAGAAGTCACCGCCCGAAGCATAAAATAGAGAATAAATACAACAGTTTTTCCAACGTATAAAACGAATAATTGCATCCAGTGTGAAAGTAATGGCCATATCTACGTTCGGGGCAACCTAGGCTTCGCTCTAGGGCGTTGCTCCACCAGATCGAAGAGTTAGGGCCTTAGAAGTCAACGCCCGAAGCATAAAATACAATAAAGGTACAACAGTTTTTCCATCGTATAACAGGAGTAATTGCAACCAGTGTGAAAGTGATGGTCATTTCTACGTTCCGGGCAACCTAGGCTTCACTCTAGGGCGTAGCTCCACCAGATGGAATAGTTAGGTCCTTAGAAGTCAACGCCCGAAGCATAAAATACAATGAAAATGCAACAGTTTTTGCATCGTATAATATGAATAATTGCAAACAGTGTGAAAGTAATGGTCATTTCTACCTTCCGTCCAACCTAGGCTTCACTCTAGGGCGTTTGTCCACCAGATCGAATAGTTAGGGCCTAAGAAGTCAACGCGACAAGCATAAAATACAATAAAAATACAAGAGTTCCTCCATCGTATAACAGGAATATTTGCAACCAGTGTGAGGGTAACGGTCATTTCTTCGTTCCGGGCAACCTAGGCTTCACTCTAGGGCGTTGCTCCACCAGATGGAATAGTTAGGTCCTTAGAAGTCAACGCCCGAAGCATATAATACAATAAAAATACAACAGTTTTTCCATCGTATAACAGGAATAACTGCAACCAGTGTGAAGGTAATGGTCATTTCTACGTACCGGGCAACCTAGGCTCCACTCTAGGGCGTTGTTCCACCAGAACCAATAGTACGGGCTTTAGAAGTCAACGCCCGAAGCTTAAAATACAAAATAAGTACAACAGTTTTTTCATCGTAGGAAACGAATAATTGCAACCAGAGTGAAAGTTATGGTCATTTCTACGTTCCGGACAACCAGGGCTTCACTCTAGGGCGTTGCTCTACCAGGTCGAATAGTTAGGGCCTAAGAAGTCAACGACAGAAGCATAAAATACAATAAAAATACAACAGCCTTTCCATCGTATAACAAGAATAATTGCAACCAGTGTGAAAGTGATGGTCATTTCTACGTTCCGGGCGACCTAGGCTTCACTCTAGGGCGTTGTTCCGCCAGTACGAATTGTTAGGGCCTTAGAAGTCAACGCGAGAAGCGTAAAATACAAAACAAATGCAACAGTTTTTCCATCGTATAAAACGAATAATTGCAACCGATGTGAAAATTATGGTCATTTCTACGTTCCGTGCAAACTAGGCTCCACGCTAGGGCGTTGCTCCAACAAATCGAATAGCTAGGGCCTTAGAAGTCAACGCCCGAAGCATAAAATACAGTAAAAATACTACAGTTTTTCCATCTTATAACAGGAATAATTGCAACCAGTGTGAAAGTGATGGTCATTTATACATTCCGAGCGACCTAGGCTTCATGCTGGGGCGTTATTCCACCACATCTAATATCTACGGCCTTAGAAGACTACGCCGGAAGGATAAAATACAATATAAATACAGCAGCTTTTCCGTCGTATAAAATGGATAATTGCAATCAGTGTGAAAGGAATGTATCATTTCTACGTTCCGAGCAACCTAGGCATTACTCAAGGGCGTTGCTCCACCAGATCGTATAGTTTGGGCCTAAGAAGCCAACGCCAGAAGCATAAAATAAAATTAAAATACAACAGTTTTTCCATCGTATAACAGGAATAATTGCAACAAGTGTGAAGGTAATGGTCATTTCTATGTTCCGGGCAACCTAGGCATTACTCAAGGGCGATGCTTCACCAGATTGAATAGATAGAGCCTAAGAAGTCACCGCGAGAAGCATAAATTACAATAAAAATAATACAGTTTTTCCACCTTATAACAGGAATAATTGCAACCAGAGTGAAAGTGATGGTCATTTCTACATTCCGGGCGACCTAGGCTTCACTCTGGGGCGTTGGTCCAGCAAATCGAATATTTTGGGCCTAAGAAGCCAACGCCAGAAGAATAAAATAAAATTAAAATACAACAGTTTTTCCATCGTATAACAGGAGTAATAGCAACCAGTGTGAAAGGTATGGTCATTTCTACGTTCCGGGCAACCTAGGCTTCACTCTAAGGCGCTGCTCCACCAGATCGAATAGCTAGGACCTAAGAAGTCAACGCCAGGAGCATAAAATACAATATAAATACAACAGTTTTTCCATCGTATAAAACGAATAATAGTTCGAGTGTGAAAGGTATGGTCATTTCTACGTTCCCGGTAACCTTGGCTTCACTGTAGGTCGTTGCTCCACCAGATCGAATAGTTAGGGCCTAAGAAGTAAACGCCAGAAGCATAAAGTACAATAAAAATACTACAGTTTTTCCATCGTATAACAGGAATAATTGCAACCAGAGTGAAGGTGATGGTCATTTCTACATTCCGAGCGACCTAGGCTTCACTCTGGGGCGTTGGTCCAGCAAATCGAATAGTTAGGGCCTAAGAAGTCAACGCCAGAAGCATAAAATACAATAAAAATACAACAGTTTTTCCATCGTATAAGAGGAATAACTGCAACCAGGGTGAAAGTACTGGCCATTTCTACGTGACGGATAACCTAGGCTCCACTCTAGGGCGTTGTTCCACCAGGTCCAATAGTAAGGGACTAAGAAGTCAACGCCAGAAGCATAAAATACAAAACAAGTACAATAGTTTTTCCGTCGTATAACAGGAGTAATTGCAATCAGTGTGAGAGTAATGGTAATTTCTACGTTCCGGGAAACCTAGGCTTCACTCTAGGGCGTTGCTCCACCAGATCGAATAATGAGGGCCTAAGAAGTCAACGCCAGAAGCACCAAATACAAAATAAATACAACAGTTTTTCCATCGTATAACAGGAATAATTGCAACCAGTGTGAAAGAGATGGTCATTTCTATATTCCGGGCAATATAAGCTTTACCCTAGGGCGTTGCTGCACCAGATCGAATAGTTAGGGCCTAAGAAGTAAACGCCAGAAGCATAAAGTACAATAAAAGTACTACAGTTTTTCCATCGTATAACAGGAATAATTGCAACCAGAGTGAAAGTGATGGTCATTTCTACATTCCGGGCGACCTAGGCTTCACTCTGGGGCGTTGGTCCACCAGATGGAATAGTTAGGGCCTTAGAAATCAACGCCCGAAGCATAAAATACAATGAAAATACAATAGTTTTTCCATCGTATAAAATGAATAATTGCAATCAGTGTGAAAGTGACGGCCATTTCTACGTTCCGGCCATCCTAGGTATGACTCTGAGGCGTTGCTCCACCAGATCGAATAGTTAGGGCCTAGGAAGATAACGCCAGGTGCATAAAATACAATAAGAATACAACAGTTTTTCCATCATATAACAGGAATAACTGCAACCAGTGTGAAGGTAATGGTCATTTCTACGTTCCGGGCAACCTAGGCTCCACTCTAGGGCGTTGTTCCACCATATCCAATAGTAAGGGACTAAGAAGTCAACGCCAGAAGCATAAAATGCAAAACAAGTACAATAGTTTTTCCTTCGTATAACACGAATAATTGCAACCGGTGTGAAAGTTATGGTCATTTCTACGTTCCTGGCAAGCTAGGCTTGACCCTAGGGCGTTGGTCCACCAGATCGAATAGTTAGGGCCTAAGAAGTCAACGCCAGAAGCATAAAACACAATAAAGATACAACAGTTTTTCCATCGCATTACAGGAGTAATTACAACCAGTGTGAAAGTGATGGTCATTTCTACGTTCCGGGCAACCTAGCCTTCACTCTAGGGCGTTGCTCCACCAGATCGAATAGTTAGGGCCTAAGAAGTTAACTCCAGAAGCATAAAATACAATGAAAATGCAACAGTTTTTGCATCGTATAATATGAATAATTGCAAACAGTGTGAAAGTAATGGTCATTTCTACCTTCCGTGCAACCTAGGCTTCACTCTAGGGCGTTTGTCCACCAGATCGAATAGTTAGGGCCTAAGAAGTCAACGCGACAAGCATAAAATACAATAAAAATACAAGAGTTCTTCCATCGTATAACAGGAATAATTGCAACCAGTGTGAGGGTAACGGTCATTTCTTCGTTCCGGGCAACCTAGGCTTCACTCTAGGGCGTTGCTCCACCAGATGGAATAGTTAGGTCCTTAGAAGTCAACGCCCGAAGCATATAATACAATAAAAATACAACAGTTTTTCCATCGTATAACAGGAATAACTGCAACCAGTGTGAAGGTAATGGTCATTTCTACGTACCGGGCAACCTAGGCTTCACTCTAGGGCGTAGCTCCACCAGATGGAATAGTTAGGTCCTTAGAAGTCAACGCCCGAAGCATAAAATACAATGAAAATGCAACAGTTTTTGCATCGTATAATATGAATAATTGCAAACAGTGTGAAAGTAATGGTCATTTCTACGTTACGTGTAACCGAGGCTTCACACTAGGGCGTTTGTCCACCAGATCGAATTGTTCGGGCCTAAGAAGTCAACGCGAGAAGCATAAAATACAATAAAAATACATCAGTTCATCCTTCGTATAACAGGAATAATTGCAACCAGTGTGAAGGTAATAGTCATTCCTACGTTCCGGGCAACCTAGGCTTCACTCTAGGGCGTTGGTCCACCAGATCGAATAGTTAGGGCCTATGAAGTCAACGCCAGAAGCATAAAATACAAAATAAATTCAACAGTTTTTCCATCCTATAAAACGAATAATTGCAACAAGTGTGAAAGTTATGGTCATTTCTACGTTCCGGGCAACTTAGGCTTGACTCTAGGGCGTTGCTCCACCAGATCGAATAGTTAGGGCCTTAGAAGTCACCGCCCGAAGCATAAAATAGAGAATAAATACAACAGTTTTTCCAACGTATAAAACGAATAATTGCATCCAGTGTGAAAGTAATGGCCATATCTACGTTCGGGGCAACCTAGGCTTCGCTCTAGGGCGTTGCTCCACCAGATCGAAGAGTTAGGGCCTTAGAAGTCAACGCCCGAAGCATAAAATACAATAAAGGTACAACAGTTTTTCCATCGTATAACAGGAGTAATTGCAACCAGTGTGAAAGTGATGGTCATTTCTACGTTCCGGGCAACCTAGGCTTCACTCTAGGGCGTAGCTCCACCAGATGGAATAGTTAGGTCCTTAGAAGTCAACGCCCGAAGCATAAAATACAATGAAAATGCAACAGTTTTTGCATCGTATAATATGAATAATTGCAAACAGTGTGAAAGTAATGGTCATTTCTACCTTCCGTCCAACCTAGGCTTCACTCTAGGGCGTTTGTCCACCAGATCGAATAGTTAGGGCCTAAGAAGTCAACGCGACAAGCATAAAATACAATAAAAATACAAGAGTTCTTCCATCGTATAACAGGAATAATTGCAACCAGTGTGAGGGTAACGGTCATTTCTTCGTTCCGGGCAACCTAGGCTTCACTCTAGGGCGTTGCTCCACCAGATGGAATAGTTAGGTCCTTAGAAGTCAACGCCCGAAGCATATAATACAATAAAAATACAACAGTTTTTCCATCGTATAACAGGAATAACTGCAACCAGTGTGAAGGTAATGGTCATTTCTACGTACCGGGCAACCTAGGCTCCACTCTAGGGCGTTGTTCCACCAGAACCAATAGTACGGGCTTTAGAAGTCAACGCCCGAAGCTTAAAATACAAAATAAGTACAACAGTTTTTTCATCGTAGGAAACGAATAATTGCAACCAGTGTGAAAGTTATGTTCATTTCTACGTTCCTGTCAACCTAGGCTTGGCTCTAGGGCGTAGCTCCACCAGATCGAATAGCTAGGGCCTTAGAAGTCAACGCCCGAAGCATAAAATTCAATAAAGATACAACAGTTTTTCCATCGTATAACAGGAATAATTGCAACCAGAGTGAAGGTGATGGTCATTTCTACGTTCCGGGCAGCCTAGGCTTCTCTCTAGGGCGTTGCTCCACAACGTCGAATAGCTCGGGCCTTAGAAGTCAACGCCCGAAGCATAAAATACAAAATAAATAGAACAGTTTTTCCATAGTATAAAACGAATAATTGCAACCAGTGTGAAAGTAATGATCATTTCTACGTTCCGGGCATCCTAGACTTAACTCTGAGGCATTCCTCCACCAGATCGAATACGTAGGGCCTTAGAAGTCAACGCCAGAAGCATAAAGTACAATCAAAATCCAACAGTTTGTCCATCGTATAACAGGAATAATTGCAACAAGAGTGAAGGTAACGGTCATTTCTACGTTCCTGGCATCCTAGACTTAACTCTGAGGCATTGCTCCACCAGATCGAATACATAGGGCCTTAGAAGTCAACGCCAGAAGTATAAAGTACAATCAAAATCCAACAGTTTGTCCATCGTATAGCATAAGTAATTGCAACCAGAGTAAAAGTAATGTTCATTTCAACGTTCCGGGCAACCTAGGTTTCACTCTAGGTCGCTGCTCCACCAGATCGAATAGTTAGGGCCTACGAAGCCAACGCCAGAAGCATAAAATACAATTAAAATATAACAGCTTTTCCATCGTATATACTATATATTTGCAAACAGTGTGAAAGTAATGGTCATTTCTACGTTCCGGGCAACCTAGGCTTCACTTTAGGGCGCTGCTCCACCTGATCGAATAGCTAGGGACTTAGATTTCAACGCCAGAAGAATAAAATACTATATAAGTAAAACAGTTTTTCCATCCTATAAAATGAATGATTGCAAACAGTGTGAAAGTGATGGTCATTCCTACGTTCCGGGCAACCTGGGCTTCATTCTAGGGCGTTATTCCACCACATCTAGTAGCTACGGCCTTAGAAGTCAACGCTGGAAGCATAAAATACAATAAAGATACAACAGTCCTTCCATCGTATAAGAGGAATAATTGCAACCAGTGTGAAGGTAATGGTCTCTTCTATGTTCCGGGGAACCTAGGCATTACTCTAGGGCGGTGCTCCACCATATCAAATAGTTTGGGCCTACGAAGTCAACGCCAGAAGCATAAAATACAATATAAATATTTCAGGTTTTCCACCGTATATAATGTATATTTGCAAACAGTGTGAAAGTAATGGTCATTTCTACGTTCCGGGCAACCTACTAGTCACTCTAGGGCGTTGCTCCACGAGATCGAATGGTTAGGGACTTAGAATTCAACGCCAGAAGCATAAAATACAATAAAAATGCAACAGTTTTTCCATCGTATAACAGGAATAACTGCAACCAGTGTGAAAGTACTTTCATTTCTACGTTTCGGCCAACCTAGGCTCCACTCTAGGGCGTTGCTCCACCAAATCGAATAGCCAGGGCCTTAGAAGTCAACGCCCGAAGCATAAAAAACAATAAAAATACAACGGTTTTTCCATCGTATAACAGGAATAATTGCAACCAGAGTGAAAGTTATGGTCATTTCTACGTTCCGGACAACCAGGGCTTCACTCTAGGGCGTTGCTCTACCAGGTCGAATAGTTAGGGCCTAAGAAGTCAACGACAGAAGCATAAAATACAATAAAAATACAACAGCCTTTCCATCGTATAACAAGAATAATTGCAACCAGTGTGAAAGTGATGGTCATTTCTACGTTCCGGGCGACCTAGGCTTCACTCTAGGGCGTTGTTCCGCCAGTACGAATTGTTAGGGCCTTAGAAGTCAACGCGAGAAGCGTAAAATACAAAACAAATGCAACAGTTTTTCCATCGTATAAAACGAATAATTGCAACCGATGTGAAAATTATGGTCATTTCTACGTTCCGTGCAAACTAGGCTCCACGCTAGGGCGTTGCTCCAACAAATCGAATAGCT
Organism: Calliopsis andreniformis; assembly: GCF_051401765.1. Classification (NCBI taxonomy): domain Eukaryota; kingdom Metazoa; phylum Arthropoda; class Insecta; order Hymenoptera; family Andrenidae; genus Calliopsis; species Calliopsis andreniformis. The sequence continues at coordinate 13,740,625 of NW_027480422.1, read as the reverse complement.
GGGGCCTTAGAAGTCAACGCCCGAAGCATAAAATACAGTAAAAATACTACAGTTTTTCCATCTTATAACAGGAATAATTGCAACCAGTGTGAAAGTGATGGTCATTTATACATTCCGAGCGACCTAGGCTTCATGCTGGGGCGTTATTCCACCACATCTAATATCTACGGCCTTAGAAGACTACGCCGGAAGGATAAAATACAATATAAATACAGCAGCTTTTCCGTCGTATAAAATGGATAATTGCAATCAGTGTGAAAGGAATGTATCATTTCTACGTTCCGAGCAACCTAGGCATTACTCAAGGGCGTTGCTCCACCAGATCGTATAGTTTGGGCCTAAGAAGCCAACGCCAGAAGCATAAAATAAAATTAAAATACAACAGTTTTTCCATCGTATAACAGGAATAATTGCAACAAGTGTGAAGGTAATGGTCATTTCTATGTTCCGGGCAACCTAGGCATTACTCAAGGGCGATGCTTCACCAGATTGAATAGATAGAGCCTAAGAAGTCACCGCGAGAAGCATAAATTACAATAAAAATAATACAGTTTTTCCACCTTATAACAGGAATAATTGCAACCAGAGTGAAAGTGATGGTCATTTCTACATTCCGGGCGACCTAGGCTTCACTCTGGGGCGTTGGTCCAGCAAATCGAATAGTTTGGGCCTAAGAAGCCAACGCCAGAAGAATAAAATAAAATTAAAATACAACAGTTTTTCCATCGTATAACAGGAGTAATAGCAACCAGTGTGAAAGGTATGGTCATTTCTACGTTCCGGGCAACCTAGGCTTCACTCTAAGGCGCTGCTCCACCAGATCGAATAGCTAGGACCTAAGAAGTCAACGCCAGGACCATAAAATACAATATAAATACAACAGTTTTTCCATCGTATAAAACGAATAATAGTTCGAGTGTGAAAGGTATGGTCATTTCTACGTTCCCGGTAACCTTGGCTTCACTGTAGGTCGTTGCTCCACCAGATCGAATAGTTAGGGCCTAAGAAGTAAACGCCAGAAGCATAAAGTACAATAAAAATACTACAGTTTTTCCATCGTATAACAGGAATAATTGCAACCAGAGTGAAGGTGATGGTCATTTCTACATTCCGAGCGACCTAGGCTTCACTCTGGGGCGTTGGTCCAGCAAATCGAATAGTTAGGGCCTAAGAAGTCAACGCCAGAAGCATAAAATACAATAAAAATACAACAGTTTTTCCATCGTATAAGAGGAATAACTGCAACCAGGGTGAAAGTACTGGCCATTTCTACGTGACGGATAACCTAGGCTCCACTCTAGGGCGTTGTTCCACCAGGTCCAATAGTAAGGGACTAAGAAGTCAACGCCAGAAGCATAAAATACAAAACAAGTACAATAGTTTTTCCGTCGTATAACAGGAGTAATTGCAATCAGTGTGAGAGTAATGGTAATTTCTACGTTCCGGGAAACCTAGGCTTCACTCTAGGGCGTTGCTCCACCAGATCGAATAATGAGGGCCTAAGAAGTCAACGCCAGAGGCACCAAATACAAAATAAATACAACAGTTTTTCCATCGTATAACAGGAATAATTGCAACCAGTGTGAAAGAGATGGTCATTTCTATATTCCGGGCGACCTAGGCTTCACTCTGGGGCGTTGGTCCACCAGATGGAATAGTTAGGGCCTTAGAAATCAACGCCCGAAGCATAAAATACAATGAAAATACAATAGTTTTTCCATCGTATAAAATGAATAATTGCAATCAGTGTGAAAGTGACGGCCATTTCTACGTTCCGGCCATCCTAGGTATGACTCTGAGGCGTTGCTCCACCAGATCGAATAGTTAGGGCCTAGGAAGATAACGCCAGGTGCATAAAATACAATAAGAATACAACAGTTTTTCCATCATATAACAGGAATAACTGCAACCAGTGTGAAGGTAATGGTCATTTCTACGTTCCGGGCAACCTAGGCTCCACTCTAGGGCGTTGTTCCACCATATCCAATAGTAAGGGACTAAGAAGTCAACGCCAGAAGCATAAAATGCAAAACAAGTACAATAGTTTTTCCTTCGTATAACACGAATAATTGCAACCGGTGTGAAAGTTATGGTCATTTCTACGTTCCTGGCAAGCTAGGCTTGACCCTAGGGCGTTGGTCCACCAGATCGAATAGTTAGGGCCTAAGAAGTCAACGCCAGAAGCATAAAACACAATAAAGATACAACAGTTTTTCCATCGCATTACAGGAGTAATTACAACCAGTGTGAAAGTGATGGTCATTTCTACGTTCCGGGCAACCTAGCCTTCACTCTAGGGCGTTGCTCCACCAGATCGAATAGTTAGGGCCTAAGAAGTTAACTCCAGAAGCATAAAATACAATGAAAATGCAACAGTTTTTGCATCGTATAATATGAATAATTGCAAACAGTGTGAAAGTAATGGTCATTTCTACCTTCCGTGCAACCTAGGCTTCACTCTAGGGCGTTTGTCCACCAGATCGAATAGTTAGGGCCTAAGAAGTCAACGCGACAAGCATAAAATACAATAAAAATACAAGAGTTCTTCCATCGTATAACAGGAATAATTGCAACCAGTGTGAGGGTAACGGTCATTTCTTCGTTCCGGGCAACCTAGGCTTCACTCTAGGGCGTTGCTCCACCAGATGGAATAGTTAGGTCCTTAGAAGTCAACGCCCGAAGCATATAATACAATAAAAATACAACAGTTTTTCCATCGTATAACAGGAATAACTGCAACCAGTGTGAAGGTAATGGTCATTTCTACGTACCGGGCAACCTAGGCTCCACTCTAGGGCGTTGTTCCACCAGAACCAATACTACGGGCCTTAGAAGTCAACGCCCGAAGTATAAAATACAAAATAAGTACAACAGTTTTTTCATCGTAAGAAACGAATAATTGCAACCAGTGTGAAAGTTATGTTCATTTCTACGTTCCTGTCAACCTAGGCTTGGCTCTAGGGCGTAGCTCCACCAGATCGAATAGCTAGGGCCTTAGAAGTCAACGCCCGAAGCATAAAATTCAATAAAGATACAACAGTTTTTCCATCGTATAACAGGAATAATTGCAACCAGAGTGAAGGTGATGGTCATTTCTACGTTCCGGGCAGCCTAGGCTTCTCTCTAGGGCGTTGCTCCACAACGTCGAATAGCTCGGGCCTTAGAAGTCAACGCCCGAAGCATAAAATACAAAATAAATAGAACAGTTTTTCCATAGTATAAAACGAATAATTGCAACCAGTGTGAAAGTAATGATCATTTCTACGTTCCGGGCATCCTAGACTTAACTCTGAGGCATTCCTCCACCAGATCGAATACGTAGGGCCTTAGAAGTCAACGCCAGAAGCATAAAGTACAATCAAAATCCAACAGCTTGTACATCGTATAGCATAAGTAATTGCAACCAGAGTGAAAGTAATGGTCATTTCTACGTTTCGGGTAACCTAGGCTTCACTCTAGTGCGTTGCTCCACAAGATCGAATTGTTCGGGCCTAAGAAGTCAACGCGAGAAGTATAAAATACAATAAAAATACATCAGTTCATCCATCGTATAACAGGAATAATTGCAACCAGTGTGAAGGTAATGGTCATTCCTACGCTCCGGGCAACCTAGGCTTCACTCTAGGGCGTTTGCCCACCAGATCGAATAGTTAGGGCCTATGAAGTCAACGCCAGCAGCATAAAATACAAAATAGATTCAACAGTTTTTCCATCGTATAAAACGAATAATTGCAACAAGTGTGAAAGTTATGGTCATTTCTACGTTCCGGGCAACTTAGGCTTGACTCTAGGGCGTTGCTCCACCAGATCGAATAGTTAGGGCCTTAGAAGTCACCGCCCGAAGCATAAAATAGAGAATAAATACAACAGTTTTTCCAACGTATAAAACGAATAATTGCATCCAGTGTAAAAGTAATGGCCATATCTACGTTCGGGGCAACCTAGGCTTCGCTCTAGGGCGTTGCTCCACCAGATCGAATAGTTAGGGCCTAAGAAGTCAACGCGACAAGCATAAAATACAATAAAAATACAACAGTTATTCCATCGTATAACAGGAATAACTGCAACCAGTGTGAAAGTAATGATCATTTCTACGTTCCGGGCATCCTAGACTTAACTCTGAGGCATTCCTCCACCAGATCGAATACGTAGGGCCTTAGAAGTCAACGCCAGAAGCATAAAGTACAATCAATATCCAACAGTTTGTCCATCGTATAACAGGAATAATTGCAACAAGAGTGAAGGTAACGGTCATTTCTACGTTCCTGGCATCCTAGACTTAACTCTGAGGCATTGCTCCACCAGATCGAATACATAGGGCCTTAGAAGTCAACGCCAGAAGTATAAAGTACAATCAAAATCCAACAGTTTGTCCATCGTATAGCATAAGTAATTGCAACCAGAGTGAAAGTAATGGTCATTTCTACGTTTCGGGTAACCTAGGTTTCACTCTAGAGCGTTGCTCCACAAGATCGAATAGCTAGGGCCTTAGAAGCCAACACCCGAAACATAAAATACAATAAAATACAACAGTTTTTCCTTCGTATAACAGGAATAATTGCATCAAATGTGAACGTGATGTTCAGTTCCACGTTCCGGCAACCTGGGCTTCACTCTAGGGCGTTCGTCCACCAGATCGAATAGTTAGGACCTACGAAGTCTGCGCCAGAAGCATAAAATGCAATATAAATACAACAGTTTTTCCATCGTATAACAGGAATAAAGCAAACAGTGTGAAAGGTATGGTCATTTCTGCGTTCCGGGCAACCTAGGCTTCACTCTAGGGTGTTGCTCCACAACATCGAATAGATACGGTCTTAGAACTCACCGCCAGAAGCATAAGATACAATATAAATACAACAGTTTTTCCATCGCATAAAACGAACAATTGTTACCAGTATGAAAATTATGGTAATTTCTACATTCCGGGCAACCGAGGCTTCACCCTAGGGCATTGCTCCACCAGATCCAATAGTTATGGCCTTAGAAATCAACGCCCGAAGCATAAAATACAATGAAAATACAATAGTTTTTCCATCGTATAAAATGAATAATTGCAATCAGTGTGAAAGTGACGGCCATTTCTACGTTCCGGCCATCCTAGATATAACTCTGAGGCGTTGCTCCACCAGATCGAATAGTTAGGGCCTAGGAAGTCAACACCAGGTGCATAAAATACAAAAAAAATACAACAGCTCTTCCATCATATAACAGGCATAATTGCAACCAGTGTGAAAGTGATGGTCATTTCTACGTTCCGGGCGACCTAGGCTTCACTCTAGGGCGTTGTTCCGCCAGTACGAATTGTTAGGGCCTTAGAAGTCAACGCGAGAAGCGTAAAATACAAAACAAATGCAACAGTTTTTCCATCGTATAAAACGAATAATTGCAACCGATGTGAAAATTATGGTCATTTCTACGTTCCGTGCAAACTAGGCTCCACGCTAGGGCGTTGCTCCAACAAATCGAATAGCTAGGGCCTTAGAAGTCAACGCCCGAAGCATAAAATACAGTAAAAATACTACAGTTTTTCCATCTTATAACAGGAATAATTGCAACCAGTGTGAAAGTGATGGTCATTTATACATTCCGAGCGACCTAGGCTTCATGCTGGGGCGTTATTCCACCACATCTAATATCTACGGCCTTAGAAGACTACGCCGGAAGGATAAAATACAATATAAATACAGCAGCTTTTCCGTCGTGTAAAATGGATAATTGCAATCAGTGTGAAAGGAATGTATCATTTCTACGTTCCGAGCAACCTAGGCATTACTCAAGGGCGTTGCTCCACCAGATCGTATAGTTTGGGCCTAAGAAGCCAACGCCAGAAGCATAAAATAAAATTAAAATACAACAGTTTTTCCATCGTATAACAGGAATAATTGCAACAAGTGTGAAGGTAATGGTCATTTCTATGTTCCGGGCAACCTAGGCATTACTCAAGGGCGATGCTTCACCAGATTGAATAGATAGAGCCTAAGAAGTCACCGCGAGAAGCATAAATTACAATAAAAATAATACAGTTTTTCCACCTTATAACAGGAATAATTGCAACCAGAGTGAAAGTGATGGTCATTTCTACATTCCGGGCGACCTAGGCTTCACTCTGGGGCGTTGGTCCAGCAAATCGAATGGTTAGGGCCTAAGAAGTCAACGCCAGAAGCATAAAATACAATAAAAATACAACAGTCTTTCCATCGTATAACAGGAATAATTGCAACCAGTGTGAATGTATTGGTCTTTTCTATGTTCCGGGCAACCTAGGCTTTACTCTAGGGCGGTGCTCCACCATATCAAATAGTTAGGGCCTAAGAAGTCAACGCCAGAAGCATAAAACACAATATAAATATAACAGCTTTTACATCGCATATAATGTATATTTGCAAACAGTGTGAAAGTAATGGTCATTTATACATTCCGAGCGACCTAGGCTTCATGCTGGGGCGTTATTCCACCACATCTAATATCTACGGCCTTAGAAGACTACGCCGGAAGCATAAAATACAATATAAATGCAGCAGCTTTTCCGTCGTATAAAATGGATAATTGCAATCAGTGTGAAAGGAATGTATCATTTCTACGTTCCGAGCGACCTAGGCTCCACTCTAGGGCGTTGCTCCACCAGATCGAATAGTTTGGGCCTAAGAAGCCAACGCCAGAAGAATAAAATAAAATTAAAATACTACAGTTTTTCCATCGTATAACAGGAATAATTGCAACCAGAGTGAAAGTGATGGTCATTTCTACATTCCGAGCGACCTAGGCTTCACTCTGGGGCGTTGGTCCAGCAAATCGAATAGTTAGGGCCTAAGAAGTCAACGCCAGAAGCATAAAATACAAAATAAGTACAACAGTTTTTCCATCGTATGAAACGAATAATTGCAACCAGTGTGAAAGTTATGGTCATTTCTACGTTCCTGTCAACCTAGGCTTGGCTCTAGGGCGTAGCTCCACCAGATCGAATAGCTAGGGCCTTAGAAGTCAACGCCCGAAGCATAAAATACAATAAAGATACAACAGTTTTTCCATCGTATAACAGGAATAATTGCAACCAGAGTGAAGGTGACGGTCATTTCTACGTTCCGGGCAACCTAGGCTTCACTCTAGGGCGTTGTTCCACCAGATCGTTTAGTTAGGGCCTAAGAAGTCAACGCCTGATGCATAAAATACAATATAAATACAACAGTTTTTCCGTCGTATAAAACGAATTATTGAAACCAGTATGAAAGTTATGATCATTTCTACGTTCCGGGCAGCCTAGGATTCACCCTAGGGCGCTGCTCCACCTGATCGAATAGTTAGGGCCTAGGAAGTCAACGCCAGAAGAATAAAATACGATATATGTACAACAGTTTTTCCATCGTATTTAACGAACAATTGCAACCAGTGTAAAAGTAATGATCATTTCTACGTTCCGGGCATCCTAGACTTAACTCTGAGGCATTCCTCCACCAGATCGAATACGTAGGGCCTTAGAAGTCAACGCCAGAAGCATAAAGTACAATCAATATCCAACAGTTTGTCCATCGTATAACAGGAATAATTGCAACAAGAGTGAAAGTAACGGTCATTTCTACGTTCCTGGCATCCTAGACTTAACTCTGAGGCATTGCTCCACCAGATCGAATACATAGGGCCTTAGAAGTCAACGCCAGAAGTATAAAGTACAATCAAAATCCAACAGTTTGTCCATCGTATAGCATAAGTAATTGCAACCAGAGTGAAAGTAATGGTCATTTCTACGTTTCGGGTAACCTAGGTTTCACTCTAGAGCGTTGCTCCACAAGATCGAATAGCTAGGGCCTTAGAAGCCAACACCCGAAACATAAAATACAATAAAATACAACAGTTTTTCCTTCGTATAACAGGAATAATTGCATCAAATGTGAACGTGATGTTCAGTTCCACGTTCCGGCAACCTGGGCTTCACTCTAGGGCGTTCGTCCACCAGATCGAATAGTTAGGACCTATGAAGTCTGCGCCAGAAGCATAAAATGCAATATAAATACAACAGTTTTTCCATCGTATAACAGGAATAAAGCAAACAGTGTGAAAGGTATGGTCATTTCTGCGTTCCGGGCAACCTAGGCTTCACTCTAGGGTGTTGCTCCACAACATCGAATAGATACGGTCTTAGAACTCACCGCCAGAAGCATAAGATACAATATAAATACAACAGTTTTTCCATCGCATAAAACGAACAATTGTTACCAGTATGAAAATTATGGTAATTTCTACATTCCGGGCAACCGAGGCTTCACCCTAGGGCATTGCTCCACCAGATCCAATAGTTAGGGCCTTAGAAGTCAACGCCCGAAGCATAAAATACAATAAAGATACAACAGTTTTTCCATCGTTTAACAGGAATAATTGCAACCAGAGTGATGGTGATGGTCATTTCTACATTCCGGGCAACCTAGGCGTCACCCTAGGGCGTTGCTCCAACAGATCGAATAGCAAGGGCCTTAGAAGTCAACGCCAGAAGCATAAAGTACAATCAAAATCCAACAGTTTGTCCATCGTATAAATCGAATAATTGCAACCAGTGTGAATGTAATGTTCATTTCTACGTTCCGGGCAACCTAGGCTTCACTCTAGGGCGTTGTTCCACCAGATCGAATAGTTAGGGCCTAATACGTCAACGCCAGAAGCATAAAATACAATAAAAATACAACAGTTTTTCCATCGTATAACAGGAATAATTGCAACCAGAGTGAAGGTGATGGTCATTTCTACGTTCCGGGAAACCTAGGCTTCACTCTAGGGCGTTGTTCCACCAGATCGAATAGTTAGGGCCTAAGAAGTCAACGCCTGATGCATAAAATACAATATAAATACAACAGTTTTTCCGTCGTATAAAACGAGTTATTGAAACCAGTATGAAAGTTATGATCATTTCTACGTTCCGGGCAGCCTAGGATTCACCCTAGGGCGCTGCTCCACCTGATCGAATAGTTAGGGCCTAGGAAGTCGACGCCAGAAGCATAAAATACGATATATGTACAACAGTTTTTCCATCGTATAAAACGAATAATTGCAACCAGTGTGAAAGTAATAACTATTTCTACGTTCCGGTCATCCTAGACTTAACTCTGAGGCATTGCTCCACCAGATCGAATACGTAGGGCCTTAGAAGTCAACGCCAGAAGCACAAAGTACAATCAAAATCCAACCGTTTGTCCATCGTATAGCATAAGTAATTGCAACAAGACTGAAGGTAACGGTCATTTCTACGTTTCGGGCAACCTAGGCTTCACTCTAGTGCGTTGCTCCACAAGATCGAATAGCTAGGGCCTTAGAAGCCAACGCCCGAAACATAAAATACAATAAAAATACAACAGTTTTTCCTTCGTATAACAGGAATAATTGCATCATATGTGAAGGTGATGGTCAGTTCCACGTTCCGGCAACCTGGACTTCACTCTAGGGCGTTGGTCCACCAGATCCAATAGTTAGGGCCTAAGAAGTCAACACCAGACGCATAAAACACAATAAAAACGCAACAGTTTTTTCATCGTATAACACGGACAATTGCAACCAGTGTGAAAGATATGGTCATTTCAACGTTCCGGGCAACCTAGGCTTCACACTAGGGCGTTTGTTCACCGCGTCCAATAGTTAGTGCCTAAGAAGTCAACGCCAGAAGCACCAAATACAAAATAGATACAACAGTTTTTCCATCGTATAAAACGAATAATTGCAACCAGTTTGAAAGTTATGGCCATTTCTACGTTCCGTGCAACCTAGGCTTTGCTCTAGGGCGTTGCTCCACCACATCGAATAGTTAGGGCCCTGGAAGTCAACGCCAGAATCATAAAATACAAAACAAATGCAACAGTTCTTCCATCGTATAAAACGAATAATTGCAACCCGTGTGAAAGTTATGGACATTTCTACGTTCCGGGCAACCTAGGCACCAGTCTCGGGCGTTGCTCCACCATATACAATAGTTAGGGCCTTAGAAGTCAACGCCCGAAGCATAAAATACAATGAAAATGCAACGGCTTTTCCATCGTATAACACGAATAGTTGCAACCCGTGTGAAAGTGATAGTCATTTCTACGTTCCGGGCAACCCAGGCTTCACTCTAGGGCGTTGCTCCACCAGATCGAATAGCTAGGGCCTTAGAAGTCAACGCCCGAAGCATAAAATACAAAATAAGTACAACAGTTTTTCCATCGTATGAAACGAATAATTGCAACCAGTGTGAAAGTTATGGTCATTTCTACGTTCCTGTCAACCTAGGCTTGGCTCTAGGGCGTAGCTCCACCAGATCGAATAGCTAGGGCCTTAGACGTCAACGCCCGAAGCATAAAATACAATAAAGATACAACAGTTTTTCCATCGTATAACAGGAATAATTGCAACCAGAGTGAAGGTGACGGTCATTTCTACGTTCCGGGCAACCTAGGCTTCACTCTAGGGCGTTGTTCCACCAGATCGTTTAGTTAGGGCCTAAGAAGTCAACGCCTGATGCATAAAATACAATATAAATACAACAGTTTTTCCGTCGTATAAAACGAATTATTGAAACCAGTATGAAAGTTATGATCATTTCTACGTTCCGGGCAGCCTAGGATTCACCCTAGGGCGCTGCTCCACCTGATCGAATAGTTAGGGCCTAGGAAGTCAACGCCAGAAGAATAAAATACGATATATGTACAACAGTTTTTCCATCGTATTTAACGAACAATTGCAACCAGTGTGAAAGTAATGATCATTTCTACGTTCCGGGCATCCTAGACTTAACTCTGAGGCATTCCTCCACCAGATCGAATACGTAGGGCCTTAGACGTCAACGCCAGAAGCATAAAGTACAATCAATATCCAACAGTTTGTCCATCGTATAACAGGAATAATTGCAACAAGAGTGAAGGTAACGGTCATTTCTACGTTCCTGGCATCCTAGACTTAACTCTGAGGCATTGCTCCACCAGATCGAATACATAGGGCCTTAGAAGTCAACGCCAGAAGTATAAAGTACAATCAAAATCCAACAGTTTGTCCATCGTATAGCATAAGTAATTGCAACCAGAGTCAAAGTAATGGTCATTTCTACGTTTCGGGTAACCTAGGTTTCACTCTAGTGCGTTGCTCCACAAGATCGAATAGCTAGGGCCTTAGAAGCCAACACCCGAAACATAAAATACAATAAAATACAACAGTTTTTCCTTCGTATAACAGGAATAATTGCATCAAATGTGAACGTGATGTTCAGTTCCACGTTCCGGCAACCTGGGCTTCACTCTAGGGCGTTCGTCCACCAGATCCAATAGTTAGGGCCTAAGAAGTCAACGCCAGAAGCACCAAATACAAAATAAATACAACAGTTTTTCCATCGTATAAAACGAATAATTGCAACCAGTGTGAAAGTGATAGTCATTTCTACGTTCCGGGCAACCCAGGCTTCACTCTAGGGCGTTGCTCCACCAGATCGAATAGCTAGGGCCTTAGAAGTCTACGCCCGGAGCATAAAATACAATAAAAATACAACTGTTTTTCCATCGCATAAAATGAATAATTGCATTCAGTGTGAGGGTAATGGTCATTTCTACGTTCCGGGCAACCTAGGCTTCGCTCTAGGGCGTTGCTTCACCAGATCGAATAGTTAGGGCCTAGGAAGTCTACGCCAGAAGCATAAAACAGTATATAAATACGACAGCCGTTCCATCGTATAAAACGAACAATTGCAGCCAATGTGAAAGTGATAGTCATTTCTACGCTCCGGGCAACCTAGGCTTCACGCTAGGGCGTTGTTCCACAACATCGAATTGTTACGGCCTTGGAAGTCAACGCCAGAATCATAAAATACAAAACAGATACAACAGTTTTTCCATCGTATGAAACGAATAATTGCAACCGGTGTGAAAGTTATGGTCACTTCTACGTTCCGTGCAACCTAGGCTTCACTCTAGGGCGTTGCTCCACCAGATCGATTAGCTACGGACTTAGAAGTCAACGCCTGAAGCATAAAATATAATATAAATACAACAGTTTTTCCATCGCATAACAGGAATAATTGCAACCGGAGTGAATGTGATGGTCATTTCTACGTCCCGGGCAACCTAGGCTTCACTCTAGGGCGTTGCTCCACGAGAGCGAATAGCTAGGGACTTAGAAGTCAACGCTAGAAGCATAAAATAAAATAAAGATGCAACAGTTTTTCCATCGTATAAAACGAGTAATTGCAACCAGTATGAATGTTATGGTCATTTCTACGTTCCGGGCAACCTAGGCTTCACTCTAGGGCGTTGGTCCACCAGATCCAATAGCTAGGGCCTAAGAAGTCAACGCCAGGAACACCAAATACAAGATAAATACAACAGTTTTTCCATCGTATAAGACGAATAATTGCATCCAGCGTGAAAGTTATGGTCATTTCTACATTCCGGGCAACCTAGGCTTCACTCTAGGGCGTTGCTCCACCAGATCGAATATGTAGGGCCTTAGAAGTCTACGCCCGGAGCATAAAAAGCAAAATAAATACAACAGTTTTTCCATCGTTTGAAACGAATAATTGCAACCGGTGTGAAAGTTATGGTCACTTCTACGTTCCGTGCAACCTAGGCTACACTCTAGGGCGTTGCTCCACCAGATCGATTAGCTACGGACTTAGAAGTCAACTCCAGAAGCATAAAATACAATATAAATACAACATTTTTTCCATCGTATAACAGGAATAATTGCAACCAGCGTGAAAGTGATGGTCATTTCTACGTTCCGGGAAACCTAGGCTTCACTCTAGGTCGTTGTTCCACCACATCGTATTGTTAGGGCCTTGGAAGTCAACGCCAGAATCATAAAATACAAAACAAATGCAACAGTTCTTCCATCGTATAAAACGAATAATTGCAACCCCTGTGAAAGTTATGGTCATTTCTACGATCCGGGCATCCTAGGCTCCAGTCTCGGGCGTTGCTCCACCATATAGAATAGTTAGGGCCTTAGAAGTCAACGCCCGAAGCATAAAACACAATGAAAATGCAACGGTTTTTCCATCGTATATAATGTATATTTGCAAACAGTGCGAAAGCAATGATCATTTCTACGTTCCGGGCAACCTAGCCTTCACTCTGGGGCGTTGTTCCACCAGATCGAATAGTTAGGACCTATGAAGTCTGCGCCAGAAGCATAAAATGCAATATAAATACAACAGTTTTTCCGTCGTATAACAGGAATAAAGCAAACAGTGTGAAAGGTATGGTCATTTCTGCGTTCCGGGCAACCTAGGCTTCACTCTAGGGTGTTGCTCCACAACATCGAATAGATACGGTCTTGGAACTCACCGCCAGAAGCATAAGATACAATATAAATACAACAGTTTTTCCATCGCATAAAACGAATAATTGTTACCAGTATGAAAATTATGGTAATTTCTACATTCCGGGCAACCGAGGCTTCACCCTAGGGCATTGCTCCACCAGATCCAATAGTTAGGGCCTTAGAAGTCAACGCCCGAAGCATAAAATACAATAAAGATACAACAGTTTTTCCATCGTTTAACAGGAATAATTGCAACCAGAGTGATGGTGATGGTCATTTCTGCATTCCGGGCAACCTAGGCGTCACCCTAGGGCGTTGCTCCAACAGATCGAATAGCAAGGGCCTTAGAAGTCAACGCCAGAAGCATAAAATACAATAAAAATACAACAGTTTTTCCATCGTATAACAGGAATAATTGCAACCAGAGTGAAGGTGATGGTCATTTCTACGTTCCGGGAAACCTAGGCTTCACTCTAGGGCGTTGTTCCACCAGATCGAATAGTTAGGGCCTAAGAAGTCAACGCCTGATGCATAAAATACAATATAAATACAACAGTTTTTCCGTCGTATAAAACGAGTTATTGAAACCAGTATGAAAGTTATGATCATTTCTACGTTCCGGGCAGCCTAGGATTCACCCTAGGGCGCTGCTCCACCTGATCGAATAGTTAGGGCCTAGGAAGTCGACGCCAGAAGCATAAAATACGATATATGTACAACACTTTTTCCATCGTATAAAACGAATAATTGCAACCAGTGTGAAAGTAATGACCATTTCTGCGTTCCGGTCATCCTAGACTTAACTCTGAGGCATTGCTCCACCAGATCGAATACGTAGGGCCTTAGAAGTCAACGCCAGAAGCACAAAGTACAATCAAAATCCAACCGTTTGTCCATCGTATAGCATAAGTAATTGCAACAAGACTGAAGGTAACGGTCATTTCTACGTTTCGGGCAACCTAGGCTTCACTCTAGTGCGTTGCTCCACAAGATCGAATAGCTAGGGCCTTAGAAGCCAACGCCCGAAACATAAAATACAATAAAAATACAACAGTTTTTCCTTCGTATAACAGGAATAATTGCATCATATGTGAAAGTGATGGTCAGTTCCACGTTCCGGCAACCTGGACTTCACTCTAGGGCGTTGGTCCACCAGATCCAATAGTTAGGGCCTAAGAAGTCAACACCAGACACATAAAACACAATAAAAACGCAACAGTTTTTTCATCGTATAACACGGACAATTGCAACCAGTGTGAAAGATATGGTCATTTCAACGTTCCGGGCAACCTAGGCTTCACACTAGGGCGTTTGTTCACCGCATCCAATAGTTAGTGCCTAAGAAGTCAACGCCAGAAGCACCAAATACAAAATAGATACAACAGTTTTTCCATCGTATAAAACGAATAATTGCAACCAGTTTGAAAGTTATGGCCATTTCTACGTTCCGGGCAACCTAGGCTTTGCTCTAGGGCGTTGCTCCACCACATCGAATAGTTAGGGCCCTGGAAGTCAACGCCAGAATCATAAAATACAAAACAAATGCAACAGTTCTTCCATCGTATAAAACGAATAATTGCAACCCGTGTGAAAGTTATGGACATTTCTACGTTCCGGGCAACCTAGGCACCAGTCTCGGGCGTTGCTCCACCATATACAATAGTTAGGGCCTTAGAAGTCAACGCCCGAAGCATAAAATACAATGAAAATGCAACGGCTTTTCCATCGTATAACACGAATAGTTGCAACCCGTGTGAAAGTGATAGTCATTTCTACGTTCCGGGCAACCCAGGCTTCACTCTAGGGCGTTGCTCCACCAGATCGAATAGCTAGGGCCTTAGAAGTCTACGCCCGGAGCATAAAATACAATAAAAATACAACTGTTTTTCCATCGCATAAAATGAATAATTGCATTCAGTGTGAGGGTAATGGTCATTTCTACGTTCCGGCAACCTAGGCTTCGCTCTAGGGCGTTGCTTCACCAGATCGAATAGTTAGGGCCTAGGAAGTCAACGCCAGAAGCATAAAACAGTATATAAATACGACAGCCGTTCCATCGTATAAAACGAACAATTGCAGCCAATGTGAAAGTGATAGTCATTTCTACGCTCCGGGCAACCTAGGCTTCACGCTAGGGCGTTGTTCCACAACATCGAATTGTTACGGCCTTGGAAGTCAACGCCAGAATCATAAAATACAAAACAGATACAACAGTTTTTCCATCGTATGAAACGAATAATTGCAACCGGTGTGAAAGTTATGGTCACTTCTACGTTCCGTGCAACCTAGGCTTCACTCTAGGGCGTTGCTCCACCAGATCGATTAGCTATGGACTTAGAAGTCAACGCCTGAAGTATAAAATATAATATAAATACAACAGTTTTTCCATCGCATAACAGGAATAATTGCAACCGGAGTGAAGCTGATGGTCATTTCTACGTCCCGGGCAACCTAGGCTTCACTCTAGGGCGTTGCTCCACGAGAGCGAATAGCTAGGGACTTAGAAGTCAACGCTAGAAGCATAAAATAAAATAAAAATGCAACAGTTTTTCCATCGTATAAAACGAGTAATTGCAACCAGTATGAATGTTATGGTCATTTCTACGTTCCGGGCAACCTAGGCTTCACTCTAGGGCGTTGGTCCACCAGATCCAATAGCTAGGGCCTAAGAAGTCAACGCCAGGAACACCAAATACAAGATAAATACAACAGTTTTTCCATCGTATAAAACGAATAATTGCATCCAGCGTGAAAGTTATGGTCATTTCTACATTCCGGGCAACCTAGGCTTCACTCTAGGGCGTTGCTCCACCAGATCGAATATGTAGGGCCTTAGAAGTCTACGCCCGGAGCATAAAAAGCAAAATAAATACAACAGTTTTTCCATCGTTTGAAACGAATAATTGCAACCGGTGTGAAAGTTATGGTCACTTCTACGTTCCGTGCAACCTAGGCTTCACTCTAGGGCGTTGCTCCACCAGATCGATTAGCTACGGACTTAGAAGTCAACTCCAGAAGCATAAAATACAATATAAATACACCATTTTTTCCATCGTATAACAGGAATAATTGCAACCAGTGTGAAAGTGATGGTCATTTCTACGTTCCGGGAAACCTAGGCTTCACTCTAGGTCGTTGTTCCACCACATCGTATTGTTAGGGCCTTGGAAGTCAACGCCAGAATCATAAAATACAAAACAAATGCAACAGTTCTTCCATCGTATAAAACGAATAATTGCAACCCCTGTGAAAGTTATGGTCATTTCTACGATCCGGGCATCCTAGGCTCCAGTCTCGGGCGTTGCTCCACCATATAGAATAGTTAGGGCCTTAGAAGTCAACGCCCAAAGCATAAAACACAATGAAAATGCAACGGTTTTTCCATCGTATAACACGAATAGTTGCAACCCGTGTGAAAGTGATAGTCATTTCTACGTTCCGGGCAACCCAGGCTTCACTCTAGGGTGTTGCTCGACCAGATCGAATAGCTAGGGCTTTAGAAGTCTACGCCCGGAGCATAAAATACAATAAAAATACAACTGTTTTTCCATCGCATAAAATGAATAATTGCAATCAGTGTGAAGGTAATGGTCATTTCTACGTTCCGGGCAACCTAGGCTTCGTTCTAGGGCGTTGCTTAACCAGATCGAATAGTTAGGGCCTAGGAAGTCAACGCCAGAAGCATAAAACAGAATATAAATACGACAGCCGTTCCATCGTATAAAACGAATAATTGCAGCCAATGTGAAAGTGATAGTCATCTCTACGCTCCGGGAAACCTAGGCTTCACTCTAGGGCGGTGTTCCACAACATCGAATTGTTAGGGCCTTGGAAGTCAACGCCAGAATCATAAAATACAAAACAGATACAACAGTTTTTCCATCGTATGAAACGAATAATTACAATCGGTGTGAAGGTAATGGTCATTTCTACGTTCCGGGCAACCTAGGCATCACTCTAGGGCGTTGTTCCACCAGGTCGAATGGTTAGGGCCTTAGAGGTCAACGCCAGAAGCGTAAAATACAAAATAAATGCAACAGTTTTTCCATCGTATGACTGGAGAAATTGCAACCAGTGTGATAGTGATGGTCATTTCCACGTTCCGGGAAACCTAGGCTTCACTCTAGGGCGTTGCACCACCAGATCGAATAGCTAGGGATTTAGAATTCAACGCCAGAAGAAAAAAATACAATAAAAACACAACAGTCTTTCCATCGTATAACAGGAATAACTGGAACCAGTGTGAAAGTACTGATCATTTCTACGTTCCGGGCAACCTAGGCTTCACTCTAGGGAGTTGCTCCACCACATCGAAGAGCTACGGCCTTAGAAGTCAACGCCAGAAGCATAAAATACAATATAAATACAACAGTTTTTCCATCGTATAAAATGAATGATTGCAAACAGTGTGGAAGTAATGGCCATTTTTACGTTCCGGGCAACCTAGGCTTCACTCTAGGACGTTGCTCCACCAGATCGAATAGTTAGGGCCTTAGAAGTCAACGACCGAAGCATAAAATACAATAAAGATACAACAGTTTTTCCATCGTATAACAGGAGTAATTGCAACCAGTGTGAAAGTGATGGTCATTTCTACATTCTGGGCGACCTAGGTTTCGCCCTTGGGCGTTGCTCCACCAGATCGGATTGTTAGGGCCTTAGAAGTCAACGCCAGAAGCGTAAAATACATAACCGATGCAACAGTTTTTCCATCGTATAATGCGAATAATTGCAACCGGTGTGAAATTTATGGTCATTTCTACGTTCCGGGAATCCTAGGCTTCACTCTAGGGCGTTGCTCCACCAGATCGAATGGCTAGGGCCTTAGAAGTCAACGCCCGAAGCATAAAATACAATAAAAATGCTACAGCCCTTCCATCGTATAACACGAATAAAGGCAACCAGTATGAAAGTGGTAGTCATTTCTACGTTCTGTGCCACCTAGGCTTCGCTCTAGGGCGTTGCTCCACCAGATCGAATAGTTAGGGTCTAAAAAGTCAACGCCAGAAGCATAAAACAGAATATAAATACAACAGATGTTACATCGTACAAAACGAATAATTGCAACCAATGTGAAAGTGATAGTCATTTCTACGTTCTGGGCTACCTAGGCTTCACTATAGGGCGTTGATCCACCAGATCGTATAGCTAGGGCCTAAGAAGTCAACGCCAGAAGCATAACACACAATATAAATACAGCAGTTATTCCATCGTATAAAACGAATAATTGCATCCAGAGTGAAAGTGATAGTCATTTCTACGCTCCGGGCAACCTAGGCTTCAGTCTAGGGCGTTGCTCCACCAGATCGAATAGCTAGGGGCTTAGAATTCAACGCCAGAAGCATAAAATACTATATAAATACAACAGCTTTTCCATCGTATAAAACGAATAATTGCAACCAGTGTGAAAGTTATGGTCATTTCAACATTCCGGGCAACCCAGGCTTCACTCTAGGGCGTTGCTCCATCTGATCGAATATCTAGGGCCTTAGAAGTCTACGCCCGGAGCATAAAAAGCAAAATTAATACAACAGTCTTTCCATCGTATAAAACGAATAATTGCAACCGGTGTGAAAGTTATGGTCACTTCTACGTTCCGTGCAACCTAGGCTTCACTCTAGGGCGTTGCTCCGCCAGATCGATTAGCTACGGACTTAGAAGTCAACTCCAGAAGCATAAGATACAATATAAATACAACATTTTTTCCATCGTATAACAGGAATAATTGCAACCAGTGTGAAGATGATGGTCATTCCTACGTTCCGGGCAACCTAGGCTTCACTCTAGGGCGTTGCTCCACCAGATCGAATTGTTAGGGCCTAAGAAGTCAACGCCAGAAGCATAAAACACAATATAAATGCAACAGTTTTTCCACCGTATAAAACGAATAATTGCATCCAGCGTGAAAGTGATGGACATTTCTACGTTCCGGGCAACCTAGGGTTCACTCTAGGGCGTTGCACCACCAGATCGAGTAGCTAGGAATTTAGAAGTCAATGCCCGAAGCATAAAATACAATAAAGATACAACAGTTTTTCCATCGTATAAGAGGAGTAATTGCAACCAGTGTGAAAGTGGTGGTCATTTCTACGTTCCGGGCAACCTAGGCTTCATTCTAGGTCGTTGTTCCACCACATCGAATTGTTAGGGCCTTGGAAGTCAACGCCAGAATCATAAAATACAAAACAAATGCAACAGTTCTTCCATCGTATAAAACGAATAATTACAACCCGTGTGAAAGTTATGGTCATTTCTACGTTCCGGGCAACCTAGGCTCCAGTCTCGCGCATTGCTCCACCATATAGAATAGTTAGGGCCTTAGAAGTCAACGCCCGAAGCATAAAATACAATGAAAATGCAACGGTTTTTCCATCGTATAACACGAATAGTTGCAACCCGTGTGAAAGTGATAGTCATTTCTACGTTCCGGGCAACCCAGGCTTCACTCTAGGGCGTTGCTCCACCAGATCGAATAGCTAGGGCCTTAGAAGTCTACGCCCGGAGCATAAAATACAATAAAAATACAACTGTTTTTCCATCGCATAAAATGAATAATTGCAATCAGTGTGAGGGTAATGATCATTTCTACGTTCCGGGCCACCTAGGCTTCGCTCTAGGGCGTTGCTTCACCAGATCGAATAGTTAGGGCCTAGGAAGTCAACGCCAGAAGCATAAAACAGAATATAAATACGACAGCCGTTCCATCGTATAAAACGGACAATTGCAGCCAATGTGAAAGTGATAGTCATTTCTACGCTCCGGGCAACCTAGGGTTCACTCTAGGGCGTTGCACCACCAGATCGAGTAGCTAGGAATTTAGAAGTCAACGCCCGAAGCATAAAATATAATAAAGATACAACAGTTTTTCCATCGTATAAGAGGAGTAATTGCAACCAGTGTGAAAGTGGTGGTCATTTCTACGTTCCGGGCAACCTGGGCTTCACTCTAGGTCGTTGTTCCACCACATCGGATTGTTAGGGCCTTGGAAGTCAACGCCAGAAGCGTAAAATACATAACCGATGCAACAGTTTTTCCATCGTATAAAACGAATAATTGCAACCGGTGTGAAAGTTATGGTCACTTCTACGTTCCGGGCAACCTAGGCTTCGCTCTAGGGCGTTGCTTCACCAGATCAAATAGTTAGGGCCTAGGAAGTCAAGGCCAGAAGCATAAAACAGAATATAAATACGACTGCCGTTCCATCGTATAAAACGAACAATTGCTGCCAATGTGAAAGTGATAGTCATTTCTACGCTCCGGGCAACCTAGGCTTCACGCTAGGGCGTTGTTCCACAACATCGAATTGTTACGGCCTTGGAAGTCAACGCCAGAATCATAAAATACAAAACAGATACAACAGTTTTTCCATCGTATGGAACGAATAATTGCAATCGGTGTGAAGGTAATGGTCATTTCGACGTTCCGGGCAACCTAGGCTTCACTCTAGGGCGTTCCTCCACCAGATCGAATTGTTAGGGCCTAAGAAGTAAACACCAGAAGCATAAAACACAATATAAATGCAACAGTTTTTCCATCGTATAGAACGAATAATTGCATCCCGCGTGAAAGTAATGGACATTTCTACGTTCCGGGCAGCCTAGGGTTCACTCTAGGGCGTAGCTCCACCAGATCGAGTAGCTAGGAATTTAGAAGTCAACGCCCGAAGCATAAAATACAATAAAGATACAACAGTTTTTCCATCGTATAAGAGGAGTAATTGCAACCAGTGTTAAAGTGGTGGTCATTTCTACGTTCCGGGCAACCTAGGGTTCACTCTAGGGCGTTGCACCACCAGATCGAGTAGCTGGGAATTTAGAAGTCAACGCCCGAAGCATAAAATACAATGAAGATACAACAGCTTTTCATCGTATAGCAGGTTTAATTGCAACCAGTGTGAAAGTAATGGTCATTTCTACGTTCCGGGCAACCTAGGCTTCACTCTTGGGAGTTGCTCCACCACATCGAATAGCTACGGCCTTCGAAGTCAACGCCAGAAGCATAAAATACAATATAAATACAACAGTTTTTCCATCGTATAAAACGAGTAATTGCAACCGGTGTGAAAGTTATGGTCATTTCTACGTTCCGGGCAACCTAGGATTTAATATAGGGCGTTGTTCCACCAGATCGAATAGAAAGGGCCTAAGAAGTCAACGCCAGAAGCGTAACATACAATATAACTACAACGGTTTTTCCATCGTATAACAGGAGTAATTGCAACCAGTGTGAAAGTGATGGTCATTTCTACGCTCTGGGCGACCTAGGCTTCACTCTAGGGCGTTGTCCCTCCAACTCGAATTGTTAGGGACTTAGAATTCAACGGCAGAAGCATAAAATACAATAAAAATACAACAGTTTTTCCATCGTTTAACAGGAATAATTGTACCAGTGTGAAGGTGATAGTCATTTCTACGTTCCGGGCAAACTAGTCTTCACTCTAGCGCGTTGCTCCACCAGATCGCATAGCTAGGGCCTTAGAAGTCTACTCCGGTAGCATAAAATACAATAAAAATACAACAGTCTTTCCATCGTATAACAGGTATAACTGGAACCAGTGTGAAGGTACTGATCATTTCTACGTTCCGGGCAACATAGGCTTCACACTAGCGCGTTTCTCCACCAGATAGAATAGCTATGGACTTGGAATTCAACGCTTGAAGCATAAAATACAATAAAGATACAACAGTTTTTCCATCGTATAACAGGAGTAATTGCAACCAGTGTGAAAGTGATGGTCATTTTGACGTTCTGGGCGACCTAGGCTTCGCTCTAGGGCGTTGCTCCACCTGATCGAATTGTTAGGGCCTTAGAAGTCAACGCCAGAAGCGTAAAATACAAAACAAGTGCAACAGTTTTTCCATCGTATAAAGCGAATAATTGCAACCGGTGTGAAATTTATGGTCACTTCTACGTTCCGTGCAACCCAGGATTCAATCTAGGGCGTTGTTTCACCACATCGAATAGCTACGGCCTTAGAAGTCAACGCCCGAAGCATAAAATAGAATAAAGATACAACAGTTTTTCCATCGTATAGCAGGAGTAACTGCAACCAGTGTGAATGTGATGGTCATTTCTACGTTCTGGGCGACCTAGGCTTCACTCTAGGGCGTTGTTCCACCAGATCGAATCGTTAGGGCCTTAGAAGTCAACGCCAGAAGCGTAAAATATAAAACAAATGCAACAGCTTTTCCATCGTATAAAGCGAATAATTGCAACCGGTGTGAAATTTATGGTCATTTCTACGTTCAGGGAATCCTAGGCTTCACTCTAGGGCGTTGCTTGACCAGATGGAATAGTTAGGGTCTTAGAAGTCAACGCCCGAAGCAAAAATACAATGAAAGTGCAACAGTTTTTCCAACGTATAACACGAATAATTGCAACCACTATGAAAGTGATAGTCATTTCTAGGTTGCGGGCAAACTAGGCTTCACTCTAGGGCGTTGCTCCACCAGATCGAATAGCAAGGGCCTTAGAAGTCAACGCCCGAAGCATAAAATACAATAAAAATGCAACAGTCTTTCCATCGTATAACACGAATAATGGCAACCAGTATGAAAGTGGTAGTCATATCTACGTTCTGGGCAACCTAGGCTTCGCCCTAGGGCGTTGCTCGACCAGATCGAATGGTTAGGGCCTAAGAAGTCAACTCCAGAAGCATAAAACAGAATATAAATACAACAGATGTTACATCGTATAAAATGAATAATTGCAAACAGTGTGAAAGTGATGGTCATTTCTTCGTTCCGGGCAACCTAGGCATCAATCCAGGGCGCTGTTCAGGCAGATCGAATAATTAGGGCCTAAGAAGTCAACGCCAGAAGCATAAAACACAATATAAATACAACAGCTTTTCCATCGTATAAAACGGATAATTGCAACCAGTGTGAAGGTAATGGCCATTTCTACGTTCCCGGCAACCTAGGCTTCACTCTAGGGCGTTGCTCCATCATATCGAATAGCTAGGGGCTTAGAATTCAACGCCAGAAGCATAAAATACTATATAAATACAACAGATTTTCCATCCTATAAAACGAATAATTGCAACCAGTGTGAAAGTTATGGTCATTTCTACATTCCGGGCAACCTAGGCTTCACTCTAGGGCGTTGCACCACCAGATCGAATATCTAGGCCCTTAGAAGTCTACGCCCGGAGCATAAAAAGCAAAATAAATACAACAGTTTTTCCATTGTATAAAACGCATAATTGCAACCGGTGTGAAAGTTATGGTCACTTCTACGTTCCGTGCAACCTAGGCTTCACTCTAGGGCGTTGCTCCACCAGATCGAATAGTTACGGCCTAAGAAGTCAACGCCAGAAGCATGAAACACAATATAAATGCAACAGTTTTGCCATCGTATAAAACGAATAATTGCATCCAGCGTGAAAGTAATGGACATTTCTACGTTCCGGGCAACCTAGGGTTCACTCTAGGGCGTTGCACCACCAGATAGAGTATCTAGGAATTTAGAAGTCAACGCCCGAAGTATAAATTACAATAAAGATACAACAGTTTTTCCATCGTATAAGAGGAGTAATTGCAGCCAATGTGAAAGTGATAGTCATTTCTACGCTCCGGGCAACCTAGGCTTCACTCTAGGGCGTTGTTCCACAACATCAAATTGTTAGGGCCTTGGAAGTCAACGCCAGAATCATAAAATACAAAACAGATACAACAGTTTTTCCATCGTATGAAACGAATAATTGCAATCGGTGTGAAGGTAATGGTCATTTCTACGTTCCGGGCAACCTAGGCATCACTCTAGGGCGTTGTTCCACCAGATCGAATTGTTAGGGCCTTAGAGGTCAACGCCAGAAGCGTAAAATACAAAACAAGTGCAACAGTTTTTCCATCGAATAACAGGTGTAATTGCAACCAGTGTGAAAGTGATGGTCATCTCTACGTTCCGGGCAACCTAGGCTTCACTCTAGGTCGCTGATCCACCAAATCGAATTGTTAGGGCCTTGGAAGTCAACGCCCGAAGCATAAAATACCATAAAGGTACAACAGTTTTTCGATCGTATAACAGGAGTGATTGCAACCAGTGTGAAAGTGATGGTCATTTCCACGTTCCGGGCAACCTAGACTTCGCTCGAGGGCATTGCTCCACCAGATCGAATAGTTAGGGCCTAAGAAGTCAACGCCAGAAGCATAAAACAGAATATAAATAAGACAGCCGATCCATCGTATAGAACGAATAATTGCAGCCAATGTGAAAGTGATAGTCATTTCTACGCTCCGGGCAACCTAGGCTTCACTCTAGGGCGTTGTTCCACAACATCAAATTGTTAGGGCCTTGGAACTCAACGCCAGAATCATAAAATACAAAGCAGATACAACAGTTTTTCCATCGTATGAAACGAATAATTGCAATCGGTGTGAAGGTAAAGGTCATTTCTACGTTCCGGGCAACCTAGGCATCACTCTAGTGCGTTGTTCCACCAGATCGAATTGTTAGGGCCTTAGAGGTCAACGCCAGAAGCATAAAATACCATAAAGATACAACAGTTTTTCCATCGTATAACAGGAGTGATTGCAACCAGTGTGAAAGTGATGGTCATTTCCACGTTCCGGGCAACCTAGGCTTCACTCTAGGTCGTTGTTCCACCACATCGAATTGTTAGGACCTTGGAAGTCAACGCCCGAAGCATAAAATACCATAAAGATACAACAGTTTTTCCATCGTATAACAGGAGTGATTGCAACCAGTGTGAAAGTGATGGTCATTTCCACGTTCCGGGCAACCTAGGCTTCAATCTAGGGCGTTTTCCCACCAGATCGATTAGTAAGGGCCTAAGAAGTCAACGCCAGAAGCATAAAATACAATATAAGTCCAACAGTTTGTCCATCGTATAAAACGAATAATTGAATCCAGTGTGAAAGTAATTGCCATTTCTACGTTCCGGGCAACCTAGGCTTCACTCTAGGGCGTTGTTCCGCCAGATCGAATTGTTAGGGCCTTAGAAGTCAACGCCAGAAGCGTAAAATACAAAACAAACGCAACAGTTTTTCCATCGTATAAAACGAATAATTGCAACCGGTGTGAAAGTTATGGTCACTTCTACGTTCGGGGCAACCCAGGCTTCACTCTAGGGCGCTGCATCTCCCGATCGAATAGTTAGGTCCTAAGAAGTCTTCGCGAGAAGCATAAAGCACAATATAAATACAACAGCTGTTCCAAGGTATAAAACGAATAATTGCAACCAGTGTCAAAGTGACGGCCATTTCTACGTTCGGGCATCCTAGATATAACTCTGAGGCGTTGCTCCTCCAGATCGAATAGTTAGGGCCTCAGTAGTCAACGCCAGAAGCATAAAATACAATACAAATACAAGGGTTTCTCGATCGTATAAAGTGAATAATTGCAAACAGTGCGAAAGTAATGGTCATTTCTACGTTCAGGGCAACCTAGGCTTCATTCTAGGGCGTTGCCCTACCAGATCGAGTAGTTAGGGCCTTAGAAGTCAACGCCCGAAGCATAAAATACAATAAGGATACAACAGTTTTTCCTTCGCGTAACTGGAGTAATAGCAACCAGTGTGAAAGTGATGGTCATTTCTACGTTCCGGGCAACCTATGCTTCGCTCTAGGGCGTTCCTCCACCAGATCGAATAGCTGGCGACTTAGAAGTCAACGCCAGAAGCATAAATACAATAAAAATGCAACAGTTTTTCCATCGTATAACAGGAATAATTGCATCCAGTGTGATAGTAATGGCCATTTCTACGTTCCGGGCAACTTTGCCTTCACTCTAGGGCGTTGCCGCACCAGATCGAATAGTTAGGGCCTTAGAAGTCAACGCCCGAAGCATAAAATACAATAAAAATACAATAGCTTTTTCATCGTATAAGATGAATAATTGCAATCAGTGTGATGGTAACGGTCATTTCTACGTTCCGGGCAACCTAGGCTTCGCTGCAGGGCGTTGCTCCACCAGATTGAATGGTTAGGGCCTAAGAAGTCAACGCCAGAAGCATAAAACAGAATATATATACAACAGCTGTTTCATCGTATAAAACGCATAATTGCATCCAATGTGAAAGTGATAGCCATTTCTACGTTCCGGGCAACCTAGGATTCAATCTAGGGCGTTGTTCCACCAGATCGAATAGCAAGGGCCTAAGAAGTCAGCGCCAGAAGCATAACATACAATATAAATACAACAGTGTTTCCATCGTATAAAACGAATAATTGGATCCAGTGTGAAAGTAATTGCCATTTCTACGCTCCGGGCAACCTAGGCTTCACTCTAGGGCGTTGCTCCACCAGATCGAATAGCTAGGGACTTAGAATTCAACGCCAGAAGCATGAAATACAATAAAAATACAACAGTTTTTCCATCGTATAACAGGAATAATTGCATCCAGTGTGATAGTAATGGCCATTTCTACGTTCCGGGCAACCTATCCTTCACTCTAGGGCGTTGATCCACCAGATCAAATAGCTAGGGCCTTAGAAGTCAACAACCGAAGCATAAAATGCAATAAGAATGCAACAGTTTTTCCATCGCATAAAATGAATAATTGCAATCAGTGTGAAGGTAATAGTCATTTCTACGCTCCGGGCAACCTAGGCTTCACTCTAGGGCGTTGCACCACCATATCGAATTGTTAGGTCCTAAGAAATCAACGCCTGAGGCATAAAATACAAAACAAATACAACAGTTTTTCCTTCGTATAAAACGAATAATTGCAACCGGTGTGAAAGTTATGGCCATTTCTACGTTCCGGGCAACCTAAGCTTCGCTCTAGGGCGTTGCTCCACCAGAACGAATAGTTAGGACCTTAGAAGTCAACGCCCTAAGCACAAAATACAATGAAAATGCGACAGTTTTTCCATCGTATAAAATGAATAATTGCAATCAGTGTGAAGGTAATGGTCATTTCTACGTTCCGTGCAACCTAGGCTTCACTCTAGGGCGTTGTTGCACCACATCGAATTGTTAGCGCCTTAGAAGTCAACGTCCGAAGCATAAAATACAATAAAAATACAATAGCTTTTTCATCGTATAAAATGAATAATCGCAATCAGTGTGAAGGTAATGGTCATTTCTACGTTCCGGGCAACCTAGGCATCACTCTAGAGCGTTGCTCCACCAGATCGAATCGCTAGGGCCTAAGAAGTCAACGCCAGAAGCATAAAACACAATATAAATACAACAGCTTTTCCATCGTATAAAACGAATAATTGCAACCTGTGTGAAAGTTATGGTCATTTCTACATTCCGGGCAACCTTGGCTTCACTCGAGGGCGTTGTTCCACCAGGTTGAATTGTTGGGGCCTTAGAAGTCAACGCCAGAAGCGTAAAATACAAAACAAATGCAACAGTTTTTCCATCGTATAAAACGAATAATTGCAACCGGTGTGAAGGTTATGGTCATTTCTACGTTCCGGGCAACCTATGGTTCACTCTAGGGCGTTGCTCCACCAGATCGAATAGCTAGGGCCTTAGAAGTCAACGACCGAAGCATAAAATACAATAAGAATGCAACAGTTTTTCCATCGTATAACACGAATAATTGCAACCAGTGTGAAAGTGATGGTCATTTCTACGTTCCGGGCAAGCTAGGCTTCACTGTAGGGTGTTGCTCCACCAGATCGGATAGCTAGGGCCATAGAAGTCTACGCCCTGAGCATAAAATACAATAAAAATACAACTGTTTTTCCATCGTATAAAATGAATAAATGCAATCAGTGTGAAGGTAATGGTCATTTCTAAGTTCCGTGCAACCTAGGCTTGACTCTAGGGCGTTGCTGCACCAGATCGAACAGTTAGGGCTTTAGAAGTCAACGCACGAAGCATAAAATACAATAAAGATGCAACAGTTTTTCCATCGTATAACTGGAATAATTGCAACCAGTGTGATAGTGATAGTCATTTCTACGTTCCGGTTAAGCTAGGCTTCAATCTAGGGCGTTTTCCCACCAGATCGATTAGTAGGGGCCTAAGAAGTCAACGCCAGAAGCATAAAATACAATATAAGTACAACAGTTTGTCCATCGTATAAAACGAATAATTGGATCCTAGTGTGAAAGTAATTGCCATTTCTACGTTCCGGGCAACCTAGGCTTCACTCTAGGTCGCTGATCCACCACATCGAATTGTTAGGGCCTTGGAAGTCAACGCCCGAAGCATAAAATACCATAAAGATACAACAGTTTTTCGATCGTATAACAGGAGTGATTGCAACCAGTGTGAAAGTGATGGTCATTTCCACGTTCCGGGCAACCTAGACTTCGCTCTAGGGCATTGCTCCACCAGATCGAATAGTTAGGGCCTAAGAAGTCAACGCCAGAAGCATAAAACAGAATATAAATAAGACAGCCGATCCATCGTATAGAACGAATAATTGCAGCCAATGTGAAAGTGATAGTCATTTCTACGCTCCGGGCAACCTAGGCTTCACTCTAGGGCGTTGTTCCACAACATCAAATTGTTAGGGCCTTGGAACTCAACGCCAGAATCATAAAATACAAAACAGATACAACAGTTTTTCCATCGTATGAAACGAATAATTGCAATCGGTGTGAAGGTAAAGGTCATTTCTACGTTCCGGGCAACCTAGGCATCACTCTAGTGCGTTGTTCCACCACATCGAATTGTTAGGGCCTTAGAGGTCAACGCTAGAAGCGTAAAACACAAAACAAATGCAACAGTTTTTCCATCGTATAACAGGTGTAATTGCAACCAGTGTGAAAGTGATGGTCATCTCTACGTTCCGGGCAACCTAGGCTTCACTCTAGGTCGTTGTTCCACCACATCGAATTGTTAGGACCTTGGAAGTCAACGCCCGAAGCATAAAATACCATAAAGATACAACAGTTTTTCCATCGTATAACAGGAGTGATTGCAACCAGTGTGAAAGTGATGGTCATTTCCACGTTCCGGGCAACCTAGACTTCGCTCTAGGGCATTGCTCCACCAGATCGAATAGTTAGGGCCTCAGAAGTCAGCGCCCTAAGCACAAAATACAATGAAAATGCGACAGTTTTTCCATCGTATAAAATGAATAATTGCAATCAGTGTGAAGGTAATGGTCATTTCTACGTTCCGTGCAACCTAGGCTTCACTCTAGGGCGTTGTTGCACCACATCGAATTGTTAGCGCCTTAGAAGTCAACGCCCGAAGCATAAAATACAATAAAAATACAATAGCTTTTTCATCGTATAAAATGAATAATCGCAATCAGTGTGAAGGTAATGGTCATTTCTACGTTCCGGGCAACCTAGGCATCACTCTAGGGCGTTGCTCCACCAGATCGAATAGCTAGGGCCTAAGAAGTCAACGCCAGAATCATAAAACACAATATAAATACAACAGCTTTTCCATCGTATAAAACGAATAATTGCAACCTGTGTGAAAGTTATGGTCATTTCTACATTCCGGGCAACCTTGGCTTCACTCGAGGGCGTTGTTCCACCAGGTTGAATTGTTAGGGCCTTAGAAGTCAACGCCAGAAGCGTAAAATACAAAACAAATGCAACAGTTTTTCCATCGTATAAAACGAATAATTGCAACCGGTGTGAAAGTTATGGTCATTTCTACGTTCCGGGCAACCTATGGTTCACTCTAGGGCGTTGCTCCACCAGATCGAATAGCTAGGGCCTTAGAAGTCAACGACCGAAGCATAAAATACAATAAGAATGCAACAGTTTTTCCATCGTATAACACGAATAATTGCAACCAGTGTGAAAGTGATAGTCATTTCTATGTTCCGGGCAACCTAGGCTTCACTCTAGGGCATTGCTCCACCAGATCGAATAGTTAGGGTCTTTGAAGACATCGCCCGAAGCATAAAATACAATGAAAATGCAACGGTTTTTCCATCGTATAACACGAATAATTGCAACCAGTGTAAAAGTGAGAGTCATTTCAACGTTCCGGGCAAGCTAGGCTTCACTGTAGGGTGTTGCTCCACCAGATCGGATAGCTAGGGCCATAGATGTCTACGCCCTGAGCATAAAATACAATAAAAATACAACTGTTTTTCCATCGTATAAAATGAATAAATGCAATCAGTGTGAAGGTAATGGTCATTTCTACGTTCCGTGCAACCTAGGCTTGACTCTAGGGCGTTGCTGCACCAGATCGAATAGTTAGGGCCTTAGAAGTCAACGCACGAAGCATAAAATACAATAAAGATACAACAGTTTTTCCATCGTGTAACTGGAATAATTGCAACCAGTGTGATAGTGATAGTCATTTCTACGTTCCGGGTAATCTAGGCTTCAATCTAGGGCGTTTTCCCACCAGATCGAATAGTTAGGGCCTTAGAAGTCATCGCCCGAAGCATAAAATACAAAATAAATAGAACAGTTCTTCCATTGTATAAAGCGAATAATTGAAACCAGTGGGAATGTTATGGTCATTTCTACGTTCCGGGCAACCTTGGCTTAACTCCTGGGCGTTGCTCCACCAGTTCGAATAGTTAGGGACTTTGAAGTCAACTCCAGAAGCATAAAACACAATATAAATACAACAGCTTTACCATCGTATTTAATGTATGTTTGCAAACAGTGTGAAATTAAAGGCCACTTCTACGTTCCGGGCAACCTAGGCTTAACTGTAGGGCGCTGCACCACCAGATCGAATAGTTAGGGTCTTAGAAGTCAACGCCCGTAGCATGAAATACAAAATAAATACAACAGTTTTTCCATCGTATCAAATGAATATTCGCAAACAGTGTGAAGGTAATGGTCATTTCTACGTTCCGGGCAACCTAGGCTTAACTGTAGGGCGTTGCTCCACCAGATCGAATAGTTAGGGCCTTAGAAGTCAACGCCCGAAACATAAAATACAAAATAAATAGAACAGTTCTTCCATTGTATAAAACGAATAATTGAAACCAGTGTGAACGTTATGGTCATTTCTACGTTCCGGGCAACCTTGGCTTAACTCCTGGGCGTTGCTCTACCAGATCGAATAGTTAGGGACTTTGAATACAACGCCAGAAGCATAAAATACAATAAAAAGGCAACAGCTCTTCCATTGTATAACAGGAATAACTGCAACCAGTGTGAAAGTACCTGTGATTTCTATGTTCCGGGTAACCTAGGCTTCACTCTAGGGCGTTGCTCCACCAGATCGAATAGCTAGGGACTTAGAATTCAACGCCAGAAGAATCAAATACAACTTACGTACAACAGTTTTACCATCGTATTAAATGAATAATCGCAAACAGTTTGAAGGTAATGCTCACTTCCACGTTCCGGGCAGCCTAGGCTTAACTGTAGGGCGTTGCTCCACCAGATCGCATAGTTAGGGACTTAGAATTCAACGCAAGAAACATAAAATACAATAAAAATGCAAAAGTTTTTCCGTCGAATAACAGGAATAACTGCAACCAGTGTGAAAGTACTGG
Organism: Calliopsis andreniformis; assembly: GCF_051401765.1. NCBI lineage: Eukaryota > Metazoa > Arthropoda > Insecta > Hymenoptera > Andrenidae > Calliopsis > Calliopsis andreniformis. The sequence goes on along the minus strand of NW_027480422.1, from coordinate 13,708,998 downwards.
TCATTTCTACGTTCCGGGCAACCTAGGCTTCACTCTTGGGCGTTGCTCCATCACATCGAATAGTTACGGCCTTAGAAGTCAACTCCAGAAGCATAAAATACAATATAAATACAACAGCATTTCCATCGTATAAAATGATTGATTGCAAACAGTGTGAAAGTTATGGTCATTTCTACTTTCCGGGCATCCTAGGCTTAACTCTAGGGCATGTTCCACCAGATTGAGTAGTTAGGGACTTTGAATTCAACGCCAGAAGCATAAAATACAATAAAAATGCAATAGCTTTTCAATCGTATAAAAGGAATAACTGCAAACAGTGTGGAAGTAATGGCCATTTTTACGTTCCGGGCAACATAGGCTTCACTCTGGGGCGTTGCTCCACCAGATCGAATAGTTAGGGCCTTAGAAGTCAACGCGCGGAGCATAAAATAAAATAAAAATACAACTGTTTTTTCCATCGTATAACACGAATAACTGCAACCAGTGTGAAAGTGATAGTCATTTCTACATTCCGGGCAACCTAGGCTTCACTCTAGGGCGTTGCTCCAACAGATCGAATAGTTAGGGTCTAAGAAGTCAACGCCCGAAGCATAAAATACAATAAAGATACAACAGTGTTTCCAACGTATAAAAGTAGTAACAGCAACCAGTGTGATAGTAACGGCCATTTCTACGTTCCGGGCAACCTAGCCTTCACTCTAGGGCGTTGCTCCACCAGATGGAATAGTTAGGGCCTTAGAAGTCAACGCCCGAAGCATAAAATACAATAAGGATACAACAGTTTTTCCTTCGCGTAACTGGAGTAATTGCAACCAGTGTGAAAGTGATGGTCATTTCTACGTTCCGGGCAACCTATGCTTCGCTCTAGGGCGTTCCTCCACCAGATCGAATAGCTGGCGACTTAGAAGTCAACGCCAGAAGCATAAATACAATATAAGTACAACAGTTTGTCCATCGTATAAAACGAATAATTGGATCCTAGTGTGAAAGTAATTGCCATTTCTACGTTCCGGGCAACCCAGGCTTCACTCTAGGGCGTTGTTCCACCAGATCGAATTGTTAGGGCCTTGGAAGTCAACGCCAGAATCATAAAATACAAAACAGATACAACAGTTTTTCCATCGTATGAAACGAATAATTGCAATCGGTGTGAAGGTAATGGTCATTTCTACGTTCCGGGCAACCTAGGCATCACTCTAGGGCGTTGTTCCACCAGATCGAATTGTTAGGGCCTTAGAGGTCAACGCCAGAAGCGTAAAATACAAAACAAATGCAACAGTTTTTCCATCGAATAACAGGTGTAATTGCAACCAGTGTGAAAGTGATGGTCATCTCTTAGTTCGGGCAACCTAGGCTTCACTCTAGGTCGCTGATCCACCACATCGAATTGTTAGAGCCTTGGAAGTCAACGCCCGAAGCATAAAATACCATAAAGATACAACAGTTTTTCGATCGTATAACAGGAGTGATTGCAACCAGTGTGAAAGTGATGGTCATTTCCACGTTCCGGGCAACCTAGACTTCGCTCTAGGGCATTGCTCCACCAGATCGAATAGTTAGGGCCTAAGAAGTCAACGCCAGAAGCATAAAACAGAATATAAATAAGACAGCCGATCCATCGTATAGAACGAATAATTGCAGCCAATGTGAAAGTGATAGTCATTTCTACGCTCCGGGCAACCTAGGCTTCACTCTAGGGCGTTGTTCCACAACATCAAATTGTTAGGGCCTTGGAACTCAACGCCAGAATCATAAAATACAAAACAGATACAACAGTTTTTCCATCGTATGAAACGAATAATTGCAATCGGTGTGAAGGTAAAGGTCATTTCTACGTTCCGGGCAACCTAGGCATCACTCTAGTGCGTTGTTCCACCAGATCGAATTGTTAGGGCCTTAGAGGTCAACGCCAGAAGCGTAAAACACAAAACAAATGCAACAGTTTTTCCATCGTATAACAGGTGTAATTGCAACCAGTGTGAAAGTGATGGTCATCTCTACGTTCCGGGCAACCTAGGCTTCACTCTAGGGCATTGCTCCACCAGATCGAATAGTTAGGGCCTCAGAAGTCAACGCCAGAAGCATATAACAGAATGTAAATACAACAGCTGTTCCACCGTATAAAACGAATAATTGCAACCAATGTGAAAGTGATAGTCATTTCTACGTTCCGGGCAACCTAGGCTTCACTCTAGGGAGTTGCTCCACCACATCGAATAGCTACGGCCTTAGAAGTCAACGCCAGAAGCATAAAATGCAATATAAATACAACAGTTTTTTCATCGTATAAAATGAATGATTGCAAACAGTGTGGATGTAATGGCCATTTTTACGTTCCGGGCAACCTAGGCTTCACCCTAGGGCGTTGCTCCACCAGATCGAATAGCTAGGCACTTAGAATTCAACGCCAGAAGCATAAAATACAATAAAAATACAACAGTTTTTCCATCGTATAACAGGAATAATTGCATCCAGCGTGATAGTAATGGCCATTTCTACATTCCGGGCAACCTATCCTCCACTCTAGGGCGTTGATCCACCAGATCAAATAGCTAGGGCCTTAGAAGTCAACGACCGAAGCATAAAATACAATAAGAATGCAACAGTTTTTCCATCGTGTAACACGAATAATTGCATCCAGAGTGAAAGTAATGGCCATTTCTACGTTCCGGGCAACCTGGGCTTCGCTCTAGGGCGTTGCTCCACCAGATCGAATAGTTAGGGGCTTGGAAGTCAACGCCCGAAGCATAAAATACAATAAATTTACAACAGTTTTTCTATCGTATAACAGGAGTAATTGCAACCAGTGTGAAAGTGATGGTCATTTTTACGTTCTGGGAGACCTAGGCTTCGCTCTAGGGCGTTGCTCCACCAGATCGAATTGTTAGGGCCTTGGAAGTCAACGCCAGAAGCGTAAAATACAATGAAAATGCAACGGTTTTTCCATCGTATAACACGAATAATTGCAACCAGTGTAAAAGTGAGAGTCATTTCAACGTTCCGGGCAAGCTAGGCTTCACTGTAGGGTGTTGCTCCACCAGATCGGATAGCTAGGGCCATAGATGTCTACGCCCTGAGCATAAAATACAATAAAAATACAACTGTTTTTCCATCGTATAAAATGAATAAATGCAATCAGTGTGAAGGTAATGGTCATTTCTACGTTCCGTGCAACCTAGGCTTGACTCTAGGGCGTTGCTGCACCAGATCGAATAGTTAGGGCCTTAGAAGTCAACGCACGAAGCATAAAATACAATAAAGATACAACAGTTTTTCCATCGTGTAACTGGAATAATTGCAACCAGTGTGATAGTGATAGTCATTTCTACGTTCCGGGTAATCTAGGCTTCAATCTAGGGCGTTTTCCCACCAGATCGAATAGTTAGGGCCTTAGAAGTCATCGCCCGAAGCATAAAATACAAAATAAATAGAACAGTTCTTCCATTGTATAAAGCGAATAATTGAAACCAGTGGGAATGTTATGGTCATTTCTACGTTCCGGGCAACCTTGGCTTAACTCCTGGGCGTTGCTCCACCAGTTCGAATAGTTAGGGACTTTGAAGTCAACTCCAGAAGCATAAAACACAATATAAATACAACAGCTTTACCATCGTATTTAATGTATGTTTGCAAACAGTGTGAAATTAAAGGCCACTTCTACGTTCCGGGCAACCTAGGCTTAACTGTAGGGCGCTGCTCCACCAGATCGAATTGGTTAGGGCCTTAGAAGTCAACGCCCGAAGCATGAAATACAAAATAAATACAACAGATTTTCCATCGTATCAAATTAATAATCGCAAACAGTGTGAAGGTAATGGTCATTTATACGTTCCGGGCAACCTAGGCTTCACTCTAGGGCGTTGCTACACCAGATCGAATAGTCAGGGCCTTAGAAGTCAACGCCATAAGCATAAAATACGATATAAATACAACAGCTTTTCCATCGTATATAATGTACATTTGCAAACAGTCTGAAAGTAAAGGTCATTTCTACGTTCCGGGCAACGTAGGCTTAACTGTAGGGCGTTGCTCCACCAGATCGAATAGTTAGGGCCTTAGAAGTCAACGCCCGAAACATAAAATACAAAATAAATAGAACAGTTCTTCCATTGTATAAAACGAATAATTGAAACCAGTGTGAACGTTATGGCCATTTCTACGTTCCGGGCAACCTTGGCTTAACTCCTGGGCGTTGCTCCACCAGATCGAATAGTTAGGGACTTTGAATACAACGCCAGAAGCATAAAATACAATAAAAAGGCAACAGCTCTTCCATTGTATAACAGGAATAACTGCAACCAGTGTGAAAGTACCTGTGATTTCTATGTTCCGGGTAACCTAGGCTTCACTCTAGGGCGTTGCTCCACCAGATCGAATAGCTAGGGACTTAGAATTCAACGCCAGAAGAATCAAATACAACTTAAGTACAACAGCTTTACCATCGTATAAAATGAATAATCGCAAGCAGTGTGAAGGTAATGGTCACTTCCACGTTCCGGACAAGCTAGACTTCACTCTAGGGCGTTGCTCCACCACATCGAATAGTTAGGGCCTTAGAAGTCAACGCCAGAAGCATAAAATACGATATATGTACAACAGTCTTTCCATCGTATAGAATAAATAATTGCAACCAGTGCGCAAGTAATGGTCATTTCTACGTTCCGAGCTACCTAGGTTTCGCTCTATGGCGTTGCTCCACCACATCGAATAGTTAGGGCCTTAGAAGTCAATGCCAGAAGCATAAAATACAATATAAATACAACAGTTTTTTCATCGTATAACAGGAATAATTGCAACAAGCCTGAAGGTAATGGTCATTTCTACGTTCCGGGCAACCTAGGCTTCACTCTAGAGCATTGCTCCACCAGATCGAATAGTTAGGGCCTAAGAAGACAATGCCAGAAGCATAAAATACAATATAAATACAACAGCTTTTCCATCGTATATAATGTATATTTGCAAACAGTCTGAAAGTAAAGGTCATTTCTACGTTCCGGGCAACCTAGGCTTAACTGTAGGGCGTTGCTCCACCAGATCGAATAGTTAGGACCTTAGATGCCAACGCCCGAAGCATAAAATACAAAATAAATAGAACAGTTCTTCCATTGTATAAAACGAATAATTGAAACCAGTGTGAATGTTATGGTCATTTCTACGTTCCGGGCAACCTTGGCTTAACTCCTGGGCGTTGCTCCACCAGATCGAATAGTTAGGGACTTAGAATTCAACGCCAGAAGAATAAAATACAACATAAGTATAACAGTTTTTCCATCGTATAAAATGTATAATTGCAAGCAGTGTGAAGGTAATGGCCATTTCTACGTTACGGGCAACCTAGGCTTTACACTAGAGAATTGCTCCACCAGATAGAATAGCTGGGGACTTAGAATTCAACGCCATAAGCATAAAATACAAAATAAATACAACAGCTTTTCCATCGTATATAATGTATATTTGCAAACAGTCTGAAAGTAAAGGTCATTTCTACGTTCCGGGCAACCTAGGCTTAACTGTAGTGCGTTGCTCCACCAGATCGAATAGTTAGGGACTTTGAATACAACGCCAGAAGCATAAAATACAATAAAAATGCAACAGTTTTTCCATTGTATAACAGGAGTAACTGCAACCAGTGTGAAAGTACTGGTCATTTTTACGTTCCGGGTAGCCTAGGCTTCACTCTAGGGCGTTGCTCCTCCAGATCGAATAGCTAGGGACTTAGAATTCAACGCCAGAAGAAAAAAATACAACTTAAGTACAACAGTTTTACCATCGTATTAAATGAATAATCGCAAACAGTTTGAAGGTAATGCTCACTTCCACGTTCCGGGCAGCCTAGGCTTAACTGTAGGGCGTTGCTCCACCAGATCGCATAGTTAGGGACTTAGAATTCAACGCAAGAAACATAAAATACAATAAAAATGCAAAAGTTTTTCCGTCGAATAACAGGAATAACTGCAACCAGTGTGAAAGTACTGGTCATTTCTACGTTCCGGGCAACCTAGGCTTCACTCGTGGGCGTTGCTCCATCACATCGAATAGTTACGGCCTTAGAAGTCAACTCCAGAAGCATAAAATACAATATAAATACAACAGCATTTCCATCGTATAAAATGATTGATTGCAAACAGTGTGAAAGTTATGGTCATTTCTACTTTCCGGGCATCCTAGGCTTAACTCTAGGGCATGTTCCACCAGATTGAGTAGTTAGGGACTTTGAATTCAACGCCAGAAGCATAAAATACAATAAAAATGCAATAGCTTTTCAATCGTATAAAAGGAATAACTGCAACCAGTGTGAAAGTACTGGTCATTTCTACGTTCCGGGTAACCTAGGCTTCACCATAGGGCGTTGCTCCACCAGATCGAGCAGCTAGGGAGTTAGAATTCAACGCCAGAAGAATAAAATACAACCTAAGTACAACAGTTTTTCCATTGTATAAAACGAATAATTGAAACCAGTGCGAAAGTTATGATCTTGTCTGCGTTCCACGCAAGCTGGGCTTCACCTCAGGGCGTTGCTCCACCAGATCCAATAGTTAGGACCTAAGAAGTCGGCGCCTGAAGCATAAAATACAAAATAGATACAACATTTTTTTCATCGTATATAATGTATATTTGCAAACAGTGTGAAAGTAAATGCTATTTCTACGTTCTGGCCAACCTAGGCTTAGCTGTAGGGCGTTGCTCCACCAGGTCGCATAGTTAGGGACATAGAATTTAACGCCAGAATCATAAAATACAATAAAGATGCAACAGTTATTCCATCGTATAACAGGAATAATTGCAACCAGTGTGAAGGTAATGGTCTTTTCTATGTTCCGGGCAACCTAGGCTTCACTCTAGGGCGTCCTTCCACCAGATCGGATAGTTAGGGCCTAAGAAGTCAACGCCAGAAGCATAAAATACAATATAAATACAACAGCTTTACCATCGTATTTAATGTATGTTTGCAAACAGTGTGAAAGTAAACGTCACTTCTACGTTCCGGGCAACCTAGGCTTAACTGTAGGGCGCTGCTCCACCAGATCGAATAGTTAGGGCCTTAGAAGTCAACGCCCGTAGCATTAAATACAAAATAAATACAACAGTTTTTCCATCGTATCAAATGAATATTCGCAAACAGTGTGAAGGTAATGGTCATTTCTACGTTCCGGGCATCCTAGGCTACACTCTAGGGCGTTGCTCCACCAGACCGAATACTCAGGGACTTACGACTCAACGCCCGAAGCATAAAATACAAAATAAATAGAACAGTTTTTCCATTGTATAGAACGAATAATTACAACCAGTGTAAAAGTTGTGGTCATTTCTACGTTCCGGGCAACCTTGGCTTAACTCCAGGGCGTTGCTCCACCAGATCGAATTGTTAGGGACTTTGAATACAACGCTAGAAGCATAAAATACAATAAAAATGCAACAGTTTTTCCATTGTATAACAGGAATAACTGCAACCAGTATGAAAGCTATGGTCATTTCTACGTTCCAGGCAACCTAGGCTTCACCCTAGGGCGTTGCTCAACCATATCGAATAGCTACGGCCCTAGAAGACAACGCCATAACTATAAGATACAATATAAATACTATAGTCTTTCCATCGTAAAAAACGGATAATTGCAACCAGTCTGATAGTTATGGTCATTTCTACGTTCCGGGCAAGCTAGGTTTGGCTCTATGGCGTTGCTCCACCACATCGAATAGTTAGGGCCTTAGAAGACAATGCCAGAAGCATTAAGTACAATATAAATACAACAGTTTTTTCATCGTATAACAGGAATAATTGCAACAAGCCTGAACGTAATGGTCATTTCTACGTTTCGGGTAACCTAGGCTTCACTCTAGGGCGTTGCTCCACCAGATCGAATAGCTAGGGCCGAAGAAGTCAACGCCAGAAGCATAAAATACAATATAAATACAACAGTGTTTCCCTTGTATAACAGGAATAATTGCAACCAGTGTAACAGTTATGGCCATTTCTACGTTCCGAGCAACCTTGGCTTAACTCCAGGGCGTTGCTCCACCAGATCGAGTAGTTAGGGACTTCGAATACAACGCCAGAAGCATAAAATACAATAAAAATGCAACAGTTTTTCCATTGTATAACAGGAATAAGTGCAACCAGTGTGAAAGTACTGGTCACTTCTACGTTCGGGTAGCCTAGGCTTCACCCCAGGGCGTTGCTCCACCAGATCGAATAGCTAGGGACTTAGAATTCAACGCCAGAAGAATCAAATACAACTTAAGTACAACAGCTTTACCATCGTATAAAATGATTGATTGCAAACAGTGTGAAAGATATGGTCATTTCTACTTTCCGGGCAACCTAGGCTTAACTCTAGGGCATGTTCCACCAGATTGAGTAGTTAGGGACTTTGAATTCAACGCCAGAAGCATAAAATACAATAAAAATGCAACAGCTTTTCAATCATATAAAAGGAATAACTGCAACCAGTGAGAAAGCACTGGTCATTTCTACGTTCCGGGTAACCTAGGCTTCACTCCAGGGCGTTGCTCCACCAGATCGAACAGCTAGGGAGTTAGAATTCAACGCCAGAAGAGTAAAATACAACCTAAGTACAACAATTTTTCCATTGTATAAAACGGATAATTGAAACCAGTGTGAAAGTTATGATCTTTTCTACGTTCCGCGCAACCTGGGCTTCACCACAGGGCGTTGCTCCACCAGATCCAATAGTTAGGACCTAAGAAGTCGGCGCCAGAAGCATAAAATACAAAATAGATACAACATTTTTTTCATCGTATATAATGTATATTTGCAAACAGTGTGAAAGTAAAGACCATTTCTACGTTCTGGGCAACCTAGGCTTAACTCTAGGGCGTTGCTCCACCAGATCGCATAGTTAGGGACATAGAATTTAACGCCAGAATCATAAAATACAATAAAGATGCAACAGTTTTTCCATCGTATAACAGGAATAATTGCAACCAGTGTGAAGGTAATGGTCCTTTCTATTTCCCGGGCAACCTAGGCTTCACTCTAGGGCGTCCTTCCACCAGATCGGATAGTTAGGGCCTAATAAGTCAACGCCCGTAGCATGAAATACAAAATAAATACAACAGTTTTTCCATCGTATCAAATGAATATTCGCAAACAGTGTGAAGGTAATGGTCATTTCTACGTTCCGGGCAACCTAGGCTTAACTGTAGGGCGTTGCTCCACCAGATCGAATAGTTAGGGCCTTAGAAGTCAACGCCCGAAGCATAAAATACAAAATAAATAGAACAGTTCTTCCATTGTATAAAACGAATAATTGAAACCAGTGTGAATGTTATGGTCATGTCTACGTTTCGGGCAACCTTGGCTTAACTCCTGGGCGTTGCTCCACCAGATCGAATAGTTAGGGCCTTAGAAGTCAACGCCCGAAGCATAAAATACAAAATAAATAGAACAGTTCTTCCATTGTATAAAACGAATAATTGAAACCAGTGTGAATGTTATGGTCATGTCTACGTTCCGGGCAACCTTGGCTTAACTCCTGGGCGTTGCTCCACCAGATCGAATAGTTAGGGACTTTGAATACAACGCCAGAAGCATAAAATACAATAAAAATGCAACAGTTCTTCCATTGTATAACAGGAATAACTGCAAGCAGTGTGACGGTACTGGTCATTTCTATGTTCCGGGTAACCTAAGCTTCACTCTAGGGCGTTGCGCCACCAGATCGAATAGCTAGGGACTTAGAATTCAAAGCCAGAAGAATAAAATACAACATAAGTATAACAGTTTTTTCCATCGTATAAAATGTATAATTGCAAGCAGTGTGAAGGTAATGGTCACTTCCACGTTCCGGGCAACCTAGGCTTAACTGTATGGCGTTGCTCCACCAGATCGCATAGTTAGGGACTTAGAATTCAACGCAAGAAACATAAAATACAATAAAAATGCAAAAGTTTTTCCGTCGAATAACAGGAATAACTGCAACCAGTGTGAAAGTACTGGTCATTTCTACGTTCGGGGCAACCTAGGCTTCACTCTTGGGCGTTGCTCCATCACATCGAATAGATACGGCCTTAGATGTCAACTCCAGAAGCATAAAATACAATATAAATACAACAGCATTTCCATCGTATAAAATGATTCATTGCAAACAGTGTGAAAGTTATGGTCATTTCTACTTTCCGGGCAACCTAGGCTTAACTCCAGGGCGTTGCTCCACCAGATCGAATTGTTAGGGACTTTGAATACAACGCTAGAAGCATAAAATACAATAAAAATGCAACAGTTTTTCCATTGTATAACAGGAATAACTGCAACCAGTATGAAAGCTATGGTCATTTCTACGTTCCAGGCAACCTAGGCTTCACCCTAGGGCGTTGCTCAACCATATCGAATAGCTACGGCCCTAGAAGACAACGCCATAACTATAAGATACAATATAAATACTATTGTCTTTCCATCGTAAAAAACGGATAATTGCAACCAGTCTGATAGTTATGGTCATTTCTACGTTCCGGGCAAGCTAGGTTTGGCTCTATGGCGTTGCTCCACCACATCGAATAGTTAGGGCCTTAGAAGACAATGCCAGAAGCATTAAGTACAATATAAATACAACAGTTTTTTCATCGTATAACAGGAATAATTGCAACAAGCCTGAACGTAATGGTCATTTCTACGTTTCGGGTAACCTAGGCTTCACTCTAGGGCGTTGCTCCACCAGATCGAATAGCTAGGGCCTAAGAAGTCAACGCCAGAAGCATAAAATACAATATAAATACAACAGTGTTTCCCTTGTATAACAGGAATAATTGCAACCAGTGTAACAGTTATGGCCATTTCTACGTTCCAAGCAACCTTGGCTTAACTCCAGGGCGTTGCTCCACCAGATCGAGTAGTTAGGGACTTCGAATACAACGCCAGAAGCATAAAATACAATAAAAATGCAACAGTTTTTCCATTGTATAACAGGAATAACTGCAACCAGTGTGAAAGTACTGGTCACTTCTACGTTCGGGTAGCCTAGGCTTCACCCCAGGGCGTTGCTCCACCAGATCGAATAGCTAGGGACTTAGAATTCAACGCCAGAAGAATCAAATACAACTTAAGTACAACAGCTTTACCATCGTATAAAATGATTGATTGCAAACAGTGTGAAAGATATGGTCATTTCTACTTTCCGGGCAACCTAGGCTTAACTCTAGGGCATGTTCCACCAGATTGAGTAGTTAGGGACTTTGAATTCAACGCCAGAAGCATAAAATACAATAAAAATGCAACAGCTTTTCAATCATATAAAAGGAATAACTGCAACCAGTGAGAAAGCACTGGTCATTTCTACGTTCCGGGTAACCTAGGCTTCACTCCAGGGCGTTGCTCCACCAGATCGAACAGCTAGGGAGTTAGAATTCAACGCCAGAAGAGTAAAATACAACCTAAGTACAACAATTTTTCCATTGTATAAAACGGATAATTGAAACCAGTGTGAAAGTTATGATCTTTTCTACGTTCCGCGCAACCTGGGCTTCACCCCAGGGCGTTGCTCCACCAGATCCAATAGTTAGGACCTAAGAAGTCGGCGCCAGAAGCATAAAATACAAAATAGATACAACATTTTTTTCATCGTATATAATGTATATTTGCAAACAGTGTGAAAGTAAAGACCATTTCTACGTTCTGGGCAACCTAGGCTTAACTCTAGGGCGTTGCTCCACCAGATCGCATAGTTAGGGACATAGAATTTAACGCCAGAATCATAAAATACAATAAAGATGCAACAGTTTTTCCATCGTATAACAGGAATAATTGCAACCAGTGTGAAGGTAATGGTCCTTTCTATTTCCCGGGCAACCTAGGCTTCACTCTAGGGCGTCCTTCCACCAGATCGGATAGTTAGGGCCTAATAAGTCAAGGCCAGAAGCATAAAATACAATATAAATACAACAGCTTTACCATCGTATTTAATGTATATTTGCAAACAGTGTGAAAGTAAAGGTCACTTCTACGTTCCGGGCAACCTAGGCTTAACTGTAGGGCGCTGCACCACCAGATCGAATAGTTAGGGTCTTAGAAGTCAACGCCCGTAGCATGAAATACAAAATAAATACAACAGTTTTTCCATCGTATCAAATGAATATTCGCAAACAGTGTGAAGGTAATGGTCATTTCTACGTTCCGGGCAACCTAGGCTTAACTGTAGGGCGTTGCTCCACCAGATCGAATAGTTAGGGCCTTAGAAGTCAACGCCCGAAGCATAAAATACAAAATAAATAGAACAGTTCTTCCATTGTATAAAACGAATAATTGAAACCAGTGTGAATGTTATGGTCATGTCTACGTTCCGGGCAACCTTGGCTTAACTCCTGGGCGTTGCTCCACCAGATCGAATAGTTAGGGCCTTAGAAGTCAACGCCCGAAGCATAAAATACAAAATAAATAGAACAGTTCTTCCATTGTATAAAACGAATAATTGAAACCAGTGTGAATGTTATGGTCATGTCTACGTTCCGGGCAACCTTGGCTTAACTCCTGGGCGTTGCTCCACCAGATCGAATAGTTAGGGACTTTGAATACAACGCCAGAAGCATAAAATACAATAAAAATGCAACAGTTCTTCCATTGTATAACAGGAATAACTGCAAGCAGTGTGACGGTACTGGTCATTTCTATGTTCCGGGTAACCTAAGCTTCACTCTAGGGCGTTGCGCCACCAGATCGAATAGCTAGGGACTTAGAATTCAAAGCCAGAAGAATAAAATACAACATAAGTATAACAGTTTTTTCCATCGTATAAAATGTATAATTGCAAGCAGTGTGAAGGTAATGGTCACTTCCACGTTCCGGGCAACCTAGGCTTAACTGTATGGCGTTGCTCCACCAGATCGCATAGTTAGGGACTTAGAATTCAACGCAAGAAACATAAAATACAATAAAAATGCAAAAGTTTTTCCGTCGAATAACAGGAATAACTGCAACCAGTGTGAAAGTACTGGTCATTTCTACGTTCGGGGCAACCTAGGCTTCACTCTTGGGCGTTGCTCCATCACATCGAATAGATACGGCCTTAGATGTCAACTCCAGAAGCATAAAATACAATATAAATACAACAGCATTTCCATCGTATAAAATGATTCATTGCAAACAGTGTGAAAGTTATGGTCATTTCTACTTTCCGGGCAACCTAGGCTTCACCCTAGGGCGTTGCTCAACCATATCGAATAGCTACGGCCCTAGAAGACAACGCCATAACTATAAGATACAATATAAATACTATAGTCTTTCCATCGTATAAAACGGATAATTGCAACCAGTCTGATAGTTATGGTCATTTCTACGTTCCGGGCAAGCTAGGTTTCGCTCTATGGCGTTGCTCCACCACATCGAATAGTTAGGGCCTTAGAAGTCAATGCCAGAAGCATTAAGTACAATATAAATACAACAGTTTTTTCATCGTATAACAGGAATAATTGCAACAAGCCTGAACGTAATGGTCATTTCTACGTTTCGGGTAACCTAGGCTTCACTCTAGGGCGTTCCTCCACCAGATCGAATAGCTAGGGACTTAGAATTCAACGCCAGATGGATAAAATACAACATAAGTATAACAGTTCTTCCATCGTGTAAAATGTATAATTGCAAACAGTGTGAAGGTAATGGTCATTTCTACGTGCCGGGCAACCTAGGCTTCACTCTAGAGCATTGCTCCACCAGATCGAATAGTTAGGGCCTAAGAAGACAACGCCAGAAACATAAAATACAATATTAATACAACAGCTTTTCCATCGTATATAATGTATATTTGCAAACAGTGTGAAACTAAAGGTCATTTCTACGTTCCGGGCAACCTAAGCTTCACTGCAGGGCGTTGTTCCACCAGATCGAATAGTTAGGGCCTAAGAAGTCAACGCCAGAAGCATAAAATACAATATAAATACATCAGCTTTTCCATCGTATATAATGTATATTTGCAAACAGTGTGAAAGTAAAGGTCATTTCTACGTTCCGGGCAACATAGGCTTAACTGTAGGGCGTCGCTCCACCAGATCGAATAGTTATGGACTTAGAAGTTAACGCCCGAAGCATGAAATACAAAATAAATAGAACAGTTTTTCCATTGTATAAAACGAATAATTGAAACCAGTGTGAATGTTATGGTCATTTCTACGTTCCGGGCAACCTTGGCTTAACTCCTGGGCGTTGCTCCACCAGATCCAATAGCTAGGACCTAAGAAGTCAACACCAGAAGGATAAAATACAACTTAAGTACAACAGCTTTACCATCGTATAAAATGAATAATCGCAAACAGTGTGAAGGTAATGGTCACTTCCACGTTCCGTACAACCTAGGCTTCACTCTAGGGCGTTGCTCCACCAGATCGAATAGTTAGGACCTAAGAAGTCAACGCCAGAAGCATAAAATACAATATAAGTACAACAGTTTTTCCATTGTATAGAACGAATAATTGCAACCAGTGTAAAAGTTATGGCCATTTCTACGTTCCGGGCAACCTTGGCTTAACTCCAGGGCGTTGCTCCACCAGATCGAGTAGTTAGGGACTTCGAATACAACGCCAGAAGCATAAAATACAATAAAAATGCAACAGTTTTTCCATTGTATAACAGGAATAACTGCAACCAGTGTGAAAGTACTGGTCACTTCTACGTTCGGGTAGCCTAGGCTTCACCCCAGGGCGTTGCTCCACCAGATCGAATAGCTAGGGACTTAGAATTCAACGCCAGAAGAATCAAATACAACTTAAGTACAACAGCTTCACCATCGTATAAAATTATTGATTGCAAACAGTGTGAAAGATATGGTCATTTCTACTTTCCGGGCAACCTAGGCTTGACTCTAGGGCATGTTCCACCAGATTGAGTAGTTAGGGACTTTGAATTCAACGCCAGAAGCATAAAATACAATAAAAATGCAACAGCTTTTCAATCATATAAAAGGAATAACTGCAACCAGTGAGAAAGCACTGGTCATTTCTACGTTCCGGGTAACCTAGGCTTCACTCCAGGGCGTTGCTCCACCAGATCGAACAGCTAGGGAGTTAGAATTCAACGCCAGAAGAATAAAATACAACCTAAGTACAACAATTTTTCCATTGTATAAAACGGATAATTGAAACCAGTGTGAAAGTTATGATCTTTTCTACGTTCCGCGCAACCTGGGCTTCACCCCAGGGCGTTGCTCCACCAGATCCAATAGTTAGGACCTACGAAGTCGGCGCCAGAAGCATAAAATACAAAATAGATACAACATTTTTTTCATCGTATATAATGTATATTTGCAAACAGTGTGAAAGTAAAGACCATTTCTACGTTCTGGGCAACCTAGGCTTAACTCTAGGGCGTAGCTCCACCAGATCGCATAGTTAGGGACATAGAATTTAACGCCAGAATCATAAAATACAATAAAGATGCAACAGTTTTTCCATCGTATAACAGGAATAATTGCAACCAGTGTGAATGTAATGGTCTTTTCTATTTCCCGGGCAACCTAGGCTTCACTCTAGGGCGTCCTTCCACCAGATCGGATAGTTAGGGCCTAATAAGTCAACGCCAGAAGCATAAAATACAATATAAATACAACAGCTTTACCATCGTATTTAATGTATATTTGCAAACAGTGTGAAAGTAAAGGTCACTTCTACGTTCCGGGCAACCTAGGCTTAACTGTAGGGCGCTGCACCACCAGATCGAATAGTTAGGGTCTTAGAAGTCAACGCCCGTAGCATGAAATACAAAATAAATACAACAGTTTTTCCATCGTATCAAATGAATATTCGCAAACAGTGTGAAGGTAATGGTCATTTCTACGTTCCGGGCAACCTAGGCTTAACTGTAGAGCGTTGCTCCACCAGATCGAATAGTTAGGGCCTTAGAAGTCAACGCCCGAAGCATAAAATACAAAATAAATAGAACAGTTCTTCCATTGTATAAAACGAATAATTGAAACCAGTGTGAATGTTATGGTCATGTCTACGTTCCGGGCAACCTTGGCTTAACTCCTGGGCGTTGCTCCACCAGATCGAATAGTTAGGGCCTTAGAAGTCAACGCCCGAAGCATAAAATACAAAATAAATAGAACAGTTCTTCCATTGTATAAAACGAATAATTGAAACCAGTGTGAATGTTATGGTCATGTCTACGTTCCGGGCAACCTTGGCTTAACTCCTGGGCGTTGCTCCACCAGATCGAATAGTTAGGGACTTTGAATACAACGCCAGAAGCATAAAATACAATAAAAATGCAACAGTTCTTCCATTGTATAACAGGAATAACTGCAAGCAGTGCGACGGTACTGGTCATTTCTATGTTCCGGGTAACCTAAGCTTCACTCTAGGGCGTTGCGCCACCAGATCGAATAGCTAGGGACTTAGAATTCAACGCCAGAAGAATAAAATACAACATAAGTATAACAGTTTTTTCCATCGTATAAAATGTATAATTGCAAGCAGTCTGAAGGTAATGGTCACTTCCACGTTCCGGGCAACCTAGGCTTAACTGTATGGCGTTGCTCCACCAGATCGCATAGTTAGGGACTTAGAATTCAACGCAAGAAACATAAAATACAATAAAAATGCAAAAGTTTTTCCGTCGAATAACAGGAATAACTGCAACCAGTGTGAAAGTACTGGTCATTTCTACGTTCGGGGCAACCTAGGCTTCACTCTTGGGCGTTGCTCCATCACATCGAATAGATACGGCCTTAGATGTCAACTCCAGAAGCATAAAATACAATATAAATACAACAGCATTTCCATCGTATAAAATGATTCATTGCAAACAGTGTGAAAGTTATGGTCATTTCTACTTTCCGGGCAACCTAGGCTTAACTCTAGGGCATGTTCCACCAGATTGAGTAGTTAGGGACTTTGAATTCAACGCCAGAAGCATAAAATACAATAAAAATGCAACAGGTTTTCAATCGTATAACAGGAATAACTGCAACGAGTGTGAAAGTACTGGTCATTTCTACGTTCCGGGTAACCTTGGCTTCACTCTAGGGCGTTGCTCCACCAGATCGAACAGCTAGGGAGTTAGAATTCAACGCCAGAAGAATAAAATACAACCTAAGTACAACAGTTTTTCCATTGTATAAAACGAATAATTGAAACCAGTGTGAAAGTTATGATCTTTTCTACGTTCCGCGCAACCTGGGCTTCACCCCAGGTCGTTGCTCCACCAGATCCAACAGTTAGGACCTAAGAAGTCGGCGCCAGAAGCATAAAATACAAAATAGATACAACAGTTTTTTCATCGTATATAATGTATATTTGCAATCAGTGTGAAAGTAAAGGCCATTTCTACGCTCTGGGCAACCTAGGCTTAACTGTAGGGCGTTGCTCCACCAGATCGCATAGTTAGGGACATAGAATTTAACGCCAGAATCATAAAATACAATAAAGATGCAACAGTTTTTCCATCGTGTAACAGGAATAATTGCAACCAGTGTGAAGGTAATGGTCTTTTCTATTTTCCGGGCAACCTAGGCTTCACTCGAGGGCGTCCTTCCACCAGATCTGATAGTTATGGCCTAAGAAGTCTACGCCAGAAGCATAAAATACAATATAAATACAACAGCTTTACCATCGTATATAATGTATATTTGCAAACAGTGTGAAAGTAAAGGTCATTTCTACGTTCCGCGCAACCTAGGCTTCACTCTAGGGCGTTGTTCTACCAGATCGAATAGTTAGGGCCTAAGAAGTCAACGCCAGAAGCATAAAATACAATATAAATACAACAGCTTTTCCATCGTATATAATGTATATTTGCAAACAGTGTGAAAGTAAAGGTCATTTCTACGTTCCGGGCAACCTAGGCTTAACTGTAGGGCGTCGCTCCACCAGATCGAATAGTTAGGGCCTTAGAAGTCAACGCCAGAAGCATAAAATACGATATATGTACAACAGTTTTTCCATCGTATAGAATAAATAATTGCAACCAGTGCGCAAGTAATGGTCATTTCTACGTTCCGGGCAACCTAGGCTTCACTCTAGGGCGTTGCTCAGCCATATCGTATACCTACGGCCCTAGAAGACAACGCCATAACTATAAAATACAATATAAATACAACAGGCTTTCCATCCTATAAAACGGATAATTGCAACCAGTCTGATAGTTATGGTCATTTCTACGTTCGGGGCAAGCTAGGCTTCACCCTAGGGCGTTGATCCTCCATATCGAATAGTTAGGGCCTAAGAAGTCAGCGCCAGAAGCGTAAAATACGATTTATGTACAACAGTTTTTCCATCGTATAGAATGAATAGTTGCAACCAGTGTGAAAGTAATGGTTATTTCTACGTTCCGTGCAACCTAGGCCTCACTCTAGAGCCTTGCTCCACCAGATCGAATAGTTAGGGCCTAAGAAGACAACGCCAGAAGCATAAAATACAATATAAATACAACAGCTTTTCCATCGTATATAATGTATATTTGCAAACAGTGTGAAAGTAAAGGTCATTTCTACGTTCCGGGCAACCTAGGCTTCACTCTAGGGCGTTGTTCCACCAGATCGAATAGTTAGGGCCTAAGAAGTTAACGCCAGAAGCATAAAATACAATATAAATACAACAGCTCTTCCATCGTATATAATGTATATTTGCAAACAGTGTGAAAGTAAATGTCATTTCCACGTTCCGGGCAACCTAGGCTTAACTGTATGGCGTCGCTCCACCAGATCGAATAGTTAGGGCCTTAGAAGTCAACGCCCGAAGCATGAAATACAAAATAAAAAGAACAGTTTTTCGATTGTATAGAACGAATAATTGCAACCGGTGTAAAAGTTATGGTCATTTCTACGTTCCGGGCAACCTTGGCTTAACTCCAGGGCGTTGCTCCACCAGATCGCATAGTTAGGGACTTTGAATACAACGCCAGAAGCATAAAATACAATAAAAATGCAACAGTTTTTCCATTGTATAACAGGAATAACTGCAACCAGTGTGAAAGTAATGGTCATTTCTACGTTCCGGGCAACCTAGGCTTCACTCTAGGGCGTTGCTCCACCACATCGTATAGCTAAGGCCTAGGAAGTCAACGCCTGAAGCATAAAATAAAATAAAAATACAACAGTTTTTCTATCGTATAAAACGAATAATTGCAACCAGTATGAAAGCTATGGTCACTTCTACGTTCCGGGCAACCTAGGCTTCTCTCTAGGGCGTTGCTCAACCATATCGAATAGCTACGGCCCTAGAAGATAACGCCATAACTATAACATACAATGTAAATACAACAGTCTTTCCATCGTATAAAACGGATAATTGCTACCAGTCTGATAGTTATGGTCATTTCTACGTTCCGGGCAAGCTAGGCTTCACCATTGGGCGTTGCTCCACCAGATCGAATAGTTAGGGCCTAAGAAGTCAACGCCAGAAGCATAAAATACGATATATGTACAACAGTTTTTCCATCGTATAGAATGAATAATTGCAACCAGTGTGAAAGTAATGGTCATTTCTACGTTCCGAGCAACCTAGGCTTCGCTCTATGGCGTTGCTCCACCACATCGAATAGTTAGGGCCTTAGAAGTCAATGCCAGAAGCATAAAATACAATATAAGTACAACAGTTTTTTCATCGTATAACAGGAATAATTGCAACAAGCCTGAAGGTAATGGTCATTTCTACGTTTCGGGCAACCTAGGCTTCACTCTAGTGCATTGCTCCACCAGATCGAATAGTTAGGGCCTAAGGAGACAACGCCAGAAGCATAAAATACAATATAAATACAACAGCTTTTCCATCGTATATAATGTTTATTTGCAAACAGTGTGAAAGTAAAGGTCATTTCTACGTTCCGGGCAACCTAGGCTTCACTCTAGGGCGTTGTTCTAACAGATCGAGTAGTTAGGGCCCTAGAAGACAATGCCATAACTATAAAATACAAAATAAATACAACAGTTTTTCCATCGTATAAAACGAATAATTGCAACCAGTATGAAGCCTATGGTCATTTCTACGTTCCGGGCAACCCAGGCTTCACTCTAGGGCGTTGCTCAACCATATCGTATAGCTACGGCCCTAGAAGACAACGCCATAACTATAAAACACAATATAAATACAACAGTCTTTCCATCGTATAAAACGGATAATTGCAACCAGTCTGATAGTTATGGTCATTTCTACGTTCGGGGCAAGCTAGACTTCACCCTAGGGCGTTGCTCCTCCAGATCGAATAGTTAGGGCCTAAGAAGTCAGCGCCAGAAGCATAAAATACGATTTATGTACAACAGTTTTTCCTTCGTATAGAATGAATAGTTGCAACCAGTGTGAAAGTAATGGTCATTTCTACGTTCCGGGCAACCTAGGCTTCACCCTAGAGCATTGCTCCACCAGATCGAATAGTTAGGGCCTAAGAAGACAACGCCAGAAGCATAAAATACAATATAAATACAACAGCTTTTCCATCGTATATAATGTATATTTGCAAACAGTGTGAAAGTAAAGGTCATTTCTATGTTCCGGGCAACCTAGGCCTCAGTCTAGGGCGTTGTTCCACCAGATCGAATAGTTAGGGCCTAAGAAGTTAACGCCAGAAGCATAAAATACAATATAAATACAACAGCTTTTCCATCGTATATAATGTATATTTGCAAACAGTGTGAAAGTAAATGTCATTTCTACGTTCCCGGCAACCTAGGCTTAACTGTATGGCGTCGCTCCACCAGATCGAATAGTTAGGGCCTTAGAAGTCAACGCCCGAAGCATGAAGTACAAAATAAATAGAACAGTTTTTCGATTGTATAGAACGAATAATTGCAACCAGTGTAAAAGTTATGGTCATTTCTACGTTCCGGGCAACCTTGGCTTAACTCCAGGGCGTTGCTCCACCAGATCGCATAGTTAGGGACTTTGAATACAACGCCAGAAACATAAAATACAATAAAAATGCAACAGTTTTTCCATTGTATAACAGGAATAACTCCAACCAGTGTGAAAGTAATGGTCATTTCTACGTTCCGGGCAACCTAGGCTTCACTCTAGGGCGTTGCTCCACCACATCGTATAGCTAAGGCCTAGGAAGTCAACGCCTGAAGCATAAAATAAAATAAAAATACAACAGTTTTTCTATCGTATAAAACGAATAATTGCAACCAGTATGAAAGCTATGGTCACTTCTACGTTCCGGGCAACCTAGGCTTCTCTCTAGGGTGTTGCTCAACCACATCGAATACCTACGGCCCTAGAAGACAACGCCATAACTATAAAATACAATATAAATACAACAGACTTTCCATCGTATAAAACGAATAATTGCAACCAGTCTGATAGTTATGGTCATTTCTACGTCCCGGGCAACCTAGGCTTCAGCCTGGGGCGTTGCTCCACCAGATCGAATAGTTAGGGCCTTAGAAGTCAACGCCAGAAGCATAAAGTACAATAAAAATCCAACAGTTTGTCCATCGTATAACTGGAATAAATGCAACCAGTGTGAAAGTGATAGTCATTTCTACGTTCCGGGCATCCTAGGCTTCAATCTACGGCGTTGTTCCACCAGATCGAATTGTAAGGGCCTGAGAAGCAAACGCCAGAAGCATTAAATACAATATAAGTACCACAGTTCTTCCATCGTATAAAACGGATAATTGCAACCAGTGTGCAAGTAATGGTCATTTATACGTTCCGAGCAACCTAGGTTTCGCTCCATGGCGTTGCTCCACCACATTGAATAGTTAGGGCCTTAGAAGTCAATGCCAGAAGCATAAAATACAATATAAATACAACAGTTTTTGCATCGTATAACAGGAATAATTGCAACAAGCCTGAAGGTAATGGTCATTTCTACGCTTCGGGTAACCTAGGCTTCACTCTAGGGCGTTGCTCCACCAGATCGAATAGCTAGGGACTTAGAATTCAACGCCAGAAGAATAAAATACAACTTAAGTAGAACAGTTTTACCATCGTATTAAATGAATAATCGCAAACAGTTTGAAGGTAATGGTCACTTCCACGTTCCGGGCAACCTAGGCTTAACTGTAGGGCGTTGCTCCACCAGATCGCATAGTTAGGGACTTAGAATTCAACGCAAGAAACATAAAATACAATAAAAATGCAAAAGTTTTTCCGTCGAATAACAGGAATAACTGCAACCAGTGTGAAAGTACTGGTCATTTCTACGTTCCGGGCAACCTAGGCTTCACTCTAGAGCATTGCGCCACTAGATCGAATAGTTAGGGCCTAAGAAGACAACGCCAGAAGCATAAAATACAATATAAATACAACAGCATTTCCATCGTATAAAATGATTGATTGCAAACAGTGTGAAAGATATGGTCATTTCTACTTTCCGGGCAACCTAGGCTTAACTCTAGGGCATGTTCCACCAGATTGACTAGTTAGGGACTTTGAATTCAACGCCAGAAGCATAAAATACAATAAAAATGCAACAGCTCTTCCATTGTATAACAGGAATAACTGCAACCAGTGAGAAAGCACTGGTCATTTCTACGTTCCGGGTAACCTAGGCTTCACTCCAGGGCGTTGCTCCACCAGATCGAACAGCTAGGGAGTTAGGATTCAACGCCAGAAGAATAAAATACAACCTAAGTACAACAGTTTTTCCATTGTATAAAACGAATAATTGAAACCAGTGTGAAAGTTATGATCTTTTCTACGTTCCGCGCAACCTGGGCTTCACCCCAGGGCGTTGCTCCACCAGATCCAATAGTTGGGACCTAAGAAGTCGGCGCCAGAAGCATAAAATACAAAATAGATACAACATTTTTTTCATCGTATATAATGTATATTTGCAAACAGTGTGAAAGTAAAGGCCATTTCTACGTTCTGGGCAACCTAGGCTTAACTGTAGGGCGTTGCTCCACCAGATCGCATAGTTAGGGACATAGAATTTAACGCCAGAATCATAAAATACAATAAAGATGCAACAGTTTTTCCATTGTATAGAACGAATAATTGCAACCAGTGTGAAAGTTATGGTCATTTTTACGTTTCGGGTAACCTAGGCTTCACTCTAGGGCGTTGCTCCACCAGATCGAATAGCTAGGGCTTAGAATTCAACGCCAGAAGGATAAAATACAACATAAGTATAACAGTTCTTCCATCGTATAAAATGTATAATTGCAAGCAGTGTGAAGGTAATGGTCATTTCTACGTTCCGCGCAAGCTACGCTTCACTCTAGAGCAATGCGCCACCAGATCGAATAGTTAGGGCCTAAGAAGTCAACGCCAGAAGCATAAAATACGATATATGTACAACAGTTTTTCCATCGTATACAATAAATAATTGCAACCAGTGCGCAAGTAACGGTCATTTCTACGTTCCGAGCAACCTAGGTTTCGCTCTATGGCGTTGCTCCACCACATCGAATAGTTAGGGCCTTAGAAGTCAATGCCAGAAGCATAAAATACAATATAAATACAACAGTTTTTCCATCGTATAAAACGAATAATTGCAACCAGTATGAAAGCTATGGTCATTTCTACGTTCCGGGCAACCTAGGCTTCACTCTAGGGCGTTGCTCAACCATATCGAATAGCTACGGCCCTAGAAGATAACGCCATAACTATAACATACAATATAAATACAACAGTCTTTCCATCGTATAAAACGGATAATTGCAACCAGTCTGATAGTTATGGTCATTTCTACGTTCGGGGCAAGCTAGACTTCACCCTAGGGCGTTGCTCCTCCAGATCGAATAGTTAGGGCCTAAGAAGTCAGCGCCAGAAGCATAAAATACGATTTATGTACAACAGTTTTACCTTCGTATAGAATGAATAGTTGCAACCAGTGTGAAAGTAATGGTCATTTCTACGTTCCGGGCAACCTAGGCTTCACCCTAGAGCATTGCTCCACCAGATCGACTAGTTAGGGTCTAAGAAGTCAACGCCAGAAGCTTAAAATACAATATAAGTACAACAGTTTTTCCCTTGTATAACAGGAATAATTGCAACCAGTGTGAAAGCTATGATCATTTCCACGTTCCGGGCAACCTAGGCTCCACTCTAGGGCGTTGCTCCACCACATCGAATGGTTAGGGCCTTAGAAGTCAACGCCAGAAGCATAAAATACGATATATGTAGAACAGTTTTTCCATCGTATAGAATAAATAATTACAACCAGTGCGCAAGTAATGGTCATTTCTACGTTCCGAGCAACCTAGGTTTCTCTCTATGGCGTTGCTCCACCACATCGAATAGTTAGGGCCTTAGAAGTCAATGCCAGAAGCATAAAATACAATATAAGTACAACAGTTTTTCCCTTGTATAACAGGAATAATTGCAACCAGTGTGAAAGCTATGGTCATTTCTACGTTCCGAGCAACCTAGGTTTCGGTCTATGGCGTTGCTCCACCACATCGAATAGTTAGGGCCTTAGAAGTCAATGCCAGAAGCATAAAATACAATATAAATACAACAGTTTTTACATCGTATAACAGGAATAATTGCAACAAGCCTGAAGGTAATGGTCATTTCTACATTCCGGGCAACATAGGCTTCACTCTAGAGCATTGCTCCACCAGATCGAATAGTTAGGGCCTAAGAAGACAACGCCAGAAGCATAAAATACAATATAAATACAACAGCTTTTCCATCGTATATAATGTATATTTGCAAACAGTGTGAAAGTAAATGTCATTTATACGTTCCGGGCAACCTAGGCTTAACTGTAGGGCGTCGCTCCAGCAGATCGAATAGTTACGGCCTTAGAAGCCAACGCCCGAATCATGAAATACAAAATAAATAGAACAGTTTTTCCATTGTATAGAACGAATAATTGCAACCAGTGTGAAAGTTATGGTCACTTCTACGTTCCAGGCAACCTAGGCTTCACTCTAGAGCATTGCTCCACCAGATCGAATAGTTAGGGCCTAAGGAGACAACGCCAGAAGCATAAAATACAATATAAATACAACAGCTTTTCCATCGTATATAATGTATATTTGCAAACAGTGTGAAAGCAAAGGACATTTCTACCTTCCGGGCAACCTAGGCTTCACTCTAGGGCGTTGTTCTACCAGATCGAATAGTTAGGGCCTAAGAAGTCAACGCCAGAAGCATAAAATACAATATAAATACAACAGCTTTTCCATCGTATATAATGTATATTTGCAAACAGTGTGAAAGTAAAGGTCATTTCTACGTTCCGGGCAACCTAGGCTTAACTGTAGGGCGTCGCTCCACCAGGTCGAATGGATAGAGCCTTAGAAGTCAACGCCCGAAGCATGAAATACAAAATAAATAGAACAGTTTTTCCATTGTGTAGAACGAATCATTGCAACCAGTGTAAAAGTTATGGTCATTTCTATGTTCCGGGCAACCTTGGCTTAACTCCAGGGCGTTGCTCCACCAGATCCAATAGTTAGGGACTTTGAATACAACGCCAGAAGCATAAAATACAATAAAAATGCAACAGTTTTTCCATTGTATAACAGGAATAACTGGAGCCAGTGTGAAAGTACTGGTCACTTCTACGTTCCGGGTAGCCTAGGCTTCACTCCAGGGCCTTCCTCCACCAGATCGAATAGCTAGGGCCTAAGAAGTCAACGCCAGGAGCACCAAATACAAAATAAATACAACAGTTTTTCCATCGTATAAAACGAATAATTGCAACCAGTCTGATAGTTATGGTCATTTCTACGTCCCGGGCAACCTAGGCTTCAGCCTAGGGCGTTGCTCCACCAGATCGAATAGTTAGGGCCTTTGAAGTCAACGCCAGAAGCATAAAGTACAATAAAAATCCAACAGTTTGTCCATCGTATAACTGGAATAATTGCAACCAGTGTGAAAGTGATAGTCATTTCTACGTTCCGGGCATCCTAGGCTTCAATCTACGGCGTTGTTCCACCAGATCGAATTGTAAGGGCCTGAGAAGCAAACGCCAGAAGCATTAAATACAATATAAGTACCACAGTTCTTCCATCGTATAAAACGGATAATTGCAACCAGTGTGCAAGTAATGGTCATTTATACGTTCCGAGGAACCTAGGTTTCGCTCCATGGCGTTGCTCCACCACATTGAATAGTTAGGGCCTTAGAAGTCAATGCCAGAAGCATAAAATACAATACAAATACAACAGTTTTTTCATCGTATAACAGGAATAATTGCAACAAGCCTGAAGGTAATGGTCATTTCTACGGTTCGGGTAACCTAGGCTTCACTCTAGGGCGTTGCTCCACCAGATGGAATAGCTAGGGACTTAGAATTCAACGCCAGAAGAATAAAATACAACTTAAGTAGAACAGTTTTACTATCGTATTAAATGAATAATCGCAAACAGTTTGAGGGTAATGGGCATTTCTACGTTCCGGGCAACCTAGGCTTCACTCTAGAGCATTGCTCCACCAGATCGAATAGTTAGGGCCTAAGGAGACAACGCCAGAAGCATAAAATACAATATAAATACAACAGCTTTTCCATCGTATATAATGTATATTTGCAAACAGTGTGAAAGTAAAGGTCATTTCTACGTTCCGGGCAACCTAGGCTTCACTCTAGCGCGTTGTTCTACCAGAGCGAATAGTTAGGGCCTAAGAAGTCAACGCCAGAAGCATAAAATACAATATAAATACAACAGCTTTTCCATCGTATATAATGTATATTTGCAAACAGTGTGAAAGTAAAGGTCATTTCTACGTTCCGGGCAACCTAGGCTTAACTGTAGGGCGTCGCTCCACCAGATCGAATGGATAGGGCCTTAGAAGTCAACGCCCGAAGCATGAAATACAAAATAAATAGAACAGTTTTTTCATCGTATAACAGGAATAATTGCAACAAGCCTGAAGGTAATGGTCATTTCTACGTTCCGGGTAACCTAGGCTTCGCTCTATGGCGTTGCTCCACCACATCGAATAGTTAGGGCCTTAGAAGTCAATGCCAGAAGCATAAAATACAATATAAGTACAACAGTTTTTTCATCGTATAACAGGAATAATTGCAACAAGCCTGAAGGTAATGGTCATTTCTACGTTCCGGGTAACCTAGGCTTCACTCTAGGGCGTTGCTCAACCATATCGTATAGCTACGGCCCTAGAAGACAACGCCATAACTATAAAATACAATATAAATACAACAGTCTTTCCATCGTATAAAACGGATAATTGCAACCAGTCTGATAGTTATGGTCATTTCTACGTTCGGGGCAAGCTAGACTTCACCCTAGGGCGTTGCTCCTCCAGATCGAATAGTTAGGGCCTAAGAAGTCAGCGCCAGAAGCATAAAATACGATTTATGTACAACAGTTTTTCCTTCGTATAGAATGAATAGTTGCAACCAGTGTGAAAGTAATGGTCATTTCTACGTTCCGGGCAACCTAGGCTTCACCCTAGAGCATTGCTCCACCAGATCGAATAGTTAGGGCCTAAGAAGACAACGCCAGAAGCTTAAAATACAATATAAATACAACAGCTTTTCCATCGTATAACAGGAATAATTGCAACAAGCCTGAAGGTAATGGTCATTTCTACATTCCGGGCAACATAGGCTTCACTCTAGAGCATTGCTCTACCAGATCGAATAGTTAGGGCCTAAGGAGACAACGCCAGAAGCATAAAATACAATATAAATACAACAGCTTTTCCATCGTATATAATGTATATTTGCAAACAGTGTGAAAGTAAAGGTCATTTCTACGTTCCGGGCAACCTAGGCTTCACTCTAGGGCGTTGTTCTACCAGAGCGAATAGTTAGGGCCTAAGAAGTCAACGCCAGAAGCATAAAATACAATATAAATACAACAGCTTTTCCATCGTATATAATGTATATTTGCAAACAGTGTGAAAGTAAAGGTCATTTCTACGTTCCGGGCAACCTAGGCTTAACTGTAGGGCGTCGCTCCACCAGATCGAATGGATAGGGCCTTAGAAGTCAACGCCCGAAGCATGAAATACAAAATAAATAGAACAGTTTTTCCATTGTATAGAACGAATCATTGCAACCAGTGTAAAAGTTTTGGTCATTTCTACGTTCCGGGCAACCTTGGCTTAACTCCAGGGCGTTGCTCCACCAGATCCAATAGTTAGGGACTTTGAATACAACGCCAGAAGCATAAAATACAATAAAAATGCAACAGTTTTTCCATTGTATAACAGGAATAACTGGAGCCAGTGTGAAAGTACTGGTCACTTCTACGTTCCGGGTAGCCTAGGCTTCACTCCAGGGCGTTCCTCCACCAGATCGAATAGCTAGGGCCTAAGAAGTCAACGCCAGGAGCACCAAATACAAAATAAATACAACAGTTTTTCCATCGTATAAAACGAATAATTGCAACCAGTCTGATAGTTATGGTCATTTCTACGTCCCGGGCAACCTAGGCTTCAGCCTAGGGCGTTGCTCCACCAGATCGAATAGTTAGGGCCTTAGAAGTCAACGCCAGAAGCATAAAGTACAATAAAAATCCAACAGTTTGTCCATCGTATAACTGGAATAATTGCAACCAGTGTGAAAGTGATAGTCATTTCTACGTTCCGGGCATCCTAGGCTTCAATCTACGGCGTTGTTCCACCAGATCGAATTGTAAGGGCCTGAGAAGCAAACGCCAGAAGCATTAAATACAATATAAATACAACAGCTTTTCCATCGTATATAATGTATATTTGCAAACAGTGTGAAAGTAAAGGTCATTTCTACGTTCCGGGCAACCTAGGCTTCACTCTAGCGCGTTGTTCTACCAGAGCGAATAGTTAGGGCCTAAGAAGTCAACGCCAGAAGCATAAAATACAATATAAATACAACAGCTTTTCCATCGTATATAATGTATATTTGCAAACAGTGTGAAAGTAAAGGTCATTTCTACGTTCCGGGCAACCTAGGCTTAACTGTAGGGCGTCGCTCCACCAGATCGAATGGATAGGGCCTTAGAAGTCAACGCCCGAAGCATGAAATACAAAATAAATAGAACAGTTTTTTCATCGTATAACAGGAATAATTGCAACAAGCCTGAAGGTAATGGTCATTTCTACGTTTCGGGTAACCTAGGCATTACTCTAGGGCGTTGCTCCACCAGATCGAATAGCTAGGGACTTAGAATTCAACGCCAGAAGAATAAAATACAACTTAAGTACAACAGCTTTACCATCGTATTAAATGAATAATCGCAAACAGTTTGAAGGTAATGGTCACTTCCACGTTCCGGTCAACCTAGGCTTAACTGTAGGGCGTTGCTCCACCAGATCGCATAGTTAGGGACTTAGAATGCAACGCAAGAAACATAAAATACAATAAAAATGCAAAAGTTTTTCCGTCGAATAACAGGAATAACTGCAACCAGTGTGAAAGTACTGGTCAGTTCTACGTTCCGGGCAACCTAGGCTTCACTCATGGGCGTTGCTCCATCACATCGAATAGTTACGGCCTTAGAAGTCAACTCCAGAAGCATAAAATACAATATGAATACAACAGCTTTTCCATCGTATATAATGTATATTTGCAAACAGTGTGAAAGTAAATGTCATTTCTACGTTCCGGGCAACCTAGGCTTAACTGTAGGGCGTCGCTCCAGCAGATCGAATAGTTACGGCCTTAGAAGTCAACGCCCGAATCATGAAATACAAAATAAATAGAACAGTTTTTCCATTGTATAGAACGAATAATTGCAACCAGTGTGAAAGTTATGGTCATTTCTACGTTCCAGGCAACCTAGGCTTCACTCTAGAGCATTGCTCCACCAGATCGAATAGTTAGGGCCTAAGGAGACAACGCCAGAAGCATAAAATACAATATAAATGCAACAGCTTTTCCATCGTATATAATGTATATTTGCAAACAGTGTGAAAGTAAAGGACATTTCTACGTTCCGGGCAACCTAGGCTTCACTCTAGGGCGTTGTTCTACCAGATCGAATAGTTAGGGCCTAAGAAGTCAACGCCAGAAGCATAAAATACAATATAAATACAACAGCTTTTCCATCGTATATAATGTATATTTGCAAACAGTGTGAAAGCAAAGGACATTTCTACGTTCCAGGCAACCTAGTCTTCACTCTAGGGCGTTGTTCTACCAGATCGAATAGTTAGGGCCTAAGAAGTCAACGCCAGAAGCATAAAATACAATATAAATACAACAGCTTTTCCATCGTATATAATGTATATTTGCAAACAGTGTGAAAGTAAAGGTCATTTCTACGTTCCGGGCAACCTAGGTTTCGCTACATGGCGTTGCTCCACCACATCGAATAGTTAGGGCCTTAGAAGTCAATGCCAGAAGCATAAAATACAATATAAATACAACAGTTTTTTCATCGTATAACAGGAATAATTGCAACAAGCCTGAAGGTAATGGTCATTTCTACGTTTCGGGTAACCTAGGCTTCACTCTAGGGCGTTGCTCCACCAGATCGAATAGCTAGGGACTTAGAATTCAACGCCAGAAGAATAAAATACAACTTAAGTACAACAGTTTTACCATCGTATTAAATGAATAATCGCAAACAGTTTGAAGGTAATGGTCACTTCCACGTTCCGGGCAACCTAGGCTTAACTGTAGGGCGTTGCTCCACCAGACCGCATAGTTAGGGACTTAGAATGCAACGCAAGAAACATAAAATACAATAAAAATGCAAAAGTTTTTCCGTCGAATAACAGGAATAACTGCAACCAGTGTGAAAGTACGGATCAGTTCTACGTTCCGGGCAACCTAGACTTCACTCTTGGGCGTTGCTCCATCACATCGAATAGTTACGGCCTTAGATGTCAACTCCAGAAGCATAAAATACAATATAAATACAACAGCATTTCCATCGTATAAAATGATTGATTGCAAACATTGTGAAAGTTATGGTCATTTCTACTTTCCGGGCAGCATAGGCTTAACTCTAGGGCATGTTCCACCAGATTGAGTAGTTAGGGACTTTGAATTCAACGCCAGAAGCATAAAATACAGTAAAAATGCAACAGTTTTTCCATTGTATAACAGGAATAACTGGAACCAGTGTGAAAGCTATGGTCATTTCCACGTTCCGGACAACCTAGGCTTCACTCTAGGGCGTTGCTCCACCAGATCGAATAGTTAGGGCCTAAGAAGTCAACGCCAGAAGCATAAAATACGATATATGTACAACAGTTTTTCCATCGTATAGAATGAATAGTTGCAACCAGTGTGCAAGTAATGGTCATTTCTACGTTGCGAGCAACCTAGGTTTCGCTCTATGGCGTTGCTCCACCACATCGAAAAGTTAGGGCCTTAGAAGTCAATGCCAGAAGCATAAAATACAATATAAATACAACAGTTTTCTCATCGTATAACAGGAATAATTGCAACACGCCTGAAGGTAATGGACATTTCTACGTTTCGGGTAACCTAGGCTTCACTCTACGGCGTTGCTCTACCAGATCGAATAGCTAGGGACTTAGAATACAACGCCAGAAGAATAAAATGCAACATAAGTATAACAGTTCCTCCATCGTATAAAATGTATAATTGCAAGCAGTGTGAAGGTAATGGTCATTTCTACATTCCGGGCAACCTAGGCTTCACTCTAGAGCATTGCTCCACCAGATCGAATGGCTAGGGCCTAGGAAGACAACGCCAGAAGCATAAAATACAATATAAATACAACAGCTTTTCCGTCGTATATAATGTATATTTGCAAACAGTGCGAAAGTAAAGGTCATTTCTACGTTCCGGGCAACCTAGGCTTAACTGTAGGACGTCGCCCCACCAGATCGAATAGTGAGGGCCTTAGAAGTCAACGCCCGAAGCATGAAATACAAAATAAATAGAACAGTTTTTCCATTGTATCGAACGAATAACTGCAACCAGTGTGAAAGCTATGGTCATTTCTACGTTGCGGCCAACCTTGGCTTAACTCCAGGGCGTTGCTCCACCAGATCGAATAGTTAGGGACTTTGAATACAACGCCAGAAGCATAAAATACAATAAAAATGCAACAGTTTTTCCATTGTATAGCAGGAATAACTGCAACCAGTGTGAAAGTACTGGTCATTTCTACGGTCCGGGTAACCTAGGCTTCACTCTGGGGCGTTGCTCCACCAGATCGAATAGTTAGGGCCTAAGAAGTCAGCGCCAGAAGCATAAAATACGATTTATGTACAACAGTTTTTCCATCGTATAGAATGAATAGTTGCAAGCAGTGTGAAAGTAATGGTCATTTCTACGTTCCGGGCAACCTAGGCTTCAATCTAGAGCATTGCTCCACCAGATCGAATAGTTACGGCCTAAGAAGACAACGCCAGAAGCATAAAATACAATATAAATACAACAGCTTTTCCATCGTATATAATGTATGTTTGCAAACAGTGTGAAAGTAAAGGTCATTTCTACGTTCCGGGCAACCTAGGCTTAACTGTAGGGTGTCGCTCCACCAGATCGAATAGTTAGGGCGTTAGAAGTCAACGCCCGAAGCATGAAATACAAAATAAATAGAACTGTTTTTCCATTGTATAGAACGAATAATTGCACCAATGTGAAAGTTATGGTCATTTCTACGTTCCGGGCAACCTAGGCTTCACTCTAGGGCGTCGGTCCACCAGATCGAATAGCTAGCGACATAGAAGTCAACGCCAGAAGCATAACATACAATAAAAATACAACATTTTTTCCAACGTGTAACTGGAATAATTGCAACCAGTGTAAAAGTAATGGCCATTTCTACGTTCCGGGCAACATAGGCCTGACTCTAGGGCGTTGCTCCACCAGATCGAATAGTTAGGGCCTTAGAAGTCAATGTCCGAAGCATAAAATACATTAAAAATACAACAGTTTTTCCATCGTATAAAATGAATAATTGCAATCAGTGTAAAGGTAATGGTCATTTCTACGTTCCGGGCAACCTGGGCTTCACTCTAGGGCGTTGCTCCACCAGATCGAATAGTTAGGTCCTAACAAGTCAACGCCAGAAGCATAAAGCACAATATAAATACAAAAGCTGTTCCATCGTATAAAACGAATAATTGCAACCAGTGTGAAAGTGACGGCCATTTCTTCGTTCGGGCATCCTAGATATAACCCTGAGGCGTTGCTCCTCCAGATCGAATAGTTAGGGCCTCAGAAGTCAACGCCAGAAGCATAAAACACAATATAAATACAACAGCTGTTCCATCGTATAAGACGAATAATTGCAACCAGTGTGAAAGTGATGGTCATTTCTACGTTCCGGGATACCTAGCCTTCGCTCAAGGGAGTTGCTCCACCACATCTAATAGCTACGGCCTTAGAAGTCAACGCCAGAAGCATAAAATACAATACAAATACAAGGGTTTCTCCATCGTATAAAATGAATAATTGCAAACAGTGTGAAAGGAATGGTCATTTCTACGTTCAGGGCAACCTAGGCTTCACTCTAGGGCGTTGCTCCACCAGATCGAATAGTTAGGAGCTAAGAAGTGAACGCCAGAAGCATAAAATACAATATAAGTACAAAAGTTTTTCCCTTGTATAACAGGAATAATTGCAACCAGTGTGAAAGCTATGGTCATTTCTACGTTCCGGGCAACCTAGGCTTCCCTCTAGGGCGTTGGTCCACCAGATCGCATAGTTAGGGCCTATGAAGTCAATGCAAGAAGATAAAATACAAAATAAACTCAACAGTTTTTCCATCGTATAACACAAGTCATTGCAACAAGTGTGATGGTAATAGTCATTTCTACGTTCCGGGTAACCTAGGCTTCACTCTAGGGCGTTGCACCACCATATCCAATTGCTAGCGACATAGAAGTCAACACCAGAAGCATAAAATACAATAAAAACGCAACAGTTTTTCCAACGTACAAATGGAATAATTGCAACCAGTGTGAAGCTAATGGTCATTTCTACGTTCCGGGCAACCTAGGCTTCCCTCTATGGCGTTGGTCCACCAGATCGCATAGTTAGGGCCTATGAAGTCAATGCAAGAAGATAAAATACAAAATAAATTCAACAGTTTTTCCATCGTATAACACAAGTCATTGCAACAAGTGTGATGGTAATGGTCATTTCTACGTTCCGGGCAACCTAGGCTTCACTCTAGGGCGTTGCTCCACCAGATCGAATAGTTAGGGCCTAAGAAGTCAACGCCACAACATTAAAATACAATAAAAATACAACAGTTTTCCAACGTATAACTGGAATAATTGCAACCAGTGTGAAGGTAAGGGTCATTTCTACGTTCCGGGCAACCTAGGCTTCACTCTAGGGCTTTAGTCCACCAGATCGAATAACTAGCGATATAGAAGTGAACGCCACAACATTAAAATACAATACAAATACAACATTTTTCCACCGTATAACTGGAATAATTGCAACCAGTGTGAAAGTAATGGTCATTTCTGCGTTCCGGGCAACCTAGGCTTTACTCTAGGGCGTTGCTCCACCAGATCGAATGGCTAGGGACTTAGAATTCATCGCCAGACGCATAAAATACAATAAAAATACAACAGTTTTTTCATCGTATAACAGGAATAATTGCAACCAGTGTGAAGGTAATGGTCATTTCTACGTTCCGGGCAACCTAGGCTTCACACTAGGGCTTTAGTCCACCAGATCGAATAGCTAGCGACATAGAAGTCAACGCCACAACATTAAAATACAATAAAAATACAACAGTTTTCCAACGTATAACTGGAATAATTGCAACCAGTGTGAAGGTAATGGTCATTTCTACGTTCCGGGCAACCTAGGCTTCACTCTAGGGCTTTAGTCCACCAGATCGAATAGCTGGCGATATAGAAGTGAACGCCACAACATTAAAATACAATAAAAATACAACAGTTTTCCAACGTATAACTGGAATAATTGCAACCAGTGTGAAAGTAATGGTCATTTCTGCGTTCCGGGCAACCTAGGCTTTACTCTAGGGCGTTGCTCCACCAGATCGAATAGCTAGGGACTTAGAATTCATCGCCAGACGCATAAAATACAATAAAAATACAACAGTTTTTTCATCGTATAACACAAGTCATTGCAACAAGTGTGATGGTAATGGTCATTTCTACGTTCCGGGCAACCTAGGCTTCACTCTAGGGCGTTGCTCCACCAGATCGAATAGTTAGGGCCTAAGAAGTCAACGCCAGAAGCATAGAATACAATAAAAATACAACAGTTTTTCCATCGTATAAGAGGAATAACTGCAACCAGTGTGAAGGTAATGGCCATTACTACGTTCCGGGCAACCTAGGCTTCACTCTAGGGCGTTGCTCTACCAGATCGAATAGCTAGCGATATAGAAGTCATCGTCAGAAGCATAAAATACAATAAAAATACAATAGCTTTTGCATCGTATAAAATGAATAATTG
The DNA here is from genome assembly GCF_051401765.1 of Calliopsis andreniformis. Taxonomy (NCBI): domain Eukaryota; kingdom Metazoa; phylum Arthropoda; class Insecta; order Hymenoptera; family Andrenidae; genus Calliopsis; species Calliopsis andreniformis. The sequence continues at coordinate 13,673,843 of NW_027480422.1, read as the reverse complement.
CAATCAGTGTGAATGTAATGGTCATTTCTACGTTCCGGGTAACCTAGGCTTCACTCTAGGGCGTTGCACCACCATATCCAATTGCTAGCGACATAGAAGTCAACACCAGAAGCATAAAATACCATAAAAACACAACAGTTTTTCCAACGTATAAATGGAATAATTGCAACCAGTGTGAAGCTAATGGTCATTTCTACGTTCCGGGCAACCTAGGCTTCCCTCTAGGGCGTTGGTCCACCAGATCGCATAGTTAGGGCCTATGAAGTCAATGCAAGAAGATAAAATACAAAATAAACTCAACAGTTTTTCCATCGTATAACACAAGTCATTGCAACAAGTGTGATGGTAATAGTCATTTCTACGTTCCGGGCAACCTAGGCTTCACTCTAGGGCGTTGCTCCACCAGATCGAATAGTTAGGGCCTAAGAAGTCAACGCCAGAAGCATAGAATACAATAAAAATACAAGAGTTTTTCCATCGTATAAGAGGAATAACTGCAACCAGTGTGAAGGTAATGGTCATTTCTACGTTCCGGACAATCTAGGCTTCACTCTAGGACCTTGCTCTACCAGATCGAATAGTTAGGTAGTAAGAAGTCATCGCCAGAAGCATAAAATACGATATATGTACAACAGTTTTTCCATCGTATAGAATGAATAATTGCCACCAGTGTGCAAGTAATGGTCATTTCTACGTTCCGAGCAACCTAGGTTTCGCTCTATGGCGTTGCTCCACCAGATCGAATAGTTAGGTAGTAAGAAGTCATCGCCAGAAGCATAAAACACAATATAAATACAACAGCTGTTCTATGGTATAAAACGAAAAATTGCAACCAGTGTGAAAGTGAAGGCCATTTCTACGTTCGGGCATCCTAGATATAACTCTGAGGCGTTGCTCCGCCAGATCGAATAGTTAGGGCCTCAGAAGTCAACGCCAGAAGCATAAAACACAATATAAATACAACAGCTGTTCCATCGTATAAAACGAATAATTGCAACCAGTGTGAAAGTGATGGTCATTTCTACGTTCTGGGATACCTAGCCTTCACTCAAGGGCGTTGCTCCACCACATCTAATAGCTACGGCCTTAGAAGTCAACGCCAGAAGCATAAAATACAATACAAATACAAGGGTTTCTCCATCGTATAAAATGAATAATTGCAAACAGTGTGAAAGGAATTGTCATTTCCACGTTCAGGGCAACCTAGGCTTCACTCTAGGGCGTTGCTCCACCAGATGGAATAGCTAGGGCCTTAGAATTCAACGCCCGAAGCATAAAATACAATAAAGATACAACAGTTTTTCCATCGCGTAACAGGAGTAATTGCAACCAGTGTGAAGGTAATGGTCATTTCTACGTTCTGGGCAACCTAGGCTTCACTCTAGGGCGTTGGTCCACCAGATCGAATAGCTAGGCCATAGAAGTCAACGCCAGAAGCATAAAATACAATATAAATGCAACAGCTGTACCATTGCACAAAACGATTAATTGCAACCAATGTGAAAATAATGGTCATTTCTACGTTCCGGCCAGCCTAGGATTCACTCTGAGGCATTGCTCCACCTAATCGAATAGCTGGGGCCTTAGAAGTCAACGGCAGAATCACAAAACACAATAAAAGTGCAACAGTTTTTTCATCGTATAAGAGGAGTAATTTGCAACCAGAGTGAATCTAATGGACATTTCAACGTTCCGGTCAACCTAGGCTTCACTCTAGGGCGTTGCTCGACCAGATCGAATAGATAGGGCCTAAGAAGTCAACGCCAGAAGCAGAAAATACAACAAAAATACAACAGTTTTTCCTTCGTATAAAATGAATAATTGCAATTTGTGTGAAGGTAATGGTCATTTCTACGTTCCGGGCAACCTAGGCTTAACTCTAGGGCGTTGCCCCACCAGATCGAATAGTTAGGTCCTAACAAGTCATCGCCAGAAGCATAAATCACAATAAAAATACAACAGTTTTTCCATCGTATAAAACGAATAATTGCAACCGGTGTGAAAGTTATGGTCATTTCTAAGTTCCGGCAACCTAGGCTTCACACTAGGTCGTTGCTCCACCAGATCGAATAGCTAGGCCATAGAAGTCAACGCCAGAAGCATAAAATACAATATAAATGCAACAGCTGTACCATTGCACAAAACGATTAATTGCAACCAATGTGAAAATAATGGTCATTTCTACGTTCCGGCCAGCCTAGGATTCACTCTGAGGCATTGCTCCACCTAATCGAATAGCTGGGGCCTTAGAAGTCAACGGCAGAATCACAAAACACAATAAAAGTGCAACAGTTTTTTCATCGTATAAGAGGAGTAATTTGCAACCAGAGTGAATCTAATGGACATTTCAACGTTCCGGTCAACCTAGGCTTCACTCTAGGGCGTTGCTCGACCAGATCGAATAGATAGGGCCTAAGAAGTCAACGCCAGAAGCAGAAAATACAACAAAAATACAACAGTTTTTCCTTCGTATAAAATGAATAATTGCAATTTGTGTGAAGGTAATGGTCATTTCTACGTTCCGGGCAACCTAGGCTTAACTCTAGGGCGTTGCACCACCAGATCGAATAGTTAGGTCCTAACAAGTCATCGCCAGAAGCATAAATCACAATAAAAATACAACAGTTTTTCCATCGTATAACAGGAGTAATTGCAACCAGTGTGAAAGTAATGGTCATTTCTACGTTCCGGCAACCTAGTCTTCACACTAGGTCGTTGCTCCACCAGATCGAATAGTTAGGTAGTAAGAAGTCATCGCCAGAAGCATAAAACACAATATAAATACAACAGCTGTTCCATGGTATAAAACGAATAATTGCAACCAGTGTGAAAGTGACGACCATTTCTACGTTCGGGCATCCTAGATATAACTCTGAGGCGTTGCTCCGCCAGATCGAATAGTTAGGGCCTTAGAAGTCAACGCCCGAAGCATAAAATACAATAAAAATACAACAGTTTTTCCACCGTATTACACGAATAATTGCAACCAGTGTGAAAGTGATAGTCATTTCTACGTTCCGGGAAACCTAGGCTTCAATCTAGGGCGCCGTTCCGCCACATGTAATAGCTACGGCCTTAGAAGTCAACGCCAGAAGCATAAAATACAATGAAAATCCATGGGTTTCTCCATCGTATAATATGAATAATTGCAAACAGTGTGAAAGTAGTGGTCATTTCTACGTTCCCGGCAACCTAGGCTTCACTCTAGGGCGTTGCTCCACCAGATAGAATAGTTAGGGCCTAAGAAGTCATCGACAGAAGCAGAAAATACAATATAAGTACAACAGTTTTTCCATCGTATAAAACGAATAATTGCAACCAGTATGAAAGCTATGGTCATTTCTACGTTCCGGGCAACTTAGGCTTCACTCTAGGGCGTTGCTCAACCATATCGAATAGCTACGGACCTAGAAAATAACGCCATAACTATAACATACAATATAAATACAACAGTCTTTCCATCGTATAAAACGGATAATTGCAACCAGTCTGATAGTTATGGTCATTTCTACGTTCCGGGCAACCTAGGCTTCCCTCTAGGGCGTTGGTCCACCAGATCGCATAGTTAGGGCCTATGAAGTCAATGCAAGAAGATAAAATACAAAATAAACTCAACAGTTTTTCCATCGTATAACACAAGTCATTGCAACAAGTGTGATGGTAATAGTCATTTCTACGTTCCGGGTAACCTAGGCTTCACTCTAGGGCGTTGCACCACCATATCCAATTGCTAGCGACATAGAAGTCAACACCAGAAGCATAAAATACAATAAAAACGCAACAGTTTTTCCAACGTACAAATGGAATAATTGCAACCAGTGTGAAGCTAATGGTCATTTCTACGTTCCGGGCAACCTCGGCTTCCCTCTATGGCGTTGGTCCACCAGATCGCATAGTTAGGGCCTATGAAGTCAATGCAAGAAGATAAAATACAAAATAAATTCAACAGTTTTTCCATCGTATAACACAAGTCATTGCAACAAGTGTGATGGTAATGGTCATTTCTACGTTCCGGGCAACCTAGGCTTCACTCTAGGGCGTTGCTCCACCAGATCGAATAGTTAGGGCCTAAGAAGTCAACGCCACAACATTAAAATACAATAAAAATACAACAGTTTTCCAACGTATAACTGGAGTAATTGCAACCAGTGTGAAAGTAATGGTCATTTCTACGTTCCGGCAACCTAGTCTTCACACTAGGTCGTTGCTCCACCAGATCGAATAGTTAGGTAGTAAGAAGTCATCGCCAGAAGCATAAAACACAATATAAATACAACAGCTGTTCCATGGTATAAAACGAATAATTGCAACCAGTGTGAAAGTGACGACCATTTCTACGTTCGGGCATCCTAGATATAACTCTGAGGCGTTGCTCCGCCAGATCGAATAGTTAGGGCCTTAGAAGTCAACGCCCGAAGCATAAAATACAATAAAAATACAACAGTTTTTCCACCGTATTACACGAATAATTGCAACCAGTGTGAAAGTGATAGTCATTTCTACGTTCCGGGAAACCTAGGCTTCAATCTAGGGCGCCGTTCCGCCACATGTAATAGCTACGGCCTTAGAAGTCAACGCCAGAAGCATAAAATACAATGAAAATCCATGGGTTTCTCCATCGTATAATATGAATAATTGCAAACAGTGTGAAAGTAGTGGTCATTTCTACGTTCCCGGCAACCTAGGCTTCACTCTAGGGCGTTGCTCCACCAGATAGAATAGTTAGGGCCTAAGAAGTCATCGACAGAAGCAGAAAATACAATATAAGTACAACAGTTTTTCCATCGTATAAAACGAATAATTGCAACCAGTATGAAAGCTATGGTCATTTCTACGTTCCGGGCAACTTAGGCTTCACTCTAGGGCGTTGCTCAACCATATCGAATAGCTACGGACCTAGAAAATAACGCCATAACTATAACATACAATATAAATACAACAGTCTTTCCATCGTATAAAACGGATAATTGCAACCAGTCTGATAGTTATGGTCATTTCTACGTTCCGGGCAACCTAGGCTTCCCTCTAGGGCGTTGGTCCACCAGATCGCATAGTTAGGGCCTATGAAGTCAATGCAAGAAGATAAAATACAAAATAAACTCAACAGTTTTTCCATCGTATAACACAAGTCATTGCAACAAGTGTGATGGTAATAGTCATTTCTACGTTCCGGGTAACCTAGGCTTCACTCTAGGGCGTTGCACCACCATATCCAATTGCTAGCGACATAGAAGTCAACACCAGAAGCATAAAATACAATAAAAACGCAACAGTTTTTCCAACGTACAAATGGAATAATTGCAACCAGTGTGAAGCTAATGGTCATTTCTACGTTCCGGGCAACCTAGGCTTCCCTCTATGGCGTTGGTCCACCAGATCGCATAGTTAGGGCCTATGAAGTCAATGCAAGAAGATAAAATACAAAATAAATTCAACAGTTTTTCCATCGTATAACACAAGTCATTGCAACAAGTGTGATGGTAATGGTCATTTCTACGTTCCGGGCAACCTAGGCTTCACTCTAGGGCGTTGCTCCACCAGATCGAATAGTTAGGGCCTAAGAAGTCAACGCCACAACATTAAAATACAATAAAAATACAACAGTTTTCCAACGTATAACTGGAATAATTGCAACCAGTGTGAAGGTAAGGGTCATTTCTACGTTCCGGGCAACCTAGGCTTCACTCTAGGGCTTTAGTCCACCAGATCGAATAACTAGCGATATAGAAGTGAACGCCACAACATTAAAATACAATACAAATACAACATTTTTCCACCGTATAACTGGAATAATTGCAACCAGTGTGAAAGTAATGGTCATTTCTGCGTTCCGGGCAACCTAGGCTTTACTCTAGGGCGTTGCTCCACCAGATCGAATGGCTAGGGACTTAGAATTCATCGCCAGACGCATAAAATACAATAAAAATACAACAGTTTTTTCATCGTATAACAGGAATAATTGCAACCAGTGTGAAGGTAATGGTCATTTCTACGTTCCGGGCAACCTAGGCTTCACACTAGGGCTTTAGTCCACCAGATCGAATAGCTAGCGACATAGAAGTCAACGCCACAACATTAAAATACAATAAAAATACAACAGTTTTCCAACGTATAACTGGAATAATTGCAACCAGTGTGAAGGTAATGGTCATTTCTACGTTCCGGGCAACCTAGGCTTCACTCTAGGGCTTTAGTCCACCAGATCGAATAGCTGGCGATATAGAAGTGAACGCCACAACATTAAAATACAATAAAAATACAACAGTTTTCCAACGTATAACTGGAATAATTGCAACCAGTGTGAAAGTAATGGTCATTTCTGCGTTCCGGGCAACCTAGGCTTTACTCTAGGGCGTTGCTCCACCAGATCGAATAGCTAGGGACTTAGAATTCATCGCCAGACGCATAAAATACAATAAAAATACAACAGTTTTTTCATCGTATAACACAAGTCATTGCAACAAGTGTGATGGTAATGGTCATTTCTACGTTCCGGGCAACCTAGGCTTCACTCTAGGGCGTTGCTCCACCAGATCGAATAGTTAGGGCCTAAGAAGTCAACGCCAGAAGCATAGAATACAATAAAAATACAACAGTTTTTCCATCGTATAAGAGGAATAACTGCAACCAGTGTGAAGGTAATGGCCATTACTACGTTCCGGGCAACCTAGGCTTCACTCTAGGGCGTTGCTCTACCAGATCGAATAGCTAGCGATATAGAAGTCATCGTCAGAAGCATAAAATACAATAAAAATACAATAGCTTTTGCATCGTATAAAATGAATAATTGCAATCAGTGTGAATGTAATGGTCATTTCTACGTTCCGGGTAACCTAGGCTTCACTCTAGGGCGTTGCACCACCATATCCAATTGCTAGCGACATAGAAGTCAACACCAGAAGCATAAAATACCATAAAAACACAACAGTTTTTCCAACGTATAAATGGAATAATTGCAACCAGTGTGAAGCTAATGGTCATTTCTACGTTCCGGGCAACCTAGGCTTCCCTCTAGGGCGTTGGTCCACCAGATCGCATAGTTAGGGCCTATGAAGTCAATGCAAGAAGATAAAATACAAAATAAACTCAACAGTTTTTCCATCGTATAACACAAGTCATTGCAACAAGTGTGATGGTAATAGTCATTTCTACGTTCCGGGCAACCTAGGCTTCACTCTAGGGCGTTGCTCCACCAGATCGAATAGTTAGGGCCTAAGAAGTCAACGCCAGAAGCATAGAATACAATAAAAATACAAGAGTTTTTCCATCGTATAAGAGGAATAACTGCAACCAGTGTGAAGGTAATGGTCATTTCTACGTTCCGGACAATCTAGGCTTCACTCTAGGACCTTGCTCTACCAGATCGAATAGTTAGGTAGTAAGAAGTCATCGCCAGAAGCATAAAATACGATATAAATACAACAGCTGTTCTATGGTATAAAACGAAAAATTGCAACCAGTGTGAAAGTGAAGGCCATTTCTACGTTCGGGCATCCTAGATATAACTCTGAGGCGTTGCTCCGCCAGATCGAATAGTTAGGGCCTCAGAAGTCAACGCCAGAAGCATAAAACACAATATAAATACAACAGCTGTTCCATCGTATAAAACGAATAATTGCAACCAGTGTGAAAGTGATGGTCATTTCTACGTTCTGGGATACCTAGCCTTCACTCAAGGGCGTTGCTCCACCACATCTAATAGCTACGGCCTTAGAAGTCAACGCCAGAAGCATAAAATACAATACAAATACAAGGGTTTCTCCATCGTATAAAATGAATAATTGCAAACAGTGTGAAAGGAATTGTCATTTCCACGTTCAGGGCAACCTAGGCTTCACTCTAGGGCGTTGCTCCACCAGATGGAATAGCTAGGGCCTTAGAATTCAACGCCCGAAGCATAAAATACAATAAAGATACAACAGTTTTTCCATCGCGTAACAGGAGTAATTGCAACCAGTGTGAAGGTAATGGTCATTTCTACGTTCTGGGCAACCTAGGCTTCACTCTAGGGCGTTGGTCCACCAGATCGAATAGTTAGGGCCTATGAAGTCAACGCCAGAAACATAAAATACAATACAAATACAAGGGTTTCTCCATCGTATAAAACGAATAATTGCAACCGGTGTGAAAGTTATGGTCATTTCTAAGTTCCGGCAACCTAGGCTTCACACTAGGTCGTTGCTCCACCAGATCGAATAGCTAGGCCATAGAAGTCAACGCCAGAAGCATAAAATACAATATAAATGCAACAGCTGTACCATTGCACAAAACGATTAATTGCAACCAATGTGAAAATAATGGTCATTTCTACGTTCCGGCCAGCCTAGGATTCACTCTGAGGCATTGCTCCACCTAATCGAATAGCTGGGGCCTTAGAAGTCAACGGCAGAATCACAAAACACAATAAAAGTGCAACAGTTTTTTCATCGTATAAGAGGAGTAATTTGCAACCAGAGTGAATCTAATGGACATTTCAACGTTCCGGTCAACCTAGGCTTCACTCTAGGGCGTTGCTCGACCAGATCGAATAGATAGGGCCTAAGAAGTCAACGCCAGAAGCAGAAAATACAACAAAAATACAACAGTTTTTCCTTCGTATAAAATGAATAATTGCAATTTGTGTGAAGGTAATGGTCATTTCTACGTTCCGGGCAACCTAGGCTTAACTCTAGGGCGTTGCCCCACCAGATCGAATAGTTAGGTCCTAACAAGTCATCGCCAGAAGCATAAATCACAATAAAAATACAACAGTTTTTCCATCGTATAAAACGAATAATTGCAACCGGTGTGAAAGTTATGGTCATTTCTAAGTTCCGGCAACCTAGGCTTCACACTAGGTCGTTGCTCCACCAGATCGAATAGCTAGGCCATAGAAGTCAACGCCAGAAGCATAAAATACAATATAAATGCAACAGCTGTACCATTGCACAAAACGATTAATTGCAACCAATGTGAAAATAATGGTCATTTCTACGTTCCGGCCAGCCTAGGATTCACTCTGAGGCATTGCTCCACCTAATCGAATAGCTGGGGCCTTAGAAGTCAACGGCAGAATCACAAAACACAATAAAAGTGCAACAGTTTTTTCATCGTATAAGAGGAGTAATTTGCAACCAGAGTGAATCTAATGGACATTTCAACGTTCCGGTCAACCTAGGCTTCACTCTAGGGCGTTGCTCGACCAGATCGAATAGATAGGGCCTAAGAAGTCAACGCCAGAAGCAGAAAATACAACAAAAATACAACAGTTTTTCCTTCGTATAAAATGAATAATTGCAATTTGTGTGAAGGTAATGGTCATTTCTACGTTCCGGGCAACCTAGGCTTAACTCTAGGGCGTTGCACCACCAGATCGAATAGTTAGGTCCTAACAAGTCATCGCCAGAAGCATAAATCACAATAAAAATACAACAGTTTTTCCATCGTATAACAGGAGTAATTGCAACCAGTGTGAAAGTAATGGTCATTTCTACGTTCCGGCAACCTAGTCTTCACACTAGGTCGTTGCTCCACCAGATCGAATAGTTAGGTAGTAAGAAGTCATCGCCAGAAGCATAAAACACAATATAAATACAACAGCTGTTCCATGGTATAAAACGAATAATTGCAACCAGTGTGAAAGTGACGACCATTTCTACGTTCGGGCATCCTAGATATAACTCTGAGGCGTTGCTCCGCCAGATCGAATAGTTAGGGCCTTAGAAGTCAACGCCCGAAGCATAAAATACAATAAAAATACAACAGTTTTTCCACCGTATTACACGAATAATTGCAACCAGTGTGAAAGTGATAGTCATTTCTACGTTCCGGGAAACCTAGGCTTCAATCTAGGGCGCCGTTCCGCCACATGTAATAGCTACGGCCTTAGAAGTCACCGCCAGAAGCATAAAATACAATGAAAATCCATGGGTTTCTCCATCGTATAATATGAATAATTGCAAACAGTGTGAAAGTAGTGGTCATTTCTACGTTCCCGGCAACCTAGGCTTCACTCTAGGGCGTTGCTCCACCAGATAGAATAGTTAGGGCCTAAGAAGTCATCGACAGAAGCAGAAAATACAATATAAGTACAACAGTTTTTCCATCGTATAAAACGAATAATTGCAACCAGTATGAAAGCTATGGTCATTTCTACGTTCCGGGCAACTTAGGCTTCACTCTAGGGCGTTGCTCAACCATATCGAATAGCTACGGACCTAGAAAATAACGCCATAACTATAACATACAATATAAATACAACAGTCTTTCCATCGTATAAAACGGATAATTGCAACCAGTCTGATAGTTATGGTCATTTCTACGTTCCGGGCAAGCTAGGCTTCACCATAGGGCGTTGCTCCACGAGATAGAATAGTTAGGGCCTGAGAAGTCCACGCCAGAAGCATAAAATACGATATATGTACAACAGTTTTTCCATCGTATAGAATGAATAATTGCAACCAGTGTGAAAGTAATGGTCATTTCTACGTTCCGAGCAACCTAGGTTTCGCTCTATGGCGTTGCTCCACCACATCGAATAGTTAGGGCCTTAGAATTCAACGCCAGAAGAATAAAATACAACATAAGTCTAACAGTTCTTCCATCGTATAAAATGTATATTTGCAAGCAGAGTGAAGGTAATGGTCATTTCTACGTTCCGGGCAACCTTGGCTTCACTCTAGAGCATTGCTCTACCAGATCGAATAGTTAGGGCCTAAGAGGACAACGCCAGAAGCATAAAATACAATATAAATACAACAGCTTTTCCATCGTATATAATGTATATTTGCAAACACTGTGAAGGTAAAGGTGATTTCTACGTTCCGGGCAACCTAGGCTTCACTCTAGGGCGTTGTTCCACCAGATCGATTAGTTAGGGCCTAAGAAGTCAACGCCAGAAGCATAAAATACGATATAAATACAACAACTTTTCCATCGTATATAATGTATATTTGCAAACAGTGTGAAATTAAAGGTCATTTCTACGTTCCGTGCAACCTAGGCTTAACTGTAGGGCGTCGCTCCACCAGATCGATTAGTTAGGGCCTTAGAAGTCAACGCCCGAAGAATGAAATACAAAATAAATAGAACAGTTTTTCCATTGTATAGAACGAATAATTGCAACCAGCGTGAAAGTTATGGTCATTTCTACGTTCCGGGCAACCTTGGCTTAACACCAGGGCGTTGCTCCACCAGTTCGAATAGTTAGGGACTTTCAATACAACGCTAGAAGCATAAAATACAATAAAAACGCAACAGTTTTTCCATTGTATAACAGGAATAACTGCAACCAGTGTGAAAGTACTGGTCATTTCTACGGTCCGGGTAACCTAGGCTTCTCTCTAGGGCGTTGCTCCACCAGATCGAATAGTTAGGGCCTAAGAAGTCAACGCCGGAAGCATAAAATGCAATGTAAATACAACAGTGTTTCCCTTGTATAACAGGAATAATTGCAACCAGTGTGAAAGCTATGGTCATTTCTACGTTCCGGGCAACCTAGGTTTCACTATAGGGCGTTGCTCCACCACATCGCATAGTTAGGGCCTTAGAAGTCAAGGCCAGAAGCATAAAATACAACACAAGTACAACAGTTTTACCATCGTATATACTGTATATTTGCAAACAGTGTGAAAGTAAAGATCATTTCTACGTTCCGGGCAACCTAGGCTTCTCTCTAGGGCGTTGCTCCACCAGATCGAATGGTTAGGGCCTAAGAAGTCAACGCCGGAAGCATAAAATGCAATATAAATACAACAGTGTTTCCCTTGTATAACAGGAATAATTGCAACCAGTGTGAAAGCTATGGTCATTTCTGCGTTCCGGGCAACCTAGGTTTCACTCTAGGGCGTTGCTCAACCATATCGAATAGCTACGGCCCTAGAAGACAACGAAATAACTACAAAATACAATATAAATACAACAGTCTTTCCATCGTATAAAACGGATAATTGCAACCAGTCTGATAGTTATGGTCACTTCTACGTTCCGGGCAACCTAGGCTTCACGCTAGGGCGTTGTTCCACCAGATCCAATAGTTAGGGCCTAAGAAGTCAACGCCAGAAGCATAAAATACCATATAAATACAACAGCTTTTCCATCGTATATAATGTATATTTGCAAACAGAGTGAAAGTAAAGGTCATTTCTACGTTCCGTGCAACCTAGGCTTAACTGTAGGGCGTCGCTCCACTAGATCGATTAGTAAGGGCCTTAGAAGTCATCGCCCGAAGCATGAAATACAAAATAAATAGAACAGTTTTTCCATTGTATAGAATGAATAATTGCAACCAGTGTGAAAGTTATGGTCATTTCTACGTTCCGGGCAACCTTGGCTTCACTCTAGAGCATTGCTCTACCAGATCGAATAGTTAGGGCCTAAGAAGACAACGCCAGAAGCATAAAATACAATATAAATACAACAGCTTTTCCATCGTATATAATGTATATTTGCAAACAGTGTGAAGGTAAAGGTGATTTCTACGTTCCGGGCAACCTAGGCTTCACTCTAGGGCGTTGTTCCACCAGATCGATTAGTTAGGGCCTAAGAAGTCAACGCCAGAAGCATAAAATACGAAATAGATACAACAACTTTTCCATCGTATATAATGTATATTTGCAAACAGTGTGAAAGTAAAGGTCATTTCTACGTTCCGTGCAACCTAGGCTTAACTGTAGGGCGTCGCTCCACCAGATCGATTAGTTAGGGCCTTAGAAGTCAACGCCCGAAGCATGAAATACAAAATAAATAGGACAGTTTTTCCATTGTATAGAACGAATAATTGCAACCAGTGTGAAAGTTATGGTCATTTCTACGTTCCGGGCAACCTTGGCTTAACTCCAGGGCGTTGCTCCACCAGTTCGAATAGTTAGGGACTTTCAATACAACGCTAGAAGCATAAAATACAATAAAAACGCAACAGTTTTTCCATTGTATAACAGGAATAACTGCAACCAGTGTGAAAGTACTGGTCATTTCTACGGTCCGGGTAACCTAGGCTTCTCTCTAGGGCGTTGCTCCACCAGATCGAATAGTTAGGGCCTAAGAAGTCAACGCCGGAAGCATAAAATGCAATATAAATACAACAGTGTTTCCCTTGTATAACAGGAATAATTGCAACCAGTGTGAAAGCTATGGTCATTTCTACGTTCCGGGCAACCTAGGTTTCACTCTAGGGCGTTGCTCCACCACATCGCATAGTTAGGGCCTTAGAAGTCAAGGCCAGAAGCATAAAATACAACCCAAGTACAACAGTTTTACCATCGTATATACTGTATATTTGCAAACAGTGTGAAAGTAAAGATCATTTCTACGTTCCGGGCAACCTAGGCTTCACTCTAGGGCGTTGGTCCACCAGATCCAATAGCTAGGGCCTAAGAAGTCAACGCCAGGAGCACCAAATACAAAATAAATACAACAGTCTTTCCATCGTATAAAACGAATAATTGCAACCTGTATGAAAGCTATGGTCATTTCTACGTTCCGGGCAACCTAGGCTTCACTCTAGGGCGTTGCTCAACCATATCGAATAGCAACGGCCCTAGAAGACAACGCCATAACTATAAAATACAATATAAATACAACAGTCTTTCCATCGTATAAAACGGATAATTGCAACCAGTCTGATAGTTATGGTCATTTCTACGTTCCGGGCAACCTAGGCTTCACACTAGGGCGTTGTTCCACCAGATCCAATAGTTAGGGCCTAAGAAGTCAACGCCAGAAGCATAAAATACCATATAAATACAACAGCTTTTCCATCGTATATAATGTATATTTGCAAACAGTGTGAAAGTAAAGGTCATTTCTACGTTCCGGGCAACCTAGGCTTAACTGTAGGGCGTTGCTCCACCAGATCGAATAGTTAGGGCCTTAGAAGTTAAAGCCCGAAGCATGAAATACGAAATAAATAGAACAGTTTTTCCATTGTATAGAACGAATAATTGCAACCAGTGTAAAAGTTATGGTCATTTCTGCGTTCCGGGCAAGCTTGGCTTAACACCAGGGCGTTGCTCCACAAGATCGAATAGTTAGGGCCTTAGAAGTCAATGCCCGAAGCATAAAACACATTAAAAATACAACAGTTTTTCCATCGTATAAAATGAATAATTGCAATCAGTGTAAAGGTAATGGTCATTTCTACGTTCGGGGCAACCTGGGCTTCACTCTAGTGCGTTGCTCCACGAGATCGAATAGATAGGGCCTAAGAAGTCAACGCCAGAAGCAGAAAATACAATAAAAATACAACAGTTTTTCCTTCGTATAAAATGAATAATTGCCATTTGTGTGAAGGTAATGGTCATATCTACGTTCCGGGCAACCTAGGCTTCACTCTAGGGCGTTGCTCCACCAGATCGAATAGTTAGGTCCTAACAAGTCAACGCCAGAAGCATAAAACACAATATAAATACAACAGCTGTTCCATCGTATAAAACGATTAATAGCAACCAGTGTGAAAGTGACGGCCATTTCTTCGTTCGGGCATCCTAGATATACCTCTGAGGCGTTGCTCCTCCAGATCGAATAGTTAGGGCCTCAGAAGTCAACGCGAGAAGCATAAAACACAATATAAATACAACAGCTGTTCCATCGTATAAAACGAGTAATTGCAACCAGTGTGAAAGTGATGGTCATTTCTACGTTCCGGGATACCTAGCCTTCACTCAAGGGCGTTGCTCCACCACATCTAATAGATACGGCCTTAGAAGTCAACGCCTGAAGCATAAAATACAATACAAGTACAAGGGTTTCTCCATCGTATAAAGTGAATTATTGCAAACAGTGTGAAAGGAATGGTCATTTCTACGTTCAGGGCAACCTAGGCTTCACTCTAGGGCGTTGCTCCACCAGATCGAATAGCTAGGGCCTTAGAAGTCAACGCCCGAAGCATAAAATCCAATAAAGATACAACAGATTTTCCATCGTATAACAGTAGTAATAGCAACCAATGTGGAAGTGATGGTCATTTCTACGTTCCGGGCAACATAGGCTTCACACTAGGGCGTTGCTCCACCAGATCGAATAGCTAGCGACATAGAAGTCAACGTCAGGAGCATAAAATACAATAAAAATGCAACAGTTTTTCCAACGTATAACTGGAATAATTGCAACCAGTGTGAAAGTATTGGCCATTTCTACGTTCCGGGCAACCTAGGCTTCACTCTAGGGCGTTGCTCTACCAGATCGAATAGCTAGCGATATAGAAGTCATCGTCAGAAGCATAAAATACAATAAAAATACAATAGCTTTTGCATCGTATAAAATGAATAATTGCAATCAGTGTGAAAGTATTGGCCATTTCTACGTTCCGGGCAACCTAGGCTTCCCTCTAGGGCGTTGGTCCACCAGATCGCAAAGTTAGGGCCTATGAAGTCAATGCAAGAAGATGAAATACAAAATAAATTCAACAGTTTTTCCATCGTATAACAGGAATAATTGCAACCAGTGTGAAGGTAATGGTCAGTTCTACGTTCCGGGCAACCTAGGCTTCACTCTAGGGCTTTAGTCCACCAGATCGAATAGCTAGGCCATAGAAGTCAACGCCAGAAGCATAAAATACAATATAAATGCAACAGCTGTACCATTGCACAAAACGATTAATTGCAACCAATGTGAAGATAATGGTCATTTCTACGTTCCGGCCAGCCTAGGATTCACTCTGAGGCATTGCTCCACCTAATCGAATAGCTGGGGCCTTAGAAGTCAACGGCAGAATCACAAAACACAATAAAAGTGCAACAGTTTTTTCATCGTATAAGAGGAGTAATTTGCAACCAGAGTGAATCTAATGGACATTTCAACGTTCCGGTCAACCTAGGCTTCACTCTAGGGCGTTGCTCGACCAGATCGAATAGATAGGGCCTAAGAAGTCAACGCCAGAAGCAGAAAATACAACAAAAATACAACAGTTTTTCCTTCGTATAAAATGAATAATTGCAATTTGTGTGAAGGTAATGGTCATTTCTACGTTCCGGGCAACCTAGGCTTAACTCTAGGGCGTTGCCCCACCAGATCGAATAGTTAGGTCCTAACAAGTCATCGCCAGAAGCATAAATCACAATAAAAATACAACAGTTTTTCCATCGTATAACAGGAGTAATTGCAACCAGTGTGAAAGTAATGGTCATTTCTACGTTCCGGCAACCTAGTCTTCACACTAGGTCGTTGCTCCACCAGATCGAATAGTTAGGGCCTAAGAAGTCAACGCCGGAAGCATAAAATGCAATGTAAATACAACAGTGTTTCCCTTGTATAACAGGAATAATTGCAACCAGTGTGAAAGCTATGGTCATTTCTACGTTCCGGGCAACCTAGGTTTCACTCGAGGGCGTTGCTCAACCAGATCGAATAGATAGGGCCTTAGAAGTCAACGCCAGAAGCATAAAATACCATATAAATACAACAGCTTTTCCATCGTATATAATGTATATTTGCAAACAGTGTGAAAGTAAAGGTCATTTCTAAGTTCCGGGCAACCTAGGCTTAACTGTAGGGCGTCGCTCCACCAGATCGAATAGTTAGGGCCTTAGAAGTTAAAGCCCGAAGCATGAAATACGAAATAAATAGAACAGTTTTTCCATTGTATAGAACGAATAATTGCAACCAGTGTAAAAGTTATGGTCATTTCTGCGTTCCGGGCAAGCTTGGCTTAACTCCAGGGCGTTGCTCCACAAGATCGAATAGTTAGGGCCTTAGAAGTCAATGCCCGAAGCATAAAACACATTAAAAATACAACAGTTTTTCCATCGTATAAAATGAATAATTGCAATCAGTGTAAAGGTAATGGTCATTTCTACGTTCGGGGCAACCTGGGCTTCACTCTAGTGCGTTGCTCCACCAGATCGAATAGATAGGGCCTTAGAAGTCTACGCCCGGAGCATAAAATATAATAAAAATACAACAGTTTTTCCATCGTATAGAATGAATAATTGCAATTTGTGTGAAGGTAATGGTCATTTCTACGTTCCGTGCAATCTAGGCTTCACTCTAGGACGTTGCTCCACCAGATCGAATAGTTAGGTAGTAAGAAGTCATCGCCAGAAGCATAAAACACAATATTAATACAACAGCTGTTCCATGGTATAAAACGAATAATTGCAACCAGTGTGAAAGTGACGACCATTTCTACGTCCGGGCATCCTGGATATAACTCTGAGGCGTTGCTCCGCCAGATCGAATAGTTAGGGCCTTAGAAGTCAACGCCCGGAGCATAAAATACAATAGAAATACAACAGTTTTTCCACCGTATTACACGAATAATTGCAACCAGTGTGAAAGTGATAGTCATTTCTACGTTCCGGGAAACCTAGGCTTCAATCTAGGGCGCCGTTCCGCCACATGTAATAGCTACGGCCTTAGAAGTCAACGCCAGAAGCATAAAATACAATGAAAATCCATGGGTTTCTCCATCGTATAAAATGAATAATTGCAAACAGTGTGAAAGTAGTGGTCATTTCTACGTTCCCGGCAACCTAGGCTTCACTCTAGGGCGTTGCTCCACCAGATCGAATAGTTAGGGCCTAAGAAGTCAACGACAGAAGCAGAAAATACAATATAAGTACAACAGTTTTTCCATCGTATAAAACGAATAATTGCAACCAGTATGAAAGCTATGGTCATTTCTACGTTCCGGGCAACTTAGGCTTCACTCTAGGGCGTTGCTCAACCATATCGAATAGCTAGCGATATAGAAGTCATCGTCAGAAGCATAAAATACAATAAAAATACAATAGCTTTTGCATCGTATAAAATGAATAATTGCAATCAGTGTGAAAGTATTGGCCATTTCTACGTTCCGGGCAACCTAGGCTTCCCTCTAGGGCGTTGGTCCACCAGATCGCATAGTTAGGGCCTATGAAGTCAATGCAAGAAGATGAAATACAAAATAAATTCAACAGTTTTTCCATCGTATAACAGGAATAATTGCAACCAGTGTGAAGGTAATGGTCAGTTCTACGTTCCGGGCAACCTAGGCTTCACTCTAGGGCTTTAGTCCACCAGATCGAATAGCTAGCGACATAGAAGTCAACGCCACAACATTAAAGTACAATAAAAATACAACAGTTTTCCAAGGTATAACTGGAATAATTGCAACCAGTGTGAAAGTAATGGTCATTTCTGCGTTCCGGGCAACCTAGGCTTCACTCTAGGGCGTTGCTCTACCAGATCGAATAGCTAGGGACTTAGAATTCAACGCCAGAAGGATAAAATACAACATAAGTATAACAGTTCTTCCATCGTATAAAATGTATAATTGCAAGCAGTCTGAAGGTAATGGTCATTTCTACGTTCCGGGAAACCTACGCTTCACTCTAGAGCATTGCTCCACCAGATCGAATAGTTAGGGCCTAAGAAGACAACGCCAGAAGCATAAAATACAATATAAATACAACAGCTTTTCCATCGTATATAATGTATATTTGCAAACAGTGTGAAAGTAAAGCTCATTTCTACGTTCCGGGCAACCTAGGCTTCACTCTAGGGCGTTGTTCCACCAGATCGAATAGATAGGGCCTAAGAAGTCAACGCCAGAAGCATAAAATACCATATAAATACAACAGCTTTTCCATCGTATATAATGTATATTTGCAAACAGTGTGAAAGTAAAGGTCATTTCTACGTTCCGTGCAACCTAGGCTTAACTGTAGGGCGTCGCTCCACTAGATCGATTAGTAAGGGCCTTAGAAGTCAACGCCCGAAGCATGAAATACAAAATAAATAGAACAGTTTTTCCATTGTATAGAATGAATAATTGCAACCAGTGTGAAAGTTATGGTCATTTCTACGTTCCGGGCAACCTTGGCTTCACTCTAGAGCATTGCTCTACCAGATCGAATAGTTAGGGCCTAAGAAGACAACGCCAGAAGCATAAAATACAATATAAATACAACAGCTTTTCCATCGTATATAATGTATATTTGCAAACAGTGTGAAGGTAAAGGTGATTTCTACGTTCCGGGCAACCTAGGCTTCACTCTAGGGCGTTGTTCCACCAGATCGATTAGTTAGGGCCTAAGAAGTCAACGCCAGAAGCATAAAATACGATATAGATACAACAACTTTTCCATCGTATATAATGTATATTTGCAAACAGTGTGAAAGTAAAGGTCATTTCTACGTTCCGTGCAACCTAGGCTTAACTGTAGGGCGTCGCTCCACCAGATCGATTAGTTAGGGCCTTAGAAGTCAACGCCCGAAGCATGAAATACAAAATAAATAGAACAGTTTTTCCATTGTATAGAACGAATAATTGCAACCAGTGTGAAAGTTATGGTCATTTCTACGTTCCGGGCAACCTTGGCTTAACTCCAGGGCGTTGCTCCACCAGTTCGAATAGTTAGGGACTTTCAATACAACGCTAGAAGCATAAAATACAATAAAAACGCAACAGTTTTTCCATTGTATAACAGGAATAACTGCAACCAGTGTGAAAGTACTGGTCATTTCTACGGTCCGGGTAACCTAGGCTTCTCTCTAGGGCGTTGCTCCACCAGATCGAATAGTTAGGGCCTAAGAAGTCAACGCCGGAAGCATAAAATGCAATATAAATACAACAGTGTTTCCCTTGTATAACAGGAATAATTGCAACCAGTGTGAAAGCTATGGTCATTTCTACGTTCCGGGCAACCTAGGTTTCACTCTAGGGCGTTGCTCCACCACATCGCATAGTTAGGGCCTTAGAAGTCAAGGCCAGAAGCATAAAATACAACCCAAGTACAACAGTTTTACCATCGTATATACTGTATATTTGCAAACAGTGTGAAAGTAAAGATAATTTCTACGTTCCGGGCAACCTAGGCTTCACTCTAGGGCGTTGGTCCACCAGATCCAATAGCTAGGGCCTAAGAAGTCAACGCCAGGAGCACCAAATACAAAATAAATACAACAGTCTTTCCATCGTATAAAACGAATAATTGCAACCTGTATGAAAGCTATGGTCATTTCTACGTTCCGGGCAACCTAGGCTTCACTCTAGGGCGTTGCTCAACCATATCGAATAGCAACGGCCCTAGAAGACAACGCCATAACTATAAAATACAATATAAATACAACAGTCTTTCCATCGTATAAAACGGATAATTGCAACCAGTCTGATAGTTATGGTCATTTCTACGTTCCGGGCAACCTAGGCTTCACACTAGGGCGTTGTTCCACCAGATCCAATAGTTAGGGCCTAAGAAGTCAACGCCAGAAGCATAAAATACCATATAAATACAACAGCTTTTCCATCGTATATAATGTATATTTGCAAACAGTGTGAAAGTAAAGGTCATTTCTACGTTCCGGGCAACCTAGGCTTAACTGTAGGGCGTTGCTCCACCAGATCGAATAGTTAGGGCCTTAGAAGTTAAAGCCCGAAGCATGAAATACGAAATAAATAGAACAGTTTTTCCATTGTATAGAACGAATAATTGCAACCAGTGTAAAAGTTATGGTCATTTCTGCGTTCCGGGCAAGCTTGGCTTAACACCAGGGCGTTGCTCCACAAGATCGAATAGTTAGGGCCTTAGAAGTCAATGCCCGAAGCATAAAACACATTAAAAATACAACAGTTTTTCCATCGTATAAAATGAATAACTGCAATCAGTGTAAAGGTAATGGTCATTTCTACGTTCGGGGCAACCTGGGCTTCACTCTAGTGCGTTGCTCCACGAGATCGAATAGATAGGGCCTAAGAAGTCAACGCCAGAAGCAGAAAATACAATAAAAATACAACAGTTTTTCCTTCGTATAAAATGAATAATTGCCATTTGTGTGAAGGTAATGGTCATATCTACGTTCCGGGCAACCTAGGCTTCACTCTAGGGCGTTGCTCCACCAGATCGAATAGTTAGGTCCTAACAAGTCAACGCCAGAAGCATAAAACACAATATAAATACAACAGCTGTTCCATCGTATAAAACGATTAATAGCAACCAGTGTGAAAGTGACGGCCATTTCTTCGTTCGGGCATCCTAGATATACCTCTGAGGCGTTGCTCCTCCAGATCGAATAGTTAGGGCCTCAGAAGTCAACGCCAGAAGCATAAAACACAATATAAATACAACAGCTGTTCCATCGTATAAAACGAGTAATTGCAACCAGTGTGAAAGTGATGGTCATTTCTACGTTCCGGGATACCTAGCCTTCACTCAAGGGCGTTGCTCCACCACATCTAATAGATACGGCCTTAGAAGTCAACGCCTGAAGCATAAAATACAATACAAGTACAAGGGTTTCTCCATCGTATAAAGTGAATTATTGCAAACAGTGTGAAAGGAATGGTCATTTCTACGTTCAGGGCAACCTAGGCTTCACTCTAGGGCGTTGCTCCACCAGATCGAATAGCTAGGGCCTTAGAAGTCAACGCCCGAAGCATAAAATCCAATAAAGATACAACAGATTTTCCATCGTATAACAGTAGTAATAGCAACCAATGTGGAAGTGATGGTCATTTCTACGTTCCGGGCAACATAGGCTTCACACTAGGGCGTTGCTCCACCAGATCGAATAGCTAGCGACATAGAAGTCAACGTCAGGAGCATAAAATACAATAAAAATGCAACAGTTTTTCCAACGTATAACTGGAATAATTGCAACCAGTGTGAAAGTATTGGCCATTTCTACGTTCCGGGCAACCTAGGCTTCACTCTAGGGCGTTGCTCTACCAGATCGAATAGCTAGCGATATAGAAGTCATCGTCAGAAGCATAAAATACAATAAAAATACAATAGCTTTTGCATCGTATAAAATGAATAATTGCAATCAGTGTGAAAGTATTGGCCATTTCTACGTTCCGGGCAACCTAGGCTTCCCTCTAGGGCGTTGGTCCACCAGATCGCAAAGTTAGGGCCTATGAAGTCAATGCAAGAAGATGAAATACAAAATAAATTCAACAGTTTTTCCATCGTATAACAGGAATAATTGCAACCAGTGTGAAGGTAATGGTCAGTTCTACGTTCCGGGCAACCTAGGCTTCACTCTAGGGCTTTAGTCCACCAGATCGAATAGCTAGGCCATAGAAGTCAACGCCAGAAGCATAAAATACAATATAAATGCAACAGCTGTACCATTGCACAAAACGATTAATTGCAACCAATGTGAAGATAATGGTCATTTCTACGTTCCGGCCAGCCTAGGATTCACTCTGAGGCATTGCTCCACCTAATCGAATAGCTGGGGCCTTAGAAGTCAACGGCAGAATCACAAAACACAATAAAAGTGCAACAGTTTTTTCATCGTATAAGAGGAGTAATTTGCAACCAGAGTGAATCTAATGGACATTTCAACGTTCCGGTCAACCTAGGCTTCACTCTAGGGCGTTGCTCGACCAGATCGAATAGATAGGGCCTAAGAAGTCAACGCCAGAAGCAGAAAATACAACAAAAATACAACAGTTTTTCCTTCGTATAAAATGAATAATTGCAATTTGTGTGAAGGTAATGGTCATTTCTACGTTCCGGGCAACCTAGGCTTAACTCTAGGGCGTTGCCCCACCAGATCGAATAGTTAGGTCCTAACAAGTCATCGCCAGAAGCATAAATCACAATAAAAATACAACAGTTTTTCCATCGTATAACAGGAGTAATTGCAACCAGTGTGAAAGTAATGGTCATTTCTACGTTCCGGCAACCTAGTCTTCACACTAGGTCGTTGCTCCACCAGATCGAATAGTTAGGGCCTAAGAAGTCAACGCCGGAAGCATAAAATGCAATGTAAATACAACAGTGTTTCCCTTGTATAACAGGAATAATTGCAACCAGTGTGAAAGCTATGGTCATTTCTACGTTCCGGGCAACCTAGGTTTCACTCTAGGGCGTTGCTCCACCACATCGCATAGTTAGGGCCTTAGAAGTCAAGGCCAGAAGCATAAAATACAACACAAGTACAACAGTTTTACCATCGTATATACTGTATATTTGCAAACAGTGTGAAAGTAAAGATCATTTCTACGTTCCGGGCAACCTAGGCTTCTCTCTAGGGCGTTGCTCCACCAGATCGAATGGTTAGGGCCTAAGAAGTCAACGCCGGAAGCATAAAATGCAATATAAATACAACAGTGTTTACCTTGTATAACAGGAATAATTGCAACCAGTGTGAAAGCTATGGTCATTTCTGCGTTCCGGGCAACCTATGTTTCACTCGAGGGCGTTGCTCAACCATATCGAATAGCTACGGCCCTAGAAGACAACGAAATAACTACAAAATACAATATAAATACAACAGTCTTTCCATCGTATAAAACGGATAATTGCAACCAGTCTGATAGTTATGGTCACTTCTACGTTCCGGGCAACCTAGGCTTCACGCTAGGGCGTTGTTCCACCAGATCCAATAGTTAGGGCCTAAGAAGTCAACGCCAGAAGCATAAAATACCATATAAATACAACAGCTTTTCCATCGTATATAATGTATATTTGCAAACAGTGTGAAAGTAAAGGTCATTTCTAAGTTCCGGGCAACCTAGGCTTAACTGTAGGGCGTCGCTCCACCAGATCGAATAGTTAGGGCCTTAGAAGTTAAAGCCCGAAGCATGAAATACGAAATAAATAGAACAGTTTTTCCATTGTATAGAACGAATAATTGCAACCAGTGTAAAAGTTATGGTCATTTCTGCGTTCCGGGCAAGCTTGGCTTAACTCCAGGGCGTTGCTCCACAAGATCGAATAGTTAGGGCCTTAGAAGTCAATGCCCGAAGCATAAAACACATTAAAAATACAACAGTTTTTCCATCGTATAAAATGAATAATTGCAATCAGTGTAAAGGTAATGGTCATTTCTACGTTCGGGGCAACCTGGGCTTCACTCTAGTGCGTTGCTCCACCAGATCGAATAGATAGGGCCTTAGAAGTCTACGCCCGGAGCATAAAATATAATAAAAATACAACAGTTTTTCCATCGTATAGAATGAATAATTGCAATTTGTGTGAAGGTAATGGTCATTTCTACGTTCCGTGCAATCTAGGCTTCACTCTAGGACGTTGCTCCACCAGATCGAATAGTTAGGTAGTAAGAAGTCATCGCCAGAAGCATAAAACACAATATTAATGCAACAGCTGTTCCATGGTATAAAACGAATAATTGCAACCAGTGTGAAAGTGACGTCCATTTCTTCGTTCGGGCATCCTCGATATACCTCTGAGGCGTTGCTCCTCCAGATCGAATAGTTAGGGCCTCAGAAGTCAACGCCAGAAGCATAAAACACAATATAAATACAACAGCTGTTCCATCGTATAAAACGAGTAATTGCAACCAGTTTGAAAGTGATGGTCATTTCTACGTTCCGGGATACCTAGCCTTCACTCAAGGGCGTTGCTCCACCACATCTAATAGCTACGGCCTTAGAAGTCAACGCCAGAAGCATAAAATACAATACAAATACAAGGGTTTCTCCATCGTATAAAGTGAATTATTGCAAACAGTGTGAAAGGAATGGTCATTTCTACGTTCAGGGCAACCTAGGCTTCACTCTAGGGCGTTGCTCCACCAGATCGAATAGCTAGGGCCTTAGAAGTCAACGCCCGAAGCATAAAATCCAATAAAGATACAACAGATTTTCCATCGTATAACAGTAGTAATAGCATCCAATGTGGAAGTGATGGTCATTTCTACGTTCCGGGCAACATAGGCTTCACACTAGGGCGTTGCTCCACCAGATCGAATAGCTAGCGACATAGAAGTCAACGTCAGAAGCATAAAATACAATAAAAATGCAACAGTTTTTCCAACGTATAAGTGGAATAATTGCAACCAGTGTGAAAGTATTGGCCATTTCTACGTTTCGGGCAACCTAGGCTTCACTCTAGGGCGCCGGCCCAGCAGATCGAATAGTTAGGGCCCAAGAAGTCAACGTCACAAGCATAAAATACAATATAAATACAACAGTTTTTCCAACGTATAGCTGGAATAATTGCAACCAGTGTGAAAGTACTGGTCATTTCTACGGTCCTGGTAACCTAGGCTTGACTCTAGGGCGTTGCTCGACCAGATCGAATAGTTAGGGCCTAAGAAGTCAACGCCAGAAGCATAAAAAACGATATATGTACAACAGTTTTTCCATCGTATAGAATGAATAATTGCAACCAGTGTGCAAGTAATGGTCATTTCTACGTTCCGGGCAACCTAGGCTTCACTCTAGGGCGTTGCTCCACCACATCGAATAGTTAGGGCCTCAGAAGACAATGCCAGAAGCATAAAATACAATATAAATACAACAGTTTTTCCACTGTATAATATGAATAATTGCAAACAGTGTGGAAGTAATGGTCATTTCTACGTTCCGGGCAACCGAGGCTTCACGATAGGGCGTTGCTCCACCAGATCGAATAGTTAGGGCCTAAGAAGTCAACGCCAGAAGCATAAAATACGATATATGTACAACAGTTTTACCATCGTATAGAATGAATAGTTGCAACCAGTGTGCAAGTAATGGTCATTTCTACGTTCCGAGCAACCTAGGTTTCGCTCTATGGCGTTGCTCCACCAGATCGAAAAGTTAGGGCCTTAGCAGTCCATGCCAGAAGCATAAAATACAAGATAAATACAACAGTTTTCTCATCGTATAACAGGAATAATTGCAACAAGCCTGAAGGTAATGGACATTTCTAAGTTTCGGGTAACCTAGGCTTCACTCTACGGCGTTGCTCTACCAGATCGAATAGCTAGCGACTTAGAATTCAACGCCAGAAGAATAAAATACAACATAAGTATAACAGTTCCTCCATCGTATAAAATGTATAATTGCAAGCAGTGTGAAGGTAATGGTCATTTCTACGTTCCAGGCAACCTAGGCTTCACTCTAGAGCATTGCTCCAACAAATCGAATAGCTAGGGCCTAAGCAGACAACGCCAGAAGCATAAAATACAATAAAAATGCGACGGTTTTTCCATTGTATAACAGGAATAACTGCAACCAGTGTGAAAGTACTGGTCACTTCTACGTTCCGGGTAGCCTAGGCTTCACTCCAGGGCGTTGCTCCACCATATCGAATAGCTAGGGACTTAGAATTCAACGCCAGAAGAATCAAATACAACTTAAGTACAACAGCTTTACCATCGTATAGAATGAATAATCGCAAACAGTATGAAGGTAATGGTCACTTCCACGTTCCGGACAACCTAGGCTTCACTCTAGGGCGTTGCTCCACCAGATCGAATAGTTAGGGCCTAAGAAGTCAACGCCAGAAGCATAAAATACAATATAAGTACAACAGTTTTTCCCTTGTATAACAGGAGTAATTGCAACCAGTGTGAAAGCTATGGTCATTTCTACGTTCCGGACAACCTAGGCTTCACTCTAGGGCGTTGCTCCACCACATCGAATAGTTAGGGCCTTAGAAGTCAACGCCAGAAGCATAAAATACGATATATGTACAACAGTTTTTCCATCGTATAGATTGAATAATTGCAACCAGTGTGCAAGTAATGGTCATTTCTACGTTCCGAGCAACCTAGGTTTCGCTCCATGGCGTTGCTCCACCACATCGAATAGTTAGGGCCTTAGAAGTCAATGCCAGAAGCATAAAATACAATATAAATACAACAGTTTTTTCATCGTATAACAGGAATAATTGCATCAAGCCTGAAGGTAATGGTCATTTCTACGTTTCGGGTAACCTAGGCTTCACTCTAGGGCGTTGCTCCACCAGATCGAATAGCTATGGACTTAGAATTCAACGCCAGAAGAATAAAATACAACACAAGTATAACAGTTCTTCCATTGTATAAAATGTATAATTGCAAGCAGTGTGAAGGTAATGGTCATTTCTACGTTCCGGGCAACCTAGGCTTCACTCTAGAGCATTGCTCCACCAGATCGAATAGTTAGGGCCTAAGAAGTCAACGCCAGAAGCATAAAATACAATATAAATACAACAGCTTTTCCATCGTATATAATGTATATTTGCAAACAGTGTGAAAGTAAAGGTCTTTTCTACGTTCCGGGCAACCTAGGCTTAACTGTAGGGCGTCGCTCCTCCAGATCGAATAGTTAGGGCGTTAGAAGTCAACGCCCGAAGCATGAAATACAAAATAAATAGATCTGTTTTTCCATTGTATAGGACGAATAATTGCAACCAGTGTGAAAGTTATGGTCATTTCTACGTACCGGGCAACCTTGGCTTAACTCCAGGGCATTGCTCCACCAGATCGAATAGTTAGGGACTTTGAATACAACGCTAGAAGCATAAAATACAACATAAGTATAGCAGTCCTTCCATCGTATAAAATGTATAATTGCAAGCAGTGTGAAGGTAATGGGCATTTCTACGTTCCGGGCAACCTAGGCTTCACTCCAGAGCATTGCTCCACCAGATCGAATAGTTAGGGCCTAAGAAGACTAAGCCAGAAGCATAAAATACAATATAAATACAACAGCATTTCCATCGTATATAATGTATATTTGCAAACAGTGTGAAAGTAAAGGTCATTTCTACGTTCCGGGCAACCTAGGCTTAACTGTAGGGCGTCGCTCCACCAGATCGAATAGTTAGGGCGTTAGAAGTCAACGCCCGAAGCATGAAATACAAAATAAATAGAACTGTTTTTCCATTGTATAGAACGAATAATTGCAACCAGTGTGAAAGTTATGGTCATTTCTACGTACCGGGCAACCTTGGCTTAACTCCAGGGCGTTGCTCCAACAGATCGAATAGTTAGGGACTTTGAATACAACGCTAGAAGCATAAAATACAACATAAGTATACCAGTTCTTCCATCGTATAAAATGTATAATTGCAAGCAGTGTGAAGGTAATGGGCATTTCTACGTTCCGGGCAACCTAGGCTTCACTCTAGAGCATTGCTCTACCAGATCGAATAGTTAGGGCCTAAGAAGTCAACGCCAGAAGCCTAAAATACGATATATGTACAACACTTTTTCCATCGTATAGAATGAATAATTGCAACCAGTGTGCAAGTAATGGTCATTTCTACGTTCCGAGCAACCTAGGTTTCGCTCCATGGCGTTGCTCCACCACATCGAATAGTTAGGGACTTAGAATTCAACGCCAGAAGAATAAAATACAACATAAGTATAACAGTTCTTCCATCGTATAAAATGTATAATTGCAAGCAGTGTGAAGGTAATGGTCATTTCTACGTTCCGGGTAGCCGAGGCTTCACTCCAGGGCGTTGCTCCACCAGATCGAATAGCTAGAGACTTAGAATTCAGAGCCAGAAGAATAAAATGCAACTTAAGTACAACAGCTTTACCATCGCATAAAATGAATAATCGCAAACAGTGTGAAGGTAATGGTCACTTCCACGTTCCGGGCAACCTAGGCTTCACTCTAAGGCGTTGCTCCACCAGATCGAGTAGTTAGGGCCTAAGAAGACAACGCCAGATGCATAAAATACAATATAAATACACCAGCTTTTCCTTCGTATAAGATGAGTAATTGCCATTTGTGTGAAGGTAATGGTCATTTCTACGTTCCGGGCAACCTAGGCTTCACTCTAGGGCGTTGCTCCACCAGATCGAATAGTTAGGTCCTAACAAGTCAACGCCAGAAGCATAAAACACAATATAAATACAACAGCTGTTCCATCGTATAAAACGATTAATAGCAACCAGTGTGAAAGTGACGTCCATTTCTTCGTTCGGGCATCCTCGATATACCTCTGAGGCGTTGCTCCTCCAGATCGAATAGTTAGGGCCTCAGAAGTCAACGCCAGAAGCATAAAACACAATATGAATACAACAGCTGTTCCATCGTATAAAACGAGTAATTGCAACCAGTTTGAAAGTGATGGTCATTTCTACGTTCCGGGATACCTAGCCTTCACTCAAGGGCGTTGCTCCACCACATCTAATAGCTACGGCCTTAGAAGTCAACGCCAGAAGCATAAAATACAATACAAATACAAGGGTTTCTCCATCGTATAAAGTGAATTATTGCAAACAGTGTGAAAGGAATGGTCATTTCTACGTTCAGGGCAACCTAGGCTTCACTCTAGGGCGTTGCTCCACCAGATCGAATAGCTAGGGCCTTAGAAGTCAACGCCCGAAGCATAAAATCCAATAAAGATACAACAGATTTTCCATCGTATAACAGTAGTAATAGCATCCAATGTGGAAGTGATGGTCATTTCTACGTTCCGGGCAACATAGGCTTCACACTAGGGCGTTGCTCCACCAGATCGAATAGCTAGCGACATAGAAGTCAACGTCAGAAGCATAAAATACAATAAAAATGCAACAGTTTTTCCAACGTATAAGTGGAATAATTGCAACCAGTGTGAAAGTATTGGCCATTTCTACGCTTCGGGCAACCTAGGCTTCACTCTAGGGCGCCGGCCCAGCAGATCGAATAGTTAGGGCCCAAGAAGTCAACGTCACAAGCATAAAATACAATATAAATACAACAGTTTTTCCAACGTATAGCTGGAATAATTGCAACCAGTGTGAAAGTACTGGTCATTTCTACGGTCCTGGTAACCTAGGCTTGACTCTAGGGCGTTGCTCGACCAGATCGAATAGTTAGGGCCTAAGAAGTCAACGCCAGAAGCATAAAAAACGATATATGTACAACAGTTTTTCCATCGTATAGAATGAATAATTGCAACCAGTGTGCAAGTAATGGTCATTTCTACGTTCCGGGCAACCTAGGCTTCACTCTAGGGCGTTGCTCCACCACATCGAATAGTTAGGGCCTCAGAAGACAATGCCAGAAGCATAAAATACAATATAAATACAACAGTTTTTCCACTGTATAATATGAATAATTGCAAACAGTGTGGAAGTAATGGTCATTTCTACGTTCCGGGCAACCGAGGCTTCACGATAGGGCGTTGCTCCACCAGATCGAATAGTTAGGGCCTAAGAAGTCAACGCCAGAAGCATAAAATACGATATATGTACAACAGTTTTACCATCGTATAGAATGAATAGTTGCAACCAGTGTGCAAGTAATGGTCATTTCTACGTTCCGAGCAACCTAGGTTTCGCTCTATGGCGTTGCTCCACCAGATCGAAAAGTTAGGGCCTTAGCAGTCCATGCCAGAAGCATAAAATACAAGATAAATACAACAGTTTTCTCATCGTATAACAGGAATAATTGCAACAAGCCTGAAGGTAATGGACATTTCTAAGTTTCGGGTAACCTAGGCTTCACTCTACGGCGTTGCTCTACCAGATCGAATAGCTAGCGACTTAGAATTCAACGCCAGAAGAATAAAATACAACATAAGTATAACAGTTCCTCCATCGTATAAAATGTATAATTGCAAGCAGTGTGAAGGTAATGGTCATTTCTACGTTCCAGGCAACCTAGGCTTCACTCTAGAGCATTGCTCCAACAAATCGAATAGCTAGGGCCTAAGCAGACAACGCCAGAAGCATAAAATACAATAAAAATGCGACGGTTTTTCCATTGTATAACAGGAATAACTGCAACCAGTGTGAAAGTACTGGTCACTTCTACGTTCCGGGTAGCCTAGGCTTCACTCCAGGGCGTTGCTCCACCATATCGAATAGCTAGGGACTTAGAATTCAACGCCAGAAGAATCAAATACAACTTAAGTACAACAGCTTTACCATCGTATAGAATGAATAATCGCAAACAGTATGAAGGTAATGGTCACTTCCACGTTCCGGACAACCTAGGCTTCACTCTAGGGCGTTGCTCCACCAGATCGAATAGTTAGGGCCTAAGAAGTCAACGCCAGAAGCATAAAATACAATATAAGTACAACAGTTTTTCCCTTGTATAACAGGAGTAATTGCAACCAGTGTGAAAGCTATGGTCATTTCTACGTTCCGGACAACCTAGGCTTCACTCTAGGGCGTTGCTCCACCACATCGAATAGTTAGGGCCTTAGAAGTCAACGCCAGAAGCATAAAATACGATATATGTACAACAGTTTTTCCATCGTATAGATTGAATAATTGCAACCAGTGTGCAAGTAATGGTCATTTCTACGTTCCGAGCAACCTAGGTTTCGCTCCATGGCGTTGCTCCACCACATCGAATAGTTAGGGCCTTAGAAGTCAATGCCAGAAGCATAAAATACAATATAAATACAACAGTTTTTTCATCGTATAACAGGAATAATTGCATCAAGCCTGAAGGTAATGGTCATTTCTACGTTTCGGGTAACCTAGGCTTCACTCTAGGGCGTTGCTCCACCAGATCGAATAGCTATGGACTTAGAATTCAACGCCAGAAGAATAAAATACAACACAAGTATAACAGTTCTTCCATTGTATAAAATGTATAATTGCAAGCAGTGTGAAGGTAATGGTCATTTCTACGTTCCGGGCAACCTAGGCTTCACTCTAGAGCATTGCTCCACCAGATCGAATAGTTAGGGCCTAAGAAGTCAACGCCAGAAGCATAAAATACAATATAAATACAACAGCTTTTCCATCGTATATAATGTATATTTGCAAACAGTGTGAAAGTAAAGGTCTTTTCTACGTTCCGGGCAACCTAGGCTTAACTGTAGGGCGTCGCTCCTCCAGATCGAATAGTTAGGGCGTTAGAAGTCAACGCCCGAAGCATGAAATACAAAATAAATAGATCTGTTTTTCCATTGTATAGGACGAATAATTGCAACCAGTGTGAAAGTTATGGTCATTTCTACGTACCGGGCAACCTTGGCTTAACTCCAGGGCATTGCTCCACCAGATCGAATAGTTAGGGACTTTGAATACAACGCTAGAAGCATAAAATACAACATAAGTATAGCAGTCCTTCCATCGTATAAAATGTATAATTGCAAGCAGTGTGAAGGTAATGGGCATTTCTACGTTCCGGGCAACCTAGGCTTCACTCCAGAGCATTGCTCCACCAGATCGAATAGTTAGGGCCTAAGAAGACTAAGCCAGAAGCATAAAATACAATATAAATACAACAGCATTTCCATCGTATATAATGTATATTTGCAAACAGTGTGAAAGTAAAGGTCATTTCTACGTTCCGGGCAACCTAGGCTTAACTGTAGGGCGTCGCTCCACCAGATCGAATAGTTAGGGCGTTAGAAGTCAACGCCCGAAGCATGAAATACAAAATAAATAGAACTGTTTTTCCATTGTATAGAACGAATAATTGCAACCAGTGTGAAAGTTATGGTCATTTCTACGTACCGGGCAACCTTGGCTTAACTCCAGGGCGTTGCTCCAACAGATCGAATAGTTAGGGACTTTGAATACAACGCTAGAAGCATAAAATACAACATAAGTATACCAGTTCTTCCATCGTATAAAATGTATAATTGCAAGCAGTGTGAAGGTAATGGGCATTTCTACGTTCCGGGCAACCTAGGCTTCACTCTAGAGCATTGCTCTACCAGATCGAATAGTTAGGGCCTAAGAAGTCAACGCCAGAAGCCTAAAATACGATATATGTACAACACTTTTTCCATCGTATAGAATGAATAATTGCAACCAGTGTGCAAGTAATGGTCATTTCTACGTTCCGAGCAACCTAGGTTTCGCTCCATGGCGTTGCTCCACCACATCGAATAGTTAGGGACTTAGAATTCAACGCCAGAAGAATAAAATACAACATAAGTATAACAGTTCTTCCATCGTATAAAATGTATAATTGCAAGCAGTGTGAAGGTAATGGTCATTTCTACGTTCCGGGTAGCCGAGGCTTCACTCCAGGGCGTTGCTCCACCAGATCGAATAGCTAGAGACTTAGAATTCAGAGCCAGAAGAATAAAATGCAACTTAAGTACAACAGCTTTACCATCGCATAAAATGAATAATCGCAAACAGTGTGAAGGTAATGGTCACTTCCACGTTCCGGGCAACCTAGGCTTCACTCTAAGGCGTTGCTCCACCAGATCGAGTAGTTAGGGCCTAAGAAGACAACGCCAGATGCATAAAATACAATATAAATACACCAGCTTTTCCATCGTATATAATGTATATTTGCAAACAGTGTGAAAGTAAAGGTCATTTCTACGTTCCGGGCGACCTAGGCTTAACTGTAGGGCGTCGCTCCACCAGATCGAATAGTTAGGGCCTAAGAAGTCAACGCCAGAAGCATAAAATACAATATAAGTACAACAGTTTTTCCCTTGTATAACAGGAGTAATTGCAACCAGTGTGAAAGCTATGGTCATTTCTACGTTCCGGACAACCTAGGCTTCACTCTAGGGCGTTGCTCCACCACATCGAATAGTTAGGGCCTTAGAAGTCAACGCCAGAAGCATAAAATACGATATATGTACAACAGTTTTTCCATCGTATAGATTGAATAATTGCAACCAGTGTGCAAGTAATGGTCATTTCTACGTTCCGAGCAACCTAGGTTTCGCTCCATGGCGTTGCTCCACCACATCGAATAGTTAGGGCCTTAGAAGTCAATGCCAGAAGCATAAAATACAATATAAATACAACAGTTTTTTCATCGTATAACAGGAATAATTGCATCAAGCCTGAAGGTAATGGTCATTTCTACGTTTCGGGTAACCTAGGCTTCACTCTAGGGCGTTGCTCCACCAGATCGAATAGCTATGGACTTAGAATTCAACGCCAGAAGAATAAAATACAACACAAGTATAACAGTTCTTCCATTGTATAAAATGTATAATTGCAAGCAGTGTGAAGGTAATGGTCATTTCTACGTTCCGGGCAACCTAGGCTTCACTCTAGAGCATTGCTCCACCAGATCGAATAGTTAGGGCCTAAGAAGTCAACGCCAGAAGCATAAAATACAATATAAATACAACAGCTTTTCCATCGTATATAATGTATATTTGCAAACAGTGTGAAAGTAAAGGTCTTTTCTACGTTCCGGGCAACCTAGGCTTAACTGTAGGGCGTCGCTCCTCCAGATCGAATAGTTAGGGCGTTAGAAGTCAACGCCCGAAGCATGAAATACAAAATAAATAGATCTGTTTTTCCATTGTATAGGACGAATAATTGCAACCAGTGTGAAAGTTATGGTCATTTCTACGTACCGGGCAACCTTGGCTTAACTCCAGGGCATTGCTCCACCAGATCGAATAGTTAGGGACTTTGAATACAACGCTAGAAGCATAAAATACAACATAAGTATAGCAGTCCTTCCATCGTATAAAATGTATAATTGCAAGCAGTGTGAAGGTAATGGGCATTTCTACGTTCCGGGCAACCTAGGCTTCACTCCAGAGCATTGCTCCACCAGATCGAATAGTTAGGGCCTAAGAAGACTAAGCCAGAAGCATAAAATACAATATAAATACAACAGCATTTCCATCGTATATAATGTATATTTGCAAACAGTGTGAAAGTAAAGGTCATTTCTACGTTCCGGGCAACCTAGGCTTAACTGTAGGGCGTCGCTCCACCAGATCGAATAGTTAGGGCGTTAGAAGTCAACGCCCGAAGCATGAAATACAAAATAAATAGAACTGTTTTTCCATTGTATAGAACGAATAATTGCAACCAGTGTGAAAGTTATGGTCATTTCTACGTACCGGGCAACCTTGGCTTAACTCCAGGGCGTTGCTCCAACAGATCGAATAGTTAGGGACTTTGAATACAACGCTAGAAGCATAAAATACAACATAAGTATACCAGTTCTTCCATCGTATAAAATGTATAATTGCAAGCAGTGTGAAGGTAATGGGCATTTCTACGTTCCGGGCAACCTAGGCTTCACTCTAGAGCATTGCTCTACCAGATCGAATAGTTAGGGCCTAAGAAGTCAACGCCAGAAGCCTAAAATACGATATATGTACAACACTTTTTCCATCGTATAGAATGAATAATTGCAACCAGTGTGCAAGTAATGGTCATTTCTACGTTCCGAGCAACCTAGGTTTCGCTCCATGGCGTTGCTCCACCACATCGAATAGTTAGGGACTTAGAATTCAACGCCAGAAGAATAAAATACAACATAAGTATAACAGTTCTTCCATCGTATAAAATGTATAATTGCAAGCAGTGTGAAGGTAATGGTCATTTCTACGTTCCGGGTAGCCGAGGCTTCACTCCAGGGCGTTGCTCCACCAGATCGAATAGCTAGAGACTTAGAATTCAGAGCCAGAAGAATAAAATGCAACTTAAGTACAACAGCTTTACCATCGCATAAAATGAATAATCGCAAACAGTGTGAAGGTAATGGTCACTTCCACGTTCCGGGCAACCTAGGCTTCACTCTAAGGCGTTGCTCCACCAGATCGAGTAGTTAGGGCCTAAGAAGACAACGCCAGATGCATAAAATACAATATAAATACACCAGCTTTTCCATCGTATATAATGTATATTTGCAAACAGTGTGAAAGTAAAGGTCATTTCTACGTTCCGGGCAACCTAGGCTTAACTGTAGGGCGTCGCTCCACCAGATCGAATAGTTAGGGCCTAAGAAGTCAACGCCAGAAGCATAAAATACAATATAAATACAACAGCTTTTCCATCGTATATAATGTATATTTGCAAACAGTGTGAAAGTAAAGGTCATTTCAACGTTCCGGGCAACCTAGGCTTAACTGTAGGGCGTCGCTCCACCAGATCGAATAGTTAGGGCCTTAGAAGTTAACGCCCGAAGCATGAAATACAAAATAAATAGAACAGATTTTCCATTGTATAGGACGAATAATTGCAACCAGTGTAAAAGTTATGGTCATTTCTACGTTCCGGGCAACCTTGGCTTAACTCCAGGGCGTCGCTCCACCAGATCGAATAGTTAGGGACCTTGAATACAACGCCAGAAGCATAAAATACAATAAAAATGCAACAGTTTTTCCATTGTATAACAGGAATAACTGTAACAAGTGTGAAAGTACTGTTCACTTCTACGTTCCGGGTAGCCTAGGCTTCACTCCAGGGCGTTGCTCCACCAGATCGAATAGCTAGGGCCTTAGAAGTCAACGCCCGAAGCATGAAATACAAAATAAATAGAACAGTTTTTCCATTGTATAGAACGAATAATTGCAACCAGTGTGAAAGTTATGGTCATTTCTATGTTCCGGGCAACCTCGGCTTAACTCCAGGGCGTTGCTCCACCAGATCGAATAGTTAGGGACTTTGAATACAACGCTAGAAGCATAAAATACAATAAAAATGCAACAGTTTTTCCATTGTATAACAGGGATAACTGCAACCAGTGTGAAAGTACTGGTCATTTCTACGGTCCGGGTAACCTAGGCTTCACTCTAGGGCGTTGCTCCACCAGATCGAAAAGTTAGGGCCTAATAAGTCAACGCCAGAAGCATAAAATACAATATAAGTACAACAGTGTTTCCCTTGTATAACAGGAATAATTGCAACCAGTGTGAAATCTATGGTCATTTCTACGTTTCGGGCAACCTAGGTTTCACTCTAGGGCGTTGCTCCACCACATCGAATAGTTAGGGCCTTAGAAGTCAAGGCCAGAAGCCTAAAATACAACCCAAGTACAACAGTTTTACCATCGTATAAAATGAATAATCGCAAACAGTGTGAAGGTAATGGCCATTACTACGTCCCGGGCAACCTAGGCTTCACTCTAGGGCGTTGCTCCACCAGACCGAATAGTCAGCGACTTCCGAGTCAACTCCCGAAGCATAAAATACAAAATAAATAGAACAGTTTTTCCATTGCATAGAACGAATAATTTCAACCAGTGTAAAAGTTATGGTCATTTCTACTATCCGGGAAACCTTGGCTTAACTCCAGGCTGTTGCTCCACCAGATCGAATAGTTAGGGACTTTGAATACAACGCCAGAGGCATAAAATACAATAAAAATGCAACAGTTTTTCCATTGTATAACAGGAATAACTGCAACCAGTGTGAAAGTACTGGTCATTCCTACGTTCCGGGTAGCCGAGGCTTCACTCCAGGGCGTTGCTCCACCAGATCGAATAGCTAGAGACTTAGAATTCAGCGCCAGAAGAATAAAATGCAACTTAAGTACAACAGCTTTACCATCGCATAAAATGAATAATCGCAAACAGTGTGAAGGTAATGGTCACTTCTACGTTCCGGGCAACCTAGGCTTCACCACAGGGCGTTGCTCCACCAGATCGAATAGTTAGGGCCTAAGAAGTCAACGCCAGAAACATAAAATACGGTATATGTACAACAGTTTTTCCATCGTATAGAATGAATAATTGCAACCAGTGTGCAAGTAATGGTCATTTCTACGTTCCGAGCAACCTAGGTTTCGCTCCATGGCGTTGCTCCACCACATCGAATAGTTAGGGCCTTAGAAGTCAATGCCAGAAGCATAAAATACAATATAAATACAACAGTTTTTTCATCGTATAACAGGAATAATTGCAACAAGCCTGAAGGTAATGGTCATTCCTACGTTTCGGGTAACCTAGGCTTCACTCTAGGGCGTTGCTCCACCAGATCGAGTAGCTAGGGACTTAGAACTCAACGCCAGAAGAATAAAATACAACATAAGTATAACAGCTCTTCCATCGTATAAAATGTATAATTGCAAGCAGTGTGAAGGTAATGGTCATTTCTACGTTCCGGGCAACCTAGGCTTCACTCTAGAGCATTGCTCCACCAGATCGAATAGTTAGGGCCTAAGAAGTCAACGCCAGAAGCATAAAATACAATATAAATACAACAGCTTTTCCATCGTATATAATGTATATTTGCAAACAGTGTGAAAGTAAAGGTCTTTTCTACGTTCCGTGCAACCTAGGCTTAACTGTAGGGCGTCGCTCCACCAGATCGAATAGTTAGGGCGTTAGAAGTCAACGCCCGAAGCATGAAATACAAAATAAATAGATCTGTTTTTCCATTGTATAGGACGAATAATTGCAACCAGTGTGAAAGTTATGGTCATTTCTACGTACCGGGCAACCTTGGCTTAACTCCAGGGCATTGCTCCACCAGATCGAATAGTTAGGGACTTTGAATACAACGCTAGAAGCATAAAATACAACATAAGTATAGCAGTCCTTCCATCGTATAAAATGTATAATTGCAAGCAGTGTGAAGGTAATGGGCATTTCTACGTTCCGGGCAACCTAGGCTTCACTCCAGAGCATTGCTCCACCAGATCGAATAGTTAGGGCCTAAGAAGATTAAGCCAGAAGCATAAAATACAATATAAATACAACAGCATTTCCATCGTATATAATGTATATTTGCAAACAGTGTGAAAGTAAAGGTCATTTCTACGTTCCGGGCAACCTAGGCTTAACTGTAGGGCGTCGCTCCACCAGATCGAATAGTTAGGGCGTTAGAAGTCAACGCCCGAAGCATGAAATACAAAATAAATAGAACTGTTTTTCCATTGTATAGAACGAATAATTGCAACCAGTGTGAAAGTTATGGTCATTTCTACGTACCGGGCAACCTTGGCTTAACTCCAGGGCGTTGCTCCAACAGATCGAATAGTTAGGGACTTTGAATACAACGCTAGAAGCATAAAATACAACATAAGTATACCAGTTCTTCCATCGTATAAAATGTATAATTGCAAGCAGTGTGAAGGTAATGGGCATTTCTACGTTTCGGGCAACCTAGGCTTCACTCTAGAGCATTGCTCTACCAGATCGAATAGTTAGGGCCTAAGAAGTCAACGCCAGAAGCCTAAAATACGATATATGTACAACACTTTTTCCATCGTATAGAATGAATAATTGCAACCAGTGTGCAAGTAATGGTCATTCCTACGTTCCGAGCAACCTAGGTTTCGCTCCATGGCGTTGCTCCACCACATCGAATAGTTAGGGACTTAGAATTCAACGCCAGAAGAATAAAATACAACATAAGTATAACAGTTCTTCCATCGTATAAAATGTATAATTGCAAGCAGTGTGAAGGTAATGGTCATTTCTACGTTCCGGGTAGCCGAGGCTTCACTCCAGGGCGTTGCTCCACCAGATCGAATAGCTAGAGACTTAGAATTCAGAGCCAGAAGAATAAAATGCAACTTAAGTACAACAGCTTTACCATCGCATAAAATGAATAATCGCAAACAGTGTGAAGGTAATGGTCACTTCCACGTTCCGGGCAACCTAGGCTTCACTCTAAGGCGTTGCTCCACCAGATCGAGTAGTTAGGGCCTAAGAAGTCAACGCCAGAAGCATAAAATACAATATAAGTACAACAGTTTTGCCATCGTATAAAACGAATAATTGCAACCAGTATGAAAGCTATGGTCATTTCTACGTTCCGGGCAACCTAGGCTTCACACTAGGGCGTTGCTCCACCAGATCGAATAGCTACGGCCCTAGAAGATAACGCCATAACTATAACATACAATATAAATACAACAGTCTTTCCATCGTATAAAACGGATAATTGCAACCAGTCTGATAGTTATGGTCATTTCTACGTTCCGGGCAAGCTAGGCTTCACCATAGGGCGTTGCTCCAGCAGATCGAATAGTTAGGGCCTAAGAAGTCAACGCCAGAAACATAAAATACGGTATATGTACAACAGTTTTTCCATCGTATAGAATGAATAATTGCAACCAGTGTGCAAGTAATGGTCATTTCTACGTTCCGAGCAACCTAGGTTTCGCTCCATGGCGTTGCTCCACCACATCGAATAGTTAGGGCCTTAGAGGTCAATGCCAGAAGCATAAAACACAATATAAATACAACAGTTTTTTCATCGTATGACAGGAATAATTGCAACAAGCCTGAAGGTAATGGTCATTTCTACGTTTCGGGAAACCTAGGCTTCACTCTAGGGCGTTGCTCCACCAGATCGAATAGCTAGGGACTTAGAATTCAACGCCAGAAGAATAAAATACAACATAAGTATAACAGTTCTTCCATCGTATAAAATGTATAATTGCAAGCAGTGTGAAGGTAATGGTCATTTCTACGTTCCGGGCAACCTAGGCTTCACTCTAGAGCATTGCTCCACCAGATCGATTAGTTAGGGCCTAAGAAGTCAACGCCAGAAGCATAAAATATAATATAAATACAACAGCATTTCCATCGTATATAATGTATATTTGCAAACAGTGTGAAAGTAAAGGTCATTTCTACGTTCCGGGCAACCTAGGCTTAACTGTAGGGCGTCGCTCCACCAGATCGAATAGTTAGGGCGTTAGAAGTCAACGCCCGAAGCATGAAATACAAAATAAATAGAACTGTTTTTCCATTGTATAGAACGAATAATTGCAACCAGTGTGAAAGTTATGGTCATTTCTACGTACCGGGCAACCTTGGCTTAACTCCAGGGCGTTGCTCCACCAGATCGAATAGTTAGGGACTTTGAATACAACGCTAGAAGCATAAAATACAACATAAGTATACCAGTTCTTCCATCGTATAAAATGTATAATTGCAAGCAGTGTGAAGGTAATGGGCATTTCTACGTTCCGGGCAACCTAGGCTTCACTCTAGAGCATTGCTCTACCAGATCGAATAGTTAGGGCCTAAGAAGTCAACGCCAGAAGCCTAAAATACGATATATGTACAACACTTTTTCCATCGTATAGAATGAATAATTGCAACCAGTGTGCAAGTAATGGTCATTTCTACGTTCCGAGCAACCTAGGTTTCGCTCCATGGCGTTGCTCCACCACATCGAATAGTTAGGGCCTTAGAAGTCAATGCCAGAAGCATAAAATACAATATAAATACAACAGTTTTTTCATCGTATAACAGGAATAATTGCAACAAGCCTGAAGGTAATGGTCATTTCTACGTTTCGGGTAACCTAGGCTTCACTCTAGGGCGTTGCTCCACCAGATCGAATAGCTAGGGACTTAGAACTCAACGCCAGAAGAATAAAATACAACATAAGTATAACAGTTCTTCCATCGTATAAAATGTATAATTGCAAGCAGTGTGAAGGTAATGGTCATTTCTACGTTCCGGGCAACCTAGGCTTCACTCTAGAGCATTGCTCCACCAGATCGATTAGTTAGGGCCTAAGAAGTCAACGCCAGAAGCATAAAATATAATATAAATACAACAGCATTTCCATCGTATATAATGTATATTTGCAAACAGTGTGAAAGTAAAGGTCATTTCTACGTTCCGGGCAACCTAGGCTTAACTGTAGGGCGTCGCTCCACCAGATCGAATAGTTAGGGCGTTAGAAGTCAACGCCCGAAGCATGAAATACAAAATAAATAGAACTGTTTTTCCATTGTATAGAACGAATAATTGCAACCAGTGTGAAAGTTATGGTCATTTCTACGTACCGGGCAACCTTGGCTTAACTCCAGGGCGTTGCTCCACCAGATCGAATAGTTAGGGACTTTGAATACAACGCTAGAAGCATAAAATACAACATAAGTATACCAGTTCTTCCATCGTATAAAATGTATAATTGCAAGCAGTGTGAAGGTAATGGGCATTTCTACGTTCCGGGCAACCTAGGCTTCACTCTAGAGCATTGCTCTACCAGATCGAATAGTTAGGGCCTAAGAAGTCAACGCCAGAAGCCTAAAATACGATATATGTACAACACTTTTTCCATCGTATAGAATGAATAATTGCAACCAGTGTGCAAGTAATGGTCATTTCTACGTTCCGAGCAACCTAGGTTTCGCTCCATGGCGTTGCTCCACCACATCGAATAGTTAGGGCCTTAGAAGTCAATGCCAGAAGCATAAAATACAATATAAATACAACAGTTTTTTCATCGTATAACAGGAATAATTGCAACAAGCCTGAAGGTAATGGTCATTTCTACGTTTCGGGTAACCTAGGCTTCACTCTAGGGCGTTGCTCCACCAGATCGAATAGCTAGGGACTTAGAACTCAACGCCAGAAGCCTAAAATACAACCCAAGTACAACAGTTTTACCATCGTATAAAATGAATAATCGCAAACAGTGTGAAGGTAATGGCCATTACTACGTCCCGGGCAACCTAGGCTTCACTCTAGGGCGTTGCTCCACCAGACCGAATAGTCAGCGACTTCCGAGTCAACTCCCGAAGCATAAAATACAAAATAAATAGAACAGTTTTTCCATTGTATAGAACGAATAATTTCAACCAGTGTAAAAGTTATGGTCATTTCTACTATCCGGGCAACCTTCGCTTAACTCCAGGCTGTTGCTCCACCAGATCGAATAGTTAGGGACTTTGAATACAACGCCAGAGGCATAAAACACAATAAAAATGCAACAGTTTTTCCATTGTATAACAGGAATAACTGCAACCAGTGTGAAAGTACTGGTCATTTCTACGTTCCAGGTAGCCGAGGCTTCACTCCAGGGCGTTGCTCCACCAGATCGAATAGCTAGAGACTTAGAATTCTGCGCCAGAAGAATAAAATGCAACTTAAGTACAA
This sequence comes from Calliopsis andreniformis, assembly GCF_051401765.1. Classification (NCBI taxonomy): domain Eukaryota; kingdom Metazoa; phylum Arthropoda; class Insecta; order Hymenoptera; family Andrenidae; genus Calliopsis; species Calliopsis andreniformis. Next base: position 13,631,743 of record NW_027480422.1, on the reverse strand, counting down.
CTGCTTTCCCATCGCATAGAATGAATAATCGCAAACAGTGTGAAGGTAATCGTCACTTCTACGTTCCGGGCAACCTAGGCTTCACTCTAGAGCATTGCTCCACCAGATCGAATAGTTAGGTCCGAAGAAGACAACGCCAGAAGCATAAAATACAATATAAATACAACAGCTTTTCCATCGTATATAATGTATATTTGCAAACAGTGTGAAGGTAAAGGTCATTTCTACGTTCCGGCAACCTAGGCTTCACTCTAGGGCGTTGCTCCACCAGATCGAATAGTTAGGGACTTTGAATACAACGCTAGAAGCATAAAATACAATAAAAATGCAACAGTTTTTCCCTTGTATAACAGGAATAATTGCAACCAGTGTGAAAGCTATGGTCTTTTCTACGTTCCGGGCAACCTAGGCTTCACTCTAGGGCGTTGCTCCACCACATCGAATAGTTAGGGCCTTAGAAGTCAACGCCAGAAGCATAAAATACGATATATGTACAACAGTTTTTCCATCGTATAGAATGAATAGTTGCAACCAGTGTGAAAGTAATGGTCATTTCTACGTTCCGAGCAACCTAGGTTTCGCTCTATGGCGTTGCTCCGCCACATCGAATAGTTAGGGCCTTAGAAGTCAATGCCATAAGCATGAAATACAATATAAATACAACAGTTTTTTCATCGTATAACAGGAATAATTGAAACAAGCCTGAACATAATGGTCATTTCTACGTTTCGGGTAACCTAGGCTTCACTCTAGGGCGTCGCTCCACCAGATCGAATAGTTAGGGACTTTGAATACAACGCCAGAGGCATAAAATACAATAAAAATGCAACAGTTTTTCCATTGTATAACAGGAATAACTGCAACCAGTGTAAAAGTACTCGTCATTTCTACGTTCCGTGTAGCCGAGGCTTCACTCCAGGGCGTTGCTCCACCAGATCGAATAGCTAGAGACTTAGAATTCAGCGCCAGAAGAATAAAATGCAACTTAAGTACAACAGCTTTACCATCGCATAAAATGAATAATCGCAAACAGTGTGAAGGTAATGGTCACTTCTACGTTCCGGGCAACCTAGGTTTCACTCTAGGTCGTTGCTCCACCAGATCGAATAGTTAGGGCCTAAGAAGTCAACGCCAGAAGCGTAAAATACAACATAAGTATACCAGTTCTTCCATCGTATAAAATGTATAATTGCAAGCAGTGTGAAGGTAATGGGCATTTCTACGTTCCGGGCAACCTAGGCTTCACTCTAGAGCATTGCTCTACCAGATCGAATAGTTAGGGCCTAAGAAGTCAACGCCAGAAGCCTAAAATACGATATATGTACAACACTTTTTCCATCGTATAGAATGAATAATTGCAACCAGTGTGCAAGTAATGGTCATTTCTACGTTCCGAGCAACCTAGGTTTCGCTCCATGGCGTTGCTCCACCACATCGAATAGTTAGGGCCTTATAAGTCAATGCCAGAAGCATAAAATACAATATAAATACAACAGTTTTTTCATCGTATAACAGGAATAATTGCAACAAGCCTGAAGTTAATGGTCATTTCTACGTTTCGGGTAACCTAGGCTTCACGCTAGGGCGTTGCTCCACCAGATCGAATAGCTAGGGACTTAGAATTCAACGCCAGAAGAATAAAATACAACATAAGTATAACAGTTCTTCCATCGTATAAAATGTATAATTGCAAGCAGTGTGAAGGTAATGGTCATTTCTACGTTCCGGGTAACCTAGGCATCACTCAAGAGCATTGCTCCACCAGATCGAATAGTTAGGGCCTAAGAAGACAACGCCAGAAGCATAAAATACAATATAAATACAACAGCTTTTCCATCGTATATAATGTATATTTGCAAACAGTGTGAAGGTAAAGGTCATTTCTACGTTCCGGCAACCTAGGCTTCACTCTAGGGCGTTGTTCCACCAGATCGAATAGTTAGGGCCTAAGAAGACAAAGCCAGAAGCATAAAATACAATATAAATACAACAGCTTTTTCATCGTATATAATGTATATTTGCAAACAGTGTGAAAGTAAAGGTCATTTCTACGTTCCGGGCGACCTACGCTTCACTCTTGGCCGTTGTTCCACCAGATCGAATAGTTAGGGCCTAAGAAGTCAACGCCAGAAGCATAAAATACAATATAAATACAACAGCTTTTCCATCGTATATAATGTATATTTGCAAACAGTGTGAAAGTAAAGGTCATTTCAACGTTCCGGGCAACCTAGGCTTAACTGTAGGGCGTCGCTCCACCAGATCGAATAGTTAGGGCCTTAGAAGTTAACGCCCGAAGCATGAAATACAAAATAAATAGAACAGATTTTCCATTGTATAGAACGAATAATTGCAACCAGTGTAAAAGTTATGGTCATTTCTACGTTCCGGGCAACCTTGGCTTAACTCCAGGGCGTCGCTCCACCAGATCGAATAGTTAGGGACCTTCAATACAACGCCAGAAGCATAAAATACAATAAAAATGCAACAGTTTTTCCATTGTATAACAGGAATAACTGCAACCAGTGTGAAAGTACTGTTCACTTCTACGTTCCGGGTAGCCTAGGCTTCGCTCCAGGGCGTTGCTCCACCAGATCGAATACCTAGGGCCTTAGAAGTCAACGCCCGAAGCATGAAATACAAAATATATAGAACAGTTTTTCCATTGTATAGAACGAATAATTGCAACCAGTGTGAAAGTTATGGTCATTTCTATGTTCCGGGCAACCTCGGCTGAACTCCAGAGCGTTGCTCCACCAGATCGAATAGTTAGGGACTTTGAATACAACGCTAGAAGCATAAAATACAATAAAAATGCAACAGTTTTTCCCTTGTATAACAGGAATAATTGCAACCAGTGTGAAAGCTATGGTCATTTCTACGTTCCGGGCAACCTAGGCTTCACTCTAGGGCGTTGCTCCACCACATCGAATAGTTAGGGCCTTAGAAGTCAACGCCAGAAGCATAAAATACGATATATGTACAACAGTTTTTCCATCGTATAGAATGAATAGTTGCAACCAGTGTGAAAGTAATGGTCATTTCTACGTTCCGAGCAACCTAGGTTTCGCTCTATGGCGTTGCTCCGCCACATCGAATAGTTAGGGCCTTAGAAGTCAATGCCATAAGCATGAAATACAATATAAATACAACAGTTTTTTCATCGTATAACAGGAATAATTGAAACAAGCCTGAACATAATGGTCATTTCTACGTTTCGGGTAACCTAGGCTTCACTCTAGGGCGTCGCTCCACCAGATCGAATAGTTAGGGACTTTGAATACAACGCCAGAGGCATAAAATACAATAAAAATGCAACAGTTTTTCCATTGTATAACAGGAATAACTGCAACCAGTGTAAAAGTACTCGTCATTTCTACGTTCCGTGTAGCCGAGGCTTCACTCCAGAGCGTTGCTCCACCAGATCGAATAGCTAGAGACTTAGAATTCAGCGCCAGAAGAATAAAATGCAACTTAAGTACAACAGCTTTACCATCGCATAAAATGAATAATCGCAAACAGTGTGAAGGTAATGGTCACTTCTACGTTCCGGGCAACCTAGGTTTCACTCTAGGCCGTTGTTCCACCAGATCGAATAGTTAGGGCCTAAGAAGTCAACGCCAGAAGCGTAAAATACAACATAAGTATACCAGTTCTTCCATCGTATAAAATGTATAATTGCAAGCAGTGTGAAGGTAATGGGCATTTCTACGTTCCGGGCAACCTAGGCTTCACTCTAGAGCATTGCTCTACCAGATCGAATAGTTAGGGCCTAAGAAGTCAACGCCAGAAGCCTAAAATACGATATATGTACAACACTTTTTCCATCGTATAGAATGAATAATTGCAACCAGTGTGCAAGTAATGGTCATTTCTACGTTCCGAGCAACCTAGGTTTCGCTCCATGGCGTTGCTCCACCACATCGAATAGTTAGGGCCTTATAAGTCAATGCCAGAAGCATAAAATACAATATAAATACAACAGTTTTTTCATCGTATAACAGGAATAATTGCAACAAGCCTGAAGTTAATGGTCATTTCTACGTTTCGGGTAACCTAGGCTTCACGCTAGGGCGTTGCTCCACCAGATCGAATAGCTAGGGACTTAGAATTCAACGCCAGAAGAATAAAATACAACATAAGTATAACAGTTCTTCCATCGTATAAAATGTATAATTGCAAGCAGTGTGAAGGTAATGGTCATTTCTACGTTCCGGGTAACCTAGGCATCACTCAAGAGCATTGCTCCACCAGATCGAATAGTTAGGGCCTAAGAAGACAACGCCAGAAGCATAAAATACAATATAAATACAACAGCTTTTCCATCGTATATAATGTATATTTGCAAACAGTGTGAAGGTAAAGGTCATTTCTACGTTCCGGCAACCTAGGCTTCACTCTAGGGCGTTGTTCCACCAGATCGAATAGTTAGGGCCTAAGAAGACAAAGCCAGAAGCATAAAATACAATATAAATACAACAGCTTTTTCATCGTATATAATGTATATTTGCAAACAGTGTGAAAGTAAAGGTCATTTCTACGTTCCGGGCGACCTAGGCTTCACTCTTGGCCGTTGTTCCACCAGATCGAATAGTTAGGGCCTAAGAAGTCAACGCCAGAAGCATAAAATACAATATAAATACAACAGCTTTTCCATCGTATATAATGTATATTTGCAAACAGTGTGAAAGTAAAGGTCATTTCAACGTTCCGGGCAACCTAGGCTTAACTGTAGGGCGTCGCTCCACCAGATCGAATAGTTAGGGCCTTAGAAGTTAACGCCCGAAGCATGAAATACAAAATAAATAGAACAGATTTTCCATTGTATAGAACGAATAATTGCAACCAGTGTAAAAGTTATGGTCATTTCTACGTTCCGGGCAACCTTGGCTTAACTCCAGGGCGTCGCTCCACCAGATCGAATAGTTAGGGACCTTCAATACAACGCCAGAAGCATAAAATACAATAAAAATGCAACAGTTTTTCCATTGTATAACAGGAATAACTGCAACCAGTGTGAAAGTACTGTTCACTTCTACGTTCCGGGTAGCCTAGGCTTCGCTCCAGGGCGTTGCTCCACCAGATCGAATAGCTAGGGCCTTAGAAGTCAACGCCCGAAGCATGAAATACAAAATATATAGAACAGTTTTTCCATTGTATAGAACGAATAATTGCAACCAGTGTGAAAGTTATGGTCATTTCTATGTTCCGGGCAACCTCGGCTGAACTCCTGAGCGTTGCTCCACCAGATCGAATAGTTAGGGACTTTGAATACAACGCTAGAAGCATAAAATACAATAAAAATGCAACAGTTTTTCCCTTGTATAACAGGAATAATTGCAACCAGTGTGAAAGCTATGGTCATTTCTACGTTCCGGGCAACCTAGGCTTCACTCTAGGGCGTTGCTCCACCACATCGAATAGTTAGGGCCTTAGAAGTCAACGCCAGAAGCATAAAATACGATATATGTACAACAGTTTTTCCATCGTATAGAATGAATAGTTGCAACCAGTGTGAAAGTAATGGTCATTTCTACGTTCCGAGCAACCTAGGTTTCGCTCTATGGCGTTGCTCCGCCACATCGAATAGTTAGGGCCTTAGAAGTCAATGCCATAAGCATGAAATACAATATAAATACAACAGTTTTTTCATCGTATAACAGGAATAATTGAAACAAGCCTGAACATAATGGTCATTTCTACGTTTCGGGTAACCTAGGCTTCACTCTAGGGCGTCGCTCCACCAGATCGAATAGTTAGGGACTTTGAATACAACGCCAGAGGCATAAAATACAATAAAAATGCAACAGTTTTTCCATTGTATAACAGGAATAACTGCAACCAGTGTAAAAGTACTCGTCATTTCTACGTTCCGTGTAGCCGAGGCTTCACTCCAGGGCGTTGCTCCACCAGATCGAATAGCTAGAGACTTAGAACTCAACGCCAGAAGAATAAAATGCAACTTAAGTACAACAGCTTTACCATCGCATAAAATGAATAATCGCAAACAGTGTGAAGGTAATGGTCACTTCTACGTTCCGGGCAACCTAGGTTTCACTCTAGGGCGTTGCTCCACCAGATCGAATAGTTAGGGCCTAAGAAGTCAACGCCAGAAGCATAAAATACAACATAAGTATACCAGTTCTTCCATCGTATAAAATGTATAATTGCAAGCAGTGTGAAGGTAATGGTCATTTCTACGTTCCGGGTAACCTAGGCATCACTCAAGAGCATTGCTCCACCAGATCGAATAGTTAGGGCCTAAGAAGACAACGCCAGAAGCATAAAATACAATATAAATACAACAGCTTTTCCATCGTATATAATGTATATTTGCAAACAGTGTGAAGGTAAAGGTCATTTCTACGTTCCGGCAACCTAGGCTTCACTCTAGGGCGTTGTTCCACCAGATCGAATAGTTAGGGCCTAAGAAGACAAAGCCAGAAGCATAAAATACAATATAAATACAACAGCTTTTTCATCGTATATAATGTATATTTGCAAACAGTGTGAAAGTAAAGGTCATTTCTACGTTCCGGGCGACCTAGGCTTCACTCTTGGCCGTTGTTCCACCAGATCGAATAGTTAGGGCCTAAGAAGTCAACGCCAGAAGCATAAAATACAATATAAATACAACAGCTTTTCCATCGTATATAATGTATATTTGCAAACAGTGTGAAAGTAAAGGTCATTTCAACGTTCCGGGCAACCTAGGCTTAACTGTAGGGCGTCGCTCCACCAGATCGAATAGTTAGGGCCTTAGAAGTTAACGCCCGAAGCATGAAATACAAAATAAATAGAACAGATTTTCCATTGTATAGAACGAATAATTGCAACCAGTGTAAAAGTTATGGTCATTTCTACGTTCCGGGCAACCTTGGCTTAACTCCAGGGCGTCGCTCCACCAGATCGAATAGTTAGGGACCTTCAATACAACGCCAGAAGCATAAAATAAAATAAAAATGCAACAGTTTTTCCATTGTATAACAGGAATAACTGCAACCAGTGTGAAAGTACTGTTCACTTCTACGTTCCGGGTAGCCTAGGCTTCGCTCCAGGGCGTTGCTCCACCAGATCGAATAGCTAGGGCCTTAGAAGTCAACGCCCGAAGCATGAAATACAAAATATATAGAACAGTTTTTCCATTGTATAGAACGAATAATTGCAACCAGTGTGAAAGTTATGGTCATTTCTATGTTCCGGGCAACCTCGGCTGAACTCCAGAGCGTTGCTCCACCAGATCGAATAGTTAGGGACTTTGAATACAACGCTAGAAGCATAAAATACAATAAAAATGCAACAGTTTTTCCCTTGTATAACAGGAATAATTGCAACCAGTGTGAAAGCTATGGTCATTTCTACGTTCCGGGCAACCTAGGCTTCACTCTAGGGCGTTGCTCCACCACATCGAATAGTTAGGGCCTTAGAAGTCAACGCCAGAAGCATAAAATACGATATATGTACAACAGTTTTTCCATCGTATAGAATGAATAGTTGCAACCAGTGTGAAAGTAATGGTCATTTCTACGTTCCGAGCAACCTAGGTTTCGCTCTATGGCGTTGCTCCGCCACATCGAATAGTTAGGGCCTTAGAAGTCAATGCCATAAGCATGAAATACAATATAAATACAACAGTTTTTTCATCGTATAACAGGAATAATTGAAACAAGCCTGAACATAATGGTCATTTCTACGTTTCGGGTAACCTAGGCTTCACTCTAGGGCGTCGCTCCACCAGATCGAATAGTTAGGGACTTTGAATACAACGCCAGAGGCATAAAATACAATAAAAATGCAACAGTTTTTCCATTGTATAACAGGAATAACTGCAACCAGTGTAAAAGTACTCGTCATTTCTACGTTCCGTGTAGCCGAGGCTTCACTCCAGGGCGTTGCTCCACCAGATCGAATAGCTAGAGACTTAGAATTCAACGCCAGAAGAATAAAATGCAACTTAAGTACAACAGCTTTACCATCGCATAAAATGAATAATCGCAAACAGTGTGAAGGTAATGGTCACTTCTACGTTCCGGGCAACCTAGGTTTCACTCTAGGGCGTTGCTCCACCAGATCGAATAGTTAGGGCCTAAGAAGTCAACGCCAGAAGCATAAAATACAACATAAGTATACCAGTTCTTCCATCGTATAAAATGTATAATTGCAAGCAGTGTGAAGGTAATGGGCATTTCTACGTTCCGGGCAACCTAGGCTTCACTCTAGAGCATTGCTCTACCAGATCGAATAGTTAGGGCCTAAGAAGTCAACGCCAGAAGCCTAAAATACGATATATGTACAACACTTTTTCCATCGTATATAATGTATATTTGCAAACAGTGTGAAGGTAAAGGTCATTTCTACGTTCCGGCAACCTAGGCTTCACTCTAGGGCGTTGTTCCACCAGATCGAATAGTTAGGGCCTAAGAAGACAAAGCCAGAAGCATAAAATACAATATAAATACAACAGCTTTTTCATCGTATATAATGTATATTTGCAAACAGTGTGAAAGTAAAGGTCATTTCTACGTTCCGGGCGACCTAGGCTTCACTCTAGGGCGTTGCTCCACCAGATCGAATAGCTATGGACTTAGAATTCAACGCCAGAAGAATAAAATACAACACAAGTATAAGAGTTCTTCCATTGTATAAAATGTATAATTGCAAGCAGTGTGAAGGTAATGGTCATTTCTACGTTCCGGGCAGCCTAGGCTTCACTCTAGAGCATTGCTCCACCGGATCGAATAGTTAGGGCCTAAGAAGACAAAGCCAGAAGCATAAAATACAATATAAATACAACAGCTTTTTCATCGTATATAATGTATATTTGCAAACAGTGTGAAAGTAAAGGTCATTTCTACGTTCCGGGCGACCTAGGCTTCACTCTTGGCCGTTGTTCCACCAGATCGAATAGTTAGGGCCTAAGAAGTCAACGCCAGAAGCATAAAATACAATATAAATACAACAGCTTTTCCATCGTATATAATGTATATTTGCAAACAGTGTGAAAGTAAAGGTCATTTCAACGTTCCGGGCAACCTAGGCTTAACTGTAGGGCGTCGCTCCACCAGATCGAATAGTTAGGGCCTTAGAAGTTAACGCCCGAAGCATGAAATACAAAATAAATAGAACAGATTTTCCATTGTATAGAACGAATAATTGCAACCAGTGTAAAAGTTATGGTCATTTCTACGTTCCGGGCAACCTCGGCTAAACTCCAGAGCGTTGCTCCACCAGATCGAATAGTTAGGGACTTTGAATACAACGCTAGAAGCATAAAATACAATAAAAATGCAACAGTTTTTCCCTTGTATAACAGGAATAATTGCAACCAGTGTGAAAGCTATGGTCATTTCTACGTTCCGGGCAACCTAGGCTTCACTCTAGGGCGTTGCTCCACCACATCGAATAGTTAGGGCCTTAGAAGTCAACGCCAGAAGCATAAAATACGATATATGTACAACAGTTTTTCCATCGTATAGAATGAATAGTTGCAACCAGTGTGAAAGTAATGGTCATTTCTACGTTCCGAGCAACCTAGGTTTCGCTCTATGGCGTTGCTCCGCCACATCGAATAGTTAGGGCCTTAGAAGTCAATGCCATAAGCATGAAATACAATATAAATACAACAGTTTTTTCATCGTATAACAGGAATAATTGAAACAAGCCTGAACATAATGGTCATTTCTACGTTTCGGGTAACCTAGGCTTCACTCTAGGGCGTCGCTCCACCAGATCGAATAGTTAGGGACTTTGAATACAACGCCAGAGGCATAAAATACAATAAAAATGCAACAGTTTTTCCACTGTATAACAGGAATAACTGCAACCAGTGTAAAAGTACTCGTCATTTCTACGTTCCGTGTAGCCGAGGCTTCACTCCAGGGCGTTGCTCCACCAGATCGAATAGCTAGAGACTTAGAATTCAGCGCCAGAAGAATAAAATGCAACTTAAGTACAACAGCTTTACCATCGCATAAAATGAATAATCGCAAACAGTGTGAAGGTAATGGTCACTTCTACGTTCCGGGCAACCTAGGTTTCACTCTAGGGCGTTGCTCCACCAGATCGAATAGTTAGGGCCTAAGAAGTCAACGCCAGAAGCATAAAATACAACATAAGTATACCAGTTCTTCCATCGTATAAAATGTATAATTGCAAGCAGTGTGATGGTAATGGGCATTTCTACGTTCCGGGCAACCTAGGCTTCACTCTAGAGCATTGCTCTACCAGATCGAATAGTTAGGGCCTAAGAAGTCAACGCCAGAAGCCTAAAATACGATATATGTACAACACTTTTTCCATCGTATAGAATGAATAATTGCAACCAGTGTGCAAGTAATGGTCATTTCTACGTTCCGAGCAACCTAGGTTTCGCTCCATGGCGTTGCTCCACCACATCGAATAGTTAGGGCCTTAGAAGTCAATGCCAGAAGCATAAAATACAATATAAATACAACAGTTTTTTCATCGTATAACAGGAATAATTGCAACAAGCCTGAAGGTAATGGTCATTTCTACGTTTCGGGTAACCTAGGCTTCACTCTAGGGCGTCGCTCCACCAGATCGAATAGTTAGGGCCTAAGAAGTCAACGCCAGAAGCATAAAATACAATATAAATACAACAGCTTTTCCATCGTATATAATGTATATTTGCAAACAGTGTGAAAGTAAAGGTCATTTCAACGTTCCGGGCAACCTAGGCTTAACTGTAGGGCGTCGCTCCGCCAGATCGAATAGTTAGGGCCTTAGAAGTTAACGCCCGAAGCATGAAATACAAAATAAATAGAACAGATTTTCCATTGTATAGGACGAATAATTGCAACCAGTGTAAAAGTTATGGTCATTTCTACGTTCCGGGCAACCTAGGCTTAACTCCAGGGCGTCGCTCCACCAGATCGAATAGTTAGGGACCTTGAATACAACGCCAGAAGCATAAAATACAATAAAAATGCAACAGTTTTTCCATTGTATAACAGGAATAACTGCAACCAGTGTGAAAGTACTGTTCACTTCTACGTTCCGGGTAGCCTAGGCTTCACTCCAGGGCGTTGCTCCACCAGATCGAATAGCTAGGGCCTTAGAAGTCAACGCCAGAAGCCTAAAATACAACCCAAGTACAACAGTTTTACCATCGTATAAAATGAATAATCGCAAACAGTGTGAAGGTAATGGCCATTACTACGTCCCGGGCAACCTAGGCTTCACTCTAGTGCGTTGCTCCACCAGATCGAATAGTTAGGGCCTAAGAAGTCAACGCCAGAAGCATAAAATACAATATAAGTACAACAGTTTTTCCATCGTATAAAACGAATAATTGCAACCAGTATGAAAGCTATGGTCATTTCTACGTTCCGGGCAACCTAGGCTTCACTCTAGGGCGTTGCTCCACCAGATCGAATAGTGAGGGCCTAAGAAGTCAACGACAGAAGGATAAAATACAATATAAGTACAACAGCTTTTCCATCGTATAAAACGAATAATTGCAACCAGTATGAAAGCTATGGTCATTTCTACGTTCCGGGCAACCTAGGTTTCACTCTAGGGCGTTGCTCAACCATATCGAATAGCTACGGCCCTAGAAAATAACGCCATAACTATAACATACAATATAAATACAACAGTCTTTCCATCGTATAAAACGGATAATTGCAACCAGTCTGATAGTTATGGTCATTTCTACGTTCCGGGCAAGCTAGGCTTCACCATAGGGCGTTGCTCCAGCAGATCGAATAGTTAGGGCGTTAGAAGTCAACGCCCGAAGCATGAAATACAAAATAAATAGAACTGTTTTTCCATTGGATCGAACGAATAATTGCAACCAGTGTGAAAGTTATGGTCATTTCTACGTACTGGGCAACCTTGGCTTAACTCCAGGGCGTTGTTCCACCAGATCGACTAGTTAGGGCCTAAGAAGTCAACGCCAGAAGCATGAAATACAATATAAATACAACAGCTTTTCCATCGTATATAATGTATATTTGCACACAGTGTGAAAGTAAAGGTCATTTCTACGTTCCGGGCAACCTAGGCTTAACTGTAGGGCGTCGCTCCACCAGATCGAATAGTTAGGGCCTTAGAAGTTAACGCCCGAAGCATGAAATACAAAATAAATAGAACAGATTTTCCATTGTATAGAACGAATAATTGCAACCAGTGTAAAAGTTATGGTCATTTCTACATTCCGGGCAACCTTGGCTTAACTCCAGGGCGCCGCTCCACCAGATCGAATAGTTAGGGACCTTGAATACATCGCCAGAAGCATAAAATACAATAAAAATGCAACAGTTTTTCCATTGTATAACAGGAATAACTGCAACCAGTGTGAAAGTACTGTTCACTTCTACGTTCCGGGTAGCCTATGCTTCACTCCAGGGCGTTGCTCCACCAGATCGAATAGGTAGGGCCTTAGAAGTCAACGCCCGAAGCATGAAATACAAAATAAATAGAACAGTTTTTCAATTGTATAGAACGAATAATTGCAACCAGTGTGAAAGTTATGGTCATTTCTACGTTCCGGGCAACCTCGGCTTAACTCCAGGGCGTTGCTCCACCAGATCGAATAGTTAGGGACTTTGAATACAACGCTAGAAGCATAAAATACAATAAAAATGCAACAGTTTTTCCATTGTATAACAGGGATAACTGCAACCAGTGTGAAAGTACTGGTCATTTCTACGGTCCGGGTAACCTAGGCTTCACTCTAGGGCGTTGCTCCACCGGATCGAAAAGTTAGGGCCTAAGAAGCCAACGCCAGAAGCATAAAATACAATATAAATACAACAGCTTTTCCATCGTATATAATGTATATTTGCAAACAGTGTGAAGGTAAAGGTCATTTCTACGTTCCGGCAACCTAGGCTTCACTCTAGGGCGTTGTTCCACCAGATCGAATAGTTAGGGCCTAAGAAGTCAACGCCGGAAGCATAAAATACCATATAAATACAACAGATTTTCCATCGTATATAATGTATATTTACAAACAGTGTGAAGGTAAAGGTCATTTCTACGTTTCGGGCAGCCTAGGCTTCACTCTAGGGCGTTGTTCCACCAGATCGACTAGTTAGGGCCTAAGAAGTCAACGCCAGAAGCATAAAATACGATATATGTACAACAGTTTGTCCATCGTATAGAATGAATAATTGCAAACAGTCTGAAGGTAAAGGTCATTTCTACGTTTCGGGCATCCTAGGCTTCACTCTAGGGCGTTGTTCCACCAGATCGGTTAGTTAGGGCCTAAGAAGTCAACGCCAGAAGCATAAAATACAATATAAACACAACAGCCTTTCCATCGTATATAATGTATATTTGCAAACAGTGTGAAAGTAAAGGTCATTTCGACGTTCCGGGCAACCTAGGCTTAACTGTAGGGCGTCGCTCCACCAGATCGAATAGTTAGGGCCTTAGGAGTTAACGCCCGAAGCATGAAATACAAAATAAATAGAACAGTTTTTCCATTGTATGTAACGAATAATTGCAACCAGTGTAAAAGTTATGGTCATTTCTACGTTCCGGGCAACCTTGGCTTAACTCCAGGGCGTTGCTCCACCAGATCGAATAGTTAGGGACTTTCAATACAACGCTAGAAGCATAAAATACAATACAAATGCAACAGTTTTTCCATTGTATAACAGGAATAACTGCACCAGTGTGAAAGTACTGGTCATTTCTACGGTCCGGGTAACCTAGGCTTCACTCTAGGGCGTTGCTCCACCAGACCGAATAGTCAGCGACTTCCGAGTCAACTCCCGAAGCATAAAATACAAAATAAATAGAACAGTTTTTCCATTGTATAGAACGAATAATTTCAACCAGTGTAAAAGTTATGGTCATTTCTACTATCCGGGCAACCTTCGCTTAACTCCAGGCTGTTGCTCCACCAGATCGAATATTTAGGGACTTTGAATACAACGCCAGAGGCATAAAACACAATAAAAATGCAACTTTTTTTCCATTGTATAACAGGAATAACTGCAACCAGTGTGAAAGTACTGGTCATTTCTACGTTCCGGGTAGCCGAGGCTTCACTCCAGGGCGTTGCTCCACCAGATCGAATAGCTAGAGACTTAGAATTCTGCGCCAGAAGAATAAAATGCAACTTAAGTACAACAGCTTTCCCATCGCATAAAATGAATGATCGCAAACAGTGTGAAGGTAATCGTCACTTCTACGTTCCGGGCAACCTTGGCTTAACTCCAGGGCGTCGCTCCACCAGATCGAATAGTTAGGGACCTTCAATACAACGCCAGAAGCATAAAATACAATAAAAATGCAACAGTTTTTCCATTGTATAACAGGAATAACTGCAACCAGTGTGAAAGTACTGTTCACTTCTACGTTCCGGGTAGCCTAGGCTTCGCTCCAGGGCGTTGCTCCACCAGATCGAATAGCTAGGGCCTTAGAAGTCAACGCCCGAAGCATGAAATACAAAATAAATAGAACAGTTTTTCCATTGTATAGAACGAATAATTGCAACCAGTGTGAAAGTTATGGCCATTTCTATGTTCCGGGCAACCTCGGCTGAACTCCAGAGCGTTGCTCCACCAGATCGAATAGTTAGGGACTTTGAATACAACGCAAGAAGCATAAAATACAATAAAAATGCAACAGTTTTTCCCTTGTATAACAGGAATAATTGCAACCAGTGTGAAAGCTATGGTCATTTCTACGTTCCGGGCAACCTAGGCTTCACTCTAGGGCGTTGCTCCACCACATCGAATAGTTAGGGCCTTAGAAGTCAACGCCAGAAGCATAAAATACGATATATGTACAACAGTTTTTCCATCGTATAGAATGAATAGTTGCAACCAGTGTGAAACTAATGGTCATTTCTACGTTCCGAGCAACCTAGGTTTCGCTCTATGGCGTTGCTCCGCCACATCGAATAGTTAGGGCCTTAGAAGTCAATGCCATAAGCATGAAATACAATATAAATACAACAGTTTTTTCATCGTATAACAGGAATAATTGAAACAAGCCTGAACATAATGGTCATTTCTACGTTTCGGGTAACCTAGGCTTCACTCTAGGGCGTCGCTCCACCAGATCGAATAGTTAGGGACTTTGAATACAACGCCAGAGGCATAAAATACAATAAAAATGCAACAGTTTTTCCATTGTATAACAGGAATAACTGCAACCAGTGTAAAAGTACTCGTCATTTCTACGTTCCGTGTAGCCGAGGCTTCACTCCAGGGCGTTGCTCCACCAGATCGAATAGCTAGAGACTTAGAATTCAGCGCCAGAAGAATAAAATGCAACTTAAGTACAACAGCTTTACCATCGCATAAAATGAATAATCGCAAACAGTGTGAAGGTAATGGTCACTTCTACGTTCCGGGCAACCTAGGTTTCACTCTAGGGCGTTGCTCCACCAGATCGAATAGTTAGGGCCTAAGAAGTCAACGCCAGAAGCATAAAATACAACATAAGTATACCAGTTCTTCCATCGTATAAAATGTATAATTGCAAGCAGTGTGAAGGTAATGGGCATTTCTACGTTCCGGGCAACCTAGGCTTCACTCTAGAGCATTGCTCTACCAGATCGAATAGTTAGGGCCTAAGAAGTCAACGCCAGAAGCCTAAAATACGATATATGTACAACACTTTTTCCATCGTATAGAATGAATAATTGCAACCAGTGTGCAAGTAATGGTCATTTCTACGTTCCGAGCAACCTTGGTTTCGCTCCATGGCGTTGCTCCACCACATCGAATAGTTAGGGCATTAGAAGTCAATGCCAGAAGCATAAAATACAATATAAATACAACAGTTTTTTCATCGTATAACAGGAATAATTGCAACAAGCCTGAAGGTAATGGTCATTTCTACGTTTCGGGTAACCTAGGCTTCACTCTAGGGCGTCGCTCCACCAGATCGAATAGTTAGGGCCTAAGAAGTCAACGCCAGAAGCATAAAATACAATATAAATACAACAGCTTTTCCATCGTATATAATGTATATTTGCAAACAGTGTGAAGGTAAAGGTCATTTCTACGTTCCGGCAACCTAGGCTTCACTCTAGGGCGTTGTTCCACCAGATCGAATAGTTAGGGCCTAAGAAGTCAACGCCGGAAGCATAAAATACCATATAAATACAACAGATTTTCCATCGTATATAATGTATATTTACAAACAGTGTGAAGGTAAAGGTCATTTCTACGTTTCGGGCAGCCTAGGCTTCACTCTAGGGCGTTGTTCCACCAGATCGACTAGTTAGGGCCTAAGAAGTCAACGCCAGAAGCATAAAATACGATATATGTACAACAGTTTGTCCATCGTATAGAATGAATAATTGCAAACAGTCTGAAGGTAAAGGTCATTTCTACGTTTCGGGCATCCTAGGCTTCACTCTAGGGCGTTGTTCCACCAGATCGGTTAGTTAGGGCCTAAGAAGTCAACGCCAGAAGCATAAAATACAATATAAACACAACAGCCTTTCCATCGTATATAATGTATATTTGCAAACAGTGTGAAAGTAAAGGTCATTTCGACGTTCCGGGCAACCTAGGCTTAACTGTAGGGCGTCGCTCCACCAGATCGAATAGTTAGGGCCTTAGAAGTTAACGCCCGAAGCATGAAATACAAAATAAATAGAACAGTTTTTCCATTGTATGTAACGAATAATTGCAACCAGTGTAAAAGTTATGGTCATTTCTACGTTCCGGGCAACCTTGGCTTAACTCCAGGGCGTTGCTCCACCAGATCGAATAGTTAGGGACTTTCAATACAACGCTAGAAGCATAAAATACAATACAAATGCAACAGTTTTTCCATTGTATAACAGGAATAACTGCACCAGTGTGAAAGTACTGGTCATTTCTACGGTCCGGGTAACCTAGGCTTCACTCTAGGGCGTTGCTCCACCAGACCGAATAGTCAGCGACTTCCGAGTCAACTCCCGAAGCATAAAATACAAAATAAATAGAACAGTTTTTCCATTGTATAGAACGAATAATTTCAACCAGTGTAAAAGTTATGGTCATTTCTACTATCCGGGCAACCTTCGCTTAACTCCAGGCTGTTGCTCCACCAGATCGAATATTTAGGGACTTTGAATACAACGCCAGAGGCATAAAACACAATAAAAATGCAACTTTTTTTCCATTGTATAACAGGAATAACTGCAACCAGTGTGAAAGTACTGGTCATTTCTACGTTCCGGGTAGCCGAGGCTTCACTCCAGGGCGTTGCTCCACCAGATCGAATAGCTAGAGACTTAGAATTCTGCGCCAGAAGAATAAAATGCAACTTAAGTACAACAGCTTTCCCATCGCATAAAATGAATGATCGCAAACAGTGTGAAGGTAATCGTCACTTCTACGTTCCGGGCAACCTTGGCTTAACTCCAGGGCGTCGCTCCACCAGATCGAATAGTTAGGGACCTTCAATACAACGCCAGAAGCATAAAATACAATAAAAATGCAACAGTTTTTCCATTGTATAACAGGAATAACTGCAACCAGTGTGAAAGTACTGTTCACTTCTACGTTCCGGGTAGCCTAGGCTTCGCTCCAGGGCGTTGCTCCACCAGATCGAATAGCTAGGGCCTTAGAAGTCAACGCCCGAAGCATGAAATACAAAATAAATAGAACAGTTTTTCCATTGTATAGAACGAATAATTGCAACCAGTGTGAAAGTTATGGCCATTTCTATGTTCCGGACAACCTCGGCTGAACTCCAGAGCGTTGCTCCACCAGATCGAATAGTTAGGGACTTTGAATACAACGCAAGAAGCATAAAATACAATAAAAATGCAACAGTTTTTCCCTTGTATAACAGGAATAATTGCAACCAGTGTGAAAGCTATGGTCATTTCTACGTTCCGGGCAACCTAGGCTTCACTCTAGGGCGTTGCTCCACCACATCGAATAGTTAGGGCCTTAGAAGTCAACGCCAGAAGCATAAAATACGATATATGTACAACAGTTTTTCCATCGTATAGAATGAATAGTTGCAACCAGTGTGAAACTAATGGTCATTTCTACGTTCCGAGCAACCTAGGTTTCGCTCTATGGCGTTGCTCCGCCACATCGAATAGTTAGGGCCTTAGAAGTCAATGCCATAAGCATGAAATACAATATAAATACAACAGTTTTTTCATCGTATAACAGGAATAATTGAAACAAGCCTGAACATAATGGTCATTTCTACGTTTCGGGTAACCTAGGCTTCACTCTAGGGCGTCGCTCCACCAGATCGAATAGTTAGGGACTTTGAATACAACGCCAGAGGCATAAAATACAATAAAAATGCAACAGTTTTTCCATTGTATAACAGGAATAACTGCAACCAGTGTAAAAGTACTCGTCATTTCTACGTTCCGTGTAGCCGAGGCTTCACTCCAGGGCGTTGCTCCACCAGATCGAATAGCTAGAGACTTAGAATTCAGCGCCAGAAGAATAAAATGCAACTTAAGTACAACAGCTTTACCATCGCATAAAATGAATAATCGCAAACAGTGTGAAGGTAATGGTCACTTCTACGTTCCGGGCAACCTAGGTTTCACTCTAGGGCGTTGCTCCACCAGATCGAATAGTTAGGGCCTAAGAAGTCAACGCCAGAAGCATAAAATACAACATAAGTATACCAGTTCTTCCATCGTATAAAATGTATAATTGCAACCAGTGTGAAAGTACTGGTCATTTCTATGTTCCCGGTAACCTAGGCTTCACTCTAGGGCGTTGCTCCACCAGACCGAATAGTCAGCGACTTCCGAGTCAACTCCCGAAGCATAAAATACAAAATAAATACAACAGTTTTTCCATTGTATAGAACGAATAATTTCAACCAGTGTAAAAGTTATGGTCATTTCTACTATCCGGGCAACCTTCGCTTAACTCCAGGCTGTTGCTCCACCAGATCGAATATTTAGGGACTTTGAATACAACGCCAGAGGCATAAAACACAATAAAAATGCAACTTTTTTTCCATTGTATAACAGGAATAACTGCAACCAGTGTGAAAGTACTGGTCATTTCTACGTTCCGGGTAGCCGAGGCTTCACTCCAGGGCGTTGCTCCACCAGATCGAATAGCTAGAGACTTAGAATTCTGCGCCAGAAGAATAAAATGCAACTTAAGTACAACAGCTTTCCCATCGCATAAAATGAATGATCGCAAACAGTGTGAAGGTAATCGTCACTTCTACGTTCCGGGCAACCTTGGCTTAACTCCAGGGCGTCGCTCCACCAGATCGAATAGTTAGGGACCTTCAATACAACGCCAGAAGCATAAAATACAATAAAAATGCAACAGTTTTTCCATTGTATAACAGGAATAACTGCAACCAGTGTGAAAGTACTGTTCACTTCTACGTTCCGGGTAGCCTAGGCTTCGCTCCAGGGCGTTGCTCCACCAGATCGAATAGCTAGGGCCTTAGAAGTCAACGCCCGAAGCATGAAATACAAAATAAATAGAACAGTTTTTCCATTGTATAGAAC
The DNA here is from genome assembly GCF_051401765.1 of Calliopsis andreniformis. Taxonomy (NCBI): domain Eukaryota; kingdom Metazoa; phylum Arthropoda; class Insecta; order Hymenoptera; family Andrenidae; genus Calliopsis; species Calliopsis andreniformis. The sequence continues at coordinate 13,612,308 of NW_027480422.1, read as the reverse complement.
GAATAATTGCAACCAGTGTGAAAGTTATGGCCATTTCTATGTTCCGGACAACCTCGGCTGAACTCCAGAGCGTTGCTCCACCAGATCGAATAGTTAGGGACTTTGAATACAACGCAAGAAGCATAAAATACAATAAAAATGCAACAGTTTTTCCCTTGTATAACAGGAATAATTGCAACCAGTGTGAAAGCTATGGTCATTTCTACGTTCCGGGCAACCTAGGCTTCACTCTAGGGCGTTGCTCCACCACATCGAATAGTTAGGGCCTTAGAAGTCAACGCCAGAAGCATAAAATACGATATATGTACAACAGTTTTTCCATCGTATAGAATGAATAGTTGCAACCAGTGTGAAACTAATGGTCATTTCTACGTTCCGAGCAACCTAGGTTTCGCTCTATGGCGTTGCTCCGCCACATCGAATAGTTAGGGCCTTAGAAGTCAATGCCATAAGCATGAAATACAATATAAATACAACAGTTTTTTCATCGTATAACAGGAATAATTGAAACAAGCCTGAACATAATGGTCATTTCTACGTTTCGGGTAACCTAGGCTTCACTCTAGGGCGTCGCTCCACCAGATCGAATAGTTAGGGACTTTGAATACAACGCCAGAGGCATAAAATACAATAAAAATGCAACAGTTTTTCCATTGTATAACAGGAATAACTGCAACCAGTGTAAAAGTACTCGTCATTTCTACGTTCCGTGTAGCCGAGGCTTCACTCCAGGGCGTTGCTCCACCAGATCGAATAGCTAGAGACTTAGAATTCAGCGCCAGAAGAATAAAATGCAACTTAAGTACAACAGCTTTACCATCGCATAAAATGAATAATCGCAAACAGTGTGAAGGTAATGGTCACTTCTACGTTCCGGGCAACCTAGGTTTCACTCTAGGGCGTTGCTCCACCAGATCGAATAGTTAGGGCCTAAGAAGTCAACGCCAGAAGCATAAAATACAACATAAGTATACCAGTTCTTCCATCGTATAAAATGTATAATTGCAAGCAGTGTGAAGGTAATGGGCATTTCTACGTTCCGGGCAACCTAGGCTTCACTCTAGAGCATTGCTCTACCAGATCGAATAGTTAGGGCCTAAGAAGTCAACGCCAGAAGCCTAAAATACGATATATGTACAACACTTTTTCCATCGTATAGAATGAATAATTGCAACCAGTGTGCAAGTAATGGTCATTTCTACGTTCCGAGCAACCTTGGTTTCGCTCCATGGCGTTGCTCCACCACATCGAATAGTTAGGGCCTTAGAAGTCAATGCCAGAAGCATAAAATACAATATAAATACAACAGTTTTTTCATCGTATAACAGGAATAATTGCAACAAGCCTGAAGGTAATGGTCATTTCTACGTTTCGGGTAACCTAGGCTTCACTCTAGGGCGTCGCTCCACCAGATCGAATAGTTAGGGCCTAAGAAGTCAACGCCAGAAGCATAAAATACAATATAAATACAACAGCTTTTCCATCGTATATAATGTATATTTGCAAACAGTGTGAAAGTAAAGGTCATTTCAACGTTCCGGGCAACCTAGGCCTAACTGTAGGGCGTCGCTCCGCCAGATCGAATAGTTAGGGCCTTAGAAGTTAACGCCCGAAGCATGAAATACAAAATAAATAGAACAGATTTTCCATTGTATAGGACGAATAATTGCAACCAGTGTAAAAGTTATGGTCATTTCTACGTTCCGGGCAACCTAGGCTTAACTCCAGGGCGTCGCTCCACCAGATCGAATAGTTAGGGACCTTGAATACAACGCCAGAAGCATAAAATACAATAAAAATGCAACAGTTTTTCCATTGTATAACAGGAATAACTGCAACCAGTGTGAAAGTACTGTTCACTTCTACGTTCCGGGTAGCCTAGGCTTCACTCCAGGGCGTTGCTCCACCAGATCGAATAGCTAGGGCCTTAGAAGTCAACGCCCGAAGCATGAAATACAAAATAAATAGAACAGTTTTTCCATTGTATAGAACGAATAATTGCAACCAGTGTGAAAGTTATGGTCATTTCTATGTTCCGGGCAACCTCGGCTTAACTCCAGGGCGTTGCTCCACCAGATCGAATAGTTAGGGACTTTGAATACAACGCTAGAAGCATAAAATACAATAAAAATGCAGCAGTTTTTCCATTGTATAACAGGGATAACTGCAACCAGTGTGAAAGTACTGGTCATTTCTACGGTCCGGGTAACCTAGGCTTCACTCTAGGGCGTTGCTCCACCAGATCGAAAAGTTAGCGCCTAATAAGTCAACGCCAGAAGCATAAAATACAATATAAGTACAACAGTGTTTCCCTTGTATAATAGGAATAATTGCAACCAGTGTGAAATCTATGGTCATTTCTACGTTCCGGGCAACCTAGGTTTCACTCTAGGGCGTTGCTCCAACACATCGAATAGTTAGGGCCTTAGAAGTCAAGGCCAGAAGCCTAAAATACAACCCAAGTACAACAGTTTTACCATCGTATAAAATGAATAATCGCAAACAGTGTGAAGGTAATGGCCATTACTACGTCCCGGGCAACCTAGGCTTCACTCTAGTGCGTTGCTCCACCAGATCGAATAGTTAGGGCCTAAGAAGTCAACGCCAGAAGCATAAAATACAATATAAGTACAACAGTTTTTCCATCGTATAAAACGAATAATTGCAACCAGTATGAAAGCTATGGTCATTTCTACGTTCCGGGCAACCTAGGCTTCACTCTAGGGCGTTGCTCCACCAGATCGAATAGTGAGGGCCTAAGAAGTCAACGACAGAAGGATAAAATACAATATAAGTACAACAGCTTTTCCATCGTATAAAACGAATAATTGCAACCAGTATGAAAGCTATGGTCATTTCTACGTTCCGGGCAACCTAGGCTTCACCCTAGGGCGTTGCTCAACCATATCGAATAGCTACGGCCCTAGAAAATAACGCCATAACTATAACATACAATATAAATACAACAGTCTTTCCATCGTATAAAACGGATAATTGCAACCAGTCTGATAGTTATGGTCATTTCTACGTTCCGGGCAAGCTAGGCTTCACCATAGGGCGTTGCTCCAGCAGATCGAATAGTTAGGGCGTTAGAAGTCAACGCCCGAAGCATGAAATACAAAATAAATAGAACTGTTTTTCCATTGGATCGAACGAATAATTGCAACCAGTGTGAAAGTTATGGTCATTTCTACGTACTGGGCAACCTTGGCTTAACTCCAGGGCGTTGTTCCACCAGATCGACTAGTTAGGGCCTAAGAAGTCAACGCCAGAAGCATGAAATACAATATAAATACAACAGCTTTTCCATCGTATATAATGTATATTTGCACACAGTGTGAAAGTAAAGGTCATTTCTACGTTCCGGGCAACCTAGGCTTAACTGTAGGGCGTCGCTCCACCAGATCGAATAGTTAGGGCCTTAGAAGTTAACGCCCGAAGCATGAAATACAAAATAAATAGAACAGATTTTCCATTGTATAGAACGAATAATTGCAACCAGTGTAAAAGTTATGGTCATTTCTACATTCCGGGCAACCTTGGCTTAACTCCAGGGCGCCGCTCCACCAGATCGAATAGTTAGGGACCTTGAATACATCGCCAGAAGCATAAAATACAATAAAAATGCAACAGTTTTTCCATTGTATAACAGGAATAACTGCAACCAGTGTGAAAGTACTGTTCACTTCTACGTTCCGGGTAGCCTATGCTTCACTCCAGGGCGTTGCTCCACCAGATCGAATAGGTAGGGCCTTAGAAGTCAACGCCCGAAGCATGAAATACAAAATAAATAGAACAGTTTTTCAATTGTATAGAACGAATAATTGCAACCAGTGTGAAAGTTATGGTCATTTCAACGTTCCGGGCAACCTCGGCTTAACTCCAGGGCGTTGCTCCACCAGATCGAATAGTTAGGGACTTTGAATACAACGCTAGAAGCATAAAATACAATAAAAATGCAACAGTTTTTCCATTGTATAACAGGGATAACTGCAACCAGTGTGAAAGTACTGGTCATTTCTACGGTCCGGGTAACCTAGGCTTCACTCTAGGGCGTTGCTCCACCGGATCGAAAAGTTAGGGCCTAAGAAGCCAACGCCAGAAGCATAAAATACAATATAAGTACAACAGTGTTTCCCTTGTATAACAGGAATAATTGCAACCAGTGTGAACTCTATGGTCATTTCTACGTTCCGGGCAACCTAGGTTTCACTCTAGGGCGTTGCTCCACCACATCGAATAGTTAGGGCCTTAGAAGTCAAGGCCAGAAGCCTAAAATACAACCCAAGTACAACGGTTTTACCATCGTATAAAATGAATAATCACGAACAGTGTGAAGGTAATGGCCATTGCTACGTCCCGGGCAACCTAGGCTTCACTCTAGGGCGTTGCTCCACCAGACCGAATAGACAGCGACTTACGAGTCAACTCCCGAAGCATAAAATACAAAATAAATAGAACAGTTTTTCCATTGTATAGAACGAATAATTGCAACCTGTGTAAAAGTTATGGTCATTTCTACTATCCGGGCAACCTTCGCTTAACTCCAGGCTGTTGCTCCACCAGATCGAATAGTTAGGGACTTTGAATACAACGCCAGAGGCATAAAACACAATAAAAATGCAACTTTTTTTCCATTGTATAACAGGAATAACTGCAACCAGTGTGAAAGTACTGGTCATTTCTACGTTCCGGGTAGCCGAGGCTTCACTCCAGGGCTTTGCTCCACCAGATCGAATAGCTAGAGACTTAGAATTCTGCGCCAGAAGAATAAAATGCAACTTAAGTACAACAGCTTTCCCATCGCATAAAATGAATGATCGCAAACAGTGTGAAGGTAATCGTCACTTCTACGTTCCGGGCAACCTAGGCTTCACTCTAGGGCGTTGCTCCACCAGATCGAATAGCTAGGGACTTAGAATTCAACGCCAGAAGAATACAATACAACATAAGTATAACAGTTCTTCCATCGTATAAAATGTATAATAGCAAGCAGTGTGAAGGTAATGGTCATTTCTACGTTCCGGGCAACCTTGGCTTAACTCCAGGGCGTCGCTCCACCAGATCGAATAGTTAGGGACCTTCAATACAACGCCAGAAGCATAAAATACAATAAAAATGCAACAGGTTTTCCATTGTATAACAGGAATAACTGCAACCAGTGTGAAAGTACTGTTCACTTCTACGTTCCGGGTAGCCTAGGCTTCGCTCCAGGGCGTTGCTCCACCAGATCGAATAGCTAGGGCCTTAGAAGTCAACGCCCGAAGCATGAAATACAAAATAAATAGAACAGTTTTTCCATTGTATAGAACGAATAATTGCAACCAGTGTGAAAGTTATGGTCATTTCTATGTTCCGGGCAACCTCGGCTGAACTCCAGGGCGTTGCTCCACCAGATCGAATAGTTAGGGACTTTGAATACAACGCTAGAAGCATAAAATACAATAAAAATGCAACAGTTTTTCCCTTGAATAACAGGAATAATTGCAACCAGTGTGAAAGCTATGGTCATTTCTACGTTCCGGGCAACCTAGGCTTCACTCTAGGGCGTTGCTCCACCACATCGAATAGTTAGGGCCATAGAAGTCAACGCCAGAAGCATAAAATACGATATATGTACAACAGTTTTTCCATCGCATAGAATGAATAGTTGCAACCAGTGTGAAAGTAATGGTCATTTCTACGTTCCGAGCAACCTAGGTTTCGCTCTATGGCGTTGCTCCGCCACATCGAATAGTTAGGGCCTTAGAAGTCAATGCCATAAGCATGAAATACAATATAAATACAACAGTTTCTTCATCGTATAACAGGAATAATTGAAACAAGCCTGAACGTAATGGTCATTTCTACGTTTCGGGTAACCTAGGCTTCACTCTAGGGCGTCGCTCCACCAGATCGAATAGTTAGGGACTTTGAATACAACGCCAGAGGCATAAAATACAATAAAAATGCAACAGTTTTTCCATTGTATAACAGGAATAACTGCAACCAGTGTAAAAGTACTCGTCATTTCTACGTTCCGTGTAGCCGAGGCTTTTCACTCCAGGGCGTTGCTCCACCAGATCGAATAGCTAGAAACTTAGAATTCAGCGCCAGAAGAATAAAATGCAACTTAAGTACAACAGCTTTACCATCGCATAAAATGAATAATCGCAAACAGTGTGAAGGTAATGGTCACTTCTACGTTCCGGGCAACCTAGGTTTCACTCTAGGGCGTTGCTCCACCAGATCGAATAGTTAGGGCCTAAGAAGTCAACGCCAGAAGCATAAAATACAACATAAGTATACCAGTTCTTCCATCGTATAAAATGTATAATTGCAAGCAGTGTGAAGGTAGTGGGCATTTCTACGTTCCGGGCAACCTAGGCTTCACTCTAGAGCATTGCTCTACCAGATCGAATAGTTAGGGCCTAAGAAGTCAACGCCAGAAGCCTAAAATACGATATATGTACAACACTTTTTCCATCGTATAGAATGAATAATTGCAACCAGTGTGCAAGTAATGGTCATTTCTACGTTCCGAGCAACCTAGGTTTCGCTCCATGGCGTTGCTCCACCACATCGAATAGTTAGGGCCTTATAAGTCAATGCCAGAAGCATAAAATACAATATAAATACAACAGTTTTTTCATCGTATAACAGGAATAATTGCAACAAGCCTGAAGTTAATGGTCATTTCTACGTTTCGGGTAACCTAGGCTTCACGCTAGGGCGTTGCTCCACCAGATCGAATAGCTAGGGACTTAGAATTCAACGCCAGAAGAATAAAATACAACATAAGTATAACAGTTCTTCCATCGTATAAAATGTATAATTGCAAGCAGTGTGAAGGTAATGGTCATTTCTACGTTCCGGGCAACCTAGGCTTCACTCAAGAGCATTGCTCCACCAGATCGAATAGTTAGGGCCTAAGAAGACAACGCCAGATGCATAAAATACAATATAAATACAACAGCTTTTCCATCGTATATAATGTATATTTGCAAACAGTGTGAAAGTAAAGGTCATTTCTACGTTCCGGGCAACCTAGGCTTAACTGTAGGGCGTCGCTCCACCAGATCGAATAGTTAGGGCCTAAGAAGTCAACGCCAGAAGCATAAAATACAATATAAATACAACAGCTTTTCCATTGTATATAATGTATATTTGCAAACAGTGTGAAAGTAAAGGTCATTTCTACGTTCCGGGCAACCTAGGCTTAACTGTAGGGCGTCGCTCCACCAGATCGAATAGTTAGGGCCTTAGAAGTTAACGCCCGAAGCATGAAATACAAAATAAATAGAACAGATTTTCCATTGTATAGGACGAATAATTGCAACCAGTGTAAAAGTTATGGTCATTTCTACGTTCCGGGCAACCTTGGCTTAACTCCAGGGCGTCGCTCCACCAGATCGAATAGTTAGGGACCTTGAATACAACGCCAGAAGCATAAAATACAATAAAAATGCAACAGTTTTTCCATTGTATAACAGGAATAACAGCAACCAGTGTGAAAGTACTGTTCACTTCTACGTTCCGGGTAGCCTAGGCTTCACTCCAGGGCGTTGCTCCACCAGATCGAATAGCTAGGGCCTTAGAAGTCAACGCCCGAAGCATGAAATACAAAATAAATAGAACAGTTTTTCCATTGTATAGAACGAATAATTGCAACCAGTGTGAAAGTTATGGTCATTTCTATGTTCCGGGCAACCTCGGCTTAACTCCAGGGCGTTGCTCCACCAGATCGAATAGTTAGGGACTTTGAATACAACGCTAGAAGCATAAAATAATATAAAAATGCAACAGTTTTTCCATTGTATAACAGGGATAACTGCAACCAGTGTGAAAGTACTGGTCATTTCTACGGTCCGGGTAACCTAGGCTTCACTCTAGGGCGTTGCTCCACCAGATCGAAAAGTTAGGGCCTAATAAGTCAACGCCAGAAGCATAAAATACAATATAAGTACAACAGTGTTTCCCTTGTATAACAGGAATAATTGCAACCAGTGTGAAATCTATGGTCATTTCTACGTTCCGGGCAACCTAGGTTTCACTCTAGGGCGTTGCTCCACCACATCGAATAGTTAGGGCCTTAGAAGTCAAGGCCAGAAGCCTAAAATACAACCCAAGTACAACAGTTTTACCATCGTATAAAATGAATAATCGCAAACAGTGTGAAGGTAATGGCCATTACTACGTCCCGGGCAACCTAGGCTTCACTCTAGGGCGTTGCTCCACCAGACCGAATAGTCAGCGACTTGCGAGTCAACTCCCGAAGCATAAAATACAAAATAAATAGAACAGTTTTTCCATTGTATAGAACGAATGATTTCAACCAGTGTAAAAGTTATGGTCATTTCTACTATCCGGGCAACCTTGGCTTAACTCCAGGCTGTTGATCCACCAGATCGAATAGTTAGGGACCTTGAACACAACGCCAGAGGCATAAAATACAATAAAAATGCAACAGTTTTTCCATTGTATAACAGGAATAACTGCAACCAGTGTGAAAGTACTGGTCATTTCTACGTTCCGGGTAGCCGAGGCTTCACTCCAGGGCGTTGCTCCACCAGATCGAATAGCTAGAGACTTAGAATTCAGCGCCAGAAGCATAAAATACAATATAAGTACAAGAGTTTTTCCATCGTATAAAACGAATAATTGCAACCAGTATGAAAGCTATGGTCATTTCTACGTTCCGGGCAACCTAGGCTTCACTCTAGGGCGTTGCTCCGCCAGATCGAATAGTGAGGGCCTAAGAAGTCAACGACAGAAGCATAAAATACAATATAAGTACAACAGCTTTTCCATCGTATAAAACGAATAATTGCAACAAGCCTGAAGGTAATGGTCATTTCTACGTTTTGGGTAACCTAGGGTTCACTCTAGGGCGTTGCTCCACCAGATCGAATAGCTAGGGACTTAGAATTCAACGCCAGAAGAATAAAATACAACATAAGTATAACAGTTCTTCCATCGTATAAAATGTATAATTGCAAGCAGTGTGAAGGTAATGGTCATTTCTACGTTCCGGGCAACCTAGGCTTCACTCTAGAGCATTGCTCCACCAGATCGAATAGTTAGGGCCTAAGAAGACAACGCCAGATGCATAAAATACAATATAAATACAACAGCTTTTCCATCGTATATAACGTATATATGCAAACAGTGTGAAAGTAAAGGCCATTTCTACGTTTCGGGCAACCTAGGCTTCACTCTAGGGCGTTGTTCCACCAGATCGATTAGTTAGGGCCTAAGAAGTCAACGCCAGAAGCATAAAATACAATATAAATACAACAGCATTTCCATCGTATATAATGTATATTTGCAAACAGTGTGAAAGTAAAGGTCATTTCTACGTTCCGGGCAACCTAGGCTTAACTGTAGGGCGTTGCTCCACCAGATCGAATAGTTAGGGCCTAAGAAGTCAACGCCAGAAGCATAAAATACAATATAAATACAACAGCTTTTCCATCGTATATAATGTATATTTGCACACAGTGTGAAAGTAAAGGTCATTTCTACGTTCCGGGCAACCTAGGCTTAACTGTAGGGCGTCGCTCCACCAGATCGAATAGTTAGGGCCTTAGAAGTTAACGCCCGAAGCATGAAATACAAAATAAATAGAACAGATTTTCCATTGTATAGGACGAATAATTGCAACCAGTGTAAAAGTTATGGTCATTTCTACGTTCCGGGCAACCTTGGCTTAACTCCAGGGCGTCGCTCCACCAGATCGAATAGTTAGGGACCTTGAATACAACGCCAGCAGCATAAAATACAATAAAAATGCAACAGTTTTTCCATTGTATAACAGGAATAACTGCAACCAGTGTGAAAGTACTGTTCACTTCTACGTTCCGGGTAGCCTAGGCTTCACTCCAGGGCGTTGCTCCACCAGATCGGATAGCTAGGGCCTTAGAAGTCAACGCCCGAAGCATGAAATACAAAATAAATAGAACAGTTTTTCCATTGTATAGAACGAATAATTGCAACCAGTGTGAAAGTTATGGTCATTTCTATGTTCCGGGCAACCTCGGCTTAACTCCAGGGCGTTGCTCCACCAGATCGAATAGTTAGGGACTTTGAATACAACGCTAGAAGCATAAAATACAATAAAAATGCAACAGTTTTTCCATTGTATAACAGGGATAACTGCAACCAGTGTGAAAGTACTGGTCATTTCTACGTTCCGGGTAGCCGAGGCTTCACTCCAGGGCGTTGCTCCACCAGATCGAATAGCTAGAGACTTAGAATTCAGCGCCAGAAGAATAAAATGCAACTTAAGTACAACAGCTTTACCATCGCATAAAATGAATAATCGCAAACAGTGTGAAGGTAATGGTCACTTCTACGTTCCGGGCAACCTAGGCTTCACTCTAGGGCGTTGCTCCACCAGATCGAATAGTTAGGGCCTAAGAAGTCAACGCCAGAAGCATAAAATACAATATAAGTACAACAGTTTTTCCATCGTATAAAACGAATAATTGCAACCAGTATGAAAGCTATGGTCATTTCTACGTTCCGGGCAACCTAGGCTTCACTCTAGGGCGTTGCTCCACCAGATCGAACAGTGAGGGCCTAAGAAGTCAACGACAGAAGCATAAAATACAATATAAGTACAACAGCTTTTCCATCGTATAAAACGAATAATTGCAACAAGCCTGAAGGTAATGGTCATTTCTACGTTTCGGGTAACCTAGGCTTCACTCTAGGGCGTTGCTCCACCAGATCGAATAGCTAGGGACTTAGAATTCAACGCCAGAAGAATAAAATACAACATAAGTATAACAGTTCTTCCATCGTATAAAATGTATAATTGCAAGCAGTGTGAAGGTAATGGTCATTTCTACGTTCCGGGCAACCTAGGCTTCACTCTAGAGCATTGCTCCACCAGATCGAATAGTTAGGGCCTAAGAAGACAACGCCAGATGCATAAAATGCAATATAAATACAACAGCTTTTCCATCGTATATAATGTATATATGCAAACAGTGTGAAAGTAAAGGCCATTTCTACGTTTCGGGCAACCTAGGCTTCACTCTAGGGCGTTGTTCCACCAGCTCGATTAGTTAGGGCCTAAGAAGTCAACGCCAGAAGCATAAAATACAATATAAATACAACAGCATTTCCATCGTATATAATGTATATTTGCAAACAGTGTGAAAGTAAAGGTCATTTCTACGTTCCGGGCAACCTAGGCTTAACTGTACGGCGTCGCTCCACCAGATCGAATAGTTAGGGCCTAAGAAGTCAACGCCAGAAGCATAAAATACAATATAAATACAACAGCTTTTCCATCGTATATAATGTATATTTGCAAACAGTGTGAAAGTAAAGGTCATTTCAACGTTCCGGGCAACCTAGGCTTAACTCCAGGGCGTCGCTCCACCAGATCGAATAGTTAGGGACCTTGAATACAACGCCAGAAGCATAAAATACAATAAAAATGCAACAGTTTTTCCATTGTATAACAGGAATAACTGCAACCAGTGTGAAAGTACTGTTCACTTCTACGTTCCGGGTAGCCTAGGCTTCACTCCAGGGCGTTGCTCCACCAGATCGAATAGCTAGGGCCTTAGAAGTCAACGCCCGAAGCATGAAATACAAAATAAATAGAACAGTTTTTCCATTGTATAGAACGAATAATTGCAACCAGTGTGAAAGTTATGGTCATTTCTATGTTCCGGGCAACCTCGGCTTAACTCCAGGGCGTTGCTCCACCAGATCGAATAGTTAGGGACTTTGAATACAACGCTAGAAGCATAAAATACAATAAAAATGCAACAGTTTTTCCATTGTATAACAGGGATAACTGCAACCAGTGTGAAAGTACTGGTCATTTCTACGGTCCGGGTAACCTAGGCTTCACTCTAGGGCGTTGCTCCACCAGATCGAAAAGTTAGGGCCTAATAAGTCAACGCCAGAAGCATAAAATACAATATAAGTACAACAGTGTTTCCCTTGTATAACAGGAATAATTGCAACCAGTGTGAAATCTATGGTCATTTCTACGTTCCGGGCAACCTAGGTTTCACTCTAGGGCGTTGCTCCACCACATCGAATAGTTAGGGCCTTAGAAGTCAAGGCCAGAAGCCTAAAATACAACCCAAGTACAACAGTTTCACCATCGTATAAAATGAATAATCGCAAACAGTGTGAAGGTAATGGCCATTACTACGTCCCGGGCAACCTAGGCTTCACTCTAGTGCGTTGCTCCACCAGATCGAATAGTTAGGGCCTAAGAAGTCAACGCCAGAAGCATAAAATACAATATATGTACAACAGTTTTTCCATCGTATAAAACGAATAATTGCAACCAGTATGAAAGCTATGGTCATTTCTACGTTCCGGGCAACCTAGGCTTCACTCTAGGGCGTTGCTCCACCAGATCGAATAGTGAGGGCCTAAGAAGTCAACGACAGAAGGATAAAATACAATATAAGTACAACAGCTTTTCCATCGTATAAAACGAATAATTGCAACCAGTATGAAAGCTATGGTCACTTCTACGTTCCGGGCAACCTAGGCTTCACTCTAGGGCGTTGCTCAACCATATCGAATAGCTACGGCCCTAGAAAATAACGCCATAACTATAACATACAATATAAATACAACAATCTTTCCATCGTATAAAACGGATAATTGCAACCAGTCTGATAGTAATGGTCATTTCTACGTTCCGGGCAAGCTAGGCTTCACCATAGGGCGTTGCTCCAGCAGATCGAATAGTTAGGGCCTAAGAAGTCAACGCCAGAAGCATAAAATACGATATATGTACAACACTTTATCCATCGTATATAATGAATAATTGCAACCAGTGTGCAAGTAATGGTCATTTCTGCGTTCCGAGCAACCTAGGTTTCCTCCATGGCGTTGCTCCACCACATCGAATAGTTAGGGCCTTAGAAGTCAATGCCAGAAGCATAAAATACAATATAAATACAACAGTTTTTTCATCGTATAACAGGAATAATTGCAACAAGCCTGAAGGTATTGGTCATTTCTACGTTTCGGGTAACCTAGGCTTCACTCTAGGGCGTTGCTCCACCAGATCGAATAGCTAGGGACTTAGAATTCAACGCCAGAAGAATAAAATACAACATAAGTATAACAGTTCTTCCATCATATAAAATGTATAATTGCAAGCAGTGTGAAGGTAATGGTCATTTCTACGTTCCGGGCAACCTAGGCATCACTCTAGAGCATTGCTCCACCAGATCGAATAGTTAGGGCCTAAGAAGACAACGCCAGATGCATAAAATACAATATAAATACAACAGCTTTTCCATCGTATATAATGTATATATGCAAGCAGTGTGAAAGTAAAGGTCATTTCCACGTTCCGGGCAACCTAGGCTTCACTCTAGGGCGTTGTTCCACCAGATCGATTAGTTAGGGCCCAAGAAGTCAACGCCAGAAGCATAAAATACAATATAAATACAACAGCATTTCCATCGTATATAATGTATATTTGCAAACAGTGTGAAAGTAAAGGTCATTTCTACGTTCCGGGCAACCTAGGCTTAACTGTTGGGCGTTGCTCCACCAGATCGAATAGTGAGGGCCTAAGAAGTCAACGACAGAAGGATAAAATACAATATAAGTACAACAGCTTTTCCATCGTATAAAACGAATAATTGCAACCAGTATGAAAGCTATGGTCATTTCTACGTTCCGGGCAACCTAGGCTTCACTCTAGGGCGTTGCTCAACCATACCGAATAGCTACGGCCCTAGAAGATAACGCCATAACTATAACATACAATATAAATACAACAGTCTTTCCATCGTATAAAACGGATAATTGCAACCAGTCTGATAGTTATGGTCATTTCTACGTTCCGGGCAACCTAGGCATCACTCTAGGGCGTTGTTCCAATAGATCGAATAGTTAGGGCCTAAGAAGTCAACGCCAGAAGCATAAAATACAATATAAATACAACAGCTTTTCCATCGTATATAATGTATATTTGCAAACAGTGTGAATGTAAAGGTCATTTCTACGTTCCGGGCAACCTAGGCTTCACCATAGCGCGTTGCTCCACCAGATCTAATAGTTTGGGCCTAAGAAGTCAACGCCAGAAGAATAAAATACAACATAAGTATAACAGTTCTTCCATCGTATAAAATGTATAATTGCAAGCAGTGTGAAGGTAATGGTCATTTCTACGTTCCGGGCAACCTAGGCTTCACTGTAGAGCATTGCTCCACCAGACCGAATAGTTAGGGCCTAAGAAGACAACGCCAGAAGCATAAAATACAATATAAATACAACAGCTTTTTCATCGTATATAATGTATGTTTGCAAACAGTGTGAAAGTAAAGGTCATTTCTACGTTTCGGGCAACCTAGGCTTCACTCTAGGGCGTTGTTCCACCAGATCGGTTAGTTAGGGCCTAAGAAGTCAACGCCAGAAGCATAAAATACAATATAAATACAACAGCTTTTCCATCGTATATAATGTATATTTGCAAACAGTGTGAAAGTAAAGGTCATTTCGACGTTCCGGGCAACCTAGGCTTAACTGTAGGGCGTCGCTCCACCAGATCGAATAGTTAGGGCCTTAGAAGTTAACGCCCGAAGCATGAAATACAAAATAAATAGAACAGTTTTTCCATTGTATGGAACGAATAATTGCAACCAGTGTAAAAGTTATGGTCATTTCTACGTTCCGGGCAACCTTGGCTTAACTCCAGGGCGTTGCTCCACCAGATCGAATAGTTAGGGACTTTCAATACAACGCTAGAAGCATAAAATACAATAAAAATGCAACAGTTTTTCCATTGTATAACAGGAATAACTGCACCAGTGTGAAAGTACTGGTCATTTCTACGGTCCGGGTAACCTAGGCTTCACTCTAGGGCGTTGCTCCACCAGATCGAATAGTTATGGCCTAAGAAGTCAACGCCAGAAGCATAAAATACAATATAAATACAACAGTGTTTCCCTTGTATAACAGGAATAATTGCAACCAGTGTGAAAGCTATGGTCATTTCTACGTTCCGGGCAACCTAGGTTTCACTCTAGGGCGTTGCTCCACCACATCGCATAGTTAGGGCCTTAGAAGTCAATGCCAGAAGCATAAAATACAACCCAAGTAAAACAGTTTTACCATCGTATATAATGTATATTTTCAAACAGTTTGAAAGTAAAGGTCATTTCTACGTTCCGGGCAACCTAGGCTTTTCTCTAGGGCGTTGGTCCACCAGATCCAATAGCTAGGGCCTAAGAAGTCAACGCCAGGAGCACCAAATACAAAATAAATACAACAGTTTTTCCATCGTATAAAACGAATAATTGCAACCAGTATGAAAGCTATGGTCATTTCTAGGATCCGGGCAACCTAGGCTTCACTCTAGGGCGTTGCTCAACCATATCGAATAGCTACGGCCCTAGAAGACAACGCCATAACTATAAAATACAATATAAATACAACAGTCTTTCCATCGTATAAAACGGATAATTGCAACCAGTCTGATAGTTATGGTCATTTCTACGTTCCGGGCAAGCTAGGCTTCACCATAGGGCGTTGCTCCACCAGATCGAATAGCTAGGGACTTAGAATTCAACGCCAGAAGTTTAAAATACAACATAAGTATAACAGTTCTTTCTTCGTATAAAATGTATAATTGCAAGCAGTGTGAAGGTAATGGTCATTTCTACGGTCCGGGCAACCTAGGCTTCACTCTAGAGCATTGCTCCACCAGATCGAATAGTTAGGACCTAAGAAGTCAACGCCAGAAGCATAAAATACAATATAAGTACAACAGTTTTTCCGTCGTATAGAATGAATAGTTGCAACCAGTGAGAAAGTAATGGTCATTTCTACGTTCCGAGCAACCTAGGTTTCGCTCTATGGCGTTGCTCCACCACATCGAAAAGTTAGGGCCTTAGAAGTCAATGCCAGAAGCATAAAATAGAAGATAAATACAACAGTTTTTTCATCGTATAACAGGAATAATTGCAACAAGCATGAAGTTAATGGACATTTCTACGTTTCGGGTAAACTAGGCTTCACTCTACGGCGTTGCTCTAACAGATCGAATAGCTAGGGACTTAGAATTCAACGCCAGAAGAATAAAATACAGCATAAGTATAACAGTTCCTCCATCGTATAAAATGTATAATTGCAAGCAGTGTGAAGGTAATGGTCATTTCTACGTTCCGGGCAACCTAGGCTTCACTCTAGAGCATTGCTCCAACAGATCGAATAGCTAGGGCCTAAGAAGTCAACGCCAGAAGCATAAAATACAATATAAGTACAACAGTTTTTCCCTTGTATAACAGGAATAATTGCAACCAGTGTGAAAGCTATGGTCATTTCTACGTTCCGGGCAACCTAGGCTTCACTCAAGGGCGTTGCTCCACCACATCGAATTGTTAGGGCCTTAGAAGACAATGCCAGAAGCATAAAATACAATATAAATACAACAGTTCTTCCACTGTATAATATGAATAATTGCAAGCAGTGTGGAAGTAATGGTCATTTCTATGTCCCGGGCAACCGAGGCTTCACTCTAGGGCGTTGCTCCACCAGATCGAATAGTTAGGGCCTACGAAGTCAACGCCAGAAGCATAAAATACAATATAAATACAACACTGTTTCCCTTGTATAACAGGAATAATTGCAACCAGTGTGACAGCTATGGTCATTTCTACGTTCCGGGCAACCTAGGTTTCACTCTAGGGCGTTGCTCCACCACATTGCATAGTTAGGGCCTTAGAAGTCAAGGCCAGAAGCATAAAATACAATAAAAATACAACAGTTTTTTCATCGCATAACAGGAATAATTGCAACCAGAGTGAAAGTCATGGTCATTTCTACGTTCTGGGCGTCCAAGGCTTCACTCTGGGTCGTTGGTCCACCAGATCGAAAAGCTACGGCCTAAGATGTCAACGCCAGAAGCATAAAATACAAAATAAAAACAATAGCTTTTCCATCGTCTAAACCGAATAATTGCACGTGTGTGAAAGGTATGGTCATTTCTACGTGCCGGGCAACCTAGGTTTCACTCTAGGGCGTTGCTCCACCAGATCGAATAGCTAGGGCCTTCGAAGTCAACGCCCGAATCATAAAATCCAATAAAAATACAAAAGTTTTTCCATCGTATAACGGGAATAATTGCAACCAGTGTGAAAGTGATGGTCATTTCTACGTTCCGGGCAGCCTAGGCTTCACTCTAGGCCGTTGGTCCACCAGATCCAGTAGTTAGGGCCTAAGAAGTCAACGCCAGAAGCACCAGATACAAAATAAATACAACAGTTTTTCCAACGTATAAAACGAATAATTGCAACCAGTGTGAAAGTAATGGTCATTTCTACGTTCCGGGCAACCTAGGCTTCACTCAACGGCGTTGGTGCACCAGATCGAATATTTAGGGCCTAAGAAGTCAACGCCAGAAGCATAAAATACAAAACAAATAACACATTTTTTCCATCCTATAACAGGAATAACTGCAACCAGCGTGAAAGTAAAGGCCATTGCTACGATCCGGGCAACCTAGGCTTCACTTGAGGGCGTTGCTCAACCACATCGAATATCTACGGCCTTAGAAGTCAACGCCAGAAGCATAAAATACAATATAAATACAGCAGATTTTCCATCGTATAAAATGAGTAATTGCAACCAGTGTGAAAGTAATTGTCATTTCAACGTTCCGGGCAACCAAGGCTTAACTTTAGGGCGTTGCACCACCAGATCGAATAGCTAGGGACTTCGAATTCAACGCCAGAAGCATTAAATACAATATAAATACAACAGCTTTTCCAACGTATAACAGGAAAGTTGCAACAAGCGTGAAGGTAATGTTCATTTCCACGTCCCGGGCAATCTAGGCTTCACTCTAGGGCGTTGCTCCACTAAATCGAATAGTGAGGGCCTGAGTAGACAACGCCAGAAGCATAAAATACAATATAAATACAACAGCTTTTCCATCGTATAACAGGAATAATTCCAACCAGTGTGAAAGATATGGTCATTTCTACGTTCCTGGCACCTAGGCTTCACTCTAGTTCGTTTTTCCACCAGATCGAATAGTTAGGGCCTAAGAAGTCAATGCCAGAAGCATAAAATACAATATAAATTCAACAGTTTTTCCACCGTATAACAGGAATGATTGCAACCAGTGTGAAAGATATGGTCATTTCTATGTTCCGGGCAACCTAGGCTTCACTCTAGGGCGTTGCGCCACCAGATCCAATAGCTAGGGCCTTAGAAGACAACGCCAGAAGCATAAAATATAATATAAATACAACACTTTTTCCATCGTATAGCATGAGCAATTCCAACCAGTGTGAAACTAATGGTCATTTCTACGTTTCGGCCAACCCAGGCTTCACTCTAGGGCGTTGCTCCACCACATCCAATATCTAGGACCTTAGAAGTCAACGCCAGAAGCATAAAATACAATATAAATACAACAGCTTTTCCATCGTATAACAGGAATAATTGCAACCAGTGTGAAAGATATGGTCATTTCTACGTTCCTGGCACCTAGGCTTCACTCTAGTTCGTTTTTCCACCAGATCGAATAGTTAGGGCCTAAGAAGTCAATGCCAGAAGCATAAAATACAATATAAATTCAACAGTTTTTCCACCGTATAACAGGAATGATTGCAACCAGTGTGAAAGATATGGTCATTTCTATGTTCCGGGCAACCTAGGCTTCACTCTAGGGCGTTGCGCCACCAGATCCAATAGCTAGGGCCTTAGAAGTCAACGCCATAAGCATAAAATACAATATAAATACAACAGCCTTTCCATCGTATATAATGTATATTTGCAAGCAGTCTGAAAGTAAAGTTCATTTCTACGTTCCCGGCAACCTAGGCTTAACTAGAGGGCGTTGCTCCACCAGATCGCATAGTTAGGGACTTAGAATTCAACGCCAGAAGCATAAAATACAATAAAAATGCAACTGTTTTTCCGTCGTATAACAGGAATAATTGCAACCAGTGTGAAAGTACTGGTCATTTCTACGTTCCGGGCAACGTAGGCTTCACTCTTGGGCGTTGCTCCATCACATCGAATAGTTGCGGCCTTAGAAGTCAATGCCAGAAGCATAAAATACAATATAAATCAACAGTTTTTCCACTGTATAATATGAATAATTGCAAACAGGGTGAAAGTTATGACCTTTTCTACGTTCCGGGCAACCAAGGCTTCACTCTAGGGCGTTCCTCCACCAGATCGAATAGTTAGGACCTAAGAAGTCAACGCCAGAAGCATAAACTACAATAAAGATGCAACAGTTTTTCCATCGTATAACAGGAATAATTGCAACTAGTGTGAAGGTAATGCTCTTTTCTATGTTCCGGGCAACCTGGGCTTCACTCTAGGGCATTGCGCCACCAGATCGAATAGCTAGGGCCATAGAAGACAACGCCAGAAGCATAAAATACAATATAAATACAACCGTTTTTCCATCGTATAAAATGAATAATTGCAACCAGTGTGAAAGTGATGGTCATTTCTACGTTCCGGGCAACCAAGGCTTCACCCTAGGGCGTTGCTCCACCAGATCGAATAGTTAGGGCCTAAGAAGTCAACACCAAAAGCATAAAATACAATGAAAATACAACAGTCTTTCCATCCTATAACAGGAATAATTGCAACCATTGTGAAGGTGATGCTCTTTTCTATGTTCCGGGCAACCTAGGCTTCACTCTAGGGCGCTGCTCCACCAGATCAAATAGTTAGGGCCTAAAAAGTCAACGTCAGAAGCATAAAATACAATATAAATATAACAGCTTTTCCATCGTATAGAATGTATATTTGCAAACAGTATGAAAGTAATGGACATTTATACGTTCCGGGCGACCAAGGCTTCACTCTAGGGCGTTGCTCCACCAGATCGAATAGTTAGGGATTAAGAAGTCAACGCCAGAAGCATAAAATACAATGAAAATACAACAGTCTTTCCATTGTATAACAGGAATAATTGCAACCAGTTTGAAGGTAATGCTCTTTTCTATGTTCCGGGTAACCTATGCTTCGCTCTCGGGCGGTGCTCCACCAGATCAAATAGTTAGGGCCTAAAAAGTCAACGCCAGAGGCATAAAATACAATATAAAGATAACAGCTTTTCCATCGTATATAATGTGCATTTGCAAACACTATGAAAGTAATGGACATTTCTACGTTCCGGGAAACCTAGGCTTAACTTTAGGGCGTTGCTCCACCAGATCGAATAGTTTGGGACTTCGAATTCAACGCCAGAAGCTTAAACTACAATAAAAATGCAACAGTTTTTTCATCGTATAACACGAATAATTGCAACCGTTGTGAAGGTAATGGTCATTTCCACGTTCCGGGCGACCTAGTCTTCACTCTAGGGCGTTGTTCCACCAGATCGAATAGCTAGGGCCTAAGAAGTCAACGCCAGAAACATAAAATACAATATAAATACAACAGTTTTTCCATCGTATAACATGAAGAATTGCGTCCAGTCTAAAAGATATGGTCATTTCTACGTTCCGGGAAACCTAGGCTTGATCCTAGGGCGTTCCTCCACCATATCGAATAGCTAGGGCATTAGAAGTCAACGCCAGAAGCATAAAATACAATATAAATACAACAGATTTTCCATTGTATAGCATTAGTAATTCCAACCAGAGTGAAACTAATGGTCATTTCTTCGTTCCGGGCAACCTAGGCTTCACTCTAGGGCGTTGGGGCACCAGATCGAATACTTAGGGCCTAAGAAGTGAACGCCAGAAGCATAAAATATAATATAAATACAACAGATTTTCCATTGTATAGCATGAGTAATTCCAACGAGAGTGAAACTAATGGTCATTTCTTCGTTCCGGGCAACCTTGGCTTAACTCCAGGGCGTCGCTCCACCAGATCGAATAGTTAGGGACCTTCAATACAACGCCAGAAGCATAAAATACAATAAAAATGCAACAGTTTTTCCATTGTATAACAGGAATAACTGCACCCAGTGTGAAAGTACTGTTCACTTCTACGTTCCGGGTAGCCTAGGCTTCGCTCCAGGGCGTTGCTCCACCAGATCGAATAGCTAGGGCCTTAGAAGTCAACGCCCGAAGCATGAAATACAAAATAAATAGAACAGTTTTTCCATTGTATAGAACGAATAATTGCAACCAGTGTGAAAGTTATGGTCATTTCTATGTTCCGGGCAACCTCGGCTGAACTCCAGGGCGTTGCTCCACCAGATCGAATAGTTAGGGACTTTGAATACAACGCTAGAAGCATAAAATACAATAAAAATGCAACAGTTTTTCCCTTGAATAACAGGAATAATTGCAACCAGTGTGAAAGCTATGGTCATTTCTACGTTCCGGGCAACCTAGGCTTCACTCTAGGGCGTTGCTCCACCACATCGAATAGTTAGGGCCATAGAAGTCAACGCCAGAAGCATAAAATACGATATATGTACAACAGTTTTTCCATCGTATAGAATGAATAGTTGCAACCAGTGTGAAAGTAATGGTCATTTCTACGTTCCGAGCAACCTAGGTTTCGCTCTATGGCGTTGCTCCGCCACATCGAATAGTTAGGGCCTTAGAAGTCAATGCCATAAGCATGAAATACAATATAAATACAACAGTTTTTTCATCGTATAACAGGAATAATTGAAACAAGCCTGAACGTAATGGTCATTTCTACGTTTCGGGTAACCTAGGCTTCACTCTAGGGCGTCGCTCCACCAGATCGAATAGTTAGGGACTTTGAATACAACGCCAGAGGCATAAAATACAATAAAAATGCAACAGTTTTTCCATTGTATAACAGGAATAACTGCAACCAGTGTAAAAGTACTCGTCATTTCTACGTTCCGTGTAGCCGAGGCTTCACTCCAGGGCGTTGCTCCACCAGATCGAATAGCTAGAGACTTAGAATTCAGCGCCAGAAGAATAAAATGCAACTTAAGTACAACAGCTTTACCATCGCATAAAATGAATAATCGCAAACAGTGTGAAGGTAATGGTCACTTCTACGTTCCGGGCAACCTAGGTTTCACTCTAGGGCGTTGCTCCACCAGATCGAATAGTTAGGGCCTAAGAAGTCAACGCCAGAAGCATAAAATACAACATAAGTATACCAGTTCTTCCATCGTATAAAATGTATAATTGCAAGCAGTGTGAAGGTAGTGGGCATTTCTACGTTCCGGGCAACCTAGGCTTCACTCTAGAGCATTGCTCTACCAGATCGAATAGTTAGGGCCTAAGAAGTCAACGCCAGAAGCCTAAAATACGATATATGTACAACACTTTTTCCATCGTATAGAATGAATAATTGCAACCAGTGTGCAAGTAATGGTCATTTCTACGTTCCGAGCAACCTAGGTTTCGCTCCATGGCGTTGCTCCACCACATCGAATAGTTAGGGCCTTATAAGTCAATGCCAGAAGCATAAAATACAAAATAAATACAACAGTTTTTTCATCGTATAACAGGAATAATTGCAACAAGCCTGAAGTTAATGGTCATTTCTACGTTTCGGGTAACCTAGGCTTCACGCTAGGGCGTTGCTCCACCAGATCGAATAGCTAGGGACTTAGAATTCAACGCCAGAAGAATAAAATACAACATAAGTATAACAGTTCTTCCATCGTATAAAATGTATAATTGCAAGCAGTGTGAAGGTAATGGTCATTTCTACGTTCCGGGCAACCTAGGCTTCACTCTAGGGCGTTGCTCCACCAGACCGAATAGTCAGCGACTTGCGAGTCAACTCCCGAAGCATAAAATACAAAATAAATAGAACAGTTTTTCCATTGTATAACAGGAATAACTGCAACCAGTGTGAAAGTACTGTTCACTTCTACGTTCCGGGTAGCCTAGACTTCACTCCAGGGCGTTGCTCCACCAGATCGAATAGCTAGGGCCTTAGAAGTCAACGCCCGAAGCATGAAATACAAAATAAATAGAACAGTTTTTCCATCGTATAAAACGAATAATTGCAACCAGTATGAAAGCTATGGTCATTTCTACGTTCCGGGCAACCTAGGCTTCACTCTAGGGCGTTGCTCCACCAGATCGAATAGTGAGGGCCTAAGAAGTCAACGACAGAAGCATAAAATACAATATAAGTACAACAGCTTTTCCATCGTATAAAACGAATAATTGCAACAAGCCTGAAGGTAATGGTCATTTCTACGTTTCGGGTAACCTAGGCTTCACTCTAGGGCGTTGCTCCACCAGATCGAAAAGTAAGGGCCTAATAAGTCAACGCCAGAAGCATAAAATACAATATAAGTACAACAGTGTTTCCCTTGTATAACAGGAATAATTGCAACCAGTGTGAAATCTATGGTCATTTCTACGTTCCGTGCAACCTAGGTTTCACTCTAGGGCGTGGCTCCACCACATCGAATAGTTAGGGCCTTAGAAGTCAAGGCCAGAAGCCTAAAATACAACCCAAGTACAACAGTTTTACCATCGTATAAAATGAATAATCGCAAACAGTGTGAAGGTAATGGCCATTACTACGTCCCGGGCAACCTAGGCTTCACTCTAGGGCGTTGCTCCACCAGACCGAATAGTCAGCGACTTGCGAGTCAACTCCCGAAGCATAAAATACAAAATAAATAGAACAGTTTTTCCATTGTATAACAGGAATAACTGCAACCAGTGTGAAAGTACTGTTCACTTCTACGTTCCGGGTAGCCTAGACTTCACTCCAGGGCGTTGCTCCACCAGATCGAATAGCTAGGGCCTTAGAAGTCAACGCCCGAAGCATGAAATACAAAATAAATAGAACAGTTTTTCCATCGTATAAAACGAATAATTGCAACCAGTATGAAAGCTATGGTCATTTCTACGTTCCGGGCAACCTAGGCTTCACTCTAGGGCGTTGCTCCACCAGATCGAATAGTGAGGGCCTAAGAAGTCAACGACAGAAGCATAAAATACAATATAAGTACAACAGCTTTTCCATCGTATAAAACGAATAATTGCAACAAGCCTGAAGGTAATGGTCATTTCTACGTTTCGGGTAACCTAGGCTTCACTCTAGGGCGTTGCTCCACCAGATCGAATAGCTAGGGACATAGAATTCAACGCCAGAAGAATAAAATACAACATAAGTATAACAGTTCTTCCATCGTATAAAATGTATAATTGCAAGCAGTGTGAAGGTAATGGTCATTTCTACGTTCCGGGCAACCTAGGCTTCACTCTAGAGCATTGCTCCACCAGATCGAATAGTTAGGGCCTAAGAAGACAACGCCAGATGCATAAAATGCAATATAAATACAACAGCTTTTCCATCGTATATAATGTATATATGCAAACAGTGTGAAAGTAAAGGCCATTTCTACGTTTCGGGCAACCTAGGCTTCACTCTAGGGCGTTGTTCCACCAGCTCGATTAGTTAGGGCCTAAGAAGTCAACGCCAGAAGCATAAAATACAATATAAATACAACAGCATTTCCATCGTATATAATGTATATTTGCAAACAGTGTGAAAGTAAAGGTCATTTCTACGTTCCGGGCAACCTAGGCTTAACTCTACGGCGTCGCTCCACCAGATCGAATAGTTAGGGCCTAAGAAGTCAACGCCAGAAGCATAAAATACAATATAAATACAACAGCTTTTCCATCGTATATAATGTATATTTGCAAACAGTGTGAAAGTAAAGGTCATTTCAACGTTCCGGGCAACCTAGGCTTAACTCCAGGGCGTCGCTCCACCAGATCGAATAGTTAGGGACCTTGTATACAACGCCAGAAGCATAAAATACAATAAAAATGCAACAGTTTTTCCATTGTATAACAGGAATAACTGCAACCAGTGTGAAAGTACTGTTCACTTCTACGTTCCGGGTAGCCTAGGCTTCACTCCAGGGCGTTGCTCCACCAGATCGAATAGCTAGGGCCTTAGAAGTCAACGCCCGAAGCATGAAATACAAAATAAATAGAACAGTTTTTCCATTGTATAGAACGAATAATTGCAACCAGTGTGAAAGTTATGGTCATTTCTATGTTCCGGGCAACCTCGGCTTAACTCCAGGGCGTTGCTCCACCAGATCGAATAGTTAGGGACTTTGAATACAACGCTAGAAGCATAAAATACAATAAAAATGCAACAGTTTTTCCATTGTATAACAGGGATAACTGCAACCAGTGTGAAAGTACTGGTCATTTCTACGGTCCGGGTAACCTAGGCTTCACTCTAGGGCGTTGCTCCACCAGATCGAAAAGTTAGGGCCTAATAAGTCAACGCCAGAAGCATAAAATACAATATAAGTACAACAGTGTTTCCCTTGTATAACAGGAATAATTGCAACCAGTGTGAAATCTATGGTCATTTCTACGTTCCGGGCAACCTAGGTTTCACTCTAGGGCGTTGCTCCACCACATCGAATAGTTAGGGCCTTAGAAGTCAAGGCCAGAAGCCTAAAATACAACCCAAGTACAACAGTTTCACCATCGTATAAAATGAATAATCGCAAACAGTGTGAAGGTAATGGCCATTACTACGTCCCGGGCAACCTAGGCTTCACTCTTGTGCGTTGCTCCACCAGATCGAATAGTTAGGGCCTAAGAAGTCAACGCCAGAAGCATAAAATACAATATATGTACAACAGTTTTTCCATCGTATAAAACGAATAATTGCAACCAGTATGAAAGCTATGGTCATTTCTACGTTCCGGGCAACCTAGGCTTCACTCTAGGGCGTTGCTCCACCAGATCGAATAGTGAGGGCCTAAGAAGTCAACGACAGAAGGATAAAATACAATATAAGTACAACAGCTTTTCCATCGTATAAAACGAATAATTGCAACCAGTATGAAAGCTATGGTCACTTCTACGTTCCGGGCAACCTAGGCTTCACTCTAGGGCGTTGCTCAACCATATCGAATAGCTACGGCCCTAGAAAATAACGCCATAACTATAACATACAATATAAATACAACAGTCTTTCCATCGTATAAAACGGATAATTGCAACCAGTCTGATAGTAATGGTCATTTCTACGTTCCGGGCAAGCTAGGCTTCACCATAGGGCGTTGCTCCAGCAGATCGAATAGTTAGGGCCTAAGAAGTCAACGCCAGAAGCATAAAATACGATATATGTACAACACTTTTTCCATCGTATATAATGAATAATTGCAACCAGTGTGCAAGTAATGGTCATTTCTGCGTTCCGAGCAACCTAGGTTTCCTCCATGGCGTTGCTCCACCACATCGAATAGTTAGGGCCTTAGAAGTCAATGCCAGAAGCATAAAATACAATATAAATACAACAGTTTTTTCATCGTATAACAGGAATAATTGCAACAAGCCTGAAGGTATTGGTCATTTCTACGTTTCGGGTAACCTAGGCTTCACTCTAGGGCGTTGCTCCACCAGATCGAATAGCTAGGAACTTAGAATTCAACGCCAGAAGAATAAAATACAAAATAAGTATAACAGTTCTTCCATCATATAAAATGTATAATTGCAAGCAGTGTGAAGGTAATGGTCATTTCTACGTTCCGGGCAACCTAGGCATCACTCTAGAGCATTGCTCCACCAGATCGAATAGTTAGGGCCTAAGAAGACAACGCCAGATGCATAAAATACAATATAAATACAACAGCTTTTCCATCGTATATAATGTATATATGCAAACAGTGTGAAAGTAAAGGTCATTTCCACGTTCCGGGCAACCTAGGCTTCACTCTAGGGCGTTGTTCCACCAGATCGATTAGTTAGGGCCCAAGAAGTCAACGCCAGAAGCATAAAATACAATATAAATACAACAGCATTTCCATCGTATATAATGTATATTTGCAAACAGTGTGAAAGTAAAGGTCATTTCTACGTTCCGGGCAACCTAGGCTTAACTGTTGGGCGTTGCTCCACCAGATCGAATAGTGAGGGCCTAAGAAGTCAACGACAGAAGGATAAAATACAATATAAGTACAACAGCTTTTCCATCGTATAAAACGAATAATTGCAACCAGTATGAAAGCTATGGTCATTTCTACGTTCCGGGCAACCTAGGCTTCACTCTAGGGCGTTGCTCAACCATACCGAATAGCTACGGCCCTAGAAGATAACGCCATAACTATAACATACAATATAAATACAACAGTCTTTCCATCGTATAAAACGGATAATTGCAACCAGTCTGATAGTTATGGTCATTTCTACGTTCCGGGCAAGCTAGGCTTCACCATAGGGCGTTGCTCCAGCAGATCGAATAGTTAGGGCGTTAGAAGTCAACGCCCGAAGCATGAAATACAAAATAAATAGAACTGTTTTTCCATTGGATAGAACGAATAATTGCAACCAGTGTGAAAGTTATGGTCATTTCTACGTACTGGGCAACCTTGGCTTAACTCCAGGGCGTTGTTCCACCAGATCGACTAGTTAGGGCCTAAGAAGTCAACGCCAGAAGCATGAAATACAATATAAATACAACAGCTTTTCCATCGTATATAATGTATATTTGCACACAGTGTGAAAGTAAAAGTCATTTCTACGTTCCGGGCAACCTAGGCTTAACTGTAGGGCGTCGCTCCACCAGATCGAATAGTTAGGCCGTTAGAAGTTAACGCCCGAAGCATGAAATACAAAATAAACAGAACTGTTTTTCCATCGTATAGAACCAATAATTGCAACCAGTCTGAAAGTTATGGTCATTTCAACGTTCCGGGCAACCTTGGCTTAACTCTAGGGCGTTGCTCCACCAGATCGAATAGTTATGGCCTAAGAAGTCAACGCCAGAAGCATAAAATACAATATAAATACAACATTTTTTCCATCGTATAACAGGAATAATTGCTACAAGAGTGAAGGTGATGGTCATTTCTACGTTCCGGGCAACCTAGGCTTCACTCTAGGGCGTTGGTCCACCAAATCCAATAGCTAGGGCCTAAGAAGTCAACGCCAGGAGCACCAAACACAAAATAAATACAACAGATTTTCCATCGTATAAAACGAATAATTGGAGCCAGTATGAAAGCTATGGTCATTTCTGCGTTCCGGGCAACCTAGGCTTCACCCTAGGGCGTTGCTCATCCATATCGAATAGTTACGGCCCTAGAAGACAACGCCATAACTATAAAATACAATATAAATACAACAGTCTTTCCATCGTATAAAACGGATAATTGCAACCAGTCTGATAGTTATGGTCATTTCTACGTTCCTGGCAGGCTAGGCTTCACCATAGGGCGTTGCTCCACCAGATCGAATAGTTTGGGCCTAAGAAGTCAACGCCAGAAGCATAAAATACCATATATGTACAACAGTTTGTCCATCGTATAGAATGAATAATTGCAAACAGTCTGAAGGTAAAGGTCATTTCTACGTTCCAGGCAACCTAGGCTTCACTCTAGGGCGTTGTTCCACCAGATCGGTTAGTTAGGGCCTAAGAAGTCAACGCCAGAAGCATAAAATACAATATAAATACAACAGCTTTTCCATCGTATATAATGTATATTTGCAAACAGTGTGAAAGTAAAGGTCATTTCGACGTTCCGGGCAACCTAGGCTTAACTGTAGGGCGTCGCTCCACCAGATCGAATAGTTAGGGCCTTAGAAGTTAACGCCCGAAGCATGAAATACAAAATAAATAGAACAGTTTTTCCATTGTATGGAACGAATAATTGCAACCAGTGTAAAAGTTATGGTCATTTCTACGTTCCGGGCAACCTTGGCTTAACTCCAGGGCGTTGCTCCACCAGATCGAATAGTTAGGGACTTTCAATACAACGCTAGAAGCATAAAATACAATAAAAATGCAACAGTTTTTCCATTGTATAACAGGAATAACTGCACCAGTGTGAAAGTACTGGTCATTTCTACGGTCCGGGTAACCTAGGCTTCACTCTAGGGCGTTGCTCCACCAGATCGAATAGTTATGGCCTAAGAAGTCAACGCCAGAAGCATAAAATACAATATAAATACAACAGTGTTTCCCTTGTATAACAGGAATAATTGCAACCAGTGTGAAAGCTATGGTCATTTCTACGTTCCGGGCAACCTAGGTTTCACTCTAGGGCGTTGCTCCACCACATCGCATAGTTAGGGCCTTAGAAGTCAATGCCAGAAGCATAAAATACAACCCAAGTAAAACAGTTTTACCATCGTATATAATGTATATTTTCAAACAGTTTGAAAGTAAAGGTCATTTCTACGTTCCGGGCAACCTAGGCTTCACTCTAGGGCGTTGGTCCACCAGATCCAATAGCTAGGGCCTAAGAAGTCAACGCCAGGAGCACCAAATACAAAATAAATACAACAGTTTTTCCATCGTATAAAACGAATAATTGCAACCAGTATGAAAGCTATGGTCATTTCTAGGATCCGGGCAACCTAGGCTTCACTCTAGGGCGTTGCTCAACCATATCGAATAGCTACGGCCCTAGAAGACAACGCCATAACTATAAAATACAATATAAATACAACAGTCTTTCCATCGTATAAAACGGATAATTGCAACCAGTCTGATAGTTATGGTCATTTCTACGTTCCGGGCAAGCTAGGCTTCACCATAGGGCGTTGCTCCACCAGATCGAATAGCTACGGCCCTAGAAGACAACGCCATAACTATAAAATACAATATAAATACAACAGTCTTTCCATCGTATAAAACGGATAATTGCAACCAGTCTGATAGTTATGGTCATTTCTACGTTCCGGGCAAGCTAGGCTTCACCATAGGGCGTTGCTCCACCAGATCGAATAGTTAGGGCCTAAGAAGTCAACGCCAGAAGCATAAAATACGATATATGTACAACAGTTTTTCCATCGTATAGAATGAATAATTGCAACCAGTGTGCAAGTAATGGTCATTTCTACGTTCCGAGCAACCTAGGTTTCGCTCAATGGCGTTGCTCCACCAGATCGAATAGTTAGGACCTAAGAAGTCAACGCCAGAAGCATAAAATACAATATAAGTACAACAGTTTTTCCGTCGTATAGAATGAATAGTTGCAACCAGTGAGAAAGTAATGGTCATTTCTACGTTCCGAGCAACCTAGGTTTCGCTCAATGGCGTTGCTCCACCACATCGAAAAGTTAGGGCCTTAGAAGTCAATGCCAGAAGCATAAAATAGAAGATAAATACAACACTGTTTCCCTTGTATAACAGGAATAATTGCAACCAGTGTGAAAGCTATGGTCATTTCTACGTTCCGGGCAACCTAGGTTTCACTCTAGGGCGTTGCTCCACCACATTGCATAGTTAGGGCCTTAGAAGTCAAGGCCAGAAGCATAAAATACAATAAAAATACAACAGTTTTTTCATCGCATAACAGGAATAATTGCAACCAGAGTGAAAGTCATGGTCATTTCTACGTTCTGGGCGTCCAAGGCTTCACTCTGGGTCGTTGGTCCACCAGATCGAAAAGCTACGGCCTAAGATGTCAACGCCAGAAGCATAAAATACAAAATAAAAACAATAGCTTTTCCATCGTCTAAACCGAATAATTGCACGTGTGTGAAAGGTATGGTCATTTCTACGTGCCGGGCAACCTAGGTTTCACTCTAGGGCGTTGCTCCACCAGATCGAATAGCTAGGGCCTTCGAAGTCAACGCCCGAATCATAAAATCCAATAAAAATACAAAAGTTTTTCCATCGTATAACGGGAATAATTGCAACCAGTGTGAAAGTGATGGTCATTTCTACGTTCCGGGCAGCCTAGGCTTCACTCTAGGCCGTTGGTCCACCAGATCCAGTAGTTAGGGCCTAAGAAGTCAACGCCAGAAGCACCAGATACAAAATAAATACAACAGTTTTTCCAACGTATAAAACGAATAATTGCAACCAGTGTGAAAGTAATGGTCATTTCTACGTTCCGGCCAACCTAGGGTTCACTCAACGGCGTTGGTGCACCAGATCGAATATTTAGGGCCTAAGAAGTCAACGCCAGAAGCATAAAATACAAAACAAATAACACATTTTTTCCATCCTATAACAGGAATAACTGCAACCAGCGTGAAAGTAAAGGCCATTGCTACGATCCGGGCAACCTAGGCTTCACTTGAGGGCGTTGCTCAACCACATCGAATATCTACGGCCTTAGAAGTCAACGCCAGAAGCATAAAATACAATATAAATACAGCAGATTTTCCATCGTATAAAATGAGTAATTGCAACCAGTGTGAAAGTGATTGTCATTTCAACGTTCCGGGCAACCAAGGCTTAACTTTAGGGCGTTGCACCACCAGATCGAATAGCTAGGGACTTCGAATTCAACGCCAGAAGCATTAAATACAATATAAATACAACAGCTTTTCCAACGTATAACAGGAAAGTTGCAACAAGCGTGAAGGTAATGTTCATTTCCACGTCCCGGGCAATCTAGGCTTCACTCTAGGGCGTTGCTCCACTAGATCGAATAGTGAGGGCCTGAGTAGACAACGCCAGAAGCATAAAATACAATATAAATACAACAGCTTTTCCATCGTATAACAGGAATAATTGCAACCAGTGTGAAAGATATGGTCATTTCTACGTTCCTGGCACCTAGGCTTCACTCTAGTTCGTTTTTCCACCAGATCGAATAGTTAGGGCCTAAGAAGTCAATGCCAGAAGCATAAAATACAATATAAATTCAACAGTTTTTCCACCGTATAACAGGAATGATTGCAACCAGTGTGAAAGATATGGTCATTTCTATGTTCCGGGCAACCTAGGCTTCACTCTAGGGCGTTGCGCCACCAGATCCAATAGCTAGGGCCTTAGAAGACAACGCCAGAAGCATAAAATATAATATAAATACAACACTTTTTCCATCGTATAGCATGAGCAATTCCAACCATTGTGAAACTAATGGTCATTTCTACGTTTCGGCCAACCCAGGCTTCACTCTAGGGCGTTGCTCCACCACATCCAATATCTAGGACCTTAGAAGTCAACGCCAGAAGCATAAAATACAATATAAATACAACAGCTTTTCCATCGTATAACAGGAATAATTGCAACCAGTGTGAAAGATATGGTCATTTCTACGTTCCTGGCACCTAGGCTTCACTCTAGTTCGTTTTTCCACCAGATCGAATAGTTAGGGCCTAAGAAGTCAATGCCAGAAGCATAAAATACAATATAAATTCAACAGTTTTTCCACCGTATAACAGGAATGATTGCAACCAGTGTGAAAGGTATGGTCATTTCTATGTTCCGGGCAACCTAGGCTTCACTCTAGGGCGTTGCGCCACCAGATCCAATAGCTAGGGCCTTAGAAGTCAACGCCATAAGCATAAAATACAATATAAATACAACAGCCTTTCCATCGTATATAATGTATATTTGCAAACAGTCTGAAAGTAAAGTTCATTTCTACGTTCCCGGCAACCTAGGCTTAACTAGAGGGCGTTGCTCCACCAGATCGCATAGTTAGGGACTTAGAATTCAACGCCAGAAGCATAAAATACAATAAAAATGCAACTGTTTTTCCGTCGTATAACAGGAATAATTGCAACCAGTGTGAAAGTACTGGTCATTTCTACGTTCCGGGCAACGTAGGCTTCACTCTTGGGCGTTGCTCCATCACATCGAATAGTTGCGGCCTTAGAAGTCAATGCCAGAAGCATAAAATACAATATAAATCAACAGTTTTTCCACTGTATAATATGAATAATTGCAAACAGGGTGAAAGTTATGACCTTTTCTACGTTCCGGGCAACCAAGGCTTCACTCTAGGGCGTTGCTCCACCAGATCGAATAGTTAGGACCTAAGAAGTCAACGCCAGAAGCATAAACTACAATAAAGATGCAACAGTTTTTCCATCGTATAACAGGAATAATTGCAACTAGTGTGAAGGTAATGCTCTTTTCTATGTTCCGGGCAACCTGGGCTTCACTCTAGGGCATTGCGCCACCAGATCGAATAGCTAGGGCCTTAGAAGACAACGCCAGAAGCATAAAATACAATATAAATACAACCGTTTTTCCATCGTATAAAATGAATAATTGCAACCAGTGTGAAAGTGATGGTCATTTCTACGTTCCGGGCAACCAAGGCTTCACCCTAGGGCGTTGCTCCACCAGATCGAATAGTTAGGGCCTAAGAAGTCAACACCAAAAGCATAAAATACAATGAAAATACAACAGTCTTTCCATCCTATAACAGGAATAATTGCAACCATTGTGAAGGTGATGCTCTTTTCTATGTTCCGGGCAACCTAGGCTTCACTCTAGGGCGCTGCTCCACCAGATCAAATAGTTAGGGCCTAAAAAGTCAACGTCAGAAGCATAAAATACAATATAAATATAACAGCTTTTCCATCGTATAGAATGTATATTTGCAAACAGTATGAAAGTAATGGACATTTATACGTTCCGGGCGACCAAGGCTTCACTCTAGGGCGTTGCTCCACCAGATCGAATAGTTAGGGATTAAGAAGTCAACGCCAGAAGCATAAAATACAATGAAAATGCAACAGTCTTTCCATTGTATAACAGGAATAATTGCAACCAGTTTGAAGGTAATGCTCTTTTCTATGTTCCGGGTAACCTATGCTTCGCTCTCGGGCGGTGCTCCACCAGATCAAATAGTTAGGGCCTAAAAAGTCAACGCCAGAGGCATAAAATACAATATAAAGATAACAGCTTTTCCATCGTATATAATGTGCATTTGCAAACACTATGAAAGTAATGGACATTTCTACGTTCCGGGAAACCTGGGCTTAACTTTAGGGCGTTGCTCCACCAGATCGAATAGTTTGGGACTTCGAATTCAACGCCAGAAGCTTAAACTACAATAAAAATGCAACAGTTTTTTCATCGTATAACACGAATAATTGCAACCGTTGTGAAGGTAATGGTCATTTCCACGTTCCGGGCGACCTAGTCTTCACTCTAGGGCGTTGTTCCACCAGATCGAATAGCTAGGGCCTAAGAAGTCAACGCCAGAAACATAAAATACAATATAAATACAACAGTTTTTCCATCGTATAACATGAAGAATTGCGTCCAGTCTAAAAGATATGGTCATTTCTACGTTCCGGGAAACCTAGGCTTGATCCTAGGGCGTTCCTCCACCATATCGAATAGCTAGGGCCTTAGAAGTCAACGCCAGAAGCATAAAATACAATATAAATACAACAGATTTTCCATTGTATAGCATGAGTAATTCCAACCAGAGTGAAACTAATGGTCATTTCTTCGTTCCGGGCAACCTAGGCTTCACTCTAGGGCGTTGGGGCACCAGATCGAATACTTAGGGCCTAAGAAGTGAACGCCAGAAGCATAAAATATAATATAAATACAACAGATTTTCCATTGTATAGCATGAGTAATTCCAACGAGAGTGAAACTAATGGTCATTTCTTCGTTCCGGGCAACCTAGGCTTCATCCTAGGGCGTTGCTCCACCACATCGAATAGCTACGGCCTTAGACGTCAACGCCTGAAGCATAAAATACAATAAAAATACAAAAGTTTTTTCATCGTTTAACAGGAGTAATTGCAACAAGCATGAAGGTAATGGACATTTCTACGTTCCTGGCAACCTACGCTTCACTCTAGGGCGTTGCTCAACCACATCGAATACCTAAGGCCTTAGAAGTCAACGCCAGAAGCATAAAATACAATATACATACAACAGTTTTTCCATCGTATAAAATGAATTATTGCAACCAGTGTGAAAGTGATGGTCATTTCTACGTTCCGGGCAACCAAGGCTTCACTCTAGGGCGTTGCTCCACCAGATCGAATAGTTAGGGCCTAAGAAGTCAACGCCAGAAGCATAAACTACAATGAAAATACAACAGTCTTTCCATCCTATAACAGGAATAATTGCAACCAGTGCGAAGGTGATGCTCTTTTCTATGTTCCGGGCAACCTAGGCTTCACTCTAGGGCGGTGCTCCACCAGATCAAATAGCTAGGTCCTTAGAAGGCAACGCCAGAAGCATAAAATATAATATAAATACAACAGTTTTTCTATCGTATAGCATGAATAATTCCAACCAGAGTGAAAGTAATGGTCAATTCTACGTTTCGGCCAACCTAGGCTTCACTCTAGGGCGTTGCTCCACCAGATCCAATAGTTAGGGCCTAAGAAGTTAACGCCAGGAGCACCAAATACAAACCAAATACAACAGTTTTTCGATCGTATAAAACGAATAATTGCAACTAGTGTGAAGGTAATGGTCATGTCAACGTTCCTGGCACCTAGGCTTCACTCTAGTTCGTTTTTCCATCAGATCGAATAGTTAGGGCCTAAGAAGTCAATGCCAGAATCATAAAATACAATATAAATTCAACAGTTATTCCACCGTATTACAGCA
Organism: Calliopsis andreniformis; assembly: GCF_051401765.1. Lineage (NCBI taxonomy): Eukaryota > Metazoa > Arthropoda > Insecta > Hymenoptera > Andrenidae > Calliopsis > Calliopsis andreniformis. The sequence continues at coordinate 13,577,127 of NW_027480422.1, read as the reverse complement.
ATAATTGCAACCAGTGTGAAAGATATGGTCATTTCTATGTTCCGGGCAACCTAGGCTCCACTCTAGGGCGTTGCTCCAACAAATTGAATAGCTAGGGCCTCAGGAGTCAACGCCCGAAGCATAAAATACAATAAAAATACAACAGTTTTTCACAGTATATCAGGAATAATTGCAACCAGAGTGAAAGTCATGGTCATTTCTACGTTCCGGGCGACCAAGGCTTCACTCTGGGGCGTTGGTCCACCAGATAGAAAAGCTACGGCCTAAGAAGTCAACGCCAGGAGCACAAAATACAAAATAAGTACAATAGTTTTTCCATCGTCTAAACCGAATAATTGCACGAGTGTGAAAGGTATGGTCATTTCTACGTGCCCGGCAACCTAGTCTTCACTCTAGGGCGTTGCTCCACCAGATCGAATAGTTAGGGCCTTCGAAGTCAACGCCCGAAACATAAAATCCAAAAAAAATACAAAAGCTTTTCCATCGTATATCGGGAATAATTGCAACCAGTGTGAAAGTGATGGTCATTTCTACGTTCCGGGCAGCCTAGGCTTCTCTCTAGGCCGCTGGTCCAGCAGATCCAGTGGTTAGGGCCTAAGAAGTCAACGCCAGAAGCACCAGATACAAAATAAATACAACAGTTTTTCCATCGTATAAAACGAATAATTGCAACCAGTGTGAACGTAATGGTCATTTCTACGTTCCGGGCAACCTAGGCTTCACTCTACGGCGTTGGTGCACCAGACCGAACATTTAGCGCCTAAGAAGTCAACGCCAGAAGCATAAAATACAATAAAAATACAAAAGTTTTTCCGTCGTATAACGGGAATAATTGGAACCAGTATGAAAGTTATGGTCATTTCAACGTTCCGGGCAACCTAGGCTTCATCCTAGGGCGTTGCACCACCAGATCCAATAGTTAGGGCCTTAGAAGTCAACGCCCGAAGCATTAAGTACAATACAAATACTACAGTTACTCCATCGTATAACAGGAATAATTACGACCAGTGTGAACGTAATGGGCATTTCCACGTTCCGTGCTATCTAGGCTTCAACCTAGGGCGTTGCTCCACCAGGTCGAATAGTTGGCGCCTTAGAAAAAAACACCAGAAGCTTAAAATGCAATATAAATACAGCAGCTTTTCCATCGTATAACAGGAATAATTGCAACCAGAGTGAAAGTCATGGTCATTTCTACGTTCCGGGCGACCAAGGCTTCACTCTGGGGCGTTGGTCCACCATATCGAAAAGTTACGGCCTAAGAAGTCAACGCCAGAAGCATAAAATACAAAATAAGTACAATAGTTTTTCCATCGTCTAAAACGAATAATTGCACGAGTGTAAAAGGAATGGTCATTTCTACGTTCCGGGCAACCTAGGCTTAACTTTAGGGCGTTGCGCCACCAGATCGGATAGTTAGGTCCTAAGAAGTCAACACCAGAAGCATAAAATACAATAAAAATACAGCAGTTTTTCCATCGCATAACAGGAGTAATTGAAACCCGTATGAAAGTGATGGTCATTTCTACGTTCCGGGCAACCTAGGCTTAACTTTAGGGCGTTGCTCCACCAGATCGGATAGTTAGGTCCTAAGAAGTCAACACCAGAAGCATAAAATACAATAAAAATACAGCAGTTTTTCCATCGCATAACAGGAGTAATTGAAACCCGTATGAAAGTGATGGTCATTTCTACGTTCCAGGCAACCTAGGCTTCATCCTAGGGCGTTGCTCCACCACATCGAATAGCTACGGCCTTAGAAGTCAACGCCAGAAGCATAAAATACAATATAAATGCAACAGTTTTTCCATTGTATAAAACGAATAATTGCAACCAGTCTGAAAGTTATGGTCATTTCTACGTTACGGGCAACCTAGGCTTCACCCTAGGGCGTTGCTCCACCAGATCCAATACTTAGGGCCTCAGAAGTCAACGCCAGAAGCTTAAAATACATTAAAAATACAACAGTTTTTCCATCGTATGACAGGAATAATTGCAACCAGTGGGAAAGAAACAGACATTTCTACGTTCCGGGCAACCTAGGCTTCACTCTAGGGCGTTCCCCACCAGACCGAATAGATAGGACCTTAGAAGTGTTCGCCAGAAGCATAAAATAGAATCAAAATACACAGTTTTTCCATCGTATAACAGGAATAATTGCAACCAGTGTGAAAGTGATGGTCATCTCTACGTTCCGGGCAACCTAGGGTTCACTCTAGGGCGTTGCTCTACCAGATGGATGAGTTTGGGCCTTAGAAATTAACGCCAGAAGTTTAAAATACAAAAAAAATACCAGTACCTTCACACTGGTTGCAATTATTCCTGTTATACGATGGAAAAACAGTTGTATGTTTATTGTATCTTATGCTTCGTCCGTTGACTTCTAAGGCCCTGGCTATTCGATCTGGTGGAGTAACGCTCTAGGGTGATGCCTAGGTTGCTCGAAACGTAGAAATGACCGTTACTTTCACACTGTTTGCAATTATTCATTTTATACTATGGAAAGACTGTTTTATATGTATTGTATTTTATGCTTCTGGCGTTGTCTTCTACGGCCCTAGCTATTCGATCTGGTGGAGCAATGCCTCAGAGTTAAGTCTAGGTTGCCCGAAACGTAGAAATGCCCATTACTTTCACACTGGTTGCAATTATTCCTGTTATACGATGGAAAAACTGTTGTATTTTTATTGTATTTTATGCGTCTGGCGTTGTTTTCTAAGGCCCTAACTATTCCGTGTGGTGTAGCAGCGCCCTACAGTGAAGCCTAGGTTGCCCGGAACGTAGAAATGGCCATATCTTTCACGCTGGTTGCAATTATTCCTGTTATACAATGGAAAAACTTCTGTATATATATTGTCTTTTATGCTTCCGGCGTTGACTTCTAATGCCCTAACTCTACGATCTGGTGAAGCAATGCCTCAGAGTTAAGTCTAGGTTGCCCGGAACGTAGAAATGGCCATTACTTTCACTCTGGTTGCAATTATTCATGCTATACGATGGAAAAACTGTTGTATTTTTATTATATTTTATGCTTCTGGCGTTGACTTCTAATGTCCTAGCTATTCGATCTGGTGGAGCAACGCCCTAGAGTGAAGCCTAGGTTGCCCGGAACTTAGAAATGACCGTTACTTTCACACTGTTTGCAATAATTCATTTTATACGGTGGAAAAACTGTTTTATTTGTATTGTATTTTATGCTTCTGGCGTTGACTTCGAAGGCCGTAGCTATTCGATGTGGTGGAGCAACGCGCTGGAGTGAAGCCTATTTTGCCCGGAACGTAGAAATGTCCATTACTTTCACATTGGTTGCAATTATTCCTGTTATACAATGGAAAAACTGTTTTATTTATATAGTATTTTATGCCTCTGGCGTTGATTTCTAAGGCCCTAACTATTCGATCTGGTGGAGCAACGCCCTAGAGTGAAGCCTAGGTTTCCCCGAACTTAGAAATGACCGTTACTTTCACACTGTTTGCAATTATTCATTTTATACGATGGAAAAACTGTTTTATTTATATTGTATTTTATGCTTCTGGCGTTGACTTCTAAGGCCCTAGCTATTCGATCTGGTGGAGCAATGCCTCAGAGTCAAGTCTAGGTTGCGCGGAACGTAGAAATGACCATTACTTTCACACTGGTTGCAATTATTCCTGTTATGCGGTGGAAAAACTGTTGTATTTTTAATGTATTTTATGATTCTGGCGTTGTTTTCTAAGGCCCTAACTATTCGACCTATTGGAGCAACGCCCTAGACTGAAGCCTAGGCAGCTCGGGACGTAGAAATGTCCATTGCTTTCACACAGGTTGCAATTATCCCTGTTATACGATGGTAAAACTGTTGTATTTTTATTTTGTATTTTATGCTTCTGGCGTTGACTTCTAAGGTCTTAGCTATTCGATATCGCGGGGCAACGTCCAAGAGTGAAGCCTATGCTGCCCGGAACGTAGAAATGACCATTACTTTCACTCTGGTTGCAATTATTCCTGTTATACGATGGAAAAACTGTAGTATTTTTATTTTATTTTATGCCTCTGGCGTTGACTTCTAAGGCCCTAACTATTCGATCTGGTGGACCAACGCCCTAGAGTGAAGCCTAGGGTTCACGTAACGTTGAAATGGCCAGTACCTTCACACAGGTTGCAATTATTCCTGTTATACGATGGGAAAACTGTTGTATTTTTATTTTATTTTATGAATCTGGCGTTGACTTCTAAGGCCCTCGCTATTCGATCTGGTTGAGCAATGCCTCAGAGTTAAGTCTAGGTTGCCCGGTACGTAGAAATGACCATTACTTTCACACTGGTTGCAATAATTCCTGTTATACGATGGAAAAACTGTGGTACTTATATTGTATTTTATGCTTCTGGCGTTGACTTCTAAGGCCGCAGCTATTCGATGTTGTGGAGCAACGCCCTAGAGTGAAGCCTAGGTTGCCCGGAACGTAGAAATGACCAGTACTTTCACACTGGTTGCAGATATTCCTGTTATACAATGGAAAAACTGTTGAATTTTGCTGTATTTTATGCTTCTGGCGTTGTATTCAAAGTCCCTAACTATCCGATCTGGTGGACCAACGCCCTGGAGTTAAGCCAAGGTTCCCGGAACGTTGAAATGACCATAACTTTCACACTGGTTGCAACTATTCGTTCTATACAATGGAAAAACTGTTCTATTTATTTTGTACTTCATGCTTCGGGCGTTGACTTCAAAGTCCCTAACTATTCGATCTGGTGGAGCAACGCCCTAGAGTGAAGCCTGGCTTGCACGGAACGTGGAAATGGCCATTACTTTCACACTGACTGCAATTATTTCTGTTATACAATGGAAAAACTGTTGTATTTTTATTGTATTTTATGCGTCTGGCGTTGACTTCTAAGGCCCTAACTATTCGATCTGGTGGAGCAACGCCCTAGGGTGAAGCCTCGGTTGCACGGAACGTGGAAATGGCCATTACTTTCACACTGGCTGCAATTACTCCTGTTATACAATGGAAAAACTGTTGTAATTTTATTTTACTTTATGCTTCTGGAGTTGACTTCCTAGGACCTAACTTTTCGATCTGGTTGAGCAACGCCCTGTAGTGAAGCCTAGGTTGCACGGAACGTAGAAATGGCCATTACTTTCACACTGGTTGCAATTATTCGTTTTATACGATGGAAAAACTGTTGTATTTATGTTGTATTTTATGCTCTTGGCGTTGACTTCTTAGGCCCTAACTATACGATCTGGTGGAACAACGCCCTAAAGTGAAGCCTAGGTTGCCCGGAACGTAGAAATGGCCATCACTTTCACACTGGATGCAATTATTCGTTTTATACGATGGAAAAACTGTTGTATCTATATTGAGTTTTATGCTTCTGGCGTTGACTTCTAAGGCCGTAGCTATCCGATGTGGTGGAACAACTCCCTAGAGTGCAGGCTAGGTTGCCCGGAACGTAGAAATGACCATAACTTTCACACTGGTTGCAATTATTCGTTTTATACGATGGAAAAACTATTGCATTTATTTTGTATTTTATGCTTCTAGCGTTGACTTCTAAGGCCCTAACTACTCGATCTGTTGGAACAACGCCCTACAGTCAAGCCTAGGTTGCCCGGAACGTAGAAATGACCATAACTTTCACACTGGTTGCAATTATTCGTTTTATACGATGGAATATCTGTTGTATTTTTATTGTATTTTATGCTTCGTGCGTTGACTTCTAAGGCCCTAACTATTCGATCTAGTGGAGCATCGAACTAGAGTCAAGCCTAGGTTGCCCGGAACGTAGAAATGGCCACAACTTTCACACTGTTTCCAATTATTCATATTATACGATGCAAAAACTGTTGTATTTATATTGTATTTTATGCTTGTGGCGTTGTCTTCTTGGGCCCTAACTTTTCGATCTGGTGTAGCAACGGCCCAGAGTGAATCGTAGTTTGCCGGAACATAGAAATGACCATTACCTTCACACTGATTGCAATTATTCATTCTATACGATGAAAAAACTGTTGTATCTTTATTGTATTTTATGCTCCGGGCGTAGGCTTCTAAGGCCCTAGCAATTCGACCTGGTGGAGCAACGCCCTACAGTGAAGCCTAGGTTGCCCGGAACGTAGAATTGGCCATTACTATCACACTGGATGCAATTATTCCTGTTATACGATGGAAGATCTGTTGTATCTTTACTGTATTTTATGCTTCGGGCGTTGACTTCTATGGCCCTTACTATTCGATCTGGTGCAACAACGCCCTAGATTGAAGCCCAGGTTGCCCGGAACGTAGAAATGACTATCACTTTCGCACTGGTTGCAATTATTCCAGTTATACGATGGAAAAACTGTAGTATCTTTATTGTATTTTATGCTTCGTGCGTTGACTTCTAAGGCCCTAACTATTCGATCTGGTGGAGCAACGCCCTAGAGTCAAGCCTAGGTTGCCCGGAACGTAGAAATGACCATTACTTTCACACTGGTTGCAATTACTCCTGTTATACGATGGAAAAACTGTTGTACCTTTATTGCATTTTATGCTTCGGGCGTTGGCTTCTAAGCCCCTAACTGTTGGATCTGGTGGAGCAACGCCCTAGAGTGAAGGCTAGGATGCCCGGAACGAAGAAATGGCCATTACTATCACACTGGATGCAATTATTCCTGTTATACGGTGGTAAAACTGTTGTATTTTTATTTTGTATTTTATGCTTCTGGCGTTGACTTCTAAGGTCTTAGCTTTTCGATATCGCGGGGCAACGTCCAAGAGTGAAGCCTAGGTTGCCCGAAGAGTAGAAATGACCATTACCTTCACTCTGGTTGCAATTATTCATGCTATACGATGGAAAAACTGTTGTATTTGTATTGTATTTTATGCTTCTGGCGTTGTTTTCTAAGGCCCTAACTGTTCGATCTGGTGGAGCAACGCCCTAGAGTGAAGCCTAGGTTTCACGGAACATAGAAATGGCCATTACCTTCACACAGGTTGCAATTATTCCTGTTATACGATGGGAAAACTGTTGTATTTTTATTTTATTTTATGCTTCTGGCGTTGACTTCAAAGGCCCTAGCTATTCGATCTGGTGGAGCAATGCCTCAGAGTTAAGTCCAGGTTGCGCGGAACGTAGAAATGACCATTACTTTCACACTGATTGCAATTATTCCTGTTATACGGCGGAAAAACTGTTGTATTTTTAATGCATTTTATGCGTCTGGCGTTGTTTTCTAAGGCCCTAACTATTCGATGTGGTGGAGCAACGCCCTAGAGTGAAGCCTAGGTTTCACGGAACATAGAAATGGCCATTACCTTCACACAGGTTGCAATTATTCCTGTTATACGATGGGAAAACTGTTGTATTTTTATTTTATTTTATGCTTCTGGAGTTGACTTCTAAGGGCCTAGCTTTACGATCTGGTGGAGCAACGACCTGGAATGAAGCCTAGGTTGCCCGAAGTGTAGAAATGACCATTACTTTCACTCTGGTTGCAATTATACATGCTATACGATGGAAAAACTGTTGTATTTTTATTATATTTTATGCTCCTGCCGTTCTTTTCTAAGGCCCTAACTATTCGACCTGCTCGAGCAACGCCCCAGACTGAAGCCTAGGCCTACTCCTGTTATACGATGGAAAAACTGTTGTATCTTTATTGTATTTTATGCTTCGGGCGTTGACTTCTTAGGCTCTAACTTTTCGATCTGGTGGAGCAACGCGCTAGAGCGAAGCCTAGGTTGCCCGGAACGTAGAAATGACCATAGCCTTCCCACTGATTGCAATTATTCATTTTATACAATGGACAAACAGTTGTATTTTTATTGTATTTTATGCTCCGGGCGTAGACTTCTAAGGACCTAGCTACACGATCTGGTGGCGCAACGCCCTAGAGTGAAGCCTAGGTCGCCCGGAACGTAGAAATGACTATCACTTTCATACTGGTTGCAACTAATCGTGTTATACGATGGACAAACAGTTGCATTTTAATTGTATTTTATGCTTCGGGCGTTGACTTCCAAGGCCCTAACTATCCGATCTGGTGCAGCAACGCCCTAGAGTGAAGCCTAGGTTGCCCGGAACGTAGAAATGACCATAACTTTCACACCGGTTGCAATTAATCGTTTTATACGATGGAGAAACTGTTGTAATTGTTTTGTATTTTATGCATCTGGCGTTGACTTGTAAGGCCCTAACAATTCGATCTGGTGGAACAACGCCCTAGAGTGTAGCCTAGGTTGCCCGGAACGTAGAAATAACCATAACTTTCACACCGGTTGCAATTATTCGTTTTATACGATGGAAAAACTGTTGCCTTTTTATTGTATTTTATGCTTCTAGCGTTGACTTCATAGGCCCTGAATATTCGATCTGGTGGGCCAACGCCCTAGAGTGAAGCCTAGGTTGCCGGAATGTAGAAATGACCATTACCTTCACACTGGTTGCAATTATTCCTGTTATACGAGGGAAAAACTGTTGTATTTTTATCGTATCTTATGCTTCTGGCGTTGACTTCTTAGGCCCTAACTATTCGATCTGGTGGAGCAACGTCCAAGAGTGAAACCTATGTTGACCGGAACGTAGAAATGACCATTAGTTTCACACTGGTTGCAATTATTCCTTTTACAGGATGGAAAAACTGTTGTAACTTTATTTTACTTTATGCTTCGGGCGTTGACTTCTAAGGCCCTTACTATTCGATCTGGTGGAGCAACGCCCTAGAGCCAAGCCTAGGTTGCCCGGAACGTAGATATGGCCGTTACTTTCACACTGGATGCAATTATTCGTTTTATACGATGGAAAAACTGTTGTATTTATTCTGTATTTTATGCTTCGGGCGTTGACTTCTAAGGCCCTAACTGTTCGATCTGGTGGAGCAACGCCATAGAGTGAAGCCTAGGTTGACCGGAACGTAGAAATGACCATAACTTTCACACCCGTTGCTATTATTCGTTTTATACGATGGAAAAACTGTTGTATTTGTTTTGTATTTTATGCTTCTGGCGTTGACTTCCAAGGCCCTAACAATTCGATGTGGTGGAACAACGCGCTAGAGTGAAGCATAGGTTGCCCGGAACGTAGAAATGACCATCACTTTCACACTGGTTGCTATTACTCCTGTTATACGATGGAAAAACTGTTGTATCTTTATTGTATTTTATGCTTCGGGCGTTGACTTCTAAGGCCCTAACTATTCGGTCTGGTGGAGCAACGCCCTAGAGCCAAGCCTAGGTTGCCCGGAACGTAGATATGGCCAATACTTTCACACTGGATGCAATTATTCGTTTTATACGATGGAATAGCTGTTGTACTTATTCTGTATTTTATGCTTCGGGCGTTGTCTTCTAAGGCGCTAACTATTCGATCTGGTGGAGCAACGCCCTAGAGCGAAGCCTAGGTTGCCCGGAACGTAGATATGGCCATTACTTTCATACTGGATGCAATTATTCGTTTTATACGATGGAAAAACTGTTGCATTTGTTTCGTATTTTACGCTTCTGGCGTTGACTTCTAAGGCCTTCACAATTCGTCCTGGCGGAACAACGCCCTAGAGTGAAGCCTAGGTTGCACGGAACGTAGAAATGACCATCACTTTCACACTGGTTGCAATTACTCCTGTTATAAAATGGAAAAACTGTCGTATCTTTATTGTATTTTATGCTTCGGGCGTTGTCTTCTGAGGCCCTAACCATTCGATCTGGTGGAGCAACGCCGTAGAGCCAAGCCTAGGTTGCCCGTAACGTAGATATGGCCATTACTTTCACACTGGATGCAATTATTCGTTTTATACGATGGAAAAACTGTTGTGCTTATTCTGTATTTTATGCTCCGGGCGTAGACTTCTAAGGCCCTAGCTATTCGGTTTGGTAGGGCAACACCCTACAGTGAAGCCCAGGTTGCCTGGAACGTAGAAATGCCTATCACATTCACACGGGTTGCAATTATTCGTGTTATACGATGGAAAAACCGTTGCATTTTCATTGTATTTTATGCTTCGGGCGTTGACTTCTAAGGCGGTAACTATTCGATCTGGTGGAGCAACGCCATAGAGTCAAGCCTAGGTTTCCAGGAACGTAGAAATGACCGTAACTTTCACACTGGTTGCAATTATTCGTTTTATACGATGGAAAAACTGTTGTACTTATTCTGTATTTTATGCTTCGGGCGTTGACTTCTAAGGCCCTAACTATCCGATCTGGTGGAGCAACGCCCTAGAGCCAAGCCTAGGTTGCCCGGAACGTAGATATGGCCATTACTTTCATACTGGATGCAATTATTCATTTTATACGATGGAAATACTATTGTATTTTTATTCTATTTTATGCTTCGAGCGTTGACTTCTATGGCACTAACTATTCGATCTGGTGGAGCAACGCCCTAGAGTGAAGCCTAGGTTGCCCGGAACGCAGAAATGACCATTACCTTCACACTGGATGCAATTATTCCTGTTTTACGATGGAAAAACTGTTGTATCTACATAGTATTTTATGCTTCTGGCGTTGAATTCTTAGGCCCTTACTGTTCGGTCTGGTGGAACAACGCCCTAGATTGAATCCTAGGTTGCCCGGAGCGTAGAAATGACTATCACTGTCACTTTGGTTGCAATTATTCGTTTTATACGATGGAATAGCTGTTGTATTTATATTCTGTTTTATGCTTCTGGCGTTGAATTCTTAGGCCTTAACTATTCGATCTGGTGGAGCAACGACCTAGAGTGAAGCCTAGGTTGCCCGGAACGTAGATATGGCCGTTACTTTCACACTGGATGCAATTATTCGTTTTATACGATGGAAAAACTGTTGTATTTATTCTGTATTTTATGCTTCGGGCGTTGACATCTAAGGCCCTAACGACTCTATCTGGTGGAGCAACGCCCTCGAGTGAAGCCTAGGTTGACCGGAACGTAGAAATGACCATAACTTTCACACCCGTTGCTATTATTTGTTTTATACGATGGAAAAACTGTTGTATTTGTTTTGTATTTTATGCTTCTGGCGTTGACTTCCAAGGCCCTAACAATTCGATGTGGTGGGACAACGCTCTAGAGTGAAGCATAGGTTGCCCGGAACGTAGAAATGACCATCACTTTCACACTGGTTGCAATTACTCCTGTTATACGATGGAAAATCTGTTTTATCTTTATTGTACTGTATGCTTCGGGCGTTGACTTCTAAGACACTAAATGTTCGATGTGGTGGAGCAACGCCCTAGAGTGAAGCCTAGGTTGCCGGTACGTAGAAATGGCTATTACTTTCACACTGGATGCAATTATTCGTTTTATACGATGGAAAAACTGTTGTATTTATTTTGTATTTTATGCTTCGGGCGTTGACTTCTAAGGCCCTAGCTTTTCGATCTGGTTGAGCAACGCCCTAGAGCGAAGCATAGGTTGCCCGGAACGCAGAAATGACCATTACTTTCACACTGGTTGCAGTTATTCCTGTTATACGATGGAAATACTGTTGTATTTTTATTGTATTATATGCTTCGGGCGTTGACTTCTCAGGCCCTAACTATTCGATCTGGTGCAGCAACGCCCTAGAGTGAATCCTAGGTTGCCCGGAACGCAGAAATGACCATTACCTTCACATTGGTTGCAGTTATTCCTGTTATACGATGGAAAAACTGTTGTATTTTTATTGTATTATATGCTTCGGGCGTTAACTTCTCAGGCCCTAACTACTCGATCTGGTGCAGCAACGCCCTAGAGTGAATCCTAGGTTGCCCGGAACGCAGAAATGACCATTACCTTCACACTGATTGCAATTATTCATTTTATACGGTTGAAAAACTATTGTATTTTTATTCTATTTTATGCTTCGGGTGTTGACTTCTAAGGCCCTAACTGTTCGATCTGGTGGAGCAACGACCTAGAGTCAAGCCTAGGTTGCCAGGAACGCATAAATGACCATAACTTTGACACTGGTTGCAGTTATTCCTGTTATACGATGCAAAAACTGTTGTATTTTTATTGTATTATATGCTTCTGGCGTTGACTTCTAAGGCCCTAACTATTCGATCTGGTGCAGCAACGCCCTAGAGTGAATCCTAGGTTGCCCGGAACGCAGAAATGACCATTACCTTCACACTGGATGGAATTATTCCTGTTTTACGATGGAAAAACTGTTGTATTTACATAGTATTTTATGCTTCTGGCGTTGACTTCTTAGGCCCTTACTGTTCGGTCTGGTGGAACAACGCCCTAGATTGAATCCTAGGTTGCCCGGAGCGTAGAAATGACTATCACCTTCACTTTGGTTGCAATTATTCGTTTTATACGATGGAATAGCTGTTGTATTTATATTCTGTTTTATGCTTCTGGCGTTGAATTCTTAGGCCTTAACTATTCGATCTGGTGGAGCAACGCCCTAGAGCCAAGCCTAGGTTGCCCGGAACGTAGATATGGCCGTTACTTTCACACTGGATGCAATTATTCGTTTTATACGGTGGAAAAACTGTTGTATTTATTCTGTATTTTATGCTTCGGGCGTTGACTTCTAAGGCCCTAACTATTCGATCTGGTGGAGCAACGCCATAGAGTGAAGCCTAGGTTGACCGGAACGTAGAAATGACCATAACTTTCACACCCGTTGCTATTATTCGTTTTATACGATGGAAAAACTGTTGTATTTGTTTTGTATTTTATGCTTCTGGCGTTGACTTCCAAGGCCCTAACAATTCGATGTGGTGGAACAACGCCCTAGAGTGAAGCATAGGTTGCCCGGAACGTAGAAATGACCATCACTTTCACACTGGTTGCTATTACTCCTGTTATACGATGGAAAATCTGTTGTATCTTTATTGTACTTTACGTTTCGGGCGTTGACTTCTAAGGCACTAACTGTTCGATCTGGTGGAGCAACGCCCTAGAGTGAAGCCTAGGTTGCCGGAACGTAGAAATGGCTATTACTTTCACACTGGATGCAATTATTCGTTTTATACGATGGAAAAACTGTTGTACTTATAATGTGTTTTAGCTTTCTGGCGTTGACTTCTTAGGACCTTACTATTCGATCTGGTGGAACAACGCCCTAGATTGAAGCCTAGATTGCCCCGAGCGTAGAAATGACTATCACTTTCACACGGGTTGCAATTATTCGTGTTATACGATGGAAAAACCGTTGCATTTTCATTGTATTTTATGCTTCGGGCGTTGACTTCTAAGGCCCTAGCTTTTCGATCTGGTTGAGCAACGCCCTAGAGCGAAGCATAGGTTGGCCGGAACGTAGAAATGACCATTACCTTCACACTGGTTGCAGTTACTCCTGTTATACGATGGAAAAACTGTTGTATTTTTATTGTATTATATGCTTCGGGCGTTGACTTCTAAGGCCCTAACTATTCGATCTGTTGCAGCAACGCCCTAGAGTGAATCCTAGCTTGCTCGGAACGCAGAAATGACCATTACCTTCACACTGATTGCAATTATTCATTTTATACGGTGGAAAAACTGTTGTATTTTTATTGTATTTTATGCTTCGGGCGTTGACTTCTTAGGCCCTGACCATTCGATCTGGTGGTGCAACGCCCTAGAGTGAAGCCTAGGTTGCCCGGAACCTAGAAATGACCATTACCATCACACAGATTGCAATTATTCATTTTATACGATGGAGAAACTATTGTATTTTTATTGTATTTTATGCTTCGGGCGTTGACTTCTAAGGCCCTCACTAGTCCATCTGGTGGAGCAACGCCCTAGAGTGAAGCCTAGGTTGCCAGGAACGTAGAAATGACCATAACTTTGACACTGGTTGCAATTATTTTTTTTATACGATGGAGAAATTGTTGTATTTATTTTGTATTTTATGCTTCGGGCGTTGACTTCTAAGGCCCTAGCTATTCGATCTGGTTGAGCAAGGCCCTAGAGCGAAGCGTAGGTTGCCCGGAACATCGAAATGACCATTACCTTCACACTGGTTGCAGTTATTCCTGTTATACGATGGAAAAGCTGTTGCATTTTTATTGTATTATATGCTTCGGGCGTTGACTTCTCAGGCCCTAACTATTCGATCTGATGCAGCAACGCCCTAGAGTGAAGCCTAGGTTGCCGGAACGTAGAAATGGCTATTACTTTCACACTGGATGCAATTATTCGTTTTATACGATGGAAAAACTGTTGTACTTATATTGTATTTTATGTTTCTGGCGTTGACATCTTAGGACCTTACTATTCGATCTGGTGGAACAAGGCCCTAGATTCAAGCCTAGATTGCCCCGAGCGGAGAAATGACTATCACTTTCACACTGGTTGCAATTATTCGTGTTATACGATGGGAAAACCGTTGCATTTTCATTGTAATTTATGCTTCGGGCGTTAACTTCTATGGTCCTAGCTTTTCGATCTGGTTGAGCAACGCCCTAGAGCGAAGCATAGGTTGCCCGGAACGTAGAAATGACCATTACCTTCACACTGGTTGCAGTTACTCCTGTTATACGATGGAAATACTATTGTATTTTTATTCTATTTTATGCTTCGAGCGTTGACTTCTATGGCACTAACTATTCGATCTGGTGGAGCGACGCCCTAGAGTGAAGCCTAGGTTGCCCGGAACGCAGAAATGACCATTACCTTCACACTGGATGCAATTATTCCTGTTTTACGATGGAAAAACTGTTGTATCTACATAGTATTTTATGCTTCTGGCGTTGAATTCTTAGGCCCTTACTGTTCGGTCTGGTGGAACAACGCCCTAGATTGAATCCTAGGTTGCCCGGAGCGTAGAAATGACTATCACTTTCACTTTGGTTGCAATTATTCGTTTTATACGATGGAATAGCTGTTGTATTTATATTCTGTTTTATGCTTCTGGCGTTGAATTCTTAGGCCTTAACTATTCGATCTGGTGGAGCAACGCCGTAGAGTGAAGCCTAGGTTGCCCGGAACGTAGATATGGCCGTTACTTTCACACTGGATGCAATTATTCGTTTTATACGATGGAAAAACTGTTGTATTTATTCTGTATTTTATGCTTCGGGCGTTGACATCTAAGGCCCTAACGACTCTATCTGGTGGAGCAACGCCCTCGAGTGAAGCCTAGGTTGACCGGAACGTAGAAATGACCATAACTTTCACACCCGTTGCTATTATTTGTTTTATACGATGGAAAAACTGTTGTATTTGTTTTGTATTTTATGCTTCTGGCGTTGACTTCCAAGGCCCTAACTATTCCATCTGGTGGTGCAACGCTCTAGAGTGAAGCCTAGGTCGCCCGGAACGTAGAAATGACCATAATTTTCACATCGGTTGCAATTATTCGTTTTATACGATGGAAAAACTGTTGCATTTGTTTCGTATTTTACGCTTCTGGCGTTGACTTCTAAGTCCTTAACAATTCGTCCTGGCGGAACAACGCCCTAGAGTGAAGCCTAGCTTGCACAGAACGTAGAAATGACCATCACTTTCACACTGGTTGCAATTACTCCTGTTATAAAATGGAAAAACTGTTGTATCTTTATTGTATTTTATGCTTCGGGCGTTGTCTTCTGAGGCCCTAACCATTCGATCTGGTGGAGCAACGCCGTAGAGCCAAGCCTAGCTTGCCCGTAACGTAGATATGGCCATTACTTTCACACTGGATGCAATTACTCGTTTTATACGATGGAAAAACTGTTGTGCTTATTCTGTATTATATGCTCCGGGCGTAGACTTCTAAGGCCCTAGCTATTCGGTTTGGTAGGGCAACACCCTACAGTGAAGCCTAGGTTGCCTGGAACGTAGAAATGCCTATCACATTCACACGGGTTGCAATTATTCGTGTTATACGATGGAAAAACCGTTGCATTTTCATTGTATTTTATGCTTCGGGCGTTGACATCTAAGGCCCTAACGATTCTATCTGGTGGAGCAACGCCCTCGAGTGAAGCCTAGGTTGACCGGAACGTAGAAATGACCATAACTTTCATACCCGTTGCTATTATTTGTTTTATACGATGGAAAAACTGTTGTATTTGTTTTGTATTTTATGCTTCTGGCGTTGACTTCCAAGGCCCTAACAATTCGATGTGGTGGGACAACGCCCTAGAGTGAAGCATAGGTTGCCCGGAACGTAGAAATGACCATCACTTTCACACTGGTTGCAATTACTCCTGTTATACGATGGAAAATCTGTTTTATCTTTATTGTACTGTATGCTTCGGGCGTTGACTTCTAAGACACTAACTGTTCGTTGTGGTGGAGCAACGCCCTAGAGTGAAGCCTAGGTTGCCGGTACGTAGAAATGGCTATTACTTTCACACTGGATGCAATTATTCGTTTTATACGATGGAAAAACTGTTGTACTTATATTGTATTTTATGTTTCTGGCGTTGACTTCTTAGGCCCTTGCTATTCGATCTGATGGAACAACGCCCTAGATTGAAGCCTAGGTTTCCCCGAGCGTAGAAATGACTATCACTTTCACACGGGTTGCAGTTATTCGTGTTATACGATGGAAAAACCGTTGCATTTTCATTGTATTTTATGCTTCGGGCGTTGACATCTAAGGCACTAACGATTCTCTCTGGTGGAGCAACGCCCTAGGGTGAAGCCTAGGTTGACCGGCACTTAGAAATGACCATAACTTTCACACCGGTTGCTATTATTCGTTTTATGCGATGGAAAAACAGTTGTATTTATTCTGTATTTTATGCTTCGGGCGTTGACTTCTAAGACCCTAACCATTCGATCTGGTGGAGCAACGCCCTAGAGTGAAGCCTAGGTTGCCCGGAACGTAGAAATGAGCATTACCTTCACACTGGTTGCAGTTATTCCTGTTATACGATGGAAAAACTGTTGTATTTTTATTGTATTATATGCTTCGGGCGATAATTTCTCAGGCCCTAACTATTCGATCTGGTGTAGCAACGCCCTAGAGTGAATCCTAGCTTGCCCGGAACGCAGAAATGACCATTACCTTCACACTGATTGCAATTATTCATTTTATACGGTTGAAAAACTATTGTATTTTTATTGTATTTTATGCTTCGGGCGTTGACTTCTAAGGCCCTAACTATTCGATCTGGCGGAGCAACGCCCTAGAGTCAAGCCTAGGTTGCCAGGAACGTAGAAATGACCATAATTTTCACACCGGTTGCCATTATTCGTTTTATACGATGGAAATATTGTTGTATTTTTATTGTATTTTATGCTCCGGGCGTAGACTTCTAAGGCCCTAACTATTCGATCTGGTGTAGCAACGCCCTAGAGTGAATCCTAGGTTGCCCGGAACGCAGAAATGACCATTACCTTCACACTGATTGCAATTATTCATTTTATACGGTTGAAAAACTATTGTATTTTTATTGTACTTTATGCTTCGGGCGTTGACTTCTAAGGCCCTAACTATTCGATCTGGCGGAGCAACGCCCTAGAGTCAAGCCTTGGTTGCCAGGAACGTAGTAATGACCATAATTTTCACACCGGTTGCCATTATTCGTTTTATACGATGGAAAAACTGTTGTATTTATTTTGTATTTTATGCTTCGGGCGTTGACTTCTAAGGCCCTAGCTTTCCGATCTGGTTGAGCAACGCCCTAGAGCGAAGCATAGGTTGCCCGGAACGTAGAAATGACCATTACCTACACTGGTTGCAGTTATTCCTGTAATACGGTGGAAAAGCTGTTGTATATATGTAGTATTTAATGCTTCTGGCGTTGACTTCTAAGGCCCTAGCTATTCGATCTGGTTGAGCAAGGCCCTAGAGTGAAGCCTAGGTTGCCCGGAACGTAGAAATGACCATCACTTTCACACTGGTTGCAATTACTCCTGTTATACGATGGAAAAACTGTTGTATCTTTATTGTATTTTATGCTTCGGGCGTTGACTTCTAAGGCCCTAACTATTCGATCTGGTGGAGCAACGCCCTAGAGTCAAGCCTAGGTTTCCAGGAACGTAGAAATGACCGTAACTTTCACACTGGTTGCAATTATTCGTTTTATACGATGGAAAAACTGTTGTATTTATTTTGTATTTTATGCTTCGGGCGTTGACTTCTAAGGCCCTAGCTTTTCGATCTGGTTGAGCAACGCCCTAGAGCGAAGCATAGGTTGCCCGGAACGCAGAAATGACCATTACTTTCACACTGGTTGCAGTTATTCCTGTTATACGATGGAAAAACTGTTGTATTTTTATTGTATTATATGCTTCGGGCGTTGACTTCTCAGGCCCTAACTATTCGATCTGGTGCAGCAACGCCCTAGAGTGTATCCTAGGTTGCCCGGAACGCAGAAATGACCATTACCTTCACATTGGTTGCAGTTATTCCTGTTATACGATGGAAAAACTGTTGTATTTTTATTGTATTATATGCTTCGGGCGTTAACTTCTCAGGCCCTAACTACTCGATCTGGTGCAGCAACGCCCTAGAGTGAATCCTAGGTTGCCCGGAACGCAGAAATGACCATTACCTTCACACTGATTGCAATTATTCATTTTATACGGTTGAAAAACTATTGTATTTTTATTCTATTTTATGCTTCGGGCGTTGACTTCTAAGGCCCTAACTATTCGATCTGGTGGAGCAACGCCCTAGAGTCAAGCCTAGGTTGCCAGGAACGTAGATATGACCATAACCTTCACACTGGTTGCAATTATTCGTTTTATACGATGGAAAAACTGTTGTATTTATTTTGTATTTTATGCTTCGGGCGTTGACTTGTAAAGCCCTAGCTATTCGATCTGGTTGAGCAAGGGCCTAGGGTGAAGCCTAGGTTGCCCGGAACGTAGAAATGACCATCACTTTCACACTGGTTGCAATTACTCCTGTTATACGATGGAAAAGCTGTTGTATCTTTATTGTATTTTATGCTTCGGGCGTTGACTTCTAAGGCCCTAAGTATTCGATCTGGTGGAGCAACGCCCTAGAGTCAAGCCTAGGTTGCCCGGAACGTAGATATGGCCGTTACTTTCACACTGGATGCAATTATTCGTTTTATACGATGGAAAAACTGTTGTATCTTTATTGTATTTTATGCTTCGGGCGTTGACTTCTATGGCCCTAACTATTCGATCTGGTGGAGCAACGCCCCAGAGTGAAGCCTAGGTTGCAGGAACGTAGAAATGACGATAACCTTCACACTGGTTGCAATTATTCGTTTTATACGATGGAAAAACTGTTGTATTTATTTTGTATTTTATGCTTCGGTCGTTGACTTCTAAAGCCCTAGCTATTCGATCTGGTTGAGCAATGGCCTAGAGTGAAGCCTAGGTTGTCCGGAACGTAGATGTGGCCGTTACTTTCACTCTGGATGCAATTATTCGTTTTATACGATGGAAAAACTGTTGTATCTTTATTGTATTTTATGCTTCGGGCGTTGACTTCTTAGGCCCTGACCATTCGATCTGGTTGTGCAACGCCCTAGAGTGAAGCCTAGGTTGCCCGGAACGTAGAAATGACCATTACCTTCACACTGATAGCAATTATTCATTTTATACGATGGAAAAACTATTGTATTTTTATTGTATTTTATGCTTCGGGCGTTGACTTCTAAGGCCCTAACTATTCCATCTGGTGGTGCAACGCTCTAGAGTGAAGCCTAGGTCGCCCGGAACGTAGAAATGACCATAATTTTCACATCGGTTGCAATTATTCGTTTTATACGATGGAAAAACTGTTGCATTTGTTTCGTATTTTACGCTTCTGGCGTTGACTTCTAAGTCCTTAACAATTCGTCCTGGCGGAACAACGCCCTAGAGTGAAGCCTAGCTTGCACAGAACGTAGAAATGACCATCACTTTCACACTGGTTGCAATTACTCCTGTTATAAAATGGAGAAACTGTTGTATCTTTATTGTATTTTATGCTTCGGGCGTTGTCTTCTGAGGCCCTAACCATTCGATCTGGTGGAGCAACGCCGTAGAGCCAAGCCTAGCTTGCCCGTAACGTAGATATGGCCATTACTTTCACACTGGATGCAATTATTCGTTTTATACGATGGAAAAACTGTTGTGCTTATTCTGTATTATATGCTCCGGGCGTAGACTTCTAAGGCCCTAGCTATTCGGTTTGGTAGGGCAACACCCTACAGTGAAGCCTAGGTTGCCTGGAACGTAGAAATGCCTATCACATTCACACGGGTTGCAATTATTCGTGTTATACGATGGAAAAACCGTTGCATTTTCATTGTATTTTATGCTTCGGGCGTTGACATCTAAGGCCCTAACGATTCTATCTGGTGGAGCAACGCCCTCGAGTGAAGCCTAGGTTGACCGGAACGTAGAAATGACCATAACTTTCATACCCGTTGCTATTATTTGTTTTATACGATGGAAAAACTGTTGTATTTGTTTTGTATTTTATGCTTCTGGCGTTGACTTCCAAGGCCCTAACAATTCGATGTGGTGGGACAACGCCCTAGAGTGAAGCATAGGTTGCCCGGAACGTAGAAATGACCATCACTTTCACACTGGTTGCAATTACTCCTGTTATACGATGGAAAATCTGTTTTATCTTTATTGTACTGTATGCTTCGGGCGTTGACTTCTAAGACACTAACTGTTCGTTGTGGTGGAGCAACGCCCTAGAGTGAAGCCTAGGTTGCCGGTACGTAGAAATGGCTATTACTTTCACACTGGATGCAATTATTCGTTTTATACGATGGAAAAACTGTTGTACTTATATTGTATTTTATGTTTCTGGCGTTGACTTCTTAGGCCCTTGCTATTCGATCTGATGGAACAACGCCCTAGATTGAAGCCTAGGTTTCCCCGAGCGTAGAAATGACTATCACTTTCACACGGGTTGCAGTTATTCGTGTTATACGATGGAAAAACCGTTGCATTTTCATTGTATTTTATGCTTCGGGCGTTGACATCTAAGGCACTAACGATTCTCTCTGGTGGAGCAACGCCCTAGGGTGAAGCCTAGGTTGACCGGCACTTAGAAATGACCATAACTTTCACACCGGTTGCTATTATTCGTTTTATGCGATGGAAAAACAGTTGTATTTATTCTGTATTTTATGCTTCGGGCGTTGACTTCTAAGACCCTAACCATTCGATCTGGTGGAGCAACGCCCTAGAGTGAAGCCTAGGTTGCCCGGAACGTAGAAATGAGCATTACCTTCACACTGGTTGCAGTTATTCCTGTTATACGATGGAAAAACTGTTGTATTTTTATTGTATTATATGCTTCGGGCGATAATTTCTCAGGCCCTAACTATTCGATCTGGTGTAGCAACGCCCTAGAGTGAATCCTAGCTTGCCCGGAACGCAGAAATGACCATTACCTTCACACTGATTGCAATTATTCATTTTATACGGTTGAAAAACTATTGTATTTTTATTGTATTTTATGCTTCGGGCGTTGACTTCTAAGGCCCTAACTATTCGATCTGGCGGAGCAACGCCCTAGAGTCAAGCCTAGGTTGCCAGGAACGTAGAAATGACCATAATTTTCACACCGGTTGCCATTATTCGTTTTATACGATGGAAATATTGTTGTATTTTTATTGTATTTTATGCTCCGGGCGTAGACTTCTAAGGCCCTAACTATTCGATCTGGTGTAGCAACGCCCTAGAGTGAATCCTAGGTTGCCCGGAACGCAGAAATGACCATTACCTTCACACTGATTGCAATTATTCATTTTATACGGTTGAAAAACTTTTGTATTTTTATTGTACTTTATGCTTCGGGCGTTGACTTCTAAGGCCCTAACTATTCGATCTGGCGGAGCAACGCCCTAGAGTCAAGCCTTGGTTGCCAGGAACGTAGTAATGACCATAATTTTCACACCGGTTGCCATTATTCGTTTTATACGATGGAAAAACTGTTGTATTTATTTTGTATTTTATGCTTCGGGCGTTGACTTCTAAGGCCCTAGCTTTCCGATCTGGTTGAGCAACGCCCTAGAGCGAAGCATAGGTTGCCCGGAACGTAGAAATGACCATTACCTACACTGGTTGCAGTTATTCCTGTAATACGGTGGAAAAGCTGTTGTATATATGTAGTATTTAATGCTTCTGGCGTTGACTTCTAAGGCCCTAGCTATTCGATCTGGTTGAGCAAGGCCCTAGAGTGAAGCCTAGGTTGCCCGGAACGTAGAAATGACCATCACTTTCACACTGGTTGCAATTACTCCTGTTATACGATGGAAAAACTGTTGTATCTTTATTGTATTTTATGCTTCGGGCGTTGACTTCTAAGGCCCTAACTATTCGATCTGGTGGAGCAACGCCCTAGAGTCAAGCCTAGGTTTCCAGGAACGTAGAAATGACCGTAACTTTCACACTGGTTGCAATTATTCGTTTTATACGATGGAAAAACTGTTGTATTTATTTTGTATTTTATGCTTCGGGCGTTGACTTCTAAGGCCCTAGCTTTTCGATCTGGTTGAGCAACGCCCTAGAGCGAAGCATAGGTTGCCCGGAACGCAGAAATGACCATTACTTTCACACTGGTTGCAGTTATTCCTGTTATACGATGGAAAAACTGTTGTATTTTTATTGTATTATATGCTTCGGGCGTTGACTTCTCAGGCCCTAACTATTCGATCTGGTGCAGCAACGCCCTAGAGTGTATCCTAGGTTGCCCGGAACGCAGAAATGACCATTACCTTCACATTGGTTGCAGTTATTCCTGTTATACGATGGAAAAACTGTTGTATTTTTATTGTATTATATGCTTCGGGCGTTAACTTCTCAGGCCCTAACTACTCGATCTGGTGCAGCAACGCCCTAGAGTGAATCCTAGGTTGCCCGGAACGCAGAAATGACCATTACCTTCACACTGATTGCAATTATTCATTTTATACGGTTGAAAAACTATTGTATTTTTATTCTATTTTATGCTTCGGGCGTTGACTTCTAAGGCCCTAACTATTCGATCTGGTGGAGCAACGCCCTAGAGTCAAGCCTAGGTTGCCAGGAACGTAGATATGACCATAACCTTCACACTGGTTGCAATTATTCGTTTTATACGATGGAAAAACTGTTGTATTTATTTTGTATTTTATGCTTCGGGCGTTGACTTGTAAAGCCCTAGCTATTCGATCTGGTTGAGCAAGGGCCTAGGGTGAAGCCTAGGTTGCCCGGAACGTAGAAATGACCATCACTTTCACACTGGTTGCAATTACTCCTGTTATACGATGGAAAAGCTGTTGTATCTTTATTGTATTTTATGCTTCGGGCGTTGACTTCTAAGGCCCTAAGTATTCGATCTGGTGGAGCAACGCCCTAGAGTCAAGCCTAGGTTGCCCGGAACGTAGATATGGCCGTTACTTTCACACTGGATGCAATTATTCGTTTTATACGATGGAAAAACTGTTGTATCTTTATTGTATTTTATGCTTCGGGCGTTGACTTCTATGGCCCTAACTATTCGATCTGGTGGAGCAACGCCCCAGAGTGAAGCCTAGGTTGCAGGAACGTAGAAATGACGATAACCTTCACACTGGTTGCAATTATTCGTTTTATACGATGGAAAAACTGTTGTATTTATTTTGTATTTTATGCTTCGGTCGTTGACTTCTAAAGCCCTAGCTATTCGATCTGGTTGAGCAATGGCCTAGAGTGAAGCCTAGGTTGTCCGGAACGTAGATGTGGCCGTTACTTTCACTCTGGATGCAATTATTCGTTTTATACGATGGAAAAACTGTTGTATCTTTATTGTATTTTATGCTTCGGGCGTTGACTTCTTAGGCCCTGACCATTCGATCTGGTTGTGCAACGCCCTAGAGTGAAGCCTAGGTTGCCCGGAACGTAGAAATGACCATTACCTTCACACTGATAGCAATTATTCATTTTATACGATGGAAAAACTATTGTATTTTTATTGTATTTTATGCTTCGGGCGTTGACTTCTAAGGCCCTAACTATTCCATCTGGTGGTGCAACGCTCTAGAGTGAAGCCTAGGTCGCCCGGAACGTAGAAATGACCATAATTTTCACATCGGTTGCAATTATTCGTTTTATACGATGGAAAAACTGTTGCATTTGTTTCGTATTTTACGCTTCTGGCGTTGACTTCTAAGTCCTTAACAATTCGTCCTGGCGGAACAACGCCCTAGAGTGAAGCCTAGCTTGCACAGAACGTAGAAATGACCATCACTTTCACACTGGTTGCAATTACTCCTGTTATAAAATGGAGAAACTGTTGTATCTTTATTGTATTTTATGCTTCGGGCGTTGTCTTCTGAGGCCCTAACCATTCGATCTGGTGGAGCAACGCCGTAGAGCCAAGCCTAGCTTGCCCGTAACGTAGATATGGCCATTACTTTCACACTGGATGCAATTATTCGTTTTATACGATGGAAAAACTGTTGTGCTTATTCTGTATTATATGCTCCGGGCGTAGACTTCTAAGGCCCTAGCTATTCGGTTTGGTAGGGCAACACCCTACAGTGAAGCCTAGGTTGCCTGGAACGTAGAAATGCCTATCACATTCACACGGGTTGCAATTATTCGTGTTATACGATGGAAAAACCGTTGCATTTTCATTGTATTTTATGCTTCGGGCGTTGACATCTAAGGCCCTAACGATTCTATCTGGTGGAGCAACGCCCTCGAGTGAAGCCTAGGTTGACCGGAACGTAGAAATGACCATAACTTTCATACCCGTTGCTATTATTTGTTTTATACGATGGAAAAACTGTTGTATTTGTTTTGTATTTTATGCTTCTGGCGTTGACTTCCAAGGCCCTAACAATTCGATGTGGTGGGACAACGCCCTAGAGTGAAGCATAGGTTGCCCGGAACGTAGAAATGACCATCACTTTCACACTGGTTGCAATTACTCCTGTTATACGATGGAAAATCTGTTTTATCTTTATTGTACTGTATGCTTCGGGCGTTGACTTCTAAGACACTAACTGTTCGTTGTGGTGGAGCAACGCCCTAGAGTGAAGCCTAGGTTGCCGGTACGTAGAAATGGCTATTACTTTCACACTGGATGCAATTATTCGTTTTATACGATGGAAAAACTGTTGTACTTATATTGTATTTTATGTTTCTGGCGTTGACTTCTTAGGCCCTTGCTATTCGATCTGATGGAACAACGCCCTAGATTGAAGCCTAGGTTTCCCCGAGCGTAGAAATGACTATCACTTTCACACGGGTTGCAGTTATTCGTGTTATACGATGGAAAAACCGTTGCATTTTCATTGTATTTTATGCTTCGGGCGTTGACATCTAAGGCACTAACGATTCTCTCTGGTGGAGCAACGCCCTAGGGTGAAGCCTAGGTTGACCGGCACTTAGAAATGACCATAACTTTCACACCGGTTGCTATTATTCGTTTTATGCGATGGAAAAACAGTTGTATTTATTCTGTATTTTATGCTTCGGGCGTTGACTTCTAAGACCCTAACCATTCGATCTGGTGGAGCAACGCCCTAGAGTGAAGCCTAGGTTGCCCGGAACGTAGAAATGAGCATTACCTTCACACTGGTTGCAGTTATTCCTGTTATACGATGGAAAAACTGTTGTATTTTTATTGTATTATATGCTTCGGGCGATAATTTCTCAGGCCCTAACTATTCGATCTGGTGTAGCAACGCCCTAGAGTGAATCCTAGCTTGCCCGGAACGCAGAAATGACCATTACCTTCACACTGATTGCAATTATTCATTTTATACGGTTGAAAAACTATTGTATTTTTATTGTATTTTATGCTTCGGGCGTTGACTTCTAAGGCCCTAACTATTCGATCTGGCGGAGCAACGCCCTAGAGTCAAGCCTAGGTTGCCAGGAACGTAGAAATGACCATAATTTTCACACCGGTTGCCATTATTCGTTTTATACGATGGAAATATTGTTGTATTTTTATTGTATTTTATGCTCCGGGCGTAGACTTCTAAGGCCCTAACTATTCGATCTGGTGTAGCAACGCCCTAGAGTGAATCCTAGGTTGCCCGGAACGCAGAAATGACCATTACCTTCACACTGATTGCAATTATTCATTTTATACGGTTGAAAAACTATTGTATTTTTATTGTACTTTATGCTTCGGGCGTTGACTTCTAAGGCCCTAACTATTCGATCTGGCGGAGCAACGCCCTAGAGTCAAGCCTTGGTTGCCAGGAACGTAGTAATGACCATAATTTTCACACCGGTTGCCATTATTCGTTTTATACGATGGAAAAACTGTTGTATTTATTTTGTATTTTATGCTTCGGGCGTTGACTTCTAAGGCCCTAGCTTTCCGATCTGGTTGAGCAACGCCCTAGAGCGAAGCATAGGTTGCCCGGAACGTAGAAATGACCATTACCTACACTGGTTGCAGTTATTCCTGTAATACGGTGGAAAAGCTGTTGTATATATGTAGTATTTAATGCTTCTGGCGTTGACTTCTAAGGCCCTAGCTATTCGATCTGGTTGAGCAAGGCCCTAGAGTGAAGCCTAGGTTGCCCGGAACGTAGAAATGACCATCACTTTCACACTGGTTGCAATTACTCCTGTTATACGATGGAAAAACTGTTGTATCTTTATTGTATTTTATGCTTCGGGCGTTGACTTCTAAGGCCCTAACTATTCGATCTGGTGGAGCAACGCCCTAGAGTCAAGCCTAGGTTTCCAGGAACGTAGAAATGACCGTAACTTTCACACTGGTTGCAATTATTCGTTTTATACGATGGAAAAACTGTTGTATTTATTTTGTATTTTATGCTTCGGGCGTTGACTTCTAAGGCCCTAGCTTTTCGATCTGGTTGAGCAACGCCCTAGAGCGAAGCATAGGTTGCCCGGAACGCAGAAATGACCATTACTTTCACACTGGTTGCAGTTATTCCTGTTATACGATGGAAAAACTGTTGTATTTTTATTGTATTATATGCTTCGGGCGTTGACTTCTCAGGCCCTAACTATTCGATCTGGTGCAGCAACGCCCTAGAGTGAATCCTAGGTTGCCCGGAACGCAGAAATGACCATTACCTTCCCACTGGTTGCAGTTATTCCTGTTATACGATGGAAAAACTGTTGTATTTTTATTGTATTATATGCTTCGGGCGTTGACTTCTAAGGCCCTAACTATTCGATCTGGTGGAGCAACGCCCCAGAGTGAAGCCTAGGTTGCCAGGAACGTAGAAATGACGATAACCTTCACACTGGTTGCAATTATTCGTTTTATACCATGGAAAAACTGTAGTATTTATTTTGTATTTTATGCTTCGGTCGTTGACTTCTAAAGCCCTAGCTATTCGATCTGGTCGAGCAATGGCCTAGAGTGAAGCCTAGGTTGTCCGGAACGTAGATATGGCCGTTACTTTCACTCTGGATGCAATTATTCGTTTTATACGATGGAAAAACTGTTGTATCTTTATTGTATTTTATGCTTCGGGCGTTGACTTCTTAGGCGCTGACCATTCGATCTGCTGGTGCAACGCCCTAGAGTGAAGCCTAGGTTGCCCGGAACGTAGAAATGACCATTACCTTCACACTGATTGCAATTATTCATTTTATACGATGGAAAAACTATTGTATTTTTATTGTATTTTATGCTTCGGGCGTTGACTTCTAAGGCCCTAACTATTCCATCTGGTGGTGCAACGCTCTAGAGTGAAGCCTAGGTCGCCCGGAACGTAGAAATGACCATAATTTTCACATCGGTTGCAATTATTCGTTTTATACGATGGAAAAACTGTTGCATTTGTTTCGTATTTTACGCTTCTGGCGTTGACTTCTAAGTCCTTAACAATTCGTCCTGGCGGAACAACGCCCTAGAGTGAAGCCTAGCTTGCACAGAACGTAGAAATGACCATCACTTTCACACTGGTTGCAATTACTCCTGTTATAAAATGGAAAAACTGTTGTATCTTTATTGTATTTTATGCTATGGGCGTTGTCTTCTGAGGCCCTAACCATTCGATCTGGTGGAGCAACGCCGTAGAGCCAAGCCTAGTTTGCCCGTAACGTAGATATGGCCATTACTTTCACACTGGATGCAATTATTCGTTTTATACGATGGAAAAACTGTTGTGCTTATTCTGTATTATATGCTCCGGGCGTAGACTTCTAAGGCCCTAGCTATTCGGTTTGGCAGGGCAACACCCTACAGTGAAGCCTAGGTTGCCTGGAACGTAGAAATGCCTATCACATTCACACGGGTTGCAATTATTCGTGTTATACGATGGAAAAACCGTTGCATTTTCATTGTATTTTATGCTTCGGGCGTTGACATCTAAGGCCCTAACGATTCTATCTGGTGGAGCAACGCCCTCGAGTGAAGCCTAGGTTGACCGGAACGTAGAAATGACCATAACTTTCATACCCGTTGCTATTATTTGTTTTATACGATGGAAAAACTGTTGTATTTGTTTTGTATTTTATGCTTCTGGCGTTGACTTCCAAGGCCCTAACAATTCGATGTGGTGGGACAACGCCCTAGAGTGAAGCATAGGTTGCCCGGAACGTAGAAATGACCATCACTTTCACACTGGTTGCAATTACTCCTGTTATACGATGGAAAATCTGTTTTATCTTTATTGTACTGTATGCTTCGGGCGTTGACTTCTAAGACACTAACTGTTCGTTGTGGTGGAGCAACGCCCTAGAGTGAAGCCTAGGTTGCCGGTACGTAGAAATGGCTATTACTTTCACACTGGATGCAATTATTCGTTTTATACGATGGAAAAACTGTTGTACTTATATTGTATTTTATGTTTCTGGCGTTGACTTCTTTGGCCCTTGCTATTCGATCTGATGGAACAACGCCCTAGATTGAAGCCTAGGTTTCCCCGAGCGTAGAAATGACTATCACTTTCACACGGGTTGCAGTTATTCGTGTTATACGATGGAAAAACCGTTGCATTTTCATTGTATTTTATGCTTCGGGCGTTGACATCTAAGGCACTAACGATTCTCTCTGGTGGAGCAACGCCCTAGGGTGAAGCCTAGGTTGACCGGCACTTAGAAATGACCATAACTTTCACACCGGTTGCTATTATTCGTTTTATGCGATGGAAAAACTGTTGTATTTGTTTTGTATTTTATGCTTCTGGCGTTGACTTCCAAGGCCCTAACAATTGGATGTGGTGGAACAACGCCCTAGAGTGGAGCATAGGTTGCCCGGAACGTAGGAATGACCATCACTTTCACACTGGTTGCAATTACACCTGTTATACGATGGAAAATCTGTAGTATCTTTATTGTATTTTATGCTTCGGGCGTTGACTTCTTAGGCCGTGACCATTCGATCTGGTGGAGCAACGCCCTAGAGTGAAGCCTAGGTTCCCCGGAACGTAGAAATGACCATTACCTTCACACTGATTGCAATTATTCATTTAATACGATGGAAGAACTATTGTATTTTTATTGTATTTTATGCTTCGGGCGTTGACATCTAAGGCACTAACGATTCTATCTGGTGGAGCAACTCCCTAGGGTGAAGCCTAGGTTGACCGGCACTTAGAAATGACCATAACTTTCACACCGGTTGCTAGTATTCGTTTTATGCGATGGAATATCTGTTGTATCTTTATGGTATTTTATGCTTCGGGCGTTGACTTCTTAGGCCCTGACCATTCGATCTGGTGGAGCAACGCCCTAGAGTGAAGCCTAGGTTGCCCGGAACGTAGAAGTGACCATCACCTTCACACTGATTGCAATTATGCATTTAATACGATGGAAACACTATTGTATTTTTATTGTATTTTATGCTTCGGGCGTTGACTTCTAAGGCCCTAACTATTCTATCTGGTGGAGCAACGCCCTAGAGTCAAGCCTAGGTTGCCAGGAACGTAGAAATGACCATAACTTTCACACTGGTTGCAATTATTCGTTTTATACGACGGAAAAACTGTTGTATTTATTTTGTATTTTATGCTTCGGGCGTTGACTTCTAAGGCCCTAGCTTTTCGATCTGGTTGAGCAACGCCCTAGAGCGAAGCATAGGTTGCCCGGAACGTAGAAATGGCCATTACCTTCACACTGGTTGCAGTTATTCCTGTTATACGATGGAAAAACTGTTGTATTTTTATTGTATTATATGCTTCGGGCGTTAACTTCTCAGGCCCTAACTATTCGATCTGGTGGAGCAACGCCCTAGAGTCAAGCCTAGGTTGCCAGGAACGTAGAAATGACAATAACCTTCACACTGGTAGCAATTATTCGTTTTATACGATGGAAAAACTGTTTTATTTATTTTGTATTTTATGCTTCGGGCGTTGACTTCTAAAGCCCTAGCTATTCGATCTGGTTGAGCCAGGGCCTAGAGTGAAGCCTAGGTTGCCCGGAACGTAGAAATGACCATCACTTTCACACTGGTTGCTATTACTCCTATTATACGAAGCAAATACTGTTGTATCTTTATTGTATTTTATGCTTCTGGCGTTGACTTCTAAGGCCCTAAGTATTCGATCTGGTGGAGCAACGCCCTAGAGCCAAGCCTAGGTTGCCCGGAACGTAGATATGGCCATTACTTTCACACTCGATGCAATTATTCCTTTTATGCGATGGAAAAACAGTTGTATTTATTCTGTATTTTATGCTTCGGGCGTTGACTTCTAAGACCCTAACCATTCGATCTGGTGGAGCAACGCCCTAGAGTGAAGCCTAGGTTGCCCGGAACGTAGAAATGAGCATTACCTTCACACTGGTTGCAGTTATTCCTGTTATACGATGGAAAAACTGTTGTATTTTTATTGTATTATATGCTTCGGGCGATAATTTCTCAGGCCCTAACTATTCGATCTGGCGGAGCAACGCCCTAGAGTCAAGCCTAGGTTGCCAGGAACGTAGAAATGACCATAATTTTCACACCGGTTGCCATTATTCGTTTTATACGATGGAAATACTGTTGTATTTTTATTGTATTTTATGCTCCGGGCGTAGACTTCTAAGTCCCTAACTATTCGATCTGGTGTAGCAACGCCCTAGAGTGAATCCTAGGTTGCCCGGAACGCAGAAATGACCATTACCTTCACACTGATTGCAATTATTCATTTTATACGGTTGAAAAACTATTGTATTTTTATTGTACTTTATCCTTCGGGCGTTGACTTCTAAGGCCCTAACTATTCGATCTGGCGGAGCAACGCCCTAGAGTCAAGCCTTGGTTGCCAGGAACGTAGTAATGACCATAATTTTCACACCGGTTGCCATTATTCGTTTTATACGATGGAAAAACTGTTGTATTTATTTTGTATTTTATGCTTCGGGCGTTGACTTCTAAGGCCCTAGCTTTTCGATCTGGTTGAGCAACGCCCTAGAGTGAATCCTAGGTTGCCCGGAACGCAGAAATGACCATTACCTTCACACTGGTTGCAATTACTCCTGTTATACGATGGAAAAACTGTTGTACCTTTATTGTATTTTATGCTTCGGGCGTTGACTTCTAAGGCCCTAACTATTCGATCTGGTGGAGCAACGCCCTAGAGTCAAGCCTAGGTTTCCAGGAACGTAGAAATGACCGTAACTTTCACACTGGTTGCAATTATTCGTTTTATACGATGGAAAAACTGTTGTATTTATTTTGTATTTTATGCTTCGGGCGTTGACTTCTAAGGCCCTAGCTTTTCGATCTGGTTGAGCAACGCCCTAGAGCGAAGCATAGGTTGCCCGGAACGCAGAAATGACCATTACTTTCACACTGGTTGCAGTTATTCCTGTTATACGATGGAAAAACTGTTGTATTTTTATTGTATTATATGCTTCGGGCGTTGACTTCTCAGGCCCTAACTATTCGATCTGGTGCAGCAACGCCCTAGAGTGAATCCTAGGTTGCCCGGAACGCAGAAATGACCATTACCTTCCCACTGGTTGCAGTTATTCCTGTTATACGATGGAAAAACTGTTGTATTTTTATTGTATTATATGCTTCGGGCGTTGACTTCTAAGGCCCTAACTATTCGATCTGGTGGAGCAACGCCCCAGAGTGAAGCCTAGGTTGCCAGGAACGTAGAAATGACGATAACCTTCACACTGGTTGCAATTATTCGTTTTATACGATGGAAAAACTGTAGTATTTATTTTGTATTTTATGCTTCGGTCGTTGACTTCTAAAGCCCTAGCTATTCGATCTGGTCGAGCAATGGTCTAGAGTGAAGCCTAGGTTGTCCGGAACGTAGATATGGCCGTTACTTTCACTCTGGATGCAATTATTCGTTTTATACGATGGAAAAACTGTTGTATCTTTATTGTATTTTATGCTTCGGGCGTTGACTTCTTAGGCCCTGACCATTCGATCTGGTGGTGCAACGCCCTAGAGTGAAGCCTAGGTTGCCCGGAACGTAGAAATGACCATTACCTTCACACTGATTGCAATTATTCATTTTATACGATGGAAAAACTATTGTATTTTTATTGTATTTTATGCTTCGGGCGTTGACTTCTAAGGCCCTAACTATTCCATCTGGTGGTGCAACGCTCTAGAGTGAAGCCTAGGTCGCCCGGAACGTAGAAATGACCATAATTTTCACATCGGTTGCAATTATTCGTTTTATACGATGGAAAAACTGTTGCATTTGTTTCGTATTTTACGCTTCTGGCGTTGACTTCTAAGTCCTTAACAATTCGTCCTGGCGGAACAACGCCCTAGAGTGAAGCCTAGCTTGCACAGAACGTAGAAATGACCATCACTTTCACACTGGTTGCAATTACTCCTGTTATAAAATGGAAAAACTGTTGTATCTTTATTGTATTTTATGCTTCGGGCGTTGTCTTCTGAGGCCCTAACCATTCGATCTGGTGGAGCAACGCCGTAGAGCCAAGCCTAGTTTGCCCGTAACGTAGATATGGCCATTACTTTCACACTGGATGCAATTATTCGTTTTATACGATGGAAAAACTGTTGTGCTTATTCTGTATTATATGCTCAGGGCGTAGACTTCTAAGGCCCTAGCTATTCGGTTTGGCAGGGCAACACCCTACAGTGAAGCCTAGGTTGCCTGGAACGTAGAAATGCCTATCACATTCACACGGGTTGCAATTATTCGTGTTATACGATGGAAAAACCGTTGCATTTTCATTGTATTTTATGCTTCGGGCGTTGACATCTAAGGCCCTAACGATTCTATCTGGTGGAGCAACGCCCTCGAGTGAAGCCTAGGTTGACCGGAACGTAGAAATGACCATAACTTTCATACCCGTTGCTATTATTTGTTTTATACGATGGAAAAACTGTTGTATTTGTTTTGTATTTTATGCTTCTGGCGTTGACTTCCAAGGCCCTAACAATTCGATGTGGTGGGACAACGCCCTAGAGTGAAGCATAGGTTGCCCGGAACGTAGAAATGACCATCACTTTCACACTGGTTGCAATTACTCCTGTTATACGATGGAAAATCTGTTTTATCTTTATTGTACTGTATGCTTCGGGCGTTGACTTCTAAGACACTAACTGTTCGTTGTGGTGGAGCAACGCCCTAGAGTGAAGCCTAGGTTGCCGGTACGTAGAAATGGCTATTACTTTCACACTGGATGCAATTATTCGTTTTATACGATGGAAAAACTGTTGTACTTATATTGTATTTTATGTTTCTGGCGTTGACTTCTTAGGCCCTTGCTATTCGATCTGATGGAACAACGCCCTAGATTGAAGCCTAGGTTTCCCCGAGCGTAGAAATGACTATCACTTTCACACGGGTTGCAGTTATTCGTGTTATACGATGGAAAAACCGTTGCATTTTCATTGTATTTTATGCTTCGGGCGTTGACATCTAAGGCACTAACGATTCTCTCTGGTGGAGCAACGCCCTAGGGTGAAGCCTAGGTTGACCGGCACTTAGAAATGACCATAACTTTCACACCGGTTGCTATTATTCGTTTTATGCGATGGAAAAACTGTTGTATTTGTTTTGTATTTTATGCTTCTGGCGTTGACTTCCAAGGCCCTAACAATTGGATGTGGTGGAACAACGGCCTAGAGTGGAGCATAGGTTGCCCGGAACGTAGGAATGACCATCACTTTCACACTGGTTGCAATTACACCTGTTATACGATGGAAAATCTGTAGTATCTTTATTGTATTTTATGCTTCGGTCGTTGACTTCTTAGGCCGTGACCATTCGATCTGGTGGAGCAACGCCCTAGAGTGAAGCCTAGGTTCCCCGGAACGTAGAAATGACCATTACCTTCACACTGATTGCAATTATTCATTTAATACGATGGAAGAACTATTGTATTTTTATTGTATTTTATGCTTCGGGCGTTGACATCTAAGGCACTAACGATTCTATCTGGTGGACCAACTCCCTAGGGTGAAGCCTAGGTTGACCGGCACTTAGAAATGACCATAACTTTCACACCGGTTGCTAGTATTCGTTTTATGCGATGGAATATCTGTTGTATCTTTATGGTATTTTATGCTTCGGGCGTTGACTTCTTAGGCCCTGACCATTCGATCTGGTGGAGCAACGCCCTAGAGTGAAGCCTAGGTTGCCCGGAACGTAGAAGTGACCATCACCTTCACACTGATTGCAATTATGCATTTAATACGATGGAAACACTATTGTATTTTTATTGTATTTTATGCTTCGGGCGTTGACTTCTAAGGCCCTAACTATTCTATCTGGTGGAGCAACGCCCTAGAGTCAAGCCTAGGTTGCCAGGAACGTAGAAATGACCATAACTTTCACACTGGTTGCAATTATTCGTTTTATACGACGGAAAAACTGTTGTATTTATTTTGTATTTTATGCTTCGGGCGTTGACTTCTAAGGCCCTAGCTTTTCGATCTGGTTGAGCAACGCCCTAGAGCGAAGCATAGGTTGCCCGGAACGTAGAAATGGCCATTACCTTCACACTGGTTGCAGTTATTCCTGTTATACGATGGAAAAACTGTTGTATTTTTATTGTATTATATGCTTCGGGCGTTAACTTCTCAGGCCCTAACTATTCGATCTGGTGGAGCAACGCCCTAGAGTCAAGCCTAGGTTGCCAGGAACGTAGAAATGACAATAACCTTCACACTGGTAGCAATTATTCGTTTTATACGATGGAAAAACTGTTTTATTTATTTTGTATTTTATGCTTCGGGCGTTGACTTCTAAAGCCCTAGCTATTCGATCTGGTTGAGCCAGGGCCTAGAGTGAAGCCTAGGTTGCCCGGAACGTAGAAATGACCATCACTTTCACACTGGTTGCTATTACTCCTATTATACGAAGCAAATACTGTTGTATCTTTATTGTATTTTATGCTTCTGGCGTTGACTTCTAAGGCTCTAAGTATTCGATCTGGTGGAGCAACGCCCTAGAGCCAAGCCTAGGTTGCCCGGAACGTAGATATGGCCATTACTTTCACACTGGATGCAATTATTCCTTTTATGCGATGGAAAGACAGTTGTATTTATTCTGTATTTTATGCTTCGGGCGTTGACTTCTAAGACCCTAACCATTCGATCTGGTGGAGCAACGCCCTAGAGTGAAGCCTAGGTTGCCCGGAACGTAGAAATGAGCATTACCTTCACACTGGTTGCAGTTATTCCTGTTATACGATGGAAAAACTGTTGTATTTTTATTGTATTATATGCTTCGGGCGATAATTTCTCAGGCCCTAACTATTCGATCTGGTGTAGCAACGCCCTAGAGTGAATCCTAGGTTGCCCGGAACGCAGAAATGACCATTACCTTCACACTGATTGCAATTATTCATTTTATACGGTTGAAAAACTATTGTATTTTTATTGTATTTTATGCTTCGGGCGTGGACTTCTAAGGCCCTAACTATTCGATCTGGCGGAGCAACGCCCTAGAGTCAAGCCTAGGTTGCCAGGAACGTAGAAATGACCATAATTTTCACACCGGTTGCCATTATTCGTTTTATACGATGGAAATACTGTTGTATTTTTATTGTATTTTATGCTCCGGGCGTAGACTTCTAAGTCCCTAACTATTCGATCTGGTGTAGCAACGCCCTAGAGTGAATCCTAGGTTGCCCGGAACGCAGAAATGACCATTACCTTCACACTGATTGCAATTATTCATTTTATACGGTTGAAAAACTATTGTATTTTTATTGTACTTTATCCTTCGGGCGTTGACTTCTAAGGCCCTAACTATTCGATCTGGCGGAGCAACGCCCTAGAGTCAAGCCTTGGTTGCCAGGAACGTAGTAATGACCATAATTTTCACACCGGTTGCCATTATTCGTTTTATACGATGGAAAAACTGTTGTATTTATTTTGTATTTTATGCTTCGGGCGTTGACTTCTAAGGCCCTAGCTTTCCGATCTGGTTGAGCAACGCCCTAGAGCGAAGCATAGGTTGCCCGGAACGTAGAAATGACCATTACCTACACTGGTTGCAGTTATTCCTGTAATACGGTGGAAAAGCTGTTGTATTTATATAGTATTTAATGCTTCTGGCGTTGACTTCTAAGGCCCTAGCTATTCGATCTGGTTGAGCAAGGCCCTAGAGTGAAGCCTAGGTTGCCCGGAACGTAGAAATGACCATCACTTTCACACTGGTTGCAATTACTCCTGTTATACGATGGAAAAACTGTTGTATCTTTATTGTATTTTATGCTTCGGGCGTTGACTTCTAAGGCCCTAACTATTCGATCTGGTGGAGCAACGCCCTAGAGTCAAGCCTAGGTTTCCAGGAACGTAGAAATGACCGTAACTTTCACACTGGTTGCAATTATTCGTTTTATACGATGGAAAAACTGTTGTATTTATTTTGTATTTTATGCTTCGGGCGTTGACTTCTAAGGCCCTAGCTTTTCGATCTGGTTGAGCAACGCCCTAGAGCGAAGCATAGGTTGCCCGGAACGCAGAAATGACCATTACTTTCACACTGGTTGCAGTTATTCCTGTTATACGATGGAAAAGCTGTTGTATTTTTATTGTATTATATGCTTCGGGCGTTGACTTCTAAGGCCCTAACTATTCGATCTGGTGCAGCAACGCCCTAGAGTGAATCCTAGGTTGCCCGGAACGCAGAAATGACCATTACCTTCCCACTGGTTGCAGTTATTCCTGTTATACGATGGAAAAACTGTTGTATTTTTATTGTATTATATGCTTCGGGCGTTAACTTCTCAGGCCCTAACTATTCGATCTGGTGCAGCAACGCCCTAGAGTGAATCCTAGGTTGCCCGGAACGCAGAAATGACCATTACCTTCACACTGATTGCAATTATTCATTTTATACGGTTGAAAAACTATTGTATTTTTATTCTATTTTATGCTTCGGGCGTTGACTTCTAAGGCGCTAACTATTCGATCTGGTGGAGCAACGCCCTGGAGTCAAGCCTAGGTTGCCAGGAACGTAGAAATGACCATAACCTTCACACTGGTTGCAATTATCCGTTTTATACGATGGAAAAACTGTTGTATTTATTTTGTATTTTATGCTTCGGGCGTTGACTTGTAAAGCCCTACCTATTCGATCTGGTTGAGCAAGGGCCTAGGGTGAAGCCTAGGTTGCCCGGAACGTAGATATGGCCGTTACTTTCACACTGGATGCAATTATTCGTTTTATACGATGGAAAAACTGTTGTATCTTTATTGTATTTTATGCTTCGGGCGTTGACTTCTAAGGCCCGAAGTATTCGATCTGGTGGAGCAACGCCCTAGAGTGAAGCCTAGGTTGCCCGGAACGTAGAAATGACCATTACCTTCACACTGATTGCAATTATTCATTTTATACGATGGAACAACTATTGTATTTTTATTGTATCTTATGCTTCGGGCGTTGACTTCTATTGCCCTAACTATTCGATCTGGTGAAGCAACGCCCTAGAGAGACGCCTAGGTTGCCAGGAACGTAGAAATGACCATAACTTTGACACTGGTTGCAATTATTCGCTTCATACGATGGAGAAATTGTTGTATTTATTTTGTATTTTATGCTTCGGGCGTTGACTTCTAAGGCCCTAGCTATTCGATCTGGTTGAGCAAGGCCCTAGAGCGAAGCATAGGTTGCCCGGAACGTCGAAATGACCATTACCTTCACACTGGTTGCAGTTATTCCTGTTACACGATGGCAAAACTGTTGCATTTTTATTGTATTATATGCTTCGGGCGTTGACTTCTCAGGCCCTAACTATTCGTTCTGATGCAGCAACGCCCTAGAGTGCATCCTAGGTTGAACGGAACGCAGAAATGACCATTACATACACACTGATTGCAATTACTCATTTTATACGATGGAAAAACTGTTGTATTTTAATTTTATTTTATGCTACGGGCGTAAACTTCTAAGACCCTAGCTATTCGATTTGGTAGAGCAGCACCCTACAGTGAAGCCTAGGTTGCCTGGAACGTAGAAATGGCCATTACTTTCACACTGGATGCAATTATTCGTTTTATACGATGGAAAAACTGTTGTACTTATATTGTATTTTATGTTTCTGACGTTGACTTCTTAGGCCCTTACTATTCGATCTGGTGGAGCAACGCCCTAGAGTGGAGCATAGGTTGCCCGGAACGTAGAAATGACCGTTACTTTCACAATGTTTGCAAATATACATTATATACGATGGAAAAGCTGTTGTATTTATGTTGTATTTTATGTTTCTGGCGTTGACTTCTTAGGCCCTAACTATTCGATCTGGTTGAGCAACGCCGTGGAGTTAAGCCTAGGTTGCCCGGAACGTAGAAATGACCATAACTTTCACACTGTTTGCAATTATTCATTTTATACGATGGAAATGCTGTTGTATTTATATTGTATTTTATGCTTCTGGAGTTGACTTCTAAGGCCGTAGCTATTCGATCTGGTGGAGCAATGCTCTACAGTAAAGCCTGGGTTGCCCGGAACGTAGAAGTGACCATTACCTTCACACTGCTTGCAATTATACATTTTATATGATGGAAAAACTGTTATACTTATGTTGTATTTTATGCTTCTGGCGTTGTATTCAAAGTTCCTAGCTTTTCGACCTGGTGGAGCAACGCACTGGAGTTAAGCCTAGGTTGCCCGGAAAGTAGAAATGACCATAACTTTCACACTGTTTGGAATCATTCATTTTATGCGATGGAAAAGCTGTTGTATTTATATTGTATTTTATGCTTCTGGAGTTGACTTCTAAGGCCGCAACAATTCGATCTGGTGGAGCAACGCCCTTAAGCGATGCCTAGGTTGCCAGGAACGTAGAAATGACCTGTACTTTCACACTGGTTGCAATTATTCGTTTTATACGATGGAAAAACTGTTGTATCTATTTTGTATTTTATGCTTCTGGCGCTGACTTCTTAGGTCGTAACTTTTGGATCTGGTGGAGCGACGCCCTGTGGTGACGTCCAGGTTGCGCGGAACGTAGAAAAGATCATAACCTTCACACTGGTTTCAATTATTCGTTTTATACAATGGAAAAACTGTTCTATTTATTTTGTATTTTATTCTTCGGACGTTGACTTCTAAGGCCCTAACTATTCGATCTGGTGGAGTAACGCCCTAGGGTGAAGCCTAGGTTGCCCGGAACGTAGAAATGACCATTACCTTCACACTGCTTGCGATTATTCATTTTATACGATGGTAAAACTGTTGCACTTGGGCTGTATTTTATGCTTCAGGCGCTGACTTCTAAGACCGTAGCTATTCGATCTGTTGGAACAATGCCCTAGAGTGAAGCCTAGGTTGCCCGGAACGTAGAAATGACCTTTACTTTCACACTGTTTGCAAATATACGTTATATACGATGGAAAAGCTGTTGTATTTATATTGTATTTTATGCTTCTGGCGTTGACTTCTTAGTCCCTAACAATTGGATCTGGTGGACCAACGCCCTAGAGTGAAGCCTAGGTTGCCCGGAACGTAGAAAAGACCATTACCTTCACACTGGTTGCAATTACTCCTGTTATACGATGGAAAAACTGTTGCATTTCTATTGTATTTTATGCTTCTGGCGCTGTATTCGAAGTCCCTAACTATTCGATCTGTTGGTGCAACGCCCTGGAGTTAAGCCTAGGTTGCCCGGAACGTAGAAAGGACCATAACTTTCACACTGTTTGCAATTATTCATTTTATACGATGGAAAAGCTGTTGTATTTATATCGTATTTTATGCTTCTGGAGTTGACTTCTAAGGCCGTAGCTATTCGATCTGGTGGAGCAATGCTCTACAGTAAAGCCTGGGTTGCCCGGAACGTAGAAATGACCATTACCTTCACACTGCTTGCAATTATACATTTTATATGATGGAAAAACTGTTATACTTATGTTGAATTTTATTCTTCTGGCGTTGAATTCTAAGTCCCTAGCTATTCGATCTGGTGGAGCAACACCCTAGAGTGAAGCCTAGTTTTCCCGGAACGTAGAAATGATCATTACTTTCACACTGGTTGCAATTATTCCTGTTATACCATGGACAAACTGTTGTATTTTTATTGTATTTTATGCTTCTGGCGTTGAATTCTAAGTCCCTAGCTATTCGATCTGGTGGAGCAACGCCATAGAGTGATGCCTAGGTAGCCCAGAGCGTTGAAATGACCATCACTTTCACACTGGTTGCAATTATTCCTGTTATACGATGGAAAAACTGTTGTAATTTTATTGTATTTTAAGCGTCTGGCGTTGTTTTCAAAGGCCCTAACTATTCGACCTGGTGGAGCAACGCCCTAGAGTGAAGCCAAGGTTGCCCGGAACGTAGAAATGACCATTACTTTCACACAGTTTGCAATTATACATTTTATACAATGGAAAGACTGTTGTATTTAAACCGTATTCTATGCTTCTGGCGTTGACCTCTAAGGTCCTAGCCATTCGATCTCTTGGAGCAACGTCCAAGAGTGAAGCCTATGTTGCCCGGAACGTAGAAATGACCATTTCATTCACACTGGTTGCAATTATTCCTGTTATACCGTGGACAAACTGCTGGATTTTTATTGTATTTTATGCTTCTGGCGTTGAATTCTAAGTCCCTAGCTATTCGACCTCTTGGAGCAACGTCCAGGAGTGAAGCCTAGGTTGCCCGGAACGTAGAAATGACCATTTCTTTCACACTGTTTGCAATTATTCATTTTATACAATGGAAAAACTGCTGTAATTTTATTTGGTTTTATGCTTCTGGCGTTGACTTCTTAGGCCCTAACTTTTCGATCTGGTGGGGCAACGTCCGAGAGTGAAGCCTATGTTGCCCGGAACGTTGAAGTGACAATTACTTTCACATTGGTTGCAATTATACCTTTTATACGATGGAAAAACTGTTGTATTTATATTGTATTTTATGCTTCTGGCGTTGATTCCTAAGGCACTAACTATTGGATCTGGTGGACCAACGCCGTAGAGTGAAGCCTAGGATGCCCGGAGCGTAGAAATGTCCATTACTTTCAGACTGGTTGCACTTATTAGTTTTATACGATGGAAAAACTGTTGTACTTATATCGTATTTTATGCTTCTGGCGTTGGCTTCTTAGGCCCTGACTTTTGGATCTGGTGGACCAACGACCTGGAGTGAAGCCTAGGATGCCCGGAACGTAGAAATGACCATCACTTTCACACTGGTTGCAATTATTCCTGTTATACGATGGAAAAACTGTTGTGATTTTCTTGTATTTTATGCTTCTGGCGTTGACTCCTATGGCCCTAACTATCCGACGTGGTGGAGCAACTCCCAAGAGCGAAACCTAGGTTCCCCGGAACGTAGATATGACTACCACTTTCACACTGGTTGCAATCATCCCTGTTATACGATCTACAAGCTGCTGGATTTTAATTGTACTTTATGTTTCTGGCGTTGACTTCTTAGGCCCTAACTATTGGATCTGGTGGACCAACGCCCTAGAGTGAAGCATAGGATGCCCGGAGCGTAGAAATGGCCATTACCTTCAGACTGGTTCCAATAATTCGTTTTATACGGTGGAAAAACTGTTGTACTTATATCGTATTTTATGCTTCTGGCGTTGGCTTCTTAGGCCCTGACTTTTGGATCTGGTGGACCAACGCCCTAGAGTGGAGCCTAGGTTGCCCGGAACGTAGAAATGACCATCACTTTCACACTGGTTGCAATTATTCATTTTATACGATCGAAGAACTGTTGCATTTTTGTTGTATTTTGTGCTTCTGGCTTTGACTTCTAAGGTCCTAGCTATTCGATCTGGTTGGGCAACGCCAAGAGTGAAGCCTAGGTTGCCCGGAACGTAGAAATGCCCATCTCTTTCACACTGGTTGCAATTACTCCTGTTATACGATGGAAAAGCTGTTGTATTTTTATGTTATTTTATTCTTCTGGCGTTGACTTCTAAGGCCCTAGCTATTCGACCTGGTGGAGCAACGCCCTAGAGTGAAGCCTAGGTTGCCCGAGACGTAGGAATTCACAGTACTGACACACTGGCTGCAATTATTCCTGTTATACGATGGAAAAACTGTTGCATTTATGTTGTATTTTATGCTTCTGGCGTTGAATTCTAAGTCCCTAACTATTCGATCTGGTGGAGCAACGCCCTGGAGTGAAGCCTAGGTCGCCGGAACGTAGAAATGACCAGTACTTTCACACTGGTTGCAATTATTGCTGTTTTACGATGGAAAAACTGTTGTATTTATTTTGTATTTAATGCTCCTGGCGTTGGATTCTTAGGCCCTAACTATTGGATCTGGTGGAGCAACGCCCTAGAGTGATGCCTAGGTTGCCCGGAACGTAGAAATGACCATCACCTTCACACTGGTTGCAATTATTCCTGTTATACGATGGAAAAACTGTTGTAGTTTTATTTTATTTTATGCTTCTGGCGTTGACTTCTTAGGCCCTAACCTTTCGATCTGGTGGGGCAACGTCCAAGAGTGAAGTCTATGTTGCCCGGAACGTAGAAGTGACCATTACTTTCACATTGGTTGCAATTATACCTTTTATACGATGGAAAAGCTGTTGTATTTTTATTGTATTTTATGCTTCTAGCGTTGACTTCTTAGGCCCTAACTTTTCGATCTGGTGGAGCAACGTCCAAGAGTGAAGCGTATGTTGCCCGGAACGTAGAAATGACCATTTCTATCACACTGTTTGCAACTATTCATTTTATACAATGGAAAAACTATTGCATTTATATTGTATTTTTTG
This sequence comes from Calliopsis andreniformis, assembly GCF_051401765.1. Lineage (NCBI taxonomy): Eukaryota > Metazoa > Arthropoda > Insecta > Hymenoptera > Andrenidae > Calliopsis > Calliopsis andreniformis. Next base: position 13,534,320 of record NW_027480422.1, on the reverse strand, counting down.
CTTCTGGCGTTGACTTCTAAGGTCCTAGCAATTCGATCTCTTGGAGCAACGTCCAAGAGTGAGGCCTATGTTACCCGGTACGTAGAAATGACCATTACTTTCACACTGGTTGCAATTGTACCTTTTACACGATGGAAAAACTGTTGTTATTTTATTTTATTTTATGCTTCTGGCGTTGACTTCTTAGGCCCTAACTTTTCGTTATGGTGGGGCAACGTCCAAGAGTGAAGCCTATGTTGCCCGGAACGCAGAAATGACCATTACTTTCACACTGGTTGCAATTATACATTTAATACGATGGAATAGATGTTGTATTTTTATTGTATTTCATGCGTCTGGCGTTGTTTTCTAAGGCCCTAATTATTCGACCTGGTGGAGCAACGCCCTAGCGTGAAGCCTAGGTTGCCCGGAACGTAGAAATGACCATTTCTATCACACTGTTTGCAATTATTCATTTTATACAATGGAAAAACTGTTGTATTTATATTGTATTTTATGCTTCTGGCGTTGACTTCTAAGGCCCTAACCATTCGACGTGGTGAAGCAACGCCCTAGAGCCAAACCTAGGTTGCCCGGGACGTATAAATGACCACTACTTTCACAGTGGTTGCATTTATTCCTGTTATACCATGGACAAACTGTTGGATTTATATTGTATTTTATGCTTCTGGCGTTGAATTCTAAGTCCCTAGTCATTCGATCTAGTGGAGCAACGCCCTAGAGTGATGCCTAGGTAGTCCAGGGCGTTGAAATGACCATTACTTTCACACTGTTTGCAATCATTCATTTTATACAACGGAAAAACAGTTGTATTTATATTGTATTTTATGCTTCTGGCGTTGACTCCTAAGGCCCTAACTTTTGGATCTGGTGGACCAACGCCCTAGAGTGAAGCCTAGGTTGCCCGGAACGTAGAAATGACCATTACTTTCACACTGGTTGCAATTATTCGTTTTATACGATGGAAAAACTGTTGTACTTATATCGTATTTTATGCTTCTGGCGTTGGCTTCTTAGGCCCTGACTTTTGGACCTGGTGGACCAACGCCCTGGAGTGAAGCCTAGGTTGCCCGGAACGTAGAAATGACCATCACTTTCACACTGGTTGCAATTATTCCTGTTATACGATGGAAAAACTGTTGTGATTTTCTTGTATTTTGTGCTTCTGGCGTTGACTCCTATGGCCCTAACTATCCGACGTGGTGGAGCAACTCCCAAGAGCGAAACCTAGGTTCCCCGGAACGTAGATATGACTACCACTTTCACACTGGTTGCAATCATCCCTGTTATACGATCTACAAGCTGCTGGATTTTAATTGTACTTTATGTTTCTGGCGTTGACTTCTTAGGCCCTAACTATTGGATCTGGTGGACCAACGCCCTAGAGCGAAACCTAGGTTGCCCGGAACGTAGATATGACCATCACTTTCACACTGGTTGCAATTATTCCTGTTATACGATGGAAAAACTGTTGTAGTTTTATTTTATTTTATGCTTCTGGCGTTGACTTCTGAGGCCCGAATTTTTCGATCTGGTGGGGCAACGTCCATGAGTGAAGCCTATGTTGCCTGGAACGTAGAAGTGACCATTACTTTCACATTGGTTGCAATTATACCTTTTATACGATGGAAAAGCTGTTGTATTTTTATTGTACTTTTTGCGTCTGGCGTTGTTATCTAAGGTCCTAACTATTCGACCCGGTGGAGCAACACCCTAGAGTGAAACCTAGGTTGCCCGGAACGTAGAAATGACCATTACTTTCACACTGTTTGCAATTATTCATTTTATACAATGTAAAAACTATTGCATTTATATTGTATTTTTTGCTTCTGGCGTTGACTTCTAAGGTCCTAGCAAGTCGATCTCTTGGAGCAACGTCCAAGAGTGAGGCCTATGTTACCCGGAACGTAGAAATGACCATTACTTTCATACTGGTTGCAATTATACCTTTTATACGGTTTAAAAACTGTTGTATTTATATTGTATTTTATGATTCTGGCGTTGACTTCTAAGGCCCTAACCATTCGACGTGGTGAAGCAACGCCCTAGAGCGAAACCCAGGTCGCCCGGGACGTATCAATGACCACTACTTTCACACTGGTTGCAATTATTCCTGTTATACCATGGACAAGCTTTTGGATTTTTATTGTATTTTATGCTTCAGGCGTTGAATTCTAAGTCCCTAGTTATTCGATCTGGTGGAGCAACGCCCTAGAGTGATGCCTAGGTAGTCCAGGTCGTTGAAATGACCATTACTTTCACACTGTTTGCAATCATTCATTTTATACAACGGAAAAACAGTTGTATTTATATTGTATTTTATGCTTCTGGCGTTGATTCCTAAGGCCCTAACTATTGGATCTGGTGGACCAACGCCGTAGAGTGAAGCCTAGGATGCCCGGAGCGTAGAAATGTCCATTACTTTCAGACTGGTTGCAATTATTCGTTTTATACGATGGAAAAACTGTTGTTCTTATATCGTATTTTATGCTTCTGGCGTTGACTCCTATGGCCCTAACTATTCGACGTGGTGGAGCAACTCCCAAGAGCGAAACCTAGGTTCCCCGGAACGTAGATATGACTACTACTTTCACACTGTTTGCAATTATTCATTTTATACAATGGAAAGACTGTTGTATTTATATTGTATTCTATGCTTCTGTAGTTGACTTCTAAGGTCCTAGCTATTCGATCTCATGGAGCAACGTCCAAGAGTAAAGCCTATGTTGCCCGGAACGTAGAAATGACCATTTCTTTCACACTGGTTGCAATTATTCCTGTTATACCGTGGACAAACTGCTGGATTTTTATTGTATTTTATGCTTCTGGCGTTGAATTCTAAGTCCCTAGCTATTCGATCTCTTGGAGCAACGCCCAAGAGCGAAACCTAGGTTGCCCGGTACGTATATATGACTATTACTTTCACACTGGTGGCAATTATCCCTGTTATGCGATCTACAAGCTGTTGCATTTTTATTGTATTTTATGCGTCTGGCGTTGTTTTCTAATGTCCTAACTTATCGACCTAGAGGAGCAACGCCCTAGAGTGTAGCCTAGGCTCCCGGAAAGTAGAAATGACTATTACTTTCACACTGTATGCAATTGTTCCTGTTATACGATGGAAAAACTATTGTTTTTTGATTGTATTTTATGCTTCGGGCGTTGACTTCTAAGTTCCTAACTATTCGATCTGGTGGAGCAACGCCCTAGGGTGCAGCCTAGGTTGTCCGGAACGTAGAAATGACCATAACTTTCATGCTGGTTGAAATTATACCAGCTGAACAATGAAAAACTGTTGTATTTTTATTGTATTTCTTGCTTCGGGCGTAGACTTCTAAGGCCCTTACTGTTCGATCTGGAGGAGCAACGCCATAGGGTGAAGCCTAGGTTGCCCGGAACGTAGAAATGACCATAACTGTCATACTGGTTGCAATTATTCCGGCTATACGATGCAAAAACTGTTGTATTTTTATTGTATTTTTTGCTTCGGGCGTAGACTTCTAAGGCCCTAACTGTCCCATCTGGTGGAGCAATGCCATCGGGTGAAGCCTAGGTTGCCCGGAACGTAGAAATCACCATAACTTTCATACTGGTTCCAATTATTCGTTTTATACGATGGAAAAACTGTTGTACTTATATCGTATTTTATGCTTCTGGCGTTGGCTTCTTAGGCCCTGACTTTTGGATCTGGTGGACCAACGCCCTAGAGTGGAGCCTAGGTTGCCCGGAACGTAGAAATGACGATCACTTTCACACTGGTTGCAATTATTCATTTTATACGATCGAAGAACTGTTGCATTTTTGTTGTATTTTGTGCTTCTGGCTTTGACTTCTAAGGTCCTAGCTATTCGATCTGGTTGGGCAACGCCAAGAGTGAAGCCTAGGTTGCCCGGAACGTAGAAATGCCCATCTCTTTCACACTGGTTGCAATTACTCCTGTTATACGATGGAAAAGCTGTTGTATTTTTATGTTATTTTATTCTTCTGGCGTTGACTTCTAAGGCCCTAGCTATTCGACCTGGTGGAGCAACGCCCTAGAGTGAAGCCTAGGTTGCCCGAGACGTAGGAATTCACAGTACTGACACACTGGCTGCAATTATTCCTGTTATACGATGGAAAAACTGTTGTATTTATTTTGTATTTAATGCTCCTGGCGTTGGCTTCTTAGGCCCTAACTATTGGATCTGGTGGAACAACGCCCTAGAGTGATGAATAGGTTGCCCCGAACGTAGAAATGACCATCACTTTCACACTGGTTGCAATTATTCCTGTTATACGATGGAAAAACGGTTGTAATTTTATTTTATTACATGCTTCTGGCGTTGACTTCTTAGGCCCTAACTTTTCGATCTGGTGGGGCAACGTCCAAGAGTGAAGCCTATGTTGCCCGGAACGTAGAAGTGACCATTACTTTCACATTGGTTGCAATTATACCTTTTATACGATGGAAAAGCTGTTGTATTTTTATTGTATTTTATGCGACCGGCGTTGTTTTCTAAGGCTCTAACTATTCGACATGGTGCAGCAACGCCCTAGAGTGAAGCCTAGGTTGCCCCGTACGTAGAAATGACTATTACTTTCACAATGGTTGCAATCATTCCTGTTATACCATGGACAAACTCTTGGATTTTTATTGTATTTTATGCTTCTGGCGTTGAATTCTAAGTCCCTAGCTATTCGATCTGGTGGAGCAACGCCCTAGAGTGATGCCTAGTTGGCCCAGACCGTTGAAATGACCATCACCTTCACACTGGTTGCAATTATTCCTGATATACGATGGAAAAACAGTTGTAATTTTATTGTATTTTAAGCGTCTGGCGTTGTTTTCAAAGGCCCTAACTATTCGACCTGGAGGAGCAACGCCCTAGAGTGAAGCCAAGGTTACCCGGAACGTAGAAATGACCATTACTTTCACACAGTTTGCAATTATTCATTTTATACAATGGAAAGACTGTTGTATTTATATTGTATTCTATGCTTCTGGCGTTGACCTCTAAGGTCCTAGCTATTCGATCTCTTGGAGCAACGCCCAAGAGTGAAGCCTATGTTGCCCGGAACGTAGAAATGACCATTTCATTCACACTGGTTGCAATTATTCCTGTTATACCGTTGTCAAACTGCTGGATTCTTATTGTATTTTATGCTTCTGGCGTTGAATTCTAAGTCCCTAGCTATTCGATCTACTGGAGCAACGCCCTAGAGTGATGCCTAGGTAGCCCAGAGCGTTGAAAGGACCATCACTTTCACGCTGGTTGCAATTATTCCTGTTATACGATGGAAAAACTGTTGTAATTTTGTAGTATTTTAAGCGTCTGGCGTTGTTTTCAAACGCCCTAACTATTCCACCTGGTGGAGCAACGCCCTAGAGTGAAGCCTATGTTGCCCGGAACGTAGAAATGACCATTACTTTCACACTGTTTGCAATTATTCATTTAATACAATGGAAAGACTGTTGTATTTATATTGTGTTCTATGCTTCTGGCGTTGACTTCTAAGGTCCTAGCAATTCGATCTCTTGGAGCAACGCCCAAGAGCGAAACCTAGGTTGCCCGGTACGTAGATATGACTATTACTTTCACACTGGTGGCAATTATCCCTGTTATGCGATCTACAAGCTGTTGCATTTTTATTGTATTTTATGCGTCTGGCGTTGTTTTCTAATGCCCTAACTTATCGACCTGGAGGAGCAACGCCCTAGAGTGAAGCCTAGGCTCCCGGAAAGTAGAAATGACTATTACTTTCACACTGTATGCAATTGTTCCTGTTATACGATGGAAAAACTATTGTTTTTTGATTGTACTTTATGCTTCGGGCGTTGACTTCTAAGTTCCTAACTATTCGATCTGGTGGAGCAACGCCCTAGGGTGCAGCCTAGGCTGTCCGGAACGTAGAAATGACCATAACTTTCATGCTGGTTGAAATTATACCAGCTGAACGATGAAAAACTGTTGTATTTTTATTGTATTTCTTGCTTCGGGTGTAGACTTCTAAGGCCCTTACTGTTCGATCTGGAGGAGCAACGCCATAGGGTGAAGCCTAGGTTGCCCGGAACGTAGAAATGACCATAACTGTCATACTGGTTGCAATTATTCCGGCTATACGATGCAAAAACTGTTGTATTTTTATTGTATTTTTTGCTTCGGGCGTAGACTTCTAAGGCCCTAACTGTCCGATCTGGTGGAGCAATGCCATCGGGTGAAGCCTAGGTTGCCCGGAACGTAGAAATCACCATAACTTTCATACTGGTTCCAATTATTCGTTTTATACGATGGAAAAAATGTCGTATTTATTTCCTATTTTATGATTCCGGCGTTGACTTCTTATGCCCTAACTACAGGATCCGGTGGACCAGCGCCCTAGAGTGAAGCCTAGGTTGCCCGGAACGTAGAAATGACCATTACTTTCACAGTGGTAGCACTTATTCGTTTTATACGATGAAAAAACTGTTGTATTTATAATGTATTTTATGCTTCTGGAGTTGACTTCTAAGGCCGTAGCTATTCGATCTCGTGAGGCAACGTCCAAGAGTGATGCCTATGTTGCCCGAAACGTAGAAATGAACATTACTTTCACACTGGCTGCAATTATTCATGCTACGCGATGAAAAAACTGTTGTATTTTTATTGTACTTTATGCTCCTGGAGTTGACTTCTAAGGTCCTAGCTATTCGATCTCGTGAGGCAACGTCCAAGGGTTTAGACTATGTTGCCCGAAACGTAGAAATGACCATTACTTTCTCTCTGGTTGCAATTATTCCTGTTATACGAAGGAAAAACTGATCTACTTTTACTGTATTTTATGCTTCGAGCGTTGATTTCTAAGGCCGTAGCTATTCGATGTGTTGGAGCAACGCCCCAGAGTGAAGCCTAGGTTGCATGGATCGTAGAAATGACCATAACTTTCACACTGGTTGCAATTATGCGTTTTATACAATGGAAAAACTGTTCTATTTATTTTGTATTTTATGCTTCGGGCGTTGATTTCTAAGGCCCTAACTATTCGATGTGGTGGAGCAGCGCCCTATGGCAAGACGGAGGTAGCCCGGAACGTAGAAATGACTATAACTTTCATACAGGTTGCTATTATTCGTTTTATTCGATGGAAAAACTGCTGTACTTATATTGTCTTTTATTCTTCTGGCGCTGACTTCTAAGGCCGTAGCTATTCGGTCTCGTGGGTCAACGTCCAAGAGTGAAGCCTATGTTGCCCGAAACGTAGAAATGACCACTACTTTCACACTGATTGCAATTATTCTTTTTATACGCTGGAAAAACTGTTGTATTTATTTTGTATTTTATGCTTCTGGCGTTGACTTATTAAGCCCTAACTATTGGATCTGATGGACCAGCGCCCTAGAGTGAAGCCTAAGTTGCCCGGAACGTAGAAATGACCATCTCTTTCACACTGGTTGCAATTATTCCTGTTATACGATGGAAAGACTGTTGTATTTATTCTGTATTTTATGCTTCTGGCGTTGATTTCTAAGGTCCTAACTCTTCGATCTGGTGGAGCGATGCCTCAGAGTTAAGTCTAGGATGCCCGGAACGTAGAAATGACCATATCTTTGACACTGGATGCAATTATTCATTTTATACGATGGAAAAGCTGTTGTATTTATTTCGTATTTTATGCTTCTGGCGTTGACTTCGAAGGTCCTAGCTATTCGATCTCGTGGGGCAACGTCCAAGAGTGAAGCCTATGTTGCCCGAAACGTAGAAATGACCATTACTATCACACTGGTTGCAATTATTCTTATTATACGATGGAAAAACTGTCGTATTTATTTTGTATTTTATGCTTCTGGCGTTGACTTCGTAAGCCCTAACTATTGGATCTGGTGGACCAACGCCCTAGATTGGAGCCTAGGTTGCCCCGAACGTAGAATGGACCATAACATTCACACTGTTTGCAATTATTCCTGTTATACGATGGAAAAGCTGTTGTACGTATAACGGATTTTATACTTCTGGCGTTGACTTCTAATTCCCTAGCTATTCGATATGGTGGAGCACCGCCCTAGAGTAAAGCCTAGGTTGCACGGAACGTAGAAATGACCATCACTTTCACACTGGTTGCAATTATTAATTGTATACGATCGAAAAACTGTTGTATTTATATTGTATTTTATGCTTCTGGCATTGAGTTCTAAGGCCGTAGCTATTCGATGTGGTGGAGCAACTCCCTAGTGTGAAGCCTAGGTTGCACGGAACGTAGAAATGACCATAACTTTCACACTGGTTGCAATTATTCGTTTTATATAATGGAAAAATTGTTTTACTAATTTTGTATTTTATGCTTCGGGCGATGACTTCTTAGGCCCTAACTGTTCGATCTGGTGGAACAACGCCCTAGAATGAAGCCTACGTTGCTCGGAACGTAGAAATGACCATCACCTTCACACTGGTTGCAATTATTCCTCTTATACGGATGAAAAACTGTTGTATTTTTATTGCATTTTATGCTTCGCGCGTCGATTACTAAGGACCTAGCTATTCGATCTGGTGAAGCAACGCCCTAGAGTGAAGGGTAGGTTGGCCGGAACGTAGAAATGACCATAACTTTCATACAGGTTGCTATTATCCGTTTTATACGATGGAAAGCTGCTGTACTTATATTGTATTTTATGCTTCTGCCGTTTACTTCTTAGGACCTAACTATTCGATCTGTTCGAAGAACGCCCTAGAGTGAAGCCTAGGTTGCTCGGAACGTAAAAATGACCATCACTTCCACACTGGTTGCAATTATTCCTGTTATACGATGAAAAAACTGTTGTATTCTTATTGTATTTTATGCTTCTGGCGTTGACTTCTAAGGCCCTAACTATTCGATTTCGTGGAGGAACGCCCTAGACTGAAGCCTAGGTTGCCCGTAACGTAGAAATGACAATAACTTTCACACCGGTTGCAATTATTCGTTTCATATGATTTAAAGGCTGTTGTATTTATATTGTATTTTATGCTTCTGGCCTTGACTTCTAAGGCCCTAACTATTCGATCTGGTGAAGCAACGCACTAGAGTGAAGCCTGGGTTGCCCGGAGCGTAGAAATGACCATAACTTTCACACTGGTTGCAATTATTCGTTTTATACGATGGAAAGGCTGTTGTATTTATATTGTACTTTTTGCTTCCGGCGTTGTCTTCTAAGGCCATATGTATTCGATCTGGTGGAGCAATGCCACAGAGTTAAGTCTAGGATGACTGGAACGTAGAGATGGCCATTACTTTCACACTGGTTGCAATTATTCGTTTTAGACGTTGGAAAAACTGTTGTACATATATCGTATTTTATGCTTCTGGCGTTGACTTCATAGGCCGTAACTATTCGATCCGGTGGAGCAACGCCCTAGAGTGAAGCCTAGGTTGCCTGGAACGTAGAAATGACCATATCTTTCACACTAGTTGCAATTATCCGTTTTATACAATGGAAAAACTGTTGTATTTTTATTGGACTTTATGCTTCTTGCGTTGACTTCTAAGGCCGTAGCTATTCGGTGTGGCGGAGCAACGCCCAAGAGTGAAGCCTAGGTTGCCCGGAACGTAGAAACGACCATTACTTTCAGACTGTTTGCGATTATTCATTTTGTACGATGGAAAAGCTGTTGTAGTTATGTTGTATTTTATCCTTCTGGCGTTGAATTCTAAGTGCCTAGCTGTTCGACCTGGTGGAGCGACGCCCGAGAGTGAAGCCTAGGTTAACCGGAACGTAGAAATGACCAGTACTTTCACACGGGTTGCAGCTTTCCTGTTATACGATGGAAAATCTGTTTCATTTTTATTGTATTTTATGCTTTTGGCTTTGTATTCAAAGTCCCTAACTATTCAATCTCGTGGAGCAACGCCCTGGAGTTAAGCCTAGGTTGCCCAGAACGTAGAAATGACCATAACTTTCACACTGTTTGCAATCATTCATTTTATCCGATGGAAAATCTGCTTTATTTATATTGTATTTTATGCTACTGGAGTTGACTTCTAAGACCGTAGCAATTCGATGTGGTGGAGCAACGCCCAAGAGTGAAGCCTACGTTGCACGGAACGTAGAAATGACTATAGCTTTCACACTGGTTTCTGTTATTCCTCTTATACGATGGAAAAACTGTTGCATTTTTATTGTATTTTATGTTTCTGGAGTAGACTTCTAAGGCCGTAGCTATTCGATGTGGTGGAGCAACGCCCAAGGGTGAAGCTTACGTTGCACGGAACGTTGAAATGACCATAGCTTTCACACTGGTTGCAATTATTCGTTTTATACAATGGAAAAACTGTTCTATTTATTTTGTATTTTATGCTTCGGGCGTTGACTTCTAAGGCCCTAACTATTCGATCTGGTGGAGCAACGCCCTAGAGTGAAGCCTAGGTTGCCCGGAACGGAGAAGTGACCACTACTTTCACACTGTTTGCCCTTATTCATTTTATACGATGGAAAAACTGTTGCACTTATGTTGTATTTTATTCTTCTGGCGTTGAGTTCTAAGTCCCTAGCTATTCGATCTGGTGGAGCAACGCCCTAGAGTGTCGCCTAGGTTACCCGGAACGTAGAAATTACCTGTACTTTCACACAGGTTGCAGTTATTCCTGTTCTACGATGGAAAAACTGTTGCATTTTTATTGTATTTAATGATTCTGGCGTTGTATTCAAAGTCCCTAACTATTCGATCTGGTGAAGCAACGCCCTAGAGTTGAGCCTAGGTTGCCCGTAACGTAGAAATGACAATAACTTTCACACTGGTTGCAATTATTCGTTTTAGACGTTGGAAAAACTATTGTACATATATCGTATTTTATGCTTCTAGCGTTGACTTCATAGGCCGTAACTATTCGATCTGGTGGAACAACGCCCTAGAGTGAAGCCTAGGTTGCCAGGGTCGTAGAAATGACCATAACTTTCACACTGGTTGCAATTATTCGTTTTACGCAATGGAAAAACTGATCCATTTATTTTGTATTTTATGCTTCGGGCGCTGACTTCTAGGGCCCTAAATATTCGATCTGGTGGAGCAACGCCCTAGAGTGAAGCCTAGGTTTCCCGGAACGTAGAAATGACCAGTACTTTCACACTGTTTGCAGTTATTCCTGCTATACGATGGAAAAACTGTTGCATTTTTATTGTATTTCATGCTTCTGGCGTTGAATTCTAAGTCCCTAACTATTCTATCTGGTGGAGCGACGCCCTACAGTTAAGCCTAGGTTGTCCGGAACGTCGAAATGACCTTTACTTTCACACTGTTTGCAAATATACATTATATACGATGGAAAAGCTGTTGTATTTATATTGTATTTTATGCTTCTGGCATTGACTTCTTTTGCCCTAACTATTTGATCTGGTAGCGCAACGCCCCAGAGTGAAGCCTTTTTTTTTTTTTTTTTTTTTTTAACGTGGAGAAATCCTCATAGGACACCCCGAACCCTTGGGGAGGGCTCGGGGTAGTGTCGGACTTTTACCGACTAAAACTCCACGGTGGCCAACCTAAGGCGTTTCGGGGGGCACTGGGAACTCCGAAGAACACTTCCAGTACCCCCCTAGCCGTGCCGAAGCACATCCCGGGAGGGGTCATACCCCCCACTCCCTTGCGACACTTCTAACTTCGGCGACATGTAGTGGCCACACCACATGCCGCCGCCCCCCCCCCCCCCCATGGGTCGCTATGCAATGGCGACTTGGGCCCCAACCCAAGCCGCCTGCGACCCCGCAATGACCCGCAGCCAGCCAGAACCTCGGGGGCCTGAGGCCCCGTCAGTGGGTCGGGCCGGCTTCGGGCCATTGCTCCCCTCCCCGTGACCCGTGTCCAGGGGCCCTACTGCGCCGGGGCGGGCGGAGACCTTTGTCTTGCCCGTGGCCCGGCCCTGGCTCTTCCCCTGCGGGCGGGATGGGAGTGCTGCTCCCTATCCCGCTCCGCGGCCTCCTTCTGCAGCATCACTTGCTCGCAGAAGGAGGCCATTGCTTTCCACGGCCTCTCGCCAGTCACCATAGCTGCAACTACGGCTTCCAGCCTGAGGTCGCGTCCCACCCCCTGTTTCAGGACACGGCGCTCTGTTGCCCACGCCGGGCAGACTTCCAGCGTGTGCTGCGCCGTGTCCTGTTCCTCCCCACAATGGTGGCATGTCGCTGTCGCTTCCTTCCCAATTCGACACAGGTACTCCCCGAAACAGCCATGTCCGGAGAGCACCTGCGTCATTCTGTAGGTGAGCCTTCCGTATGCTCTGTCCCGCCACTTTTCGAAATGTGGCAGGACAGCCCCGACGGCCCTTTTGGCGGCCGCGCCAGCCTGCAGCTGGCGGGTCCACTCAATGTGTAGGGCACGCCGGGCAAGACGCCTCGTCCGTTCGACCGCTTCTGCCTCTGGTGGCCTCCCACTGTCCCGGAGCTCCCGCAGCCGGACGTATATCGTCCGGTGTTGCTGCGCCAGGAGCTCCAGGGGAGGAAGACCAGCCAGGGCCGTCGCCGCCTCGTAGGAGATGGTGCGGTACCCCCTAATGACTCTGATGGCCAGCCGCCGGTAAAGGCGTCGCAGCATCGCGATGCTGCGTTTGCTGGCCATCAGGTCCGGGGCCCAGACAGGGGCCCCGTAGAGGATCATTGACCGCACCACCCCGACGTAGGGGCGGCGAAAACCTTCCTCAGGCCCCCCTAAATTGGGGAGGAGGCGGCCTAATGCGGCCGACGCTCTCTCCACACGGGGGGCCAAGCGGTCGAAGTGTTCGACGAAGCGCCATTGGCTGTCGAGGGTCAGGTCCAGATATTTCATCTGTTCCTTCACCTCGACGAAGGCATCACCCACTCTGATCCGCAAGCCGGGAGGGGGCGCCCCACGGCGAGGTCGGTCATAAAACCACATGGCCCCGCATTTGTGGGGCGCTACCTCAAGGCCCGACTCACGGATCGCCGCGACAACGACAGCCACCGCCATCTCAGCAAGGCGGATGGCCCTCCCATAGCCCACCCCGCCGACCAGCACCAACGTGTCGTCCGCGTAACACGTCAGCCCGACGTCGGCGGGTAGGCGGGCCCGCAGCACGTGGTCGTACGCGATGACCCAAAGCAAGGGACCCAGTACGGACACCTGCGGAACACAGCGCACGACCCTCCTTCGGCAAAGTTTCCCATCCCGGCCGGTGTATTGTATCCACCTGTCATTTAGGTAGGACCGGACAGTCCGTCTCAGGTACGGGGGCACTCGCATATGACGGAGCGCCCCCAGTACCCTGCCCCAGGGAAGGGTATTAAAGGCGTTGACGATATCCAACGATACCGCCAACGCCACCCCATCCCTGGAGACGGCCTCCTCCGAGAGGGACCTGACGCGCACGATGGCGTCTATGGTCGAAGGTCCCTCCCGGAAGCCAAACCGGCTGGAGACCAATCCCGGTCCCACCGTCGACAGGTGGCTCGAGAGGCGGGCAGCTATGATTGTCTCAAAAAGGTTTCCCGCCTCGTCGAGCAAGCACACCGGCCTATATGCCGAAGGCGTGTCCGCGGGCCGTCCGTCCTTTCTCAGGAGGACCATCCGCGCCTGTTTCCATACTCGGGGGAATTCCCCCATGCGGAGGCAGCCGCTCAGCAATCGCACGAACCTCGAGCTTAGGACGCCCACTGCCCGGGCCAATACGCGGCCGGGGACACCGTCAGGGCCCGGCGCAACGTTGCGTGACCCGCGACGGCGCAGGGCCCCGGCCAACTCCTCGTGGGTTACCCCCATCTCCATCTCGGACCACTCAACAGGTGGCTCCGAGGTTTCGGAGCGGGCGGTCTCCTGCTCCCGGTCTATCCCGGGAAACAGGGTCTGAACCACCCGCTCCAGGAGTGGGGGATCCAAGGTCTCCGTTATGGGTGGCGCCCATGCTCGCAACTTACCCATCACGAGTTTATATGGGCGCCCCCACGGATCCCTGTTTAATTCCACGAGGAGTTCCTTCCATGCCCGGGCTTTGGCGTCCCGGATGGCGCGCTGGAGTGTTCTGCGCATCGCGCTATACTCTTCATACAAGCGCGCCACCTGCTCGGGTTCGGCCTGCCGACGTCGGCGGGCGCGGGTGTACCGACGCCGCGAGCGGACGTACGCCACACGTAACTCGTCCATTTCCCGCGACCACCAGTACGCCGCGCCCGGACGCGAGGGTGGCCCGGCTCTGGGCATGGCGGTGTCACACACCGCCTTTATAGCCCTGTTGAGCCAGGCCATTTCTCCCTCGACGTCGCCGACCGGCCCAGCCGGTGTCTCCGGCCAGGCCGCCGCATGAGCGGCCGCCTCCAAGAGGCTGCAATTCAGCTTTTTAATGGACCATCGCGGTGGCGGGCAGGCCCGCCGGCCCCCGTGGCACCGGGGCCCATCACTCCGGGTGGAGGTAGCAGCGGCGACCCTCACCTCCATTGTTATATAGAGGTGATCGCTGAGGGTCGCCACTTCTGTTGCCACTCTCCACCCAGCCCAGAGTGAAGCCTAGGTTGCCCGGAACGTATAAATGACCATATCTTTCACACTGGTTGCAATTATCCCTGTTATACGATGAAAAAAATGTTGTATTTTTATTGTATTTTATGCTTCTGGCGTTGTCTTCCAAGGCCGTAGCTATTAGATGTGGTGGAACAACGACCTAGAGTGAAGCCTAGATTGCCCGGAACGTAGAAATGACCATTACCTTCAGGCTTGTTGCAATCATTCCTGTTATACGATGAAAAAACTGTTGTATTTATACTGTATTTTATGCTTCAGGCGTTGACTTCTTAGGCCCTAACTATTCGATCTGGTGGAACAACGCCCTAGAGTGAAGTCTAGGTTGCGCGGAACGTAGAAATGACCATATCTTTCAGACTGTTTGCAATTATGCCTGTTATACGATGGAAAAGCTGTTGTATTTATACTGTATTTTATGCATCTGGCGTAGACTTCTTAGGCTCTAACTATTCGATCTAGTGGAACAACGACATAGAGTGAAGCCTATGTTGCCCGGAACGTAGAAATGATTATCACTTTCACACTGGTTGCAATTATTCGTTTTATACGATGGAAAAACTGTTGCATTTATATTGTATTTTATGCTTCTGGCATTGACTTCTAAGGCCGTAACTATTCGATGTGATGGAGCAACGCCATAGAGCAAAACCTAGGTTGCCCGGAACGTAGAAATGACCATTTCTTTCACACAGGTTGCAATTACTCCAGGTATACGATGGAAAAACTGTTGTATTTTTATTGTATTTTATGCTTCTGGCGTTGACTTCTAAGGCCGTAGCTATTCGATCTGGTGGAACAACGCCCTACAGCGAAACCTAGGTTGCCCGGAACGTAGAAATGCCCATTACTTTCACCCTGGTTGTAATTATACCTGTTATACGATGGAATAACTGTTGTATTAATTTTGTATTTTATGCTTCGGGCTATGACTTCTAAGGCCCTAGCTATTCGATTTGGTGGAGCAACGACCTAGAGTGAAGCCTAGGTTGCCCGTAACGTAGAAATGACCATATCTTTCACACTGGTTGCAATTATTCGTTTTATACGATGGAGAAACTGTTGTATTAATTTTGTATTTTATGCTTCGTGCGTTGACTGCTAAGGCCCTAACTATTCGATCTGGTGGACCATCGCCCTAGAGTGAAGACTAGGTTGCCCGGAACGTAGAAATGACCATAACTTCCACACTGGTTGCAATTATTCCTGTTATACGATGGAAAAACTGTTGCATTTTTATTGTATTTTATGCTTCTGGTGTTGTATTCATAGTCCCTAACTATTCGATCTGGTGGAGCAACGCCCTGGAGTTAAGCCTAGGTTGCCCGGAACGTAGAAATGACCATAACTTTCACACTGGTTGCAATTATTCCTTTTATACGATGGAAAAACTGTTGTATTTTTATTGTGTTTTATGCTTCTGGCGTTGACTTCTAAGTCGCTAGCTATTCGATCTGGTGGAGCAACGCCCTACAGCGAAACCTAGGTTGCCCGGAACGTAGAAATGACCTGTACTTTCACACTGGTTGTAATTATTCCTGTTATGCGATGGAAAAACTGTTGCATTTTTATTGTATTTTATGAATCTGGCGTTAAATTTTAAGTCCCTAGCTATGCGATCTGGTGGAGCAACGCCCTACAGTTAAGCCTCGGTTGCCCGGAACCTAGAAATGACGTTTACTTTCACACTGTTTGCAAATATACATTATATACCATGGAAAAGCTGTTGTATTCATATTGTATTTTATGCTTCTGACGTTGACTTCTCAGGCCCTAACTATTCGATCTGGTGGAACAACGCCCTAGAGTGAAGCCTGGGTTGCCCGGAACGTAGAAATGACCATAACTTTCACACTGGTTGCAATTATTTGTTTCATACAATGGAAAAACTGTTCTATTTATTTTGTATTTTACGCTTCGCGCGTTGACTTCTAAGGCCCTAACTATTCGATCTGGTGGAGCAACGCTCTTGAGTGAAGCCTAGGTTGCCCGAAACGTAGAAATGACCATTACTTTCACACTGGTTGCAATTATTCTTTTTATCCGATGGAAAGACTGTTGTATTTTTATTGTATTTTATGCGTCTGGAGTTGTTTTCTAAGGCCCTAACTACTCGACCTGGTGGAGCAACGCCCTAGAGTGAAGCCTAGGTTGCTCGGAACGTAGAAATGCCCATTACTTTCACCCTGGTTGTAATTACACCTGTTATACGATGGAATAACTGTTGTATTAATTTTGTATTTTATGCTTCGGGCTATGACTTCTAAGGCCCTAGCTATTCGATTTGGTGGAGCAACGACCTAGAGTGAAGCCTAGGTTGCCCGTAACGTAGAAAAGACCATATCTTTCACACTGGTTGCAATTATTCGTTTTATACGATGGAGAAACTGTTGTATTAATTTTGTATTTTATGCTTCGTGCGTTGACTTCTAAGGCCCTAACTATTCGATCTGGTGGACCATCGCCCTAGAGTGAAGACTAGGTTGCCCGGAACGTAGAAATGACCATTACTTTCACACTGGTCGCAATTATTCCTTTTATAGGATGGAAAAACTGTTGTATTTTTATTGTATTTTATGCTTCTGGCGTTGACTTCTAAGTCCCTAGCTATTCGATCTGGTGGAGCAACGCCCTATAGCGAAACCTAGGTTGCCCGGAACGTTGAAATGACCTGTACTTTCACACTGGTTGCAATTATTCCTGTTATACGATGAAAAAACTGTTGCATTTTTATTGTATTTTATGCTTCTGGCGTTAAATTCTATGTACCGAACTATGCGATCTGGAGGAGCAACGCCCTACAGTTAAGCCTATGCTGCCCGGAACGTAGAAATGACCTTTACTTTCACACTGTTTGCAAATATACATCATATACGATGGAAAAGCTGTTGTATTTATATTGTATTTTATGCTTCGGGCGTTGACTTCTTAGGCCCTAACTATTCGATCTGGTGGAGCAACGCTCTTGAGTGAAGCCTAGGTTGCTCGGAACGTAGAAATGCCCATTACTTTCACCCTGGTTGTAATTCCACCTGTTATACGATGGAATAACTGTTGTATTAATTTTGTATTTTATGCTTCGGGCTATGACTTCTAAGGCCCTAGCTATTCGATTTGGTGGAGCAACGACCTAGAGTGAAGCCTAGGTTGCCCGTAACGTAGAAAAGACCATATCTTTCACACTGGTTGCAATTATTCGTTTTATACGATGGAGAAACTGTTGTATTAATTTTGTATTTTATGCTTCGTGCGTTGACTTCTAAGGCCCTATCTATTCGATCTGGTGGACCATCGCCCTAGAGTGAAGACTAGGTTGCCCGGAACGTAGAAATGACCATAACTTTCACACTGGTTGCAATTATTCCTGTTATACGATGGAAAAACTGTTGCATTTTTATTGTATTTTATGCTTGTGGTGTTGTATTCATAGTCCCTAACTATTCGATCTGGTGGAGCAACGCCCTGGAGTTAAGCCTAGGTTGCCCGGAACGTAGAAATGACCATAACTTTCACACTGGTTGCAATTATTCCTTTTATACGATGGAAAAACTGTTGTATTTTTATTGTGTTTTATGCTTCTGCCGCTGACTTCTAAGGCCCTAACTATTCGATCTGGTGGAGGAACACCCTAGAGTGAAGCCTAGGTTGCCCGGAACGTAGAAATGACCTGTACTTTCACACTGGTTGCAATTATTCATGTTATTCGATGGAAAAACTGTTGCATTTTTATTGTATTTTATGCTTCAGGCGTTAAATTCTAAGTACCGACCTATGCGATATGGAGGAGCAACGCCCTACAGTTAAGCCTATGTTGCCCGGAACGTAGAAATGACCTTTACTTTCACACTGTTTGCAAATATACATCATATACGATGGAAAAGCTGTAGTATTTGTATTGTATTTTATGCTTCTGGCGTTGACTTCTTAGGCCCTAACTATTCGATCTGGTGGAGCACCGCCCTAGAGTGAAGCCTAGGTTGCCCGGAACGTAGAAATGACCAGTTCTTTCACACTGGTTGCAGTTATTCCTCTTATACGGTGGAAAAACTGTCGCATTTTTATTGTATTTTATGCTTCTGGCGTTGACTTGTAAATCCCTAGCTATTCGATCTGGTGGAGCAAGGCCCTAGAGCGAAGCCTAGGTTACCGGGAACATAGAAATGACCAGTACTTTCACGCGGGTTGCAGCCTTCCTGTTATACGATGGAAAAACCGTTGCATTTTTATTGTATTTTTTGCTTCTGGTGTTGTATTCAAAGTACCTGGCTCTTCGATCTGGTGGAGCAACGCCCTACAGTTAAGCCTAGGTTGTCCGGAACGTAGAAATGACCTTTACCTTCACACTGTTTGCAAATATACATTATATACGATGGAAAAGCTGTAGTATTTGTATTGTATTTTATGCTTCTGGCGTTGACTTCTTAGGCCCTAACTATTCGATCTGGTGGAGCACCGCCCTGTAGTGAAGCCTAGGTTGCCCGGAACGTGGAATAGACCATTACCTTCACACTGGTTGCAATTATTCCTGTTATACGATGGAAAAACTGTTGCATCTTTACTGTATTTTATGCTTCTGGCGTTAAATTCTAAGTCCCTAGCTATGAGATCTGTTGGAGCAACGCCCTACAGTTAAGCCTAGGTTGCCCTGAACGTAGACATGACCTTTATTTCACACTGTTTGCAATTATTCCTTTTATACGATATAAAAACTGTTGTATTTTTATTGTATTTTATGCTTCTGGCGTTGGCTTCTGAGGCCCTAACTATTCGATCTGGTGGAGCAACGCCCTAGAGCGAAACCTAGGTTGCCCGGAATGTAGAAATGACCTGTACTTTCACACTGGTTGCAGTTATTCCTGTTATACGCTGGAAAAACTGTTGCATTTTTATTGTATTTTATGCTTCTGGCGTTGACTTCTAAGTCCCTAGCTATTCGATCTGGTGGAGCAACGCCCTAGAGCGAAACCTAGGTTGCCCGGAACGTAGAAATGACCAGTACTTTCACACTGGTTGCAGTTATTCCTGTTATACGCTGGAAAAACTGTTGCATTTTTATTGTATTTTATGCTCCTGGCGTTGTATTCAAAGTCCCTAACTATTCGATCTGGTAGACCAACACCCCTGAGCGACGCCTAGGTCGCCCGGACCTATGACCATCACTTTCACTCTGGTTGCAATTATTCCTGTTATACGATGGAAAAGCTGTTGTATTTTTATTGTATTTTATGCTTCTGGCGTTGACTTCTAAGTCCCTAGCTATTCGATCTGGTGGAGCAACGCCCTAGAGCGAAACCTAGGTTTCCCGGACCGTAGAAATGACCTGTACTTTCACACTGGTTGCAGTTATTCCTGTTATACGCGGGAAAAACTGTTGCATTTTTATTGTATTTTATGCTCCTGGCGTTGTATTCAAAGTCCCTAACTATTCGATCTGGTAGACCAACACCCCTGAGCGACGCCTAGGTCGCCCGGACCTATGACCATCACTTTCACTCTGGTTGCAATTATTCCTGTTATACGATGGAAAAGCTGTTGTACTTTTATTGTATTTGATGCTTCTGGCGTTGACTTCTAAGGCCGTAGCTATTCGATGTAGTGGAGCAACGCCCAAGAGTGAAACCTAGGTTGCCCGGAACGTAGAAATGACCATTACTTTCACACTTGTCGCAATTATTCCTTTTATACGATGGAAAAACTGTTGTATTTTTATTGTATTTTATGCTTCTGGCGTTGACTTCTAAGTCCCTAGCTATTCGATCTGGTGGAGCAACGCCCTATAGCGAAACCTAGGGTGCCCGGAACGTTGAAATGACCTGTACTTTCACACTGGTTGCAATTATTCCTGTTATACGATGAAAAAACTGTTGCATTTTTATTGTATTTTATGCTTCTGGCGTTAAATTCTATGTACCGAACTATGCGATCTGGAGGAGCAACGCCCTACAGTTAAGCCTATGCTGCCCGGAACGTAGAAATGACCTTTACTTTCACACTGTTTGCAAATATACATCATATACGATGGAAAAGCTGTTGTATTTATATTGTATTTTATGCTTCGGGCGTTGACTTCTTAGGCCCTAACTATTCGATCTGGTGGAGCAACGCTCTTGAGTGAAGCCTAGGTTGCTCGGAACGTAGAAATGCCCATTACTTTCACCCTGGTTGTAATTATACCTGTTATACGATGGAATAACTGTTGTATTAATTTTGTATTTTATGCTTCGGGCTATGACTTCTAAGGCCCTAGCTATTCGATTTGGTGGAGCAACGACCTAGAGTGAAGCCTAGGTTGCCCGTAACGTAGAAAAGACCATATCTTTCACACTGGTTGCAATTATTCGTTTTATACGACGGAGAAACTGTTGTATTAATTTTGTATTTTATGCTTCGTGCGTTGACTTCTAAGGCCCTAACTATTCGATCTGGTGGACCATCGCCCTAGAGTGAAGACTAGGTTGCCCGGAACGTAGAAATGACCATAACTTTCACACTGGTTGCAATTATTCCTGTTATACGATGGAAAAACTGTTGCATTTTTATTGTATTTTATGCTTGTGGTGTTGTATTCATAGTCCCTAACTATTCGATCTGGTGGAGCAACGCCCTGGAGTTAAGCCTAGGTTGCCCGGAACGTAGAAATGACCATAACTTTCACACTGGTTGCAATTATTCCTTTTATACGATGGAAAAACTGTTGTATTTTTATTGTGTTTTATGCTTCTGCCGCTGACTTCTAAGGCCCTAACTATTCGATCTGGTGGAGGAACACCCTAGAGTGAAGCCTAGGTTGCCCGGAACGTAGAAATGACCTGTACTTTCACACTGGTTGCAATTATTCCTGTTATACGATGGAAAAACTGTTGCATTTTTATTGTATTTTATGCTTCAGGCGTTAAATTCTAAGTACCGACCTATGCGATATGGAGGAGCAACGCCCTACAGTTAAGCCTATGTTGCCCGGAACGTAGAAATGACCTTTACTTTCACACTGTTTGCAAATATACATCATATACGATGGAAAAGCTGTAGTATTTGTATTGTATTTTATGCTTCTGGCGTTGACTTCTTAGGCCCTAACTATTCGATCTGGTGGAGCACCGCCCTAGAGTGAAGCCTAGGTTGCCCGGAACGTAGAAATGACCAGTTCTTTCACACTGGTTGCAGTTATTCCTCTTATACGGTGGAAAAACTGTCGCATTTTTATTGTATTTTATGCTTCTGGCGTTGACTTGTAAATCCCTAGCTATTCGATCTGGTGGAGCAAGGCCCTAGAGCGAAGCCTAGGTTACCGGGAACATAGAAATGACCAGTACTTTCACGCGGGTTGCAGCCTTCCTGTTATACGATGGAAAAACCGTTGCATTTTTATTGTATTTTTTGCTTCTGGTGTTGTATTCAAAGTACCTGGCTCTTCGATCTGGTGGAGCAACGCCCTACAGTTAAGCCTAGGTTGTCCGGAACGTAGAAATGACCTTTACCTTCACACTGTTTGCAAATATACATTATATACGATGGAAAAGCTGTAGTATTTGTATTGTATTTTATGCTTCTGGCGTTGACTTCTTAGGCCCTAACTATTCGATCTGGTGGAGCACCGCCCTGTAGTGAAGCCTAGGTTGCCCGGAACGTGGAATAGACCATTACCTTCACACTGGTTGCAATTATTCCTGTTATACGATGGAAAAACTGTTGCATCTTTACTGTATTTTATGCTTCTGGCGTTAAATTCTAAGTCCCTAGCTATGAGATCTGTTGGAGCAACGCCCTACAGTTAAGCCTAGGTTCCCCTGAACGTAGACATGACCTTTATTTCACACTGTTTGCAATTATTCCTTTTATACGATATAAAAACTGTTGTATTTTTATTGTATTTTATGCTTCTGGCGTTGGCTTCTGAGGCCCTAACTATTCGATCTGGTGGAGCAACGCCCTAGAGCGAAACCTAGGTTGCCCGGAACGTAGAAATGACCATAACTTTCACACTGGTTGCAATTATTCCTGTTATACGATGGAAAAACTATTGTATTTAGTTTGTATTTTATGCTTCTGGCGTTGACTTCTTAGGCCCTAACTATTCGATCTGGTGGACCAACACCCCAGAGCGAAGCCTAGGTCGGCCGGACCTATGACCATCACTTTCACTCTGGTTGCAATTATTCCTGTTATACGATGGAAAAACTGTTGCATTTTTGTTGTATTTCATGCTTCTGGCGTTGTATTCAAAGTCCCTAACTATTCGATCTGGTAGAGCAACTCCCAAGAGTGAAACCTAGGTTGCCCGGAACGTAGAAATGACCATTACTTTCACACTGGTTGCAATTATTCCTTTTATACGATGGAAAAACTGTTGCATTTTTATTGTATTTTATGCTTCTGGCGTTGACTTCTAAGTCCCTAGCTATTCGATCTGTTGGAGCAACGCCCTAGAGCGAAACCTAGGTTGCCCGGAATATAGAAATGACCTGTACTTTCACACTGGTTGCAATTATTCCTTTTATACGATGGAAAAACTGTTGTATTTTTATTGTATTTTATGCTTCTGGCGTTGACTTCTAAGTCCCTAGCTATTCGATCTGGTGGAGCAACGCCCTAGAGCGAAACCTTGGTTGCCCGGAATGTAGAAATGACTTGTACTTTCACACTGGTTGCAGTTATTCCTGTTATACGCTGGAAAAACTGTTGCATTTTTATTGTATTTTATGCTTCTGGCGTTGACTTCTAAGTCCCTAGCTATTCGATCTGGTGGAGCAACGCCCTAGAGCGAAACCTAGGTTGCCCGGAACGTAGAAATGACCAGTACTTTCACACTGGTTGCAGTTATTCCTGTTATACGCTGGAAAAACTGTTGCATTTTTATTGTATTTTATGCTCCTGGCGTTGTATTCAAAGACCCTAACTATTCGATCTGGTAGACCAACACCCCTGAGCGACGCCTAGGTCGCCCGGACCTATGACCATCACTTTCACTCTGGTTGCAATTATTCCTGTTATACGATGGAAAAGCTGTTGTATTTTTATTGTATTTTATGCTTCTGGCGTTGACTTCTAAGTCCCTAGCTATTCGATCTGGTGGAGCAACGCCCTAAAGCGAAACCTAGGTTGCCCGGAACGTTGAAATGACCTGTACTTTCACACTGGCTGCAAGTATTCCTGTTATACGATGGAAAAACTGTTGCATTTTTATTGTATTTCGTGCTTCTGGCGTTAAATTCTATGTACCGAACTATGCGATCTGGAGGAGCAACGCCCTACAGTTAAGCCTATGCTGCCCGGAACGTAGAAATGACCTTTACTTTCACACTGTTTGCAAATATACATCATATACGATGGAGAAGCTGTTGTATTTATATTGTATTTTATGCTTCGGGCGTTGACTCCTTAGGCCCTAACTATTCGATCTGGTGGAGCACCGCCCTAGAGTCAAGCCTAGGTTGCCCGGAACGTAGAAATGACCAGTACTTTCACTCTGGTTGCAGTTGTTCCTGTTATACAATGGAGAAACTGTTGCATTTTTAATGTATTTTATGCTTCTGCCGTTGTACTCAAAGTCCCTAACTATTCGATCTGGTGGAGCAACGCCCTGGAGTTAAGCCTAGGTTGCCCGAAACGTAGAAATGACCATTACTTTGACACTGGTTGCATTTATTCTTTTTATACGATGGAAAAACTGTTTTTTTTTTATTGTATTTTATGCGTCTGGAGTTGTTTTCTAAGGCCCTAACTACTCGACCTGGTGGAGCTACGCCCTAGAGTGAAGCCTAGGTTGCTCGGAACGTAGAAATGCCCATTACTTTCACCCTGGTTGTAATTACACCTGTTATACGATGGAATAACTGTTGTATTAATTTTGTATTTTATGCTTCGGGCTATGACTTCTACGGCCCTAGTTATTCGATTTGGTGGAGCAACGACCTAGAGTGAAGCCTAGGTTGCCCGTAACGTAGAAATGACCATATCTTTCACACTGGTTGCAATTATTCGTTTTCTACGATGGAAAAACTGTTGCATTTTTATTGTATTTTATGCTTCTGGCGTTAAATTCTATGTACCGAACTATGCGATCTGGAGGAGCAACGCCCTACAGTTAAGCCTATGTTGCCCGGAACGTAGAAATGACCTTTACTTTCACACTGTTTGCAAATATACATCATATACGATGGAAAAGCTGTTGTATTTATATTGTATTTTATGCTTCTGGCGTTGACTTCTTAGGCCCTAACTATTCGATCTGGTGGAGTACCGCCCTAGAGTGAAGCCTAGGTTGCCCGGAACGTAGAAATCACCAGTACTTTCACTCTGGTTGCAGTTATTCCTGTTACACAATGGAGAAACTGTTGCATTTTTAATGTATTTTATGCTTCTGCCGTTGTACTCAAAGTCCCTAACTATTCGATCTGGCGGAGCAACGCCCTGGAGTTAGGCCTAGGTTGCCCGGAAGGTAGAAATGACCATAACTTTCACACTGTTTGCAATCATTCATTTTATACGTTGGAAATGCTGTTGTATCTATATTGTATTTTATGCTTCTGGAGTTGACTCCTAAGGCCGTAGCTATTCGATGTGGTGGAGCAACGCCCTAGAGTGAAACCTAGGTTGCCCGGAACGTAGAAATGACCATTACTTTCACACTGGTTGCAATTATACATTTTATACGATGGAAACACTGTTATAATTATGTTGCATTTTCTTCTCCTGGCGTTGACTTCTTAGGCCCTAACTATTCGATCTGGTGGAGTACCGCCCTAGAGTGAAGCCTAGGTTGCCCGGAACGTAGAAATCACCAGTACTTTCACTCTGGTTGCAGTTATTCCTGTTACACAATGGAGAAACTGTTGCATTTTTAATGTATTTTATGCTTCTGCCGTTGTACTCAAAGTCCCTAACTATTCGATCTGGTGGAGCAAGGCCCTGGAGTTAAGCCTAGGTTGCCCGGAACGTAGAAGTGACCATAACTTTCACACTGGTTGCAATTATTCCTTCTATACGATGGAAAAACTGTTGTATTTTTATTGTGTTTTATGCTTCTGGCGTTGACTTCTTAGTCGCTAGCTATTCGATCTGGTGGAGCAACGCCCTACAGCGAAACCTAGGCTGCCCGGAACCTAGAAATCACCTTTACTTTCACACTGTTTGCAAATATACATTATATACGATGGAAAAACTGTTCTATTTATTTTGTATTTTATGCTTCACGCGTTGACTTCTAAGGGCCTAGCTATTCGATCTGGTGGAGCAACGCCCTAGAGTGAAGCCTAGGTTGCCCGGAACGTAGAAATGACCGTTACATTCACAATGTTTGCAATCATTCATTGTATACGATGGAAAAACTCTTGTATTTATATTGTATTTTATGCTTCTGGCGTTGACTTCTTAGGCCCTAACTATTCGGTCTGGTGGACCAACACCCGAGAGTGAAGCCTAGGTCGCCCGGACCTATGACCATCACTTTCACTCTGGTTGCAATCATTCCTGTTATACGTTGGAAAAACTGTTGTACATTTATTGTATTTTATGCTTCGGGCGTTGACTACTAAGGCCGTAGCTAGACGATGTGGTGTAGCAACGGCCTAGAGTGAAGCCTAGGTTGCCCGGAACGTAGAAATGACCTGTACTTTCACACTGGTTGCAATTATTCCTGTTATACGATGGTAAAACTGTTGCATTTTTATTGTATTTTATGCTTCTGGCGTTAAATTCTAAGTCCCTAACTATGCGATCTGGTGGAGCAAAGTCCTACAGTTAAGCCTAGGTTACCCGGAACTTAGAAATGGCCTTTACTTTCACGCTGTTTCCAGATATACATCACATACGATGGAAAAGCTGTTGTATTTGTATTGTATTTTATGCTTCTGTCTGTGACTTCTTAGGCCCTAACTATTCGATCTGGTGGAACAACGCCCTAGAGTGAAGCCTAGGTTGCCCGGAACGTAGAACTGACCATAACTTTCACACTGGTTGCAATTATTTGATTTATACAATGGAAAAACTGTTCTATTTATTTTGTATTTTATGCTTCTGGCGTTGACTTCTAAGGCCATTGCTATTCGATCTGGTGGAGCAATGCCTCAGAGTTAAGTCTAGGATGCCCGGAACGTAGAAATGGCCATTACTTTCACACTGGTTGCAATTACTCGTTTTATACGATGGAAAGACTATTGTATTTATATTGTATTTTATGCTTCCGGCGCAGACTTCTAAGTCCCTTGCTATTCGAACTGGTGGAGCAACGCCCTAGAGTGAAGCCTCGGCTGCCCGGAACGTAGAAATGACTGTTACTTTCATACTGTTTGCAAAGATACATTATATACGACGGAAAAGCTGGTGAATTTATATTGTATTTTATGCCTCTGGCGTTGACTTCTTAGGTCCTAACTATTTGATCTGGTGGAGCACCGGCCTAGAGTGAAGCCTAGGTTGCCCGGAAAGTAGAAATGACCTGTACTTTCACACTGGTTGCAGTTATTCCTGTTATACGATGGAAAAACTGTTGCATTTTTATTGTATTTTATGCTTCTGGCGTTGAATTCTAAGTCCCTAACTATGCGATCTGGTGGAGAAACGCCCTACAGTTAAGCAGAGGTTGCCCGGAACGTAGAAATGACCTTTACTTTCACACTGTTCGCAAATATACAGTATATACGATGCAAAAACTGTTGTATCTATTTTGTATTTTATGCTTCTGGCGCTGACTTCTTAGGTCCTAACTATTGGATCTGGTGGAGCAACGCCCAGGGGTGAAGCCTGGGTTGCTCGGAACGTAGAAATGACCATATCTATCATACTGGTTGCAACTATTCCTGTTATACGATGGACAAACTGCTGCATCTTTATTGTATTTTATGCTTCGGGCGCAGACTTCTAAGGCACTAACAATTCGATCTGGTGGAGCACCGCCCTGTAGTGAAGCCTAGGTTGCCCGGAACGTAGAAATGACCTGTACTTTCACACTGGTTGCAGTTATTCCTGTTATACGATGGAAAAACGGTTGCATTTTTATTGCATTTTATGCTCCTGTCGTTGAATTCTAATTCCCTAACTATGCGATCTGGTCGAGAAACGCCCTACAGTTAAGCCTAGGTTGCCCGGAACGTAGAAATGACATTTACTTTCACACTGTTTGCAAATATACATTATATACTATAGAAAAACTGTTGTATCTATTTTGTATTTTATGCTTCGGGCGTTGACTTCTAAGGCCCTAACTATTCCACCTGGTGGAGCAACGCCCTAGAGTGAACCCTAGGTTGCCCGGAACGTAGAAATGACCATCACTTTCACACTGTTTACAATTACTCCTGTTATACGATGGAAAAACTGCTGTACCTTTATTGTATTCTATGCTTCGGGCGTTGGCTTCTAAGGCCCTAACACTTCGATCTGGTGGAGCAACGCCCTAGAGCCAAGCCTAGGTTGCCCCGAACGTAGATATGGCCACTACTTTCACACTGGATGCAATTATTCGTTTTATACGATGGAAAAACTGTTGTATTTATTCTCTATTTTATGCTTCGAGCGTTCACTTCTAAGGCCCTAACTATTCGATCTGGTGGAGGAACGCCCTAGAGTCAAGCCTAGGTTGCCCGGAACGTAGAAATGACCTGTACTTTCACACTGGTTGCAATTATTCCTGTTATACGATGGAAAAACTGTTGTACTTATGTTGTATTTTATGCTTCAGGCGTTGACTTCTAAGGCCCTAACTATCCGATGTGGTTGAGCAACGCCCTAGAACAATACCTAGGTTGCCCGGAACGTAGAAATGACCATTACCTTCACGCTTGTTGCAATTATTCCTGTTATACGATGGACAAACTGTTGGATTTTGATTGTATTTTATGTTTCGGGCGTTGACTTCTAAGGCGCTAACTATTGGATGTGGTGGCCCAACGCCCTAGAGTGAAGCCTAGGTTGCCCGGAACGTAGAAATGACCATCACCTTCACTCTGGCTGCAATTATTCCTGTTATACGATGGACAAACTGTTGGATTTTGATTGTACAATATGCTTCTGGCGTTGACTTCTAATTCCCTATGTATTCGATCTGGTGGAGCAACGCCCTAGAGCGAAACCTGGATTGCCCGGAACGTAGAAATGACCTGTACTTTCACACTGGTTGCAATTATTCCTGTTATACGATGGAAAAACTGTTGCGTTTTTATTGTATTTTATGTTCTTGGCGTTAAATTCTAAGTCCCTAACTATGCGATCTGGTGGAGCAAAGTCCTACAGTTAAGCCTAGGTTACCCGGAACTTAGAAATGACCTTTACTTTCACACTGTTTCCAAATATACATCACATACGATGGAAAAGCTGTTGTATTTTTATTGTATTGTATACGTCTGGAGTTGTTTTCTTAGGCCCCAACTATTCGACCTGGTGGAGCAACGCCCTAGAGTGAAGTCTAGGTTGCACGCAACGTAGACATGCCCATTTCTTTCACACTGGTTGTAATTATTCCTGTTATACGATGGAATAACTGCTCTATTTTTATTTTATTTTGTGCATCTGGCGTTGACTTCTAAGGCCCTAGCTATTCGACCTGTTGGAGCAACGCCCTAGGGTGAAGCCTAGGTTGCGCGGAACGTAGAAATGACCATCACCTTCACTCTGGCTGCAATTTTTCCTGTTATACGATTGAAAAGCTGTTGTATCTTTATTGTATTTTATGCTTCTGTCGTTGACTCTTAGGCCCTAACTATTGGATCTGGTGGACCAACGCCATAGAGAGAAGCCTAGGTTGCCCAGAACGTGGAAATGATCATCACGTTCACATTTGATGCAATTATTCCCGTTATACGATGGAAAAACTGTTGTTCTTTTATTGTATTTTATGTTTCGGGCGTTGACTTCTAAGGCCCTAGCTATTCGATATGGTGGAGCAACGCCCTAGAGTGAAGCCTAGGTCGCCCGAAACGTAGAAATGACCATTACTTTCACTCTGGTTGCAATTATTTATGCTATACGATGGAAAACCTGTTGTATTTTTATTGTATTTTACGCTTCTGGCGTTGACTTCAAAGGCCCTAACTATTCGATCTGGCGGAGCAACGCCCTGGAGTGAAGCCTAGGTTGCGCGGAACGTAGAAATGACCATTACCTTCACACTGGTTGCAATTATGCCATTTATACGTTGGTAAAACTGTTGTATTTTTATTGTATTGTATGCGTCTGGAGTTGTTTTCTAAGGCCGCATCTATTCGACCTGGTGGAGCAACGCCCTAGAGTGAAGTATAGGTTGCACGCAACGTAGAAATGCCCATTTCTTTCACACTGGTTGTAATTATTCCTGTTATACGATGGAATAACTGCTCTACTTTTATTTTATTTTATGCTTCTGGCGTTCACTTCTAAGGCCCTAGCTATTCGATCTGCTGGAGCAACGCCCTAGGGTGAAGCCTAGGTTGCCCGGAACGTAGAAATGACCATCACCTTCACTCTGGCTGCAATTATTCCTGTTATACGATGGAAGAGCTGTTGTATCTTTATTGTATTTTATCCTTCTGTCGTTGACTTCTTAGGCCCTAACTATTGGATCTGGTGAACCAACGCCCTAGAGTGAAGCCTAGGTTCCCCAGCACGTGGATATGATCATCACGTTCACATTTGTTGCAATTATTCCCGTTATATGATGAAAAAACTGTTGTATTTTTATTGTATTTTATGTTTTGGGCATTGACTTCTAAGGCCCCAGCTATTCGATATGGTGGTTCAATGCCCTAGAGTGAAGCCTAGTTCGCCCGAAACGTAGAAATGACCATTATTTTCACTCTGGTTGCAATTATTCATGCTATACGATGGAAAAACTGTTGTATTTTTCTTGTATTTTATTCTTCTGGCGTTGACTTCTTAGGCCCTAACTATTGGATCTGGTGGAGCAACGCCCAGTTGTGAAGTCTAGGTTGTGCGGAACGTAGAAATGACCATAAATTTCACACTGGTTTCAATTATTCGTTTTATACAGTGGAAAAACTGTTGTATTTATTTTGCATTTGGTGCTTCTGTCGTTGACTTCATAGGCCCTAACTATTGGATCTGGTGGAGCAACGCCCTAGAGTGAAGCCTGGGTCGCCCGAAACGTAGAAATGACCAATACTTTCACTCTGGTTGTAATTATTCCTGTTATACGATGAAAAAACTGTTCTATTTTTATTGTACTTTATGCGTCTGGAGTTGTTTCCTAATTCCCCAACTAATCGACCTGGTGGAGCAACGCCGTAGAGTGATGTCTAGGTTGCACGGAACGTAGAAGTGACCATAGCTTTCACACTGGCTGTAATTATTCGTTTTATACGATGGAAAGACCATTGTATTTATATTGTATTTTATAGTCATGGCTTTGTCTTCTAGGGCCGTAGCTATTCGATGTGGTTGAGCAACGCCCTAGAGTGAAGCCTAGGTTGCCCGGAACGTAGAAGTGACCATAGCTTTCATACTGGTTGCAATTATTCGTTTTATACGATGGAAAAACTGTTGTATTTATTTTGTATTTGGTGCTCCTGGCGTTGACTTCTTAGGCCCTAACTATTGGATCTGGTGGAGCAACGCGCTAGAGTGAAGCATTGGTTGCCCGGAACGTAGAAATGAACATTACCTTCACACTGTTTGCGATTATTCATTTTATACGATGGTAAAACTGTTGTACATATATCGTATTTTATGCTTCTGGCGTTGACTTCTAAGGCCCTATGTATTCGATCTGGCGGAGCAATGGCTCAGTGTTAAGTCTAGGATGCCCGGAACGTAGAAATGGCCGTTACTTTCACACTGGTTGCAATTATTCATTTTATACGATGGAAAAACTGTTGTACATATATCGTGTTTTATACTTCTGGCGTTGACTTCTTAGGCCCTAACTATTAGATCTGGTGGAGCAGCGCCCTAGAGTGAAGCCTAGGTTGCCCGGGACGTAGAAATGAACATAACTATCAGACTGGTTGCAATTATTCGTTTTATACGATGGAAAGACTGTTGTATTTATATTGTATTTTATAGTTATGGCGTTGTGTTCTAGGGCCGTAGCTATTCGATGTGGTTGAGCAACGCCCTAGAGTGAAGCCTAGGTTGCCCGGAACGTAGAAATGACCATTGCTTTCATACTGGTAGCAATTATTCGTTTTATACGATGGAAAAACTGTTGTAT
Source organism: Calliopsis andreniformis (assembly GCF_051401765.1). Lineage (NCBI taxonomy): Eukaryota > Metazoa > Arthropoda > Insecta > Hymenoptera > Andrenidae > Calliopsis > Calliopsis andreniformis. Next base: position 13,502,733 of record NW_027480422.1, on the reverse strand, counting down.
TTATCTTGTATTTGGTGTTCCTGGCGTTGACTTCTAAGGCCCTAGCTATTGGATCTGGTGGACCAACGCCCTAGAGTGAAGTATAGGTTGCACGCAACGTAGAAATGCCCATTTCTTTCACACTGGTTGTAATTATTCCTGTTATACGATGGAATAACTGCTCTACTTTTATTTTATTTTATGCTTCTGGCGTTCACTTCTAAGGCCCTAGCTATTCGATCTGCTGGAGCAACGCCCTAGGGTGAAGCCTAGGTTGCCCGGAACGTAGAAATGACCATCACCTTCACTCTGGCTGCAATTATTCCTGTTATACGATGGAAGAGCTGTTGTATCTTTATTGTATTTTATCCTTCTGTCGTTGACTTCTTAGGCCCTAACTATTGGATCTGGTGAACCAACGCCCTAGAGTGAAGCCTAGGTTCCCCAGCACGTGGATATGATCATCACGTTCACATTTGTTGCAATTATTCCCGTTATATGATGAAAAAACTGTTGTATTTTTATTGTATTTTATGTTTTGGGCATTGACTTCTAAGGCCCCAGCTATTCGATATGGTGGTTCAATGCCCTAGAGTGAAGCCTAGTTCGCCCGAAACGTAGAAATGACCATTATTTTCACTCTGGTTGCAATTATTCATGCTATACGATGGAAAAACTGTTGTATTTTTCTTGTATTTTATTCTTCTGGCGTTGACTTCTTAGGCCCTAACTATTGGATCTGGTGGAGCAACGCCCAGTTGTGAAGTCTAGGTTGTGCGGAACGTAGAAATGACCATAAATTTCACACTGGTTTCAATTATTCGTTTTATACAGTGGAAAAACTGTTGTATTTATTTTGCATTTGGTGCTTCTGTCGTTGACTTCATAGGCCCTAACTATTGGATCTGGTGGAGCAACGCCCTAGAGTGAAGCCTGGGTCGCCCGAAACGTAGAAATGACCAATACTTTCACTCTGGTTGTAATTATTCCTGTTATACGATGAAAAAACTGTTCTATTTTTATTGTACTTTATGCGTCTGGAGTTGTTTCCTAATTCCCCAACTAATCGACCTGGTGGAGCAACGCCGTAGAGTGATGTCTAGGTTGCACGGAACGTAGAAGTGACCATAGCTTTCACACTGGCTGTAATTATTCGTTTTATACGATGGAAAGACCATTGTATTTATATTGTATTTTATAGTCATGGCTTTGTCTTCTAGGGCCGTAGCTATTCGATGTGGTTGAGCAACGCCCTAGAGTGAAGCCTAGGTTGCCCGGAACGTAGAAGTGACCATAGCTTTCATACTGGTTGCAATTATTCGTTTTATACGATGGAAAAACTGTTGTATTTATTTTGTATTTGGTGCTCCTGGCGTTGACTTCTTAGGCCCTAACTATTGGATCTGGTGGAGCAACGCGCTAGAGTGAAGCATTGGTTGCCCGGAACGTAGAAATGAACATTACCTTCACACTGTTTGCGATTATTCATTTTATACGATGGTAAAACTGTTGTACATATATCGTATTTTATGCTTCTGGCGTTGACTTCTAAGGCCCTATGTATTCGATCTGGCGGAGCAATGGCTCAGTGTTAAGTCTAGGATGCCCGGAACGTAGAAATGGCCGTTACTTTCACACTGGTTGCAATTATTCATTTTATACGATGGAAAAACTGTTGTACATATATCGTATTTTATACTTCTGGCGTTGACTTCTTAGGCCCTAACTATTAGATCTGGTGGAGCAGCGCCCTAGAGTGAAGCCTAGGTTGCCCGGGACGTAGAAATGAACATAACTATCAGACTGGTTGCAATTATTCGTTTTATACGATGGAAAGACTGTTGTATTTATATTGTATTTTATAGTTATGGCGTTGTGTTCTAGGGCCGTAGCTATTCGATGTGGTTGAGCAACGCCCTAGAGTGAAGCCTAGGTTGCCCGGAACGTAGAAATGACCATTGCTTTCATACTGGTAGCAATTATTCGTTTTATACGATGGAAAAACTGTTGTATTTATCTTGTATTTGGTGTTCCTGGCGTTGACTTCTAAGGCCCTAGCTATTGGATCTGGTGGACCAACGCCCTAGAGTGAAGCCTAGGTTGCCCGGAACGTAGAAATGACCATAACATTCATACTGGTTGCAATTACTCGTTTTATACGATGGAAAAACTGTTGCATTTAAATTTTATTTTATGCTTCTAGCGTTGACTTCTAAGTCCCTAGCTATTCGCTCTCGTGGAGCAACGCCCTAGAGTGAAGCCTAGGTTGCCCGGGACGTAGAAATGACCATCACCTTCACTCCGGTTGCAATTATTCCTGTTATGAGATGGAAAAACTGTTGTATTTATATTATATTTTATGCTTCAGGCGTTGACTTCTAAGGCCGTAGCTATTCGATGTGGTGGAGCAACGCCCTAGAGTGAAGCCTAGGTTGCCCGGAACGTAGAAATGACCATAGCTTTCACACTGGTTGCAATTATTCCTGTTATACAAGGGAAAAACTGTTGTATTTATATTGTATTTTATGCTTCTGTCGTTGACTTCTTAGGCCCTAACTATTCGATCTGGTGGAGCATGGCCCTAGAGTGAAGCCTAGGTTGCCCGGAATGTAGAAATGACCATCACTTTCACACTGGTTGCAATTATTCTTGTTATACGATGGAAAAACTGTTGTATTTATTTTGTATTTTATGCCTCTGGCGTTGACTCCTAAGGCCGTAGCTATTCGATGTGGTGGAGCAACGCCCTAGAGTGAAGCCTAGGTTGCCCGGAACGTAGAAATGACCATGTCTTTCACACTGCTTGCAATTACTCCTGTTATACGATGGAAAAACTGTTGTATTTATATTATATTGTATGCTTCAGACGTTGACTTCTAAGGCCGTAGCTATTCGATGTGGTGGCGAAACGCTCTAGAGTGAAGCCTAGGTTGCCCGGAAAGTAGAAATGACCATTACCTCCACACTGTTTGCAATTATTCATTTTATACGATGGAAAAGCTGTTGTATTTATATTGTATTTTATGCTTCTCGAATTGACTTCTAAGGCCGTAGCCATTCGGTGTGGTGGGCAACGCCCAAGAGTGAAACCTAGGTTGCCCGGAACGTAGGAATGACCATTACTTTCACACTGGTTGCAATTATTCCTTTTATACGATGGAAAAACTGTTGTATTTTTATTGTATTTTATGCTTCTGGCGTTGACTTCTAAGTCCCTAGCTATTCGATCTGGTGGAGCAACGCCCTACAGCGAAACCTAGGTTGCCCGGAACGTAGAAATGATCTTTACTTTCACACTGTTTGCAAATATACATTATATACGATGGAAAATCTGTTGTATTTATATTGTATTTTATGCTTCTGGCGTTGACTTCTTAGGCCCTAACTATTCGATCTGGTGGAACAATGCACTAGAGTGAAGCCTAGTTTGCCCGGAACGTAGAAATGACCATTACTTTCACACTGGTTGCAATTATTCCTTTTATACGATGGAAAAACTGTTGTATTTTTATTGTATTTTATGCTTCTGGCGTTGACTTCTAAGTCCCTAGCTCTTCGATCTGGTGGAGCAACGCCCGACAGCGAAACCTAGGTTGCCCGGAACGTAGAAATGACCTTTACTTTCACACTGTTTGCAAATATACATTATATACGGTGGAAAAGCTGTTGTATTTATATTGTATTTTATGCTTCTGGCGTTGTCTTCTTAGGCCCTAACTATTCGATCTGGTGGAACAATGCCCTAGAGTGAAGCCTAGGTTGCCCGGAACGTAGAAATGACCATAGCTTTCACACTGGTTGCAATTATTCCTGTTATACAAGGGAAAAACTGTTGTATTTATATTGTATTTTATGCTTCTGGCGTTGACTTCTTAGGCCCTAACTATTCGGTCTGGTGGAGCAACGCCATAGAGTGAAGCCTAGGTTGCACGGAATGTAGAAATGCCCATTACTTTCACTCTGGTTGTAATTATTCCTGTTATACGATGGAATAACTGTTGTATTTATATTTTATTTTATGCTTCTGGCGTTGACATCTAAGGCCCTAACTATTCGATGTGGTGGAGCTACGCCACAGAGCGAAACCTAGGTTGCTCGGAACGTAGAAATGACCATTACTTTCACACTGGTTGCAATTATACCTGTTATAAGATTGACAAACTGTTGGATTTTTAATGTACTTTATGCTTCTGGCGTTGACTTCTAAGGCCCTATGTATTCGATCTGGCGGAGCAATGGCTCAGTGTTAAGTCTAGGATGCCCGGAACGTAGAAATGGCCGTTACCTTCACACTGGTTGCAATTGTTCCTGTTATACGGTGGAAAAACTGTTGTACTTATATTATATTTTATGCTTCTGGCGTTGACTTCTTAGGCCCTAGCTATTGGATCTGGTGGACCAACGCCCTAGAGTGAAGCCTAGGTTGCCCGGAACGTAGAAATGACCATAACATTCATACTGGTTGCAATTATTCGTCTTATGCGATGGAAAAACTGTTGTATTTTTATTTTATTTTATGCTTCTAGCGTTGACTTCTAAGTCCCTAGCTATTCGATCTCGTGGAGCAACGCCCTAGAGTGAAGCCTAGGTTGCCCGGGACGTAGAAATGACCATCACCTTCACTCTGGTTGCAATTATTCCTGTTATGCGATGGAAAAACTTTTGTATTTATATTATATTTTATGCTTCAGGCGTTGATTTCTAAGGCCGTAGCTATTCGATGTGGTGGAGCAACGCCCTAGAGTGAAGCCTATGTTGCCCGGAACGTAGAAATGACCATCACTACCACACTCTTTGCAATTATTCATGTTATACAGTGGAAAAACTGTTGTATTTATATTGCATTTTATGCTTCCGGCATTGACTTCTAAGGCCCTAACTATTCGATGTGGTGGAGCAACGCCCTAGAGTGAAGCCTAGGTTGCCCGAAACGTAGAAATGACCATAGCTTTCACACTGGTTGCAACTATTCCTGTTATACGATGGACAAACTGTTGGATTTTTAATGTACTTTATGCTTCTGGCGTTGACTTCTAAGGCCCCATGTATTCGATCTGGTGGAGCAATGTCTCTGTGTTAAGTCTAGGATTCCCGGAACGTAGAAATGGCCGTTACTTTCACACTGGTTGCAATTACTCATTTTATGCGATGGAAAAACTGTTATACATATATCGTATTTTATGCTTCTGGCATTGACTTCTTAGGCCCTAACTATTAGATCTGGTGGAGCAGCGCCCTAGAGTGAAGCCTAGGTTGCCCGGGACGTAGAAATGAACATAACTATCAGACTGGTTCCAATTATTCGTTTTATACGATGGAAAGACTGTTGTATTTATATTGTATTTTATAGTTATGGCATTGTGTTCTAGGGCCGTAGCTATTCGATGTGGTTGAGCAACGCCCTAGAGTGAAGCCTAGGTTGCCCGGAACGTAGAAATGACCATTGCTTTCATACTGGTAGCAATTATTCGTTTTATACGATGGAAAAACTGTTGTATTTATCTTGTATTTGGTGTTCCTGGCGTTGACTTCTTAGGCCCTAGCTATTTGATCTGGTGGACCAACGCCCTAGAGTGAAGCCTAGGTTGCCCGGAACGTAGAAATGACCATAACATTCATACTGGTTGCAATTACTCGTTTTATACGATGGAAAAACTGTTGCATTTTTATTTTATTTTATGCTTCTAGCGTTGACTTCTAAGTCCCTAGCTATTCGCTCTCGTGGAGCAACGCCCTAGAGTGAAGCGTAGGTTGCCCGGGACGTAGAAATGACCATCACCTTCACTCCGGTTGCAATTATTCCTGTTATGCGATGGAAAAACTGTTGTATTTATACTGTATTTCATGCTTCAGGCGTTGACTTCTAAGGCCCTAACTATTCGATGTGGTGGAGCAACGCCCTAGAGCGAAACCTAGGTTGCCCGGAACGTAGAAATGACCAGAACCTTCATACTGATTGCAATTATTCGTCTTATACGATTGAAAAACTGTTGTACTTATATTGTATGTTATGCCTCTGGCGTTGACTCCTAAGGTCGTAGCTATTCGATGTGGTGGAGCAACGCCCTAGCGTGGAGCCGAGGTTGCCCGGAACGTAGAAATAACCATTACTTCCACACTGTTTGCAATTATTCATTTTAAACAATGGAAAAACTGTTGTATTTATATTGTATTTTATAGATATGGCGTTGACTTCTAAGGCCGTAGCTATTCGATGTGGTGGAGCAATGCCCTAGTGTGAAGCCTAGGTTGCCTGGAACGTAGAAATGACCATACCTTTCACACTGGTTGCAATTACTCGTGTTATACAAGGGAATAACTGTTGTATTTATATTGCAGTTAATGCTTCTGGCGTTGACTTCTTAGGCCCTAACTATTCGATCTGGTGGAGCAACGCCGTAGAGTGAAGCCTAGGATGCCCGGAACTTAGAAATTGCCATGCCTTTCACACTGGTTGCAATTATTCGTATTATACGATGGAAAAACTGTTGTATTTTTCTTGTGTTTTATGCGTCTGGAGTTGTTTTCTAAGGCCCTAACTATTCGACCTGGTGGAGCAACGCTCTAGAGAGAAGCCTCGATTGCCCGGAACGTAGAAGTGACCATTACCTTCCGGCTTGTTGCAATTATTCCTGTTGTACGATGAAAAAGCCGCTGTATTTTTATTGTATTTTATGCGTCTGGAGTTATATACTAAGGCCCTAACTATTCGATGTGGTGGAGCAACGCCCTAGAGCGAAACCTAGGTTGCCCGGAACGTAGAAATGACCATTACTTTCACACTGGTTGCAATTATTCCTGTTATACGATGGACAAATTGTTGGATTTTTATTGTACGTTATGCTTCTAGCGTTGACTTCTTAGGCCCTAACTATTGGATCTGGTGGAGCAACGCCTCCAGTGAAGCCTAGGTTGCCCGGAACGTAGAAATGACCATAACCTTCATACTGATTGCAATTATTCGTTTTATACGAAGGAAAAACTGTTGTTCTTATATTGTATGTTATGCCTCTGGCGTTGACTCCTAAGGCCGTAGCTATTCGAGGTGGTGGAGCAACGCCCTAGCGTGGAGCCTAGGTTGCCCGGAACGTAGATATGACCATACCTTTCACACTGGTTGCAATTATTCCTGTTATACCAGGGAAAAACTGTTGTATTTATATTGTATTTTATGCTTCTGGCGTCGACTTCCTGGGCCCTAACTATTGTATCTGGAGGAGCAACGCCCTAGAGTGAAACCTATGTTGCCCGGAACGTAGAAGTGTCCATTGCTTTCACACTGGTTGCAATTATTCGTATTATACGATGGAAAAACTGTTGTATTTATATTGTATTTTATGCTTCTGGTGTAGACCTCTTAGGTCCTAGCTATTCGATCTGGAGGAACAACGCCCTAGAGTGAAGCCTAGGTTGCCCGGAACGTAGAAATGGCCATTGCTTTCACACTGGTTGCAATTATTCGTATTATGCGATGGAAAAACTGTTTTATTTATATTGTATTTTATGCTTCTGGTGTAGACTTCTTAGGTCCTAGCTATTCGATCTGGAGGAACAACGCCCTAGAGTGAAGCCTAGGTTGCCCGGAACGTAGAAATGACCATAACCTTCATACTGAATGCAATTATTCCTGTTATACAAGGGAATAACTGTTGTATTTATATTGCAGTTTATGCTTCTGGCGTTGACTTCTTAGGCCCTAACTATTCGATCTGGTGGAGCAACGCCCTAGAGTGAAGCCTAGGTTGCACGGAATGTAGAAATGCCCATTACTTTCACTCTGGTTGTAATTATTCCTGTTATACGATGGAATAACTGTTGTATTTATATTTTATTTTATGCTTCTGGCGTTGACATCTAAGGCCCTAACTATTCGATGTGGTGTAGCTACGCCACAGAGCGAAACCTAGGTTGCTCGGAACGTAGAAATGACCATTACTTTCACACTGGTTGCAATTATACCTGTTATAAGATTGACAAACTGTTGGATTTTTAATGTACTTTATGCTTCTGGCGTTGACTTCTAAGGCCCTATGTATTCGATCTGGCGGAGCAATGGCTCAGTGTTAAGTCTAGGATGCCCGGAACGTAGAAATGGCCGTTACCTTCACACTGGTTGCAATTGTTCCTGTTATACGGTGGAAAAACTGTTGTACTTATATTATATTTTATGCTTCTGGCGTTGACTTCTTAGGCCCTAACTATTAGATCTGGTGGAGCAGCGCCCTATAGTGAAGCCTAGGTTGCCCGGGACGTTAAATGACCATAACTATCAGACTGGTTGCAATTATTCGTTTTATACGATGGAAAGACTGTTGTATTTATATTGTATTTTATAGTTATGGCGTTGTGTTCTAGGGCCGTAGCTATTCGATGTGGTTGAGCAACGCCCTAGAGTGAAGCCTAGGTTGCCCGGAACGTAGAAATGACCATTGCTTTCATACTGGTAGCAATTATTCGTTTTATACGATTGAAAAACTGTTGTACTTATATTGTATGTTATGCCTCGGGCGTTGACTCCTAAGGTCGTAGCTATTCGATGTGGTGGAGCAACGCCCTAGCGTGGAGCCGAGGTTGCCCGGAACGTAGAAATAACCATTACTTCCACACTGTTTGCAATTATTCATTTTAAACAATGTAAAAACTGTTGTATTTATATTGTATTTTATAGATATGGCGTTGACTTCTAAGGCCGTAGCTATTCGATGTGGTGGAGCAATGCCCTAGTGTGAAGCCTAGGTTGCCTGGAACGTAGAAATGACCATACCTTTCACACTGGTTGCAATTATTCCTGTTATACAAGGGAATAACTGTTGTATTTATATTGCAGTTTATGCTTCTGGCGTTGACTTCTTAGGCCCTAACTATTCGATCTGGTGGAGCAACGCCGTAGAGTGAAGCCTAGGATGCCCGGAACGTAGAAATGACCATTACTTTCACACTGGTTGCAATTATTCCTGTTATACGATGGACAAATTGTTGGATTTTTATTGTACGTTATGCTTCTGGCGTTGACTTCTTAGGCCCTAACTATTGGATCTGGTGGAGCAACGCCTCCAGTGAAGCCTAGGTTGCCCGGAACGTAGAAATGACCATAACCTTCATACTGATTGCAATTATTCGTTTTATACGATGGAAAAACTGTTGTTCTTATATTGTATGTTATGCCTCTGGCGCTGACTCCTAAGGCCGTAGCTATTCGAGGTGGTGGAGCAACGCCCTAGCGTGGAGCCTAGGTTGCCCGGAACGTAGATATTACCATACCTTTCACACTGGTTGCAATTATTCCTGTTATACCAGGGAAAAACTGTTGTATTTATATTGTATTTTATGCTTCTGGCGTCGACTTCCTGGGCCCTAACTATTGTATCTGGAGGAGCAACGCCCTAGAGTGAAGCCTATGTTGCCCGGAACGTAGAAGTGGCCATTGCTTTCACACTGGTTGCAATTATTCGTATTATACGATGGAAAAACTGTTGTATTTATATTGTATTTTATGCTTCTGGTGTAGACTTCTTAGGTCCTAGCTATTCGATCTGGAGGAACAACGCCCTAGTGTGAAGCCTAGGCTGCCCGGAACGTAGAAATGGCCATTGCTTTCACACTGGTTGCAATTATTCGTATTATGCGATGGAAAAACTGTTGTATTTATATTGTATTTTATGCTTCTGGTGTAGACTTCTTAGGTCCGAGCTATTCGATCTGGAGGAACAACGCCCTAGAGTGAAGCCTAGGTTGCCCGGAACGTAGAAATGACCATAACCTTCATACTGAATGCAATTATTCCTGTTATACAAGGGAATAACTGTTGTATTTATATTGCAGTTTATGCTTCTGGCGTTGACTTCTTAGGCCCTAACTATTCGATCTGGTGGAGCAACGCCGTAGAGTGAAGCCTAGGATGCCCGGAACTTAGAAATTGCCATGCCTTTCACACTGGTTGCAATTATTCGTATTATACGATGGAAAAACTGTTGTATTTTTCTTGTGTTTTATGCGTCTGGAGTTGTTTTCTAAGGCCCTAACTATTCGACCTGGTGGAGCAACGCCCTAGAGTGAAGCCTAGGTTGAACGGAACATAGAAATGCCCATTACTTTCACACTGGTTGTAATTATTCCTGTTATACGATGGAATAACTGTTGTATTTATATTTTATTTTATGCCTCTTGCGTTGACTTCTTAGGCCCTAGCTATTCGATCTGGTGGTGCAACGCTCTAGGGTTAAGCCTAGGTTGCCCGGAACTTAGAAGTGACCGTCACCTTCACTCTCGTTGCTATTATTCCTGTTATACGATGGAAAAATTGTTGTATTTTTATTGTATTTTATGCTTCGGGCGTTGACTTCTAAGGCCGTAGCTATTCGATCTGGTATAGCAACGCCCTAGAGTTAAGTCTAGGATGCCCGGAACGTAGAAATGGCCATTGCTTTCACACTGGTTGTAATTATTCGTATTATACGATGGAAAAACTGTTGTATTTATATTGTATTTTAACCTTCTGGCGTTGACTTCTAAGGCCGTAGCTATTCGATGTGGTGCAGCAACGCCCTGGAGTGAAGCCTAGGTTGCCCTGATCGTAGAAATGACCATATCTTTCACACTGGTTGCAATTATTCCTGTTAATCGATGGAAAAACTGTTGTGTCTCTATTGTATTTTATGCTTCTGGCGTTGACTTCTTAGGCCGTAACTATTCGATCTGGTGGAGCAACGCCCTAGAGTGAAGCCTAGGTTGCACGGAACGTAGTAATGCTCATTACTTTCACACTGCTTGTAATTATTCCTGTTATATGATGGAATAACTGTTGTATTCATATTTTATTTTATGCTTCTGGCGTTGGCTTCTAAGGCCCTAGCTATTTGATCTGGTGGTGCAACGCTCTAGGGTGAAGCCTAGGTTGCCCGGAACGTAGAAATGGCCATTGCTTTCACACTGGTTGCAATTATTCGTATTATGCGATGGAAAAACTGTTGTATTTATATTGTATTTTATGCTTCTGGTGTAGACTTCTTAGGTCCTAGCTATTCGATCTGGAGGAACAACGCCCTAGAGTGAAGCCTAGGTTGCCCGGAACGTAGAAATGACCATAACCTTCATACTGAATGCAATTATTCGTTTTATACGATGGAATAAGTGTTGTACTTATATTCTATGTTATGCCTCTGGCGTTGACTTCTAAGGCCGCAGCTATTCGATGTGGTGGAGCAGCGCCCTAGAGTGAAGCCTAGGTTGCCCGGAACGTAGAAATGACCATACCTTTCACACTGGTTGCAATTATTCCTGTTATACAAGGGAAAAACTGTTGTATTTATATTGTGTTTTATGCTTCTGGCGTTGACTTCCTGGGCCCTAGCTATTCTATTTGGAGGAGCAACGCCCTAGAGTGAAGCCTAGGTTGCCCGGTATGAAGAAATGACCATCACTTTCACACTGGTGGCAATTATTCCTGTTATACGATGGAAAAACTTTTGTATTTTTATTGTATTTTAAGCTTCGGGCGCTGACTTCTAAGGTCCTAACTATTGGATCTGGTGGAGCAACGCCCTAGGGTGAAGCCTAGGTTGCCCGGAACGTAGAAATGACCATAACTTTCATACTGGTTGCTATTATTCGTTTAATACGATGGAAAAACTATTGTATTTATATTGTATTTAATGCTTCTGGCGTTGACTTCTAAGGCCATAGCTATTGGATGTGGTCGAGCAACGCCCTAGAGTGAAGCCTAGGTTGCCCGTATTGTAGAATTGACCATATCTTTCATTCTGGTTGCAATTATTCCTGTTATACGATGGAAAAACTGTTGTATTTCTATCCTATTTTATGCTTCTGGCGTTGACTTCTTAGGACCTAACTATTCGACCTGGTGGAGCAACGCCCTAGAGAGAAGCCTGGATTGCCCGGAACGTAGAAATGACCATTACCTTCAGGCATGTTGCAATTGTTCCTGTTATAGGATGAAAGAACTGTTGTATTTTTCTTGTGTTTTATGCGTCTGGATTTGTTTCTAAGGCCCTAACTATTCGACCTGGTGGAGCAACGCCCTAGAGTGAAGCCTAGGTTGCACGGAACGTAGAAATGCCCATTACTTTCACACTGGTTGTAATTATTCCTGTTATATGATGGAATAACTGTTGTATTTATATTTTATTTTATGCTGCTGGCGTTGACTTCTAAGGCCCTAGCTATTTGATCTGGTGGTGCAACGCTCTAGGGTGAAGCTTAGGTTGCCCGGAACTTAGAAATGCCCATTACTTTCACACTGGTTGTAATATTCCTGTTACACGATGGAATAACTATTGTGTTTTTATTTTATTTTGTGCTTCTGGCGTTGACTCCTAAGGCCGTAGCTATTCGATGTGGTGCAGCAACGCCCTAGGGTGAAGCCTAGGTTGCCCGGAACGTAGAAATGACCATGTCTTTCACACTGGTTGCAATTATTCATTTTATACAATGGAAAAACTGTTGTATTTATATTGTTTTTTATAGTTATGGCGTTGACTTCTAAGGCCGTAGCTATTCGATGTGGTAGAGCAATGCCCTAGAGTGAAGCCTAGGATGCCCGCAACGTAGAAATGACCATTACTTCCACACTGTTTGCAATTATTCCTTATATACGATGGAAAAACTGTTGTATTTCTATTGCATTTTACGCTTCTGGCGTTGACTTCTTAGGCCCTAACTATTCGACCTGGTGGAGCAACGCTCTAGAGAGAAGCCTAGATTGCCCGGAACGTAGAAGTGAACATTACCTTCCGGCTTGTTGCAATTATTCCTGTTGTACGATGAAAAAGCCGCTGTATTTTTATTGTATTTTATGCGTCTGGAGTTGTATTCTGAGGCCCTAACTATTCGATGTGGTGGAGCAACGCCCTAGAGCGAAACCTAGGTTGCCCGGAACGTAGAAATGACCAGAACCTTCATACTGATTGCAATTATTCGTCTTATACGATTGAAAAACTGTTGTACTTATATTGTATGTTATGCCTCTGGCGTTGACTCCTAAGGTCGTAGCTATTCGATGTGGTGGAGCAACGCCCTAGCGTGGAGCCGAGGTTGCCCGGAACGTAGAAATAACCATTACTTCCACACTGTTTGCAATTATTCATTTTAAACAATGGAAAAACTGTTGTATTTATATTGTATTTTATAGATATGGAGTTGACTTCTAAGGCCGTAGCTATTCGATGTGGTGGAGCAATGCCCTAGTGTGAAGCCTAGGTTGCCTGGAACGTAGAAATGACCATACCTTTCACACTGGTTGCAATTATTCCTGTTATACAAGGGAATAACTGTTGTATTTATATTGCAGTTTATGCTTCTGGCGTTGACTTCTTAGGCCCTAACTATTCGATCTGGTGGAGCAACGCCGTAGAGTGGAGCCTAGGATGCCCGGAACTTAGAAATGGCCATGCCTTTCACACTGGTTGCAATTATTCGTATTATACGATGGAAAAACTGTTGTATTTATATTGTATTTTATGCTTCTGGAGTTGTTTTCTAAGGCCCTAACTATTCGACCTGGTGGACCAACGCCCTAGAGTGAAGCCTAGGTTGCCCGGAACGTAGAACTGACCATAAATTTCACACTGGTTGCAATTATTCGTTTTATACCGTGGAAAAACTGTTGTATTTATAATGTATTTTTTGCGTCTGGAGTTGTTTTCTAAGGCCCTAACTATTCGACCTGGTGGAGCAACGCCCTAGAGAGAAGCCTAGATTTCCCGGAACGTAGAAGTGACCATTACCTTCAGGCATGTTGCAATTGTTCCTGTTATACGATGAAAGAACTGTTGTATTTTTCTTGTGTTTTATGCGTCTGGAGTTGTTTTCTAAGGCCCTAACTATTCGACCTGGTATAGCAACGCCCTAGAGTTAAGTCTAGGATGCCCGGAACGTAGAAATGGCCATTGCTTTCACACTGGTTGCAATTATTCGTATTATACGATGGAAAAACTGTTGTATTTATATTGTATTTTAACCTTCTGGCGTTGACTTCTAAGGCCGTAGCTATTCGATGTGGTGCAGCAACGCCCTGGAGTGAAGCCTAGGTTGCCCTGATCGTAGAAATGACCATATCTTTCACACTGGTTGCATTTATTCCTGTTAATCGATGGAAAAACTGTTGTATCTCTATTGTATTTTATGCTTCTGGCGTTGACTTCTTAGGCCGTAACTATTCGATCTGGTGGAGCAACGCCCTAGAGAGAAGCCTAGATTTCCCGGAACGTAGAAATGACCGTTACATTCAGGCATGTTGCAATTGTTCCTGTTATAGGATGAAAGAAATGTTGTATTTTTCTTGTGTTTTATGCGTCTGGAGTTGTTTTCTAAGGCCCTAACTATTCGACCTGGTGGAGCAACGCCCTAGAGTGAAGCCTAGGTTGCACGGAACGTAGAAATGCCCATTACTTTCACACTAATTGTAATTATTCCAGTTATATGATGGAATAACTGTTGTATTTATATTTTATTTTATGCTTCTGGCGTTGACTTCTAAGGCCCTAGCTATTTGATCTGGTGGTGCAACGCTCTAGGGTGAAGCCTAGGTTGCCCGGAACTTAGAAATGCCCATCACTTTCACACTGGTTATAATTATTGCTGTTACACGATGGAATAACTGTTGTATTTTTATTTGATTTTGTGCTTCTGGCGTTGACTCCTAAGGCCGTAGCTATTCGATGTGGTGGAGCAACGCCCTAGGGTGAAGCCTAGGATGCCCGCAACGTAGAAATGACCATTACTTCCACACTGTTTGCAATTATTCCTGTTATACGATGGAAAAACTGTTGTATTTCTATTGTATTTTATGCTTCTGACGTTGACTTCTTAGGCCCTAACTATTCGACCTGGTGGAGCAACGCTCCAGAGAGAAGCCTAGATTGCCCGGAACGTAGAAGTGACCATTACCTTCCGGCTTGTTGCAATTATTCCTGTTGCACGATGAAAAAGCCGCTGTATTTTTATTGTATTTTATGCGTCTGGAGTTATATACTAAGGCCCTAACTATTCGATGTGGTGGAGCAACGCCCTAGGGCGAAACCTAGGTTGCCCGGAACGTAGAAATGACCATTACTTTCACACTGGTTGCAATTATTCCTGTTATACGATGGACAAATTGTTGTATTTTTATTGTACGTTATGCTTCTGGCGTTGACTTCTTAGGCCCTAACTATTGGATCTGGTGGAGCAACGCCTCCAGTGAAGCCTAGGTTGCCCGGAACGTAGAAATGACCATAACCTTCATACTGATTGCAATTATTCGTTTTATACGATTGAAAAACTGTTGTTCTTATATTGTATGTTATGCCTCTGGCGTTGACTCCTAAGGCCGTAGCTATTCGAGGTGGTGGAGCAACGGCCTAGCGTGGAGCCTAGGTTGCCCGGAACGTAGAAATAACCATTACTTCCACACTGTTTGCAATTATTCATTTTATACAATGGAAAAACTGTTGTATTTATATTGTATTTTATAGATATGGCGTTGACTTCTAAGGCCGTAGCTATTCGATGTGGTGGAGCAATGCCCTAGTGTGAAGCCTAGGTTGCCTGGAACGTTGAAATGACCATACCTTTCACACTGGTTGCAATTATTCCTGTTATACAAGGGAACAACTGTTGTATTTATATTGCAGTTTATGCCTCTGGCGTTGTCTTCTTAGGCCCTAACTATTCGATCTGGTGGAACAACGCCCCAGAGTGAAGCCTATGTTGCCCGGAACGTAGAAATGGCCATTGCTATCACACTGGTTGCAATTATTCGTATTATACGATGGAAAAACTGTTGTATTTATATTGTATTTTATGCTTCTGGTGTATACTTCTTAGGTCCTAGCTATTCGATCTGGAGGAACAACGCCCTAGAGTGAAGCCTAGGTTGCCCGGAACGTAGAAATGGCCATTGCTTTCACACTGGTTGCAATTATTCCTGTTATACAAGGGAACAACTGTTGTATTTATATTGCAGTTTATGCCTTTGGCGTTGTCTTCTTAGGCCCTAACTATTCGATCTGGTGGAACAACGCCCCAGAGTGAAGCCTATGTTGCCCGGAACGTAGAAATGGCCATTGCTTTCACACTGGTGGCAATTATTCCTGTTATACGATGGAAAAACTTTTGTATTTTTATTGTATTTTAAGCTTCGGGCGCTGACTTCTAAGGTCCTAACTATTGGATCTGGTGGAGCAACGCCCTAGGGTGAAGCCTAGGTTGCCCGGAACGTAGAAATGACCATAACTTTCATACTGGTTGCTATTATTCGTTTAATACGATGGAAAAACTATTGTATTTATATTGTATTTAATGCTTGTGGCGTTGACTTCTAAGGCCATAGCTATTGGATGTGGTCGAGCAACGCCCTAGAGTGAAGCCTAGGTTGCCCGTATTGTAGAATTGACCATATCTTTCATTCTGGTTGCAATTATTCCTGTTATACGATGGAAAAACTGTTGTATTTCTATTCTATTTTATGCTTCTGGCGTTGACTTCTTAGGACCTAACTATTCGACCTGGTGGAGCAACGCCCTAGAGAGAAGCCTAGATTGCCCGGAACGTAGAAATGACCATTACCTTCAGGCATGTTGCAATTGTTACTGTTATAGGATGAAAGAACTGTTGTATTTTTCTTGTGTTTTATGCGTCTGGATTTGTTTCTAAGGCCCTAACTATTCGACCTGGTGGAGCAACGCCCTAGAGTGAAGCCTAGGTTGCACGGAACGTAGAAATGCCCATTACTTTCACACTGGTTGTAATTATTCCTGTTATATGATGGAATAACTGTAGTATTTATATTTTATTTTATGCTAGTGGCGTTGACTTCTAAGGCCCTAGCTATTTGATCTGGTGGTGCAACGCTCTAGGGTGAAGCTTAAGTTGCCCGGAACTTAGAAGTGCCCATTACTTTCACACTGGTTGTAATTATTCCTGTTACACGATGGAATCACTGTTGTGTTTTTATTTTATTTTGTGCTTCTGGCGTTGACTCCTAAGGCGTAGCTATTCGATGTGGTGCAGCAACGCCCTAGGGTGAAGCCTAGGTTGCCCGGAACGTAGAAATGACCATGTCTTTCACACTGGTTGCAATTATTCATTATATACAATGGAAAAACTGTTGTATTTATATTGTTTTTTATAGTTATGGCGTTGACTTCTAAGGCCGTAGCTATTCGATGTGGTGCAGCAACGCCCTGGAGTGAAGCCTAGGTTGCCCTTATCGTAGGAATGACCATATCTTTCACACTGGTTGCAATTATTCCTGTTAATCGATGGAAAAACTGTTGTATCTTTATTGTATTTTATGCTTCTGGCGTTGACTTCTTAAGCCCTAACTATTCGATCTGGTGGAGCAACGCCCTAGAGAGAAGCCTAGATTTCCCGGAACGTAGAAATGACCATTACCTTCAGGCATATTACAATTGTTCCTGTTATAGGATGAAAGAACTGTTGTATTTTTCCTGTGTTTTATGCGTCTGGAGTTGTTTTCTAAGGCCCTAACTATTCGACCTGGTGGAGCAACGCCCTAGAGTGAAGCCTAGGTTGCACGGAACGTAGAAATGCCCATTACTTTCACACTGGTTGTAATTATTCCTGTTATATGATGGAATAACTGTTGTATTTATATTTTATTTTATGCTTCTGGCGTTGACTTCTAAGGCCCTAGCTATTTGATCTGGTGGTGCAACGCCCTAGAGTGAAGCCTAGGTTGAACGGAACGTAGAAATGCCCATCACTTTCACACTGGTTATAATTATTGCTGTTACACGATGGAAAAACTGTTGTATTTCTATTCTATTTTATGCTTCTGGCGTTGACTTCTTAGGACCTAACTATTCGACCTGGTGGAGCAACGCCCTAGAGAGAAGCCTAGATTGCCCGGAACGTAGAAATGACCATTACCTTCAGGCATGTTGCAATTGTTACTGTTATAGGATGAAAGAACTGTTGTATTTTTCTTGTGTTTTATGCGTCTGGATTTGTTTCTAAGGCCCTAACTATTCGACCTGGTGGAGCAACGCCCTAGAGTGAAGCCTAGGTTGCACGGAACGTAGAAATGCCCATTACTTTCACACTGGTTGTAATTATTCCTGTTATATGATGGAATAACTGTAGTATTTATATTTTATTTTATGCTAGTGGCGTTGACTTCTAAGGCCCTAGCTATTTGATCTGGTGGTGCAACGCTCTAGGGTGAAGCTTAAGTTGCCCGGAACTTAGAAGTGCCCATTACTTTCACACTGGTTGTAATTATTCCTGTTACACGATGGAATCACTGTTGTGTTTTTATTTTATTTTGTGCTTCTGGCGTTGACTCCTAAGGCGTAGCTATTCGATGTGGTGCAGCAACGCCCTAGGGTGAAGCCTAGGTTGCCCGGAACGTAGAAATGACCATGTCTTTCACACTGGTTGCAATTATTCATTATATACAATGGAAAAACTGTTGTATTTATATTGTTTTTTATAGTTATGGCGTTGACTTCTAAGGCCGTAGCTATTCGATGTGGTGCAGCAACGCCCTGGAGTGAAGCCTAGGTTGCCCTTATCGTAGGAATGACCATATCTTTCACACTGGTTGCAATTATTCCTGTTAATCGATGGAAAAACTGTTGTATCTTTATTGTATTTTATGCTTCTGGCGTTGACTTCTTAAGCCCTAACTATTCGATCTGGTGGAGCAACGCCCTAGAGAGAAGCCTAGATTTCCCGGAACGTAGAAATGACCATTACCTTCAGGCATATTACAATTGTTCCTGTTATAGGATGAAAGAACTGTTGTATTTTTCCTGTGTTTTATGCGTCTGGAGTTGTTTTCTAAGGCCCTAACTATTCGACCTGGTGGAGCAACGCCCTAGAGTGAAGCCTAGGTTGCACGGAACGTAGAAATGCCCATTACTTTCACACTGGTTGTAATTATTCCTGTTATATGATGGAATAACTGTTGTATTTATATTTTATTTTATGCTTCTGGCGTTGACTTCTAAGGCCCTAGCTATTTGATCTGGTGGTGCAACGCCCTAGAGTGAAGCCTAGGTTGAACGGAACGTAGAAATGCCCATCACTTTCACACTGGTTATAATTATTGCTGTTACACGATGGAATAACTGTTGTATTTTTATTTTATTTTGTGCTTCTGGCGTTGACTCCTAAGGCCGTAGCTATTCGATGTGGTGGAGCAACGCCCTAGGGTGAAGCCTAGGATGCCCGCAACGTAGAAATGACCATTACTTCCACACTGTTTGCAATTACTCCTGTTATACGATGGAAAAACTGTAGTATTTCTATTGTATTTTATGCTTCTGACGTTGACTTCTTAGGCCCTAACTATTCGATCTGGTGGAACAACGCCCCAGAGTGAAGCCTATGTTGCCCGGAACGTAGAAATGGCCATTGCTTTCACACTGGTTGCAATTATTCGTATTATACGATGGAAAAACTGTTGTATTTATATTGTATTTTATGCTTCTGGCGTAGACTTCTTAGGTCCTAGCTATTCGATCTGGAGGAACAACGCCCTAGAGTGAAGCCTAGGTTGCCCGGAACGTAGAAATGGCCATTGCTTTCACACTGGTTGCAATTATTCGTATTATGCGATGGAAAAACTGTTGTATTTATATTGTATTTTAACCTTCTGGCGTTGACTTCTAAGGCCGTAGCTATTCGATGTGGTGCAGCAACGCCCTGGGGTGAAGCCTAGGTTGCCCTGATCGTAGAAATGACCATATCTTTCACACTGGTTGCAATTATTCCTGTTAATCGATGGAAAAACTGTTGTATCTCTATTGTATTTTATGCTTCTGGCGTTGACTTCTTAGGCCGTAACTATTCGATCTGGTGGAGCAACGCCCTAGAGAGAAGCCTAGATTTCCCGGAACGTAGAAATGACCATTACATTCAGGCATGTTGCAATTGTTCCTGTTATAGGATGAAAGAACTGTTGTATTTTTCTTGTGTTTTATGCGTCTGGAGTTGTTTTCTAAGGCCCTAACGATTGGATCTGGTGGAGCAACGCCTCCAGTGAAGCCTAGGTTGCCCGGAACGTAGAAATGACCATAACCTTCATACTGATTGCAATTATTCGTTTTATACGATGGAAAAACTGTTGTTCTTATATTGTATGTTATGCCTCTGGCGTTGACTCCTAAGGCCGTAGCTATTCGATGTGGTGGAGCAACGCCCAAGCGTGGAGCCTGGGTTGCCCGGAACGTAGAAATAACCATTACTTCCACACTGTTTGCAATTATTCATTTTATACAATGGAAAAACTGTTGTATTTATATTGTATTTTATAGATATGGCGTTGACTTCTAAGGCCGTAGCTATTCGATGTGGTGGAGCAATGCCCTAGTGTGAAGCCTAGGTTGCCTGGAACGTAGAAATGACCATACCTTTCACACTGGTTGCAATTATTCCTGTTATACAAGGGAACAACTGTTGTATTTATATTGCAGTTTATGCGTCTGGCGTTGTCTTCTTAGGCCCTAACTATTCGATCTGGTGGTGCAACGCTCTAGGGTGAAGCTTAGGTTGCCCGGAACTTAGAAATGCCCATTACTTTCACACTGGTTGTAATTATTCCTGTTACACGATGGAATAACTGTTGTGTTTTTATTTTATTTTATGCTTCAGGTGTAGACTTCTTAGGTCCTAGCTATTCGATCTGGAGGAACAACGCCCTAGAGTGAAGCCTAGGTTGCCCGGAACGTAGAAATGGCCATTGCTTTCACACTGGTTGCAATTATTCGTATTATGCGATGGAAAAACTGTTGTATTTATATTGTATTTTATGCTTCTGGTGTAGACTTCTTAGGTCCTAGCTATTCGATATGGAGGAACAACGCCCTAGAGTGAAGCCTAGGTTGCCCGGAACGTAGAAATGACCATAACCTTCATACTGAATGCAATTATACGTTTTATACAATGGAAAAACTGTTGTACTTATATTCTATGTTATGCCTCTGGCGTTGACTTCTAAGGCCGCAGCTATACGATGTGGTGGAGCAGCGCCCTAGGGTGAAGCCTAGGCTGCCCGGAACGTAGAAATGACCATACCTTTCACACTGGTGGCAATTATTCCTGTTATACGATGGAAAAACTGTTGTATTTCTCTTCTATTTTATGCTTTTGGCGTTCACTTCTTAGGCCCTAACTATTCGATCTGGTGGAGCAACGCCCTAGAGAGAAGCCGAGATTGCCCGGAACGTAGAAATGA
This sequence comes from Calliopsis andreniformis, assembly GCF_051401765.1. NCBI lineage: Eukaryota > Metazoa > Arthropoda > Insecta > Hymenoptera > Andrenidae > Calliopsis > Calliopsis andreniformis. Next base: position 13,481,555 of record NW_027480422.1, on the reverse strand, counting down.
CCAGTACCTTCTGCCTTGTTGCAATTATTCCTGTTGTACGATGAAAAAACTGCTGTATCTTTATTGTATTTTATGCGTCTGGAGTTGTTTTCTAAGGCCCTAACTATTCGATGTGGTGGAGCAATGCCCTAGAGCGAAACGTAGGTTGCCCGGAATGTAGAAATGACCGTTACTTTCACACTGGTTGCAATTATTCCTGTTCTACGATGGACAAACTGTTGGATTTTTATTTTACGTTATGCTTCTGGCGTTGACTTCTTAGGCCCTAACTATTGGATCTGGTGGAGCAACGCCTAGAGTGAAGCCTAGGTTGCCCTGATCGTAGAAATGACCATATCTTTCACACTGGTTGCAATTATTCCTGTTATACGATGGAAAAACTGTTGCATTTTTATTGTATTTTATGCTTCTGGCGTTAAATTCTAAGTACCTAACTATGCGATCTGGTGGAGCAACGCCCTACAGTTATGCCTAGGTTGCCCGGAACGAAGAAATGACCTTTACTTTCTCACTCTTTGCAAATATACATCATCTACGACGGAAAAGCTGTTGTATTTATATCGTATTTTATGCTTCTGGCGTTGACTTCTTAGGCCCTAACTATTCGATCTGGTGGAGCAACGGCCTAGAGAGAAGCCTAGATTTCCCGGAACGTAGAAATGACCATTACCTTCAGGCATGTTGCAATTGTTCCTGTTATACGATGATAGAACTGTTGTATTTTTCTTGTGTTTTATGCGCCTGGATTTGTTTTCTAAGGCCCTGACTATTCGACCTGGTGGAGCAACGTCCTAGAGTGAAGTCTAGGTTGCACGGAACGTAGAAATGTCCATTTCCTTCACACTGGTTGTAATTATTCCTGCTATACGATGGTATAACTGCTCTATTTGTATTTTATTTTATGCTTCTCGCGTGGACTTCTAAGGCCCTAGCCATTCGATCTGGTGGAGCATCGCCCTAGGGTGTAGCCTAGGTTGCCCGGAACTTAGAAGTGACCATCACCTTCACTCTGGTTGCTATTATTCCTGTTATACGATGGAAAAACTGTGGTATTTTTATTGTATTTTATGCTCCGGGCGTTGACTTCTGAGGTCATAACTATTGGATATGCTGGAGGAACGCCCTAGGGTGAAGCCTAGGTTGCCCGGAACGTAGAAATGACCATAACTTTCACACTGGTTGCAATTATTCGTTTTATACAATGTTAAAGCTGTTCCTTTAATTTTGTATTTTATGCCTCGGGCGTTGACTTCTAAGGCCCTAGCTATTCGATTTGATGTACCAACGCCCTAGAGTGGAGCCTATGTTGCCCGAAACGTAGAGATGACCATTGCTTTCACACTGGTTGCACTTATTCGTTTGATACGATGGAAAGGCTGTTGTACATATATCGTATTTTATGCTTCTGGCGTTGACTTCTTAGGACCTAACTATTCGATCTGGTGGAACAACGCCCTAGGGTGAAGCCTAGGTTGCCCGGAACGTAGAAATGACCGTAACTTTCATACTGGTTGCAATTATTCGTTTTATACAATGGAAAAGCTGTTCTATTTATTTTGTATTTTATGCTTCGGGCGTTGACATCTAAGGCCCTAACTATTCGGTCTGGAGGAGGAACGCTCTAGAGTGAAGCCTAGGTTGCCCGTAACGTGGAAATGACCATTACCTTCACACTGCTTGCAATTATACATTTTATACGATGGAAAAACTGTGGTACCCATGTTGTATTTTATCCTTCTGGCGTTGAATTCTAAGTCCCTAGCTATTCGATCTGGTGGAGCAACGACCTAGAATGAAGCCTAGGTTGCCCGGAACATAGAAATGACCAGTACTTTCACACTGGTTGCAGCTTTCCTGTTATACGATGGAAAAACTGTTGCATTTTTATTGTATTTTATGCTTCTAGGGTTGACTTCTAAGTCCCTAGCTATTCGATCTGGCGGAGCAGCGCCCTACAGCGAAACCTAGGTTGCCCGGTACGTAGAAATGACCTTTACTTTCACACTGTTTGCAAATATACATTATATACGATGGAAGAGCTGTTGTATTTATATTGTATTTTATGCTTTTGGCGTTGACTTCTTAGGCCCTAACTATTCGATCTGGTCGGACAATGCCCTGGAGTGAAGCCTAGGTTGCCCGGAACATAGAAATGACCATCACTTTCACACTGGTTGCAATTATTCCTGTTATGTGATGGAAAAACTGTTGTATCTATTTTGTATTTTATGCTTCTGGCGTTGACTTCTTAGGTCCTAACTATTGGATCTGGTGGAGCAACGCCCTAGGGTGAAGCCTTGGTTGCCCGGAACGTATAAATGCCCATTACTTTCACACTGGTTGTAATTATTCCAGTTATACGATGGAATAACTGCTGTATTTTTATTTTATTTTGTGTTTCTGGCGTTGGCTTCTAAGGCCCGAGCTATTCGATCTGGTGGAGCAACGCCCTAAAGTGAAACCTAGGTTGCCCGGAACGTAGAAATGACCTTTACTTTCACACTGTTTGCAAATATACATTACATACGATGGAAAAACTGTTGCATTTTTATTGCAATTTTATGCTTCTAGGGTTGACTTCTAAGTCCCTAGCTATTCGATCTGGCGGAGCAGCGCCCTACAGCGAAACCTAGGTTGCCCGGTACGTAGAAATGACCTTTACTTTCACACTGTTTGCAAATATACATTATATACGATGGAAGAGCTGTTGTATTTATATTGTATTTTATGCTTTTGGCGCTGACTTCTTAGGCCCTAACTATTCGATCTGGTCGGACAATGCCCTGGAGTGAAGCCTAGGTTGCCCGGAACGTATAAATGACCATAGCTTTCATACTGGTTGCAATTATTCGTTTTATACGATGGAAAAACTGTTGTATTTTTCTTTTATTTTATGCTTCTTGCGTTGACTTCTTAGTCCCTAGCTATTCGATCTGGTGGAGCAACGCCCTAGAGTGAAGCCTAGGTTGCACGGAACGTAGAAGTGCGCATTACTTTCACACTGGTTGTAATTATTACTGTTATACGATGGAATAACTGTTGTATTTATATTTTACTTTATGCTTCTGGCGTTGACTTCTAAGGCCCTAGCTATTCGATCTGGTGGTGCAACGCCCTAGAGTGAAGCCTAGGTTGCCCGGAACATAGAAATGACCATCACTTTCACACTGGTTGCAATTATTCCTGTTATGTGATGGAAAAACTGTTGTATCTATTTTGTATTTTATGCTTCTGGCGTTGACTTCTTAGGTCCTACCTATTGGATCTGGTGGAGCAACGCCCTAGGGTGAAGCCTTGGTTGCCCGGAACGTATAAATGCCCATTACTTTCACACTGGTTGTAATTATTCCAGTTATACGATGGAATAACTGTTGTATTTTTATTTTATTTTGTGTTTCTGGCGTTTGCTTCTAAGGCCCGAGCTATTCGATCTGGTGGAGCAACGCCCTAAAGTGAAACGTAGGTTGCCGGAACGTAGAAATGACCTTTACTTTCACACTGTTTGCAAATATACATTACATACGATGGAAAAACTGTTGCATTTTTATTGCATTTTATGCTTCTGGCGTTAAATTCTAAGTCCCTAGCTATTCGATCTGGAGGAGCAACGCCCTGGAGTTAAGCCTAGGTTGCCCGGAGAGTAGAAATGACCATAACTTTCACACTGGTTGCAATTATTCGTTTTATACAATGGAAAAGCTGTTCTATTTATTTTGTATTTTATGCTTCCGGCGTTGACATCTAAGGCCCTAACTATTCGGTCTGGAGGAGGAACGCTCTAGAGTGAAGCCTAGGTTGCCCGTAACGTGGAAAGGACCATTACCTTCACACTGCTTACAATTATACATTTTTTACGATGGAAAAACTGTGGTACCCATGTTGTATTTTATTCTTCTGGCGTTCAATTCTAAGTCCCTAGCTATTCGATCTGGTGGAGTAACGCCCTAGAATGAAGCCTAGGTTACCCGGAACATAGAAATGACCAGTACTTTCACACTGGTTGCAGCTTTCCTGTTATACGATGGAAAAACTGTAGCATTTTTATTGTATTTTATGCTTCTGGGGTTGACTTCTAAGTCCCTAGCAATTCGATCTGGCGGAGCAGCGCCCTACAGCGAAACCTAGGTTGCCCGGTACGTAGAAATGGCCTTTACTTTCACACTGTTTGCAAATATACATTATATACGATGGAAGAGATGTTGTATTTATATTGTATTTTATGCTTCTGGCGTTGACTTCTTAGGCCCTAACTATTCGATCTGGTCGGACAATGCCCTAGAGTGAAGCCTAGGTTGCCCGGAACGTATAAATGACCATAGCTTTCATACTGGTTGCAATTATTCGTTTTATACGATGGAAAAACTGTTGTATTTTTCTTTTATTTTATGCTTCTAGCGTTGACTTCTAAGTCCCTAGCTATTCGATCTGGTGGAGCAACGCCCTAGAGTGAAGCCTAGGTTGCCCGGGACGTAGAAATGACCATTACCTTCACAGTCCTTGCAATTATCCATTTTATACGATGGAAAAACTGTTGCATTTTTATTGTATTTTATGCTTCTGGGGTTGACTTCTAAGTCCCTAGCTATTCGATCTGGCGGAGCAGCGCCCTACAGCGAAACCTAGGTTGCCCGGTACGTAGAAATGACCTTTACTTTCACGCTGTTTGCAAATATACATTATATACGATGGAAGAGCTGTTGCATTTTTATTGTATTTTATGCCTCTGGCGTTTACTTCTAAGTCCCTAGCTATTGGATCTGGTGGAGCAAGTCCCTAGAGCGAAGCCTAGGTTACCCGGAACGTAGAAATGTCCTGTACGTTCACATTGGTTGCAATTATTCCTGTTATACTATGGAAAAACTGTTGCATTTTTATTGTATTTTATGCTTCTTGCGTTGTATTCAAAGTCCCTAGCTATTCGATCTGGAGGAGCAACGCCCTGGAGTTAAGCCTAGGTTGCCCGGAGAGTAGAAATGACCATAACTTTCACACTGGTTGCAATTATTCGTTTTATACAATGGAAAAGCTGTTCTATTTATTTTGTATTTTATGCTTCGGGCGTTGACATCTAAGGCCCTAACTATTCGGTCTGGAGGAGGTACGCTCTAGAGTGAAGCCTAGGTTGCCCGTAACGTGGAAATGACCATTACCTTCACACTGCTTGCAATTATACATTTTATACGATGGAAAAACTGTGGTACCCATGTTGTATTTTATTCTTCTGGCGTTGAATTCTAAGTCCCTAGCTATTCGATCTGGTGGAGCAACGCCCTAGAATGAAGCCTAGGTTGCCCGGAACATGGAAATGACCAGTACTTTCACACTGGTTGCAGCTTTCCTGTTATACGATGGAAAAACTGTTGCATATTTATTGTATTTTATGCTTCTGGGGTTGACTTCTAAGTCCCTAGCTATTCGATCTGGCGGAGCAGCGCCCTACAGCGAAACCTAGGTTGCCCGGTACGTAGAAATGACCTTCACTTTCACACTGTTTGCAAATATACATTATATACGATGGAAGTGCTGTTGTATTTATATTGTATTTTATGCTTCTGGCGTTGACTTCTTAGGCCCTAACTATTCGATCTGGTCGGACAATGCCCTAGAGAGAAGCCTAGGTTGCCCGGAACGTATAAATGACCATAGCTTTCATACTGGTTGCAATTATTCGTTTTATACAATGGAAAAACTGTTCTATTTATTTTGTATTTTATGCTTCTGGCGTTGACTTCTTAGGTCCTAACTATTGGATCTGGTGGAGCAACGCCCTAGGGTGAAGCCTTGGTTGCCCTGAACGTAGAAATGCCCATTACTTTCACACTGGTTGTAATTATTCCTGTTATGCGATGGAATAACTGTTGTATTTTTATTTTATTTTGTGTTTCTGGCGTTGGCTTCTAAGGCCCGAGCTATTCGATCTGGTGGAGCAACGCCCTAAAGTGAAGCCTAGGTCACCCGGAACATAGAAATGACCAGTACTTTCACACTGGCTGCAGCTTTCCTGTTACACGATGGAAAAACTGTTGCATTTTTATTGTATTTTATGCTTCTTGCGTTGTATTCAAAGGCCCTAGCTATTCGATCTGGAGGAGCAACGCCCTGGAGTTAAGCCTAGGTTGCCCGGAGAGTAGAAATGACCATAACTTTCACACTGGTTGCAATTAATCGTTTTATACAATGGAAAAGCTGTTCTATTTATTTTGTATTTTATGCTTCGGGCGTTGACATCTAAGGCCCTAACTATTCGGTCTGGAGGAGGAACGCTCTAGAGTGAAGCCTAGGTTGCCCGTAACGTGGAAATGACCATTACCTTCACACTGCTTGCAATTATACATTTTATACGAAGGAAAGACTGTGGTACCCATGTTGTATTTTATTCTTCTGGCGTTGAATTCTAAGTCCCTAGCTATTCGATCTGGTGGAGCAACGCCCTAGAATGAAGCCTAGGTTACCCGGAACATAGAAATGACCAGTACTTTCACACTGGTTGCAGCTTTCCTGTTATACGATGGAAAAACTGTAGCATTTTTATTGTATTTTATGCTTCTGGGGTTGACTTCTAAGTCCCTAGCAATTCGATCTGGCGGAGCAGCGCCCTACAGCGAAACCTAGGTTGCCCGGTACGTAGAAATGACCTTTACTTTCACACTGTTTGCAAATATACATTATATACGATGGAAGAGCTGTTGTATTTATATTGTATTTTATGCTTCTGGCGTTGACTTCTTAGGCCCTAACTATTCGATCTGGTCGGACAATGCCCTAGAGTGAAGCCTAGGTTGCCCGGAACGTATAAATGACCATAGCTTTCATACTGGTTGCAATTATTCGTTTTATACGATGGAAAAACTGTTGTATTTTTCTTTTATTTTATGCTTCTAGCGTTGACTTCTAAGTCCCTAGCTATTCGATCTGGTGGAGCAACGCCCTAGAGTGAAGCCAAGGTTGCCCGGGACGTAGAAATGACCATCACCTTCACTCTGGTTGCAATTATTCATTTTATACAATGGAAGAACTGTTGTATTTATATTGTTTTTTATAGTTATGGCGTTGACTTCTAAGGCCGTAGCTATTCGATGTGGTGGAGCAACGCCCTAGAGTGAAGCCTAGGTTACCGGGAACATAAAAATGACCAGTACTTTCACACTGGTTGCAGTTATTCATGTTATACGATGGAAAAACTGTTGCATTTTTATTGTATTTTATGCCTCTGGCGTTGACTTCTAAGTCCCTAGCTATTCGATCTGGTGGAGCAAGTCCCTAGAGCGAAGCCTAGCTTGGCCGGAACGTAGAAATGACCTGTACTTTCATATTGGTTGCAATTATTCCTGTTATACTATGGAAAAACAATTGCATTTTTATTGTATTTTATGCTTCTGGCGTTAAATTCTATGTCCCTAACTATGCGATCTGGTGGAGCAACGCCCTACAGTTAAGCCTAGGTTGCCCGGAACGTAGAAATGACCATAACTTTCACACTGGTTGCAATTATTCGTTTTATACAGTGGAAAAACTGTTCTATTTATTTTGTATTTTATGCTTCGGGCGGTAACACCTAAGGCCCTAACTATTCGATCTGGTGAAGCAACGCTCTAGAGTGAAGCCTAGGTTGCCCGGAACGTAGAAATGACCATTGCCTTCACAGTCCTTGCAATTATCCATTTTATACGATGGAAAAACTGTTGCATTTTTATTGTATTTTATGCTTCTGGGGTTGACTTCTAAGTCCCTAGCTATTCGATCTGGCGGAGCAGCTCCCTACAGCGAAACCTAGGTTGCCCGGTACGTAGAAATGACCTTTACTTTCACACTGTTTGCAAATATACATTCTTTACGATGGAAGAGCTGTTGCATTTTTATTGTATTTTATGCCTCTGGCGTTGACTTCTAAGTCCCTAGCTATTCGATCTGGTGGAGCAAGTCCCTAGAGCGAAGCCTAGGTTACCCGGAACGTAGAAATGACCTGTACGTTCACATTGGTTGCAATTATTCCTGTTATACTATGGAAAAACTGTTGCATTTTTATTGTATTTTATGCTTCTTGCGTTGTATTCAAAGTCCCTAGCTATTCGATCTGGAGGAGCAACGCCCTGGAGTTAAGCCTAGGTTGCCCGGAGAGTAGAAATGACCATAACTTTCACACTGGTTGCAATTATTCGTTTTATACAATGGAAAAGCTGTTCTATTTATTTTGTATTTTATGCTTCGGGCGTTGACATCTAAGGCCCTAACTATTCGGTCTGGAGGAGGAACGCTCTAGAGTGAAGCCTAGGTTGCCCTTAACGTGGAAATGACCATTACCTTCACACTGCTTGCAATTATACATTTTGTACGATGGAAAAACTGTGGTACGCATGTTGTATTTTATTTTTCTGGCGTTGATTTCTAAGTCCCTAGCTATTCGATCTGGTGGAGCAACGCCCTAGAATGAAGCCTAGGTTACCCGGAACATAGAAATGACCAGTACTTTCACACTGGTTGCAGATTTCCTGTTATACGATGGAAAAACTGTTGCATTTTTATTGTATTTTATGCTTCTGGGGTTGTCTTCTAAGTCCCTAGCAATTCGATCTGGCGGAGCAGCGCCCTACAGCGAAACCTAGGTTGCCCGGTACGTAGAAATGACCTTTACTTTCACACTGTTTGCAAATATACATTATATACGATGGAAGAGCTGTTGTATTTATATTGTATTTTATGCTTCTGGCGTTGACTTCTTAGGCCCTAACTATTCGATCTGGTCGGACAATGCCCTAGAGTGAAGCCTAGGTTGCCCGGAACGTTTAAATGATCATAGCTTTCATACTGGTTGCAATTATTCGTTTTATACGATGGAAAAACTGTTGTATTTTTCTTTTATTTTATGCTTCTAGCGTTGACTTCTAAGTCCCTAGCTCATCGATCTGGTGGAGCAACGCCCTAGAGTGAAGCCTAGGTTGCCCGGGACGTAGGAATGACCATCACCTTCACTCTGGTTGCAATTATTCATTTTATACAATGGAAGAACTGTTGTATTTATATTGTTTTTTATAGTTATGGCGTTGACTTCTAAGGCCGTAGCTATTCGATGTGGTAGAGCAACGCCCTAGAGTGAAGCCTAGGTTACCGGGAACATACAAATGACCAGTACTTTCACACTGGTTGCAGTTATTCCTGTTATACTATGGAAAAACTGTTGCATTTTTATTGTATTTTATGCTTCTGGCGTTAAATTCTATGTCCCTAACTATGCGATCTGGTGGAGCAACGCCCTACAGTTAAGCCTAGGTTGCCCGGAACGTAGAAATGACCATAACTTTCACACTGGTTGCAATTATTCGTTTTATACAATGGAAAAACTGTTCTATTTATTTTGTATTTTATGCTTCTGGCGTTGACTTCTTAGGTCCTAACTATTGGATCTGGTGGAGCAACGCCCTAGGATGAAGCCTTGGTTGCCCGGAACGTAGAAATGCCCATTACTTTCACACTGGTTGTAATTATTCCTGTTATGCGATGGAATAACTGTTGTATTTTTATTTTATTTTGTGTTTCTGGCGTTGGCTTCTAAGGCCCGAGCTATTCGATCTGGTGGAGCAACGCCCTAAAGTGAAACCTAGGTTGCCCCGAACGTAGAAATGACCTTTACTTTCACATTGTTTGCAAATATACATTACATACGATGGAAAAGCTGTTGTATTTATATTGTATTTTATGCTTCTGGCACTGACTTCTAAGGCCCTAGCTACTCGATCTGGTGGGACATTGCCCTAGAGTGAAGCCTAGGTTGCCCGGAACGTATAAATGACCATAACTTTCACTCTGGTTGCAATTATTCGTTTTATACAATGGAAAAACTGTTCTATTTATTTTGTATTTTATGCTTCGGGCGTTGACTTCTAAGGCGCTAACCATTCGATCTGGTGGAGCAACGCTCTAGAGTGAAGCCTAGGTTGCCCAGAACGTAGAAATGACCATTACCTTCACACTGCTTGCAATTATACATTGTATACTATGGAAAAACTGTTGTACATATGTTGTATTTTATTCTTCTAGCGCTGAATGCTAAGTCCCTTGCTATTGGATCGGGTGGAGCAACGCCCCAGAGTGAAACCTAGGTTACCGGAAACCTAGAAATGACAAGTACTTTCACACTCGTTGCAGTTATTCCTGTTATACGGTGGAAAAACTGTTGCATTTTTATTGTATTTTATGCCTCTGGCGTTGACTTCTAAGTCCCTAGCTATTCGATCTAGTGGAGCAAGGCCCTAGAGCGAAGCCTAGGTTGCCCGGAACGTAGATATGACCTGTACTTTCAAACTGGTTGCAAGTATTCCTGTTATACTATGGAAAAACTGTTGCATTTTTATTGCATTTTATGCTTCTGGCGTTAAATTCTAAGTCCCTCACTATGCGATCTGGTGGAGCAACGTCCTACAGTTAAGCCTAGGCTACCGGAAACGTAGAAATGACCATAACTTTCACACTGGTTGCAATTATTCGTTCTATACAATGGAAAAACTGTTCTATTTATTTTGTATTTTATGCTTCGAGCGTTGACATCTAAGGCCCTAACTATTCGATCTGGTGAAGCCACGCCCTAGAGTGAAGCCTAGGTTGCCCGGAACGTAGAAATGACCATTACCTTCACACTTCTTGCAATTATACATTTTATACGATGGAAAAACTGTTGTACTTATGTTGTATTTTGTTCTCCTGGCGTTGAATTCTAAGTACCTAGCTATTCCATCTGGTGGAGCAATGCCCTAGAGTGAAGCCTAGGTCACCCGGAACATAGAAATGACCAGTACTTTCACACTGGCTGCAGCTTTCCTGTTACACGATGGAAAAACTGTTGCATTTTTATTGTATTTTATGCTTCTTGCGTTGTATTCAAAGGCCCTAGCTATTCGATCTGGAGGAGCAACGCCCTGGAGTTAAGCCTAGGTTGCCCGGAGAGTAGGAATGACCATAACTTTCACACTGGTTGCAATTAATCGTTTTATACAATGGAAAAGCTGTTCTATTTATTTTGTATTTTATGCTTCGGGCGTTGACATCTAAGGCCCTAACTATTCGGTCTGGAGGAGGAACGCTCTAGAGTGAAGCCTAGGTTGCCCGTAACGTGGAAATGACCATTACCTTCACACTGCTTGCAATTATACATTTTATACGATGGAAAGACTGTGGTACCCATGTTGTATTTTATTCTTCTGGCGTTGAATTCTAAGTCCCTAGCTATTCGATCTGGTGGAGCAACGCCCTAGAATGAAGCCTAGGTTACCCGGAACATAGAAATGACCAGTACTTTCACACTGGTTGCAGCTTTCCTGTTATACGATGGAAAAACTGTAGCATTTTTATTGTATTTTATGCTTCTGGGGTTGACTTCTAAGTCCCTAGCAATTCGATCTGGCGGAGCAGCGCCCTACAGCGAAACCTAGGTTGCCCGGTACGTAGAAATGACCTTTACTTTCACACTGTTTGCAAATATACATTATATACGATGGAAGAGCTGTTGTATTTATATTGTATTTTATGCTTCTGGCGTTGACTTCTTAGGCCCTAACTATTCGATCTGGTCGGACAATGCCCTAGAGTGAAGCCTAGGTTGCCCGGAACGTATAAATGACCATAGCTTTCATACTGGTTGCAATTATTCGTTTTATACGTTGGAAAAACTGTTGTATTTTTCTTTTATTTTATGCTTCTAGCGTTGACTTCTAAGTCCCTAGCTATTCGATCTGGTGGAGCAACGCCCTAGAGTGAAGCCAAGGTTGCCCGGGACGTAGAAATGACCATCACCTTCACTCTGGTTGCAATTACTCATTTTATACAATGGAAGAACTGTTGTATCTATATTGTTTTTTATAGTTATGGCGTTGACTTCTAAGGCCGTAGCTATTCGATGTGGTGGAGCAACGCCCTAGAGTGAAGCCTAGGTTACCGGGAACATAAAAATGACCAGTACTTTCACACTGGTTGCAGTTATTCATGTTATACGATGGAAAAACTGTTGCATTTTTATTGTATTTTATGCCTCTGGCGTTGACTTCTAAGTCCCTAGCTATTCGATCTGGTGGAGCAAGTCCCTAGAGCGAAGCCTAGCTTGGCCGGAACGTAGAAATGACCTGTACTTTCATATTGGTTGCAATTATTCCTGTTATACTATGGAAAAACAATTGCATTTTTATTGTATTTTATGCTTCTGGCGTTAAATTCTATGTCCCTAACTATGCGATCTGGTGGAGCAACGCCCTACAGTTAAGCCTAGGTTGCCCGGAACGTAGAAATGACCATAACTTTCACACTGGTTGCAATTATTCGTTTTATACAGTGGAAAAACTGTTCTATTTATTTTGTATTTTATGCTTCGGGCGGTAACACCTAAGGCCCTAACTACTCGATCTGGTGAAGCAACGCTCTAGAGTGAAGCCTAGGTTGCCCGGAACGTAGAAATGACCATTGCCTTCACAGTCCTTGCAATTATCCATTTTATACGATGGAAAAACTGTTGCATTTTTATTGTATTTTATGCTTCTGGGGTTGACTTCTAAGTCCCTAGCTATTCGATCTGGCGGAGCAGCTCCCTACAGCGAAACCTAGGTTGCCCGGTACGTAGAAATGACCTTTACTTTCACACTGTTTGCAAATATACATTCTTTACGATGGAAGAGCTGTTGCATTTTTATTGTATTTTATGCCTCTGGCGTTGACTTCTAAGTCCCTAGCTATTCGATCTGGTGGAGCAAGTCCCTAGAGCGAAGCCTAGGTTACCCGGAACGTAGAAATGACCTGTACGTTCACATTGGTTGCAATTATTCCTGTTATACTATGGAAAAACTGTTGCATTTTTATTGTATTTTATGCTTCTTGCGTTGTATTCAAAGTCCCTAGCTATTCGATCTGGAGGAGCAACGCCCTGGAGTTAAGCCTAGGTTGCCCGGAGAGTAGAAATGACCATAACTTTCACACTGGTTGCAATTATTCGTTTTATACAATGGAAAAGCTGTTCTATTTATTTTGTATTTTATGCTTCGGGCGTTGACATCTAAGGCCCTAACTATTCGGTCTGGAGGAGGAACGCTCTAGAGTGAAGCCTAGGTTGCCCTTAACGTGGAAATGACCATTACCTTCACACTGCTTGCAATTATACATTTTGTACGATGGAAAAACTGTGGTACGCATGTTGTATTTTATTTTTCTGGCGTTGAATTCTAAGTCCCTAGCTATTCGATCTGGTGGAGCAACGCCCTAGAATGAAGCCTAGGTTACCCGGAACATAGAAATGACCAGTACTTTCACACTGGTTGCAGATTTCCTGTTATACGATGGAAAAACTGTTGCATTTTTATTGTATTTTATGCTTCTGGGGTTGTCTTCTAAGTCCCTAGCAATTCGATCTGGCGGAGCAGCGCCCTACAGCGAAACCTAGGTTGCCCGGTACGTAGAAATGACCTTTACTTTCACACTGTTTGCAAATATACATTATATACGATGGAAGAGCTGTTGTATTTATATTGTATTTTATGCTTCTGGCGTTGACTTCTTAGGCCCTAACTATTCGATCTGGTCGGACAATGCCCTAGAGTGAAGCCTAGGTTGCCCGGAACGTTTAAATGATCATAGCTTTCATACTGGTTGCAATTATTCGTTTTATACGATGGAAAAACTGTTGTATTTTTCTTTTATTTTATGCTTCTAGCGTTGACTTCTAAGTCCCTAGCTCATCGATCTGGTGGAGCAACGCCCTAGAGTGAAGCCTAGGTTGCCCGGGACGTAGGAATGACCATCACCTTCACTCTGGTTGCAATTATTCATTTTATACAATGGAAGAACTGTTGTATTTATATTGTTTTTTATAGTTATGGCGTTGACTTCTAAGGCCGTAGCTATTCGATGTGGTAGAGCAACGCCCTAGAGTGAAGCCTAGGTTACCGGGAACATACAAATGACCAGTACTTTCACACTGGTTGCAGTTATTCCTGTTATACTATGGAAAAACTGTTGCATTTTTATTGTATTTTATGCTTCTGGCGTTAAATTCTATGTCCCTAACTATGCGATCTGGTGGAGCAACGCCCTACAGTTAAGCCTAGGTTGCCCGGAACGTAGAAATGACCATAACTTTCACACTGGTTGCAATTATTCGTTTTATACAATGGAAAAACTGTTCTATTTATTTTGTATTTTATGCTTCTGGCGTTGACTTCTTAGGTCCTAACTATTGGATCTGGTGGAGCAACGCCCTAGGATGAAGCCTTGGTTGCCCGGAACGTAGAAATGCCCATTACTTTCACACTGGTTGTAATTATTCCTGTTATGCGATGGAATAACTGTTGTATTTTTATTTTATTTTGTGTTTCTGGCGTTGGCTTCTAAGGCCCGAGCTATTGGATCGGGTGGAGCAACGCCCCAGAGTGAAACCTAGGTTACCGGAAACCTAGAAATGACAAGTACTTTCACACTCGTTGCAGTTATTCCTGTTATACGGTGGAAAAACTGTTGCATTTTTATTGTATTTTATGCCTCTGGCGTTGACTTCTAAGTCCCTAGCTATTCGATCTAGTGGAGCAAGGCCCTAGAGCGAAGCCTAGGTTGCCCGGAACGTAGATATGACCTGTACTTTCAAACTGGTTGCAAGTATTCCTGTTATACTATGGAAAAACTGTTGCATTTTTATTGCATTTTATGCTTCTGGCGTTAAATTCTAAGTCCCTCACTATGCGATCTGGTGGAGCAACGTCCTACAGTTAAGCCTAGGCTACCGGAAACGTAGAAATGACCATAACTTTCACACTGGTTGCAATTATTCGTTCTATACAATGGAAAAACTGTTCTATTTATTTTGTATTTTATGCTTCGAGCGTTGACATCTAAGGCCCTAACTATTCGATCTGGTGAAGCCACGCCCTAGAGTGAAGCCTAGGTTGCCCGGAACGTAGAAATGACCATTACCTTCACACTTCTTGCAATTATACATTTTATACGATGGAAAAACTGTTGTACTTATGTTGTATTTTGTTCTCCTGGCGTTGAATTCTAAGTACCTAGCTATTCCATCTGGTGGAGCAATGCCCTAGAGTGAAGCCTAGGTCACCCGGAACATAGAAATGACCAGTACTTTCACACTGGCTGCAGCTTTCCTGTTACACGATGGAAAAACTGTTGCATTTTTATTGTATTTTATGCTTCTTGCGTTGTATTCAAAGGCCCTAGCTATTCGATCTGGAGGAGCAACGCCCTGGAGTTAAGCCTAGGTTGCCCGGAGAGTAGGAATGACCATAACTTTCACACTGGTTGCAATTAATCGTTTTATACAATGGAAAAGCTGTTCTATTTATTTTGTATTTTATGCTTCGGGCGTTGACATCTAAGGCCCTAACTATTCGGTCTGGAGGAGGAACGCTCTAGAGTGAAGCCTAGGTTGCCCGTAACGTGGAAATGACCATTACCTTCACACTGCTTGCAATTATACATTTTATACGATGGAAAGACTGTGGTACCCATGTTGTATTTTATTCTTCTGGCGTTGAATTCTAAGTCCCTAGCTATTCGATCTGGTGGAGCAACGCCCTAGAATGAAGCCTAGGTTACCCGGAACATAGAAATGACCAGTACTTTCACACTGGTTGCAGCTTTCCTGTTATACGATGGAAAAACTGTAGCATTTTTATTGTATTTTATGCTTCTGGGGTTGACTTCTAAGTCCCTAGCAATTCGATCTGGCGGAGCAGCGCCCTACAGCGAAACCTAGGTTGCCCGGTACGTAGAAATGACCTTTACTTTCACACTGTTTGCAAATATACATTATATACGATGGAAGAGCTGTTGTATTTATATTGTATTTTATGCTTCTGGCGTTGACTTCTTAGGCCCTAACTATTCGATCTGGTCGGACAATGCCCTAGAGTGAAGCCTAGGTTGCCCGGAACGTATAAATGACCATAGCTTTCATACTGGTTGCAATTATTCGTTTTATACGATGGAAAAACTGTTGTATTTTTCTTTTATTTTATGCTTCTAGCGTTGACTTCTAAGTCCCTAGCTATTCGATCTGGTGGAGCAACGCCCTAGAGTGAAGCCAAGGTTGCCCGGGACGTAGAAATGACCATCACCTTCACTCTGGTTGCAATTACTCATTTTATACAATGGAAGAACTGTTGTATCTATATTGTTTTTTATAGTTATGGCGTTGACTTCTAAGGCCGTAGCTATTCGATGTGGTGGAGCAACGCCCTAGAGTGAAGCCTAGGTTACCGGGAACATAAAAATGACCAGTACTTTCACACTGGTTGCAGTTATTCATGTTATACGATGGAAAAACTGTTGCATTTTTATTGTATTTTATGCCTCTGGCGTTGACTTCTAAGTCCCTAGCTATTCGATCTGGTGGAGCAAGTCCCTAGAGCGAAGCCTAGGTTGGCCGGAACGTAGAAATGACCTGTACTTTCATATTGGTTGCAATTATTCCTGTTATACTATGGAAAAACTGTTGCATTTTTATTGTATTTTATGCTTCTGGCGTTAAATTCTATGTCCCTAACTATGCGATCTGGTGGAGCAACGCCCTACAGTTAAGCCTAGGTTGCCCGGAACGTAGAAATGACCATAACTTTCACACTGGTTGCAATTATTCGTTTTATACAGTGGAAAAACTGTTCTATTTATTTTGTATTTTATGCTTCGGGCGGTGACACCTAAGGCCCTAACTATTCGATCTGGTGAAGCAACGCTCTAGAGTGAAGCCTAGGTTGCCCGGAACGTAGAAATGACCATTGCCTTCACAGTCCTTGCAATTATCCATTTTATACGATGGAAAAACTGTTGCATTTTTATTGTATTTTATGCTTCTGGGGTTGACTTCTAAGTCCCTAGCTATTCGATCTGGCGGAGCAGCGCCCTACAGCGAAACCTAGGTTGCCCGGTACGTAGAAATGACCTTTACTTTCACACTGTTTGCAAATATACATTCTTTACGATGGAAGAGCTGTTGCATTTTTATTGTATTTTATGCCTCTGGCGTTGACTTCTAAGTCCCTAGCTATTCGATCTGGTGGAGCAAGTCCCTAGAGCGAAGCCTAGGTTACCCGGAACGTAGAAATGACCTGTACGTTCACATTGGTTGCAATTATTCCTGTTATACTATGGAAAAACTGTTGCATTTTTATTGTATTTTATGCTTCTTGCGTTGTATTCAAAGTCCCTAGCTATTCGATCTGGAGGAGCAACGCCCTGGAGTTAAGCCTAGGTTGCCCGGAGAGTAGAAATGACCATAACTTTCACACTGGTTGCAATTATTCGTTTTATACAATGGAAAAGCTGTTCTATTTATTTTGTATTTTATGCTTCGGGCGTTGACATCTAAGGCCCTAACTATTCGGTCTGGAGGAGGAACGCTCTAGAGTGAAGCCGAGGTTGCCCTTAACGTGGAAATGACCATTACCTTCACACTGCTTGCAATTATACATTTTGTACGATGGAAAAACTGTGGTACGCATGTTGTATTTTATTTTTCTGGCGTTGAATTCTAAGTCCCTAGCTATTCGATCTGGTGGAGCAACGCCCTAGAATGAAGCCTAGGTTACCCGGAACATAGAAATGACCAGTACTTTCACACTGGTTGCAGATTTCCTGTTATACGATGGAAAAACTGTTGCATTTTTATTGTATTTTATGCTTCTGGGGTTGTCTTCTAAGTCCCTAGCAATTCGATCTGGCGGAGCAGCGCCCTACAGCGAAACCTAGGTTGCCCGGTACGTAGAAATGACCTTTACTTTCACACTGTTTGCAAATATACATTATATACGATGGAAGAGCTGTTGTATTTATATTGTATTTTATGCTTCTGGCGTTGACTTCTTAGGCCCTAACTATTCGATCTGGTCGGACAATGCCCTAGAGTGAAGCCTAGGTTGCCCGGAACGTAGAAATGACCATAACTTTCACACTGGTTGCAATTATTCGTTTTATACAATGGAAAAACTGTTCTATTTATTTTGTATTTTATGCTTCTGGCGTTGACTTCTTAGGTCCTAACTATTGGATCTGGTGGAGCAACGCCCTAGGGTGAAGCCTTGGTTGCCCGGAACGTAGAAATGCCCATTACTTTCACACTGGTTGTAATTATTCCTGTTATGCGATGGAATAACTGTTGTATTTTTATTTTATTTTGTGTTTCTGGCGTTGGCTTCTAAGGCCCGAGCTATTCGATCTGGTGGAGCAACGCCCTAAAGTGAAACCTAGGTTGCCCGGAACGTAGAAATGACCTTTACTTTCACATTGTTTGCAAATATACATTACATACGATGGAAAAGCTGTTGTATTTATATTGTATTTTATGCTTCTGGCACTGACTTCTAAGGCCCTAGCTACTCGATCTGGTGGGACATTGCCCTAGAGTGAAGCCTAGGTTGCCCGGAACGTATAAATGACCATAACTTTCACTCTGGTTGCAATTATTCGTTTTATACAATGGAAAAACTGTTCTATTTATTTTGTATTTTATGCTTCGGGCGTTGACTTCTAAGGCGCTAACCATTCGATCTGGTGGAGCAACGCTCTAGAGTGAAGCCTAGGTTGCCCAGAACGTAGAAATGACCATTACCTTCACACTGCTTGCAATTATACATTTTATACTATGGAAAAACTGTTGTACATATGTTGTATTTTATTCTTCTAGCGCTGAATGCTAAGTCCCTTGCTGTTGGATCGGGTGGAGCAACGCCCCAGAGTGAAATCTAGGCTACCGGAAACCTAGAAATGACAAGTACTTTCACACTGGTTGCAGTTATTCCTGTTATACGGTGGAAAAACTGTTGCATTTTTATTGTATTTTATGCCTCTGGCGTTGACTTCTAATTCCCTATGTATTCGATCTGGTGGAGCAACGCCCTAGAGCGAAACCTGGATTGCCCGGAACGTAGAAATGACCTGTACTTTCACACTGGTTGCAATTATTCCTGTTATACGATGGAAAAACTGTTGCATTTTTATTGCATTTTATGCTTCTGGCGTTAAATTCTATGTCCCTAACTATGCGATCTGGTGGAGCAACGCCCTACAGTTAAGCCTAGGTTGCCCGGAACGTAGAAATGACCATAACTTTCACACTGGTTGCAATTATTCGTTTTATACAGTGGAAAAACTGTTCTATTTATTTTGTATTTTATGCTTCGGGCGGTGACACCTAAGGCCCTAACTATTCGATCTGGTGAAGCAACGCTCTAGAGTGAAGCCTAGGTTGCCCGGAACGTAGAAATGACCATTGCCTTCACAGTCCTTGCAATTATCCATTTTATACGATGGAAAAACTGTTGCATTTTTATTGTATTTTATGCTTCTGGGGTTGACTTCTAAGTCCCTAGCTATTCGATCTGGCGGAGCAGCGCCCTACAGCGAAACCTAGGTTGCCCGGTACGTAGAAATGACCTTTACTTTCACACTGTTTGCAAATATACATTCTTTACGATGGAAGAGCTGTTGCATTTTTATTGTATTTTATGCCTCTGGCGTTGACTTCTAAGTCCCTAGCTATTCGATCTGGTGGAGCAAGTCCCTAGAGCGAAGCCTAGGTTACCCGGAACGTAGAAATGACCTGTACGTTCACATTGGTTGCAATTATTCCTGTTATACTATGGAAAAACTGTTGCATTTTTATTGTATTTTATGCTTCTTGCGTTGTATTCAAAGTCCCTAGCTATTCGATCTGGAGGAGCAACGCCCTGGAGTTAAGCCTAGGTTGCCCGGAGAGTAGAAATGACCATAACTTTCACACTGGTTGCAATTATTCGTTTTATACAATGGAAAAGCTGTTCTATTTATTTTGTATTTTATGCTTCGGGCGTTGACATCTAAGGCCCTAACTATTCGGTCTGGAGGAGGAACGCTCTAGAGTGAAGCCGAGGTTGCCCTTAACGTGGAAATGACCATTACCTTCACACTGCTTGCAATTATACATTTTGTACGATGGAAAAACTGTGGTACGCATGTTGTATTTTATTTTTCTGGCGTTGAATTCTAAGTCCCTAGCTATTCGATCTGGTGGAGCAACGCCCTAGAATGAAGCCTAGGTTACCCGGAACATAGAAATGACCAGTACTTTCACACTGGTTGCAGATTTCCTGTTATACGATGGAAAAACTGTTGCATTTTTATTGTATTTTATGCTTCTGGGGTTGGCTTCTAAGTCCCTAGCAATTCGATCTGGCGGAGCAGCGCCCTACAGCGAAACCTAGGTTGCCCGGTACGTAGAAATGACCTTTACTTTCACACTGTTTGCAAATATACATTATATACGATGGAAGAGCTGTTGTATTTATATTGTATTTTATGCTTCTGGCGTTGACTTCTTAGGCCCTAACTATTCGATCTGGTCGGACAATGCCCTAGAGTGAAGCCTAGGTTGCCCGGAACGTAGAAATGACCATAACTTTCACACTGGTTGCAATTATTCGTTTTATACAATGGAAAAACTGTTCTATTTATTTTGTATTTTATGCTTCTGGCGTTGACTTCTTAGGTCCTAACTATTGGATCTGGTGGAGCAACGCCCTAGGGTGAAGCCTTGGTTGCCCGGAACGTAGAAATGCCCATTACTTTCACACTGGTTGTAATTATTCCTGTTATGCGATGGAATAACTGTTGTATTTTTATTTTATTTTGTGTTTCTGGCGTTGGCTTCTAAGGCCCGAGCTATTCGATCTGGTGGAGCAACGCCCTAAAGTGAAACCTAGGTTGCCCGGAACGTAGAAATGACCTTTACTTTCACATTGTTTGCAAATATACATTACATACGATGGAAAAGCTGTTGTATTTATATTGTATTTTATGCTTCTGGCACTGACTTCTAAGGCCCTAGCTACTCGATCTGGTGGGACATTGCCCTAGAGTGAAGCCTAGGTTGCCCGGAACGTATAAATGACCATAACTTTCACTCTGGTTGCAATTATTCGTTTTATACAATGGAAAAACTGTTCTATTTATTTTGTATTTTATGCTTCGGGCGTTGACTTCTAAGGCGCTAACCATTCGATCTGGTGGAGCAACGCTCTAGAGTGAAGCCTAGGTTGCCCAGAACGTAGAAATGACCATTACCTTCACACTGCTTGCAATTATACATTTTATACTATGGAAAAACTGTTGTACATATGTTGTATTTTATTCTTCTAGCGCTGAATGCTAAGTCCCTTGCTATTGGATCGGGTGGAGCAACGCCCCAGAGTGAAATCTAGGCTACCGGAAACCTAGAAATGACAAGTACTTTCACACTGGTTGCAGTTATTCCTGTTATACGGTGGAAAAACTGTTGCATTTTTATTGTATTTTATGCCTCTGGCGTTGACTTCTAATTCCCTATGTATTCGATCTGGTGGAGCAACGCCCTAGAGCGAAACCTGGATTGCCCGGAACGTAGAAATGACCTGTACTTTCACACTGGTTGCAATTATTCCTGTTATACGATGGAAAAACTGTTGCATTTTTATTGCATTTTATGCTTCTGGCGTTAAATTCTATGTCCCTAACTATGCGATCTGGTGGAGCAACGCCCTACAGTTAAGCCTAGGTTGCCCGGAACGTAGAAATGACCATAACTTTCACACTGGTTGCAATTATTCGTTTTATACAGTGGAAAAACTGTTCTATTTATTTTGTATTTTATGCTTCGGGCGGTGACACCTAAGGCCCTAACTATTCGATCTGGTGAAGCAACGCTCTAGAGTGAAGCCTAGGTTGCCCGGAACGTAGAAATGACCATTGCCTTCACAGTCCTTGCAATTATCCATTTTATACGATGGAAAAACTGTTGCATTTTTATTGTATTTTATGCTTCTGGGGTTGACTTCTAAGTCCCTAGCTATTCGATCTGGCGGAGCAGCGCCCTACAGCGAAACCTAGGTTGCCCGGTACGTAGAAATGACCTTTACTTTCACACTGTTTGCAAATATACATTCTTTACGATGGAAGAGCTGTTGCATTTTTATTGTATTTTATGCCTCTGGCGTTGACTTCTAAGTCCCTAGCTATTCGATCTGGTGGAGCAAGTCCCTAGAGCGAAGCCTAGGTTACCCGGAACGTAGAAATGACCTGTACGTTCACATTGGTTGCAATTATTCCTGTTATACTATGGAAAAACTGTTGCATTTTTATTGTATTTTATGCTTCTTGCGTTGTATTCAAAGTCCCTAGCTATTCGATCTGGAGGAGCAACGCCCTGGAGTTAAGCCTAGGTTGCCCGGAGAGTAGAAATGACCATAACTTTCACACTGGTTGCAATTATTCGTTTTATACAATGGAAAAGCTGTTCTATTTATTTTGTATTTTATGCTTCGGGCGTTGACATCTAAGGCCCTAACTATTCGGTCTGGAGGAGGAACGCTCTAGAGTGAAGCCGAGGTTGCCCTTAACGTGGAAATGACCATTACCTTCACACTGCTTGCAATTATACATTTTGTACGATGGAAAAACTGTGGTACGCATGTTGTATTTTATTTTTCTGGCGTTGAATTCTAAGTCCCTAGCTATTCGATCTAGTGGAGCAACGCCCTAGAATGAAGCCTAGGTTACCCGGAACATAGAAATGACCAGTACTTTCACACTGGTTGCAGATTTCCTGTTATACGATGGAAAAACTGTTGCATTTTTATTGTATTTTATGCTTCTGGGGTTGTCTTCTAAGTCCCTAGCAATTCGATCTGGCGGAGCAGCGCCCTACAGCGAAACCTAGGTTGCCCGGTACGTAGAAATGACCTTTACTTTCACACTGTTTGCAAATATACATTATATACGATGGAAGAGCTGTTGTATTTATATTGTATTTTATGCTTCTGGCGTTGACTTCTTAGGCCCTAACTATTCGATCTGGTCGGACAATGCCCTAGAGTGAAGCCTAGGTTGCCCGGAACGTAGAAATGACCATAACTTTCACACTGGTTGCAATTATTCGTTTTATACAATGGAAAAACTGTTCTATTTATTTTGTATTTTATGCTTCTGGCGTTGACTTCTTAGGTCCTAACTATTGGATCTGGTGGAGCAACGCCCTAGGGTGAAGCCTTGGTTGCCCGGAACGTAGAAATGCCCATTACTTTCACACTGGTTGTAATTATTCCTGTTATGCGATGGAATAACTGTTGTATTTTTATTTTATTTTGTGTTTCTGGCGTTGGCTTCTAAGGCCCGAGCTATTCGATCTGGTGGAGCAACGCCCTAAAGTGAAACCTAGGTTGCCCGGAACGTAGAAATGACCTTTACTTTCACATTGTTTGCAAATATACATTACATACGATGGAAAAGCTGTTGTATTTATATTGTATTTTATGCTTCTGGCACTGACTTCTAAGGCCCTAGCTACTCGATCTGGTGGGACATTGCCCTAGAGTGAAGCCTAGGTTGCCCGGAACGTATAAATGACCATAACTTTCACTCTGGTTGCAATTATTCGTTTTATACAATGGAAAAACTGTTCTATTTATTTTGTATTTTATGCTTCGGGCGTTGACTTCTAAGGCGCTAACCATTCGATCTGGTGGAGCAACGCTCTAGAGTGAAGCCTAGGTTGCCCAGAACGTAGAAATGACCATTACCTTCACACTGCTTGCAATTATACATTTTATACTATGGAAAAACTGTTGTACATATGTTGTATTTTATTCTTCTAGCGCTGAATGCTAAGTCCCTTGCTATTGGATCGGGTGGAGCAACGCCCCAGAGTGAAATCTAGGCTACCGGAAACCTAGAAATGACAAGTACTTTCACACTGGTTGCAGTTATTCCTGTTATACGGTGGAAAAACTGTTGCATTTTTATTGTATTTTATGCCTCTGGCGTTGACTTCTAATTCCCTATGTATTCGATCTGGTGGAGCAACGCCCTAGAGCGAAACCTGGATTGCCCGGAACGTAGAAATGACCTGTACTTTCACACTGGTTGCAATTATTCCTGTTATACGATGGAAAAACTGTTGCATTTTTATTGCATTTTATGCTTCTGGCGTTAAATTCTAAGTCCCTAACTATGCGATCTGGTGGAGCAACGTCCTACAGTTAAGCCTAGGCTACCGGAAACGTAGAAATGACCATAACTTTCACACTGGTTGCAATTATTCGTTTTATACAATGGAAAAACTGTTCTATTTATTTTGTATTTTATGCTTCGGGCGGTGACATCTAAGGCCCTAACTATTCGATCTGGTGAAGCAACGCTCTAGAGTGAAGCCTAGGTTGCCCGGAACGTAGAAATGACCATTGCCTTCACAGTCCTTGCAATTATCCATTTTATACGATGGAAAAACTGTTGCATTTTTATTGTATTTTATGCTTCTGGGGTTGACTTCTAAGTCCCTAGCTATTCGATCTGGCGGAGCAGCGCCCTACAGCGAAACCTAGGTTGCCCGGTATGTAGAAATGACCTTTACTTTCACACTGTTTGCAAATATACATTATATACGATGGAAGAGCTGTTACATTTTTATTGTATTTTATGCCTCTGGCGTTGACTTCTAAGTCCCTAGCTATTCGATCTGGTGGAGCAAGTCCCTAGAGCGAAGCCTAGGTTACCCGTAACGTAGAAATGACCTGTACGTTCACATTGGTTGCAATTATTCCTGTTATACTATGGAAAAACTGTTGCATTTTTATTGTATTTTATGCTTCTTGCGTTGTATTCAAAGTCCCTAGCTATTCGATCTGGAGGAGCAACGCCCTGGAGTTAAGCCTAGGTTGCCCGGAGAGTAGAAATGACAATAACTTTCACACTGGTTGCAATTATTCGTTTTATACAATGGAAAAGCTGTTCTATTTATTTTGTATTTTATGCTTCGGGCGTTGACATCTAAGGCCCTAACTATTCGGTCTGGAGGAGGAACGCTCTAGAGTGAAGCCTAGGTGGCCCTTAACGTGGAAATGACCATTACCTTCACACTGCTTGCAATTATACATTTTGTACGATGGAAAAACTGTGGTACCCATGTTGTATTTTATTTTTCTGGCGTTGAATTCTAAGTCCCTAGCTATTCGATCTAGTGGAGCAAGGCCCTAGAGCGAAGCCTAGGTAGCCCGGAACGTAGATATGACCTGTACTTTCAAACTGGTTGCAAGTATTCCTGTTATACTATGGAAAAACTGTTGCATTTTTATTGTATTTTATGCTTCTGGGCTTGTCTTCTAAGTCCCTAGAAATTCGATCTGGCGGAGCAGCGCCCTACAGCGAAACCTAGGTTGCCCGGTACGTAGAAATGACCTTTACTTTCACACTGTTTGCAAATATACATTATATACGATGGAAGAGCTGTTGTATTTATATTGTATTTTATGCTTTTGGCGTTGACTTCTTAGGCCCTAACTATTCGATCTGGTCGGACAATGCCCTGGAGTGAAGCCTAGGTTGCCCGGAACGTATAAATGACCATAGCTTTCATACTGGTTGCAATTATTCGTTTTATACGATGGAAAAACTGTTGTATTTTTCTTTTATTTTATGCTTCTTGCGTTGACTTCTTAGTCCCTAGCTATTCGATCTGGTGGAGCAACGCCCTAGAGTGAAGCCTAGGTTGCACGGAACGTAGAAGTGCGCATTACTTTCACACTGGTTGTAATTATTACTGTTATACGATGGAATAACTGTTGTATTTATATTTTACTTTATGCTTCTGGCGTTGACTTCTAAGGCCCTAGCTATTCGATCTGGTGGTGCAACGCCCTAGAGTGAAGCCTAGGTTGCCCGGAACATAGAAATGACCATCACTTTCACACTGGTTGCAATTATTCCTGTTATGTGATGGAAAAACTGTTGTATCTATTTTGTATTTTATGCTTCTGGCGTTGACTTCTTAGGTCCTACCTATTGGATCTGGTGGAGCAACGCCCTAGGGTGAAGCCTTGGTTGCCCGGAACGTATAAATGCCCATTACTTTCACACTGGTTGTAATTATTCCAGTTATACGATGGAATAACTGTTGTATTTTTATTTTATTTTGTGTTTCTGGCGTTTGCTTCTAAGGCCCGAGCTATTCGATCTGGTGGAGCAACGCCCTAAAGTGAAACCTAGGTTGCCGGAACGTAGAAATGACCTTTACTTTCACACTGTTTGCAAATATACATTACATACGATGGAAAAACTGTTGCATTTTTATTGCATTTTATGCTTCTGGCGTTAAATTCTAAGTCCCTAGCTATTCGATCTGGAGGAGCAACGCCCTGGAGTTAAGCCTAGGTTGCCCGGAGAGTAGAAATGACCATAACTTTCACACTGGTTGCAATTATTCGTTTTATACAATGGAAAAGCTGTTCTATTTATTTTGTATTTTATGCTTCCGGCGTTGACATCTAAGGCCCTAACTATTCGGTCTGGAGGAGGAACGCTCTAGAGTGAAGCCTAGGTTGCCCGTAACGTGGAAATGACCATTACCTTCACACTGCTTGCAATTATACATTTTTTACGATGGAAAAACTGTGGTACCCATGTTGTATTTTATTCTTCTGGCGTTCAATTCTAAGTCCCTAGCTATTCGATCTGGTGGAGTAACGCCCTAGAATGAAGCCTAGGTTACCCGGAACATAGAAATGACCAGTACTTTCACACTGGTTGCAGCTTTCCTGTTATACGATGGAAAAACTGTAGCATTTTTATTGTATTTTATGCTTCTGGGGTTGACTTCTAAGTCCCTAGCAATTCGATCTGGCGGAGCAGCGCCCTACAGCGAAACCTAGGTTGCCCGGTACGTAGAAATGACCTTTACTTTCACACTGTTTGCAAATATACATTATATACGATGGAAGAGCTGTTGTATTTATATTGTATTTTATGCTTCTGGCGTTGACTTCTTAGGCCCTAACTATTCGATCTGGTCGGACAATGCCCTAGAGAGAAGCCTAGGTTGCCCGGAACGTATAAATGACCATAGCTTTCATACTGGTTGCAATTATTCGTTTTATACAATGGAAAAACTGTTCTATTTATTTTGTATTTTATGCTTCTGGCGTTGACTTCTTAGGTCCTAACTATTGGATCTGGTGGAGCAACGCCCTAGGGTGAAGCCTTGGTTGCCCTGAACGTAGAAATGCCCATTACTTTCACACTGGTTGTAATTATTCCTGTTATGCGATGGAATAACTGTTGTATTTTTATTTTATTTTGTGTTTCTGGCGTTGGCTTCTAAGGCCCGAGCTATTCGATCTGGTGGAGCAACGCCCTAAAGTGAAGCCTAGGTCACCCGGAACATAGAAATGACCAGTACTTTCACACTGGCTGCAGCTTTCCTGTTACACGATGGAAAAACTGTTGCATTTTTATTGTATTTTATGCTTCTTGCGTTGTATTCAAAGGCCCTAGCTATTCGATCTGGAGGAGCAACGCCCTGGAGTTAAGCCTAGGTTGCCCGGAGAGTAGAAATGACCATAACTTTCACACTGGTTGCAATTAATCGTTTTATACAATGGAAAAGCTGTTCTATTTATTTTGTATTTTATGCTTCGGGCGTTGACATCTAAGGCCCTAACTATTCGGTCTGGAGGAGGAACGCTCTAGAGTGAAGCCTAGGTTGCCCGTAACGTGGAAATGACCATTACCTTCACACTGCTTGCAATTATACATTTTATACGAAGGAAAAACTGTGGTACGCATGTTGTATTTTATTTTTCTGGCGTTGAATTCTAAGTCCCTAGCTATTCGATCTGGTGGAGCAACGCCCTAGAATGAAGCCTAGGTTACCCGGAACATAGAAATGACCAGTACTTTCACACTGGTTGCAGATTTCCTGTTATACGATGGAAAAACTGTTGCATTTTTATTGTATTTTATGCTTCTGGGGTTGTCTTCTAAGTCCCTAGCAATTCGATCTGGCGGAGCAGCGCCCTACAGCGAAACCTAGGTTGCCCGGTACGTAGAAATGACCTTTACTTTCACACTGTTTGCAAATATACATTATATACGATGGAAGAGCTGTTGTATTTATATTGTATTTTACGCTTCTGGCGTTGACTTCTTAGGCCCTAACTATTCGATCTGGTCGGACAATGCCCTAGAGTGAAGCCTAGGTTGCCCGGAACGTTTAAATGATCATAGCTTTCATACTGGTTGCAATTATTCGTTTTATACGATGGAAAAACTGTTGTATTTTTCTTTTATTTTATGCTTCTAGCGTTGACTTCTAAGTCCCTAGCTCATCGATCTGGTGGAGCAACGCCCTAGAGTGAAGCCTAGGTTGCCCGGGACGTAGGAATGACCATCACCTTCACTCTGGTTGCAATTATTCATTTTATACAATGGAAGAACTGTTGTATTTATATTGTTTTTTATAGTTATGGCGTTGACTTCTAAGGCCGTAGCTATTCGATGTGGTAGAGCAACGCCCTAGAGTGAAGCCTAGGTTACCGGGAACATACAAATGACCAGTACTTTCACACTGGTTGCAGTTATTCCTGTTATACTATGGAAAAACTGTTGCATTTTTATTGTATTTTATGCTTCTGGCGTTAAATTCTATGTCCCTAACTATGCGATCTGGTGGAGCAACGCCCTACAGTTAAGCCTAGGTTGCCCGGAACGTAGAAATGACCATAACTTTCACACTGGTTGCAATTATTCGTTTTATACAATGGAAAAACTGTTCTATTTATTTTGTATTTTATGCTTCTGGCGTTGACTTCTTAGGTCCTAACTATTGGATCTGGTGGAGCAACGCCCTAGGATGAAGCCTTGGCTGCCCGGAACGTAGAAATGCCCATTACTTTCACACTGGTTGTAATTATTCCTGTTATGCGATGGAATAACTGTTGTATTTTTATTTTATTTTGTGTTTCTGGCGTTGGCTTCTAAGGCCCGAGCTATTCGATCTGGTGGAGCAACGCCCTAAAGTGAAACCTAGGTTGCCCCGAACGTAGAAATGACCTTTACTTTCACATTGTTTGCAAATATACATTACATACGATGGAAAAGCTGTTGTATTTATATTGTATTTTATGCTTCTGGCACTGACTTCTAAGGCCCTAGCTACTCGATCTGGTGGGACATTGCCCTAGAGTGAAGCCTAGGTTGCCCGGAACGTATAAATGACCATAACTTTCACTCTGGTTGCAATTATTCGTTTTATACAATGGAAAAACTGTTCTATTTATTTTGTATTTTATGCTTCGGGCGTTGACTTCTAAGGCGCTAACCATTCGATCTGGTGGAGCAACGCTCTAGAGTGAAGCCTAGGTTGCCCAGAACGTAGAAATGACCATTACCTTCACACTGCTTGCAATTATACATTGTATACTATGGAAAAACTGTTGTACATATGTTGTATTTTATTCTTCTAGCGCTGAATGCTAAGTCCCTTGCTATTGGATCGGGTGGAGCAACGCCCCAGAGTGAAACCTAGGTTACCGGAAACCTAGAAATGACAAGTACTTTCACACTCGTTGCAGTTATTCCTGTTATACGGTGGAAAAACTGTTGCATTTTTATTGTATTTTATGCCTCTGGCGTTGACTTCTAAGTCCCTAGCTATTCGATCTAGTGGAGCAAGGCCCTAGAGCGAAGCCTAGGTTGCCCGGAACGTAGATATGACCTGTACTTTCAAACTGGTTGCAAGTATTCCTGTTATACTATGGAAAAACTGTTGCATTTTTATTGCATTTTATGCTTCTGGCGTTAAATTCTAAGTCCCTCACTATGCGATCTGGTGGAGCAACGTCCTACAGTTAAGCCTAGGCTACCGGAAACGTAGAAATGACCATAACTTTCACACTGGTTGCAATTATTCGTTCTATACAATGGAAAAACTGTTCTATTTATTTTGTATTTTATGCTTCGAGCGTTGACATCTAAGGCCCTAACTATTCGATCTGGTGAAGCCACGCCCTAGAGTGAAGCCTAGGTTGCCCGGAACGTAGAAATGACCATTACCTTCACACTTCTTGCAATTATACATTTTATACGATGGAAAAACTGTTGTACTTATGTTGTATTTTGTTCTCCTGGCGTTGAATTCTAAGTACCTAGCTATTCCATCTGGTGGAGCAATGCCCTAGAGTGAAGCCTAGGTCACCCGGAACATAGAAATGACCAGTACTTTCACACTGGCTGCAGCTTTCCTGTTACACGATGGAAAAACTGTTGCATTTTTATTGTATTTTATGCTTCTTGCGTTGTATTCAAAGGCCCTAGCTATTCGATCTGGAGGAGCAACGCCCTGGAGTTAAGCCTAGGTTGCCCGGAGAGTAGGAATGACCATAACTTTCACACTGGTTGCAATTAATCGTTTTATACAATGGAAAAGCTGTTCTATTTATTTTGTATTTTATGCTTCGGGCGTTGACATCTAAGGCCCTAACTATTCGGTCTGGAGGAGGAACGCTCTAGAGTGAAGCCTAGGTTGCCCGTAACGTGGAAATGACCATTACCTTCACACTGCTTGCAATTATACATTTTATACGATGGAAAGACTGTGGTACCCATGTTGTATTTTATTCTTCTGGCGTTGAATTCTAAGTCCCTAGCTATTCGATCTGGTGGAGCAACGCCCTAGAATGAAGCCTAGGTTACCCGGAACATAGAAATGACCAGTACTTTCACACTGGTTGCAGCTTTCCTGTTATACGATGGAAAAACTGTAGCATTTTTATTGTATTTTATGCTTCTGGGGTTGACTTCTAAGTCCCTAGCAATTCGATCTGGCGGAGCAGCGCCCTACAGCGAAACCTAGGTTGCCCGGTACGTAGAAATGACCTTTACTTTCACACTGTTTGCAAATATACATTATATACGATGGAAGAGCTGTTGTATTTATATTGTATTTTATGCTTCTGGCGTTGACTTCTTAGGCCCTAACTATTCGATCTGGTCGGACAATGCCCTAGAGTGAAGCCTAGGTTGCCCGGAACGTATAAATGACCATAGCTTTCATACTGGTTGCAATTATTCGTTTTATACGATGGAAAAACTGTTGTATTTTTCTTTTATTTTATGCTTCTAGCGTTGACTTCTAAGCCCCTAGCTATTCGATCTGGTGGAGCAACGCCCTAGAGTGAAGCCAAGGTTGCCCGGGACGTAGAAATGACCATCACCTTCACTCTGGTTGCAATTACTCATTTTATACAATGGAAGAACTGTTGTATCTATATTGTTTTTTATAGTTATGGCGTTGACTTCTAAGGCCGTAGCTATTCGATGTGGTGGAGCAACGCCCTAGAGTGAAGCCTAGGTTACCGGGAACATAAAAATGACCAGTACTTTCACACTGGTTGCAGTTATTCATGTTATACGATGGAAAAACTGTTGCATTTTTATTGTATTTTATGCCTCTGGCGTTGACTTCTAAGTCCCTAGCTATTCGATCTGGTGGAGCAAGTCCCTAGAGCGAAGCCTAGGTTGGCCGGAACGTAGAAATGACCTGTACTTTCATATTGGTTGCAATTATTCCTGTTATACTATGGAAAAACTGTTGCATTTTTATTGTATTTTATGCTTCTGGCGTTAAATTCTATGTCCCTAACTATGCGATCTGGTGGAGCAACGCCCTACAGTTAAGCCTAGGTTGCCCGGAACGTAGAAATGACCATAACTTTCACACTGGTTGCAATTATTCGTTTTATACAGTGGAAAAACTGTTCTATTTATTTTGTATTTTATGCTTCGGGCGGTGACACCTAAGGCCCTAACTATTCGATCTGGTGAAGCAACGCTCTAGAGTGAAGCCTAGGTTGCCCGGAACGTAGAAATGACCATTGCCTTCACAGTCCTTGCAATTATCCATTTTATACGATGGAAAAACTGTTGCATTTTTATTGTATTTTATGCTTCTGGGGTTGACTTCTAAGTCCCTAGCTATTCGATCTGGCGGAGCAGCGCCCTACAGCGAAACCTAGGTTGCCCGGTACGTAGAAATGACCTTTACTTTCACACTGTTTGCAAATATACATTCTTTACGATGGAAGAGCTGTTGCATTTTTATTGTATTTTATGCCTCTGGCGTTGACTTCTAAGTCCCTAGCTATTCGGTCTGGTGGAGCAAGTCCCTAGAGCGAAGCCTAGGTTACCCGGAACGTAGAAATGACCTGTACGTTCACATTGGTTGCAATTATTCCTGTTATACTATGGAAAAACTGTTGCATTTTTATTGTATTTTATGCTTCTTGCGTTGTATTCAAAGTCCCTAGCTATTCGATCTGGAGGAGCAACGCCCTGGAGTTAAGCCTAGGTTGCCCGGAGAGTAGAAATGACCATAACTTTCACACTGGTTGCAATTATTCGTTTTATACAATGGAAAAGCTGTTCTATTTATTTTGTATTTTATGCTTCGGGCGTTGACATCTAAGGCCCTAACTATTCGGTCTGGAGGAGGAACGCTCTAGAGTGAAGCCGAGGTTGCCCTTAACGTGGAAATGACCATTACCTTCACACTGCTTGCAATTATACATTTTGTACGATGGAAAAACTGTGGTACGCATGTTGTATTTTATTTTTCTGGCGTTGAATTCTAAGTCCCTAGCTATTCGATCTGGTGGAGCAACGCCCTAGAATGAAGCCTAGGTTACCCGGAACATAGAAATGACCAGTACTTTCACACTGGTTGCAGATTTCCTGTTATACGATGGAAAAACTGTTGCATTTTTATTGTATTTTATGCTTCTGGGGTTGTCTTCTAAGTCCCTAGCAATTCGATCTGGCGGAGCAGCGCCCTACAGCGAAACCTAGGTTGCCCGGTACGTAGAAATGACCTTTACTTTCACACTGTTTGCAAATATACATTATATACGATGGAAGAGCTGTTGTATTTATATTGTATTTTATGCTTCTGGCGTTGACTTCTTAGGCCCTAACTATTCGATCTGGTCGGACAATGCCCTAGAGTGAAGCCTAGGTTGCCCGGAACGTATAAATGATCATAGCTTTCATACTGGTTGCAATTATTCGTTTTATACGATGGAAAAACTGTTGTATTTTTCTTTTATTTTATGCTTCTAGCGTTGACTTCTAAGTCCCTAGCTATTCGATCTGGTGGAGCAACGCCCTAGAGTGAAGCCTAGGTTGTCCGGGACGTAGGAATGACCATCACCTTCACTCTGGTTGCAATTATTCATTTTATACAATGGAAGATCTGTTGTATTTATATTGTTTTTTATAGTTATGGCGTTGACTTCTAAGGCCGTAGCTATTCGATGTGGTAGAGCAACGCCCTAGAGTGAAGCCTAGGTTACCGGGAACATACAAATGACCAGTACTTTCACACTGGTTGCAGTTATTCATGTTATACGATGGAAAAACCGTTGCATTTTTATTGTATTTTATGCCTCTGGCGTTGACTTCTAAGTCCCTAGCTATTCGATCTGGTGGAGCAAGTCCCTAGAGCGAAGCCTAGGTTGGCCGGAACGTAGAAATGACCTGTACTTTCACATTGGTTGCAATTATTCCTGTTATACTATGGAAAAACTGTTGCATTTTTATTTTATTTTATGCTTCTGGCGTTAAATTCTATGTCCCTAACTATGCGATCTGGTGGAGCAACGCCCTACAGTTAAGATTAGGTTGCCCGGGACGTAGAAATGACCATAACTTTCACACTGGTTGCAATTATTCGTTTTATACAATGGAAAAACTGTTCTATTTATTTTGTATTTTATGCTTCGGGCGTTGACATCTAAGGCCCTAACTATTCGATCTGGTGAAGCAACAATCTAGAGTGAAGCCTAGGTTGCCCGGAACGTAGAAATGACCATTGCCCTCACAGTCCTTGCAATTATACATTTTATACGATGGAAAAACTGTTGTATTTTTATTGTATTTTATGTTTCTGGGGCTGACTTCTAAGTCCCTAGCTATTCGATCTGGTGGAGCAAGTCCCTAGAGCGAAGCCTACGTTACCCGGAACGTAGAAATGACCTGTACTTTCACGTTGGTTGCAATTATTCCTGATACACTATGGAAAAACTGTTGCATTTTTATTGTATTTTATGCTTCTTGCGTTGTATTCAAAGTCCCTAGCTATTCGATCTGGAGGAGCAACGCCCTGGAGTTAAGCCTAGGTTGCCCGGAGAGTAGAAATGCCCATAACTTTCACACTGGTTGCAATTATTCGTTTTATACAATGGAAAAGCTGTTCTATTTATTTTGTATTTTATGCTTCGGGCGTTGACATCTAAGGACCTAACTATTCGGTCTGGAGGAGGAACGCTCTAGAGTGAAGCCTAGGTTGCCCGTAACATGGAAATGACCATTACCTTCACACTGCTTGCAATTATACATTTTATACGATGGAAAAACTGTGGTACCCATGTTGTATTTTATTCTTCTGGCGTTGAATTCTAAGTCCCTAGCTATTCGATCTGGTGGAGCAACGCCTTAGAATGAAGCCTAGGTTACCCGGAACATAGAAATGACCAGTACTTTCACACTGGTTGCCGCTTTCCTGTTATACGATGGAAAAACTGTTGCATTTTTATTGTATTTTATGCTTCTAGGGTTGACTTCTAAGTCCCTAGCTATTCGATCTGGCGGAGCAGCGCCCTACAGCGAAGCCTAGGTTGCCCGGTACGTAGAAATGACCTTTACTTTCACACTGTTTGCAAATATACATTATATACGATGGAAGAGCTGTTGCATTTATATTGTATTTTATGCTTCTGGCGTTGACTTCTTAGGCCCTAACTATTCGATCTGGTCGGACAATGCCCTAGAGTGAAACCTAGGTTGCCCGGAACGTATAAATGACCATAGCTTTCATACTGGTTGGAATTATTCGTTTTATACGATGGAAAAACTGTTGTATTTTGCTTTTATTTTATGCTTCTAGCGTTGACTTCTAAGTCCCTAGCTATTCGATCTGGTGGAGCAACGCCCTAGAGTGAAGCCTAGGTTGCCCGGGGCGTAGAAATGACCATCACCTTCACTCTGGTTGCAATTATTCATTTTATACAATGGAAGAACTGTTGTATTTATATTGTTTTTTATAGTTATGGCGTTGACTTCTAAGGCCGTAGCTATTCGATGTGGTGGAGCAACGCCCTAGAGTGAAGCCTAGGTTACCGGGAACATAAAAATGACCAGTACTCTCACACTGGTTGCAGTTATTCATGTTATACGATGGAAAAACTGTTGCATTTTTATTGTATTTTATGCGTCTGGAGTTGTTTTCTAAGGCCCTAACTATTCGACCTGGTGGACCAACGCCCTAGAGTGAAGCCTAGGTTGCACGGAACGTAGAAATGCCCATTACTTTCGCACTGCTTGCAATTATACATTTTGTACGATGGAAAAACTGTGGTACCCATGTTGTATTTTATTCTTCTGGCGTTGAATTCTAAGTCCCTAGCTATTCGATCTGGTGGAGCAACGCCCTAGAATGAAGCCTAGGTTACCCGGAACATAGATGTTTAAAAAAGAGTTAATATATTGAGAACTCTATTTCGTTACGAAAAGCCGTTGTATGTTGATCGACGTGCCCAACCGAAGGTCGCCTTCGGTTGGGGATTCAGTGTCACTAATAACAAACACGGTGAATTTGACGAAGGACTCGTTTTTAGAAAATTACAGTTAAACTCGAACAGGTGAACGACCTGTGTCAGCTGTTCGAGCCTGAAGGAAAGAGAGAGAAAGTTGTCGAAGATTAGAAAAGGACACAGTTTGATTAGCGAGCGCCGCGTGGCGGCTAACGAGCGTATTCCGCGCTTTCGCGGAGACACGCGCAACTCTCGCAGTCAGTCTTGTGCCAGTCTTTGACAGGTAACGGTTCGATCAGTAGAAGTACAGCCATTTCGAGGTTACTTCAAACAGAGCTTCTTGGTTTCTCCAACAAGCTCGAAGTACTCGAAGAGCAGAATCCTCACTGACCGAACGATCTTCTCTTGCGGCTTAGTCTATTCGTCTGTTCGATCAACACGTATTATACGTGCGACAGACGAATCAGCTTGCAAAAAAGAGATTGCAAAAAAAACGATTGAACACACTCTTGGAATCGGTGATTTTCACGATTCTCTGAGTTTGCATATCGTCGGAAGAGCACCGAACCCACTGCTCAGTAGCCTTGTTTGACGGGCAAATCCAGACAGAGTAAACGTAAGTGCCTATCACCTCTACGTTACTCGCGCCTCACTAACCGTTTAGAAGCAACCCCCGTGTGACGAATAGATGCACACGGCGAGGTGAACGGTGTAGTGGAGTCTCTGGCCGTCACCTGCCTCTGAGCCTAGCACCAGCTAGGGACAGTGCATTTCAACGCTCGCGAACCTCTGCTCTCGCAGAGATTCAACCGACGTGCACCTCTTTAAAAGGTGCATAAGACGTGGAGAAGAGGTTTCTCATCTCTACGCACTTGCAGGTCGACGATCCCTTTAATTTTAAAGG
Organism: Calliopsis andreniformis; assembly: GCF_051401765.1. NCBI lineage: Eukaryota > Metazoa > Arthropoda > Insecta > Hymenoptera > Andrenidae > Calliopsis > Calliopsis andreniformis. The sequence goes on along the minus strand of NW_027480422.1, from coordinate 13,445,252 downwards.
AAAGTCGATCACACAGTCCACTGCTTTACCTTTGCGTTACAAGCAAGGTATTGCTATCCCCTCCATACAGGCTTGTTGTCACAGCCAGGAGTCGATACTATTTGGTATAGCTTGACTTACGCTCTCGCTTACCGTCGCGGTTCTGCCGCTATTTTCGTTTCAGACGCCAACGTCGCTGACCGGCGTCCAAAAACAAGGCCCTCGGATTCACCGCCGACCACCAAAGGAGCCGCCGAGGACCTCAACCACCCCCAGCCCCCAAAGACAAAGAAAAATATAATAAACGTCGTACTTAAGCCCTTTTAAGGGCCGACTTAAATTTGATCGAGTATTTGTTTCTTTCTGTACCCTCATTCTCACCTTGTCCGGACCCCAGTTAGATCACTTCCTTTAAGCGATTCTAACATAAGGTCCTTCGAGCAGGATTGAAAGGTTGAGAAAGGGTGAAAGAAGCGTTCACTTCAGGTTGACATTCGAGCAGAGTTTACCTCTCGAATTATATCGCCATGTCGAACCCTACCAAGGAGCAGATGACTCTTCCTGCCCTGGAGGTTGAGATGGAGGATATTCAGTCACGAATTCGGGGAATGACCCGACTCGTGACTAATCTGAAGAAAAAGGGGCGAAATAATTACACCATCTCTCTCCTCAAGCAGAAGTTGGAATATGTGACTGACGTTTGGAGGGACATCCAAGAGCGAGTTAAACAGCTCAAAAAGGAAGTCCCTGACAGCAAACGGAAGGTCATACCCTTCTTCTGCGAGAGTACGATGGATGATGCAGAAGATGCGTTCCATGAAGCTCAGGACTTCCTGATGACGGAATTGGACACCCTCATACAGGAAAAGGGATCGGCTGGATTCGGTAACCCCGGGAATACCGCGGGTGCCGGAGCAACAGGCCAGCCTAGTACGCTTGAGCTTCCCAAGCAGAACTTACCGAGATTTAGCGGAGATCCGCGAAAGTGGTGTCACTTTGCGGATCTGTTTACCGCAAGCATAATAAAAGATCAACGGTTATCAGATGCACAACGTTTGCAATATCTGAACGGCTGCTTGGAAGGAGAGGCACTCGCATCGATTGCCACGCTTGAAATTGCGGATCGTAATTTCAAGCCGGCGTGGGATACCCTAACCGAACAATTCGGGAATCCACGTCGTATGGTGCTTCAGCTACTCGCAACATTCACGAAGCTGAAGCCGATCAGGACGGGCGACATAGAAAGCCTGCAACAGGTCACCGTCGGCTGGAAACAAACGCTCGCCGCGCTCCAGAAGCTGGGGCGCAAGGTAGAGCACTACAGCGACGTGTTGGTCATCCTGATCAAATCTAAATTGGACCAATCCCTAGAATGGGAGTGGGAGGGCACGCAAAAGCTCAACTCAGAAGTCCCCTCATTTAATGAGATGTTGGACTTTCTCAGGGAGCAAGAGCACAGGTTGCATGTGTTGATTAACCCGCTACACAAGAAAACGGGTGACCTCACATCAAAACCTCGCATACGACAACATAATGCTGTCGTCGAGAACATTCCCACTACGTCTCATGGATGTGTGTTCTGTGAACAAGCGCACGAAGTTACTTCGTGCAAAAAGTTCAAGTCGTTTACACCAGAACAACGCTTCCAATATATTAAAGTCAACCAGTGTTGTCTAAACTGCTTGGCTTCCACTCACACAGTTACGCACTGTCCACAAAGCGCAGCCTGCGTCAAGTGCAACGGAAGGCATCATGCACTCCTGCACTTTGAAGCAAGAAAATCTGGTACTGGCAGTCGTCGTTCGACGAATAAGCCACAGCAGGGCAAGCGGGAAGCGGGACGCAACAACGTTCCTGCACGCAGTCCTGCAAACGTAAACACGGAACCTCGTGCTTCTACGTCAAAGGCCGCGGTGACGTCTCACTGTAGTGCGACAGAGAGCGGTACCAGAGCTGTGTTTCTGGCAACAGCGAATGTGCGCGTTCATGGCAAGGGAGGCACGTCGCGTATAGCGCGTGCACTCATTGACCAAGGGTCAGAAGCTTCGTTCATTTCCGCTAGCTTAGCAAATGATCTAAGACTAGCGAGAAGGAAAACCCCGGCCACTGTATTGGGTTTGGGGGGCGGATTGACTCAAACCATTTCGCACAGCGTGGACATGGAGTTCACCTCGACGAGTAACACTGCAGAGGCGTTCCGCACCAGTGCATACATCGTGTCGAGAATCACCTCCTATGTCCCGCCGTCAGTTCGCGTACCGGCATGCACCGTGCTGCGTGGGCTGGCGTTAGCGGTCCCAGACCCCGCATCGGATCGCCCCATCGAGGTACTGATCGGTGCAGAGGTCTACGCCAGTCTTATTCGACAAGGACTTCGTCGGATAAGCAACAAAGGACCGATCGTTCAGGAAACCGCTTTGGGCTGGGTTTTGTCTGGACCGGTCGGCGCAGCAACCTCTGAACCAAACCCCGTGAGGACGCTGCATTGCAACATCCTCGAATCGCTTGATAAAGCAATACGGAAGTTTTGGGAAATAGAGGAGATTCCCTCGAAGTTGGTAAACACCAAGGCCGAGGAAGAATGCGAGGCTTACTTCGCAAACACAGTCGCGCGAGACGCGACGGGCAGGTTCATCGTCCGTCTGCCCTTTAGCCGAACGAACCCGGACGAGTGTTTGGGAGAATCTCTCCCAATAGCTCTCTCCGCGTTGACAAGGCTGAGAAAAAAATTGGACCTTGACAAAAATCTCGTGCGAGAATACAGTGAATTTCTCACTGAATATGAATCGATGAGTCATATGACTCGCTTAGAGTCGCTAGACAAAACTCGACTTTATATTCCGCATCGAGCCGTCATACGAACGGAGAGCGCTACGACAAAGCTGCGCGTCGTATTTAACGCCTCCAGTAGAACAGCGGGAGGACACTCGCTGAACGACATCCTACACGTAGGACCGAAATTACAGAACGATATCACCTCTGTACTAACAAGGTGGCGTCTGTATGAATACGTGTTGGTAGCGGATATCGAGAAGATGTTTCGACAAATTCTCGTCGCTCCAGAGGATCGTCGTTTTCAGAGCATCGTGTGGCGCACGCCAGAAACCGAACGCACTATCGCGTTCGAGTTAAATACCGTGACCTACGGTACGGCATGTGCTCCATACTTATCGATGCGAACTCTTATCGAGTTGCAAAAACAGGACGGCGACCGTTACCCGCTCGCCGCTCCTATCCTCGAGAAGGACGTCTATGTAGACGATGTGTTTATGGGAGCTCCTGACAAACCGTTATTAGAGCAAATCCGTAAACAAACGTGCGAGCTCCTACAGCGAGGTGGATTTAACCTTCGCAAATGGGCTGGAAATTCGTCAGATTTATTACGAAATATTCCACAGAGCTCGCACTCACATGCAGTCAACCTTAATTTGTTTGATGATTCCGAATTAAAGGTACTCGGGCTGCGGTGGATTCCATCCGGAGATTTTTTCTATTTCAATCTACAACGATTCCAACCATCTGCAACACCGATTACAAAGCGCACTTTGTTTTCGGAAATTGCAAAATTATACGATCCTCTCGGCTGGCTTTCGCCAATCGTGATTCGCGCAAAAATCCTGATGCAATCCCAGTGGCTGGAAAAAATCCAGTGGGATGAGCATGTTTCCGCGGAGACGCTCAAAATGTGGAACACATTTTGTGCAGATTGGACTAGATTGAATAATTGGAGACTTCCCCGATGGATCCGATATGGAGCCGACACGATTTCCGTAGAGCTGCACGGATTTTGTGACGCATCACTCGCAGCCTATTCTGCCGTTACCTACTTAAGAGTGACAACGACAGACAATGGTGTGTTTACATCACTGTTGATGGCAAAAACGCGAGTGGCTCCTATAAAAACACAGTCGATCCCAATACTTGAGTTGAACGGGGCCGTACTGCTTGCCGAGCTAATTTTGCATGTAACAAATTCACTTGCAATAAAGACAGATCGTGTCGTTTGTTGGACCGATTCCACGATCGCTCTCGCTTGGCTGAAAAAACATCCATCGACTTGGAAGGTTGTGGTAGCCAACCGCGTGTCGAAAGTACAAACATCACTTCCTAACGCTGAATGGCGCTATGTTCCTACACGTTCAAACCCTGCGGATTTGAATTCGCGCGGGATGGACGCTGCAGATTTTTTGCAGTCGGAATTATGGATGTTTGGACCGACTTGGCTGAAAGAAACGGAAGCGAGATGGCCAGCCCTCCCCGCTTCCGTTGAGACCGATGAAGGCAAGCGCATAGCGCATGCACACGTAGCAACTCCGAAACCGGAATGGAATTTTCTATACCGATTTCAATCATGGAGAAAACTGTTACGCGTAACGGCGTACTGTCTTCGTTGGCGAAGACCGTCGCGCGTCAAACAAAGGTCAAACGCCGGTCAAATAATCGAGGCGTCAGAAATGCGTAACGCAGCTGAGCGCCTCGCACGCCATATACAGGGCTCGCATTTCGCAGAGGAATACCGATGCTTAAAAAATCATCGCAGTATCCCCGTGAAGTCTCCCTTGAAAAGTCTCAACCCGTTCCTCGATGATAAGGACGTCATACGAGTCGGTGGAAGACTGGAGAATGCGATGCTTGCATGGGAAACCAAGCACCCGATAATACTGCCTAAGCATTATGTTTCGACATTAATAATTAGGCAGTGCCACGTAGATACGTTGCATGGGGGCTTGCAGTTGACCTTGCACACTGTCAGGCAAAATTATTGGATCCTCGGTTGTCGAAATGCAGCGAAAACCGTGGTCAACAAATGCATGCGATGCGTAAGATGGCGAGGCAACACGTCCACGCAAATAATGCAGCATCTGACCCCGGAGCGCTGCCGCCCGTCAAGAGCATTCGACAATTGTGGAGTGGACTACGCGGGACCTTACCGTGTCCGCGACTCCGCGGGCCGAGGCAAAACAGCTCACAAAGCGTACATCGCGGTGTTTGTTTGTTACGCTACGAAGGCTGTCCATATCGAACTCGTCCATAACTACACGACGAGCGCGTTCTTAGCCGCACTCGATCGGTTTGTTGCACGACGAGGAATCCCGTCCTGCATTTTCAGTGACAATGGAACCAATTTCGTCGGTGCCGATCGAGAATTACAACAGCACTGTCGTGCAGTATTTTCTGCAGCAGATACGCATAATAAATGCGGTGCTATGGGCATTCAGTGGCGGTTCAATCCACCCAGTGCCCCACACTTCGGTGGAATGCAGGAGGCCGGCGTGAAATCGGTGAAACACCATTTGAAACGCACGTTGGGAGAGTTCACACCAACGGGAGAGGAAATGCAGACGTTGCTCTGCAAGATCGAAGCGAGTCTTAACTCGCGACCGATCGCTCCTCTGAGTGACGACCCAGACGACTATGCGTCTCTTACGCCCGGTCACTTCCTGACAGGCGGACCACTAAATGCGATTCCGCTGCAGTCCGTGGAAAATGAAAAACTCTCGCGATTGTCGCGTTGGAGAGCGATTCAAAAATTCCACGAACAGCTATGGAGGCATTGGACGCGAGATTATCTCACGCACCTACAAAATCGCTATAAGTGGCGCACTACTCAACTGCAACTGCAACCAGGGGATCTGGTGTTAGTGCAGAATCCTCTTCTTCCCCCTAATCAGTGGGAGATGGGAAGAATTGAGGAGGTTTTCCCGGGGAAGGACGGAAATGTACGGGTTGTAAAAGTACGTACAGCAAAGTCCACATACACACGTCCGATTACAAGGATGTGTAGGTTACCCGTAGATGAGCCAGATTCGACAACGGTAGCCGAGGTCGAACAGGTGAAATAAACATCTAACGATTTTCGGTAAAATCGAGGGTGACACAAAGGTGAGCGCGACCGTTCAGTTCGAAAGACAAACGCTCGCAAGACACCCCCCCTACGTCCAAAGCGATAACAGAGAGGGGAGCCGAAGTGGTTGCGTCTCTCTCACTCCAAGGGAAGAAGCGCCCCCACAAAATCGCGGATGCTACCGAAAATTGAGTCCGGAAAGCGATAGACTAATTAGTCTCAAGCCAGCAATGGAAACTGACACTGTGGTTACGCAAAAGGAGATGTCAGACACCTTTGAAAGGTGTCTGAACTTGGTCGAGCAGGCGCTGGACCACACAAGTCTTCCGGCCACACCGGAGGCAAGCCGGAACGAGGAAAAACCCGCGAAGGAAAAGAAGGAGGAATGGGTCCTCAGAACGGATGACCTGGAGCTCCGTGTACCGGGACATATCCCGAAGACTACGAGGCGATACCGGTGTACGGTCCCCGGGGGACGCTACGTCCTCCGATGGGACAGAGACCAACGGCTGACGTCGGTGGCGTGGAAAGCGGCAGCTGCACCAACGCCCAAAGAGGAAAAGGGAAAGGCACCGCGAGCTGCAACCTCGGAAAATCCAGCTTCCAGCAGGACCCGACAAAAGCCACGGGAGTCAGGACGACGGGCCGCACCAACGTCGACCAGCACGCGGCCGAAAGAAACCGGCAGGAGCACGGCGGTGGCGAGTCGCTCACGCCGACCCACGCGTCCTCAAGGGCCCTCTCTTGAGGAATAAACGCGGACGGCCGTGGGGATTGCCGTAGAGACCTCGATGAGGCTGCTTCAGCATCGAAGCTCGTCTCCTCCAGCTAGAAAGTAAGTTCAATTAAATTTCTATTTGATTGGAGTTCACGATAACGCTGTGAGGGAGTTCAGCTCAATTGAACTTCTCTTTCAGCAAATTTTCTCTCTCATTCGCGGTAATAAAGCTCTATCTTTCGAGTTTTACGAGACGAGTTTCCTTCGGAACAAAGATACTGACATTCTCTATTGCACGGACCGTGCAAGGGGGGCGGTATGTTTAAAAAAGAGTTAATATATTGAGAACTCTATTTCGTTACGAAAAGCCGTTGTATGTTGATCGACGTGCCCAACCGAAGGTCGCCTTCGGTTGGGGATTCAGTGTCACTAATAACAAACACGGTGAATTTGACGAAGGACTCGTTTTTAGAAAATTACAGTTAAACTCGAACAGGTGAACGACCTGTGTCAGCTGTTCGAGCCTGAAGGAAAGAGAGAGAAAGTTGTCGAAGATTAGAAAAGGACACAGTTTGATTAGCGAGCGCCGCGTGGCGGCTAACGAGCGTATTCCGCGCTTTCGCGGAGACACGCGCAACTCTCGCAGTCAGTCTTGTGCCAGTCTTTGACAGGTAACGGTTCGATCAGTAGAAGTACAGCCATTTCGAGGTTACTTCAAACAGAGCTTCTTGGTTTCTCCAACAAGCTCGAAGTACTCGAAGAGCAGAATCCTCACTGACCGAACGATCTTCTCTTGCGGCTTAGTCTATTCGTCTGTTCGATCAACACGTATTATACGTGCGACAGACGAATCAGCTTGCAAAAAAGAGATTGCAAAAAAAACGATTGAACACACTCTTGGAATCGGTGATTTTCACGATTCTCTGAGTTTGCATATCGTCGGAAGAGCACCGAACCCACTGCTCAGTAGCCTTGTTTGACGGGCAAATCCAGACAGAGTAAACGTAAGTGCCTATCACCTCTACGTTACTCGCGCCTCACTAACCGTTTAGAAGCAACCCCCGTGTGACGAATAGATGCACACGGCGAGGTGAACGGTGTAGTGGAGTCTCTGGCCGTCACCTGCCTCTGAGCCTAGCACCAGCTAGGGACAGTGCATTTCAACGCTCGCGAACCTCTGCTCTCGCAGAGATTCAACCGACGTGCACCTCTTTAAAAGGTGCATAAGACGTGGAGAAGAGGTTTCTCATCTCTACGCACTTGCAGGTCGACGATCCCTTTAATTTTAAAGGAAAGTCGATCACACAGTCCACTGCTTTACCTTTGCGTTACAAGCAAGGTATTGCTATCCCCTCCATACAGGCTTCTTGTCACAGCCAGGAGTCGATACTATTTGGTATAGCTTGACTTACGCTCTCGCTTACCGTCGCGGTTCTGCCGCTATTTTCGTTTCAGACGCCAACGTCGCTGACCGGCGTCCAAAAACAAGGCCCTCGGATTCACCGCCGACCACCAAAGGAGCCGCCGAGGACCTCAACCACCCCCAGCCCCCAAAGACAAAGAAAAATATAATAAACGTCGTACTTAAGCCCTTTTAAGGGCCGACTTAAATTTGATCGAGTATTTGTTTCTTTCTGTACCCTCATTCTCACCTTGTCCGGACCCCAGTTAGATCACTTCCTTTAAGCGATTCTAACAATAGAAATGACCAGTACTTTCACACTGGTTGCAGATTTCCTCTTATACGATGGAAAAACTGTTGCATTTTTATTGTATTTTATGCTTCTGGGGTTGACTTCTAAGTCCCTAGCAATTCGATCTGGCGGAGCAGCGCCCTACAGCGAAACCTAGGTTGCCCGGTACGTAGAAAAGACCTTTACTTTCACACTGTTTGCAAATATACATTATATACGATGGAAGAGCTGTTGTATTTATATTGTATTTTATGCTTCTGGCGTTGACTTCTTAGGCCCTAACTATTCGATTTGGTCGGACAATGCCCTAGAGTGAAGCCTAGGTTGCCCGGAATGTAGAAATGACCATCACTTTCACACTGGTTTCAATTATTCTTGTTATACGATGGAAAAACTGTTGTATTTATTTTGTATTTTATGCCTCTGGCGTTGACTCCTAAGGCCGAAGCTATTCGATGTGGTGGAGCAACGCCCTAGGGTGAAGCCTAGGTTGCCCGGAACGTAGAAATGACCATGTCTTTCACACTGGTTGCAATTATTCCTGTTATACGATGGAAAAACTGTAGTATTTATATTATATTTTATGCTTCAGACGTTGACTTCTAAGGCCGGAGCTATTCGATGTGGTGGAGAAACGCCCTTGAGTGAAGCCTAGGTTGCCCGGAACGTAGAGATGACCATGTCTTTCACACTGGTTGCAATTATTCCTGTTATACGATGGAAAAACTGTAGTATTTATATTATATTTTATGCTTCAGACGTTGACTTCTAAGGCCGGAGCTATTCGATGTGGTGGAGAAACGCCCTTGAGTGAAGCCTAGGTTGCCCGGAAAGTACAAATGACCATTACCTCCACTCTGTTTGCAATTATTCATTATATACAATGGAAAAACTGTTGCATTTATATCGTTTTTATAGTTATGGCGTTGACTTCTAAGGCCGTAGCTATTCGATGTGGTGGAGCAATGAGCTAGAGTGAAGCCTAGGATGCCCGCAACGTAGAAATGACCATATCTTTCACACTGTTAGCAATTATTCCTGTTATGCGATTGATAATCTGTTGTAGTTATATTGTATTTTATGGTTCTGGCGTTGACTTCTAAGGCCGCAGCTATTCGATGTGGTGGAGCAACGCCCTAGCGTGAAGCCTGGGTTGCCCGGAACGTAGAAATGACCATACCTTTCACACTGATTACAATTATTCCTGTTATACGATGGAAAAACTGTTGTATTTCTATTGTATTTTATGCTTCTGGCATTGTCTTCTTAGGCCCTAACTATTCGATCTGGTGTAGCAACGCCCAAGGGTGAAGCGTAGGTTGCCCGGAACGTAGAACTGACCATAACACTCATACTGGTTGCAATTATTCGTTTTATACCGTGGAAAAGCTGTTGTACCTATATTGTATTTTTTGTGTATGGAGTTGTTTTCTGAGGCCCTAACTATTCGGCCTGGTGGACCAACGCCCTAGAGTGAAGCCTAGGTTGCACGGAACGTAGAAATGCCCATTACTTTCACACTGGTTGTAATTATTCCTGTTATACGATGGAATAACTGTTGTATTTTTATTTTATTTTGTGCTTCTGGCGTTGACTTCTAAGGCCCTAGCTATTCGTTCTGGTGGAGCAACGCCAAATAGTGAAGCCTAGGTTACCCGGAACGTAGAAATGACCAGTACTTTCACACTGGTCGCAATTATTCGTATTATACGATGGAAAAACTGTTGTATTTATATTGTATTTTATGCTCCTGGTGTAGACTTCTTAGGCCCTAGCTATTCGATCTGGAGGAACAACGTCCTAGAGTGAAGCCTAGGTTGCCGGGAACGTAGAAATGACTATAACCTTCATACTGATTGCAATTGTTCGTTTTATACGATGGAAAAATTGTTGTGCTTATATTGTATGTTATGCCTCTGGCGTTGACTCCTAATGCCGTAGCTATTCGATGTGGTGGAGCAACGCCCTAGCGTGAAGCCTAGGTTGCCCGGAACGTAGAAATAACCATATTTTTCACACTGTTTGCAATTATTCCTGTTATACGACTGAAAAACTCTTGTATTTATATTGTATTTTATGCTTCTGGCGTTGACTTCTAAGGCCGCAGCTATTCGATGTGGTGGATCAACGTCCTAGAGTGAAGCCTAGGTTGCCCGGAACGTAGATATGACCATACCTTTCACACTGATTGCATTTATTCCTGTTATACGATGGAAGAACTGTTGTACTTCTATTGTATTTTATGCTTCTGGCGTTGACTTCTTAGGCCCTAACTATTCGATCTGGTGGAGCAACGCCCTAGGGTGAAGCCTAGGTTGCCCGGAACGTGGAACTGACCATAACTTTCATACTGGTTGCAATTATTCGTTTTATACCGTGGAAAAACTCTTGTATTTATATTGTATTTTATGCGTCTGGAGTTGTTTTCTAAGGCCCTAACTATTCGACCTGGTGGACGAACGCCCTAGAGTGAAGCCTAGGTTGCACGGAACGTAGAAATGCCCATTACTTTCACACTGGTTGTAATTATTCCTGTTATACGATGGAATAACTGTTGTATTTTTACTTTATTTTGTGCTTCTGGCGTTGTCTTCTAAGGCCCTAGCTATTCGATCTGGTGGAGCAGCGCCAAAGAGTGAAGCCTAGGGTACCCGGAACGTAGAAATGACCAGTACTTTCACACTGGTTGCAATTATTCGTATTATACGATGGAAAAACTGTTGTATTTATATTGTATTTTATGCTCCTGGTGTAGACTTCTTAGGCCCTAACTACTCGATCTGGTTGGACAATGCCCCAGAGTGAAGCCTAGGTGGCCCGGAACGTATAAATGACCATAGCTTTCATACTGGTTGCAATTATTCGTTTTATACGATGGAAAGACTGTTGTATTTTTCTTTTATTTTATGCTTTGTGACGTGGCACCAGTGCCAGTCACAAAGCCGAACCCTCCCCGGAGCAAGAGGAGCCTTTAGTGCGCACCAGAGAGAGTCCAACGTATTTCTAACATCTATTTTGCGCCCTAGCTCTCGGGATATCTCAGCGGCCTAGATGGTGGCATCGGCAGGCGTCAGGTGCGAGACCGTCTCGACACCACCGATACGGTCTCCTGCGGCGGATCTTCGGGATCGGGGAGCGGCCAGGGTACCCGCCGCTCCAGAGTCACTTCACCCGGCGAGTGACACGACGCCGAAATTGGGAGGCTGTCGGAACCAATCGTGCCACTCAGGGAGGACACACGATGGGAGGGCTGCCCCACGGATGTGAGAGGACGCACCGGTACATGGGGACCAGCCGACGCGGGCGAGGTTGGCCACCTCACCCCGCGTTCCGGGGAGAGATCCTCAACGGAGAGGCGCAGGGACGAAGCCACGGGGGCCATCTCGCGGGCAGACGATGGCAGCGGACTCCGGAAGAGCGAAGTCTACTACTGCGCCTTGGATCCACGCCGCAGGAAGAGCCCCAGGGGGACTCAAGGAGGACCTGCCAATCATCAATCAATCTTCGAACGGCGCGACGAATAATTGGTCGCGAGACCGCGCGAACTGAGCGAGCCAATCGGGGCACAGTGGGGGAAGCGTCGCGTGCCGAGATCCTGCCGTACGCAGCGATCTCGGCCTTCTTCTTGTACGGGACGCCGACCGGTCCACAGGTGGTAAGTCTTCCTCCATTGTTCTCCCCGGTTGACTCGGACTAGATCGTGCGCAATCGAAATCTCGAGAGGGCCGACTCCTGGTGGGCGCGCAGGGCTTGTAACAGGAAGAAAGCCTTCGCACGCGGGTTTCTCGAAGCCTGCGGACTCGGCCAAACGGCGAGTCTGCGGCTTAACGGTGCGTTCGCTCACGGTTGTAACGTGCGGATACATCTTCGGCTTGCTGGTGTAACTTCGGTGCAACAGCAGCCACGCGGGCGGTTCTCTCGCGTGCCGAACGTGCGTTTCAACCTCGTCGTCGCTCGAAACCTTGTAACGCGATCATATTAGCGGGGAACGGGTAACTTCCCGCGGCCACGTGTCGCGGGACCGCGCGTGTAAGAACTCGACCAAGCCCTGTAAGTTTCTCGCTTAAATACATCATTTATTACCAGAGAAAACCGAGTTTTGACTGGCGTTCTCGCCGTAAGAACCCGAAATCCCGAAGCGTTCCTCACCCTGCGCTCGAAAGGACCTCGCCCCTCTCCGCGCGAAGAGCTGGCCCGGGCCGCGGATTTCGGAAAACAGGAGACGCGTTCCACGCCGGTATCGAAAGATACCTGGCGCCCCCGGAAAATTCAAGGCGTGGGACGCGTCGTGGCCAGATCTGCACGCCCGTCCTAAGCCGAATACGGCTCGGCTGGGCGGTCACGTCGCAGAATTTGGCGCCCAACGTGGTTTTCTTGAGAGAGTGGCGGGCGAGGGGTGAGAAACGATTGGATTGCTAGGTTAAAATTCGGTTTTCCTACAGCATATTATAACATCTTATTTTCAGACGTTAACGGTTTCGGATAGCGAACCAGTGCGGAAAGGGCTCGTAGCGGTCACGAGTGTTTACATCGCCGGGAGTGTTTACGCGTCGCGAGTGTGTGTGTTGGTGCCGTGCGTGGTAGTAGTGCCGTAACGGAAAATTTCGAACGGAATAACACAACGAATAGGTCAGTTGAATTGTCGTTAAACGGTGTGGTATCACGTGTGAGGTTTTGAGGTTAGTAAAGATCGAAAATCTGGGTAACGAACCGTCGACTGCTCGAAAAGAGGTTAGGCGTTTGCCGGTGGAAACTACGCGCGGAATGGCGACGAATTTAGACGAGTCTTTCCGTCTCCTCGAACGCGCAGAATTATTAAAGCTGCTATTACAACGGAAATTATCAATTCGAGGAACGGATGACGAACTACGTGAACGACTGCTGCGTGATTTATCGTTCGAGCGAACAGGCGATGGGGAACGGGGTACACCGGAATCGGTTACGTTACGCGTCGGGGACGTTGAACAGGAATCACCGCATTCCCCTCACCCGGAGGTAGGTCAAGAACATTTTAGGTTACCGTCGCAAACGTTTCAATGGGGACCGACGTATTCTGTCCCCGAATTCGCGCGCACCACGGCCGGCCAGGCTTACGCGATTATGTCGAAGTGGAATTTAAAGTTTTCGGGAACACGCGAGGAGGACGCCGAAGCGTTCCTCGATAAAATTGAGGACGGGCGAATTATTCACCCGATCCCGGACGCGGAGCTTCTGTGTTGCCTACCGTTTTTTCTGTCAGGCGTCGCGCGCGTATGGTATCGCACGCAGTGTTCGGAATGGAATACGTGGGAACAATTTAAAACGGAATGGCGGAACCGTTTCGGGTACGCAAATTACGATTTTGCTTTACTGCAGGAAGCAATTAGTCGTACGCAAGGCGAAGACGAATCGGTTGACGATTATTTATCGTGCATTCAGGCGATTTTCCAAAAATTAAAACCACAGTGGCCCGTATCGCAACAAATAACCTGCGCTCACGCAAATTTGCTACCACAAATTCGTGCGCGAGTACCGCGGGAGGACGTGACGGATATGAAGTCGCTAGGAAAATTAGCGAGACGAGCGGAAACACCGTCGGGTACTCGTTACCGTCCACCACCACTGCCGGAAGACTCGATCTTACCGGAATTCGCATATCGCGGGCCACGCTACTCGTCAACGATATTCTCGGCCGAAATTAAAAACGCGGGTACCTCGTCGGGCCTGTCAAAGGCCACGACAGTCGAAGCGGGGGGGATCGTTACGAAAGCCAAAAATGAGAGACGCGGTGGCGCAGGCGGAGGAGGCGCGGGCAGCACCGAGGCGGCGGGACGGTTGTTGGAACTGCGGCCAAAAGGGTCACTTCGCGCGGGAGTGCCGGAATCAGCGGCGACGCCATTGTTACCGTTGCGGGGAACCGGACGTCAGCACGAGAGACTGCCCCACTTACGCGGGAACGGGAAACCAATAGGAGAACCGATCGCGCGGGTGGAAGCGGTTCTCGTAGAAAGGCGTCCAACCCGTGACTCACAAGAGGGTATCTATCGGGGGTGCTCCACAACGGAGACTATCGCACGGAAGTCGCTGTTGTACCTGGCAATCCGCATCGGTAAAATCTCTACGCGAGCATTGGTTGATTCGGGGGCATCATCGTGTTTCGTGTGCCGGACGTGGGCGGGCGCGAATAAATTAGAACAACGAAAACGAAGCGACAAACCAGCGTTGGTAATATTAGTTAACGGGCAGGTAGATCGCTCAGAAGAGCAAGTACAAATGGAAATCTCCCTCCGGGACAGGAAATGCGTAGTGACGGCACGAATTTTGCCATCGTTAGTGGGTAGTGGTTGTGGCTAGAAGGGATACAGGTCCCCTTGATTTTGGTCGATAAACAGGGAATTGGAAGCACGGTATGGGTAGGAAACAATCGGGGGTACCTGTTCGGTCGAGAAATCGACCGAAATAATAGCCAGAAACCACAATGATGGATAAACGTGCGCAGTAAGGTGCTTGGATTCCGAGTGTTGGGGGAGGACAGTGGGGGGGGGAGGAGAGCCTGGTGGACCTTATCGGTCCCCCCCGGGGAGGGAGGAGTTGTGACGTGGCACAAGTGCCAGTCACAAAGCCGAACCCTCCCCGGAGCAAGAGGAGCCTTTAGTGCGCACCAGAGAGAGTCCAACGTATTTCTAACATCTATTTTGCGCCCTAGCTCTCGGGATATCTCAGCGGCCTAGATGGTGGCATCGGCAGGCGTCAGGTGCGAGACCGTCTCGACACCACCGATACGGTCTCCTGCGGAGGATCTTCGGGATCGGGGAGCGGCCAGGGTACCCGCCGCTCCAGAGTCACTTCACCCGGCGAGTGACACGACGCCGAAATTGGGAGGCTGTCGGAACCCATCGTGCCACTCAGGGAGGACACACGATGGGAGGGCTGCCCCACGGATGTGAGAGGACGCACCGGTACATGGGGACCAGCCGACGCGGGCGAGGTTGGCCACCTCACCCCGCGTTCCGGGGAGAGATCCTCCACGGAGAGGCGCAGGGACGAAGCCACGGGGGCCATCTCGCGGGCAGACGATGGCAGCGGACTCCGGAAGAGCGAAGTCTACTACTGCGCCTCGGATCCACGCCGCAGGAAGAGCCCCAGGAGGACTCAACGAGGACCTGCCAATCATCAATCAATCTTCGAACGGCGCGACGAATAATTGGTCGCGAGACCGCGCGAACTGAGCGAGCCAATCGGGGCACAGTGGGGGAAGCGTCGCGTGCCGAGATCCTGCCGTACGCAGCGATCTCGGCCTTCTTCTTGTACGGGACGCCGACCGGTCCACAGGTGGTAAGTCTTCCTCCATTGTTCTCCCCGGTTGACTCGGACTAGATCGTTCGCAATCGAAATCTCGAGAGGGCCGACTCCTGGTGGGCGCACAGGCCTTGTAACAGGAAGAAAGCCTTCGCACGCGGGTTTCTCGAAGCCTGCGGACTCGGCCAAACGGCGAGTCTGCGGCTTAACGGTGCGTTCGCTCACGGTTGTAACGTGCGGATACATCTTCGGCTTGCTGGTGTAACTTCGGTGCAACAGCAGCCACGCGGGCGGTTCTCTCGCGTGCCGAACGTGCGTTTCAACCTCGTCGTCGCTCGAAACCTTGTAACGCGATCATATTAGCGGGGAACGGGTAACTTCCCGCGGCTACGTGTCGCGGGACCGCGCGTGTAAGAACTCGACCAAGCCCTGTAAGTTTCTCGCTTAAATACATCATTTATTACCAGAGAAAACCGAGTTTTGACTGGCGTTCTCGCCGTAAGAACCCGAAATCCCGAAGCGTTCCTCACCCTGCGCTCGAAAGGACCTCGCCCCTCTCCGCGCGAAGAGCTGGCCCGGGCCGCGGATTTCGGAAAACAGGAGACGCGTTCCACGCCGGTATCGAAAGATACCTGGCGCCCCCGGAAAATTCAAGGCGTGGGACGCGTCGTGGCCAGATCTGCACGCCCGTCCTAAGCCGAATACGGCTCGGCTGGGCGGTCACGTCGCAGCTTCTAGCGTTGACTTCTAAGTCCCTAGATATTCGATCTGGTGGAGCAACGCCCTAGAGTGAAGCCTAGGTCGCCCGGGACGTAGAAATGACCATCACCTTCACTGTGGTTGCAATTATTCATTTTAGACAATGGAAGAACTGTTGTATTTATATTGTTTTTTATAGTTATGGCGTTGACTTCTAAGGCCGTAGCCATTCGATGTGGTGGAGCAACGCCCTAGAGTGAAGACTAGGTGGCCCGCAATGTAGAAATGACCATCACTTTCACACTGGTTGCAATTATTCTTGTTATACGATGGAAAAATCGTTGTATTTATATTGTTTTTTATTGTTATGGCGTTGACTTCTAAGGCCGTAGCTAATCGATGTGGTGGAGCAATGCCCTAGAGTGAAATCTAGGATGCCCGGAACGTAGAAATGACCATATCTTTCACACTGTTTGCAATTACTCCTGTTATACGACTGAAAAACTGTTGTATTTATATTGTATTTTATGCTTCTGGCGTTGACTTCTGAGGCCGCAGCTATTCGATGTGGTGGAGCAACGTCCTAGAGTGAAGCCTAGGTTGCCCGGAACGTAGAAATGGCCATACCTTTCACACTGATTGCAATTATTCCTGTTATACGATGGAAGAACTGTTGTATTTCTGTTGTATATTATGCTTCTGGCGTTGACTTCTTAGGCCCTAACTATTCGATCTGGTGGAGCGGCGCCCTAGGGTGAAGCCTAGGTTGCCCGGAACGTAGAACTGACCGTAACTTTCATACTGGTTGGAATTATTCGTTTTATACCGTGGAAAAACTGTTGTATTTATATTGTATTTTATGCGTCTCGAGTTGTTTTCTAAGGCCCTAACTATTCGGCCTGGTGGACCAACGCCCTAGAGTGAAGCCTAGGTTGCACGGAACGTAGAAATGCCCATTACTTTCACACTGGTTGTAATTATTCCTGTTATACAATGGAATAACTGTTGTATTTTTACTTTATTTTGTGCTTCTGGCGTTGACTTCTAAGGCCCTAGCTATTCGATCTGGTGGAGCAGCGCCAAAGAGTGAAGCCTAGGTTACCCGGAACGTAGAAATGACCAGTACTTTCACACTGGTTGCAATTATTCGTATTATACGATGCAAAAACTGTTGTATTTATATTGTATTTTATGCTCCTGGTGTAGACTTCTTAGGCCCTAACTACTCGATCTGGTTGGACAATGCCCCAGAGTGAAGCCTAGGTGGCCCGGAACGTATAAATGACCATAGCTTTCATACTGGTTGCAATTATTCGTTTTATACGATGGAAAGACTGTTGTATTTTTCTTTTATTTTATGCTTCTAGCGTTGACTTCTAAGTCCCTAGATATTCGATCTGGTGGAGCAACGCCCTAGAGTGAAGCCTAGGTCGCCCGGGACGTAGAAATGACCATCACCTTCACTGTGGTTGCAATTATTCATTTTAGACAATGGAAGAACTGTTGTATTTATATTGTTTTTTATAGTTATGGCGTTGACTTCTAAGGCCGTAGCCATTCGATGTGGTGGAGCAACGCCCTAGAGTGAAGACTAGGTGGCCCGCAATGTAGAAATGACCATCACTTTCACACTGGTCTCAATTACTCTTGTTATACGATGGAAAAACTGTTGTATTTATTTTGTATTTTATGCCTCTGGCGTTGACTCCTAAGGCCGCAGCTATTCGATGTGGTGGAGCAACGCCCTAGAATGAAGCCTAGGTTGCCCGGATCGTAGAAATGACCATACCTTTCACACTGATTACAATTATTCCTGTTATACGATGGAAAAACTGTTGTATTTCTATTGTATTTTATGCTTCTGGCGTTGACTTCTTAGGCCCTAACTAATCGATCTGGTGGAGCAACGCCCTAGGGTGAAGCCTAGGTTGCCCGGAACGTAGAACTGACCATAACTCTCATACTGGTTGCAATTATTCGTTTTATACCATGGAAAAACTGTTGTACCTATATTGTATTTTTTGCGTCTGGAGTTGTTTTCTGAGGCCCTAACTATTCGACCTTGTGGACCAACGCCCTAGAGTGAAGACTAGGTTGCCCGGAATGTAGAAATGACCATCACTTTCACACTGGTTGCAATTATTCTTGTTATACGATGGAAAAATCGTTGTATTTATATCGTTTTTTATAGTTATGGCGTTGACTTCTAAGGCCGTAGCTAATCGATGTGGTGGAGCAATGCCCTAGAGTGAAATCTAGGATGCCCGGAACGTAGAAATGACCATATCTTTCACACTGTTTGCAATTACTCCTGTTATACGACTGAAAAACTGTTGTATTTATATTGTATTTTATGCTTCTGGCGTTGACTTCTGAGGCCGCAGCTATTCGATGTGGTGGAGCAACGTCCTAGAGTGAAGCCTAGGTTGCCCGGATCGTAGAAATGACCATACCTTTCACACTGATTACAATTATTCCTGTTATACGATGGAAAAACTGTTGTATTTCTATTGTATTTTATGCTTCTGGCGTTGACTTCTTAGGCCCTAACTAATCGATCTGGTGGAGCAACGCCCTAGGGTGAAGCCTAGGTTGCCCGGAACGTAGAACTGACCATAACTCTCATACTGGTTGCAATTATTCGTTTTATACCATGGAAAAACTGTTGTACCTATATTGTATTTTTTGCGTCTGGAGTTGTTTTCTGAGGCCCTAACTATTCGACCTTGTGGACCAACGCCCTAGAGTGAAGACTAGGTTGCCCGGAATGTAGAAATGACCATCACTTTCACACTGGTTGCAATTATTCTTGTTATACGATGGAAAAATCGTTGTATTTATATCGTTTTTTATAGTTATGGCGTTGACTTCTAAGGCCGTAGCTAATCGATGTGGTGGAGCAATGCCCTAGAGTGAAATCTAGGATGCCCGGAACGTAGAAATGACCATATCTTTCACACTGTTTGCAATTACTCCTGTTATACGACTGAAAAACTGTTGTATTTATATTGTATTTTATGCTTCTGGCGTTGACTTCTGAGGCCGCAGCTATTCGATGTGGTGGAGCAACGTCCTAGAGTGAAGCCTAGGTTGCCCGGAATGTAGAAATGACCATCACTTTCACACTGGTTGCAATTATTCTTGTTATACGATGGAAAAATCGTTGTATTTATATTGTTTTTTATAGTTATGGCGTTGACTTCTAAGGCCGTAGCTAATCGATGTGGTGGAGCAATGCCCTAGAGTGAAATCTAGGATGCCCGGAACGTAGAAATGACCATATCTTTCACACTGTTTGCAATTACTCCTGTTATACGACTGAAAAACTGTTGTATTTATATTGTATTTTATGCTTCTGGCGTTGACTTCTGAGGCCGCAGCTATTCGATGTGGTGGAGCAACGTCCTAGAGTGAAGCCTAGGTTGCCCGGAACGTAGAAATGGCCATACCTTTCACACTGATTGCAATTATTCCTGTTATACGATGGAAGAACTGTTGTATTTCTGTTGTATATTATGCTTCTGGCGTTGACTTCTTAGGCCCTAACTATTCGATCTGGTGGAGCGGCGCCCTAGGGTGAAGCCTAGGTTGCCCGGAACGTAGAACTGACCGTAACTTTCATACTGGTTGCAATTATTCGTTTTATACCGTGGAAAAACTGTTGTATTTATATTGTATTTTATGCGTCTCGAGTTGTTTTCTAAGGCCCTAACTATCCGGCCTGGTGGACCAACGCCCTAGAGTGAAGCCTAGGTTGCACGGAACGTAGAAATGCCCATTACTTTCACACTGGTTGTAATTATTCCTGTTATACAATGGAATAACTGTTGTATTTTTACTTTATTTTGTGCTTCTGGCGTTGACTTCTAAGGCCCTAGCTATTCGATCTGGTGGAGCAGCGCCAAAGAGTGAAGCCTAGGTTACCCGGAACGTAGAAATGACCAGTACTTTCACACTGGTTGCAATTATTCGTATTATACGATGCAAAAACTGTTGTATTTATATTGTATTTTATGCTCCTGGTGTAGACTTCTTAGGCCCTAACTACTCGATCTGGTTGGACAATGCCCCAGAGTGAAGCCTAGGTGGCCCGGAACGTATAAATGACCATAGCTTTCATACTGGTTGCAATTATTCGTTTTATACGATGGAAAGACTGTTGTATTTTTCTTTTATTTTATGCTTCTAGCGTTGACTTCTAAGTCCCTAGATATTCGATCTGGTGGAGCAACGCCCTAGAGTGAAGCCTAGGTCGCCCGGGGCGTAGAAATGACCATCACCTTCACTGTGGTTGCAATTATTCATTTTAGACAATGGAAGAACTGTTGTATTTATATTGTTTTTTATAGTTATGGCGTTGACTTCTAAGGTCGTAGCCATTCGATGTGGTGGAGCAACGCCCTAGAGTGAAGCCTAGGTTGCCCGGAACGTAGAAATGACCATATCTTTCACACTGTTTGCAATTATTCCTGTTATACGACTGAAAAACTGTTGTATTTATATTGTATTTTATGCTTCTGGCGTTGACTTCTGAGGCCGCAGCTATTCGATGTGGTGGAGCAACGTCCTAGAGTGAAGCCTAGGTTGCCCGGAACGTAGAAATGGCCATACCTTTCACACTGATTGCAATTATTCCTGTTATACGATGGAAGAACTGTTGTATTTCTGTTGTATATTATGCTTCTGGCGTTGACTTCTTAGGCCCTAACTATTCGATCTGGTGGAGCGGCGCCCTAGGGTGAAGCCTAGGTTGCCCGGAACGTAGAACTGACCGTAACTTTCATACTGGTTGCAATTATTCGTTTTATACCGTGGAAAAACTGTTGTATTTATATTGTATTTTATGCGTCTCGAGTTGTTTTCTAAGGCCCTAACTATTCGGCCTGGTGGACCAACGCCCTAGAGTGAAGCCTAGGTTGCACGGAACGTAGAAATGCCCATTACTTTCACACTGGTTGTAATTATTCCTGTTATACAATGGAATAACTGTTGTATTTTTACTTTATTTTGTGCTTCTGGCGTTGACTTCTAAGGCCCTAGCTATTCGATCTGGTGGAGCAGCGCCAAAGAGTGAAGCCTAGGTTACCCGGAACGTAGAAATGACCAGTACTTTCACACTGGTTGCAATTATTCGTATTATACGATGCAAAAACTGTTGTATTTATATTGTATTTTATGCTCCTGGTGTAGACTTCTTAGGCCCTAACTACTCGATCTGGTTGGACAATGCCCCAGAGTGAAGCCTAGGTGGCCCGGAACGTATAAATGACCATAGCTTTCATACTGGTTGCAATTATTCGTTTTATACGATGGAAAGACTGTTGTATTTTTCTTTTATTTTATGCTTCTAGCGTTGACTTCTAAGTCCCTAGATATTCGATCTGGTGGAGCAACGCCCTAGAGTGAAGCCTAGGTCGCCCGGGGCGTAGAAATGACCATCACCTTCACTGTGGTTGCAATTATTCATTTTAGACAATGGAAGAACTGTTGTATTTATATTGTTTTTTATAGTTATGGCGTTGACTTCTAAGGTCGTAGCCATTCGATGTGGTGGAGCAACGCCCTAGAGTGAAGCCTAGGTTGCCCGGAACGTAGAAATGACCATATCTTTCACACTGTTTGCAATTATTCCTGTTATACGACTGAAAAACTGTTGTATTTATATTGTATTTTATGCTTCCGGCGCTGACTTCTAAGGCCGCAGCTATTCGATGTGGTGGAGCAACGTCCTAGAGTGAAGCCTAGGTTGCCCGGAACGTAGAAATGACCGTACCTTTCACACTGATTGCATTTATTCCTGTTATACGATGGAAGAACTGTTGTATTACTATTGTTTTTTATGCTTCTGGCGTTGACTTCTTAGGCCCTAACTATTCGATCTGGTGGAGCAACGCCCTAGGGTGAAGCCTAGGTTGCCCGGAACGTGGAACTGACCATAACTTTCATACTGGTTGCAATTATTCGTTTTATACCGTGGAAAAACTGTTGTATTTATATTGTATTTTATGCGTCTGGAGTTGTTTTCTAAGGCCCTAACTATTCGACCTGGTGGACGAACGCCCCAGAGTGAAGCCTAGGTTGCCCGGAACGTATAAATGACCATAGCTTTCATACTGGTTGCAATTGTTCGTTTTATACGATGGAAAAACTGTTGTATTTTTCTTTTATTTTATGCTTCTAGCGTTGACTTCTAAGTCCCTAGATATTCGATCTGGTGGAGCAACGCCCTAGAGTGAAGCCTAGGTCGCCCGGGACGTTGAAATGACCAGTACTTGCACACTGGTTGCAGTCATTCATGTTATACGATGGAAAAACTGTTGGATTTTTATTGTATTTTATGCTTCTGGCGTTAAATTCTAAGTCGCTAACTATGCGATCTGGTGCAGCAACGCCCTACAGTTAAGCCTAGGTTGCCCGGTACGTAGAAATGACCATAACTTTCACACTGGTTGCAATTATTCGTTTTATACAATGGAAAAACTGATCTATTTATTTTGCATTTTATGCTTCGGGCGTTGACTTCTAAGGCCGTAACTATTCGATCTGGTGGAGCAACGCTCTACAGTGAAGCCTAGGTTGCCCAGAACGTAGAAATGACCATTACCTTCACACTGCTTGCAATTATACATTTTATGCGATGGAAAAATTGTTGTGCTTATATCTTATGTTATGCCTCTGGCGTTGACTCCTAATGCCGTAGCTATTCGATGTGGTGGAGCAACGCCCTAGCGTGAAGCCTAGGTTGCACGGAACGTAGAAATAACCATTACTTCCACACTGTTTGCAATTATTCATTTTATACAATGGAAAAACTGTTGTATTTATATTGTATTTTATAGTTATGGCGTTGACTTCTAAGGCCGTAGCTTTCGATGTGGTTGAGCAACGCCCTAGAGTGAAGCCTAGGTTGGCAGGAACGTACAAATGACCATTACTTCCACACTGTTTGCAATTATTCATTATATACAGTGCAAAAACTGTTGTATTTATATGGCATTTTATGCTTCTGGCATTGACTTCTAAGGCCCTAACTATTCGATGTGGTGGAGAACCGCCCTAGAGTGAAGCCTAGGTTGCCCGGAACGTAGAAATGACCATAGCTTTCACACTGGTTGCAATTATTCCTGTTATACAAGGGAAAAACTGTTGTATTTATTGTGTATTTTATGCTTCTGGCGTTGACTTCTTAGGCCCTAACTATTCGATCTGGTGGAGCAACGCCCTAGAGTGAAGACTAGGCTGCCCGCAATGTAGAAATGACCATCACTTTCACACTGGTCTCAATTACTCTTGTTATACGATGGAAAAACTGTTGTATTTATTTTGTATTTTATGCCTCTGGCGTTGACTCCTAAGGCCGCAGCTATTCGATGTGGTGGAGCAACGCCCTAGAATGAAGCCTAGGTTGCCCGGAACGTAGAAATGCCCATTACTTTCACACTGGTTGTAATTATTCCTGTTATACGATGGAATAACTGTTGTATTTTTATTTTATTTTGTGCTTCTGGCGTTGACTTCTAAGGCCCTAACTATTCGATCTGGTGGAGCAACGCCCTAGGGTGAAGCCTAGGTTGCCCGGAACGTGGAACTGACCATAACTTTCATACTGGTTGCAATTATTCGTTTTATACCGTGGAAAAACTGTTGTATTTATATTGTATTTTATGCTTCTGGCGTTGACTTCTTAGGCCCTAACTAATCGATCTGGTGGAGCAACGCCCTAGGGTGAAGCCTAGGTTGCCCGGAACGTAGAACTGACCATAACTCTCATAGTGGTTGCAATTATTCGTTTTATACCGTGGAAAAACTGTTGTATTTATATTGTATTCTATGCGTCTGGAGTTGTTTTCTAAGGCCCTAACTATTCGACCTGGTGGAGCAACGCCCTAGAGTGAAGCCTAGGTTGCACGGAACGTAGAAATGCCCATTACTTTCACACTGGTTGTAATTATTCCTGTTATACGATGGAATAACTGTTGTATTTTTATTTTATTTTGTGCTTCTGGCGTTGACTTCTAAGGCCGTAGCTATTCGATGTGGTGGAGAAACGCCCTAGAGTGAAGCCTAGGTTGCCCGGAAAGTAGAAATGACCATATCTTTCACACTGTTTGCAATTATTCCTAGTATACGATTGAAAAACTGTTGTATTTATATTGTATTTTATGCTTCTGGCGTTGACTTCCAAGGCCGCAGCTATTCGATGTGGTGGAGCAACGCCCTAGAGTGAAGCCTAGGTTGCCCGGAACGTAGAAATTACCATTACCTTCACACTGCTTGCAATTATACATTTTATACGATGGAAAAATTGTTGTGCTTATATTGTATGTTATGCCTCTGGCGTTGACTCCTAATGCCGTAGCTATTCGATGTGCTGGAGCTACGCCCTAGCGTGAAGCCTAGGTTGCCCGGAACGTAGAAATAACCATTACTTCCACACTGTTTGCAATTATTCATTCATATAATGGAAAAACTCTTGTGTTTATATTGTATTTTATAGTTATGGCGTTGACTTCTAAGGCCGTAGCTATTCGACGTGTTTGAGCAACGCCCTAGAGTGAAGCCTAGGTTGACCGGAACGTAGAAATGACCATTACTTCCACACTGTTTGCAATTATTCATTTTATACAATGGAAAAACTGTTGTATTTATATTGTATTTTATAGTTATGGCGTTGACTTCTAAGGCCGTAGCTATTCGATGTGATTGAGCAACGCCCTAGAGTGAAGCCTAGGTTGCCCGGAATGTAGAAATGACCATCACTTTCACACTGGTTTCAATTATTCTTGTTATACGATGGAAAAACTGTTGTATTTATTTTGCATTTTATGCCTCTGACGTTGACTCCTAAGGCCGTAGCTATTCGATGTGGTGGAGCATCGCCCTAGAGTGAAGCCTAGTTTGCCCGGAACGTAGAAATGACCATGTCTTTCACACTGGTTGCAATTATTCCTGTTATACGATGGTAAAACTGTTGTATTTATATTATATTTTATGCTTCAGACGTTGAGTTCTAAGGCCGTAGCCATTCGATGTGGTGGAGAAACGCCCTAGAGTGAAGCCTAGGTTGCCCGGAAAGTAGAAATGAACATTACCTCCACACTGTTTGCAATTATTCATTTTATACAATGGAAAAACTGTTGCATTTATATCGTTTTTCATAGTTGTGGCGTTGACTTCTAAGGCCGTAGCTAATCGATGTGGTGGAGCAATGCCCTAGAGTGAAGCCTAGGATGCCCGGAACGTAGAAATGGCCATATCTTTCACACTGTTTGCAACTATTCCTGTTATGCGATTGAAAAACTGTTGTATTTATATTGTATTTTATTGTTCTGGCGTTTACTTCTAAGGCCGCAGCTATTCGATGTGGTGGAGCAGCGCCCTAGGGTGAAGCCTAGGTTGCCCGGAACGTAGAAATGACCATACCTTTCGCACTTGTTGCAATTATACCTGTTATACGATGGAAAAACTGTTGTATTTATATTGTATTTTATGCTTCTGGCGTTGACTTTCTGGGCCCTACCTATTCTATCTGGAGGACCAACGCCCTAGAGTGAATGCTAGGTTGCCCGGAATGAAGAAATGACCATCACTTTCACACTGGTGGCAATTATTCCTGTTATACGATGGAATAACTGTTGTATTTTTATTTTATTTTGTGCTTCTGGCGTTGACTTCTAAGGCCCTAACTATTCGATCTGGTGGAGCAACGCCAAAGAGTGAAGCCTAGGTTACCCGGAACGTAGAAATGACCAGTACTTTCTCACTGGTTGCAAATATTCGTATTATACGATGGAAAAACTGTTTTACTTATATTGTATGTTATGCCTCTCGCGTTGACTCCTAAGGTCGTAGCTATTCGATGTGGTGGAGCAACGCCATAGCGTGAAGCCTAGGTTGCCCGGAACGTAGATATAACCATTACTTCCACACTGTTTGCAATTATTCATTTTATACAATGGAAGAACTGTTGTATTTATATTGTATTTTATAGTTATGGCGTTGACTTCTAAGGTCGTAGCTATTCGATGTGGTGGAGCAATGCCCTCGAGTGTAGCCTAGGTTGCACGGAACGTAGAAATGACCATACCTTGCACACTGGTTGCAATTATTCCTGTTCTACAAGGGAATAACTTTTGTATTTATATTGCAGTTTATGCTTCTGGCGTTGACTTCTTAGTCCCTAACTATTCGATCTGGCGGAACAACGCCCTAGAGTGAATCCTACGTTGCCCGGAACGTAGAAATGACCATCACTTTCACACGGGTTGCAATTATTCCTGTTATACGATGGTAAAACTGTTGGATCTATTTTGTATTTTATGCTTCTGGCGTTGACTTCTTAGGTCCTAACTATTGGATCTGGTGGAGCAACGCCCTCTGGTGAAGCCCAGGTTGCACGGAACGTAGAAATGCCCATTACTTTCACACTGGTTGTAATTATTCCTGTTATACGAAGGAATAACTGTTGTATTTATATTTTATTTTATGCTTCTGGCGTTGACTTCTAAGGCCCTAACTATTCGATGTGGTGGAGAACCGCCCTAGAGTGAAGCCTAGGTTGCCCGGAACGTAGAAATGACCATAGCTTTCACACTGGTTGCAATTATTCCTGTTATACAAGGGAAAAACTGTTGTATTTATTGTGTATTTTATGCTTCTGGCGTTGACTTCTTAGTCCCTAACTATTCGATCTGGTGGAGCAACGCCCTAGAGTGAAGACTAGGTTGCCCGCAATGTAGAAATGACCATCACTTTCACACTGGTCTCAATTACTCTTGTTATACGATGGAAAAACTGTTGTATTTATTTTGTATTTTATGCCTCTGGCGTTGACTCCTAAGGCCGCAGCTATTCGATGTGGTGGAGCAACGCCCTAGAATGAAGCCTAGGTTGCCCGGAACGTAGAAATGACCATACCTTTCACACTGATTACAATTATTCCTGTTATACGATGGAAAAACTGTTGTATATCTATTGTATTTTATGCTTCTGGCGTTGACTTCTTAGGCCCTAACTAATCGATCTGGTGGAGCAACGCCCTAGGGTGAAGCCTAGGTTGCCCGGAACGTAGAACTGACCATAACTCTCATACTGGTTGCAATTATTCGTTTTATACCGTGGAAAAACTGTTGTACCTATATTGTATGTTTTGCGTCTGGAGTTGTTTTCTGAGGCCCTAACTATTCGACCTTGTGGACCAACGCCCTAGAGTGAAGACTAGGTTGCCCGGAATGTAGAAATGACCATCACTTTCACACTGGTTGCAATTATTCTTGTTATACGATGGAAAAATCGTTGTATTTATATTGTTTTTTATAGTTATGGCGTTGACTTCTAAGGCCGTAGCTAATCGATGTGGTGGAGCAATGCCCTAGAGTGAAGCCTAGGATGCCCGGAATGTAGAAAGGACCATATCTTTCACACTGTTTGCAATTACTCCTGTTATACGACTGAAAAACTGTTGTATTTATATTGTATTTTATGCTTCTGGCGTTGACTTCTGAGGCCGCAGCTATTCGATGTGGTGGAGCAACGTCCTAGAGTGAAGCCTAGGTTGCCCGGAACGTAGAAATGGCCATACCTTTCACACTGATTGCAATTATTCCTGTTATACGATGGAAGAACTGTTGTATTTCTGTTGTATTTTATGCTTCTGGCGTTGACTTCTTAGGCCCTAACTATTTGATCTGGTGGAGCAACGCCCTAGGGTGAAGCCTAGATTGCCCGGAACGTAGAACTGACCGTAACTTTCATACTGGTTGCAATTATTCGTTGTATACCGTGGAAAAACTGTTGTATTTATATTGTATTTTATGCGTCTCGAGTTGTTTTCTAAGGCCCTAACTATTCGGCCTGGTGGACCAACGCCCTAGAGTGAAGCCTAGGTTGCACGGAACGTAGAAATGCCCATTACTTTCACACTGGTTATAATTATTGCTGTTATACGATGGAATAACTGTTGTATTTTTATTTTATTTTGTGCTTCTGGCGTTGACTTCTAAGGCCCTAGCTATTCGTTCTGGTGGAGCAACGCCAAAGAGTGAAGCCTAGGTTACCCGGAACGTAGAAATGACCAGTACTTTCACACTGGTTGCAATTATTCGTATTATACAATGGAAAAACTGTTGTATTTATATTGTATTTTATGCTCGTGGTGTAGAATTCTTAGGTCCTAGCTATTCGATATGGAGGAACAACGTACTAGAGTGAAGCCTAGGTTGCCGGGAACGTAGAAATGACTATAACCTTCATACTGATTGCAATTGTTCGTTTTATACGATGGAAAAATTGTTGTGCTTATATTGTATGTTATGCCTCTGGCGTTGACTCCTAATGCCGTAGCTATTCGTTCTGGTGGAGCAACGCCAAAGAGTGAAGCCTAGGTTGCCCGGAACGTAGAAATGACCATATCTTTCACACTGTTTGCAATTATTCCTGTTATACGACTGAAAAACTGTTGTATTTATATTGTATTTTATGCTTCTGGCGTTGACTTCTAAGGCCGCAGCTATTCGATGTGGTAGATCAACGTCCTAGAGTGAAGCCTAGGTTGCCCGGAACGTAGAAATGACCATACCTTTCACACTGATTGCATTTATTCCTGTTATACGATGGAAGAACTGTTGTATTTCTATTGTATTTCATGCTTCTGGCGTTGACTTCTTAGGCCCTAACTATTCGATCTGGTGGAGCAACGCCCTAGGGTGAAGCCTAGGTTGCCCGGAACGTGGAACTGACCATAACTTTCATACTGGTTGCAATTATTCGTTTTATACCGTGGAAAAACTCTTGTATTTATATTGTATTTTATGCGTCGGGAGTTGTTTTCTAAGGCCCTAACTATTCGACCTGGTGGACGAACGCCCTAGAGTGAAGCCTAGGTTGCACGGAACGTAGAAATGCCCATTACTTTCACACTGGTTGTAATTATTCCTGTTATACGATGGAATAACTGTTGTATTTTTACTTTATTTTGTGCTTCTGGCGTTGACTTCTAAGGCCCTAGCTATTCGATCTGGTGGAGCAGCCTTAAAGAGTGAAGCCTAGGTTACCCGGAACGTAGAAATGACCAGTACTTTCACACTGGTTGCAATTATTCGTATTATACGATGCAAAAACTGTTGTATTTATATGGCATTTTATGCTTCTGGCATTGACTTCTAAGGCTCTAACTATTCGATGTGGTGGAGAACCGCCCTAGAGTGAAGCCTAGGTTGCCCGGAACGTAGAAATGACCATAGCTTTCACACTGGTTGCAATTATTCCTGTTATACAAGGGAAAAACTGTTGTATTTATTGTGTATTTTATGCTTCTGGCGTTGACTTCTTAGGCCGCAGCTATTCGATGTGGTGGAGCAACGCCCTAGAATGAAGCCTAGGTTGCCCGGAACGTAGAAATCACCATACCTTTCACACTGATTACAATTATTCCTGTTATACGATGGAAAAACTGTTGTATTTCTATTGTATTTTATGCTTCTGGCGTTGACTTCTTAGGCCCTAACTAATCGATCTGGTGGAGCAACGCCCTAGGGTGAAGCCTAGGTTGCCCGGAACGTAGAACTGACCATAACTCTCATACTGGTTGCAATTATTCGTTTTATACCGTGGAAAAACTGTTGTATTTATATTGTATTCTATGCGTCTGGAGTTGTTTTCTAAGGCCCTAACTATTCGACCTGGTGGAGCAACGCCCTAGAGTGAAGCCTAGGTTGCACGGAACGTAGAAATGCCCATTACTTTCACACTGGTTGTAATTATTCCTGTTATACGATGGAATAACTGTTGTATTTTTATTTTATTTTGTGCTTCTGGCGTTGACTTCTAAGGCCGTAGCTATTCGATGTGGTGGAGAAACGCCCTAGAGTGAAGCCTAGGTTGCCCGGAAAGTAGAAATGACCATATCTTTCACACTGTTTGCAATTATTCCTAGTATACGATTGAAAAACTCTTGTATTTATATTGTATTTTATGCGTCTGGAGTTGTTTTCTAAGGCCCTAACTATTCGACCTGGTGGACGAACGCCCTAGAGTGAAGCCTAGGTTGCACGGAACGTAGAAATGCCCATTACTTTCACACTGGTTGTAATTATTCCTGTTATACGATGGAATAACTGTTGTATTTTTACTTTATTTTGTGCTTCTGGCGTTGACTTCTAAGGCCCTAGCTATTCGATCTGGTGGAGCAGCGCTAAAGAGTGAAGCCTAGGTTACCCGGAACGTAGAAATGACCAGTACTTTCACACTGGTTGCAATTATTCGTATTATACGATGCAAAAACTGTTG
The DNA here is from genome assembly GCF_051401765.1 of Calliopsis andreniformis. Taxonomy (NCBI): domain Eukaryota; kingdom Metazoa; phylum Arthropoda; class Insecta; order Hymenoptera; family Andrenidae; genus Calliopsis; species Calliopsis andreniformis. Next base: position 13,414,753 of record NW_027480422.1, on the reverse strand, counting down.
TATTTATATTGTATTTTATGCTCCTGGTGTAGACTTCTTAGGCCCTAACTACTCGATCTGGTTGGACAATGCCCCAGAGTGAAGCCTAGGTGGCCAGGAACGTATAAATGACCATAGCTTTCATACTGGTTGCAATTATTCGTTTTATACGATGGAAAGACTGTTGTATTTTTCTTTTATTTTATGCTTCTAGCGTTGACTTCTAAGTCCCTAGATATTCGATCTGGTGGAGCAACGCCCTAGAGTGAAGCCTAGGTCGCCCGGGACGTAGAAATGACCATCACCTTCACTGTGGTTGCAATTATTCATTTTAGACAATGGAAGAACTGTTGTATTTATATTGTTTTTTATAGTTATGGCGTTGACTTCTAAGGCCGTAGCCATACGATGTGGTGGAGCAACGCCCTAGAGTGAAGCCTAGGTTGCCCGGAACGTAGAAATGACCATATCTTTCACACTGTTTGCAATTATTCCTGTTATACGACTGAAAAACTGTTGTATTTATATTGTATTTTATGCTTCTGGCGCTGACTTCTAAGGCCGCAGCTATTCGATGTGGTGGAGCAACGTCCTAGAGTGAAGCCTAGGTTGCCCGGAACGTAGAAATGACCGTACCTTTCACACTGATTGCATTTATTCCTGTTATACGATGGAAGAACTGTTGTATTACTATTGTTTTTTATGCTTCTGGCGTTGACTTCTTAGGCCCTAACTATTCGATCTGGTGGAGCAACGCCCTAGGGTGAAGCCTAGGTTGCCCGGAACGTGGAACTGACCATAACTTTCATACTGGTTGCAATTATTCGTTTTATACCGTGGAAAAACTGTTGTATTTATATTGTATTTTATGCGTCTGGAGTTGTTTTCTAAGGCCCTAACTATTCGACCTGGTGGACGAACGCCCCAGAGTGAAGCCTAGGTTGCCCGGAACGTATAAATGACCATAGCTTTCATACTGGTTGCAATTATTCGTTTTATACGATGGAAAAACTGTTGTATTTTTCTTTTATTTTATGCTTCTAGCGTTGACTTCTAAGTCCCTAGATATTCGATCTGGTGGAGCAACGCCCTAGAGTGAAGCCTAGGTCGCCCGGGACGTAGAAATGACCAGTACTTGCACCCTGGTTGCAGTCATTCATGTTATACGATGGAAAAACTGTTGCATTTTTATTGTATTTTATGCTTCTGGCGATAAATTCTAAGTCGCTAACTATGCGATCTGGTGCAGCAACGCCCTACAGTTAAGCCTAGGTTGCCCGGAACGTAGAAATGACCATAACTTTCACACTGGTTGCAATTATTCGTTTTATACAATGGAAAAACTGTTCTATTTATTTTGTATTTTATGCTTCGGGCGTTGACATCTAAGGCCCTAACTATTCGATCTGGTGAAGCAACGCTCTAGAGTTGAGCCTAGGTTGCCCGGAACGTAGAAATGACCATTGCCTTCACAATTCTTGCAATTATACATTTTATACGATGGAAAAACTGTTGTATTTTTATTGTATTTTATGCTTCTGGGGTTGACTTCTAAGTCCCTAGCTATTCGATCTGGTGGAGCAGCGCCCTACAGCGAAACCTAGGTTGCCCGGTACGTAGAAATAACCTTTACTTTCACACTGTTTGCAAATATACATTATATACGATGGAAGAGCTGTTGTATTTATATTGTATTTTATGCTTCTGGCGTTGACTTCTTAGGCCCTAACTATTCGATCTGGTGGAACAATGCCCTAGGGTGAAGCCTAGGTTGCCCGGAATGTATAAATGACCATAGCTTTCACACTGGTTGCAATTATTCGTTTTATACAATGGAAAAACTGTTCTATTTATTTTGCATTTTATGCTTCGGGCGTTGACTTCTAAGGCCGTAACTATTCGATCTGGTGGAGCAACGCTCTACAGTGAAGCCTAGGTTGCCCAGAACGTAGAAATGACCATTACCTTCACACTGCTTGCAATTATACATTTTATGCGATGGAAAAATTGTTGTGCTTATATCTTATGTTATGCCTCTGGCGTTGACTCCTAATGCCGTAGCTATTCGATGTGGTGGAGCAACGCCCTAGCGTGAAGCCTAGGTTGCACGGAACGTAGAAATAACCATTACTTCCACACTGTTTGCAATTATTCATTTTATACAATGGAAAAACTGTTGTATTTATATTGTATTTTATAGTTATGGCGTTGACTTCTAAGGCCGTAGCTTTCGATGTGGTTGAGCAACGCCCTAGAGTGAAGCCTAGGTTGGCCGGAACGTAGAAATGACCATTACTTCCACACTGTTTGCAATTATTCATTATATACAGTGCAAAAACTGTTGTATTTATATGGCATTTTATGCTTCTGGCATTGACTTCTAAGGCCCTAACTATTCGATGTGGTGGAGAACCGCCCTAGAGTGAAGCCTAGGTTGCCCGGAACGTAGAAATGACCATAGCTTTCACACTGGTTGCAATTATTCCTGTTATACAAGGGAAAAACTGTTGTATTTATTGTGTATTTTATGCTTCTGGCGTTGACTTCTTAGGCCGCAGCTATTCGATGTGGTGGAGCAACGCCCTAGAATGAAGCCTAGGTTGCCCGGAATGCAGAAATGACTATCACTTTCACACTGGTGGCAATTATTCCTGTTATACGACGGAAAAACTTTTGTATTTATATTGTATTTTATGCGCCTGGAGTTGTTTTCTAAGGCCCCAACTATTCGACCTGGTGGAGCAACGGCCTAGAGTGAAGTCTAGGTTGCACGGAACGTAGAAATGCCCATTCCTTTCACACTGATTGTAATTATTCCAGTTATACGATGGAATAACTGCTGTATTTTTATTTTATTTTATGCTCCTGGCGTTGACTTCTAAGGCCCTGGCTATTCGATCTAGTGGAGCAACGTAATAGGGTGAAGCCTAGGTTGCCCGGAACGTAGAAATGACCGTTACTTTCACACTGTTTGCAAATATACATTATATACGATGGAAAAGCTGTTGTATTTATATTGTATTTTATGCTTCTCGCGTAGACTTCTTAGGCCCTAACTATTCGATCTGGTGGAACGACGCCCTAGAGTGAAGCCTAGGTTGCTCGTACCGTAGAAATGACCATATATTTCACACTGGTTGCAATTATTCCTGTTATACAAGGGAAAAACTGTTGTATTTATATTGTATTTTATGCTTCTGGCGTTGCCTTCTAAGGTCCTAACTATTGGATCTGCTGGAGCAACGCCCTAGGGTGAAGCCTAGGTTGCCCGGAACGTAGAAATGACCATAACTTTCACACTGGTTGCAATTATTCTTGTTATACGATGGAAAAACTGTTGTATTTATTTTGTATTTAATGCCTCTGGCGTTGACTCCTAAGGCCCTAACTATTCGATGTGGTGGAGCAACGCCCTAGAGTGAAGCTTAGGCAGCCCGGAGCGTAGAAATGACCATGTCTTTCACACTGGTTGCAATTATTCCTGTTATACTATGGAAAAACTGTTGTACTTATATTGTATTTTATGCTTCAGGCGTTGACTTCTAAGGCAGTAGCTGTTCGATGTGGTGGAGCAACGCCCTAGAGTGAAGCCTAGGTTGCCCGGAAAGTAGAAATGACCATCACTTCCACACTGTTTGCAATTATTCATTTTATACAATGGAAAAACTGTTGTATTTATATTGTTTTTTATAGTTATGGCGTTGACTTCTAAGGCCCTAGCTATTCGATGTGGTGGAGCAATGCCCTAGAGTGAAGCCTAGAATGCCCGCAACGTAGAAATGACCATATCTTTCACATTGTTTGCAATTATTCCTGTTATACGATTGAAAAACTGTTGTATTTATATTGTATTTTATGCTCCTGGCGTTGACTTCTAAGGTCCTAACTATTGGATCTGTTGGAGCAGCGCCCTAGGGTGAAGCCAAGGTTGTCCGGAACGAAGAAATGACCATAACATTCACACTGGTTGCAATTATTCTTGTTATACGATGGAAAAACTGTTGTATTTATTCTGTATTTTATGCCTCTGGCGTTGACTCCTAAGGCCGTAGCTATTCGATGTGGTGGAGCAACGCCCTAGAGTGAAGCTTAGGTTGCCCGTAGCGTAGAAATGACCATGTCTTTGACACTGGTTGCAATTATTCCTGTTATACGATGGAAAAACTGTTGTATTTATATTGTATTTTATGCTTCTGGCGTTGACTTCTAAGGCCGCAGCTATTCGATGTGGTGGAGCAACGCCCTAGAGTGAAGCCTAGGTTGCCCGGAACGTAGAAATGACCATACCATTCACACTGGTTGCAATTATTCCTGTAATACGATGGAAAAGCTGTTGTATTTGTATTGTATTTTATGCTTCTGGCGTAGACTTCTTAGGCCCTAACTATTCGATCTGGTGGAACGACGCCCTAGAGTGAAGCCTAGGTTGCCCGTATCGTAGAAATGACCATATATTTCACACTGGTTGCAATTATTCCTGTTATACAAGGGAAAAACTGTTGTATTTATATTGTATTTTATGCTCCTGGCGTTGACTTCTTAGGCCCTAACTATTCGATCTGGTGGAGCAACGCCCTAGAGTGAAGCCTAGGTTGCCCGGAATGTACAAATGACCATCACTTTCACACTGGTTGCAATTATTCTTGTTATACGATGGAAAAACTGTTGTATTTATTTTGTATTTTATGACTCTGGCCTTGACTCCTAAGGCCGTAGCTATTCGATGTGGTGGAGCAACGACCTAGAGTGAAGCCTAGGTTGCCCGGAATGCAGAAATGACTATCACTTTCACACTGGTGGCAATTATTCCTGTTATACGACGGAAAAAGTTTTGTATTTATATTGTATTTTATGCTTCTGGCGTTGACTTCTTAGGCCGCAGCTATTCGATCTGGTGGAGCAACGCCCTAGAGTGAAGCCTAGGTTGCCCGGAATGTAGAAATGACAATCACTTTCACACTGGTTGCAATTATTCTTGTTATACGATGGAAAAACTGCTGTATTGATTCTGTATTTTATGCCTCTGGCGTTGACTCCTAAGGCCGCAGCTATTCGATGTGGTGGAGCAACGACCTAGAGTGAAGCCTAGGTTGCCCGGAACGCAGAAAAGACCATGCCTTTCACACTGGTTGCAATGATTCCTGTTATACGATGGAAAAACTGTTGTATTTATATTATATTTTATGCTTCAGGCGTTGACTTCTAAGGCCGTAGCTATTCGATGTGGTGGAGCAACGCCCTAGAGTGAAGCCTAGGTTGCCCGGAAAGTCGAAATGACCATTACTTCCACACTGTTTGCAATTATTCATTTTATACAATGGAAAAACTGTTGTATTTATATTGTTTTTTATAGTTATGGCGTTGACTTCTAAGGCCGTAGCTGTTCGATGTGGTGGAGCAACGCGCTAGAGTGAAGCCTAGGTTGCCCGGAACGTGGAAATGACCTTCACGTTCACATTTGTTGAAATTATTCCCGTTATACGATGGAAATCTGTTGTATTTTTATTGTATTTTATGTTTCGGGCGTTGACTTCTAAGGCCCTAGCTATTCGATCTGGTGGAGCACTGCGTTTTAGTGAAGGCTAGGCTGCCCGGAACGTAGAAATGACCTTTACTTTCACACTGCTTCCAAATATACGTCATATACGATGGACAAGCTGTTGTATCTATTTTGAATTTTATGCTTCTGGCATTGACTTCTAAGGCCCTAACTATTGGATGTGGTGGAGCAACGCCCTAGGGTGAGGCCTAGGTTGCCCGGAACGTATAAATGACCATAGCTTTCACACTGGTTGCATTTACTCCTGTTATACAAGGGAAAAACTGTTGTACTTATATTGTATTTTATGCTTCTTGCGTTGACTTCTTAGGCCCTAACTATTCGATCTGGTGGAGCAACGCCCTAGAGTGAAGCCTAGGTTGCCCGGAATGTAGAAATGACAATCACTTTCACACTGGTTGCAATTATTCTTGTTATACGATGGAAAAACTGCTGTATTGATTCTGTATTTTATGCCTCTGGCGTTGACTCCTAAGGCCGCAGCTATTCGATGTGGTGGAGCAACGCCCTAGGTTGAAGCCTAGGTTGCCCGGAACGTATAAATGACCATAGCTTTCACACTGGTTGCATTTACTCCTGTTATACAAGGGAAAAACTGTTGTACTTATATTGTATTTTATGCTTCTTGCGTTGACTTCTTAGGCCCTAACTATTCGATGTGGTGGAGCAACGCCCTAGAGTGAAGCCTAGGTTGCCCGGAACGTAGAAATGACCATACCATTCACACTGGTTGCAATTATTCCTGTAATACGATGGAAAAGCTGTTGTATTTGTATTGTATTTTATACTTCTGGCGTAGACTTCTTAGGCCCTAACTATTCGATCTGGTGGAACGACACCCTAGAGTTAAGCCTAGGTTGCCCGTATCGTAGAAATGACCATATCTTTCACACTGGTTGCAATTATGCCAGTTATACGATGGTAAAACTGTTGTATATTTATTGTATTTTATGCGCCTGGAGTTGTTTTCTAAGGCCCCAACTATTCGACCTGGTGGAGCAACGGCCTAGAGTGAAGTCTAGGTTGCACGGAACGTTGAAATGCCCATTCCTTTCACACTGATTGTAATTATTCCAGTTATACGATGGAATAACTGCTCTATTTTTATTTTATTTTATGCTCCTGGCGTTGACTTCTAAGGCCCTGGCTATTCGATCTAGTGGAGCAACGTAATAGGGTGAAGCCTAGGTTGCCCGGAACGTAGAAATGACCGTTACTTTCACACTGTTTGCAAATATACATTATATACGATGGAAAAGCTGTTGTATTTATATTGTATTTTATGCTTCTCGCGTAGACTTCTTAGGCCCTAACTATTCGATCTGGTGGAACGACGCCCTAGAGTGAAGCCTAGGTTGCTCGTACCGTAGAAATGACCATATATTTCACACTGGTTGCAATTATTCCTGTTATACAAGGGAAAAACTTTTGTATTTATATTGTATTTTATGCTTCTGGCGTTGACTTCTTAGGCCGCAGCTATTCGATCTGGTGGAGCAACGCCCTAGAGTGAAGCCTAGGTTGCCCGGAATGTAGAAATGACAATCACTTTCACACTGGTTGCAATTATTCTTGTTATACGATGGAAAAACTGCTGTATTGATTCTGTATTTTATGCCTCTGGCGTTGACTCCTAAGGCCGCAGCTATTCGATGTGGTGGAGCAACGACCTAGAGTGAAGCCTAGGTTGCCCGGAACGCAGAAAAGACCATGCCTTTCACACTGGTTGCAATGATTCCTGTTATACGATGGAAAAACTGTTGTATTTATATTATATTTTATGCTTCAGGCGTTGACTTCTAAGGCCGTAGCTATTCGATGTGGTGGAGCAACGCCCTAGAGTGAAGCCTAGGTTGCCCGGAAAGTAGAAATGACCATCACTTCCACACTGTTTGCAATTATTCATTTTATACAATGGAAAAACTGTTGTATTTATATTGCTTTTTATAGTTATGGCGTTGACTTCTAAGGCCGTAGCTATTCGATGTGGTGGAGCAACGCCCTAGAGTGAAGCCTAGAATGCCTGCAACGTAGAAATGACCATATCTTTCACACTGTTTGCAATTATTCCTGTTATACGATTGAAAAACTCTTGTATTTATATTGTATTTTATGCTCCTGGCGTTGACTTCTAAGGTCCTAACTATTGGATCTGTTGGAAGAACGCCCTAGGGTGAAGCCAAGGTTGTCCGGAACGTAGAAATGACCATAACTTTCACTCTGGTTGCAATTATTCTTGTTATACGATGGAAAAACTGTTGTATTTATTTTGTATTTTATGCCTCTGGCGTTGACTCCTAAGGCCGTAGCTATGCGATGTGGTGGAGCAACGCCCTAGAGTGAAGCTTAGGTTGCCCGTAGCGTAGAAATGACCATGTCTTTGACACTGGTTGCAATTATTCCTGTTATACGATGGAAAAACTGTTGTATTTATATTGTCTTTTATGCTTCTGGCGTTGACTTCTAAGGCCGCAGCTATTCGATGTGGTGGAGCAACGCCCTAGAGTGAAGCCTAGGTTGCCCGGAACGTAGAAATGGCCATACCATTCACACTGGTTGCAATTATTCCTGTAATACGATGGAAATGCTGTTGTATTTGTATTGTATTTTATGCTTCTGGCGTAGACTTCTTAGGCCCAAACTATTCGATCTGGTGGAACGACGCCCTAGCGTGAAGCCTAGGTTGCCCGTATCGTAGAAATGACCATATATTTGACACTGGTTGGAATTATTCCTGTTATACAAGGGAAAAACTGTTGTATTTATATTGTATTTTATGCTTCTGGCGTTGACTTCCTGGGCCCTAACTATTCTATCTGGAGGAGCAACGCCCTAGAGTGAAGCCTAGGTTGCCCGGAATGCAGAAATGACTATCACTTTCACACTGGTGGCAATTATTCCTGTTATACGATGGAAAAACTTTTGTATTTATATTGTATTTTATGCTTCTGGCGTTGACTTCTAAGGTCCTAGCTATTGGATCTGGTGGAGCAACGCCCTAGAGTTAAGCCTAGGTTGCCCGGCACGTAGAAATGACCATATCTTTCACACTGGTTGAAATTATTCCTGTTATACGATTGAAAAACTGTTGTATTTATATTGTATTTTATGCTTCTGGCGTTGACTTCTTAGGCCCTCACTATTGGATCTGGCAGACCAACGCCCTAGAGTGAAGCCTAGGTTGCCCGGAACGTGGAAATGACCTTCACGTTCACATTTGTTGAAATTATTCCCGTTATACGATGGAAATCTGTTGTATTTTTATTGTATTTTATGTTTCGGGCGTTGACTTCTAAGGCCCTAGCTATTCGATCTGGTGGAGCACTGCCTGTTAGTGAAGGCTAGGCTGCCCGGAACGTAGAAATGACCTTTACTTTCACACTGCTTCCAAATATACGTCATATACGATGGACAAGCTGTTGTATCTATTTTGAATTTTATGCTTCTGGCATTGACTTCTAAGGCCCTAACTATTCGATGTGGTGGAGCAACGCCCTAGGGTGAAGCCTAGGTTTCCCGGAACGTATAAATGACCATAGCTTTCACACTGGTTGCATTTACTCCTGTTATACAAGGGAAAAACTGTTGTACTTATATTGTATTTTATGCTTCTTGCGTTGACTTCTTAGGCCCTAACTATTCGATCTGGTCGAGCAACGCCCTAGAGTGAAGCATTGGTTGCCCGGAATGTAGAAATGACCATGCCTTTCACACTGGTTGCAATGATTCCTGTTATACGATGGAAAAACTGTTGTATTTATAATATATTTTATGCTTCAGGCGTTGACTTCTAAGGCACTAGCTTTTCGATGTGGTGGAGCAACGCCCTAGTGTGAAGCCTAGGTTGCCCGGAAAGTAGAAATGACCATCACTTCCACACTGTTTGCAATTATTCATTTTATACAATGGAAAAACTGTTGTATTTATATTGTTTTTTATAGTTATGGCGTTGACTTCTAAGGCCGTAGCTATTCGATGTGGTGGAGCAATGCCCTAGAGTGAAGCCTAGAATGCCCGCAACGTAGAAATGACCATATCTTTCACACTGTTTGCAATTATTCCTGTTATACGATTGAAAAACTCTTGTATTTATATTGTATTTTATGCTCCTGGCGTTGACTTCTAAGGTCCTAACTATTGGACCTGTTGGAGCAACGCCCTAGGGTGAAGCCAAGGTTGTCCGGAACGTAGAAATGACCATAACTTTCACACTGGTTGCAATTATTCTTGTTATACGATGGAAAAACTGTTGTACTTATTTTGTATTTTATGCCTCTGGCGTTGACTCCTAAGGCCGTAGCTATTCGATGTGGTGGAGCAACGCCCTAGAGTGAAGATTAGGTTGCCCGTAGCGTAGAAAGGACCATGTCTCTGACACTGGTTGCAATTATTCCTGTTATACGATGGAAAAACTGTTGTATTTATATTGTATTTTATGCTTCTGGCGTTGACTTCTAAGGCCGCACCTATTCGATGTGGTGGAGCAACGCCCTAGAGTGAAGCCTAGGTTGCCCGGAACTTAGAAATGACCATACCATTCACACTGGTTGCAATTATTCCTGTAATACGATGGAAAAGCTGTTGTATTTGTATTGTATTTTATGCTTCTGGCGTAGACTTCTTAGGCCCTAACTATTCGATGTGGTGGAGCAACGACCTAGAGTGAAGCCTATGTTTCCCGGAAGGTAGAAATGACCATACCTTTCACACTGGTTGCAATTATTTCTGTTATACAAGGGAAAAACTGTTGTGTTTATGTTGTATTTTATGCTTCTGGCGTTGACTTCCTGGGCCCTAACTATTCTATCTGGAGGAGCAACGCCCTAGAGTGAAGCCTAGGTTGCCCGGAATGCAGAAATGACTATCACTTTCACACTGGTGGCAATTATTCCTGTTATACGATGGAAAAACTTTTGTATTTATATTGTATTTTATGATTCTGGCGTTGACTTCTAAGGTCCTAGCTATTGGATCTGGTGGAGCAACGCCCTAGAGTTAAGCCTAGGTTGCCCGGCACGTAGAAATGACCATATCTTTCACACTGGTTGAAATTATTCCTGTTATACGATTGAAAAACTGTTGTATTTATATTGTATTTTATGCTTCTGGCGTTGACTTCTTAGGCCCTCACTATTGGATCTGGCAGACCAACGCCCTAGAGTGAAGCCTAGGTTGCCCGGAACGTGGAAATGACCTTCACGTTCACATTTGTTGAAATTATTCCCGTTATACGATGGAAATCTGTTGTATTTTTATTGTATTTTATGTTTCGGGCGTTGACTTCTAAGGCCCTAGCTATTCGATCTGGTGGAGCACTGCCTTTTAGTGAAGGCTAGGCTGCCCGGAACGTAGAAATGACCTTTACTTTCACACTGCTTCCAAATATACGTCATATACGATGGACAAGCTGTTGTATCTATTTTGAATTTTATGCTTCTGGCATTGACTTCTAAGGCCCTAACTATTCGATGTGGTGGAGCAACGCCCTAGGGTGAAGCCTAGGTTGCCCGGAACGTAGAAATGACCATAGCTTTCACACTGGTTGCATTTACTCCTGTTATACAAGGGAAAAACTGTTGTACTTATATTGTATTTTATGCTTCTTGCGTTGACTTCTTAGGCCCTAACTATTCGATCTGGTGGAGCAACGCCCTAGAGTGAAGCCTAGGTTGCTCGGAATGTTGAAATGACAATCACTTTCACACTGGTTGCAATTATTCTTGTTATACGATGGAAAAACTGCTGTATTGATTCTGTATTTTATGCCTCTGGCGTTGACTCCTAAGGCCGCAGCTATTCGATGTGGTGGAGCAACGACCTAGAGTGAAGCCTAGGTTGCCCGGAACGCAGAAAAGACCATGCATTTCACACTGGTTGCAATGATTCCTGTTATACGATGGAAAAACTGTTGTATTTATATTATATTTTATGCTTCAGGCGTTGACTTCTAATGCAGTAGCTATTCGATGTGGTGGAGCAACGCACTAGAGTGAAGCCTAGGTTGCCCGGAAAGTAGAAATGACCATAACTTTCACACTGGTTGCAATTATTCTTGTTATACGATGGAAAAACTGTTGTATTTATTTTGTATTTTATGCCTCTGGCGTTGACTCCTAAGGCCGTAGCTATTCGATGTGGTGGACCAACGCCCTAGAGTGAAGCTTAGGTTGCCCGTAGCGTAGAAATGACCATGTCTTTGACACTGGTTGCAATTATTCCTGTTATACGATGGAAAAACTGTTGTATTTATATTGTATTTTATGCTCCTGGCGTTGACTTCTAAGTTCCTACCTATTGGATCTGTTGGAGCAACGCCCTAGGGTGAAGCCTAGGTTGCCCGGAACGTAGAAATGACCATACCATTCACACTGGTTGCAATTATTCCTGTAATACGATGGAAAAGGTGTTGTATTTGTATTGTATTTTATGCTTCTGGCGTAGACTTCTCAGGCCCTAACTATTCGATCTGGTGGAACGACGCCCTAGAGTGAAGCCTAGGTTGCCCGTATCGTAGAAATGACCATATATTTCACACTGGTTGCAATTATTCCTGTTATACAGGGGAAAAACTGTTGTATTTATGTTGTATTTTATGCTTCTGGCGTTGACTTCCTGGGCCCTAACTATTCTATCTGGACGAGCAACGCCCTAGAGTGAAGCCTAGGTTGCCCGGAATGCAGAAATGACTATCACTTTCACACTGGTGGCAATTATTCCTGTTATACGACGGAAAAACTTTTGTATTTATATTGTATTTTATGCTTCTGGCGTTGACTTCTAAGGTCCTAGCTATTGGTTCTGGTGGAGCAACGCCCTAGAGTTAAGCCTAGGTGGCCCGGCACGTAGAAATGACCATACCTTTCACACTGGTTGCAATTATGCCAGTTATACGATGGTAAAACTGTTGTATATTTATTGTATTTTATGCGCCTGGAGTTGTTTTCTAAGGCCCCAACTACTCGACCTGGTGGAGCAACGGCCTAGAGTGAGGTCTAGGTTGCACGGAACGTAGAAATGCCCATTCCTTTCACACTGATTGTAATTATTCCAGTTATACGATGGAATAACTGCTCTATTTTTATTTTATTTTATGCTCCTGGCGTTGACTTCTAAGGCCCCGGCTATTCGATCTAGTGGAGCAACGTAATAGGGTGAAGCCTAGGTTGCCCGGAACGTAGAAATGACCGTTACTTCACACTGTTTGCAAATATACATTATATACGATGGAAAAGCTGTTGTATTTATATTGTATTTTATGCTTCTCGCGTAGACTTCTTAGGCCCTAACTATTCGATCTGGTGGAACGACGCCCTAGAGTGAAGCCTAGGTTGCTCGTACCGTAGAAATGACCATATATTTCACACTGGTTGCAATTATTCCTGTTATACAAGGGAAAAACTGTTGTATTTATATTGTTTTTTATGCTCCTGGCGTTGACTTCTTAGGCCCTAACTATTCGATCTGGTGGAGCAACGCCCTAGAGTGAAGCCTAGGTTGCCCGGAATGTACAAATGGCCATCACTTTCACACTGGTTGCAATTATTTCTGTTATACAAGGGAAAAACTGTTGTATTTATGTCGTATTCTATGCTTCCGGCGTTGACTTCCTGGGACCTAACTATTCTATCTGGAGGAGCAACGCCCTAGAGTGAAGCCTATGTTGCCCGGAACGTAGAAATGACCATAGCTTTCACACTGGTTGCATTTACTCCTGTTATACAAGGGAAAAACTGTTGTACTTATATTGTATTTTATGCTTCTTGCGTTGACTTCTTAGGCCCTAACTATTCGATCTGGTGGAGCAACGCCCTAGAGTGAAGCCTAGGTTGCCCGGAATGTAGAAATGACCATCACTTTCACACTGGTTGCAATCATTCTTGTTATACGATGGAAAAACTGCTGTATTTATTTTGTATTTTATGCCTCTGGCGTTGACTCCTAAGGCCGCTGCTATTCGATGTGGTGGAGCAACGACCTAGAGTGAAGCCTAGGTTGCCGGAACGCAGAAAAGACCATGCCTTTCACACTGGTTGCAATTATTCCTGTTATACGATGGAAAAACTGTTGTATTTATATTATATTTTATGCTTCAGGCGTTGACTTCTAAGGCCGTAGCTGTTCGATGTGGTGGAGCAACACCATAGAGTGAAGCCTAGGTTGCCCGGAAAGTAGAAATGACCATTACTTCCACACTGTTTGCAATTATTCATTTTATACAATGGAAAAACTGTTGCATTTATATTGTTTTTTATAGTTATGGCGTTGACTTCTAAAGCCGTAGCTGTTCGATGTGGTGGAGCAATGCCCTAGAGTGAAGCCTAGGATGCCCGCAACGTAGAAATGACCATATCTTTCACACTGTTTGAAATTATTCCTGTTATACGATTGAAAAACTGTTGTATTTATATTGTATTTTATGCTTCTGGCGTTGACTTCTAAGGTCCTAACTATTGGATCTGCTGGAGCAACGCCCTAGGGTGAAGCCTAGGTTGCCCGGAACGTAGAAATGACCATAACTTTCACACTGGTTGCAATTATTCTTGTTATACGATGGAAAAACTGTTGTATTTATTTTGTATTTTATGCCTCTGGCGTTGACTCCTAAGGCCCTAACTATTCGATGTGGTGGAGCAACGCCCTAGAGTGAAGCTTAGGTAGCCCGGAGCGTAGAAATGACCATGTCTTTCACACTGGTTGTAATTATTCCCGTTATACTATGGAAAAACTGTTGTACTTATATTGTATTTTATGCTTCTTGCGTTGACTTCTTAGGCCCTAACTATTCGATCTGGTGGAGCAACGCCCTAGAGTGAAGCCTAGGTTGCCCGGAATGTAGAAATGACAATGACTTTCACACTGGTTGCAATTATTCTTGTTATACGATGGAAAAACTGCTGTATTGATTCTGTATTTTATGCCTCTGGCGTTGACTCCTAAGGCCGCAGCTATTCGATGTGGTGGAGCAACGACCTAGAGTGAAGCCTAGGTTGCCCGGAACGCAGAAAAGACCATGCCTTTCACACTGGTTGCATTGATTCCTGTTATACGATGGAAAAACTGTTGTATTTATATTATATTTTATGCTTCAGGCGTTGACTTCTAAGTCAGTAGCTATTCGATGTGGTGGAGCAACGCCCTAGAGTGAAGCCTAGGTTGCCCGGAAAGTAGAAATGACCATCACTTCCACACTGTTTGCAATTATTCATTTTATACAATGGAAAAACTGTTGTATTTATATTGTTTTTTATAGTTATGGCGTTGACTTCTAAGGCCGTAGCTATTCGATGTGGTGGAGCAATGCCCTAGAGTGAAGCCTAGAATGCCCGCAACGTAGAAATGACCATATCTTTCACACTGGTTGCAATTATTCCTGTTATACGATGGAAAAACTGTTGTATTTATATTATATTTTATGCTTCAGGCGTTGACTTCTAAGGTCCTAACTATTGGATCTGTTGGAGCAACGCCCTACGGTGAAGCCAAGGTTGTCCGGTACGTAGAAATGACCATAACTTTCACACTGGTTGCAATTATTCTTGTTATACGATGGAAAAACTATTGTATTTATTTTGCATTTTATGCCTCTGGCCTTGACTCCTAAGGCCGTAGCTATTCGATGTGGTGGAGCAACGACCTAGAGTGAAGCCTATGTTTCCCGGAACGTAGAAATGACCATACCTTTCACACTGGTTGCAATTATTTGTGTTATACAAGGGAAAAACTGTTGTATTTATGTTGTATTTTATGCTTCTGGCGTTGACTTCCTGGGCCCTAACTATTCTATCTGGAGGAGCAACGCCCTAGAGTGAAGCTTAGGTTGCCCGGAACGTAGAAATGACCATAGCTTTCACACTGGTTGCATTTACTCCTGTTATACAAGGGAAAAACTGTTGTACTTATATTGTATTTTATGCTTCTTGCGTTGACTTCTTAGGCCCTAACTATTCGATCTGGTGGAGCAACGCCCTAGAGTGAAGCCTAGGTTGCCCGGAATGTAGAAATAACCATCACTTTCACACTGGTTGCAATTATTCTTGTTATACGATGGAAAAACTGCTGTATTTATTTTGTATTTTATGCCTCTGGCGTTGACTCCTAAGGCCGCAGCTATTCGATGTGGTGGAGCAACGACCTAGAGTGAAGCCTAGGTTGCCCGGAACGCAGAAAAGACCATGCCTTTCACACTGGTTGCAATTATTCCTGTTATACGATGGAAAAACTGTTGTATTTATATTATATTTTATGCTTCAGGCGTTGACTTCTAAGGTCCTAACTATTGGATCTGTTGGAGCAACGCCCTGCGGTGAAGCCAAGGTTGTCCGGTACGTAGAAATGACCATAACTTTCACACTGGTTGCAATTATTCTTGTTATACGATGGAAAAACTGTTGTATTTATTTTGTATTTTATGCCTCTGGCGTTGACTCCTAATGCCGTAGCTATTCGATGTGGTGGAGCAACGCCCTAGAGTGAAGCTTAGGTTGCCCGTAGCGTAGAAATGACCATGTCTTTGACACTGGTTGCAATTATTCCTGTTATACGATGGAAAAACAGTTGTATTTATATTGTATTTTATGCTTCTGGCGTTGACTTCTAAGGCCGCAGCTATTCGATGTGGTGGAGCAACGCCCTAGAGTGAAGCCTAGGTTGCCCGGAACGTAGAAATGACCATACCATTCACACTGGTTGCAATTATTCCTGTAATACGATGGAAAAGCTGTTGTATTTGTATTGTATTTTATGCTTCTGATGTAGACTTCTTCGGCCCTAACTATTCGATGTGGTGGAGCAACGCCCTAGAGTGAAGCTTAGGTTGCCCGTAGCGTAGAAATGACCATGTCTTTGACACTGGTTGCAATTATTCCTGTTATACGATGGAAAAACTGTTGTATTTATATTGTATTTTATGCTTCTCGCGTAGACTTCTTAGGCCCTAAGTATTCGATCTGGTGGAACGACGCCCTAGAGTGAAGCCTAGGTTGCTCGTACCGTAGAAATGACCATATATTTCACACTGGTTGCAATTATTCCTGTTATACAAGAGAAAAACTGTTGTATTTATATTGTTTTTTATGCTCCTGGCGTTGACTTCTTAGGCCCTAACTATTCGATCTGGTGGAGCAACGCCCTAGAGTGAAGCCTAGGTTGCCCAGAATGTACAAATGACCATCACTTTCACACTAGTTGCAATTATTCTAGTTATACGATGGAAAAACTATTGTATTTATTTTGTATTTTATGCCTCTGGCCTTGACTCCTAAGGCCGTAGCTATTCGATGTGGTGGAGCAACGACCTAGAGTGAAGCCTATGTTTCCCGGAACGTAGAAATGACCATACCTTTCACACTGGTTGCAATTATTTGTGTTATACAAGGGAAAAACTGTTGTATTTATGTTGTATTTTATGCTTCTGGCGTTGACTTCCTGGGCCCTAACTATTCTATCTGGAGGAGCAACGCCCTAGAGTGAAGCCTAGGTTGCCCGGAACGTAGAAATGACCATAGCTTTCACACTGGTTGCATTTACTCCTGTTATACAAGGGAAAAACTGTTGTACTTATATTGTATTTTATGCTTCTTGCGTTGACTTCTTAGGCCCTAACTATTCGATCTGGTGGAGCAACGCCCTAGAGTGAAGCCTAGGTTGCCCGGAATGTAGAAATAACCATCACTTTCACACTGGTTGCAATTATTCTTGTTATACGATGGAAAAACTGCTGTATTTATTTTGTATTTTATGCCTCTGGCGTTGACTCCTAAGGCCGTAGCTATTCGATGTGGTGGAGCAACGACCTAGAGTGAAGCCTATGTTTCCCGGAACGTAGAAATGACCATACCTTTCACACTGGTTGCAATTATTTGTGTTATACAAGGGAAAAACTGTTGTATTTATGTTGTATTTTATGCTTCTGGCGTTGACTTCCTGGGCCCTAACTATTCTATCTGGAGGAGCAACGCCCTAGAGTGAAGCCTAGGTTGCCCGGAACGTAGAAATGACCATAGCTTTCACACTGGTTGCATTTACTCCTGTTATACAAGGGAAAAACTGTTGTACTTATATTGTATTTTATGCTTCTTGCGTTGACTTCTTAGGCCCTAACTATTCGATCTGGTGGAGCAACGCCCTAGAGTGAAGCCTAGGTTGCCCGGAATGTAGAAATAACCATCACTTTCACACTGGTTGCAATTATTCTTGTTATACGATGGAAAAACTGCTGTATTTATTTTGTATTTTATGCCTCTGGCGTTGACTCCTAAGGCCGCAGCTATTCGATGTGGTGGAGCAACGACCTAGAGTGAAGCCTAGGTTGCCCGGAACGCAGAAAAGACCATGCCTTTCACACTGGTTGCAAATATTCCTGTTATACGATGGAAAAACTGTTGTATTTATATTATATTTTATGCTTCAGGCGTTGACTTCTAAGGTCCTAACTATTGGATCTGTTGGAGCAACGCCCTACGGTGAAGCCAAGGTTGTCCGGTACGTAGAAATGACCATAACTTTCACACTGGTTGCAATTATTCTTGTTATACGATGGAAAAACTGTTGTATTTATTTTGTATTTTATGCCTCTGGCGTTGACTCCTAATGCCGTAGCTATTCGATGTGGTGGAGCAACGCCCTAGAGTGAAGCTTAGGTTGCCCGTAGCGTAGAAATGACCATGTCTTTGACATTGGTTGCAATTATTCCTGTTATACGATGGAAAAACAGTTGTATTTATATTGTATTTTATGCTTCTGGCGTTGACTTCTAAGGCCGCAGCCATTCGATGTGGTGGAGCAACGCCCTAGAGTGAAGCCTAGGTTGCCCGGAACGTAGAAATGACCATACCATTCACACTGGTTGCAATTATTCCTGTAATACGATGGAAAAGCTGTTGTATTTGTATTGTATTTTATGCTTCTGATGTAGACTTCTTCGGCCCTAACTATTCGATGTGGTGGAGCAACGACCTAGAGTGAAGCCCATGTTTCCCGGAACGTAGAAATGACCATACCTTTCACACTGGTTGCAATTATTTCTGTTATACAAGGGAAAAACTGTTGTATTTATGTTGTATTTTATGCTTCTGGCGTTGACTTCCTGGGCCCTAACTATTCTATCTGGAGGAGCAACGCCCTAGAGTGAAGCCTAGGTTGCCCGGAATGCAGAAATGACTATCACTTTCACACTGGTGGCAATTATTCCTGTTATACGATGGAAAAACTTTTGTATTTATATTGTATTTTATGCTTCTGGCGTTGACTTCTAAGGTCCTAGCTATTGGTTCTGGTGGAGCAACGCCCTAGAGTTAAGCCTAGGTTGCCCGGCACGTAGAAATGACCATATCTTTCACACTGGTTGAAATTATTCCTGTTATACGATTGAAAAACTGTTGTATTTATATTGTATTTTATGCTTCTGGCGTTGACTTCTTAGGCCCTCACTATTGGATCTGGCAGACCAACGCCGTAGAGTGAAGCCTAGGTTGCCCGGAACGTGGAAATGACCTTCACGTTCACATTTGTTGAAATTATTCCCGTTATACGATGCAAATCTGTTGTATTTTTATTGTATTTTATGTTTCGGGCGTTGACTTCTAAGGCCCTAGCTATTCGATCTGGTGGAGCACTGCATTTTAGTGAAGGCTAGGTTGCCCGGAACGCAGAAAAGACCATGCCTTTCACACTGGTTGCAATGATTCCTGTCATACGATGGAAAAACTGTTGTATTTATATTATATATTATGCTTCAGGCGTTGACTTCTAAGGCAGTAGCTATTCGATGTGGTGGAGCAGCGCCCTAGAGTGAAGCCTAGGTTGCCCGGAAAGTAGAAATGACCATGTCTTTGACACTGGTTGCAATTATTCCTGTTATACGATGGAAAAACTGTTGTATTTATATTGTATTTTATGCTTCTGGCGTTGACTTCTAAGGCCGCAGCTATTCGATGTGGTGGAGCAACGCCCTAGAGTGAAGCCTAGGTTGCCCGGAACGTAGAAATGACCATACCATTCACACTGGTTGCAATTATTCCTGTAATACGATGGAAAAGCTGTTGTATTTGTATTGTATTTTATGCTTCTGGCGCAGACTTCTTAGGCCCTAACTATTCGATGTGGTGGAGCAACGACCTAGAGTGAAGCCTATGTTTCCCGGAACGTAGAAGTGACCATACCTTTCACACTGGTTGCAATTATTTCTGTTATACAAGGGAAAAACTGTTGTATTTATGTTGTATTTTATGCTTCTGGCGTTGACTTCCTGGGCCCTAACTATTCTATCTGGAGGAGCAACGCCCTAGAGTGAAGCCTAGGTTGCCCGGAATGCAGAAATGACTATCACTTTCACACTGGTGGCAATTATTCCTGTTATACGATGGAAAAACTTTTGTATTTATATTGTATTTTATGCTTCTGGCGTTGACTTCTAAGGTCCTAGCTATTGGATCTGGTGGAGCAACGCCCTAGAGTTAAGCCTAGGTTGCCCGGCACGTAGAAATGACCATATCTTTCACACTGGTTGAAATTATTCCTGTTATACGATTGAAAAACTGTTGTATTTATATTGTATTTTATGCTTCTGGCGTTGACTTCTTAGGCCCTCACTATTGGATCTGGCAGACCAACGCCCTAGAGTGAAGCCTAGGTTGCCCGGAACGTGGAAATGACATTCACGTTCACATTTGTTGAAATTATTCCCGTTATACGATGGAAATCTGTTGTATTTTTATTGTATTTTATGTTTCAGGCGTTGACTTCTAAGGCCCTAGCTATTCGATCTGGTGGAGCACTGCCTTTTAGTGAAGGCTAGGCTGCCCGGAACGTAGAAATGACCTTTACTTTCACACTGCTTCCAAATATACGTCATATACGATGGACAAGCTGTTGTATCTATTTTGAATTTTATGCTTCTGGCATTGACTTCTAAGGCCCTAGCTATTCGATGTGGTGGAGCAACGCCCTAGGGTGAAGCCTAGGTTGCCCGGAACGTAGAAATGACCATAGCTTTCACACTGGTTGCAATTATTCTTGTTATACGATGGAAAAACTGCTGTATTGATTCTGTATTTTATGCCTCTGGCGTTGACTCCTAAGGCCGCAGCTATTCGATCTGGTGGAGCAACGACCTAGAGTGAAGCCTAGGTTGCCCGGAACGCAGAAAAGGCCATGCCTTTCACACTGGTTGCAATGATTCCTGTTATACGATGGAAAAACTGTTGTATTTATATTATATTTTATGCTTCAGGCGTTGACTTCTAAGGCAGTAGCTATTCGATGTGGTGGAGCAACGCCCTAGAGTGAAGCCTAGGTTGCCCGGAAAGTAGAAATGACCATCACTTCCACACTGTTTGCAATTATTCATTTTATACAGTGGAAAAACTGTTGTATTTATGTTGTTTTTTATAGTTATGGCGTTGACTTCTAAGGCCGTAGCTGTTCGATGTGGTGGAGCAATGCCCTAGAGTGAAGCCTAGAATGCCCGCAACATAGAAATGACCATATCTTTCACACTGTTTGCAATTATTCCTGTTATACGATTGAAAAACTCTTGTATTTATATTGTATTTTATGCTCCGGGCGTTGACTTCTAAGGTCCTAACTATTGGATCTGTTGGAGCAACGCCCTAGGGTGAAGCCAAGGTTGTCCGGAACGTAGAAATGACCATAACTTTCACACTGGTTGCAATTATTCTTGTTATACGATGGAAAAACTGTTGTATTTATTTTGTATTTTATGCCTCTGGCGTTGACTCCTAAGGCCGTAGCTATTCGATGTGGTGGAGCAACGACCTAGAGTGAAGCTTAGGTTGCCCGTAGCGTAGAAATGACCATGTCTTTGACACTGGTTGCAATTATTCCTGTTATACGATGGAAAAACTGTTGTATTTATATTGTATTTTATGCTTCTGGCGTTGACTTCTAAGGCCGCAGCTATTCGATGTGGTGGAGCAACGCCCTAGAGTGAAGCCTAGGTTGCCCGGAACGTAGAAATGACCATACCATTCACACTGGTTGCAATTATTCCTGTAATACGATGGAAAAGCTGTTGTATTTGTATTGTATTTTATGCTTCTGATGTAGACTTCTTCGGCCCTAACTATTCGATGTGGTGGAGCAACGACCTAGAGTGAAGCCTATGTTTCCCGGAACGTAAGAATGACCATACCTTTAACACTGGTTGCAATTATTTCTGTTATACAAGGGAAAAACTGTTGTATTTATGTTGTATTTTATGCTTCCGGCGTTGACTTCCTGGGCCCTAACTATTCTATCTGGAGGAGCAACGCCCTAGAGTGAAGCCTTGGTTGCCCGGAATGCAGAAATGACTATCACTTTCACACTGGTGGCAATTATTCCTGTTATACGATGGAAAAACTTTTGTATTTATATTGTATTTTATGCTTCTGGCGTTGACTTCTAAGGTCCTAGCTATTGGATCTGGTGGAGGAACGCCCTAGAGTTAAGCCTAGGTTGCCCGGCACGTAGAAATGACCATATCTTTCACACTGGTTGAAATTATTCCTGTTATACGATTGAAAAACTGTTGTATTTATATTGTATTTTATGCTTCTGGCGTTGACTTCTTAGGCCCTCACTATTGGATCTGGCAGACCAACGCCCTAGAGTGAAGCCTAGGTTGCCCGGAACGTGGAAATGACCTTCACGTTCACATTTGTTGAAATTATTCCCGTTATACGATGGAAATCTGTTGTATTTTTATTGTATTTGATGTTTCGGGCGTTGACTTCTAAGGCCCTAGCTATTCGATCTGGTGGAGCACTGCATTTTAGTGAAGGCTAGGTTGCCCGGAACGCAGAAAAGACTATGCCTTTCACACTGGTTGCAATGATTCCTGTTATTCGATGGAAAAACTGTTGTATTTATATTATATTTTATGCTTCAGGCGTTGACTTCTAAGGCAGTAGCTATTCGATGTGGTGGAGCAACGCCCTAGAGTGAAGCCTAGGTTGCCCGGAAAGTAGAAATGACCATGTCTTTGACACTGGTTGCAATTATTCCTGTTATACGATGGAAAAACTGTTGTATTTATATTGTATTTTATGCTTCTGGCGTTGACTTCTAAGGCCGCAGCTATTCGATGTGGTGGAGCAACGCCCTAGAGTGAAGCCTAGGTTGCCCGGAACGTAGAAATGACCATACCATTCACACTGGTTGCAATTATTCCCGTAATACGATGGAAAAGCTGTTGTATTTGTATTGTATTTTATGCTTCTGGCGTAGACTTCTTAGGCCCTAACTATTCGATGTGGTGGAGCAACGCCCTAGGGCGAAGCCAAGGTTGCCCGGAACGTAGAAATGACCATAACTTTCACACTGGTTGCAATTATTCTTGTTATACGATGGAAAAACTGTTGTATTTATTTTGTATTTTATGCCTCTGGCGTTGACTCCTAAGGCCGTAGCTATTCGATGTGGTGGAGCAACGCCCTAGAGTGAAGCTTAGGTTGCCCGTAGCGTAGAACGGACCATGTCTTTGACACTGGTTGCAATTATTTCTGTTATACGATGGAAAAACTGTTGTATTTATATTGTATTTTATGCCTCTGGCGTTGACTTCTATGGCCGCAGCTATTCGATGTGGTGGAGCAACGCCCTAGAGTGAAGCCTAGGTTGCCCGGAACGTAGTAATGACCATACCATTCACACTGGTTGCAATTATTCCTGTAATACGATGGAAAAGCTGTTGTATTTGTATTGTATTTTATGCTTCTGGCGTAGACTTCTTAGGCCCTAACTATTCGATGTGGTGGAGCAACGACCTAGAGTGAAGCCTAGGTTGCCCGGAACGAAGAAATGACCATAACATTCACACTGGTTGCAATTATTCTTGTTATACGATGGAAAAACTGTTGTATTTATTTTGTATTTTATGCCTCTGGCGTTGACTCCTAAGGCCGTAGCTATTCGATGGTGGTGGAACAACGCCATAGAGTGAAGCCTAGGTTGCCCGGAACGTAGAAATGACCACAGCTATCACAGTGGTTGCAATTATCCCTGTTATACAAGGGAAAAACTGTTGTATTTATATTGTATTTTATGCTTCTGGCGTTGACTTCTTAGCCCCTAACTATTCGATCTGGTGGAGCAACGCCCTAGCGTGAAGCCTAGGTTGCCCGGAACGTAGAAATAACCATTACTTCCACACTGTTTGCAATTATTCATTTTATACAATGGAAAAACTGTTGTATTTATAATGTATTTTATAGTTATGGCGTTGACTTCTATGGCCGTAGCTATTCGATGGGGTGGAGCAATGCCCTAGAGTGAAGGCTAGGTTGCCCGGAACGTAGAAATGACCATACCTTTCACACTGGTTGCAATTATTCGTGTTATACAAGGGAAAAACTGTTGTATTTATATTGTATTTTATGCTCCTGGCGTTGAATTCTTAGGCCCTAACTATTCGATCTGGTGGAGCAATGCCCTAGAGTGAAGCCTAGGTTGCCCGGAATGTACAAATGACCATCACTTTCACACTAGTTGCAATTATTCCTGTTATACGATGGAAAAACTGTTGTAACTATTTTGTATTTTATGCTTCTGGCGTTTACTTCTTAGGTCCTAACTATTGGATCTGGCGGAGCAACGCCCTCTGGTGTCGCCCAGGTTGCCCGGAACGTAGAAATGACCATAACTTTCATACTGGTTGCAATTATTCGTATTATACGATAGAAAAACTGTTGTATTTATATTGTATTTTATGCTTCTGGCGTTGACTTCTTAGGCCCTAACTATACGATCTGGTGGAGCAACACCCAAGAGTGAAGCCTTGGTTGCCTGGAACGTAGAAATGACCTTGTCTTTCACACTGGTTGCAATTATTCCTGTTATACGATGGAAAAACTGTTGTATTTATATTATATTTTATGCTTCAGGCGTTGACTTCTAGGGCCGTAGCTATTCGATGTGGTGGAGAAACGCCCTAGAGTGAAGCCTAGGTTGCCCGCAACGTAGAAATGACCATATCTTTCACACTGTTTGCAATTATTCCTGTTATACGATTGAAAAACTGTTGTATTTATATTGTATTTTATGCCTCTGGCGTCGACTTCTGAGGCCCTAACTATTCGATCTGGTGGAGCAACGCACTAGAGTGAAGCCTAGGTTGCCCGGAACGTAGAAATGACCTTTACTTTCACACTGTTTCCAAATATACATCATATACGATGGAAAAGCTGTTGTATTTATATTGTATTTTATAGTTATGGCGTTGTCTTCTAGGGCCGTAGCTATTCGATGTGATTGAGCAACGCCCCAGAGTGAAGTCTAGGTTGCCCGGAACGTAGAAATGACCATTACTTCCACACTGTTTGCAATTATTCATATTATACAGTGGAAAAACTGATGTATTTTTATTGTATTTTATGCGTCTGGAGTTGTTTTCTAAGGCCCTAACTATTCGATGTGGTGGAGCAACGCCCTGGAGTGAAGCCAAGGTTGCCCGGAACGTAGAAATGGCCATAGGTATCACAGTGGTTGCAATTATCCCTGTTATACAAGCGAAAAACTGTTGTATTTATATTGTATTTTATGCTTCTGGCGTTGACTTCTTAGGCCCTAACTAATCGATCTGGTGGAGCAACGCCCTAGGGTGAAGCCTAGGTTGCCCGGAACGTAGAACTGACCATAACTCTCATACTGGTTGCAATTATTCGTTTTATACCGTGGAAAAACTGTTGTACCTATATTGTATTTTTTGCGTCTGGAGTTGTTTTCTGAGGCCCTAACTATTCGACCTTGTGGACCAACGCCCTAGAGTGAAGACTAGGTTGCCCGGAATGTAGAAATGACCATCACTTTCACACTGGTTGCAATTATTCTTGTTATACGATGGAAAAATCGTTGTATTTATATTGTTTTTTATAGTTATGGCGTTGACTTCTAAGGCCGTAGCTAATCGATGTGGTGGAGCAATGCCCTAGAGTGAAATCTAGGATGCCCGGAACGTAGAAATGACCATATCTTTCACACTGTTTGCAATTACTCCTGTTATACGACTGAAAAACTGTTGTATTTATATTGTATTTTATGCTTCTGGCGTTGACTTCTGAGGCCGCAGCTATTCGATGTGGTGGAGCAACGTCCTAGAGTGAAGCCTAGGTTGCCCGGAACGTAGAAATGGCCATACCTTTCACACTGATTGCAATTATTCCTGTTATACGATGGAAGAACTGTTGTATTTCTGTTGTATATTATGCTTCTGGCGTTGACTTCTTAGGCCCTAACTATTCGATCTGGTGGAGCGGCGCCCTAGGGTGAAGCCTAGGTTGCCCGGAACGTAGAACTGACCGTAACTTTCATACTGGTTGCAATTATTCGTTTTATACCGTGGAAAAACTGTTGTATTTATATTGTATTTTATGCGTCTCGAGTTGTTTTCTAAGGCCCTAACTATTCGGCCTGGTGGACCAACGCCCTAGAGTGAAGCCTAGGTTGCACGGAACGTAGAAATGCCCATTACTTTCACACTGGTTGTAATTATTCCTGTTATACAATGGAATAACTGTTGTATTTTTACTTTATTTTGTGCTTCTGGCGTTGACTTCTAAGGCCCTAGCTATTCGATCTGGTGGAGCAGCGCCAAAGAGTGAAGCCTAGGTTACCCGGAACGTAGAAATGACCAGTACTTTCACACTGGTTGCAATTATTCGTATTATACGATGCAAAAACTGTTGTATTTATATTGTATTTTATGCTCCTGGTGTAGACTTCTTAGGCCCTAACTACTCGATCTGGTTGGACAATGCCCCAGAGTGAAGCCTAGGTGGCCCGGAACGTATAAATGACCATAGCTTTCATACTGGTTGCAATTATTCGTTTTATACGATGGAAAGACTGTTGTATTTTTCTTTTATTTTATGCTTCTAGCGTTGACTTCTAAGTCCCTAGATATTCGATCTGGTGGAGCAACGCCCTAGAGTGAAGCCTAGGTCGCCCGGGACGTAGAAATGACCATCACCTTCACTGTGGTTGCAATTATTCATTTTAGACAATGGAAGAACTGTTGTATTTATATTGTTTTTTATAGTTATGGCGTTGACTTCTAAGGCCGTAGCCATTCGATGTGGTGGAGCAACGCCCTAGAGTGAAGACTAGGTGGCCCGCAATGTAGAAATGACCATCACTTTCACACTGGTCTCAATTACTCTTGTTATACGATGGAAAAACTGTTGTATTTATTTTGTATTTTATGCCTCTGGCGTTGACTCCTAAGGCCGCAGCTATTCGATGTGGTGGAGCAACGCCCTAGAATGAAGCCTAGGTTGCCCGGATCGTAGAAATGACCATACCTTTCACACTGATTACAATTATTCCTGTTATACGATGGAAAAACTGTTGTATTTCTATTGTATTTTATGCTTCTGGCGTTGACTTCTTAGGCCCTAACTAATCGATCTGGTGGAGCAACGCCCTAGGGTGAAGCCTAGGTTGCCCGGAACGTAGAACTGACCATAACTCTCATACTGGTTGCAATTATTCGTTTTATACCGTGGAAAAACTGTTGTACCTATATTGTATTTTTTGCGTCTGGAGTTGTTTTCTGAGGCCCTAACTATTCGACCTTGTGGACCAACGCCCTAGAGTGAAGACTAGGTTGCCCGGAATGTAGAAATGACCATCACTTTCACACTGGTTGCAATTATTCTTGTTATACGATGGAAAAATCGTTGTATTTATATTGTTTTTTATAGTTATGGCGTTGACTTCTAAGGCCGTAGCTAATCGATGTGGTGGAGCAATGCCCTAGAGTGAAATCTAGGATGCCCGGAACGTAGAAATGACCATATCTTTCACACTGTTTGCAATTACTCCTGTTATACGACTGAAAAACTGTTGTATTTATATTGTATTTTATGCTTCTGGCGTTGACTTCTGAGGCCGCAGCTATTCGATGTGGTGGAGCAACGTCCTAGAGTGAAGCCTAGGTTGCCCGGAACGTAGAAATGGCCATACCTTTCACACTGATTGCAATTATTCCTGTTATACGATGGAAGAACTGTTGTATTTCTGTTGTATATTATGCTTCTGGCGTTGACTTCTTAGGCCCTAACTATTCGATCTGGTGGAGCGGCGCCCTAGGGTGAAGCCTAGGTTGCCCGGAACGTAGAACTGACCGTAACTTTCATACTGGTTGCAATTATTCGTTTTATACCGTGGAAAAACTGTTGTATTTATATTGTATTTTATGCGTCTCGAGTTGTTTTCTAAGGCCCTAACTATTCGGCCTGGTGGACCAACGCCCTAGAGTGAAGCCTAGGTTGCACGGAACGTAGAAATGCCCATTACTTTCACACTGGTTGTAATTATTCCTCTTATACAATGGAATAACTGTTGTATTTTTACTTTATTTTGTGCTTCTGGCGTTGACTTCTAAGGCCCTAGCTATTCGATCTGGTGGAGCAGCGCCAAAGAGTGAAGCCTAGGTTACCCGGAACGTAGAAATGACCAGTACTTTCACACTGGTTGCAATTATTCGTATTATACGATGCAAAAACTGTTGTATTTATATTGTATTTTATGCTCCTGGTGTAGACTTCTTAGGCCCTAACTACTCGATCTGGTTGGACAATGCCCCAGAGTGAAGCCTAGGTGGCCCGGAACGTATAAATGACCATAGCTTTCATACTGGTTGCAATTATTCGTTTTATACGATGGAAAGACTGTTGTATTTTTCTTTTATTTTATGCTTCTAGCGTTGACTTCTAAGTCCCTAGATATTCGATCTGGTGGAGCAACGCCCTAGAGTGAAGCCTAGGTCGCCCGGGACGTAGAAATGACCATCACCTTCACTGTGGTTGCAATTATTCATTTTAGACAATGGAAGAACTGTTGTATTTATATTGTTTTTTATAGTTATGGCGTTGACTTCTAAGGCCGTAGCCATTCGATGTGGTGGAGCAACGCCCTAGAGTGAAGACTAGGTGGCCCGCAATGTAGAAATGACCATCACTTTCACACTGGTCTCAATTACTCTTGTTATACGATGGAAAAACTGTTGTATTTATTTTGTATTTTATGCCTCTGGCGTTGACTCCTAAGGCCGCAGCTATTCGATGTGGTGGAGCAACGCCCTAGAATGAAGCCTAGGTTGCCCGGATCGTAGAAATGACCATACCTTTCACACTGATTACAATTATTCCTGTTATACGATGGAAAAACTGTTGTATTTCTATTGTATTTTATGCTTCTGGCGTTGACTTCTTAGGCCCTAACTAATCGATCTGGTGGAGCAACGCCCTAGGGTGAAGCCTAGGTTGCCCGGAACGTAGAACTGACCATAACTCTCATACTGGTTGCAATTATTCGTTTTATACCGTGGAAAAACTGTTGTACCTATATTGTATTTTTTGCGTCTGGAGTTGTTTTCTGAGGCCCTAACTATTCGACCTTGTGGACCAACGCCCTAGAGTGAAGACTAGGTTGCCCGGAATGTAGAAATGACCATCACTTTCACACTGGTTGCAATTATTCTTGTTATACGATGGAAAAATCGTTGTATTTATATTGTTTTTTATAGTTATGGCGTTGACTTCTAAGGCCGTAGCTAATCGATGTGGTGGAGCAATGCCCTAGAGTGAAATCTAGGATGCCCGGAACGTAGAAATGACCATATCTTTCACACTGTTTGCAATTACTCCTGTTATACGACTGAAAAACTGTTGTATTTATATTGTATTTTATGCTTCTGGCGTTGACTTCTGAGGCCGCAGCTATTCGATGTGGTGGAGCAACGTCCTAGAGTGAAGCCTAGGTTGCCCGGAACGTAGAAATGGCCATACCTTTCACACTGATTGCAATTATTCCTGTTATACGATGGAAGAACTGTTGTATTTCTGTTGTATATTATGCTTCTGGCGTTGACTTCTTAGGCCCTAACTATTCGATCTGGTGGAGCGGCGCCCTAGGGTGAAGCCTAGGTTGCCCGGAACGTAGAACTGACCGTAACTTTCATACTGGTTGCAATTATTCGTTTTATACCGTGGAAAAACTGTTGTATTTATATTGTATTTTATGCGTCTCGAGTTGTTTTCTAAGGCCCTAACTATTCGGCCTGGTGGACCAACGCCCTAGAGTGAAGCCTAGGTTGCACGGAACGTAGAAATGCCCATTACTTTCACACTGGTTGTAATTATTCCTGTTATACAATGGAATAACTGTTGTATTTTTACTTTATTTTGTGCTTCTGGCGTTGACTTCTAAGGCCCTAGCTATTCGATCTGGTGGAGCAGCGCCAAAGAGTGAAGCCTAGGTTACCCGGAACGTAGAAATGACCAGTACTTTCACACTGGTTGCAATTATTCGTATTATACGATGCAAAAACTGTTGTATTTATATTGTATTTTATGCTCCTGGTGTAGACTTCTTAGGCCCTAACTACTTGATCTGGTTGGACAATGCCCCAGAGTGAAGCCTAGGTGGCCCGGAACGTATAAATGACCATAGCTTTCATACTGGTTGCAATTATTCGTTTTATACGATGGAAAGACTGTTGTATTTTTCTTTTATTTTATGCTTCTAGCGTTGACTTCTAAGTCCCTAGATATTCGATCTGGTGGAGCAACGCCCTAGAGTGAAGCCTAGGTCGCCCGGGACGTAGAAATGACCATCACCTTCACTGTGGTTGCAATTATTCATTTTAGACAATGGAAGAACTGTTGTATTTATATTGTTTTTTATAGTTATGGCGTTGACTTCTAAGGTCGTAGCCATTCGATGTGGTGGAGCAACGCCCTAGAGTGAAGCCTAGGTTGCCCGGAACGTAGAAATGACCATATCTTTCACACTGTTTGCAATTATTCCTGTTATACGACTGAAAAACTGTTGTATTTATATTGTATTTTATGCTTCTGGCGTTGACTTCTGAGGCCGCAGCTATTCGATGTGGTGGAGCAACGTCCTAGAGTGAAGCCTAGGTTGCCCGGAACGTAGAAATGGCCATACCTTTCACACTGATTGCAATTATTCCTGTTATACGATGGAAGAACTGTTGTATTTCTGTTGTATATTATGCTTCTGGCGTTGACTTCTTAGGCCCTAACTATTCGATCTGGTGGAGCGGCGCCCTAGGGTGAAGCCTAGGTTGCCCGGAACGTAGAACTGACCGTAACTTTCATACTGGTTGCAATTATTCGTTTTATACCGTGGAAAAACTGTTGTATTTATATTGTATTTTATGCGTCTCGAGTTGTTTTCTAAGGCCCTAACTATTCGGCCTGGTGGACCAACGCCCTAGAGTGAAGCCTAGGTTGCACGGAACGTAGAAATGCCCATTACTTTCACACTGGTTGTAATTATTCCTGTTATACAATGGAATAACTGTTGTATTTTTACTTTATTTTGTGCTTCTGGCGTTGACTTCTAAGGCCCTAGCTATTCGATCTGGTGGAGCAGCGCCAAAGAGTGAAGCCTAGGTTACCCGGAACGTAGAAATGACCAGTACTTTCACACTGGTTGCAATTATTCGTATTATACGATGCAAAAACTGTTGTATTTATATTGTATTTTATGCTCCTGGTGTAGACTTCTTAGGCCCTAACTACTCGATCTGGTTGGACAATGCCCCAGAGTGAAGCCTAGGTGGCCCGGAACGTATAAATGACCATAGCTTTCATACTGGTTGCAATTATTCGTTTTATACGATGGAAAGACTGTTGTATTTTTCTTTTATTTTATGCTTCTAGCGTTGACTTCTAAGTCCCTAGATATTCGATCTGGTGGAGCAACGCCCTAGAGTGAAGCCTAGGTCGCCCGGGGCGTAGAAATGACCATCACCTTCACTGTGGTTGCAATTATTCATTTTAGACAATGGAAGAACTGTTGTATTTATATTGTTTTTTATAGTTATGGCGTTGACTTCTAAGGTCGTAGCCATTCGATGTGGTGGAGCAACGCCCTAGAGTGAAGCCTAGGTTGCCCGGAACGTAGAAATGACCATATCTTTCACACTGTTTGCAATTATTCCTGTTATACGACTGAAAAACTGTTGTATTTATATTGTATTTTATGCTTCCGGCGCTGACTTCTAAGGCCGCAGCTATTCGATGTGGTGGAGCAACGTCCTAGAGTGAAGCCTAGGTTGCCCGGAACGTAGAAATGACCGTACCTTTCACACTGATTGCATTTATTCCTGTTATACGATGGAAGAACTGTTGTATTACTATTGTTTTTTATGCTTCTGGCGTTGACTTCTTAGGCCCTAACTATTCGATCTGGTGGAGCAACGCCCTAGGGTGAAGCCTAGGTTGCCCGGAACGTGGAACTGACCATAACTTTCATACTGGTTGCAATTATTCGTTTTATACCGTGGAAAAACTGTTGTATTTATATTGTATTTTATGCGTCTGGAGTTGTTTTCTAAGGCCCTAACTATTCGACCTGGTGGACGAACGCCCCAGAGTGAAGCCTAGGTTGCCCGGAACGTATAAATGACCATAGCTTTCATACTGGTTGCAATTGTTCGTTTTATACGATGGAAAAACTGTTGTATTTTTCTTTTATTTTATGCTTCTAGCGTTGACTTCTAAGTCCCTAGATATTCGATCTGGTGGAGCAACGCCCTAGAGTGAAGCCTAGGTCGCCCGGGACGTTGAAATGACCAGTACTTGCACACTGGTTGCAGTCATTCATGTTATACGATGGAAAAACTGTTGGATTTTTATTGTATTTTATGCTTCTGGCGTTAAATTCT
Organism: Calliopsis andreniformis; assembly: GCF_051401765.1. Classification (NCBI taxonomy): domain Eukaryota; kingdom Metazoa; phylum Arthropoda; class Insecta; order Hymenoptera; family Andrenidae; genus Calliopsis; species Calliopsis andreniformis. The sequence continues at coordinate 13,382,519 of NW_027480422.1, read as the reverse complement.
AAGTCGCTAACTATGCGATCTGGTGCAGCAACGCCCTACAGTTAAGCCTAGGTTGCCCGGAACGTAGAAATGACCATAACTTTCACACTGGTTGCAATTATTCGTTTTATACAATGGAAAAACTGATCTATTTATTTTGCATTTTATGCTTCGGGCGTTGACTTCTAAGGCCGTAACTATTCGATCTGGTGGAGCAACGCTCTACAGTGAAGCCTAGGTTGCCCAGAACGTAGAAATGACCATTACCTTCACACTGCTTGCAATTATACATTTTATGCGATGGAAAAATTGTTGTGCTTATATCTTATGTTATGCCTCTGGCGTTGACTCCTAATGCCGTAGCTATTCGATGTGGTGGAGCAACGCCCTAGCGTGAAGCCTAGGTTGCACGGAACGTAGAAATAACCATTACTTCCACACTGTTTGCAATTATTCATTTTATACAATGGAAAAACTGTTGTATTTATATTGTATTTTATAGTTATGGCGTTGACTTCTAAGGCCGTAGCTTTCGATGTGGTTGAGCAACGCCCTAGAGTGAAGCCTAGGTTGGCAGGAACGTACAAATGACCATTACTTCCACACTGTTTGCAATTATTCATTATATACAGTGCAAAAACTGTTGTATTTATATGGCATTTTATGCTTCTGGCATTGACTTCTAAGGCCCTAACTATTCGATGTGGTGGAGAACCGCCCTAGAGTGAAGCCTAGGTTGCCCGGAACGTAGAAATGACCATAGCTTTCACACTGGTTGCAATTATTCCTGTTATACAAGGGAAAAACTGTTGTATTTATTGTGTATTTTATGCTTCTGGCGTTGACTTCTTAGGCCCTAACTATTCGATCTGGTGGAGCAACGCCCTAGAGTGAAGACTAGGCTGCCCGCAATGTAGAAATGACCATCACTTTCACACTGGTCTCAATTACTCTTGTTATACGATGGAAAAACTGTTGTATTTATTTTGTATTTTATGCCTCTGGCGTTGACTCCTAAGGCCGCAGCTATTCGATGTGGTGGAGCAACGCCCTAGAATGAAGCCTAGGTTGCCCGGAACGTAGAAATGCCCATTACTTTCACACTGGTTGTAATTATTCCTGTTATACGATGGAATAACTGTTGTATTTTTATTTTATTTTGTGCTTCTGGCGTTGACTTCTAAGGCCCTAACTATTCGATCTGGTGGAGCAACGCCCTAGGGTGAAGCCTAGGTTGCCCGGAACGTGGAACTGACCATAACTTTCATACTGGTTGCAATTATTCGTTTTATACCGTGGAAAAACTGTTGTATTTATATTGTATTTTATGCTTCTGGCGTTGACTTCTTAGGCCCTAACTAATCGATCTGGTGGAGCAACGCCCTAGGGTGAAGCCTAGGTTGCCCGGAACGTAGAACTGACCATAACTCTCATACTGGTTGCAATTATTCGTTTTATACCGTGGAAAAACTGTTGTATTTATATTGTATTCTATGCGTCTGGAGTTGTTTTCTAAGGCCCTAACTATTCGACCTGGTGGAGCAACGCCCTAGAGTGAAGCCTAGGTTGCACGGAACGTAGAAATGCCCATTACTTTCACACTGGTTGTAATTATTCCTGTAATACGATGGAATAACTGTTGTATTTTTATTTTATTTTGTGCTTCTGGCGTTGACTTCTAAGGCCGTAGCTATTCGATGTGGTGGAGAAACGCCCTAGAGTGAAGCCTAGGTTGCCCGGAAAGTAGAAATGACCATATCTTTCACACTGTTTGCAATTATTCCTAGTATACGATTGAAAAACTGTTGTATTTATATTGTATTTTATGCTTCTGGCGTTGACTTCCAAGGCCGCAGCTATTCGATGTGGTGGAGCAACGCCCTAGAGTGAAGCCTAGGTTGCCCGGAACGTAGAAATTACCATTACCTTCACACTGCTTGCAATTATACATTTTATACGATGGAAAAATTGTTGTGCTTATATTGTATGTTATGCCTCTGGCGTTGACTCCTAATGCCGTAGCTATTCGATGTGCTGGAGCTACGCCCTAGCGTGAAGCCTAGGTTGCCCGGAACGTAGAAATAACCATTACTTCCACACTGTTTGCAATTATTCATTCATATAATGGAAAAACTCTTGTGTTTATATTGTATTTTATAGTTATGGCGTTGACTTCTAAGGCCGTAGCTATTCGACGTGTTTGAGCAACGCCCTAGAGTGAAGCCTAGGTTGACCGGAACGTAGAAATGACCATTACTTCCACACTGTTTGCAATTATTCATTTTATACAATGGAAAAACTGTTGTATTTATATTGTATTTTATAGTTATGGCGTTGACTTCTAAGGCCGTAGCTATTCGATGTGATTGAGCAACGCCCGAGAGTGAAGCCTAGGTTGCCCGGAATGTAGAAATGACCATCACTTTCACACTGGTTTCAATTATTCTTGTTATACGATGGAAAAACTGTTGTATTTATTTTGCATTTTATGCCTCTGACGTTGACTCCTAAGGCCGTAGCTATTCGATGTGGTGGAGCATCGCCCTAGAGTGAAGCCTAGTTTGCCCGGAACGTAGAAATGACCATGTCTTTCACACTGGTTGCAATTATTCCTGTTATACGATGGTAAAACTGTTGTATTTATATTATATTTTATGCTTCAGACGTTGAGTTCTAAGGCCGTAGCCATTCGATGTGGTGGAGAAACGCCCTAGAGTGAAGCCTAGGTTGCCCGGAAAGTAGAAATGAACATTACCTCCACACTGTTTGCAATTATTCATTTTATACAATGGAAAAACTGTTGCATTTATATCGTTTTTCATAGTTATGGCGTTGACTTCTAAGGCCGTAGCTAATCGATGTGGTGGAGCAATGCCCTAGAGTGAAGCCTAGGATGCCCGGAACGTAGAAATGGCCATATCTTTCACACTGTTTGCAACTATTCCTGTTATGCGATTGAAAAACTGTTGTATTTATATTGTATTTTATTGTTCTGGCGTTTACTTCTAAGGCCGCAGCTATTCGATGTGGTGGAGCAGCGCCCTAGGGTGAAGCCTAGGTTGCCCGGAACGTAGAAATGACCATACCTTTCGCACTTGTTGCAATTATACCTGTTATACGATGGAAAAACTGTTGTATTTATATTGTATTTTATGCTTCTGGCGTTGACTTTCTGGGCCCTACCTATTCTATCTGGAGGACCAACGCCCTAGAGTGAATGCTAGGTTGCCCGGAATGAAGAAATGACCATCACTTTCACACTGGTGGCAATTAATCCTGTTATACGATGGAATAACTGTTGTATTTTTATTTTATTTTGTGCTTCTGGCGTTGACTTCTAAGGCCCTAACTATTCGATCTGGTGGAGCAACGCCAAAGAGTGAAGCCTAGGTTACCCGGAACGTAGAAATGACCAGTACTTTCTCACTGGTTGCAAATATTCGTATTATACGATGGAAAAACTGTTTTACTTATATTGTATGTTATGCCTCTCGCGTTGACTCCTAAGGTCGTAGCTATTCGATGTGGTGGAGCAACGCCATAGCGTGAAGCCTAGGTTGCCCGGAACGTAGATATAACCATTACTTCCACACTGTTTGCAATTATTCATTTTATACAATGGAAGAACTGTTGTATTTATATTGTATTTTATAGTTATGGCGTTGACTTCTAAGGTCGTAGCTATTCGATGTGGTGGAGCAATGCCCTCGAGTGTAGCCTAGGTTGCACGGAACGTAGAAATGACCATACCTTGCACACTGGTTGCAATTATTCCTGTTCTACAAGGGAATAACTGTTGTATTTATATTGCAGTTTATGCTTCTGGCGTTGACTTCTTAGTCCCTAACTATTCGATCTGGCGGAACAACGCCCTAGAGTGAATCCTACGTTGCCCGGAACGTAGAAATGACCATCACTTTCACACGGGTTGCAATTATTCCTGTTATACGATGGTAAAACTGTTGGATCTATTTTGTATTTTATGCTTCTGGCGTTGACTTCTTAGGTCCTAACTATTGGATCTGGTGGAGCAACGCCCTCTGGTGAAGCCCAGGTTGCACGGAACGTAGAAATGCCCATTACTTTCACACTGGTTGTAATTATTCCTGTTATACGAAGGAATAACTGTTGTATTTATATTTTATTTTATGCTTCTGGCGTTGACTTCTAAGGCCCTAACTATTCGATGTGGTGGAGAACCGCCCTAGAGTGAAGCCTAGGTTGCCCGGAACGTAGAAATGACCATAGCTTTCACACTGGTTGCAATTATTCCTGTTATACAAGGGAAAAACTGTTGTATTTATTGTGTATTTTATGCTTCTGGCGTTGACTTCTTAGGCCCTAACTATTCGATCTGGTGGAGCAACGCCCTAGAGTGAAGACTAGGTTGCCCGCAATGTAGAAATGACCATCACTTTCACACTGGTCTCAATTACTCTTGTTATACGATGGAAAAACTGTTGTATTTATTTTGTATTTTATGCCTCTGGCGTTGACTCCTAAGGCCGCAGCTATTCGATGTGGTGGAGCAACGCCCTAGAATGAAGCCTAGGTTGCCCGGAACGTAGAAATGACCATACCTTTCACACTGATTACAATTATTCCTGTTATACGATGGAAAAACTGTTGTATATCTATTGTATTTTATGCTTCTGGCGTTGACTTCTTAGGCCCTAACTAATCGATCTGGTGGAGCAACGCCCTAGGGTGAAGCCTAGGTTGCCCGGAACGTAGAACTGACCATAACTCTCATACTGGTTGCAATTATTCGTTTTATACCGTGGAAAAACTGTTGTACCTATATTGTATGTTTTGCGTCTGGAGTTGTTTTCTGAGGCCCTAACTATTCGACCTTGTGGACCAACGCCCTAGAGTGAAGACTAGGTTGCCCGGAATGTAGAAATGACCATCACTTTCACACTGGTTGCAATTATTCTTGTTATACGATGGAAAAATCGTTGTATTTATATTGTTTTTTATAGCTATGGCGTTGACTTCTAAGGCCGTAGCTAATCGATGTGGTGGAGCAATGCCCTAGAGTGAAGCCTAGGATGCCCGGAACGTAGAAAGGACCATATCTTTCACACTGTTTGCAATTACTCCTGTTATACGACTGAAAAACTGTTGTATTTATATTGTATTTTATGCTTCTGGCGTTGACTTCTGAGGCCGCAGCTATTCGATGTGGTGGAGCAACGTCCTAGAGTGAAGCCTAGGTTGCCCGGAACGTAGAAATGGCCATACCTTTCACACTGATTGCAATTATTCCTGTTATACGATGGAAGAACTGTTGTATTTCTGTTGTATATTATGCTTCTGGCGTTGACTTCTTAGGCCCTAACTATTTGATCTGGTGGAGCAACGCCCTAGGGTGAAGCCTAGATTGCCCGGAACGTAGAACTGACCGTAACTTTCATACTGGTTGCAATTATTCGTTGTATACCGTGGAAAAACTGTTGTATTTATATTGTATTTTATGCGTCTCGAGTTGTTTTCTAAGGCCCTAACTATTCGGCCTGGTGGACCAACGCCCTAGAGTGAAGCCTAGGTTGCACGGAACGTAGAAATGCCCATTACTTTCACACTGGTTATAATTATTGCTGTTATACGATGGAATAACTGTTGTATTTTTATTTTATTTTGTGCTTCTGGCGTTGACTTCTAAGGCCCTAGCTATTCGTTCTGGTGGAGCAACGCCAAAGAGTGAAACCTAGGTTACCCGGAACGTAGAAATGACCAGTACTTTCACACTGGTTGCAATTATTCGTATTATACAATGGAAAAACTGTTGTATTTATATTGTATTTTATGCTCGTGGTGTAGAATTCTTAGGTCCTAGCTATTCGATATGGAGGAACAACGTACTAGAGTGAAGCCTAGGTTGCCGGGAACGTAGAAATGACTATAACCTTCATACTGATTGCAATTGTTCGTTTTATACGATGGAAAAATTGTTGTGCTTATATTGTATGTTATGCCTCTGGCGTTGACTCCTAATGCCGTAGCTATTCGATGTGGTGGAGCAACGCCCTAGAGTGAAGCCTAGGTTGCCCGGAACGTAGAAATGACCATATCTTTCACACTGTTTGCAATTATTCCTGTTATACGACTGAAAAACTGTTGTATTTATATTGTATTTTATGCTTCTGGCGTTGACTTCTAAGGCCGCAGCTATTCGGTGTGGTAGATCAACGTCCTAGAGTGAAGCCTAGGTTGCCCGGAACGTAGAAATGACCATACCTTTCACACTGATTGCATTTATTCCTGTTATACGATGGAAGAACTGTTGTATTTCTATTGTATTTCATGCTTCTGGCGTTGACTTCTTAGGCCCTAACTATTCGATCTGGTGGAGCAACGCCCTAGGGTGAAGCCTAGGTTGCCCGGAACGTGGAACTGACCATAACTTTCATACTGGTTGCAATTATTCGTTTTATACCGTGGAAAAACTCTTGTATTTATATTGTATTTTATGCGTCGGGAGTTGTTTTCTAAGGCCCTAACTATTCGACCTGGTGGACGAACGCCCTAGAGTGAAGCCTAGGTTGCACGGAACGTAGAAATGCCCATTACTTTCACACTGGTTGTAATTATTCCTGTTATACGATGGAATAACTGTTGTATTTTTACTTTATTTTGTGCTTCTGGCGTTGACTTCTAAGGCCCTAGCTATTCGATCTGGTGGAGCAGCCTTAAAGAGTGAAGCCTAGGTTACCCGGAACGTAGAAATGACCAGTACTTTCACACTGGTTGCAATTATTCGTATTATACGATGCAAAAACTGTTGTATTTATATGGCATTTTATGCTTCTGGCATTGACTTCTAAGGCTCTAACTATTCGATGTGGTGGAGAACCGCCCTAGAGTGAAGCCTAGGTTGCCCGGAACGTAGAAATGACCATAGCTTTCACACTGGTTGCAATTATTCCTGTTATACAAGGGAAAAACTGTTGTATTTATTGTGTATTTTATGCTTCTGGCGTTGACTTCTTAGGCCGCAGCTATTCGATGTGGTGGAGCAACGCCCTAGAATGAAGCCTAGGTTGCCCGGAACGTAGAAATCACCATACCTTTCACACTGTTTACAATTATTCCTGTTATACGATGGAAAAACTGTTGTATTTCTATTGTATTTTATGCTTCTGGCGTTGACTTCTTAGGCCCTAACTAATCGATCTGGTGGAGCAACGCCCTAGGGTGAAGCCTAGGTTGCCCGGAACGTAGAACTGACCATAACTCTCATACTGGTTGCAATTATTCGTTTTATACCGTGGAAAAACTGTTGTATTTATATTGTATTCTATGCGTCTGGAGTTGTTTTCTAAGGCCCTAACTATTCGACCTGGTGGAGCAACGCCCTAGAGTGAAGCCTAGGTTGCACGGAACGTAGAAATGCCCATTACTTTCACACTGGTTGTAATTATTCCTGTTATACGATGGAATAACTGTTGTATTTTTATTTTATTTTGTGCTTCTGGCGTTGACTTCTAAGGCCGTAGCTATTCGATGTGGTGGAGAAACGCCCTAGAGTGAAGCCTAGGTTGCCCGGAAAGTAGAAATGACCATATCTTTCACACTGTTTGCAATTATTCCTAGTATACGATTGAAAAACTCTTGTATTTATATTGTATTTTATGCGTCTGGAGTTGTTTTCTAAGGCCCTAACTATTCGACCTGGTGGACGAACGCCCTAGAGTGAAGCCTAGGTTGCACGGAACGTAGAAATGCCCATTACTTTCACACTGGTTGTAATTATTCCTGTTATACGATGGAATAACTGTTGTATTTTTACTTTATTTTGTGCATCTGGGGTTGACTTCTAAGGCCCTAGCTATTCGATCTGGTGGAGCAGCGCTAAAGAGTGAAGCCTAGGTTACCCGGAACGTAGAAATGACCAGTACTTTCACACTGGTTGCAATTATTCGTATTATACGATGCAAAAACTGTTGTATTTATATTGTATTTTATGCTCCTGGTGTAGACTTCTTAGGCCCTAACTACTCGATCTGGTTGGACAATGCCCCAGAGTGAAGCCTAGGTGGCCCGGAACGTATAAATGACCATAGCTTTCATACTGGTTGCAATTATTCGTTTTATACGATGGAAAGACTGTTGTATTTTTCTTTTATTTTATGCTTCTAGCGTTGACTTCTAAGTCCCTAGATATTCGATCTGGTGGAGCAACGCCCTAGAGTGAAGCCTAGGTCGCCCGGGACGTAGAAATGACCATCACCTTCACTGTGGTTGCAATTATTCATTTTAGACAATGGAAGAACTGTTGTATTTATATTGTTTTTTATAGTTATGGCGTTGACTTCTAAGGCCGTAGCCATACGATGTGGTGGAGCAACGCCCTAGAGTCAAGCCTAGGTTGCCCGGAACGTAGAAATGACCATATCTTTCACACTGTTTGCAATTATTCCTGTTATACGACTGAAAAACTGTTGTATTTATATTGTATTTTATGCTTCTGGCGCTGACTTCTAAGGCCGCAGCTATTCGATGTGGTGGAGCAACGTCCTAGAGTGAAGCCTAGGTTGCCCGGAACGTAGAAATGACCGTACCTTTCACACTGATTGCATTTATTCCTGTTATACGATGGAAGAACTGTTGTATTACTATTGTTTTTTATGCTTCTGGCGTTGACTTCTTAGGCCCTAACTATTCGATCTGGTGGAGCAACGCCCTAGGGTGAAGCCTAGGTTGCCCGGAACGTGGAACTGACCATAACTTTCATACTGGTTGCAATTATTCGTTTTATACCGTGGAAAAACTGTTGTATTTATATTGTATTTTATGCGTCTGGAGTTGTTTTCTAAGGCCCTAACTATTCGACCTGGTGGACGAACGCCCCAGAGTGAAGCCTAGGTTGCCCGGAACGTATAAATGACCATAGCTTTCATACTGGTTGCAATTATTCGTTTTATACGATGGAAAAACTGTTGTATTTTTCTTTTATTTTATGCTTCTAGCGTTGACTTCTAAGTCCCTAGATATTCGATCTGGTGGAGCAACGCCCTAGAGTGAAGCCTAGGTCGCCCGGGACGTAGAAATGACCAGTACTTGCACCCTGGTTGCAGTCATTCATGTTATACGATGGAAAAACTGTTGCATTTTTATTGTATTTTATGCTTCTGGCGATAAATTCTAAGTCGCTAACTATGCGATCTGGTGCAGCAACGCCCTACAGTTAAGCCTAGGTTGCCCGGAACGTAGAAATGACCATAACTTTCACACTGGTTGCAATTATTCGTTTTATACAATGGAAAAACTGTTCTATTTATTTTGTATTTTATGCTTCGGGCGTTGACATCTAAGGCCCTAACTATTCGATCTGGTGAAGCAACGCTCTAGAGTTGAGCCTAGGTTGCCCGGAACGTAGAAATGACCATTGCCTTCACAATTCTTGCAATTATACATTTTATACGATGGAAAAACTGTTGTATTTTTATTGTATTTTATGCTTCTGGGGTTGACTTCTAAGTCCCTAGCTATTCGATCTGGTGGAGCAGCGCCCTACAGCGAAACCTAGGTTGCCCGGTACGTAGAAATAACCTTTACTTTCACACTGTTTGCAAATATACATTATATACGATGGAAGAGCTGTTGTATTTATATTGTATTTTATGCTTCTGGCGTTGACTTCTTAGGCCCTAACTATTCGATCTGGTGGAACAATGCCCTAGGGTGAAGCCTAGGTTGCCCGGAATGTATAAATGACCATAGCTTTCACACTGGTTGCAATTATTCGTTTTATACAATGGAAAAACTGTTCTATTTATTTTGCATTTTATGCTTCGGGCGTTGACTTCTAAGGCCGTAACTATTCGATCTGGTGGAGCAACGCTCTACAGTGAAGCCTAGGTTGCCCAGAACGTAGAAATGACCATTACCTTCACACTGCTTGCAATTATACATTTTATGCGATGGGAAAATTGTTGTGCTTATATCTTATGTTATGCCTCTGGCGTTGACTCCTAATGCCGTAGCTATTCGATGTGGTGGAGCAACGCCCTAGCGTGAAGCCTAGGTTGCACGGAACGTAGAAATAACCATTACTTCCACACTGTTTGCAATTATTCATTTTATACAATGGAAAAACTGTTGTATTTATATTGTATTTTATAGTTATGGCGTTGACTTCTAAGGCCGTAGCTTTCGATGTGGTTGAGCAACGCCCTAGAGTGAAGCCTAGGTTGGCCGGAACGTAGAAATGACCATTACTTCCACACTGTTTGCAATTATTCATTATATACAGTGCAAAAACTGTTGTATTTATATGGCATTTTATGCTTCTGGCATTGACTTCTAAGGCCCTAACTATTCGATGTGGTGGAGAACCGCCCTAGAGTGAAGCCTAGGTTGCCCGGAACGTAGAAATGACCATAGCTTTCACACTGGTTGCAATTATTCCTGTTATACAAGGGAAAAACTGTTGTATTTATTGTGTATTTTATGCTTCTGGCGTTGACTTCTTAGGCCGCAGCTATTCGATGTGGTGGAGCAACGCCCTAGAATGAAGCCTAGGTTGCCCGGAATGCAGAAATGACTATCACTTTCACACTGGTGGCAATTATTCCTGTTATACGACGGAAAAACTTTTGTATTTATATTGTATTTTATGCGCCTGGAGTTGTTTTCTAAGGCCCCAACTATTCGACCTGGTGGAGCAACGGCCTAGAGTGAAGTCTAGGTTGCACGGAACGTAGAAATGCCCATTCCTTTCACACTGATTGTAATTATTCCAGTTATACGATGGAATAACTGCTGTATTTTTATTTTATTTTATGCTCCTGGCGTTGACTTCTAAGGCCCTGGCTATTCGATCTAGTGGAGCAACGTAATAGGGTGAAGCCTAGGTTGCCCGGAACGTAGAAATGACCGTTACTTTCACACTGTTTGCAAATATACATTATATACGATGGAAAAGCTGTTGTATTTATATTGTATTTTATGCTTCTCGCGTAGACTTCTTAGGCCCTAACTATTCGATCTGGTGGAACGACGCCCTAGAGTGAAGCCTAGGTTGCTCGTACCGTAGAAATGACCATATATTTCACACTGGTTGCAATTATTCCTGTTATACAAGGGAAAAACTGTTGTATTTATATTGTATTTTATGCTTCTGGCGTTGCCTTCTAAGGTCCTAACTATTGGATCTGCTGGAGCAACGCCCTAGGGTGAAGCCTAGGTTGCCCGGAGCGTAGAAATGACCATGTCTTTCACACTGGTTGCAATTATTCCTGTTATACTATGGAAAAACTGTTGTACTTATATTGTATTTTATGCTTCAGGCGTTGACTTCTAAGGCAGTAGCTGTTCGATGTGGTGGAGCAACGCCCTAGAGTGAAGCCTAGGTTGCCCGGAAAGTAGAAATGACCATCACTTCCACACTGTTTGCAATTATTCATTTTATACAATGGAAAAACTGTTGTATTTATATTGTTTTTTATAGTTATGGCGTTGACTTCTAAGGCCCTAGCTATTCGATGTGGTGGAGCAATGCCCTAGAGTGAAGCCTAGAATGCCCGCAACGTAGAAATGACCATATCTTTCACATTGTTTGCAATTATTCCTGTTATACGATTGAAAAACTGTTGTATTTATATTGTATTTTATGCTCCTGGCGTTGACTTCTAAGGTCCTAACTATTGGATCTGTTGGAGCAGCGCCCTAGGGTGAAGCCAAGGTTGTCCGGAACGAAGAAATGACCATAACATTCACACTGGTTGCAATTATTCTTGTTATACGATGGAAAAACTGTTGTATTTATTCTGTATTTTATGCCTCTGGCGTTGACTCCTAAGGCCGTAGCTATTCGATGTGGTGGAGCAACGCCCTAGAGTGAAGCTTAGGTTGCCCGTAGCGTAGAAATGACCATGTCTTTGACACTGGTTGCAATTATTCCTGTTATACGATGGAAAAACTGTTGTATTTATATTGTATTTTATGCTTCTGGCGTTGACTTCTAAGGCCGCAGCTATTCGATGTGGTGGAGCAACGCCCTAGAGTGAAGCCTAGGTTGCCCGGAACGTAGAAATGACCATACCATTCACACTGGTTGCAATTATTCCTGTAATACGATGGAAAAGCTGTTGTATTTGTATTGTATTTTATGCTTCTGGCGTAGACTTCTTAGGCCCTAACTATTCGATCTGGTGGAACGACGCCCTAGAGTGAAGCCTAGGTTGCCCGTATCGTAGAAATGACCATATATTTCACACTGGTTGCAATTATTCCTGTTATACAAGGGAAAAACTGTTGTATTTATATTGTATTTTATGCTCCTGGCGTTGACTTCTTAGGCCCTAACTATTCGATCTGGTGGAGCAACGCCCTAGAGTGAAGCCTAGGTTGCCCGGAATGTACAAATGACCATCACTTTCACACTGGTTGCAATTATTCTTGTTATACGATGGAAAAACTGTTGTATTTATTTTGTATTTTATGACTCTGGCCTTGACTCCTAAGGCCGTAGCTATTCGATGTGGTGGAGCAACGACCTAGAGTGAAGCCTAGGTTGCCCGGAATGCAGAAATGACTATCACTTTCACACTGGTGGCAATTATTCCTGTTATACGACGGAAAAAGTTTTGTATTTATATTGTATTTTATGCTTCTGGCGTTGACTTCTTAGGCCGCAGCTATTCGATCTGGTGGAGCAACGCCCTAGAGTGAAGCCTAGGTTGCCCGGAATGTAGAAATGACAATCACTTTCACACTGGTTGCAATTATTCTTGTTATACGATGGAAAAACTGCTGTATTGATTCTGTATTTTATGCCTCTGGCGTTGACTCCTAAGGCCGCAGCTATTCGATGTGGTGGAGCAACGACCTAGAGTGAAGCCTAGGTTGCCCGGAACGCAGAAAAGACCATGCCTTTCACACTGGTTGCAATGATTCCTGTTATACGATGGAAAAACTGTTGTATTTATATTATATTTTATGCTTCAGGCGTTGACTTCTAAGGCCGTAGCTATTCGATGTGGTGGAGCAACGCCCTAGAGTGAAGCCTAGGTTGCCCGGAAAGTCGAAATGACCATTACTTCCACACTGTTTGCAATTATTCATTTTATACAATGGAAAAACTGTTGTATTTATATTGTTTTTTATAGTTATGGCGTTGACTTCTAAGGCCGTAGCTGTTCGATGTGGTGGAGCAATGCCCTAGAGTGAAGCCTAGGATGCCCGCAACGTAGAAATGACCATATCTTTCACACTGTTTGAAATTATTCCTGTTATACGATTGAAAAACTGTTGTATTTATATTGTATTTTATGCTTCTGGCGTTGACTTCTTAAGCCCTCACTATTGGATCTGGCAGACCAACGCCCTAGAGTGAAGCCTAGGTTGCCCGGAACGTGGAAATGACCTTCACGTTCACATTTGTTGAAATTATTCCCGTTATACGATGGAAATCTGTTGTATTTTTATTGTATTTTATGTTTCGGGCGTTGACTTCTAAGGCCCTAGCTATTCGATCTGGTGGAGCACTGCGTTTTAGTGAAGGCTAGGCTGCCCGGAACGTAGAAATGACCTTTACTTTCACACTGCTTCCAAATATACGTCATATACGATGGACAAGCTGTTGTATCTATTTTGAATTTTATGCTTCTGGCATTGACTTCTAAGGCCCTAACTATTGGATGTGGTGGAGCAACGCCCTAGGGTGAGGCCTAGGTTGCCCGGAACGTATAAATGACCATAGCTTTCACACTGGTTGCATTTACTCCTGTTATACAAGGGAAAAACTGTTGTACTTATATTGTATTTTATGCTTCTTGCGTTGACTTCTTAGGCCCTAACTATTCGATCTGGTGGAGCAACGCCCTAGAGTGAAGCCTAGGTTGCCCGGAATGTAGAAATGACAATCACTTTCACACTGGTTGCAATTATTCTTGTTATACGATGGAAAAACTGCTGTATTGATTCTGTATTTTATGCCTCTGGCGTTGACTCCTAAGGCCGCAGCTATTCGATGTGGTGGAGCAACGCCCTAGGTTGAAGCCTAGGTTGCCCGGAACGTATAAATGACCATAGCTTTCACACTGGTTGCATTTACTCCTGTTATACAAGGGAAAAACTGTTGTACTTATATTGTATTTTATGCTTCTTGCGTTGACTTCTTAGGCCCTAACTATTCGATGTGGTGGAGCAACGCCCTAGAGTGAAGCCTAGGTTGCCCGGAACGTAGAAATGACCATACCATTCACACTGGTTGCAATTATTCCTGTAATACGATGGAAAAGCTGTTGTATTTGTATTGTATTTTATACTTCTGGCGTAGACTTCTTAGGCCCTAACTATTCGATCTGGTGGAACGACACCCTAGAGTTAAGCCTAGGTTGCCCGTATCGTAGAAATGACCATATCTTTCACACTGGTTGCAATTATGCCAGTTATACGATGGTAAAACTGTTGTATATTTATTGTATTTTATGCGCCTGGAGTTGTTTTCTAAGGCCCCAACTATTCGACCTGGTGGAGCAACGGCCTAGAGTGAAGTCTAGGTTGCACGGAACGTTGAAATGCCCATTCCTTTCACACTGATTGTAATTATTCCAGTTATACGATGGAATAACTGCTCTATTTTTATTTTATTTTATGCTCCTGGCGTTGACTTCTAAGGCCCTGGCTATTCGATCTAGTGGAGCAACGTAATAGGGTGAAGCCTAGGTTGCCCGGAACGTAGAAATGACCGTTACTTTCACACTGTTTGCAAATATACATTATATACGATGGAAAAGCTGTTGTATTTATATTGTATTTTATGCTTCTCGCGTAGACTTCTTAGGCCCTAACTATTCGATCTGGTGGAACGACGCCCTAGAGTGAAGCCTAGGTTGCTCGTACCGTAGAAATGACCATATATTTCACACTGGTTGCAATTATTCCTGTTATACAAGGGAAAAACTGTTGTACTTATATTGTATTTTATGCTTCTTGCGTTGACTTCTTAGGCCCTAACTATTCGATCTGGTGGAGCAACGCCCTAGAGTGAAGCCTAGGTTGCCCGGAATGTAGAAATGACAATCACTTTCACACTGGTTGCAATTATTCTTGTTATACGATGGAAAAACTGCTGTATTGATTCTGTATTTTATGCCTCTGGCGTTGACTCCTAAGGCCGCAGCTATTCGATGTGGTGGAGCAACGACCTAGAGTGAAGCCTAGGTTGCCCGGAACGCAGAAAAGACCATGCCTTTCGCACTGGTTGCAATGATTCCTGTTATACGATGGAAAAACTGTTGTATTTATAATATATTTTATGCTTCAGGCGTTGACTTCTAAGGCACTAGCTATTCGATGTGGTGGAGCAACGCCCTAGTGTGAAGCCTAGGTTGCCCGGAAAGTAGAAATGACCATCACTTCCACACTGTTTGCAATTATTCATTTTATACAATGGAAAAACTGTTGTATTTATATTGTTTTTTATAGTTATGGCGTTGACTTCTAAGGCCGTAGCTATTCGATGTGGTGGAGCAATGCCCTAGAGTGAAGCCTAGAATGCCCGCAACGTAGAAATGACCATATCTTTCACACTGTTTGCAATTATTCCTGTTATACGATTGAAAAACTCTTGTATTTATATTGTATTTTATGCTCCTGGCGTTGACTTCTAAGGTCCTAACTATTGGACCTGTTGGAGCAACGCCCTAGGGTGAAGCCAAGGTTGTCCGGAACGTAGAAATGACCATAACTTTCACACTGGTTGCAATTATTCTTGTTATACGATGGAAAAACTGTTGTACTTATTTTGTATTTTATGCCTCTGGCGTTGACTCCTAAGGCCGTAGCTATTCGATGTGGTGGAGCAACGCCCTAGAGTGAAGATTAGGTTGCCCGTAGCGTAGAAAGGACCATGTCTCTGACACTGGTTGCAATTATTCCTGTTATACGATGGAAAAACTGTTGTATTTATATTGTATTTTATGCTTCTGGCGTTGACTTCTAAGGCCGCACCTATTCGATGTGGTGGAGCAACGCCCTAGAGTGAAGCCTAGGTTGCCCGGAACTTAGAAATGACCATACCATTCACACTGGTTGCAATTATTCCTGTAATACAATGGAAAAGCTGTTGTATTTGTATTGTATTTTATGCTTCTGGCGTAGACTTCTTAGGCCCTAACTATTCGATGTGGTGGAGCAACGACCTAGAGTGAAGCCTATGTTTCCCGGAAGGTAGAAATGACCATACCTTTCACACTGGTTGCAATTATTTCTGTTATACAAGGGAAAAACTGTTGTGTTTATGTTGTATTTTATGCTTCTGGCGTTGACTTCCTGGGCCCTAACTATTCGATCTGGTGGAACGACGCCCTAGAGTGAAGCCTAGGTTGCCCGGCACGTAGAAATGACCATATCTTTCACACTGGTTGAAATTATTCCTGTTATACGATTGAAAAACTGTTGTATTTATATTGTATTTTATGCTTCTGGCGTTGACTTCTTAGGCCCTCACTATTGGATCTGGCAGACCAACGCCCTAGAGTGAAGCCTAGGTTGCCCGGAACGTGGAAATGACCTTCACGTTCACATTTGTTGAAATTATTCCCGTTATACGATGGAAATCTGTTGTATTTTTATTGTATTTTATGTTTCGGGCGTTGACTTCTAAGGCCCTAGCTATTCGATCTGGTGGAGCACTGCCTTTTAGTGAAGGCTAGGCTGCCCGGAACGTAGAAATGACCTTTACTTTCACACTGCTTCCAAATATACGTCATATACGATGGACAAGCTGTTGTATCTATTTTGAATTTTATGCTTCTGGCATTGACTTCTAAGGCCCTAACTATTCGATGTGGTGGAGCAACGCCCTAGGGTGAAGCCTAGGTTGCCCGGAACGTAGAAATGACCATAGCTTTCACACTGGTTGCATTTACTCCTGTTATACAAGGGAAAAACTGTTGTACTTATATTGTATTTTATGCTTCTTGCGTTGACTTCTTAGGCCCTAACTATTCGATCTGGTGGAGCAACGCCCTAGAGTGAAGCCTAGGTTGCTCGGAATGTTGAAATGACAATCACTTTCACACTGGTTGCAATTATTCTTGTTATACGATGGAAAAACTGCTGTATTGATTCTGTATTTTATGCCTCTGGCGTTGACTCCTAAGGCCGCAGCTATTCGATGTGGTGGAGCAACGACCTAGAGTGAAGCCTAGGTTGCCCGGAACGCAGAAAAGACCATGCATTTCACACTGGTTGCAATGATTCCTGTTATACGATGGAAAAACTGTTGTATTTATATTATATTTTATGCTTCAGGCGTTGACTTCTAATGCAGTAGCTATTCGATGTGGTGGAGCAACGCACTAGAGTGAAGCCTAGGTTGCCCGGAAAGTAGAAATGACCATAACTTTCACACTGGTTGCAATTATTCTTGTTATACGATGGAAAAACTGTTGTATTTATTTTGTATTTTATGCCTCTGGCGTTGACTCCTAAGGCCGTAGCTATTCGATGTGGTGGACCAACGCCCTAGAGTGAAGCTTAGGTTGCCCGTAGCGTAGAAATGACCATGTCTTTGACACTGGTTGCAATTATTCCTGTTATACGATGGAAAAACTGTTGTATTTATATTGTATTTTATGCTCCTGGCGTTGACTTCTAAGTTCCTACCTATTGGATCTGTTGGAGCAACGCCCTAGGGTGAAGCCTAGGTTGCCCGGAACGTAGAAATGACCATACCATTCACACTGGTTGCAATTATTCCTGTAATACGATGGAAAAGGTGTTGTATTTGTATTGTATTTTATGCTTCTGGCGCAGACTTCTCAGGCCCTAACTATTCGATCTGGTGGAACGACGCCCTAGAGTGAAGCCTAGGTTGCCCGTATCGTAGAAATGACCATATATTTCACACTGGTTGCAATTATTCCTGTTATACAGGGGAAAAACTGTTGTATTTATATTGTATTTTATGCTCCTGGCGTTGACTTCTTAGGCCCTAACTATTCGATCTGGTGGAGCAACGCCCTAGAGTGAAGCCTAGGTTGCCCGGAATGTACAAATGACCATCACTTTCACACTGGTTGCAATTATTCTTGTTATACGATGGAAAAACTGTTGTATGTATTTTGTATTTTATGACTCTGGCCTTGACTCCTAAGGCCGTAGCTATTCGATGTGGTGGGGCAACGACCTAAAGTGAAGCCTATGTTTCCCGGAACGTAGAAACGACCATACCTTTCACACTGGTTGCAATTATTTCTGTTATACAAGGGAAAAACTGTTGTATTTATGTTGTATTTTATGCTTCTGGCGTTGACTTCCTGGGCCCTAACTATTCTATCTGGAGGAGCAACGCCCTAGAGTGAAGCCTAGGTTGCCCGGAATGCAGAAATGTCTATCACTTTCACACTGGTGGCAATTATTCCTGTTATACGATGGAAAAACTTTTGTATTTATATTGTATTTTATGCTTCTGGCGTTGAGTTCTAAGGTCCTAGCTATTGGATCTGGTGGAGCAACGCCCTAGAGTTAAGCCTAGGTTGCCCGGCACGTAGAAATGACAATATCTTTCACACTGGTTGCAATTATGCCAGCTATACGATGGTAAAACTGTTGTATATTTATTGTATTTTATGCGCCTGGAGTTGTTTTCTAAGGCCCCAACTATACGACCTGGTGGAGCAACGGCCTAGAGTGAAGTCTAGGTTGCACGGAACGTAGAAATGCCGATTCCTTTCACACTGATTGTAATTATTCCAGTTATACGATGGAATAACTGCTCTATTTTTATTTTACTTTATGCTCCTGGCGTTGACTTCTAAGGCCCTGGCTATTCGATCTAGTGGAGCAACGTAATAGGGTGAAGCCTAGGTTGCCCGGAACGTAGAAATGACCGTTACTTTCACACTGTTTGCAAATATACATTATATACGATGGAAAAGCTGTTGTATTTATATTGTATTTTATGCTTCTGGCGTAGACTTCTTAGTCCCTAACTATTCGATCTGGTGGAACGACGCCCTAGAGTGAAGCCTAGGTTGTTCGTATCGTAGAAATGACCATATAGTTCACACTGGTTGCAATTATTCCTGTTATACAAGGGAAAAGCTGTTGTATTTATATTGTTTTTTATGCTCCTGGCGTTGACTTCTTAGGCCCTAACTATTCGATCTGGTGGCGCAACGCCCTAGAGTGAAGCCCAGGTTGCCCGGAATGTACAAATGACCATCACTTTCACACTGGTTGCAATTATTCTTGTTATACGATGGAAAAACTGTTGCATTTATTTTGTATTTGATGCCTCTGGCCTTGACTCCTAAGGCCGTAGCTATTCGATGTGGTAGAGCAACGACCTAGAGTGAAGCCTATGTTTCCCGGAACGTAGAAATGACCATACCTTTCACACTGGTTGCAATTATTTCTGTTATACAAGGGAAAAACTGTTGTATTTATGTTGTATTGTATGCTTCTGGCGTTGACTTCCTGGGCCCTAACTATTCTATCTGGAGGAGCAACGCCCTAGAGTGAAGCCTAGGTTGCACGGAATGCAGAAATGACTATCACTATCACACTGGTGGCAATTATTCCTGTTATACGATGGAAAAACTTTTGTATTTATATTGTATTTTAAGCTTCTGGCGTTGACTTCTAAGGTCCTAGCTATTGGATCTGGTGGAGCAACGCCCTAGAGTTAAGCCTAGGTTGCCCGGCACGTAGAAATGACTTTATCTTTCACACTGGTTGCAATTATGCCAGTTATACGATGGTAAAACTGTTGTATATTTATTGTATTTTATGCTTCTGGCATTGACTTCTAAGGCCCTAACTATTCGATGTGGTGGAGCAACGCCCTAGAGTGAAGCCTAGGTTGCCCGGAACGTAGAAATGACCATAGCTTTCACACTGGTTGCATTTACTCCTGTTATACAAGGGAAAAACTGTTGTACTTATATTGTATTTTATGCTTCTTGCGTTGACTTCTTAGGCCCTAACTATTCGATCTGGTCGAGCAACGCCCTAGAGTGAAGCATTGGTTGCCCGGAATGTAGAAATGACCATGCCTTTCACACTGGTTGCAATGATTCCTGTTATACGATGGAAAAACTGTTGTATTTATATTGTATTTTATGCTTCTGGCGTTGACTTCTAAGGTCCTAACTATTGGATCTGTTGGAGCAACGCCCTAGGGTGAAGCCTAGGTTGCCCGGAATGTACAAATGACCATCACTTTCACACTGGTTGCAATTATTCTTGTTATACGATGGAAAAACAGTTGTATTTATTTTGTATTTTATGCCTCTGGCGTTGACTCCTAAGGCCGTAGCTATTCGATGTGGTGGAGCAACGCCCTAGAGTGAAGCTTAGGTTGCCCGGAGCGTAGAAATGACCATGTCTTTCACACTGGTTGCAATTATTCCTGTTATACGATGGAAAAACTGTCGTATTTATATTGTATTTTATGCTTCTGCCGTTGACTTCTAAGGTCCTAACTATTGGATATGTTGGAGCAACGCCCTAGGGTGAAGCCTAGGTTGCCCGGAACGTAGAAATGACCATAACTTTCACACTGGTTGCAATTATTCTTGTTATACGATGGAAAAACTGTTGTATTTATTTTGTATTTTATGCCTCTGGCGTTGACTCCTAAGGCCGTAGCTATTCGTTGTGGTGGAGCAACGCCCTAGAGTGAAGCCTAGGTTGCCCGGAACGTAGAAATGACCATACCTTTCACACTGGTTGCAATTATTCCTGTAATACGATGGAAATGCTGTTGTATTTGTATTGTATTTTATGCTTCTGGCGTAGACTTCTTAGGCCCAAACTATTCGATCTGGTGGAACGACGCCCTAGCGTGAAGCCTAGGTTGCCCGTATCGTAGAAATGACCATATATTTGACACTGGTTGGAATTATTCCTGTTATACAAGGGAAAAACTGTTGTATTTATATTGTATTTTATGCTCCTGGCGTTGACTTCTTAGGCCCTAACTATTCCATCTAGTGGAGCAACGCCCTAGAGTCAAGCCTAGGTTGCCCGGAATGCAGAAATGACTATCACTTTCACACTGGTGGCAATTATTCCTGTTATACGATGGAAAAACTTTTGTATTTATATTGTATTTTATGCTTCTGGCGTTGACTTCTAAGGTCCTAGCTATTGGATCTGTTGGAGCAACGCCCTAGGGTGAAGCCTAGGTTGCCCGGAATGTACAAATGACCATCGCTTTCACACTGGTTGCAATTATTCTTGTTATACGATGGAAAAACAGTTGTATTTATTTTGTATTTTATGCTTCTGGCGTTGACTTCTAAGGCCCTAGCTATTCGATCTAGTGGAGCAACGCCCTAGGGTGAAGCCTAGGTTGCCCGGAATGTAGAAATGACAATCACCTTCACTCTGGTTGCAATTATTCCTGTTATACGATGGAAAAGCTGTTGTATACTTATTGTATTTTATGCTTCTGTCGTTGACTTCTTAGGCCCTAACTATTGGATCTGGTAGACCAACGCCCTAGAGTGAAGCCTAGGTTGCCTCGAACGTGGAAATGACCTTCACGTTCACATTTGTTGAAATTATTCCCGTTATTCCATGGAAATCTGTTGTATTTTTATTGTATTTTATGTTTCGGGCGTTGACTTCTAAGGCCCTAGCTATTCGATCTGGTGGAGCAACTCCCTTGAGCGAAGCCTAGGTTGCCCGGAACGTAGAAATGACCTGTACTATTACAATGGTTGTAACTATTCCTGTTATACGATGGAAAAACTGTTGTACTTATGTTGCATTTTATGCTTATGGCGTCGAATTCTAAGTCTAACTATTCGATCTGGTGGAGCAACGCCCTAGAGTGAAGCCTAGGTTGCCCGGAACGTAGAAATGACCGTTACTTTCACACTGGTTGCAATTAATTCTGTTATACAAGGGAAAAACTGTTGTATTTATGTTGTATTTTATGCTTCTGGCGTTGACTTCCCGGGCCCTAACTATTCTATCTGGACGAGCAACGCCCTAGAGTGAAGCCTAGGTTGCCCGGAATGCAGAAATGACTATCACTTTCACACTGGTGGCAATTATTCTTGTTATACGATGGAAAAACTGTTGTATTTATTTTGTATTTTATGACTCTGGCCTTGACTCCTAAGGCCGTAGCTATTCGATGTGGTGGAGCAACGACCTAGAGTGAAGCCTATGTTTCCCGGAACGTAGAAATGACCATACCTTTCACACTGGTTGCAATTATTTCTGTTATACAAGGGAAAAACTGTTGTATTTATGTTGTATTTTATGCTTCTGGCGTTGACTTCCTGGGCCCTAACTATTCTATCTGGACGAGCAACGCCCTAGAGTGAAGCCTAGGTTGCCCGGAATGCAGAAATGACTATCACTTTCACACTGGTGGCAATTATTCCTGTTATACGACGGAAAAACTTTTGTATTTATATTGTATTTTATGCTTCTGGCGTTGACTTCTAAGGTCCTAGCTATTGGATCTGGTGGATCAACGCCCTAGAGTTAAGCCTAGGTGGCCCGGCACGTAGAAATGACCATACCTTTCACACTGGTTGCAATTATGCCAGTTATACGATGGTAAAACTGTTGTATATTTATTGTATTTTATGCGCCTGGAGTTGTTTTCTAAGGCCCCAACTACTCGACCTGGTGGAGCAACGGCCTAGAGTGAGGTCTAGGTTGCACGGAACGTAGAAATGCCCATTCCTTTCACACTGATTGTAATTATTCCAGTTATACGATGGAATAACTGCTCTATTTTTATTTTATTTTATGCTCCTGGCGTTGACTTCTAAGGCCCTGGCTATTCGATCTAGTGGAGCAACGTAATAGGGTGAAGCCTAGGTTGCCCGGAACGCAGAAATGACCGTTACTTTCACACTGTTTGCAAATATACATTATATACGATGGAAAAGCTGTTGTATTTATATTGTATTTTATGCTTCTCGCGTAGACTTCTTAGGCCCTAACTATTCGATCTGGTGGAACGACGCCCTAGAGTGAAGCCTAGGTTGCTCGTACCGTAGAAATGACCATATATTTCACACTGGTTGCAATTATTCCTGTTATACAAGGGAAAAACTGTTGTATTTATATTGTTTTTTATGCTCCTGGCGTTGACTTCTTAGGCCCTAACTATTCGATCTGGTGGAGCAACGCCCTAGAGTGAAGCCTAGGTTGCCCGGAATGTACAAATGGCCATCACTTTCACACTGGTTGCAATTATTTCTGTTATACAAGGGAAAAACTGTTGTATTTATGTCGTATTCTATGCTTCTGGCGTTGACTTCCTGGGACCTAACTATTCTATCTGGAGGAGCAACGCCCTAGAGTGAAGCCTATGTTGCCCGGAATGTAGAAATGACAATCACCTTCACTCTGGTTGCAATTATTCCTGTTATACGATGGAAAAGCTGTTGTATACTTATTGTATTTTATGCTTCTGTCGTTGACTTCTTAGGCCCTAACTATTGGATCTGGTAGACCAACGCCCTAGAGTGAAGCCTAGGTTGCCTCGAACGTGGAAATGACCTTCACGTTCACATTTGTTGAAATTATTCCCGTTATTCCATGGAAATCTGTTGTATTTTTATTGTATTTTATGTTTCGGGCGTTGACTTCTAAGGCCCTAGCTATTCGATCTGGTGGAGCAACTCCCTTGAGCGAAGCCTAGGTTGCCCGGAACGTAGAAATGACCTGTACTATTACAATGGTTGTAACTATTCCTGTTATACGATGGAAAAACTGTTGTACTTATGTTGCATTTTATGCTTATGGCGTCGAATTCTAAGTCTAACTATTCGATCTGGTGGAGCAACGCCCTAGAGTGAAGCCTAGGTTGCCCGGAACGTAGAAATGACCGTTACTTTCACACTGGTTGCAATTAATTCTGTTATACAAGGGAAAAACTGTTGTATTTATGTTGTATTTTATGCTTCTGGCGTTGACTTCCCGGGCCCTAACTATTCTATCTGGACGAGCAACGCCCTAGAGTGAAGCCTAGGTTGCCCGGAATGCAGAAATGACTATCGCTTTCACACTGGTGGCAATTATTCTTGTTATACGATGGAAAAACTGTTGTATTTATTTTGTATTTTATGACTCTGGCCTTGACTCCTAAGGCCGTAGCTATTCGATGTGGTGGAGCAACGACCTAGAGTGAAGCCTATGTTTCCCGGAACGTAGAAATGACCATACCTTTCACACTGGTTGCAATTATTTCTGTTATACAAGGGAAAAACTGTTGTATTTATGTTGTATTTTATGCTTCTGGCGTTGACTTCCTGCGCCCTAACTATTCTATCTGGACGAGCAACGCCCTAGAGTGAAGCCTAGGTTGCCCGGAATGCAGAAATGACTATCACTTTCACACTGGTGGCAATTACTCCTGTTATACGACGGAAAAACTTTTGTATTTATATTGTATTTTATGCTTCTGGCGTTGACTTCTAAGGTCCTAGCTATTGGATCTGGTGGAGCAACGCCCTAGAGTTAAGCCTAGGTGGCCCGGCACGTAGAAATGACCATACCTTTCACACTGGTTGCAATTATGCCAGTTATACGATGGTAAAACTGTTGTATATTTATTGTATTTTATGCGCCTGGAGTTGTTTTCTAAGGCCCCAACTACTCGACCTGGTGGAGCAACGGCCTAGAGTGAGGTCTAGGTTGCACGGAACGTAGAAATGCCCATTCCCTTCACACTGATTGTAATTATTCCAGTTATACGATGGAATAACTGCTCTATTTTTATTTTATTTTATGCTCCTGGCGTTGACTTCTAAGGCCCCGGCTATTCGATCTAGTGGAGCAACGTAATAGGGTGAAGCCTAGGTTGCCCGGAACGTAGAAATGACCGTTACTTTCACACTGTTTGCAAATATACATTATATACGATGGAAAAGCTGTTGTATTTATATTGTATTTTATGCTTCTCGCGTAGACTTCTTAGGCCCTAACTATTCGATCTGGTGGAACGACGCCCTAGAGTGAAGCCTAGGTTGCTCGTACCGTAGAAATGACCATATATTTCACACTGGTTGCAATTATTCCTGTTATACAAGGGAAAAACTGTTGTATTTATATTGTTTTTTATGCTCCTGGCGTTGACTTCTTAGGCCCTAACTATTCGATCTGGTGGAGCAACGCCCTAGAGTGAAGCCTAGGTTGCCCGGAATGTACAAATGGCCATCACTTTCACACTGGTTGCAATTATTTCTGTTATACAAGGGAAAAACTGTTGTATTTATGTCGTATTCTATGCTTCCGGCGTTGACTTCCTGGGACCTAACTATTCTATCTGGAGGAGCAACGCCCTAGAGTGAAGCCTATGTTGCCCGGAACGTAGAAATGACCATAGCTTTCACACTGGTTGCAATTATTCCTGTTATACGATGGAAAAGCTGTTGTATACTTATTGTATTTTATGCTTCTGTCGTTGACTTCTTAGGCCCTAACTATTGGATCTGGTAGACCAACGCCCTAGAGTGAAGCCTAGGTTGCCTCGAACGTGGAAATGACCTTCACGTTCACATTTGTTGAAATTATTCCCGTTATTCCATGGAAATCTGTTGTATTTTTATTGTATTTTATGTTTCGGGCGTTGACTTCTAAGGCCCTAGCTATTCGATCTGGTGGAGCAACTCCCTTGAGCGAAGCCTAGGTTGCCCGGAACGTAGAAATGACCTGTACTATTACAATGGTTGTAACTATTCCTGTTATACGATGGAAAAACTGTTGTACTTATGTTGCATTTTATGCTTATGGCGTCGAATTCTAAGTCTAACTATTCGATCTGGTGGAGCAACGCCCTAGAGTGAAGCCTAGGTTGCCCGGAACGTAGAAATGACCGTTACTTTCACACTGGTTGCAATTAATTCTGTTATACAAGGGAAAAACTGTTGTATTTATGTTGTATTTTATGCTTCTGGCGTTGACTTCCCGGGCCCTAACTATTCTATCTGGACGAGCAACGCCCTAGAGTGAAGCCTAGGTTGCCCGGAATGCAGAAATGACTATCGCTTTCACACTGGTGGCAATTATTCTTGTTATACGATGGAAAAACTGTTGTATTTATTTTGTATTTTATGACTCTGGCCTTGACTCCTAAGGCCGTAGCTATTCGATGTGGTGGAGCAACGACCTAGAGTGAAGCCTATGTTTCCCGGAACGTAGAAATGACCATACCTTTCACACTGGTTGCAATTATTTCTGTTATACAATGGAATAACTGCTCTATTTTTATTTTATTTTATGCTCCTGGCGTTGACTTCTAAGGCCCCGGCTATTCGATCTAGTGGAGCAACGTAATAGGGTGAAGCCTAGGTTGCCCGGAACGTAGAAATGACCGTTACTTACACACTGTTTGCAAATATACATTATATACGATGGAAAAGCTGTTGTATTTATATTGTATTTTATGCTTCTCGCGTAGACTTCTTAGGCCCTAACTATTCGATCTGGTGGAACGACGCCCTAGAGTGAAGCCTAGGTTGCTCGTACCGTAGAAATGACCATATATTTCACACTGGTTGCAATTATTCCTGTTATACAAGGGAAAAACTGTTGTATTTATATTGTTTTTTATGCTCCTGGCGTTGACTTCTTAGGCCCTAACTATTCGATCTGGTGGAGCAACGCCCTAGAGTGAAGCCTAGGTTGCCCGGAATGTACAAATGGCCATCACTTTCACACTGGTTGCAATTATTTCTGTTATACAAGGGAAAAACTGTTGTATTTATGTCGTATTCTATGCTTCCGGCGTTGACTTCCTGGGACCTAACTATTCTATCTGGAGGAGCAACGCCCTAGAGTGAAGCCTATGTTGCCCGGAACGTAGAAATGACCATAGCTTTCACACTGGTTGCATTTACTCCTGTTATACAAGGGAAAAACTGTTGTACTTATATTGTATTTTATGCTTCTTGCGTTGACTTCTTAGGCCCTAACTATTCGATCTGGTGGAGCAACGCCCTAGAGTGAAGCCTAGGTTGCCCGGAATGTAGAAATGACCATCACTTTCACACTGGTTGCAATCATTCTTGTTATACGATGGAAAAACTGCTGTATTTATTTTGTATTTTATGCCTCTGGCGTTGACTCCTAAGGCCGCTGCTATTCGATGTGGTGGAGCAACGACCTAGAGTGAAGCCTAGGTTGCCGGAACGCAGAAAAGACCATGCCTTTCACACTGGTTGCAATTATTCCTGTTATACGATGGAAAAACTGTTGTATTTATATTATATTTTATGCTTCAGGCGTTGACTTCTAAGGCCGTAGCTGTTCGATGTGGTGGAGCAACACCATAGAGTGAAGCCTAGGTTGCCCGGAAAGTAGAAATGACCATTACTTCCACACTGTTTGCAATTATTCATTTTATACAATGGAAAAACTGTTGCATTTATATTGTTTTTTATAGTTATGGCGTTGACTTCTAAAGCCGTAGCTGTTCGATGTGGTGGAGCAATGCCCTAGAGTGAAGCCTAGGATGCCCGCAACGTAGAAATGACCATATCTTTCACACTGTTTGAAATTATTCCTGTTATACGATTGAAAAACTGTTGTATTTATATTGTATTTTATGCTTCTGGCGTTGACTTCTAAGGTCCTAACTATTGGATCTGCTGGAGCAACGCCCTAGGGTGAAGCCTAGGTTGCCCGGAACGTAGAAATGACCATAACTTTCACACTGGTTGCAATTATTCTTGTTATACGATGGAAAAACTGTTGTATTTATTTTGTATTTTATGCCTCTGGCGTTGACTCCTAAGGCCCTAACTATTCGATGTGGTGGAGCAACGCCCTAGAGTGAAGCTTAGGTAGCCCGGAGCGTAGAAATGACCATGTCTTTCACACTGGTTGCAATTATTCCCGTTATACTATGGAAAAACTGTTGTACTTATATTGTATTTTATGCTTCTTGCGTTGACTTCTTAGGCCCTAACTATTCGATCTGGTGGAGCAACGCCCTAGAGTGAAGCCTAGGTTGCCCGGAATGTAGAAATGACAATGACTTTCACACTGGTTGCAATTATTCTTGTTATACGATGGAAAAACTGCTGTATTGATTCTGTATTTTATGCCTCTGGCGTTGACTCCTAAGGCCGCAGCTATTCGATGTGGTGGAGCAACGACCTAGAGTGAAGCCTAGGTTGCCCGGAACGCAGAAAAGACCATGCCTTTCACACTGGTTGCATTGATTCCTGTTATACGATGGAAAAACTGTTGTATTTATATTATATTTTATGCTTCAGGCGTTGACTTCTAAGTCAGTAGCTATTCGATGTGGTGGAGCAACGCCCTAGAGTGAAGCCTAGGTTGCCCGGAAAGTAGAAATGACCATCACTTCCACACTGTTTGCAATTATTCATTTTATACAATGGAAAAACTGTTGTATTTATATTGTTTTTTATAGTTATGGCGTTGACTTCTAAGGCCGTAGCTATTCGATGTGGTGGAGCAATGCCCTAGAGTGAAGCCTAGAATGCCCGCAACGTAGAAATGACCATATCTTTCACACTGTTTGCAATTATTCCTGTTATACGATTGAAAAACTGTTGTATTTATATTGTATTTTATGCTCCTGGCGTTGACTTCTAAAGTCCTAACTATTGGATCTGTTGGAGCAACGCCCTAGGGTGAAGCCAAGGTTGTCCGGAACGAAGAAATGACCATAACATTCAGACTGGTTGCAATTATTCTTGTTATACGATGGAAAAACTGTTGTATTTATTTTGTATTTTATGCCTCTGGCGTTGACTCCTAAGGCCGTAGCTATTCGATGTGGTGGAGCAACGCCCTAGAGTGAAGCTTAGGTTGCCCGTAGCGTAGAAATGACCATGTCTTTGACACTGGTTGCAATTATTCCTGTTATACGATGGAAAAACTGTTGTATTTATATTGTATTTTATGCTTCTCGCGTAGACTTCTTAGGCCCTAACTATTCGATCTGGTGGAACGACGCCCTAGAGTGAAGCCTAGGTTGCTCGTACCGTAGAAATGACCATATATTTCACACTGGTTGCAATTATTCCTGTTATACAAGAGAAAAACTGTTGTATTTATATTGTTTTTTATGCTCCTGGCGTTGACTTCTTAGGCCCTAACTATTCGATCTGGTGGAGCAACGCCCTAGAGTGAAGCCTAGGTTGCCCGGAATGTACAAATGACCATCACTTTCACACTAGTTGCAATTATTCTTGTTATACGATGGAATAACTATTGTATTTATTTTGCATTTTATGCCTCTGGCCTTGACTCCTAAGGCCGTAGCTATTCGATGTGGTGGAGCAACGACCTAGAGTGAAGCCTATGTTTCCCGGAACGTAGAAATGACCATACCTTTCACACTGGTTGCAATTATTTGTGTTATACAAGGGAAAAACTGTTGTATTTATGTTGTATTTTATGCTTCTGGCGTTGACTTCCTGGGCCCTAACTATTCTATCTGGAGGAGCAACGCCCTAGAGTGAAGCCTAGGTTGCCCGGAACGTAGAAATGACCATAGCTTTCACACTGGTTGCATTTACTCCTGTTATACAAGGGAAAAACTGTTGTACTTATATTGTATTTTATGCTTCTTGCGTTGACTTCTTAGGCCCTAACTATTCGATCTGGTGGAGCAACGCCGTAGAGTGAAGCCTAGGTTGCCCGGAATGTAGAAATAACCATCACTTTCACACTGGTTGCAATTATTCTTGTTATACGATGGAAAAACTGCTGTATTTATTTTGTATTTTATGCCTCTGGCGTTGACTCCTAAGGCCGCAGCTATTCGATGTGGTGGAGCAACGACCTAGAGTGAAGCCTAGGTTGCCCGGAACGCAGAAAAGACCATGCCTTTCACACTGGTTGCAATTATTCCTGTTATACGATGGAAAAACTGTTGTATTTATATTATATTTTATGCTTCAGGCGTTGACTTCTAAGGTCCTAACTATTGGATCTGTTGGAGCAACGCCCTACGGTGAAGCCAAGGTTGTCCGGTACGTAGAAATGACCATAACTTTCACACTGGTTGCAATTATTCTTGTTATACGATGGAAAAACTGTTGTATTTATTTTGTATTTTATGCCTCTGGCGTTGACTCCTAATGCCGTAGCTATTCGATGTGGTGGAGCAACGCCCTAGAGTGAAGCTTAGGTTGCCCGTAGCGTAGAAATGACCATGTCTTTGACACTGGTTGCAATTATTCCTGTTATACGATGGAAAAACAGTTGTATTTATATTGTATTTTATGCTTCTGGCGTTGACTTCTAAGGCCGCAGCTATTCGATGTGGTGGAGCAACGCCCTAGAGTGAAACCTAGGTTGCCCGGAACGTAGAAATGACCATACCATTCACACTGGTTGCAATTATTCCTGTAATACGATGGAAAAGCTGTTGTATTTGTATTGTATTTTATGCTTCTGATGTAGACTTCTTCGGCCCTAACTATTCGATGTGGTGGAGCAACGCCCTAGAGTGAAGCTTAGGTTGCCCGTAGCGTAGAAATGACCATGTCTTTGACACTGGTTGCAATTATTCCTGTTATACGATGGAAAAACTGTTGTATTTATATTGTATTTTATGCTTCTCGCGTAGACTTCTTAGGCCCTAAGTATTCGATCTGGTGGAACGACGCCCTAGAGTGAAGCCTAGGTTGCTCGTACCGTAGAAATGACCATATATTTCACACTGGTTGCAATTATTCCTGTTATACAAGAGAAAAACTGTTGTATTTATATTGTCTTTTATGCTCCTGGCGTTGACTTCTTAGGCCCTAACTATTCGATCTGGTGGAGCAACGCCCTAGAGTGAAGCCTAGGTTGCCCAGAATGTACAAATGACCATCACTTTCACACTAGTTGCAATTATTCTTGTTATACGATGGAAAAACTATTGTATTTATTTTGTATTTTATGCCTCTGGCCTTGACTCCTAAGGCCGTAGCTATTCGATGTGGTGGAGCAACGACCTAGAGTGAAGCCTATGTTTCCCGGAACGTAGAAATGACCATACCTTTCACACTGGTTGCAATTATTTGTGTTATACAAGGGAAAAACTGTTGTATTTATGTTGTATTTTATGCTTCTGGCGTTGACTTCCTGGGCCCTAACTATTCTATCTGGAGGAGCAACGCCCTAGAGTGAAGCCTAGGTTGCCCGGAACGTAGAAATGACCATAGCTTTCACACTGGTTGCATTTACTCCTGTTATACAAGGGAAAAACTGTTGTACTTATATTGTATTTTATGCTTCTTGCGTTGACTTCTTAGGCCCTAACTATTCGATCTGGTGGAGCAACGCCCTAGAGTGAAGCCTAGGTTGCCCGGAATGTAGAAATAACCATCACTTTCACACTGGTTGCAATTATTCTTGTTATACGATGGAAAAACTGCTGTATTTATTTTGTATTTTATGCCTCTGGCGTTGACTCCTAGGGCCGCAGCTATTCGATGTGGTGGAGCAACGACCTAGAGTGAAGCCTAGGTTGCCCGGAACGCAGAAAAGACCATGCCTTTCACACTGGTTGCAATTATTCCTGTTATACGATGGAAAAACTGTTGTATTTATATTATATTTTATGCTTCAGGCGTTGACTTCTAAGGTCCTAACTATTGGATCTGTTGGAGCAACGCCCTACGGTGAAGCCAAGGTTGTCCGGTACGTAGAAATGACCATAACTTTCA
Source organism: Calliopsis andreniformis (assembly GCF_051401765.1). NCBI lineage: Eukaryota > Metazoa > Arthropoda > Insecta > Hymenoptera > Andrenidae > Calliopsis > Calliopsis andreniformis. Next base: position 13,350,909 of record NW_027480422.1, on the reverse strand, counting down.
CACTGGTTGCAATTATTCTTGTTATACGATGGAAAAACTGTTGTATTTATTTTGTATTTTATGCCTCTGACGTTGACTCCTAATGCCGTAGCTATTCGATGTGGTGGAGCAACGCCCTAGAGTGAAGCTTAGGTTGCCCGTAGCGTAGAAATGACCATGTCTTTGACATTGGTTGCAATTATTCCTGTTATACGATGGAAAAACAGTTGTATTTATATTGTATTTTATGCTTCTGGCGTTGACTTCTAAGGCCGCAGCCATTCGATGTGGTGGAGCAACGCCCTAGAGTGAAGCCTAGGTTGCCCGGAACGTAGAAATGACCATACCATTCACACTGGTTGCAATTATTCCTGTAATACGATGGAAAAGCTGTTGTATTTGTATTGTATTTTATGCTTCTGATGTAGACTTCTTCGGCCCTAACTATTCGATGTGGTGGAGCAACGACCTAGAGTGAAGCCCATGTTTCCCGGAACGTAGAAATGACCATACCTTTCACACTGGTTGCAATTATTTCTGTTATACAAGGGAAAAACTGTTGTATTTATGTTGTATTTTATGCTTCTGGCGTTGACTTCCTGGGCCCTAACTATTCTATCTGGACGAGCAACGCCCTAGAGTGAAGCCTAGGTTGCCCGGAATGCAGAAATGACTATCACTTTCACACTGGTGGCAATTATTCCTGTTATACGACGGAAAAACTTTTGTATTTATATTGTATTTTATGCTTCTGGCGTTGACTTCTAAGGTCCTAGCTATTGGATCTGGTGGAGCAACGCCCTAGAGTTAAGCCTAGGTGGCCCGGCACGTAGAAATGACCATACCTTTCACACTGGTTGCAATTATGCCAGTTATACGATGGTAAAACTGTTGTATATTTATTGTATTTTATGCGCCTGGAGTTGTTTTCTAAGGCCCCAACTACTCGACCTGGTGGAGCAACGGCCTAGAGTGAGGTCTAGGTTGCACGGAACGTAGAAATGCCCATTCCTTTCACACTGATTGTAATTATTCCAGTTATACGATGGAATAACTGCTCTATTTTTATTTTATTTTATGCTCCTGGCGTTGACTTCTAAGGCCCTGGCTATTCGATCTAGTGGAGCAACGTAATAGGGTGAAGCCTAGGTTGACCGGAATGTAGAAATGACCATCACTTTCACACTGGTTGCAATCATTCTTGTTATACGATGGAAAAACTGCTGTATTTATTTTGTATTTTATGCCTCTGGCGTTGACTCCTAAGGCCGCTGCTATTCGATGTGGTGGAGCAACGACCTAGAGTGAAGCCTAGGTTGCCGGAACGCAGAAAAGACCATGCCTTTCACACTGGTTGCAATTATTCCTGTTATACGATGGAAAAACTGTTGTATTTATATTATATTTTATGCTTCAGGCGTTGACTTCTAAGGCCGTAGCTGTTCGATGTGGTGGAGCAACACCATAGAGTGAAGCCTAGGTTGCCCGGAAAGTAGAAATGACCATTACTTCCACACTGTTTGCAATTATTCATTTTATACAATGGAAAAACTGTTGCATTTATATTGTTTTTTATAGTTATGGCGTTGACTTCTAAAGCCGTAGCTGTTCGATGTGGTGGAGCAATGCCCTAGAGTGAAGCCTAGGATGCCCGCAACGTAGAAATGACCATATCTTTCACACTGTTTGAAATTATTCCTGTTATACGATTGAAAAACTGTTGTATTTATATTGTATTTTATGCTTCTGGCGTTGACTTCTAAGGTCCTAACTATTGGATCTGCTGGAGCAACGCCCTAGGGTGAAGCCTAGGTTGCCCGGAACGTAGAAATGACCATAACTTTCACACTGGTTGCAATTATTCTTGTTATACGATGGAAAAACTGTTGTATTTATTTTGTATTTTATGCCTCTGGCGTTGACTCCTAAGGCCCTAACTATTCGATGTGGTGGAGCAACGCCCTAGAGTGAAGCTTAGGTAGCCCGGAGCGTAGAAATGACCATGTCTTTCACACTGGTTGCAATTATTCCCGTTATACTATGGAAAAACTGTTGTACTTATATTGTATTTTATGCTTCTTGCGTTGACTTCTTAGGCCCTAACTATTCGATCTGGTGGAGCAACGCCCTAGAGTGAAGCCTAGGTTGCCCGGAATGTAGAAATGACAATGACTTTCACACTGGTTGCAATTATTCTTGTTATACGATGGAAAAACTGCTGTATTGATTCTGTATTTTATGCCTCTGGCGTTGACTCCTAAGGCCGCAGCTATTCGATGTGGTGGAGCAACGACCTAGAGTGAAGCCTAGGTTGCCCGGAACGCAGAAAAGACCATGCCTTTCACACTGGTTGCATTGATTCCTGTTATACGATGGAAAAACTGTTGTATTTATATTATATTTTATGCTTCAGGCGTTGACTTCTAAGGCAGTAGCTATTCGATGTGGTGGAGCAACGCCCTAGAGTGAAGCCTAGGTTGCCCGGAAAGTAGAAATGACCATCACTTCCACACTGTTTGCAATTATTCATTTTATACAATGGAAAAACTGTTGTATTTATATTGTTTTTTATAGTTATGGCGTTGACTTCTAAGGCCGTAGCTATTCGATGTGGTGGAGCAATGCCCTAGAGTGAAGCCTAGAATGCCCGCAACGTAGAAATGACCATATCTTTCACACTGTTTGCAATTATTCCTGTTATACGATTGAAAAACTGTTGTATTTATATTGTATTTTATGCTCCTGGCGTTGACTTCTAAAGTCCTAACTATTGGATCTGTTGGAGCAACGCCCTAGGGTGAAGCCAAGGTTGTCCGGAACGAAGAAATGACCATAACATTCAGACTGGTTGCAATTATTCCTGTTATACGATGGAAAAACTGTTGTATTTATATTATATTTTATGCTTCAGGCGTTGACTTCTAAGGTCCTAACTATTGGATCTGTTGGAGCAACGCCCTACGGTGAAGCCAAGGTTGTCCGGTACGTAGAAATGACCATAACTTTCACACTGGTTGCAATTATTCTTGTTATACGATGGAAAAACTGTTGTATTTATTTTGTATTTTATGCCTCTGGCGTTGACTCCTAATGCCGTAGCTATTCGATGTGGTGGAGCAACGCCCTAGAGTGAAGCTTAGGTTGCCCGTAGCGTAGAAATGACCATGTCTTTGACACTGGTTGCAATTATTCCTGTTATACGATGGAAAAACAGTTGTATTTATATTGTATTTTATGCTTCTGGCGTTGACTTCTAAGGCCGCAGCTATTCGATGTGGTGGAGCAACGCCCTAGAGTGAAGCCTAGGTTGCCCGGAACGTAGAAATGACCATACCATTCACACTGGTTGCAATTATTCCTGTAATACGATGGAAAAGCTGTTGTATTTGTATTGTATTTTATGCTTCTGATGTAGACTTCTTCGGCCCTAACTATTCGATGTGGTGGAGCAACGCCCTAGAGTGAAGCTTAGGTTGCCCGTAGCGTAGAAATGACCATGTCTTTGACACTGGTTGCAATTATTCCTGTTATACGATGGAAAAACTGTTGTATTTATATTGTATTTTATGCTTCTCGCGTAGACTTCTTAGGCCCTAAGTATTCGATCTGGTGGAACGACGCCCTAGAGTGAAGCCTAGGTTGCTCGTACCGTAGAAATGACCATATATTTCACACTGGTTGCAATTATTCCTGTTATACAAGAGAAAAACTGTTGTATTTATATTGTTTTTTATGCTCCTGGCGTTGACTTCTTAGGCCCTAACTATTCGATCTGGTGGAGCAACGCCCTAGAGTGAAGCCTAGGTTGCCCAGAATGTACAAATGACCATCACTTTCACACTAGTTGCAATTATTCTTGTTATACGATGGAAAAACTATTGTATTTATTTTGTATTTTATGCCTCTGGCCTTGACTCCTAAGGCCGTAGCTATTCGATGTGGTGGAGCAACGACCTAGAGTGAAGCCTATGTTTCCCGGAACGTAGAAATGACCATACCTTTCACACTGGTTGCAATTATTTGTGTTATACAAGGGAAAAACTGTTGTATTTATGTTGTATTTTATGCTTCTGGCGTTGACTTCCTGGGCCCTAACTATTCTATCTGGAGGAGCAACGCCCTAGAGTGAAGCCTAGGTTGCCCGGAACGTAGAAATGACCATAGCTTTCACACTGGTTGCATTTACTCCTGTTATACAAGGGAAAAACTGTTGTACTTATATTGTATTTTATGCTTCTTGCGTTGACTTCTTAGGCCCTAACTATTCGATCTGGTGGAGCAACGCCCTAGAGTGAAGCCTAGGTTGCCCGGAATGTAGAAATAACCATCACTTTCACACTGGTTGCAATTATTCTTGTTATACGATGGAAAAACTGCTGTATTTATTTTGTATTTTATGCCTCTGGCGTTGACTCCTAAGGCCGTAGCTATTCGATGTGGTGGAGCAACGACCTAGAGTGAAGCCTATGTTTCCCGGAACGTAGAAATGACCATACCTTTCACACTGGTTGCAATTATTTGTGTTATACAAGGGAAAAACTGTTGTATTTATGTTGTATTTTATGCTTCTGGCGTTGACTTCCTGGGCCCTAACTATTCTATCTGGAGGAGCAACGCCCTAGAGTGAAGCCTAGGTTGCCCGGAACGTAGAAATGACCATAGCTTTCACACTGGTTGCATTTACTCCTGTTATACAAGGGAAAAACTGTTGTACTTATATTGTATTTTATGCTTCTTGCGTTGACTTCTTAGGCCCTAACTATTCGATCTGGTGGAGCAACGCCCTAGAGTGAAGCCTAGGTTGCCCGGAATGTAGAAATAACCATCACTTTCACACTGGTTGCAATTATTCTTGATATACGATGGAAAAACTGCTGTATTTATTTTGTGTTTTATGCCTCTGGCGTTGACTCCTAAGGCCGCAGCTATTCGATGTGGTGGAGCAACGACCTAGAGTGAAGCCTAGGTTGCCCGGAACGCAGAAAAGACCACGCCTTTCACACTGGTTGCAATTATTCCTGTTATACGATGGAAAAACTGTTGTATTTATATTATATTTTATGCTTCAGGCGTTGACTTCTAAGGTCCTAACTATTGGATCTGTTGGAGCAACGCCCTACGGTGAAGCCAAGGTTGTCCGGTACGTAGAAATGACCATAACTTTCACACTGGTTGCAATTATTCTTGTTATACGATGGAAAAACTGTTGTATTTATTTTGTATTTTATGCCTCTGGCGTTGACTCCTAATGCCGTAGCTATTCGATGTGGTGGAGCAACGCCCTAGAGTGAAGCTTAGGTTGCCCGTAGCGTAGAAATGACCATGTCTTTGACATTGGTTGCAATTATTCCTGTTATACGATGGAAAAACAGTTGTATTTATATTGTATTTTATGCTTCTGGCGTTGACTTCTAAGGCCGCAGCCATTCGATGTGGTGGAGCAACGCCCTAGAGTGAAGCCTAAGTTGCCCGGAACGTAGAAATGACCATACCATTCACACTGGTTGCAATTATTCCTGTAATACGATGGAAAAGCTGTTGTATTTGTATTGTATTTTATGCTTCTGATGTAGACTTCTTCGGCCCTAACTATTCGATCTGGTGGAGCAACGCCCTAGAGTGAAGCCTAGGTTGCCCGGAATGTACAAATGGCCATCACTTTCACACTGGTTGCAATTATTTCTGTTATACAAGGGAAAAACTGTTGTATTTATTTTGTATTTTATGCCTCTGGCGTTGACTCCTAATGCCGTAGCTATTCGATGTGGTGGAGCAACGCCCTAGAGTGAAGCTTAGGTTGCCCGTAGCGTAGAAATGACCATGTCTTTGACACTGGTTGCAATTATTCCTGTTATACGATGGAAAAACAGTTGTATTTATATTGTATTTTATGCTTCTGGCGTTGACTTCTAAGGCCGCAGCTATTCGATGTGGTGGAGCAACGCCCTAGAGTGAAGCCTAGGTTGCCCGGAACGTAGAAATGACCATACCATTCACACTGGTTGCAATTATTCCTGTAATACGATGGAAAAGCTGTTGTATTTGTATTGTATTTTATGCTTCTGATGTAGACTTCTTCGGCCCTAACTATTCGATGTGGTGGAGCAACGCCCTAGAGTGAAGCTTAGGTTGCCCGTAGCGTAGAAATGACCATGTCTTTGACACTGGTTGCAATTATTCCTGTTATACGATGGAAAAACTGTTGTATTTATATTGTATTTTATGCTTCTGGCGTTGACTTCTAAGGTCCTAACTATTGGATCTGCTGGAGCAACGCCCTAGGGTGAAGCCTAGGTTGCCCGGAACGTAGAAATGACCATAACTTTCACACTGGTTGCAATTATTCTTGTTATACGATGGAAAAACTGTTGTATTTATTTTGTATTTTATGCCTCTGGCGTTGACTCCTAAGGCCCTAACTATTCGATGTGGTGGAGCAACGCCCTAGAGTGAAGCTTAGGTAGCCCGGAGCGTAGAAATGACCATGTCTTTCACACTGGTTGCAATTATTCCCGTTATACTATGGAAAAACTGTTGTACTTATATTGTATTTTATGCTTCTTGCGTTGACTTCTTAGGCCCTAACTATTCGATCTGGTGGAGCAACGCCCTAGAGTGAAGCCTAGGTTGCCCGGAATGTAGAAATGACAATGACTTTCACACTGGTTGCAATTATTCTTGTTATACGATGGAAAAACTGCTGTATTGATTCTGTATTTTATGCCTCTGGCGTTGACTCCTAAGGCCGCAGCTATTCGATGTGGTGGAGCAACGACCTAGAGTGAAGCCTAGGTTGCCCGGAACGCAGAAAAGACCATGCCTTTCACACTGGTTGCATTGATTCCTGTTATACGATGGAAAAACTGTTGTATTTATATTATATTTTATGCTTCAGGCGTTGACTTCTAAGGCAGTAGCTATTCGATGTGGTGGAGCAACGCCCTAGAGTGAAGCCTAGGTTGCCCGGAAAGTAGAAATGACCATCACTTCCACACTGTTTGCAATTATTCATTTTATACAATGGAAAAACTGTTGTATTTATATTGTTTTTTATAGTTATGGCGTTGACTTCTAAGGCCGTAGCTATTCGATGTGGTGGAGCAATGCCCTAGAGTGAAGCCTAGAATGCCCGCAACGTAGAAATGACCATATCTTTCACACTGTTTGCAATTATTCCTGTTATACGATTGAAAAACTGTTGTATTTATATTGTATTTTATGCTCCTGGCGTTGACTTCTAAAGTCCTAACTATTGGATCTGTTGGAGCAACGCCCTAGGGTGAAGCCAAGGTTGTCCGGAACGAAGAAATGACCATAACATTCAGACTGGTTGCAATTATTCTTGTTATACGATGGAAAAACTGTTGTATTTATTTTGTATTTTATGCCTCTGGCGTTGACTCCTAAGGCCGTAGCTATTCGATGTGGTGGAGCAACGCCCTAGAGTGAAGCTTAGGTTGCCCGTAGCGTAGAAATGACCATGTCTTTGACACTGGTTGCAATTATTCCTGTTATACGATGGAAAAACTGTTGTATTTATATTGTATTTTATGCTTCTCGCGTAGACTTCTTAGGCCCTAACTATTCGATCTGGTGGAACGACACCCTAGAGTGAAGCCTAGGTTGCCCGGAATGTACAAATGACCATCACTTTCACACTAGTTGCAATTATTCTTGTTATACGATGGAAAAACTATTGTATTTATTTTGCATTTTATGCCTCTGGCCTTGACTCCTAAGGCCGTAGCTATTCGATGTGGTGGAGCAACGACCTAGAGTGAAGCCTATGTTTCCCGGAACGTAGAAATGACCATACCTTTCACACTGGTTGCAATTATTTGTGTTATACAAGGGAAAAACTGTTGTATTTATGTTGTATTTTATGCTTCTGGCGTTGACTTCCTGGGCCCTAACTATTCTATCTGGAGGAGCAACGCCCTAGAGTGAAGCTTAGGTTGCCCGGAACGTAGAAATGACCATAGCTTTCACACTGGTTGCATTTACTCCTGTTATACAAGGGAAAAACTGTTGTACTTATATTGTATTTTATGCTTCTTGCGTTGACTTCTTAGGCCCTAACTATTCGATCTGGTGGAGCAACGCCCTAGAGTGAAGCCTAGGTTGCCCGGAATGTAGAAATAACCATCACTTTCACACTGGTTGCAATTATTCTTGTTATACGATGGAAAAACTGCTGTATTTATTTTGTATTTTATGCCTCTGGCGTTGACTCCTAAGGCCGCAGCTATTCGATGTGGTGGAGCAACGACCTAGAGTGAAGCCTAGGTTGCCCGGAACGCAGAAAAGACCATGCCTTTCACACTGGTTGCAATTATTCCTGTTATACGATGGAAAAACTGTTGTATTTATATTATATTTTATGCTTCAGGCGTTGACTTCTAAGGTCCTAACTATTGGATCTGTTGGAGCAACGCCCTACGGTGAAGCCAAGGTTGTCCGGTACGTAGAAATGACCATAACTTTCACACTGGTTGCAATTATTCTTGTTATACGATGGAAAAACTGTTGTATTTATTTTGTATTTTATGCCTCTGGCGTTGACTCCTAATGCCGTAGCTATTCGATGTGGTGGAGCAACGCCCTAGAGTGAAGCTTAGGTTGCCCGTAGCGTAGAAATGACCATGTCTTTGACACTGGTTGCAATTATTCCTGTTATACGATGGAAAAACAGTTGTATTTATATTGTATTTTATGCTTCTGGCGTTGACTTCTAAGGCCGCAGCTATTCGATGTGGTGGAGCAACGCCCTAGAGTGAAGCCTAGGTTGCCCGGAACGTAGAAATGACCATACCATTCACACTGGTTGCAATTATTCCTGTAATACGATGGAAAAGCTGTTGTATTTGTATTGTATTTTATGCTTCTGATGTAGACTTCTTCGGCCCTAACTATTCGATGTGGTGGAGCAACGCCCTAGAGTGAAGCTTAGGTTGCCCGTAGCGTAGAAATGACCATGTCTTTGACACTGGTTGCAATTATTCCTGTTATACGATGGAAAAACTGTTGTATTTATATTGTATTTTATGCTTCTCGCGTAGACTTCTTAGGCCCTAAGTATTCGATCTGGTGGAACGACGCCCTAGAGTGAAGCCTAGGTTGCTCGTACCGTAGAAATGACCATATATTTCACACTGGTTGCAATTATTCCTGTTATACAAGAGAAAAACTGTTGTATTTATATTGTTTTTTATGCTCCTGGCGTTGACTTCTTAGGCCCTAACTATTCGATCTGGTGGAGCAACGCCCTAGAGTGAAGCCTAGGTTGCCCAGAATGTACAAATGACCATCACTTTCACACTAGTTGCAATTATTCTAGTTATACGATGGAAAAACTATTGTATTTATTTTGTATTTTATGCCTCTGGCCTTGACTCCTAAGGCCGTAGCTATTCGATGTGGTGGAGCAACGACCTAGAGTGAAGCCTATGTTTCCCGGAACGTAGAAATGACCATACCTTTCACACTGGTTGCAATTATTTGTGTTATACAAGGGAAAAACTGTTGTATTTATGTTGTATTTTATGCTTCTGGCGTTGACTTCCTGGGCCCTAACTATTCTATCTGGAGGAGCAACGCCCTAGAGTGAAGCCTAGGTTGCCCGGAACGTAGAAATGACCATAGCTTTCACACTGGTTGCATTTACTCCTGTTATACAAGGGAAAAACTGTTGTACTTATATTGTATTTTATGCTTCTTGCGTTGACTTCTTAGGCCCTAACTATTCGATCTGGTGGAGCAACGCCCTAGAGTGAAGCCTAGGTTGCCCGGAATGTAGAAATAACCATCACTTTCACACTGGTTGCAATTATTCTTGTTATACGATGGAAAAACTGCTGTATTTATTTTGTATTTTATGCCTCTGGCGTTGACTCCTAAGGCCGTAGCTATTCGATGTGGTGGAGCAACGACCTAGAGTGAAGCCTATGTTTCCCGGAACGTAGAAATGACCATACCTTTCACACTGGTTGCAATTATTTGTGTTATACAAGGGAAAAACTGTTGTATTTATGTTGTATTTTATGCTTCTGGCGTTGACTTCCTGGGCCCTAACTATTCTATCTGGAGGAGCAACGCCCTAGAGTGAAGCCTAGGTTGCCCGGAACGTAGAAATGACCATAGCTTTCACACTGGTTGCATTTACTCCTGTTATACAAGGGAAAAACTGTTGTACTTATATTGTATTTTATGCTTCTTGCGTTGACTTCTTAGGCCCTAACTATTCGATCTGGTGGAGCAACGCCCTAGAGTGAAGCCTAGGTTGCCCGGAATGTAGAAATAACCATCACTTTCACACTGGTTGCAATTATTCTTGTTATACGATGGAAAAACTGCTGTATTTATTTTGTATTTTATGCCTCTGGCGTTGACTCCTAAGGCCGCAGCTATTCGATGTGGTGGAGCAACGACCTAGAGTGAAGCCTAGGTTGCCCGGAACGCAGAAAAGACCATGCCTTTCACACTGGTTGCAATTATTCCTGTTATACGATGGAAAAACTGTTGTATTTATATTATATTTTATGCTTCAGGCGTTGACTTCTAAGGTCCTAACTATTGGATCTGTTGGAGCAACGCCCTACGGTGAAGCCAAGGTTGTCCGGTACGTAGAAATGACCATAACTTTCACACTGGTTGCAATTATTCTTGTTATACGATGGAAAAACTGTTGTATTTATTTTGTATTTTATGCCTCTGGCGTTGACTCCTAATGCCGTAGCTATTCGATGTGGTGGAGCAACGCCCTAGAGTGAAGCTTAGGTTGCCCGTAGCGTAGAAATGACCATGTCTTTGACATTGGTTGCAATTATTCCTGTTATACGATGGAAAAACAGTTGTATTTATATTGTATTTTATGCTTCTGGCGTTGACTTCTAAGGCCGCAGCCATTCGATGTGGTGGAGCAACGCCCTAGAGTGAAGCCTAGGTTGCCCGGAACGTAGAAATGACCATACCATTCACACTGGTTGCAATTATTCCTGTAATACGATGGAAAAGCTGTTGTATTTGTATTGTATTTTATGCTTCTGATGTAGACTTCTTCGGCCCTAACTATTCGATGTGGTGGAGCAACGACCTAGAGTGAAGCCCATGTTTCCCGGAACGTAGAAATGACCATACCTTTCACACTGGTTGCAATTATTTCTGTTATACAAGGGAAAAACTGTTGTATTTATGTTGTATTTTATGCTTCTGGCGTTGACTTCCTGGGCCCTAACTATTCTATCTGGAGGAGCAACGCCCTAGAGTGAAGCCTAGGTTGCCCGGAATGCAGAAATGACTATCACTTTCACACTGGTGGCAATTATTCCTGTTATACGATGGAAAAACTTTTGTATTTATATTGTATTTTATGCTTCTGGCGTTGACTTCTAAGGTCCTAGCTATTGGTTCTGGTGGAGCAACGCCCTAGAGTTAAGCCTAGGTTGCCCGGCACGTAGAAATGACCATATCTTTCACACTGGTTGAAATTATTCCTGTTATACGATTGAAAAACTGTTGTATTTATATTGTATTTTATGCTTCTGGCGTTGACTTCTTAGGCCCTCACTATTGGATCTGGCAGACCAACGCCCTAGAGTGAAGCCTAGGTTGCCCGGAACGTGGAAATGACCTTCACGTTCACATTTGTTGAAATTATTCCCGTTATACGATGCAAATCTGTTGTATTTTTATTGTATTTTATGTTTCGGGCGTTGACTTCTAAGGCCCTAGCTATTCGATCTGGTGGAGCACTGCATTTTAGTGAAGGCTAGGTTGCCCGGAACGCAGAAAAGACCATGCCTTTCACACTGGTTGCAATGATTCCTGTCATACGATGGAAAAACTGTTGTATTTATATTATATATTATGCTTCAGGCGTTGTCTTCTAAGGCAGTAGCTATTCGATGTGGTGGAGCAGCGCCCTAGAGTGAAGCCTAGGTTGCCCGGAAAGTAGAAATGACCATGTCTTTGACACTGGTTGCAATTATTCCTGTTATACGATGGAAAAACTGTTGTATTTATATTGTATTTTATGCTTCTGGCGTTGACTTCTAAGGCCGCAGCTATTCGATGTGGTGGAGCAACGCCCTAGAGTGAAGCCTAGGTTGCCCGGAACGTAGAAATGACCATACCATTCACACTGGTTGCAATTATTCCTGTAATACGATGGAAAAGCTGTTGTATTTGTATTGTATTTTATGCTTCTGGCGCAGACTTCTTAGGCCCTAACTATTCGATGTGGTGGAGCAACGACCTAGAGTGAAGCCTATGTTTCCCGGAACGTAGAAGTGACCATACCTTTCACACTGGTTGCAATTATTTCTGTTATACAAGGGAAAAACTGTTGTATTTATGTTGTATTTTATGCTTCTGGCGTTGACTTCCTGGGCCCTAACTATTCTATCTGGAGGAGCAACGCCCTAGAGTGAAGCCTAGGTTGCCCGGAATGCAGAAATGACTATCACTTTCACACTGGTGGCAATTATTCCTGTTATACGATGGAAAAACTTTTGTATTTATATTGTATTTTATGCTTCTGGCGTTGACTTCTAAGGTCCTAGCTATTGGATCTGGTGGAGCAACGCCCTAGAGTTAAGCCTAGGTTGCCCGGCACGTAGAAATGACCATATCTTTCACACTGGTTGAAATTATTCCTGTTATACGATTGAAAAACTGTTGTATTTATATTGTATTTTATGCTTCTGGCGTTGACTTCTTAGGCCCTCACTATTGGATCTGGCAGACCAACGCCCTAGAGTGAAGCCTAGGTTGCCCGGAACGTGGAAATGACATTCACGTTCACATTTGTTGAAATTATTCCCGTTATACGATGGAAATCTGTTGTATTTTTATTGTATTTTATGTTTCAGGCGTTGACTTCTAAGGCCCTAGCTATTCGATCTGGTGGAGCACTGCCTTTTAGTGAAGGCTAGGCTGCCCGGAACGTAGAAATGACCTTTACTTTCACACTGCTTCCAAATATACGTCATATACGATGGACAAGCTGTTGTATCTATTTTGAATTTTATGCTTCTGGCATTGACTTCTAAGGCCCTAACTATTCGATGTGGTGGAGCAACGCCCTAGGGTGAAGCCTAGGTTGCCCGGAACGTAGAAATGACCATAGCTTTCACACTGGTTGCAATTATTCTTGTTATACGATGGAAAAACTGCTGTATTGATTCTGTATTTTATGCCTCTGGCGTTGACTCCTAAGGCCGCAGCTATTCGATCTGGTGGAGCAACGACCTAGAGTGAAGCCTAGGTTGCCCGGAACGCAGAAAAGGCCATGCCTTTCACACTGGTTGCAATGATTCCTGTTATACGATGGAAAAACTGTTGTATTTATATTATATTTTATGCTTCAGGCGTTGACTTCTAAGGCAGTAGCTATTCGATGTGGTGGAGCAACGCCCTAGAGTGAAGCCTAGGTTGCCCGGAAAGTAGAAATGACCATCACTTCCACACTGTTTGCAATTATTCATTTTATACAGTGGAAAAACTGTTGTATTTATGTTGTTTTTTATAGTTATGGCGTTGACTTCTAAGGCCGTAGCTGTTCGATGTGGTGGAGCAATGCCCTAGAGTGAAGCCTAGAATGCCCGCAACATAGAAATGACCATATCTTTCACACTGTTTGCAATTATTCCTGTTATACGATTGAAAAACTCTTGTATTTATATTGTATTTTATGCTCCTGGCGTTGACTTCTAAGGTCCTAACTATTGGATCTGTTGGAGCAACGCCCTAGGGTGAAGCCAAGGTTGTCCGGAACGTAGAAATGACCATAACTTTCACACTGGTTGCAATTATTCTTGTTATACGATGGAAAAACTGTTGTATTTATTTTGTATTTTATGCCTCTGGCGTTGACTCCTAAGGCCGTAGCTATTCGATGTGGTGGAGCAACGACCTAGAGTGAAGCTTAGGTTGCCCGTAGCGTAGAAATGACCATGTCTTTGACACTGGTTGCAATTATTCCTGTTATACGATGGAAAAACTGTTGTATTTATATTGTATTTTATGCTTCTGGCGTTGACTTCTAAGGCCGCAGCTATTCGATGTGGTGGAGCAACGCCCTAGAGTGAAGCCTAGGTTGCCCGGAACGTAGAAATGACCATACCATTCACACTGGTTGCAATTATTCCTGTAATACGATGGAAAAGCTGTTGTATTTGTATTGTATTTTATGCTTCTGATGTAGACTTCTTCGGCCCTAACTATTCGATGTGGTGGAGCAACGACCTAGAGTGAAGCCTATGTTTCCCGGAACGTAAGAATGACCATACCTTTAACACTGGTTGCAATTATTTCTGTTATACAAGGGAAAAACTGTTGTATTTATGTTGTATTTTATGCTTCCGGCGTTGACTTCCTGGGCCCTAACTATTCTATCTGGAGGAGCAACGCCCTAGAGTGAAGCCTTGGTTGCCCGGAATGCAGAAATGACTATCACTTTCACACTGGTGGCAATTATTCCTGTTATACGATGGAAAAACTTTTGTATTTATATTGTATTTTATGCTTCTGGCGTTGACTTCTAAGGTCCTAGCTATTGGATCTGGTGGAGCAACGCCCTAGAGTTAAGCCTAGGTTGCCCGGCACGTAGAAATGACCATATCTTTCACACTGGTTGAAATTATTCCTGTTATACGATTGAAAAACTGTTGTATTTATATTGTATTTTATGCTTCTGGCGTTGACTTCTTAGGCCCTCACTATTGGATCTGGCAGACCAACGCCCTAGAGTGAAGCCTAGGTTGCCCGGAACGTGGAAATGACCTTCACGTTCACATTTGTTGAAATTATTCCCGTTATACGATGGAAATCTGTTGTATTTTTATTGTATTTGATGTTTCGGGCGTTGACTTCTAAGGCCCTAGCTATTCGATCTGGTGGAGCACTGCATTTTAGTGAAGGCTAGGTTGCCCGGAACGCAGAAAAGACTATGCCTTTCACACTGGTTGCAATGATTCCTGTTATTCGATGGAAAAACTGTTGTATTTATATTATATTTTATGCTTCAGGCGTTGACTTCTAAGGCAGTAGCTATTCGATGTGGTGGAGCAACGCCCTAGAGTGAAGCCTAGGTTGCCCGGAAAGTAGAAATGACCATGTCTTTGACACTGGTTGCAATTATTCCTGTTATACGATGGAAAAACTGTTGTATTTATATTGTATTTTATGCTTCTGGCGTTGACTTCTAAGGCCGCAGCTATTCGATGTGGTGGAGCAACGCCCTAGAGTGAAGCCTAGGTTGCCCGGAACGTAGAAATGACCATACCATTCACACTGGTTGCAATTATTCCCGTAATACGATGGAAAAGCTGTTGTATTTGTATTGTATTTTATGCTTCTGGCGTAGACTTCTTAGGCCCTAACTATTCGATGTGGTGGAGCAACGACCTAGAGTGAAGCCTATGTTTCCCGGAACGTAGAAGTGACCATACCTTTCACACTGGTTGCAATTATTTCTGTTATACAAGGGAAAAACTGTTGTATTTATGTTGTATTTTATGCTTCTGGCGTTGACTTCCTGGGCTCTAACTATTCTATCTGGAGGAGCAACGCCCTAGAGTGAAGCCTAGGTGGCCCGGAATGCAGAAATGACTATCACTTTCACACTGGTGGCAATTATTCCTGTTATACGATGGAAAAACTTTTGTATTTATATTGTATTTTATGCTTCTGGCGTTGACTTCTAAGGTCCTAGCTATTGGATCTGGTGGAGCAACGCCCTAGAGTTAAGCCTAGGTTGCCCGGCACGTAGAAATGACCATATCTTTCACACTGGTTGAAATTATTCCTGTTATACGATTGAAAAACTGTTGTATTTATATTGTATTTTATGCTTCTGGCGTTGACTTCTTAGGCCCTCACTATTGGATCTGGCAGACCAACGCCCTAGAGTGAAGCCTAGGTTGCCCGGAACGTGGAAATGACCTTCACGTTCACATTTGTTGAAATTATTCCCGTTATACGATGGAAATCTGTTGTATTTTTATTGTATTTTATGTTTCGGGCGTTGACTTCTAAGGCCCTAGCTATTCGATCTGTTGGAGCACTGCCTTTTAGTGAAGGCTAGGCTGCCCGGAACGTAGAAATGACCTTTACTTTCACACTGCTTCCAAATATACGTCATATACGATGGACAAGCTGTTGTATCTATTTTGAATTTTATGCTTCTGGCATTGACTTCTAAGGCCCTATCTATTCGATGTGGTGGAGCAACGCCCTAGGGTGAAGCCTAGGTTGCCCGGAACGTATAAATGACCATAGCTTTCACACTGGTTGCATTTACTCCTGTTATACAAGGGAAAAACTGTTGTACTTATATTGTATTTTATGCTTCTTGCGTTGACTTCTTAGGACCTAACAATTCGATCTGGTGGAGCAACGCCCTAGAGTGAAGCCTAGGTTTCCCGGAATGTAGGAATGACAATCACTTTCACACTGGTTGCAATTATTCTTGTTATACGATGGAAAAACTGCTGTATTGATTCTGTATTTTATGCCTCTGGCGTTGACTCCTAAGGCCGCAGCTATTCGATGTGGTGGAGCAACGACCTAGAGTGAAGCCTAGGTTGCCCGGAACGCAGAAAAGACCATGCCTTTCACACTGGTTGCAATGATTCCTGTTATACGATGGAAAAACTGTTGTATTTATATTATATTTTATGCTTCAGGCGTTGACTTCTAAGGCACTAGCTATTCGATGTGGTGGAGCAACGCCCTAGAGTGAAGCCTAGATTGCCCGGAAAGTAGAAATGACCATCACTTCCACACTGTTTGCAATTATTCATTTTATACAATGGAAAAACTGTTGTATTTATATTGTTTTTTATAGTTATGGCGTTGACATCTAAGGCCGTAGCTATTCGATGTGGTGGAGCAATGCCCTAGAGTGAAGCCTAGAATGCCCGCAACGTTGAAATGACCATATCTTTCACACTGTTTGCAATTATTCCTGTTATACGATTGAAAAACTCTTGTATTTATATTGTATTTTATGCTCCTGGCGTTGACTTCTAAGGTCCTAACTATTGGATCTGTTGGAGCAACGCCCTAGGGCGAAGCCAAGGTTGCCCGGAACGTAGAAATGACCATAACTTTCACACTGGTTGCAATTATTCTTGTTATACGATGGAAAAACTGTTGTATTTATTTTGTATTTTATGCCTCTGGCGTTGACTCCTAAGGCCGTAGCTATTCGATGTGGTGGAGCAACGCCCTAGAGTGAAGCTTAGGTTGCCCGTAGCGTAGAAAGGACCATGTCTTTGACACTGGTTGCAATTATTTCTGTTATACGATGGAAAAACTGTTGTATTTATATTGTATTTTATGCCTCTGGCGTTGACTTCTATGGCCGCAGCTATTCGATGTGGTGGAGCAACGCCCTAGAGTGAAGCCTAGGTTGCCCGGAACGTAGAAATGACCATACCATTCACACTGGTTGCAATTATTCCTGTAATACGATGGAAAAGCTGTTGTATTTGTATTGTATTTTATGCTTCTGGCGTAGACTTCTTAGGCCCTAACTATTCGATGTGGTGGAGCAACGACCTAGAGTGAAGCCTAGGTTGCCCGGAACGTGGAAATGACCTTCACGTTCACATTTGTTGAAATTATTCCCGTTATACGATGGAAATCTGTGGTATTTTTATTGTATTTTATGTTTCGGGCGTTGACTTCTAAGGCCCTAGCTATTCGATCTGGTGGAGCACTGCCTTTTAGTGAAGGCTAGGCTGCCCGGAACGTAGAAATGACCTTTACTTTCACACTGCTTCCAAATATACGTCATATACGATGGACAAGCTGTTGTATCTATTTTGAATTTTATGCTTCTGGCATTGACTCCTAAGGTCCTAACTATTCGATCTGGTGGAGCAACGCCCTAGAGTGAAGCCTAGGTTGCCCGGAACGTATAAATGACCATAGCTTTCACACTGGTTGCATTTACTCCTGTTATACAAGGGAAAAACTGTTGTACTTATATTGTATTTTATGCTTCTTGCGTTGACTTCTTAGGACCTAACAATTCGATCTGGTGGAGCAACGCCCTAGAGTGAAGCCTAGGTTTCCCGGAATGTAGGAATGACAATCACTTTCACACTGGTTGCAATTATTCTTGTTATACGATGGAAAAACTGCTGTATTGATTCTGTATTTTATGCCTCTGGCGTTGACTCCTAAGGCCGCAGCTATTCGATGTGGTGGAGCAACGACCTAGAGTGAAGCCTAGGTTGCCCGGAACGCAGAAAAGACCATGCCTTTCACACTGGTTGCAATGATTCCTGTTATACGATGGAAAAACTGTTGTATTTATATTATATTTTATGCTTCAGGCGTTGACTTCTAAGGCACTAGCTATTCGATGTGGTGGAGCAACGCCCTAGAGTGAAGCCTAGATTGCCCGGAAAGTAGAAATGACCATCACTTCCACACTGTTTGCAATTATTCATTTTATACAATGGAAAAACTGTTGTATTTATATTGTTTTTTATAGTTATGGCGTTGACATCTAAGGCCGTAGCTATTCGATGTGGTGGAGCAATGCCCTAGAGTGAAGCCTAGAATGCCCGCAACGTTGAAATGACCATATCTTTCACACTGTTTGCAATTATTCCTGTTATACGATTGAAAAACTCTTGTATTTATATTGTATTTTATGCTCCTGGCGTTGACTTCTAAGGTCCTAACTATTGGATCTGTTGGAGCAACGCCCTAGGGCGAAGCCAAGGTTGCCCGGAACGTAGAAATGACCATAACTTTCACACTGGTTGCAATTATTCTTGTTATACGATGGAAAAACTGTTGTATTTATTTTGTATTTTATGCCTCTGGCGTTGACTCCTAAGGCCGTAGCTATTCGATGTGGTGGAGCAACGCCCTAGAGTGAAGCTTAGGTTGCCCGTAGCGTAGAAAGGACCATGTCTTTGACACTGGTTGCAATTATTTCTGTTATACGATGGAAAAACTGTTGTATTTATATTGTATTTTATGCCTCTGGCGTTGACTTCTATGGCCGCAGCTATTCGATGTGGTGGAGCAACGCCCTAGAGTGAAGCCTAGGTTGCCCGGAACGTAGAAATGACCATACCATTCACACTGGTTGCAATTATTCCTGTAATACGATGGAAAAGCTGTTGTATTTGTATTGTATTTTATGCTTCTGGCGTAGACTTCTTAGGCCCTAACTATTCGATGTGGTGGAGCAACGACCTAGAGTGAAGCCTAGGTTGCCCGGAACGTGGAAATGACCTTCACGTTCACATTTGTTGAAATTATTCCCGTTATACGATGGAAATCTGTGGTATTTTTATTGTATTTTATGTTTCGGGCGTTGACTTCTAAGGCCCTAGCTATTCGATCTGGTGGAGCACTGCCTTTTAGTGAAGGCTAGGCTGCCCGGAACGTAGAAATGACCTTTACTTTCACACTGCTTCCAAATATACGTCATATACGATGGACAAGCTGTTGTATCTATTTTGAATTTTATGCTTCTGGCATTGACTCCTAAGGTCCTAACTATTCGATCTGGTGGAGCAACGCCCTAGAGTGAAGCCTAGGTTGCCCGGAATGTAGAAATGACTATCACTTTCACACTGGTGGCAATGATTCCTGTTATACGATGGAAAAACTGTTGTATTACTAATATATTTTATGCTTCAGGCGTTGACTTCTAAGGCAGTAGCTATTGGATGTGGTGGAGCAACGCCCTATAGTGAAGCCTAGGTTGCCCGGAAAGTAGAAATGACCATCACTTCCACACTGTTTGCAATTATTCATTTTATACAATGGAAAAACTGTTGTATTTATATTGTTTTTTATAGTTATGGCGTTGACTTCTAAGGCCGTAGCTATTCGATGTGGTGGAGCAATGCCCTAGAGTGAAGCCTAGAATGCCCGCAACGTAGAAATGACCATATCTTTCACACTGTTTGCAATTATTCCTGTTATACGATTGAAAAACTCTTGTATTTATATTATATTTTATGCTCCTGGCGTTGACTTCTAAGGTCCTAACTATTCGATCTGGTGGAGCAATGCCCTAGAGTGAAGCCTAGGTTGCCCGGAATGTACAAATGACCATCACTTTCACACTGGTTGCAATTATTCTTGTTATACGATGGAAAAACTGTTGTATTTATTTTGTATTTTATGCCTCTGACCTTGACTCCTAAGGCCGTAGCTATTCGATGTGGTGGAACAACGACCTAGAGTGAAGCCTATGTTTCCCGGAACGTAGAAATGACCATACCTTTCGCACTGGTTGCAATTATTTCTGTTATACAAGGGAAAAACTGTTGTATTTATGTTGTATTTTATGCTTCTGGCGTTGACTTCCTGGGCCCTAACTATTCTATCTGGAGGAGCAACGCCCTAGAGTGAAGCCTAGGTTGCACGGAATGCAGAAATGACTATCACTTTCACACTGGTGGCAATTATTCCTGTTATACGATGGAAAAACTTTTGTATTTATATTGTATTTTATGCTTCTGGCGTTGACTTCTAAGGCTCTGGCTATTCGATCTAGTGGAGCAACGCCCTAGGGTGAAGCCTAGGTTGACGGAACATAGAAATGACAATGACCTTCACTCTGGTTGCAATTATTCCTGTTATACGATGGAAAAACTCTTGTATCCTTATTGTATTTTATGCTTCTGTCGTTGACTTCTTAGGCCCTAACTATTGGATCTGGTAGACCAACGCCCTAGAGTGAAGCCTAGGTTGCCCGGAACGAGGAAGTGACCTTCACGTTCACATTTGTTGAAATTATTCCCGTTATACGATGGAAATCTGTTGTACTTTTATTGTATTTTATGTTGCGGGCGTTCACTTCTAAGGCCCTAGCTATTCCATCTGGTGGAGCAACTCCCTTGAGCGAAGCCTAGGTTGCCTGGAACGTAGAAATGACCTGTACTTTTACACTGGTTGCAACTATTCCTGTTATACGATGGAAAAACTGTTGTACTTATGTTGTATTTTATGCTTCTGGCGTCGAATTCTAAGTCTCTAACTATTCGATCTGGTGGAGCAACGCCCTAGAGTGAAGCCTAGGTTGCCCGGAACGTAGAAATGACCGTTACTTTCACACTGTTTGCAAATATACATTATATACGATGGAAAAGCTGTTGTATTTATATTGTATTTTATGCTTCTGGCGTTGACTTCTTAGGCCCTAACTATTTGATCTGGTGGAGCACTGCCCTGTGGTGAAGTCTAGGCTGCCGGAACGTAGAAATGACCTTTACTTTCACACTGTTTCAAAATATACATCATATACGATGGACAATCTGTTGTATCTATTTTGTACTTTATGCTTCTGGCATTGACTTCTAAGGCCCTAACTATTGGATGTGGTGGAGCAACGCCCTAGAGTGAAGCCTAGGTTGCCCGGAACGTAGAAATGACCATAGCTTTCACACTGGTTGCAATTACTCCTGTTATACAAGGGAAAAACTGTTGTACTTATGTTGTATTTTATGCTTCTGGCGTTGACTTCTTAGGTCCTAACTATTGGATCTGGCGGAGCAACGCCCTCTGGTGTCGCCCAGGTTGCCCGGAACGTAGAAATGACCATAACTTTCATACTGGTTGCAATTATTCGTATTATACGATAGAAAAACTGTTGTATTTATATTGTATTTTATGTTTCTGGCGTTGACTTCTTAGGCCCTAACTATTCGATCTGGTGGAGCAACACCCAAGAGTGAAGCCTAGGTTGCCTGGAACGTAGAAATGACCTTGTCTTTCACACTGGTTGCAATTATTCCTGTTATACGATGGAAAAACTGTTGTATTTATATTATACTTTATGCTTCAGGCGTTGACTTCTAGGGCCGTAGCTATTCGATGTGGTGGAGAAACGCCCTAGAGTGAAGCCTAGGTTGCCCGCAACGTAGAAATGACCATATCTTTCACACTGGTTGCAATTATGCCAGTTATACGATGGTAAAACTGTTGTATATTTATTGTATTTTATGCGCCTGGAGTTGTTTTCTAAGTCCCCAACTATTCGACCTGGTGGAGCAACGGCCTAGAGTGAAGTCTAGGTTGCACGGAACGTAGAAATGCCGATTCCTTTCACACTGATTGTAATTATTCCAGTTATACGATGGAATAACTGCTCTATTTTTATTTTACTTTATGCTCCTGGCGTTGACTTCTAAGGCCCTGGCTATTCGATCTAGTGGAGCAACGTAATAGGGTGAAGCCTAGGTTGCCCGGAACGTAGAAATGACCGTTACTTTCACACTGTTTGCAAATATACATTATATACGATGGAAAAGCTGTTGTATTTATATTGTATTTTATGCTTCTGGCGTAGACTTCTTAGTCCCTAACTATTCGATCTGGTGGCGCAACGCCCTAGAGTGAAGCCTAGGTTGCCCGGAATGTACAAATGACCATTACTTTCACACTGGTTGCAATTATTCTTGTTATACGATGGAAAAACTGTTGCATTTATTTTGTATTTTATGCCTCCGGCCTTGACTCCTAAGACCGTAGCTATTCGATGCGGTGGGGCAACGACCTAGAGTGAAGCCTATGTTTCCCGGAACGTAGAAATGACCATACCTCTCACACTGGTTGCAATTATTTCTGTTATACAAGGGAAAAACTGTTGTATTTATGTTGTATTTTATGCTTCTGGCGTTGACTTCCTGGGCCCGAACTATTCTACCTGGAGGAGCAACTCCCTAGAGTGAAGCCTAGGTTGCACGGAATGCAGAAATGACTATCACTATCACACTGGTGGCAATTATTCCTGTTATACGATGGAAAAACTTTTGTATTTATATTGTATTTTATGCTTCTGGCGTTGACTTCTAAGGTCCTAGCTATTGGATCTGGTGGAGCAACGCCCTAGAGTTAAGCCTAGGTTGCCCGGCACGTAGAAATGACTTTATCTTTCACACTGGTTGCAATTATGCCAGTTATACGATGGTAAAACTGTTGTATATTTATTGTATTTTATGCTTCTGGCATTGACTTCTAAGGCCCTAACTATTCGATGTGGTGGAGCAACGCCCTAGAGTGAAGCCTAGGTTGCCCGGAACGTAGAAATGACCATAGCTTTCACACTGGTTGCATTTACTCCTGTTATACAAGGGAAAAACTGTTGTACTTATATTGTATTTTATGCTTCTGGCGTTGACTTCTAAGGTCCTAACTATTGGATCTGTTGGAGCAACGCCCTAGGGTGAAGCCTAGGTTGCCCGGAATGTACAAATGACCATCACTTTCACACTGGTTGCAATTATTCTTGTTATACGATGGAAAAACCGTTGTATTTATTTTGTATTTTATGCCTCTGGCGTTGACTCCTAAGGCCGTAGCTATTCGATGTGGTGGAGCAACGCCCTAGAGTGAAGCTTAGGTTGCCCGGAGCGTAGAAATGACCATGTCTTTCACACTGGTTGCAATTATTCCTGTTATACGATGGAAAAACTGTCGTATTTATATTGTATTTTATGCTTCTGGCGTAGACTTCTAAGGCCGCAGCTATTCGATGTGGTGGAGCAACGCCCTAGAGTGAAGCCTAGGTTGCCCGGAACGTAGAAATGACCATACCTTTCACACTGGTTGCAATTATTCCTGTAATACGATGGAAAAGCTGTTGTATTTGTATTGTATTTTATGCTTCTGGCGTAGACTTCTTAGGCCCTAACTATTCGATCTGGTGGAACGACGCCCTAGAGTGAAGCCTAGGTTGCCCGTATCGTAGAAATGACCATATATTTCACACTGTTTGCAATTATTCCTGTTATACAAGGGAAAAACTGTTGTATTTATATTGTATTTTATGCTCCTGGCGTTGAATTCTTTGGCCCTAACTATTCGATCTGGTGGAGCAATGCCCTAGAGTGAAGCCTAGGTTGCCCGGAATGTACAAATGACCATCACTTTCACACTGGTTGCAATTATTCTTGTTATACGATGGAAAAACTGTTGTATTTATTTTGTATTTTATGCCTCTGGCCTTGACTCCTAAGGCCGTAGCTATTCGATGTGGTGGAACAACGACCTAGAGTGAAGCCAAGGTTGTCCGGAACGAAGAAATGACCATAACATTCACACTGGTTGCAATTATTCTTGTTATACGATGGAAAAACTGTTGTATTTATTTTGTATTTTATGCCTCTGGCGTTGACTCCTAAGGCCGTAGCTATTCGATGGTGGTGGAACAACGCCATAGAGTGAAGCCTAGGTTGCCCGGAACGTAGAAATGACCACAGCTATCACAGTGGTTGCAATTATCCCTGTTATACAAGGGAAAAACTGTTGTATTTATATTGTATTTTATGCTTCTGGCGTTGACTTCTTAGCCCCTAACTATTCGATCAGGTGGAGCAACGCCCTAGCGTGAAGCCTAGGTTGCCCGGAACGTAGAAATAACCATTACTTCCACACTGTTTGCAATTATTCATTTTATACAATGGAAAAACTGTTGTATTTATAATGTATTTTATAGTTATGGCGTTGACTTCTATGGCCGTAGCTATTCGATGGGGTGGAGCAATGCCCTAGAGTGAAGGCTAGGTTGCCCGGAACGTAGAAATGACCATACCTTTCACACTGGTTGCAATTATTCGTGTTATACAAGGGAAAAACTGTTGTATTTATATTGTATTTTATGCTCCTGGCGTTGAATTCTTAGGCCCTAACTATTCGATCTGGTGGAGCAATGCCCTAGAGTGAAGCCTAGGTTGCCCGGAATGTACAAATGACCATCACTTTCACACTAGTTGCAATTATTCCTGTTATACGATGGAAAAACTGTTGTAACTATTTTGTATTTTATGCTTCTGGCGTTTACTTCTTAGGTCCTAACTATTGGATCTGGCGGAGCAACGCCCTCTGGTGTCGCCCAGGTTGCCCGGAACGTAGAAATGACCATAACTTTCATACTGGTTGCAATTATTCGTATTATACGATAGAAAAACTGTTGTATTTATATTGTATTTTATGCTTCTGGCGTTGACTTCTTAGGCCCTAACTATACGATCTGGTGGAGCAACACCCAAGAGTGAAGCCTTGGTTGCCTGGAACGTAGAAATGACCTTGTCTTTCACACTGGTTGCAATTATTCCTGTTATACGATGGAAAAACTGTTGTATTTATATTATATTTTATGCTTCAGGCGTTGACTTCTAGGGCCGTAGCTATTCGATGTGGTGGAGAAACGCCCTAGAGTGAAGCCTAGGTTGCCCGCAACGTAGAAATGACCATATCTTTCACACTGTTTGCAATTATTCCTGTTATACGATTGAAAAACTGTTGTATTTATATTGTATTTTATGCCTCTGGCGTCGACTTCTGAGGCCCTAACTATTCGATCTGGTGGTGCAACGCACTAGAGTGAAGCCTAGGTTGCCCGGAACGTAGAAATGACCTTTACTTTCACACTGTTTCCAAATATACATCATATACGATGGAAAAGCTGTTGTATTTATATTGTATTTTATAGTTATGGCGTTGTCTTCTAGGGCCGTAGCTATTCGATGTGATTGAGCAACGCCCCAGAGTGAAGTCTAGGTTGCCCGGAACGTAGAAATGACCATTACTTCCACACTGTTTGCAATTATTCATATTATACAGTGGAAAAACTGATGTATTTTTATTGTATTTTATGCGTCTGGAGTTGTTTTCTAAGGCCCTAACTATTCGATGTGGTGGAGCAACGCCCTGGAGTGAAGCCAAGGTTGCCCGGAACGTAGAAATGGCCATAGGTATCACAGTGGTTGCAATTATCCCTGTTATACAAGCGAAAAACTGTTGTATTTATATTGTATTTTATGCTTCTGGCGTTGACTTCTTAGGCCCTAACTATTCGATCTGGAGGAACCACGCCCTAGAATGAAGCCCAGGTTGCCCGGAACGTAGAAATGACCATAGCTATCACACTGGTTGCAATTATTCCTGTTATACGATGGAAAAACTGTTGTATCTATTTTGTATTTTATGCTTCTGGCGTTGACTTCTTAGGTCCTAACTATTGGATCTGGCGGAGCAACGCCCTCTGGTGTCGCCCAGGTTGCCCGGAACGTAGAGATGACCATAACTTTCATACTGGTTGCAATTATTCGTATTATACGATAGAAAAACTGTTGTATTTATATTGTATTTTATGTTTCTGGCGTTGACTTCTTAGGCCCTAACTATTCGATCTGGTGGAGCAACACCCAAGAGTGAAGCCTAGGTTGCCTGGAACGTAGAAATGACCTTGTCTTTCACACTGGTTGCAATTATTCCTGTTATACGATGGAAAAACTGTTGTATTTATATTATACTTTATGCTTCAGGCGTTGACTTCTAGGGCCGTAGCTATTCGATGTGGTGGAGAAACGCCCTAGAGTGAAGCCTAGGTTGCCCGCAACGTAGAAATGACCATATCTTTCACACTGGTTGCAATTATGCCAGTTATACGATGGTAAAACTGTTGTATATTTATTGTATTTTATGCGCCTGGAGTTGTTTTCTAAGTCCCCAACTATTCGACCTGGTGGAGCAACGGCCTAGAGTGAAGTCTAGGTTGCACGGAACGTAGAAATGCCGATTCCTTTCACACTGATTGTAATTATTCCAGTTATACGATGGAATAACTGCTCTATTTTTATTTTACTTTATGCACCTGGCGTTGACTTCTAAGGCCCTGGCTATTCGATCTAGTGGAGCAACGTAATAGGGTGAAGCCTAGGTTGCCCGGAACGTAGAAATGACCTGTACTTTTACACTGGTTGCAATTATGCCAGTTATACGATGGTAAAACTGTTGTATATTTATTGTATTTTATGCTTCTGGCATTGACTTCTAAGGCCCTAACTATTCGATGTGGTGGAGCAACGCCCTAGAGTGAAGCCTAGGTTGCCCGGAACGTAGAAATGACCATAGCTTTCACACTGGTTGCATTTACTCCTGTTATACAAGGGAAAAACTGTTGTACTTATATTGTATTTTATGCTTCTTGCGTTGAGTTCTTAGGCCCTAACTATTCGATCTGGTGGAGCAACGCCCTAGAGTGAAGCATAGGTTGCCCGGAATGTAGAAATGACCATATATTTCACACTCGTTGCAATGATTCCTGTTATACGATGGAAAAACTGTTGTATTTATATTGTATTTTATGCTTCTGGCGTTGACTTCTAAGGTCCTATCTATTGGATCTGTTGGAGCAACGCCCTAGAGTGAAGCCTAGGTTGCCCGGAATGTACAAATGACCATCACTTTCACACTGGTTGCAATTATTCTTGTTATACGATGGAAAAACTGTTGTATTTATTTTGTATTTTATGCCTCTGGCCTTGACTCCTAAGGCCGTAGCTATTCGATGTGGTGGAACAACGACCTATAGTGAAGCCTATGTTTCCCGGAACGTAGAAATGACCATACCTTTCACACTGGTTGCAATTATTTCTGTTATACAAGGGAAAAACTGTTGTATATTTATTGTATTTTATGCGCCTGGAGTTGTTTTCTAAGGCCCCAACTATTCGACCTGGTGGAGCAACGACCTAGAGTGAAGCCTAGGCTGCACGGAACGTAGAAATGACCATAGCTTTCACACTGGTTGCAATTATTCCTGTTATACAAGCGAAAAACTGTTGTATTTATATTGTATTTTATGCCCCTGGCGTTGACTTCTTAGGCCCTAACTATTCGGTCTTGTGGAGCAACGCCCTAGAGTGAAGCCTAGGTTGCCCGGAATGTAGAAATGACCATCACTTTCACACTGGTTGCAATTATTCTTGTTATACGATGGAAAAACTGTTGTATTTATTTTGTATTTTATGCCTCTGTCGGTGACTCCTAAGGCCGCAGCTATTCGACATGGTGGAGCAACGACCTAGAGTGAAGCCTATGTTGCCCGGAACGTAGAAATGACCATCATTTTCACACTGGTTGCCATTATTCCTGTTATTCGATGGACAAACTGTTGGATTTTTATTGTACTTTATGCTTGTGGCGTTGACTTCTTAGGCCCTAACTATTGGATCTGGTGTAGCAACGCCTAGGGTGAAGCCTAGGTTGCCCGGATCGTAGAAATGACCATAACCTTCATACTGATTGCAATTATTCGTTTTATACGATGGAAAAACTGTTGTACTAATATTGTATGTTATGCCTCTGGCGTTGACTTCTTAGGCCCTAGCTATTCGATCTGGTGGAGCAACTCCCTTGAGCGAAGCCTAGGTTGCCCGGAACGTAGAAATGACCGTTACTTTCACACTGTTTGCAAATATACATTGTATACGATGGAAAAGCCGTTGTATTTATATTGTATTTTATGCTTCTGGCGTTGACTACTTAGGCCCTAACTATTTGATCTGGTGGAGCACTGCCTTGTAGTGAAGCCTAGGCTGCCCGGAACGTAGAAATGACCTTTACTTTCACACTGTTTCCAAATATACATCATATACGATGGACAAGCTGTTGTATATATTTTGTATTTTATGCTTCTGGCATTGACTTCTAAGGCCCTAACTATTCGATGTGGTGGAGCAACGCCCTAGAGTGAAGCCTAGGTTGCCCGGAACGTAGAAATGACCATAGCTATCACAGTGGTTGCATTTATCCCTGTTATACAAGGGAAAAACTGTTGTATTTATATTGTATTTTATGCTTCTGGCGTTGACTTCTTAGGCCCTAACTATTCGATCTGGTGGAGCAACGCCCTAGCGTGAAGCCTAGGTTGCCCGGAACGTAGAAATAACCATTACTTCCACACTGTTTGCAATTATTCATTTTATACAATGGAAAAACTGTTGTATTTATAATGTATTTTATAGTTATGGCGTTGACTTCTATGGCCGTATCTATTCGATGGGGTGCAGCAATGCCCTAGAGTGAAGGCTAGGTTGCCCGGAACGTAGAAATGACCATACCTGTCACACTGGTTGCAATTATTCCTGTTATACAAGGGAATAACTGTTGTATTTATATTGCAGTTTATGCTTCTGGCGTTGACTTCTTAGGCCCTAACTATTCTATCTGGGGGAACCACGCCCTAGACTGAAGCCTAGGTTGCCCGGAACATAGAAATGACCATCACTTTCACACTAGTTGCAATTATTCCTGTTATACGATGGAAAAACTGTTGTATCTATTTTGTATTTTATGCTTCTGGCGTTGACTTCTTAGGTCCTAACTATTGGATCTGGCGGAGCAACGCCCTCTGGTGTCGCCCAGGTTGCCCGGAACGTAGAAATGACCATAACTTTCATACTGGTTGCAATTATTCGTATTATATATTCGTATTATACGATAGAAAAACTGTTGTATTTGTATTGTATTTTATGCTTCTGGCGTTGACTTCTTAGGCCCTAACTATTCGATCTGGTGGAGCAACACCCAAGAGTGAAGCCTAGGTTGCCTGGAACGTAGAAATGACCTTGTCTTTCACACTGGTTGCAATTATTCCTGTTATACGATGGAAAATCTGTTGTATTTATATTATATTTTATGCTTCAGGCGTTGACTTCTAGGGCCGTAGCTATTCGATGTGGCGGAGAAACGCCCTAGAGTGAAGCCTAGGTTGCCCGCAACGTAGAAATGACCATATCTTTCACACTGTTTGCAATTATTCCTGTTATACGATTGAAAAACTGTTGTATTTATATTGTATTTTATGCCTCTGGCGTCGACTTCTAAGGCCCTAACTATTCGATCTGGTGGAGCAACGCACTAGAGTGAAGCCTAGGTTGCCCGGAACGTAGAAATGACCTTTACTTTCACACTGTTTCCAAATATACATCGTATACGATGGAAAAGCTGTTGTATTTATATTGTATTTTATAGTTATGGCGTTGTCTTCTAGGGCCGTAGCTATTCGATGTGATTGAGCAACGCCGCAATGTGAAGTCTAGGTTGCCCGGAACGTAGAAATGACCATTACTTCCACACTGTTTGCAATTATTCATATTATACAGGGGAAAAACTGATGTATTTGTATTGTATTTTATGCGTCTGGAGTTGTTCTCTAAGGCCCTAACTATTCGATGTGGTGGAGCAACGCCCTGGAGTGAAGCCAAGGTTGCCCGGAACGTAGAAATGACCATAGGTATCACAGTGGTTGCAATTATCCCTGTTATACAAGCGAAAAACTGTTGTATTTATATTGTATTTTATGCTTCTGGCGTTGACTTCTTAGGCCCTAACTATTCGATCTGGAGGAACCACGCCCTAGACTGAAGCCTAGGTTGCCCGGAACGTAGAAATGACCATCACTTTCACACTAGTTGCAATTATTCCTGCTATACGATGGAAAAACTGTTGTATCTATTTTGTATTTTATGCTTCTGGCGTTGACTTCTTAGGTCCTAACTATTGGATCTGGCGGAGCAACGCCCTCTGGTGTCGCCCAGGTTGCCCGGAACGTAGAAATGACCATAACTTTCATACTGGTTGCAATTATTCGTATTATATGATAGAAAAACTGTTGTATTTATATTGTATTTTATGCTTCTGGTGTTGACTTCTTAGGCCCTAGCTATTCGATCTGGTGGAGCAACTCCCTTGAGCGAAGCCTAGGTTGCCCGGAACGTAGAAATGACCGTTACTTTCACACTGTTTCCGAATATACATCATATATGATGGACAAGCTGTTGTATATATTTTGTATTTTATGCTTCTGGCATTGACTTCTAAGGCCCTAACTATTCGATGTGGTGGAGCAACGCCCTAGAGTGAAGCCTAGGTTGCCCGGAACGTCGAAATGACCATAGCTTTCACACTAGTTGCAATTACTCCTGTTATACAAGGGAATAACTGTTGTACTTATATTGTATTTTATGCTTCTTGCGGTGACTTCTTAGGCCCGAACTATTCGATCTGGTGGAGCAACGCCCTAGAGTGAAGCCTAGGTTGCCCGGAATGTAGAAATGACCATCACTTTCACACTGGTTGCAATTATTCTTGTTATACGATGGAAAAACTGCTGTATTTATTTTGTATTTTATGCCTCTGGCGTTGTCTCCTACGGCCGTAGCTATTCGATGTGGTTCAGCAACGCCCTAGAGTGAAGCCTAGGTTGCCCGGAACGTAGAAATGACCATTACTTCCACACTGTTTGCAATTATTCATATTATACAGTGGAAAAACTGTTATATTTATATTGCATTTTATGCTTCTGGCATTGACTTCTAAGGACCTAACTATTCGATGGTGGTGGAGCAACGCCCTAGAGTGAGGCCTAGGTTGCCCGGAACGTAGAAATGACCATAGCTATCACAGTGGTTGCAATTATCCCTGTTATACAAGGGAAAAACTGTTGTATTTATAATGTATTTTATAGTTATTGCGCTGACTTCTATGGCCGTAGCTATTCGATGGGGTGGAGCAATGCCCTAGAGTGAAGGCTAGGTTGCCCGGAACGTAGAAATGACCATACCTTTCACACTGGTTGCAATTATTCCTGTTATACAAGGGAATAACTGTTGTATTTATATTGCAGTTTATGCTTCTGGCGTTGACTTCTTAGGCCCTAACTATTCTATCTGTGGGAACCACGCCCTAGAGGGAAGCCTAGGTTGCCCGGAACGAAGAAATGACCATAACCTTCATACTGATTGCAACTATTCGTTTTATACGATGGAAAAACTGTTGTACTTATATTGTATGTTATGCCTCTGGCGTTGACACCTAAGGCCGTAGCTATTCGATGTGGTGGAGCAACGCCCTAGCGCGAAGCCTATGTTACCCGGAACGTAGGAATAACCATTACTTCCACACTGTTTGCAATTATTCATTTTATACAATGGAAAAACTGTTGTATTTATAATGCATTTTATGCTTCTGGTGTTGACTTCTTAGGCCCTAACTATTCGATCTGGTGGAGCAACGCCTTAGAGTGAAGCCTAGGTTGCCTGGAACGTAGAAATGACCATGTCTTTCACACTGGTTGCAATTATTCCTGTTATACGCTGGAAAAACTGTTGTATTTATATTATATTTTATGCTTCAGGCGTTGAGTTCTAAGTCCCTTGCTATTCGATCTGGTGGAGCAACGCCCTTGAGCGAAGCCTAGGTTGCCCGGAACGTAGAAATGACCTGTACTTACACACTGGTTGCAATTATTCCTGTTATACGATGGAAAAACTGTTGTACTTATGTTGTATTTTATGCTTCTGGCGTCGAATTCTAAGTCCCAAACTATTCGATGTGGTGGAGCAACGCCCTTGAGTGAAGCCTAGGTCGCCCGGAGCGTAGAAATGACCGTTACTTTCACACTGTTTGCAAATATAAATTATATACGATGGAAATGCTGGTGTATTTATATTGCATTTTATGCTTCTGGCGTTGACTTCTTAGGCCCTAACTATTTGATCTGGTGGAGCACCGCCCTGTAGTGAAGCCTAGGCTGCCCGGAACGTTGAAATGACCATTACTTTCACACTGTTTGCAAATATACATTATATACGATGGAAAAGCTGTTGTATTTATATTGTATTTTATGCTTCTGGCGATGACTTCTTAGGCCCTAACTATTTCATCTGGTGGAGCACCGCCCTGTAGTGAAGCCTAGGTTGCCCGGAACGTAGAAAAGACCATTACCTTCACACTGGTTGCAATTATTCCTGTTATACGATGGAAAAACTGTTGTATTTATATTGTTTTTTATAGTTATGGCGTTGACTTCTAAGGCCGTAGCTATTCCATGTGGTGGAGCAATGCCCTAGAGTGAAGCCTAGGATGCCCGCAACGTAGAAATGACCATACCTTTCACACTGTTTGCAATTATTCCTGTTATACGATTGAAAAACTGTTGCATTTATATTGTAGTTTATGCTTCTGGCGTTGACTTCTAAGGCCGCAGCTATTCGATGTGGTGGAGCAACGCCCTAGAGCGTAACCTAGGTTGCCCGGAACGTAGAAATGACCATTACTTTCACACTGGTTGCAATTATTCCTGTTATACGATGGAAAAACTGTTGCATCTTTATTGAATTTTATGCTTCGGGCGCTGACTTCTAAGGCACTAACTATTCGATCTGGTGGAGCAACGACTTAGAGTGAAGCCTAGGTTGCCCGGAACGTAGAAATGACCATACCTTTCACACTGGTTGCAATTATTCCTGTTATACAAGGGAAAAGCTGTAGTATTTATATTGTATTTTATGCTTCTGGCGTTGACTTCCTGGGCCCTAACTATTCTATCTGGAGGAGCAACGCCCTAGAGTGAAGCATAGGTTGCCCGGAACGTAGAAATGACCATAACTATCAGTATGGTTGCAATTATTCGTTTTATACGATGGAAAGACTGTTGTATTTATATTGTATTTAATAGTTATGGCGTTGTCTTCTAGGGCCGTAGCTATTCGATGTGGTTGAGCAACGCCCTAGAGTGAAGCCTAGGTTGCCCGGAACGTAGAAGTGACCATTACTTTCACACTGTTTGTAATTATTCATTCTATACGATGGAAAAACTGTTGTACTTATGTTGTATTTTATTCTTCTGGAGTTGAATTCTAAGACCCCAGCTATTCTATCTGGTGCAGCAACGCCAAAGAGTGAAGCCTAGGTTACCCGAAACGTAGAAATGACCAGTACTTTCACACTGGTTGCAATTATTCATTTCAGAGAATGGAAAAACTGCTGTATTTGTATTGTATTTTATGCTTCTTTCGTTGACTTCTAAGGCTGTAGTTATTCCACGTGGTGGAGCAACGCCCTAGGGTGAAGCCTACGTTGCCCTGAACGTAGAAATGACCGTTACTTTCACAAAGTTTGCAATTAATCATTTTATACGATGGAAAAACTGTTTTATTTATATTGTATTTTATGCCTCTGGCGTTGACTTCTAAGGCCGTGGCTATTCGATGTGGTGAAGTAACGCCCTAGAGTGAAGCCTAGGTTGCCCGGAACGTAGGAATGACCATTACTTTCACATTGGTTGCAATTAATCCTGTTATACAATGGAAAAGCTGTTGAATTTTTATTGTATTTTATGCTTCTGGCGTTGACTTCTTAGGTCCTAACTATTCGATCTGGTGGAGCACTGCCCTATAGTGAGGCCTGGGTTGCCCGGAATGTAGAAATGACCAGTACTCTCACACTGGTTGCAGTTACTCCTGTTATACGTTGGAAAAACTTTTGCATTTTTATTTTATTTTATGCTTCTGGCGTTGACTTCTAAGGCCGAATCTATTCGATGTGGTGGGGCAACGCCCTAGAGTGAAGCCCAGGTTGCCCGGAACGCGGTAATGACCATCACGTTCACATTTGTTGCAATTATTCACGGTTATACGATAGAAAAACTGTTCTATTTTTATTGTATTTTATGCTTCTGGCGTTGACTTCTTAGGCCCTAACTATTCGACCCGGTGGAGCAACGCCCTAGTGTTAAGCCTAGGTTGCCCGGAACGTAGAAGTGACCATAACTTTCACACTGGCTGCTATTATTCGTTTTATACAATGGAAAAACAGTTGTATTTATTTTGTATTTTATGATTCTGGCGTTGTTTTCTAAGATCCTATCTCTTCGATCTGGTGGAGCAATGCCTCAGAGTTAAGTCTAGGATGCCCGAAACGTCGAAATGATCATTACTTTCAAGCTGGTTGCAATTATTCTTGCTATACGATGGAAGAACTGTTGTATTTATTTTGCATTTTATGCCTCTGTCGTTGACTTGTAAGGCCATAGCTATTCGATGTGGTCGAAAAACACCCTAGAGTGAAGCCTATGTAGCCCGAAACGTAAAAATGACCATATCTTACACACTGGTTGCAATTGTTCCTGTTATACGATGGTAAAACTGTTGTATTTATACTGTTTTTTATAGTTATGGCGTTGACTTCAAAGGCCGTAGCTATTCGATGTGGGGGAGCAATGCCCTAGAGTGAAGCCTAGGATGCCTGCAACGCAGAAGTGACCATATCTTTCAAACTGGTTGCAATTATTCGTTTTATACGATGGAAAAACTGTTGTACTTATATTGTATTTTATGCTTCTGGCGCTGACTTCTTAGGTCCTAACTATTGGATCTGGCGGAGCAACGCCCAGGGGTGATGCCTAGGTTGCCCGGAACGTGGTAATGACCATCACGTTCACATTTGTTGCAATTATTCCCGTTATACGATGAAAAACTGTTCTACTTTTATTGTATTTTGTGCTTCAGGAGGTGACTTCTAAGGCCGTAGCTAATAGATGTGGTGGGGCAACGCCCAAGAGTGAAGCCTAGGTTGCCCGGAACGCAGAAATGGCCATTACTTTCACACTGGTTGCAATTATTCCTTTTATACGATGGAAAATCTGTTGCATTTTTATTGTATTTTATACTTCTGGCGTTGACTTCTAAGTCCCTATCTATTCGATCTGGTGGAGCAACGCCCTAGAGCGAAACCTAGGTTGCCCGGAACGTAGAAATGACCTGTACTTTCACACTGGTTGCAATTATTCCAGTTATACGATGGAAAAAGTGTTTTGTTTTTATTGTATTTCATGCTTCAGCCGTTGACTTCTAAGGCCGTAGCTATTCGATATGGAGGAGCAAGGCCCTAGCGTGATGCCTAGGTTGCCCGGAAAGTAGGAATGACCATTACTTCCACACTGTTTGCAATTATTCATTTTATACAATGGAAAAACTGTTGTATTTATATTGTTTTTTATAGTTATGGCGTTGACTCCTAAGGGCGTAGCTATTCGATGTAGTGGAACAATGCCCTAGAGTGAAGCCTAGGGTGCCCGCAACGTAGAAATGACCATATCTTTCACACTTTTTGCAATTATTCCTGTTACACGATTGAAAAACTGTTGCATTTATATTGTATTTTATGCTACTGGCGTTGACATCCTGGGCCCTTACTATTCTATCTGGAGGAGCAACGCCCTAGAGTGAAGCCTTGGTTGCCCGGAATGCAGAAATGACCATCACCTTCAAACTGGTGGCAATTATTCCTGTTATACGATCGAAAAACTTTTGCATTTTTATTGTAGTTTATGCTTCTGGCGTTTGCTTCTTAGGCCCCATCTTTTGGATCTGGTGGACCAACGCCCTAGAGTGAATCCTAGGTTGCCCGGAACATAGAAATGAGCATCACTTTCACACTGGTTGCAATTATTCCTGTTATACGATGGAAAAACTGTTGTAATTATCTTTTATTTTATGCTTCTGGCGTTGACATCTTAGGCCCTAACTTTTCGATCTGGTTGGGCATCGTCCAAGCCTAGGTTGACCGGAACGTAGAAATGACCATCACTTTCACACTGCTTGCAATTATTCCTGTTATACGGTGGTAAAACTGTTGTAATTTTCATTTATAGTATGCTTCTGGCGTTGAATTCTAAGACTCTAGCTGTTCCATCTGGTGGAGCAACGCCCTAGAGTGAAGCCTAGGTTGCCCGGAGCGTTGAAATGACTATGACTTTCACACTGGTTGCAGTTACTCCTGTTATACGATGGAACAGCTGTTGCATTTTTATTGTATTTTATGCGTCTGGCGTTGTTTTCTAAGGCCCTAACTATTCGGCCTGGTGGAGCAACGCCCTAGAGTGAAGCCTATGTTGCCCGGAACGTAGAACTGACCATTCCCTTCACACTGGTTGCAATTATTCGTTTTGTACAATGGACAACCTGTTGTATTTTTATTTTATTTTATGCGTCTGGCCTTATTTTCTAAGCCCCTAACTATTCGATCCGGTGGGGCACGCCCTAGAGTGAAGACTAGGTTGCGCTGGATGTAGAAATCGCCATTTCTTTCACACTGGTTGCAATTATACCTGTTTTACGATGGAAAGACTGGTGTATTTATTTTGTATTTGATGCTCCTGGCGTTGGCTTCTTAGACCCTAACTATTGGATCTGGTGGACCAAAGCCCAAGAGTGATGCCTAGGTTGCCCGGAACGTAGAAATGACCATCACTTTCACAGTGGTTGCAATTATTCCTGTTATTCGATGGAAAAACTCTTGTATTTTTATTGTATTTTATGCTTCCGGCGTTGACTTCTAAGGCCCTAACTAGTCGGTCTGGTGGAGCAACGCCCTAAGGTGAAGTCTAGGTTGCCTGGAACGTTGAAATGACAATAACTTTCATACTGGTTGCAATTATTCGTTTTATACGATGGAAAAACTGTTTTATTTATATTGTATTTATGCTTCTGGCGTTGACTTCTTAGGCCGTAACTATTGAATCTGGTGGACCAACGCCCCAGAGTGAAGCCTAGCATGCCCGGAGCTCAGAAATGGCCATTATTTTCATAATGGTTGGAATTATTCTTTTTATACGATGGAAAAACTGTTGTACTTATATTGTATTTTATGCTTCTGGCGTTGACTTCTAAGGTCCTAGCTATTCGATCTCTTGAAGGAACGTCCAAGAGTGAAGCCTATGTTGCCCGGAACGTAGAGATGACCATTACTCTCACACTGGTTGCAATTAATCGTTTTGTACAATAGAAAACCTGTTGTATTTTTACTGTATTTTATGCGTCTGGCCTTGTTTTCTAAGCCCCTAACTATTCGATCTGGTGGAGCACGCCCTAGGGTGAGACCTAGGTTGCGCTGAATGTAGAAATAGCCATTTCTTTCCCACTGGTTGCAATTATTCCTGCCTTGCGATGGAAAAAATGTTGTATTTATTTTGTATTTGATGCTCCTGGCGTTGGCTTCTTAGGCCCTAACTATTGGATCTGGTGGACCAACGCCCTAGAGTGATGCCTAGGTTGC
Source organism: Calliopsis andreniformis (assembly GCF_051401765.1). Taxonomy (NCBI): domain Eukaryota; kingdom Metazoa; phylum Arthropoda; class Insecta; order Hymenoptera; family Andrenidae; genus Calliopsis; species Calliopsis andreniformis. Next base: position 13,313,262 of record NW_027480422.1, on the reverse strand, counting down.
CTGGAACGTAGAAATGACGATTACCATCACATTGGTTGCAATTATACCTTTTATACGATGGAAAAGCTGTTGTGTTTTTATTGTATTTTACTCGTCTGGCTTTGTTTTCTAAGGCCCGAGCTATTCGACCTGGTGGAGCAACGCCCTAGAGTGAAGCCTAGGTTGCCCGTAACGTAGAAATGACCATTACTTTCACACTGGTTGCAATTATTCCTGTTATACGATCTAGACACTGTTGGATTTTTATTGTACTTTATGCTTCTGGCGTTGACTTCTTAGGCCCTAACTATTGAATCTGGTGGACCAACGCCCCAGAGTGAAGCCTAGCATGCCCGCAGCGCAGAAATGGCCATTTTTTTCAGAATGGTTGCAATTACTCGTTTTATACGATGGAAAAACTGTTGTACTTATATTGTACTTTATGCTTCTGGCGTTGACTCCTTAGGCCCTAACTATTCGATCTGGTGGAGCAACGCCCTAGAGTGAATCCTATGTTGCCCGGAACGTAGAAATATCCATCACCTTCACTCTGGTTGCAATTATTCCTGTTGTACGATGGAAAAACTGTTGTGTTTTTATTGTATTTTATGCGTCGGGCGTTGACTCCTTAGGCCCTAACTATTCGATCTGGTGGAGCAACGCCCTAGAGTGAATCCTATGTTGCCCGGAACGTAGAAATATCCATGACCTTCACTCTGGTTGCAATTATTCCTGTTGTACGATGGAAAAACTGTTGTGTTTTTATTGTATTTTATGCGTCGGGCGTTGACTTCTAAGGCCCTAACAATTGGATCAGGTGGTCCAACGCCCTAGACTGAAGCGCAGGTTGCCAGGAACGTAGAAATGACCATCACTTTCACACTGTTTGCAATTATTCCTGTTGTACGATGGAAAAACTGTTGTATTTATATTGTATTTTATGCTTCTGGCGTTGACTTTTAAGGCCCTAACTATTCGATGTGGTGGAGCAACGCCCTAGAGTGAAGCCTAAGTTGACGGGAGCGTAGAAATGACCATTACCTTCACACTGTTTGGAATTATTCCTGTTATACGATGGAAAACTGTTGGATTTCTATTGTATTTTATGCTTCTGGCGTTGACTTCTAAGGCCGTAGCTATTCGATGTGATGGAGCAACGCCCTAGAGTGAAGCCTAGGTTGCACGAAACGTAGAAATGGCCATAATTTTCACACTGGATGCAATTATCCGTTTTATACGATGGAAAAACTGTTGTATTTATTTTGTATTTGGTGCTTGTGGCGGTGACTTCTTAGGCCCTCACTATTGGATCTGGTGGAACAACGACCTAGAGTGAAGCCTAGGTTGCCCGGAACGTAGAAATGACCATCACTTTCACACTGGTTGCAATTATTCCCGTTATACGATGGAAAAACTGTTGTATTTATATTGTATTTTATGCTTCTGGCGTTGACTTTTAAGGCCCTAACTATTCGATGTGGTGGAGCAACGCCCTAGAGTGAAGCCTAGGTTGCCCCGTACGTTGAAATGACCATAACATTCGTACTGGTTGCAATTATTCGTTTTATACGATGGAAAAACTGTTGTATTTAAACTGTATTTTATGCATCTGGCGTTGACTTCTAAGGCCCTAACTATTCGATGTGGTGGAGCAACGCCCTGGAGTGAAGCCTAGGTTGCACGGATCGTAGAAATGACCATAACTTTCACACTGGATGCAATTATTCGTTTTATACAATGGAAAAGCTGTTCTATTAATTTTGTATTTTATGCTTCGGGCGTTGACTTCTAAGGCCCTAACTATTCGATCTGGTGGAGTAACGCCCTAGAGTGAATCCTAGGTTGCCCGGAACGTAGAAATATCCATCACCTTCACTCCGGTTGCAATTATTCCTGTTGTACGATGGAAAAACTGTTGTATTTTTATTGTATTTTATGCGTCGGGCATTGACTTCTAAGGCCCTAACTATTGGATCAGGTGGACCAACGCCCTAGACTGAAGCGTAGGTTGCCAGGAACGTAGAAATGACCATCACTTTCACACTGTTTGCAATTATTCCTGTTATACGATGGAAGAACTGTTGTATTTATATTGTATTTTATGCTTCGGGCGTTGACTTCTAAGGCCCTAGCTATTCGATCTGGTGGAGCAACGCCCTAGAGTCATGACTAGGTTGCCCGGAACGCAGAAATGACCGTTACTATCACAATGTTTGCAATTATTCATTGTATACGATGGAAAAACTGTTGTATTTTTATTGTATTTTATGCTTCTTGCGTTTCCTTCTAAGTTCCTAGCTATTCGATCTCGTGGGGCTACGTCCAAGAGTGAAGCCTATGCTGCCCGGAACGTAGAAATGACCATTACGTTCACTCTTGTTGCAATTATTTCTGTTATACGACGGAAAAACTGTTATACACTTATCGTATTTTATGCTTCGGGCATTGACTTCTATGGCCCTCCCTCTTCGATCTGGTGGAGCAACGCCCTAGATTCAAGCCTAGATTGCCCAGAACGTAGATATGACCATTACTTTCACACTGGTTGCAATTATTCGTTTTATACGATGGAAAAACAGTTGTGTTTATTTTGTATTTGGTGCTTCTGGCGTTGACTTCTTAGGCCCTAACTATTGGATCTGGTGGACCAACGCCCTAGAGTGAAGCCTAGGTGGCCCGGAACGTGGAAATGACCATCACTTTCACACTGGTTGCAATTATTCCCGTTATACGATGGAAAAACTGTTGTATTTATATTGTATTTTATGCTTCTGGCGTTGACTTTTAAGGCCCTAACTATTGGATCAGGTGGACCAACGCCCTAGAGTGAAGCCTAGGTTGCCCCGTACGTTGAAATGACCATAACATTCGTACTGATTGCAATTATTCCTGTTATACGATGGAAAAACAGTTGTGTTTATTTTGTATTTGGTGCTTCTGGCGTTGACTTCTTAGGCCCCAGCTATTGGATCTGGTGGACCAACGCCCTAGAATGAAGCCTAGGTTGCCCGGAACGTGAAATGACCATATCTTTCACACTGGTTGCAATTATTCCTGTTATACGATGGAAAAACTGTTGTATTTATGTTATGTTTTATGCTTCTGGCGTTGACTTCTAAATCCCTAACAATTCGATGTGGTGGAGCAACGACCTAGAGTGAAGCCTAGGTTGCCCGGAACGTAGAAATGACCATAACTTTCACACTGGTTGCAATTATTCGTCTTATACAATGGAAAAACTGTTCTACATATTTTCTATTTTATGCTTCGGGCGTTGACTTCTAAGGCACTAGCTAATCGATCTGGACGAGCAACGCACTAGAGTGAAGCCTAGGTTGCCCGGAACATAGACAAGACCATATCCTTCACACTGGTTGGAATTATTCCTGTTATACGATGGATAAACTGTTGTATTTATATTGTATTTTATTCTTCTGGCGTTGACTTCTAAATCCCTAACTATTCGGTCTGGTGGAGCAACGACCTAGGGTGAAGCCTAGGTTGTCCGGAACGTAGAAATGACCATATCTTTCACACTGGTTGCAATTATTCCTGTTATACGATGGAAAAACTGTTGTATTTATATTGTAGTTTATGCTTCGGGCGTTGACTTCTAAGGCCCTAACTATTCTATCTGGTGGAGGAACGCCCTAGGGTGAAGCCTATGCTGCCCGGAACGGAGAAATGACCATTACTGTCACACAGGTTGCAGTTATTCATTTTATACGATGGAAAAACTGTTGTATTTATATTGTATTTTATGCTTCTGGCGTTGACTTCTAAGGCCGTAACCAATCGATGTGGTGGAGCAACGCCCTAGAGTGCAGCCTAGGTTGCACGGAACGTAGAAGTGACCATTACTTTCACACTGGTTGCAATTATTCGTGATATACGATGGAAAAACTGTTGTACATATATCGTATTTTATGCTTCTGGCGTTGACTTCTAAGGCCCTAACTATTGAATATGGTGGACCAACGCCCTAGAAAGAAGCCTAGATTACCCGGAAAGTAGAAATGACCATATACTTACACTGGTTGCAATTATACGTTTTATACGATGCAAAAACTGTTGTATTTATTATGTATTTGGTGCTTCTGGCGTTGACTTCGTTGGCCCCAGCTATTGGATCTGGTGGACCAACGCCCTAGAATGAAGCCTAGGTTGCCCGGAACGTGAAATGACCATATCTTTCACACTGGTTGCAATTATTCCTGTTATACGATGGAAAAACTGTTGTATTTATGTTATATTTTATGCTTCTGGCGTTGACTTCTAAATCCCTAACAATTCGATGTGGTGGAGCAACGACCTAGAGTGAAGCCTAAGTTGCCCGGAACGTAGAAATGACCATAACTTTCACACTGGTTGCAATTATTCGTTTTATACAATGGAAAAACTGTTCTATATATTTTCTATTTTATGCTTCGGGCGTTGACTTCTAAGGCACTAGCTAATCGATCTGGACGAGCAACGCACTAGAGTGAAGCCTAGGTTGCCCGGAACATAGACAAGACCATATCCTTCACACTGGTTGGAATTATTCCTGTTATACGATGGATAAACTGTTGTATTTATATTGTATTTTATTCTTCTGGCGTTGACTTCTAAATCCCTAACTATTCGGTCTGGTGGAGCAACGACCTAGGGTGAAGCCTATGTTGCCCGGAACGTAGAAATGACCATATCTTTCACACTGGTTGCAATTATTCCTGTTATACGATGGAAAAACTATTGCATTTATATTGTATTTTATGCTTCTGGCGTTGACTTCTATGGCCGTAGCTATTCGATCTGGTGGAGCAACGCCCTAGAGTGAAGCCTAGGTTGCCGGGAACGTAGAAATGACCATAACTTTCATACTGGTTGGAATAATTCGTTTCATACGATGGAAAAACTGTTGTATTTGTATTGTATTTTAAGCTTCTGGCGTTGACTTCTAAGGCCGTCGCTATTCGATGTGGTGGAGCAACGGCCTAGAGTAAAGCCTAGGTTGCCCGGAACGTGGAAGTGACCATACCTTTCACACTGGTTGCAACTACTCCTGTTATACGATGGAAAAACTGTTGTATTTATATTGTAGTTTATGCTTCGGGCGTTGACTTCTAAGGCCCTAACTATTCTATCTGGTGGAGGAACGCCCTAGGGTGAAGCCTAGGGTGCGCGGAACGTAGAAATGGCCATAACTTTCATACTGGTAGCACTTATTCGTTTTATACGATGGAAAAACTGCTGTATTTATACTGTATTTTATGCATCTGGCGTTGACTTCTAAGGCCCTAACTATTCGATGTGGTGGAGCAACGCCCCAGAGCAAAACCTAGGTTGCCCGGAACGTAGAAATGACCATACCTTTCACACTGGTTGCAATTATTCCTGCTATACGATGGAAAAACTGTTGCATTTATATTGTATTTTATGCTTCTGGCGTTGACTTCTATGGCCGTAGCTATTCGATCTGGTGGAGCAACGCCCTAGAGTGAAGCCTAGGTTGCCGGGAACGTAGAAATGACCATAACTTTCATACTGGTTGGAATAATTCGTTTCATACGATGGAGTAAGTGTTGTATTTGTATTGTATTTTATGTTTCTGGCGTTGACTTCTAAGGCCGTAGCTATTCGATGTGGTGGAGCAACGGCCTAGAGTACAGCCTAGGTTGCCCGGAACGTAGAAGTGACCATATCTTTCACACTGGTTGCAACTACCCCTGTTATACGATGGAAAAACTGCTGTATTTATACTGTATTTTATGCTTCTGGCGTTGACTTCTAAGGCCCTAACTATTCGATGTGGTGGAGCAACGCCCCAGAGCAAAACCTAGGTTGCCTGGAACGTAGAAATGACCATATCTTTCACACAGGTTGCAATTATTCCTGCTATACGATGGAAAAACTGTTGTATTTATTTTGTATTTTATGCTTCTGGCGTTGACTTCTAAGGCCGTAGCTATTCGATGTGGTGGGACAACGCCCTAGAGTGAAGCCTATGTTGCCCGGAACGTAGAAATGACCATTACTTTCACACTGGTTGCAATTATTCCTGTTATACGATGGAAAAAATGTTGTATTTATCTTGTATTTTATGCTTCGGGCGTTGGCTTCTAAGGCCCTAATTTTGGATCTGGTGGAGCAGCGCCCTAGGGTGAAGCCTAGATTGCCCGGCACGTAGAAATGACCATTACCTTTACGCTTGTTGCAATTTTTCCTGTTATACGATGAAAAAACTGCTGTATTTTTATTGCATTTTGTGCTCCGGGCGTTGACTTCTAAGGCTCTAGCTATTCGATCTGGTGGAGCAACGTCCTAGGGTGAAGCCTAGGCTGCCCGGAACGTAGAAATGACCATTACTTTGACACTGGTTGCAATTTTTCCTGTTATACGATGGAAAGACTGTTGTACTTATACTGTACATTATGCTTCTGGCGTTGACTTCTAAGGCCGTAACTATTCGATCTGGTGGAGCAACGCCCTAGAGCGAAACCTAGGTTGCCCGGAACGTAGAAATGACCATACCTTTCACACTGGTTGCAATTATACCCGCTATACGATGGAAAGGCTGTTGTATTTATACTGTATTTTATGCTTCTGGCGTTGACTTCTTAGGCACTAACTAGAGGATCTGGTGGAGCACCGCCCTAGGGCAAAGCCTAGGTTGCCCGGAACGTACAAATGACGTTAGCTTTCATACTGGTTGTAATTATTCGTTTTATACGATGGAAAAATTGTTGTATCTATATTGTATTTTATGCTTCGGTCGTTGACTTCTAAGGCCCTAACTATTCGATGTGGTGGAGCAACGCCCTGGAGTGAAACCTAGATTGCACGGAACGTAGAAATGACCATCACCTTCACTCTGGTTGCAATTATTCCTGTTGTACGATGGAAAAACTGTTGTATTTTTATTGTATTTTATGCGTCGGGCGTTGACTTCTAAGGCCCTAACAATTGGATCAGGTGGTCCAACGCCCTAGACTGAAGCGTAGGTTGCCAGGAACGTAGAAATGACCATCACTTTCACACTGTTTGCAATTATTCCTGTTGTACGATGGAAAAACTGTTGTATTTATATTGTATTTTATGCTTCTGGCGTTGACTTTTAAGGCCCTAACTATTCGATGTGGTGGAGCAACGCCCTAGAGTGAAGCCTAAGTTGACGGGAGCGTAGAAATGACCATTACCTTCACACTGTTTGGAATTATTCCTGTTATACGATGGAAAACTGTTGGATTTTTATTGTATTTTATGCTTCTGGCGTTGACTTCTAAGGCCGTAGCTATTCGATGTGGTGGAGCAACGCCCTAGAGTGAAGCCTAGGTTGCACGAAACGTAGAAATGACCATAACTTTCACACTGGATGCAATTATCCGTTTTATACGATGGAAAAGCTGTTCTATTAATTTTGTATTTTATGCTTCGGGCGTTGACTTCTAAGGCCCTAACTATTCGATCTCGTGGAGCAACGCCCTAGAGTGAATCCTAGGTTGCCCGGAACGTAGAAATATCCATCACCTTCACTCTGGTTGCAATTATTCCTGTTGTACGATGGAAAAACTGTTGTATTTTTATTGTATTTTATGCGTCGGGCGTTGACTTCTAAGGCCCTAACTATTGGATCAGGTGGAGCAACGCCCTAGACTGAAGCGTCGGTTGCCAGGAACGTAGAAATGACCATCACTTTCACACTGTTTGCAATTATTCCTGTTATACGATGGAAGAACTGTTGTATTTAAACTGTATTTTATGCATCTGGCGTTGACATCTGAGGCCCTAACTATTCGATGTGGTGGAGCAACGCCCTGGAGTGAAGCCTAGGTTGCACGGAACGTAGAAATGACCATAACTTTCACACTGGTTGCAATTATTCGTTTTATACAATGGAATAGCTGTTCTATTAATTTTGTATTTTATGCTTCGGGCGTTGACTTCTAAGGCCCTGACTATTCGATCTGGTGGAGCAACGCCCTAGAGTGAAGCCTAGGTTCCCCAAAACGTAGAAATGACCATTACTTTCACACTGGTTGTTATTATTCGTATTATATGATGGAAATACAGTTGTATTTATTTTGTATTGGGTGCTTCTGGCGTTGACTTCTTAGGCCCTAACTATTGGATCTGGTGGACCAACGCCCAAGAGTGAAGCCTATGTTGCCCGGAACGTGGAAATGACCATACCTTTCACACTGGTTGCAACTACTCCTGTTATACGATGGAAAAACTGTTGTATTTATACTGTATTTGGTGCTTCTGGCGTTGACTTCTTAGGCCCTAACTATTGGATCTGGTGGACCAACGCCCTAGAGTGAAGCCTAGGTTGCCCGGAACGTGGAAATGTCAATCACTTTCACACTGGTTGCAATTATCCGCTTTATATGATGGAAGAACTTTTGTACTTATATCGTATTTTATGCTTCTGGCGTTGACTTCTTAGGCCCTAACTTTTCGATCTGGTGGAACGACGCCCTAGAGTGAGGCCTAGGTTTCCCGGAACGTAGAAATGACCATCGCTTTCACACTGGTAGCAATTGCTCGTCTTATACGATGGAAAAGCTGTTGTATTTATATTGTATTTTATGCTTCTGGCGTTGACTTTTAAGGCCGTAGCTATTCGATATGGTAGAGCAACGCCCTAGAGAGGAGCCTATGTTGCCCGGAACGTAGAAATGACCATATCTTTCACACTGGTTGCAATTATTCCTGTTATACGATGGATAAACTGTTGTATTTACATTGTATTTTATTCTTCTGGCGTTGACTTCTAAATCCCTAACTATGCGGTCTGGTGGAGCAACGACCTAGAGTGAAGCCTAGGTTGCCCGGAACGTAGAAATTTCCATCACCATCACTCTGGTTGCAATTACTCCTGTTATACGATGTAAAATCCGTTGCATCTTTGTTGTATTTTATGCTTCGGGCGCTGACGTCTAAGGCCCTAGCTATTCGATCTGTTGGAACAACGCCCTGGAGCGAAGCCTGGGTTGCCCGGAACGTAGAAATGACCATTACCTTCACAGTTGATGCAATTATTCCTGTTATACGATGGAAAAACTGTGGTACTTTTCTTCTATTTTAGGCTTCAGGCGTTTACTTCTAAGGCCGTAGCCATTCGATGTGGTGGAGCTACGCCCTAGAGTGAAACCGAGGTTGTCCGGAACGTAGAAATGTCCATTACTTTCACACTGTAAGTTATTATTCATTTCATACGATGGAAAAACTGATGTACTTATATTGTACTTAATTCTTCTGGCGTTGAATTCTAAGTCCCTAGCTATTCGATCTGGTGGAGCAACGCCCTAGAGTGGTGCCTAGGTTGCCCGGTACGTGGAAATGGCCATCGCTTTCACACTGGTTGCAATTATTCGTTTTTTTGCAATGGAAAAACTGTACTATTAATTTTGTATTTAATGCTTCGTGCGTTGACTTTTAAGGCCCTAACTATTCGATCTGGTGGAGCAACGCCCTAGAGTGAAGCCTAGGTAGCCCGGAACGTAGAATTGGCGACCACTTTCGCCCTGGTTGCAATTATTCGTTTTAGACCATGGAAAAACTATTGTATTTATTTTGTATTTTATGCCTCTGGCGTTGACTTCTTAGGCCCTAACTATTCGACCAGGTGGACCAACGCCCCAGAGTGAGGCCTAGGTCGCCCGGAACGTAGGAATGACCATCACTTTCAATCTGGTTGCAATTATTCCTGTTATACGATGGAAGAACTGTTGCATTTATATTTTATTTTATGCATCGGGGGTTGACTTGTAAGGCCCTAACTATTCGATCTGGTGGAGCACCGCCCTAGAGTCAAGCCTAGGTTGCCCGGAACGCTGAAATGACCATTACTTTCACACTGGTTGCAATTATTCATGCTATACGAAGGAAAACCTGTCGTATTTATACTGTATTTCAGGATTCTGGCGTTGACTTCTAAGGCCCTAACTATTCGATCAGGTGGTGCAACGCCCTAGAGTGAAGCCTAGATTGCGCGGAACGTAGAAATGACCATAACTTTCACACTGGTTGCAATTATTCGTTTTATACGATGGAAAAACTGTTGTGTTTATTTTGTATTTGGTGCTTCTGGCGTTGACTTCTTAGGCCCTAACTATTGGATCTGGTGGTCCAACGCCCTAGAGTGAAGCCTAGGTGGCCCGGAACGTGGATATGGCCATCACTTTCACACTGGTTGCAATTATTCCCGTTATACGATGGAATAACTCTTGTATTTTTATTTTATTTTGTGCTTCTGGCGTTGACTTCTAAGGTCCTAGCTATTCAATCTGGTGGAGCAACGCTCTAGAGTGAAGCCTAGGTTGCCCGGAGTGCAGAAATGACCATAACTTTCACACTGGTGGCAATTATTCCTGTTATACGATGGACAAACTGTTGGATTTTTAATGTACTTTATGCTTCTGGCGTTGACTTCTAAGGCCCTAAGTATTCGATCTGGTGGAGCAATGCCTCAGTGTTAAGTCTAGGATGCCCGGAACGCAAAAATGGCCGTTACTTTCACACTGGTTGCAATTACTCACTTTATACGATGGAAAAACGCTTGTACATATATCGTATTTTATGCTTCTGGCATTGACTTCTTAGGCCCTAACTCTTCGATCTGGTGGAGCAACGCCCTAGTGTGAAGCCTAGGTTTCCCGGAACGTAGAAATGACCATAACTATCAGACTGGTTGCAATTATTCGTTTTATACGATGGAAAGACTGTTGTATTTATATTGTATTTTATAGTTATGGCGTTGTCTTCTAGGGCCGAAGCTATTCGATGTGGTAGAGCAACGCCCTCGAGTGAAGCCTAGATTGCCCGGAACGTAGAAATGACCATAGCTTTCACACTGGTTGCAATTATTCCTGTTATACGATCGAAAAACTGTTGTATTTCTATTGTATTTTATGCTTCTGGCGTTGACTTCTTAGGCCCTAACTATTCTATCTGCTGGAGCAACGCCCTAGGGTGAGGCCTAGGTTGCCCGGAACGTAGAAATGACCATTACTTCCACACTGTTTGCAATTATTCATATTATACAGTGGAAAAACTGTTGTATTTATATGGCATTTTATGCTTCTGGCATTGACTTCTAATGCCCTAACTATTCGATGTGGTTGTGCAACGCCCTAGAGTGAAGCCTAGATTGCCCGGAACGTAGAAATGTCCATAACTTTCATACTGGTTGCAATTATTCCTGTTATACGATCGAAAAACTGTTGTATTTCTATTGTATTTTATGCTTCTGGCGTTGACTTCTTAGGCCCTAACTATTCTATCTGCTGGAGCAACGCCCTAGGGTGAGGCCTAGGTTGCCCGGAACGTAGAAATGACCATTACTTCCACACTGTTTGCAATTATTCATATTATACAGTGGAAAAACTGTTGTATTTATATGGCATTTTATGCTTCTGGCATTGACTTCTAATGCCCTAACTATTCGATGTGGTTGTGCAACGCCCTAGAGTGAAGCCTAGATTGCCCGGAACGTAGAAATGTCCATAACTTTCATACTGGTTGCAATTATTCGTTTTATACGATGGAAAAACTGTTGTATTTTTATTTTATTTTATGCTTCTAGCGTTGACTTCTAAGTCCCTAGCTATTCAATCTGGTGGAGCTACGCCCTAGAGGGAAGCCTAGGCTGCCCGGGACGTAGAAATGACCATCACCTTCACTCTGGTTGCAATTATTCTTGTTATACGATGGAAAAACTGTTGTATTTATTTTGTATTTTATGCCTCTGGCGTTGACTCCTAAGGCAGCAGCTATTCGATGTGGTGGAGCAACGCCCTAGGATGAAGCCTAGGTTGCCCGGAACGTAGAAATGACCATGTCTTTCACACTGGTTGCAATTATTCCTGTTATACGATGGAAAAACTGTTGTACTTATATTATATTTTATGCTTCAGGCGTTGACTTCTAAGGGCGTAGCTATTCGGTGTGGTGGAGAAACGCCCTAGAGTGAAGCCTAGGTTGCCCGGAACGTAGAAATGACCATTACTTCCACACTGTTTGCAATTATTCATATTATACAGTGGAAAAACTGTTGTATTTATATTGTATTTTATGCTTCTGACATTGACTCCTAAGGCCGCAGCTATTCGATGTGGTGGAGCAACGCCCTAGAGTGAAGCCTAGGTTGCCCGGAACGTAGAAATGACCATACCTTTCACACTGGTTGCAATTATTCCTGTAATACGATGGAAAAGCTGTTGTATTTGTATTGTATTTTATGCTTCGGGCGTTGGCTTCTAAGGCCCTAATTTTGGATCTGGTGGAGCAGCGCCCTAGGGTGAAGCCTAGATTGCCCGGCACGTAGAAATGACCATTACCTTTACGCTTGTTGCAATTTTTCCTGTTATACGATGAAAAAACTGCTGTATTTTTATTGCATTTTGTGCTCCGGGCGTTGACTTCTAAGGCTCTAGCTATTCGATCTGGTGGAGCAACGTCCTAGGGTGAAGCCTAGGCTGCCCGGAACGTAGAAATGACCATTACTTTGACACTGGTTGCAATTTTTCCTGTTATACGATGGAAAGACTGTTGTACTTATACTGTACATTATGCTTCTGGCGTTGACTTCTAAGGCCGTAACTATTCGATCTGGTGGAGCAACGCCCTAGAGCGAAACCTAGGTTGCCCGGAACGTAGAAATGACCATACCTTTCACACTGGTTGCAATTATACCCGCTATACGATGGAAAGGCTGTTGTATTTATACTGTATTTTATGCTTCTGGCGTTGACTTCTTAGGCACTAACTAGAGGATCTGGTGGAGCACCGCCCTAGGGCAAAGCCTAGGTTGCCCGGAACGTACAAATGACGTTAGCTTTCATACTGGTTGTAATTATTCGTTTTATACGATGGAAAAATTGTTGTATCTATATTCTATTTTATGCTTCGGTCGTTGACTTCTAAGGCCCTAACTATTCGATGTGGTGGAGCAACGCCCTGGAGTGAAACCTAGATTGCACGGAACGTAGAAATGACCATCACCTTCACTCTGGTTGCAATTATTCCTGTTGTACGATGGAAAAACTGTTGTATTTTTATTGTATTTTATGCGTCGGGCGTTGACTTCTAAGGCCCTAACAATTGGATCAGGTGGTCCAACGCCCTAGACTGAAGCGTAAGTTGCCAGGAACGTAGAAATGACCATCACTTTCACACTGTTTGCAATTATTCCTGTTGTACGATGGAAAAACTGTTGTATTTATATTGTATTTTATGCTTCTGGCGTTGACTTTTAAGGCCCTAACTATTCGATGTGGTGGAGCAACGCCCTAGAGTGAAGCCTAAGTTGACGGGAGCGTAGAAATGACCATTACCTTCACACTGTTTGGAATTATTCCTGTTATACGATGGAAAACTGTTGGATTTTTATTGTATTTTATGCGTCGGGCGTTGACTTCTAAGGCCCTAACTATTGGATCAGGTGGAGCAACGCCCTAGACTGAAGCGTCGGTTGCCAGGAACGTAGAAATGACCATCACTTTCACACTGTTTGCAATTATTCCTGTTATACGATGGAAGAACTGTTGTATTTAAACTGTATTTTATGCATCTGGCGTTGACATCTGAGGCCCTAACTATTCGATGTGGTGGAGCAACGCCCTGGAGTGAAGCCTAGGTTGCACGGAACGTAGAAATGACCATAACTTTCACACTGGTTGCAATTATTCGTTTTATACAATGGAATAGCTGTTCTATTAATTTTGTATTTTATGCTTCGGGCGTTGACTTCTAAGGCCCTGACTATTCGATCTGGTGGAGCAACGCCCTAGAGTGAAGCCTAGGTTCCCCAAAACGTAGAAATGACCATTACTTTCACACTGGTTGTTATTATTCGTATTATATGATGGAAATACAGTTGTATTTATTTTGTATTGGGTGCTTCTGGCGTTGACTTCTTAGGCCCTAACTATTGGATCTGGTGGACCAACGCCCAAGAGTGAAGCCTATGTTGCCCGGAACGTGGAAATGACCATACCTTTCACACTGGTTGCAACTACTCCTGTTATACGATGGAAAAACTGTTGTATTTATACTGTATTTGGTGCTTCTGGCGTTGACTTCTTAGGCCCTAACTATTGGATCTGGTGGACCAACGCCCTAGAGTGAAGCCTAGGTTGCCCGGAACGTGGAAATGTCCATCACTTTCACACTGGTTGCAATTATCCGCTTTATATGATGGAAGAACTTTTGTACTTATATCGTATTTTATGCTTCTGGCGTTGACTTCTTAGGCCCTAACTTTTCGATCTGGTGGAACGACGCCCTAGAGTGAGGCCTAGGTTTCCCGGAACGTAGAAATGACCATCGCTTTCACACTGGTAGCAATTGCTCGTCTTATACGATGGAAAAGCTGTTGTATTTATATTGTATTTTATGCTTCTGGCGTTGACTTTTAAGGCCGTAGCTATTCGATATGGTAGAGCAACGCCCTAGAGAGGAGCCTATGTTGCCCGGAACGTAGAAATGACCATATCTTTCACACTGGTTGCAATTATTCCTGTTATACGATGGATAAACTGTTGTATTTATATTGTATTTTATTCTTCTGGCGTTGACTTCTAAATCCCTAACTATGCGGTCTGGTGGAGCAACGACCTAGAGTGAAGCCTAGGTTGCCCGGAACGTAGAAATTTCCATCACCATCACTCTGGTTGCAATTACTCCTGTTATACGATGTAAAATCCGTTGCATCTTTGTTGTATTTTATGCTTCGGGCGCTGACGTCTAAGGCCCTAGCTATTCGATCTGTTGGAACAACGCCCTGGAGCGAAGCCTGGGTTGCCCGGAACGTAGAAATGACCATTACCTTCACAGTTGATGCAATTATTCCTGTTATACGATGGAAAAACTGTGGTACTTTTCTTCTATTTTAGGCTTCAGGCGTTTACTTCTAAGGCCGTAGCCATTCGATGTGGTGGAGCTACGCCCTAGAGTGAAACCGAGGTTGTCCGGAACGTAGAAATGTCCATTACTTTCACACTGTAAGTTATTATTCATTTCATACGATGGAAAAACTGATGTACTTATATTGTACTTAATTCTTCTGGCGTTGAATTCTAAGTCCCTAGCTATTCGATCTGGTGGAGCAACGCCCTAGAGTGGTGCCTAGGTTGCCCGGTACGTGGAAATGGCCATCGCTTTCACACTGGTTGCAATTATTCGTTTTTTTGCAATGGAAAAACTGTACTATTAATTTTGTATTTAATGCTTCGTGCGTTGACTTTTAAGGCCCTAACTATTCGATCTGGTGGAGCAACGCCCTAGAGTGAAGCCTAGGTAGCCCGGAACGTAGAATTGGCGACCACTTTCGCCCTGGTTGCAATTATTCGTTTTAGACCATGGAAAAACTATTGTATTTATTTTGTATTTTATGCCTCTGGCGTTGACTTCTTAGGCCCTAACTATTCGACCAGGTGGACCAACGCCCCAGAGTGAGGCCTAGGTCGCCCGGAACGTAGGAATGACCATCACTTTCAATCTGGTTGCAATTATTCCTGTTATACGATGGAAGAACTGTTGCATTTATATTTTATTTTATGCATCGGGGGTTGACTTCTAAGGCCCTAACTATTCGATCTGGTGGAGCACCGCCCTAGAGTCAAGCCTAGGTTGCCCGGAACGCTGAAATGACCATTACTTTCACACTGGTTGCAATTATTCATGCTATACGAAGGAAAACCTGTCGTATTTATACTGTATTTCAGGATTCTGGCGTTGACTTCTAAGGCCCTAACTATTCGATCAGGTGGTGCAACGCCCTAGAGTGAAGCCTAGATTGCGCGGAACGTAGAAATGACCATAACTTTCACACTGGTTGCAATTATTCGTTTTATACGATGGAAAAACTGTTGTGTTTATTTTGTATTTGGTGCTTCTGGCGTTGACTTCTTAGGCCCTAACTATTGGATCTGGTGGTCCAACGCCCTAGAGTGAAGCCTAGGTGGCCCGGAACGTGGATATGGCCATCACTTTCACACTGGTTGCAATTATTCCCGTTATACGATGGAATAACTCTTGTATTTTTATTTTATTTTGTGCTTCTGGCGTTGACTTCTAAGGTCCTAGCTATTCAATCTGGTGGAGCAACGCTCTAGAGTGAAGCCTAGGTTGCCCGGAGTGCAGAAATGACCATAACTTTCACACTGGTGGCAATTATTCCTGTTATACGATGGACAAACTGTTGGATTTTTAATGTACTTTATGCTTCTGGCGTTGACTTCTAAGGCCCTAAGTATTCGATCTGGTGGAGCAATGCCTCAGTGTTAAGTCTAGGATGCCCGGAACGCAAAAATGGCCGTTACTTTCACACTGGTTGCAATTACTCACTTTATACGATGGAAAAACGCTTGTACATATATCGTATTTTATGCTTCTGGCATTGACTTCTTAGGCCCTAACTCTTCGATCTGGTGGAGCAACGCCCTAGTGTGAAGCCTAGGTTTCCCGGAACGTAGAAATGACCATAACTATCAGACTGGTTGCAATTATTCGTTTTATACGATGGAAAGACTGTTGTATTTATATTGTATTTTATAGTTATGGCGTTGTCTTCTAGGGCCGAAGCTATTCGATGTGGTAGAGCAACGCCCTCGAGTGAAGCCTAGATTGCCCGGAACGTAGAAATGACCATAGCTTTCACACTGGTTGCAATTATTCCTGTTATACGATCGAAAAACTGTTGTATTTCTATTGTATTTTATGCTTCTGGCGTTGACTTCTTAGGCCCTAACTATTCTATCTGCTGGAGCAACGCCCTAGGCTGAGGCCTAGGTTGCCCGGAACGTAGAAATGACCATTACTTCCACACTGTTTGCAATTATTCATATTATACAGTGGAAAAACTGTTGTATTTATATGGCATTTTATGCTTCTGGCATTGACTTCTAATGCCCTAACTATTCGATGTGGTTGTGCAACGCCCTAGAGTGAAGCCTAGATTGCCCGGAACGTAGAAATGTCCATAACTTTCATACTGGTTGCAATTATTCCTGTTATACGATCGAAAAACTGTTGTATTTCTATTGTATTTTATGCTTCTGGCGTTGACTTCTTAGGCCCTAACTATTCTATCTGCTGGAGCAACGCCCTAGGGTGAGGCCTAGGTTGCCCGGAACGTAGAAATGACCATTACTTCCACACTGTTTGCAATTATTCATATTATACAGTGTAAAAACTGTTGTATTTATATGGCATTTTATGCTTCTGGCATTGACTTCTAATGCCCTAACTATTCGATGTGGTTGTGCAACGCCCTAGAGTGAAGCCTAGATTGCCCGCAACGTAGAAATGTCCATAACTTTCATACTGGTTGCAATTATTCGTTTTATACGATGGAAAAACTGTTGTATTTTTATTTTATTTTATGCTTCTAGCGTTGACTTCTAAGTCCCTAGCTATTCAATCTGGTGGAGCTACGCCCTAGAGGGAAGCCTAGGCTGCCCGGGACGTAGAAATGACCATCACCTTCACTCTGGTTGCAATTATTCTTGTTATACGATGGAAAAACTGTTGTATTTATTTTGTATTTTATGCCTCTGGCGTTGACTCCTAAGGCAGCAGCTATTCGATGTGGTGGAGCAACGCCCTAGGATGAAGCCTAGGTTGCCCGGAACGTAGAAATGACCATGTCTTTCACACTGGTTGCAATTATTCCTGTTATACGATGGAAAAACTGTTGTACTTATATTATATTTTATGCTTCAGGCGTTGACTTCTAAGGGCGTAGCTATTCGGTGTGGTGGAGAAACGCCCTAGAGTGAAGCCTAGGTTGCCCGGAACGTAGAAATGACCATTACTTCCACACTGTTTGCAATTATTCATATTATACAGTGGAAAAACTGTTGTATTTATATTGTATTTTATGCTTCTGACATTGACTCCTAAGGCCGCAGCTATTCGATGTGGTGGAGCAACGCCCTAGAGTGAAGCCTAGGTTGCCCGGAACGTAGAAATGACCATACCTTTCACACTGGTTGCAATTATTCCTGTAATACGATGGAAAAGCTGTTGTATTTGTATTGTATTTTATGCTTCTGGCGTAGACTTCTTAGGCCCTAACTATTCGATCTGGTGGAACGACGCCCTAGAGTGAAGCCTAGGTTGCCCGTATCGTAGAAATGACCATATATTTCACACTGTTTGCAATTATTCCTGTTATACAAGGGAAAAACTGTTGTATTTATATTGTATTTTATGCTTCTGGCGTTGACTTCTTAGGCCCTAACTATTCGATGTAGTGGAGCAACGCCCTAGAGTGAAGCCTAGGTTGCCCGGAACGTAGAAATGACCATAGCTTTCACACTGGTTGCAATTATTCCTGTTATACAAGGGAAAAACTGTTGTATTTATATTGTATTTTATGCTCCTGGCGTTGACTTCTTAGGCCCTAACTATTCGATCTGGTGGAGCATGGCCCTAGAGTGAAGCCTAGGTTGCCCGGAATTTAGAAATGACCATCACTTTCACACTGGTTGCGATTATTCTTGTTATACGATGGAAAACTGTTGTATTTATTTCGTATTTTATTCCTCTGGCGTTGACTCCTAAGGCCGTAGCTATTCGATGTGGTGGAGCAACGCCATAGAGTGAAGCCTAGGTTGCCCGGAATGTAGAAATAACCATGTCTTTCACACTGGTTGCAATTATTCCTGTTATACGATGGAAAAACTGTTGTATAACATTTATATTATATTGTATGCTTCAGACGTTGACTTCTAAGGCCGTAGCTATTCGTTGTGGTTGAGAAATGCCCTAGAGTGAAGCCTAGGTTGCTCGGAAAGTAGAAATGACCATTACCTCCACACTGTTTGCAATTATTCATTTTATACAATGGAAAAACTGTTTTATCTATATTGTGTTTTATGCTTCTGGCGTTGACTTCTAAGGCCGCACCTATTCGATGTGGTGGAGAAACGCCCTAGAGTGAAGCCTAGATTGCCCGGAAAGTAGAAATGACCATACCTTTCACACTGGTTGGAATTATTCCTGTTATACGATGGAAAAGCTGTTGTATTTGTAATGTATTTTATGCTTCTGGCGTAGACTTCTTAGGCCATAACTATTCGATCTGGTGGATCGACGCCCTAGTGTGCAGCCTAGGTTGCCCGTATCGTAGAAATGACCATATCTTTCACACTGGTTGCAATTATTCCTGTTAGACGATGATAAAACTGTTGTATTTCTATTGTATTTTATGCTTCTGGAGTTGACTTGTTAGGCCCTAACTATTCGATCTGGTGGAGCAACGCCCTAGAGAGAAGCCTAGATTGCCCGGAACGTAGAAATGACCATAACTATCAGACTGGTTGCAACTATTCGTTTTATACGATGGTAAAACTGTTGTATTTATATTGTATTTTATGCTTCTGGCGTTGACTTCTTAGGCCCTAACAATTCGATCTGGTGGAGCAACGCCCTAGAGTGATGCCTAGCTTGCCCGGAACGTAGAAATGACCATTACTTCCACACAGTTTGCAATTATTCATATTACACAGTGGAAAAACTGTTGTATTTATATTGTATTTTATGCTTCTGGCATTGACTTCTAAGGCCCTAACTATTCGATGTGGTGGAGCAACGCCCTAGAGTGAAGCCTAGATTGCCCGGAACGTAGAAATGACCATTACTTCCACACTGTTTGCAATTATTCTTATTATACAGTGGAAAAACTGTTGTATTTATATTGTATTTTATGCTTCTGACATTGACTTCTAAGGCCCTAACTATTCGATGTGGTGGAGCAACGCCCTAGAGTGAAACCTCGGTTGCCCGGAACGTAGAAATGACCATAGCTTTAACACTGGTTGCAATTATTTCTGTTATACAAGGGAAAAACTGTTGTATTTATATTGTATTTTATGCTTCTGGCGTTGACTTCTTAGGCCCTAACTATTCGATGTAGTGGAGCAACGCCCTAGAGTGAAGCCTAGGTTGCCCGGAACGTAGAAATGACCATAGCTTTCACACTGGTTGCAATTATTCCTGTTATACAAGGGAAAAACTGTTGTATTTATATTGTATTTTATGCTTCTGGCGTTGACTTCTTAGGCCCTAACTATTCGATGTGGTGGATCGACGCCCTAGTGTGCAGCCTAGGTTGCCCGTATCGTAGAAATGACCATATCTTTCACACTGGTTGCAAGTATTCCTGTTATACGATGGTAAAACTGTTGTATTTATATTGTATTTTATGCTTCAGGCGTTGACTTCTTAGGCCCTAACTATTCGCTCTGGTGGGACAACGCCCTAGAGTGATGACTAGGTCGCCCGGATCGTAGAAATGACCATTACTTGCACACTGGATGCAATTATTCGTTTTATACGATGGAAAAACTGTTGTATTTATTTTGTATTTGGTGCCCCTGGCGTTGACTTCTTAGGCCCTAACTATTGGATCTGGTGGACCAACGCCCTAGAGTGAATACTAGGTTGCCCGGAACGTAGAAATGACCATTACTTCCACACTGTTTGCAATTATTCATATTATACAGTGGAAAAACTGTTGTATTTATATTGTATTTTATGCTTCTGGCATTGACTTCTAAGGCCCTAACTATTCGATGTGGTGGAGCAACGCCCTAGAGTGAAGCCTAGATTGCCCGGAACGTAGAAATGACCATTACTTCCACACTGTTTGCAATTATTCTTATTATACAGTGGAAAAACTGTTGTATTTATATTGTATTTTATGCTTCTGACATTGACTTCTAAGGCCCTAACTATTCGGTGTGGTGGAGCAACGCCCTAGAGTGAAACCTCGGTTGCCCGGAACGTAGAAATGACCATAGCTTTAACACTGGTTGCAATTATTTCTGTTATACAAGGGAAAAACTGTTGTATTTATATTGTATTTTATGCTTCTGGCGTTGACTTCTTAGGCCCTAACTATTCGATGTAGTGGAGCAACGCCCTAGAGTGAAGCCTAGGTTGCCCGGAACGTAGGAATGACCATAGCTTTCACACTGGTTGCAATTATTCCTGTTATACAAGGGAAAAACTGTTGTATTTATATTGTATTTTATGCTTCTGGCGTTGACTTCTTAGGCCCTAACTATTCGATCTGGTGGATCATGGCCCTAGAGTGAAGCCTAGGTTGCCCGGAATTTAGAAATGTCCATCACTTTCACACTGGTTGCAATTATTCTTGTTATACGATGGAAGACTGTTGTACTTATTTTGTATTTTATGCCTCTGGCGTTGATTCCTATGGCCGTAGCTATTCGATGTGGTGGAGCAACGCCCTATAGTGAAGCCTAGTTTGCCCGGAATGTAGAAATAACCATGTCTTTCACACTGGTTGCAATTATTCCTGTTATACGATGGAAAACTGTTGTATAACTTTTATATTATATTGTATGCTTCAGACGTTGACTTCTAAGGCCGTAGCTATTCGATGTGGTTGAGAAACGCCCTAGAGTGAAGCCTAGGTTGCTCGGAAAGTAGAAATGACCATTACCTCCACACTGTTTGCAATTATTCATTTTATACAATGGAAAAACTGTTTTATCTATATTGTGTTTTATGCTTCTGCCGTTGACTTCTAAGGCCGCAGCTATTCGATGTGGTGGAGAAACGCCCTAGAGTGAAGCCTAGATTTCCCGGAAAGTAGAAATGACCATACCTTTCACACTGGTTGCAATTATTCCTGTTATACGATGGAAAAGCTGTTGTATTTGTATTGTATTTTATGCTTCTGGCGTAGACTTCTTGGGCCCTAACTATTCGATCTGGTGGATCGACGCCCTAGTGTGCAGCCTAGGTTGCCCGTATCGTAGAAATGACCATAACTTTCACAATGGTTGCAATTATTCCTGTTAGACGATGGTAAAACTGTTGTATTTCTATTGTATTTTATGCTTCTGGAGTTGACTTGTTAGGCCCTAACTATTCGATCTGGTGGAGCAACGCCCTAGAGAGAAGCCTAGATTGCCCGGAACGTAGAAATGACCATAACTGTCAGACTGGTTGCAATTATTCGTTTTATACGATGGAAAGGCTGTTGTACATATATCGTATTTTATGCTTCTGGCGTTGACTTCTTAGGCCCTAGCTATTCGATCTAGAGGACCAACGCCGTAGGGTGAAGCCTAGGTTGCCCTGAACGTAGAGATAACCATAACTTTCATACTGGTTGCAATTATTCGTTTTATACAATGGAAAAACTGTTGTATTTATATTGTATTTTATGCTTCAGGCGTTGACTTCTTAGGCACTAACTATTCGCTCTGGTGGGACAACGCCCTAGAGTGATGCCTAGGTCGCCCGGATCGTAGGAATGACCATTACTTGCACACTGGATGCAATAATTCGTTTTATACGATGGAAAAACTGTTGTTTTTATTTTGTATTTGGTACCCCTGGCGTTGACTTCTTAGGCCCTAACTATTGGATCTGGTGGACCAACGCCCTAGAGTGAAGCCTAGGTTGCCCGGAACGTAGAAATGACCATTACTTCCACACTGTTTGCAATTATTCATATTATACCGTGGAAAAACAGTTGTATTTATATTGTATTTTATGCTTCTGGCATTGACTTGTAAGGCCCTAACTATTCGATGCGGTGGAGCAACGCCCTAGAGTGACGCCTAGGTTGCACGGAACGTAGAAATGACCATAGCTTTCACACTGGTTGCAATTATTTCTGTTATACAAGGGAAAAACTGTTGTATTTATATTGTATTTTATGCTTCTGGCGTTGACTTCTTAGGCCCTAACTATTCGATGTAGTGGAGCAACGCCCTAGAGTGAAGCCTAGGTTGCCCGGAACGTAGAAATGACCATAGCTTTCACACTGGCTGCAATTATTCCTGTTATACAAGGGAAAAACTGTTGTATTTATATTGTATTTTATGCTTCTGGCGTTGACTTCTTAGGCCCTAACTATTCGATCTGGTGGAGCATGGCCCTAGAGTGAAGCCTAGGTTGCCCGGAATTTAGAAATGACCATCACTTTCACACTGGTTGCAATTATTCTTGTTATACGATGGAAGACTGTTGTATTTATTTTGTATTTCATGCCTCTGGCGTTGACTCCTATGGCCGTAGCTATTCGATGTGGTGGAGCAACGCCCTATAGTGAAGCCTAGTTTGCCCGGAATGTAGAAATAACCATGTCTTTCACACTGGTTGCAAGTATTCCTGTTATACGATGGTAAAACTGTTGTATTTCTATTGTATTTTATGCTTCTGGAGTTGACTTGTTAGGCCCTAACTATTCGATCTGGTGGAGCAACGCCCTAGAGAGAAGCCTAGATTGCCCGGAACGTAGAAATGACCATAACTATCAGACTGGTTGCAATTATTCGTTTTATACGATGGAAAGGCTGTTGTACATATATCGTATTTTATGCTTCTGGCGTTGACTTCTTAGGCCCTAACTATTCGATCTAGAGGTGCAACGCCTAGGGTGAAGCCTAGATTGCCCTGAACGTAGAAATAACCATAACTTTCATACTGGTTGCAATTATTCGTTTTATACAATGGAAAAACTGTTGTATTTATATTGTATTTTATGCTTCAGGCGTTGACTTCTTAGGCCCTAACTATTCGCTCTGGTGGGACAACGCCCTAGAGTGATGACTAGGTCGTCCGGATCGTAGAAATGACCATTACTTGCACACTGGATGCAATTATTCGTTTTATACGATGGAAAAACTGTTGTATTTATTTTGTATTTGGTGCCCCTGGCGTTGACTTCTTAGGCCCTAACTATTGGATCTGGTGGACCAACGCCCTAGAGTGAAGACTAGGTTGCCCGGAACGTAGAAATGACCATTACTTCCACACTGTTTGCAATTATTCATATTATACAGTGGAAAAACTGTTGTATTTATATTGTATTTTATGCTTCTGGCATTGACTTCTAAGGCCCTAACTATTCGATGTGGTGGAGCAACGCCCTAGAGTGAAGCCTAGGTTGCCCGGAACGTAGAAATGACCATAGCTTTCGCACTGGTTGCAATTATTTCTGTTATACAAGGGAAAAACTGTTGTATTTATATTGTATTTTATGCTTCTGGCGTCGACTTCTAAGGCCGTAGCTATTCGATGTGGTGGAAAAACGCCCTAGAGTGAAGCCTAGGTTGCCCGGAACGTAGAAATGACCATAACTATCAGACTGGTTGCAATTATTCGTTTTATACGATGGTAAAACTGTTGTATTTATATTGTATTTTATGCTTCTGGCATTGACTTCTAAGGCCCTAACTATTCGATGTGGTGGAGCAACGCCCTAGAGTGAAGCCTAGGTTGCCCGGAACGTAGAACTAGCCGTAGCTTTCACACTGGTTGCAATTATTTCTGTTATACAAGGGAAAAGCTGTTTTATTTATATTGTATTTTATGCTTCTGGCGTTGACTTCTTAGGCCCTAACAATTCGATCTGGTGGAGCAACGCCCTAGAGTGTAGCCTAGATTGCCCGGAACGTAGAAATGACCATTACTTCCACACTGTTTGCAATTATTCATATTATACAGTGGAAAAACTGTTGTATTTATATTGTATTTTATGCTTCTGAAATTGACTTCTAAGGCCCTAACTATTCGATGTGGTGGAGCAACGCCCTAGAGTGAAACCTCGGTTGCCCGGAACGTAGAAATGACCATAGCTTTAACACTGGTTGCAATTATTTCTGTTATACAAGGGAAAAACTGTTGTATTTATATTGTATTTTATGCTTCTGGCGTTGACTTCTTAGGCCCTAACTATTCGATGTAGTGGAGCAACGCCCTAGAGTGAAGCCTAGGTTGCCCGGAACGTAGAAATGACCATAGCTTTCACACTGGTTGCAATTATTCCTGTTATACAAGGGAAAAACTGTTGTATTTATATTGTATTTTATGCTTCTGGCGTTGACTTCTTAGGCCCTAACTATTCGATCTGGTGGAGCATGGCCCTAGAGTGAAGCCTAGGTTGCCCGGAATTTAGAAATGACCATCACTTTCACACTGGTTGCAATTATTCTTGTTATACGATGGAAGACTGTTGTATTTATTTTGTATTTCATGCCTCTGGCGTTGACTCCTATGGCCGTAGCTATTCGATGTGGTGGAGCAACGCCCTATAGTGAAGCCTAGTTTGCCCGGAATGTAGAAATAACCATGTCTTTCACACTGGTTGCAATTATTCCTGTTATACGATGGAAAAACTGTTGTATAACTTTTATATTATATTGTATGCTTCAGACGTTGACTTCTAAGGCCGTAGCTATTCGATGTGGTTGAGAAACGCCCTAGAGTGAAGCCTAGGTTGCTCGGAAAGTAGAAATGACCATTACCTCCACACTGTTTGCAATTATTCATTTTATACAATGGAAAAACTGTTTTATCTATATTGTGTTTTATGCTTCTGGCGTTGACTTCTAAGGCCGCAGCTATTCGATGTGGTGGAGAAACGCCCTAGAGTGAAGCCTAGATTGCCCGGAAAGTAGAAATGACCATACCTTTCACACTGGTTGCAATTATTCCTGTTATACGATGGAAAAGCTGTTGTATTTGTATTGTATTTTATGCTTCTGGCGTAGACTTCTTAGGCCCTAACTATTCGATCTGGTGGATCGACGCCCTAGTGTGCAGCCTAGGTTGCCCGTATCGTAGAAATGACCATAACTTTCACACTGGTTGCAATTATTCCTGTTAGACGATGGTAAAACTGTTGTATTTCTATTGTATTTTATGCTTCTGGAGTTGACTTGTTAGGCCCTAACTATTCGATCTGGTGGAGCAACGCCCTAGAGAGAAGCCTAGATTGCCCGGAACGTAGAAATGACCATAACTATCAGACTGGTTGCAATTATTCGTTTTATACGATGGAAAGGCTGTTGTACATATATCGTATTTTATGCTTCTGGCGTTGACTTCTTAGGCCCTAGCTATTCGATCTAGAGGACCAACGCCGTAGGGTGAAGCCTAGGTTGCCCTGAACGTAGAGATAACCATAACTTTCATACTGGTTGCAATTATTCGTTTTATACAATGGCAAAACTGTTGTATTTATATTGTATTTTATGCTTCAGGCGTTGATTTCTTAGGCCCTAACTATTCGCTCTGGTGGGACAACGCCCTAGAGTGATGCCTAGGTCGCCAGGATCGTAGGAATGACCATTACTTGCACACTGGATGCAATTATTCGTTTTATACGATGGAAAAACTGTTGTATTTATATTGTATTTTATGCCTCTGGCGTTGACTCCTAAGGCCGTAGCTATTCGATGTGGTGGAGCAACGCCCTAGAGTGAAGCCTAGGTTGCCCGGAACGTAGAAATGACCATTACTTCCACACTGTTTGCAATTATTCATATTATACAGTGGAAAAACTGTTGTGTTTATATGGCATTTTATGCTTCTGGCATTGACTTCTAATGCCCTAACTATTCGATGTGGTGGAGCAACGCCCTAGAGTGAAGCCTACGTTTCCCGGAACGTATAAATGACCATAGCTTTCACACTGGTTGCAATTATTCCTGTTATACAAGGGAAAAACTGTTGTATTTATATTGTATTTTATGCTTCTGGCATTGACTTCTAATGCCCTAACTATTCGATGTGGTGGAGCAACGCCCTAGAGTGAAGCCTACGTTTCCCGGAACGTATAAATGACCATAGCTTTCACACTGGTTGCAATTATTCCTGTTATACAAGGGAAAAACTGTTGTATTTATATTGTATTTTATGCTTCTGGCGCTGACTTCTTAGGCCCTAACTATACGATCTGGTGGAGCAACGCCCTAGAGAGAAGCCTAGGTTGCCCGGAATGTAGAAATGACCATCACTTTCACAATGGTTGCAATTATTCTTGTTATACGATGGAAAAACTGTTGTATTTATTTTGTATTTTATGCCTCTGGCGTTGACTCCTAAGGCCGTAGCTATTCGATGTGGTGGAGCAACGCCCTAGAGTGAAGCCTAGGTTGCCCGGAACGTAGAAATGAGCATAACTTTCATACTGGTTGCAATTATTCGTTTTATACCGTGGAAAAACTGTTGTATTTATATTGTATTTTATGCGTCTGGAGTTGTTTTCTAAGGTCCTAACTATTCGGCCTGGTGGACCAACGCCCTAGAGTGAAGCCTAGGTTGCACGGAACGTAGAAATTCCCATTACTTTCACACTGGTTGCAATTATTCCTGTTATACGATGGAATAACTCTTGTATTTTTATTTTATTTT
This sequence comes from Calliopsis andreniformis, assembly GCF_051401765.1. Taxonomy (NCBI): domain Eukaryota; kingdom Metazoa; phylum Arthropoda; class Insecta; order Hymenoptera; family Andrenidae; genus Calliopsis; species Calliopsis andreniformis. The sequence continues at coordinate 13,286,112 of NW_027480422.1, read as the reverse complement.
GTGCTTCTGGCGTTGACTTCTAAGGTCCTAGCTATTCAATCTGGTGGAGCAACGCTCTAGAGTGAAGCCTAGGTTGCACGGAACTTAGAAATGACCATCACCTTCTCTCTGGTTGCAATTATTCCTGTTATACGACGGAAAAACTGTGGTATTTATATTGTATTTTATGCTTCTGGCGTAGGTTTCTTAGGCCCTAACTATTCGATCTAGCGGAACCACGCCCTAGACTGAAGCCTAGGTTTCCCGGAACGTAGAAATGACCATCACTTTCACACTGGTTGCAATTATTCCTGTTATACCATGGAAAAACTGTTGTATTTATATTCTTTTTTATAGTTATGGCGTTGACTCCTAAGGCCGTAGCTATTCGATGTGGTGGAGCAACGCCCTAGAGTGAAGCCTAGGTTGCCCGGAATGTAGAAATGGCCATGTCTTTCACACTGGTTGCAATTATTCCTGTTATACGATGGAAAAACTGTTGTATTATTTTTATATTATATTGTATGCTTCAGACGTTGACTTCTAAGGCCGTAGCTATTCGATGTGGTTGAGAAACGCCCTAGAGTGAAGCCTAGGTTGCTCGCAAAGTAGAAATGACCATTACCTCCACACTGTTTGCAATTATTCGTTTTATACAGTGGAAAAACTGTTTTATCTATATTGTGTTTTATGCTTCTGGCGTTGACTTCTAAGGCCGCAGTTATTCGATGTGGTGGAGAAACGCCCTAGAGTGAAGCCTAGATTGCCCGGAAAGTAGAAATGACCATACCCTTCACACTGGTTGCAATTATTCCTGTTATACGACGGAAAAGCTGTTGTATTTGTATTGTATTTTATGCTTCTGGCGTAGACTTCTTAGGCCCTAACTATTCGATGTGGTGGATCGACGCCCTAGTGTGCAGCCTAGATTGCCCGGAACGTAGAAATGACCATAACTATCAGACTGGTTGCAATTATTCGTTTTATACGATGGAAAGGCTGTTGTACATATATCGTATTTTATGCTTCTGGCGTTGACTTCTTAGGCCCTAACTATTCGATCTAGAGGTGCAACGCCTAGGGTGAAGCCTAGATTGCCCTGAACGTAGAGATAACCATAACTTTCATACTGGTTGCAATTATTCGTTTTATACAATGGAAAAACTGTTGTATTTATATTGTATTTTATGCTTCAGGCGTTGATTTCTTAGGCCCTAACTATTCGCTCTGGTGGGACAACGCCCTAGAGTGATGACTAGGTCGCCCGGATCGTAGAAATGACCATTACTTGCACACTGGATGCAATTATTCGTTTTATACGATGGAAAAACTGTTGTATTTATATTGTATTTTATGCTTCTGACATTGACTTCTAAGGCCCTAACTATTCGATGTGGTGGAGCAACGCCCTAGAGTGAAACCTCGGTTGCCCGGAACGTAGAAATGACCATAGCTTTAACACTGGTTGCAATTATTTCTGTTATACAAGGGAAAAACTGTTGTATTTATATTGTATTTTATGCTTCTGGCGTTGACTTCTTAGGCCCTAACTATTCGATGTAGTGGAGCAACGCCCTAGAGTGAAGCCTAGGTTGCCCGGAACGTAGAAATGACCATAGCTTTCACACTGGTTGCAATTATTCCTGTTATACAAGGGAAAAACTGTTGTATTTATATTGTATTTTATGCTTCTGGCGTTGACTTCTTAGGCCCTAACTATTCGACGTGGTGGAGCAACGCCCTATAGTGAAGCCTAGTTTGCCCGGAATGTAGAAATAACCATGTCTTTCACACTGGTTGCAATTATTCCTGTTATACGATGGAAAAACTGTTGTATAACTTTTATATTATATTGTATGCTTCAGACGTTGACTTCTTAGGCCGTAACTATTCGATGTGGTTGAGAAACGCCCTAGAGTGAAGCCTAGGTTGCTCGGAAAGTAGAAATGACCATTACCTCCACACTGTTTGCAATTATTCATTTTATACAATGGAAAAACTGTTTTATCTATATTGTGTTTCATGCTTCTGGCGTTGACTTCTAAGGCCGCAGCTATTCGATGTGGTGGAGAAACGCCCTAGAGTGAAGCCTAGATTGCCCGGAAAGTAGAAATGACCATACCTTTCACACTGGTTGCAATTATTCCTGTTATACGATGGAAAAGATGTTGTATTTGTATTGTATTTTATGCTTCTGGCGTAGACTTCTTAGGCCCAAACTATTCGATCTGGTGGATCGACGCCCTAGTGTGCAGCCTAGGTTGCCCGTATCGTAGAAATGACCATAACTTTCACACTGGTTGCAATTATTCGTTTTATACGATGGAAAGGCTGTTGTACATATATCGTATTTTATGCTTCTGGCGTTGACTTCTTAGGCCCTAACTATTCGATTTAGAGGTGCAACGCCTAGGGTGAAGCCTAGATTGCCCTGAACGTAGAGATAACCATAACTTTCATACTGGTTGCAATTATTCGTTTTATACAATGGAAAAACTGTTGTATTTATATTGTATTTTATGCTTCAGGCGTTGATTTCTTAGGCCCTAACTATTCGCTCTGGTGGGACAACGCCCTAGAGTGATGACTAGGTCGCCCGGATCGTAGAAATGACCATTACTTGCACACTGGATGCAATTATTCGTTTTATACGATGGAAAAACTGTTGTATTTATATTGTATTTTATGCTTCTGACATTGACTTCTAAGGCCCTAACTATTCGATGTGGTGGAGCAACGCCCTAGAGTGAAACCTCGGTTGCCCGGAACGTAGAAATGACCATAGCTTTAACACTGGTTGCAATTATTTCTGTTATACAAGGGAAAAACTGTTGTATTTATATTGTATTTTATGCTTCTGGCGTTGACTTCTTAGGCCCTAACTATTCGATGTAGTGGAGCAACGCCCTAGAGTGAAGCCTAGGTTGCCCGGAACGTAGAAATGACCATAGCTTTCACACTGGTTGCAATTATTCCTGTTATACAAGGGAAAAACTGTTGTATTTATATTGTATTTTATGCTTCTGGCGTTGACTTCTTAGGCCCTAACTATTCGACGTGGTGGAGCAACGCCCTATAGTGAAGCCTAGTTTGCCCGGAATGTAGAAATAACCATGTCTTTCACACTGGTTGCAATTATTCCTGTTATACGATGGAAAAACTGTTGTATAACTTTTATATTATATTGTATGCTTCAGACGTTGACTTCTTAGGCCGTAACTATTCGATGTGGTTGAGAAACGCCCTAGAGTGAAGCCTAGGTTGCTCGGAAAGTAGAAATGACCATTACCTCCACACTGTTTGCAATTATTCATTTTATACAATGGAAAAACTGTTTTATCTATATTGTGTTTCATGCTTCTGGCGTTGACTTCTAAGGCCGCAGCTATTCGATGTGGTGGAGAAACGCCCTAGAGTGAAGCCTAGATTGCCCGGAAAGTAGAAATGACCATACCTTTCACACTGGTTGCAATTATTCCTGTTATACGATGGAAAAGATGTTGTATTTGTATTGTATTTTATGCTTCTGGCGTAGACTTCTTAGGCCCAAACTATTCGATCTGGTGGATCGACGCCCTAGTGTGCAGCCTAGGTTGCCCGTATCGTAGAAATGACCATAACTTTCACACTGGTTGCAATTATTCGTTTTATACGATGGAAAGGCTGTTGTACATATATCGTATTTTATGCTTCTGGCGTTGACTTCTTAGGCCCTAACTATTCGATCTAGAGGTGCAACGCCTAGGGTGAAGCCTAGATTGCCCTGAACGTAGAGATAACCATAACTTTCATACTGGTTGCAATTATTCGTTTTATACAATGGAAAAACTGTTGTATTTATATTGTATTTTATGCTTCAGGCGTTGATTTCTTAGGCCCTAACTATTCGCTCTGGTGGGACAACGCCCTAGAGTGATGACTAGGTCGCCCGGATCGTAGAAATGACCATTACTTGCACACTGGATGCAATTATTCGTTTTATACGATGGAAAAACTGTTGTATTTATATTGTATTTTATGCTTCTGACATTGACTTCTAAGGCCCTAACTATTCGATGTGGTGGAGCAACGCCCTAGAGTGAAACCTCGGTTGCCCGGAACGTAGAAATGACCATAGCTTTAACACTGGTTGCAATTATTTCTGTTATACAAGGGAAAAACTGTTGTATTTATATTGTATTTTATGCTTCTGGCGTTGACTTCTTAGGCCCTAACTATTCGATGTAGTGGAGCAACGCCCTAGAGTGAAGCCTAGGTTGCCCGGAACGTAGAAATGACCATAGCTTTCACACTGGTTGCAATTATTCCTGTTATACAAGGGAAAAACTGTTGTATTTATATTGTATTTTATGCTTCTGGCGTTGACTTCTTAGGCCCTAACTATTCGACGTGGTGGAGCAACGCCCTATAGTGAAGCCTAGTTTGCCCGGAATGTAGAAATAACCATGTCTTTCACACTGGTTGCAATTATTCCTGTTATACGATGGAAAAACTGTTGTATAACTTTTATATTATATTGTATGCTTCAGACGTTGACTTCTTAGGCCGTAACTATTCGATGTGGTTGAGAAACGCCCTAGAGTGAAGCCTAGGTTGCTCGGAAAGTAGAAATGACCATTACCTCCACACTGTTTGCAATTATTCATTTTATACAATGGAAAAACTGTTTTATCTATATTGTGTTTCATGCTTCTGGCGTTGACTTCTAAGGCCGCAGCTATTCGATGTGGTGGAGAAACGCCCTAGAGTGAAGCCTAGATTGCCCGGAAAGTAGAAATGACCATACCTTTCACACTGGTTGCAATTATTCCTGTTATACGATGGAAAAGATGTTGTATTTGTATTGTATTTTATGCTTCTGGCGTAGACTTCTTAGGCCCTAACTATTCGATCTGGTGGATCGACGCCCTAGTGTGCAGCCTAGGTTGCCCGTATCGTAGAAATGACCATAACTTTCACACTGGTTGCAATTATTCCTGTTAGACGATGGTAAAACTGTTGTATTTCTATTGTATTTTATGCTTCTGGAGTTGACTTGTTAGGCCCTAACTATTCGATCTGGTGGAGCAACGCCCTAGAGAGAAGCCTAGATTGCCCGGAACGTAGAAATGACCATAACTATCAGACTGGTTGCAATTATTCGTTTTATACGATGGAAAGGCTGTTGTACATATATCGTATTTTATGCTTCTGGCGTTGACTTCTTAGGCCCTAGCTATTCGATCTAGAGGACCAACGCCGTAGGGTGAAGCCTAGGTTGCCCTGAACGTAGAGATAACCATAACTTTCATACTGGTTGCAATTATTCGTTTTATACAATGGCAAAGCAGTTGTATTTATATTGTATTTTATTCTTCTGGCGTTGACTTCTTAGGTCATAACTATTCGATCTGGTGGAGCAATGCCCTAGAGTGAACCCTAGGTTTCCCGGAATGTAGAAATGACCATCACTCTCACACTGGTTGCAATTATTCTTGTTATACGATGGAAAAACTGTTGTATTTATTTTGTATTTTATGCCTCTGGCGTTGACTCCTAAGGCCGTAGCTATTCGATGTGGTGGAGCAACGCCCTAGAGTGAAGCCTAGGTTGCCCGGAACGTAGAAATGACCATTACTTCCACACTGTTTGCAATTATTCATATTATACAGTGGAAAAACTGTTGTATTTATGTGGCATTTTATGCTTCTGGCATTGACTTCTAATGCCCTAACTATTCGATGTGGTGGAGCAACGCCCTAGAGTGAAGCCTACGTTTCCCGGAACGTATAAATGACCATAGCTTTCACACTGGTTGCAATTATTCCTGTTATACAAGGGAAAAACTGTTGTATTTATATTGTATTTTATGCTTCTGGCGCTGACTTCTTAGGCCCTAACTATACGATCTGGTGGAGCAACGCGCTAGAGAGAAGCCTAGGTTGCCCGGAATGTAGAAATGACCATCACTTTCACAATGGTTGCAATTATTCTTGTTATACGATGGAAAAACTGTTGTATTTATATTGTATTTTATGCTTCTGGCGTTGACTTCTAAGGCCGCAGCTATTCGATGTGGTGGAGCAACGCCCTAGAGTGAAGCCTAGGTTGCCCGGAACGTAGAAATGAGCATAACTTTCATACTGGTTGCAATTATTCGTTTTATACCGTGGAAAAACTGTTGTATTTATATTGTATTTTATGCGTCTGGAGTTGTTTTCTAAGGTCCTAACTATTCGGCCTGGTGGACCAACGCCCTAGAGTGAAGCCTAGGTTGCACGGAACGTAGAAATGCCCATTACTTTCACACTGGTTGCAATTATTCCTGTTATACGATGGAATAACTCTTGTATTTTTATTTTATTTTGTGCTTCTGGCGTTGACTTCTAAGGTCCTAGCTATTCAATCTGGTGGAGCAACGCTCTAGAGTGAAGCCTAGGTTGCACGGAACTTAGAAATGACCATCACCTTCTCTCTGGTTGCAATTATTCCTGTTATACGACGGAAAAACTGTGGTATTTATATTGTATTTTATGCTTCTGGCGTAGGTTTCTTAGGCCCTAACTATTCGATCTGGCGGAACCACGCCCTAGACTGAAGCCTAGGTTTCCCGGAACGTAGAAATGACCATCACTTTCACACTGGTTGCAATTATTCCTGTTATACCATGGAAAAACTGTTGTATTTATATTCTTTTTTATAGTTATGGCGTTGACTCCTAAGGCCGTAGCTTTTCGATGTGGTGGAGCAACGCCCTAGAGTGAAGCCTAGGTTGCCCGGAATGTAGAAATGGCCATGTCTTTCACACTGGTTGCAATTATTCCTGTTATACGATGGAAAAACTGTTGTATTATTTTTATATTATATTGTATGCTTCAGACGTTGACTTCTAAGGCCGTAGCTATTCGATGTGGTTGAGAAACGCCCTAGAGTGAAGCCTAGGTTGCCCGGAACGTAGAAATGACCATAGCTTTCGCACTGGTTGCAATTATTTCTGTTATACAAGGGAAAAACTGTTGTATTTATATTGTATTTTATGCTTCTGGCGTCGACTTCTAAGGCCGTAGCTATTCGACGTGGTGGAAAAACGCCCTAGAGTGAAGCCTAGGTTGCCCGGAACGTAGAAATGACCATAACTATCAGACTGGTTGCAATTATTCGTTTTATACGATGCCTAGACTGTTGTATTTATATTGTATTTTATAGTTATGGCGTTGTCTTCTAGGGCCGTAGCTATTCGATGTGGTTGAGCAACGCCCTAGAGTGAAGCCTAGGTTGCCCTGAACGTAGAAATGACCATTACTTCCACACTGTTTGCAATTATTCGTATTATACAGTGGAACAACTGTTGTATTTATATGGCATTTTATGCTTCTGGCATTGACTTCTAAGACCCTAACTATTCGATGTGGTGGAGCAGCGTCCTAGAGTGAAGCCTAGGTTGCCCGGAATGTAGAAATGACCATAGCTTTCACACTGGTTGCAATTATTCCTGTTATACTATGGTAAAACTGTTGTATTTCTATTGTATTTTATGCTTCTGGAGTTGACTTGTTGGGCCCTAACTATTCGACCTGGTGGAGCAACGCCCTAGGGAGAAGTCTAGATTGCCCGGAACGTAGAAATGACCACAACTATCAGACTGGTTGCAATTATTCGTTTTATACGATGGTAAGACTGTTGTATTTATTTTGTATTTTATGCTTCTGGCATTGACTTCTAAGGCCCTCACTATTCGATGTGGTGGAGCAACGCCCTAGAGTGAAGCCTAGGTTGCCCGGAAGGTAGAACTAACCATAGCTTTCACACTGGCTGCAATTATTTCTGTTATACAAGGGAAAAACTGTTGTATTTATATTGTATTTTATGCTTCTGGCGTTGACTTCTTAGGCCCTAACAATTCGATCTGGTGGAGCAACGCCCTAGAGTGTAGCCTAGATTGCCCGGAACGTAGAAATGACCATTACTTCCACACTGTTTGCAATTATTCATATTATACAGTGGAAAAACTGTTGTATTTATATTGTATTTTATGCTTCTGACATTGACTTCTAAGGCCCTAACTATTCGATGTGGTGGAGCAACGCCCTAGAGTGAAACCTCGGTTGCCCGGAACGTAGAAATGACCATAGCTTTCACACTGGTTGCAATTATTCCTGTTATACAAGGGAAAAACTGTTGTATTTATATTGTATTTTATGCTTCTGGCGTTGACTTCTTAGGCCCTAACTATTCGATCTGGTGGAGCATGGCCCTAGAGTGAAGCCTAGGTTGCCCGGAATTTAGAAATGACCATCACTTTCACACTGGTTGCAATTATTCTTGTTATACGATGGAAGACTGTTGTATTTATTTTGTATTTCATGCCTCTGGCGTTGACTCCTATGGCCGTAGCTATTCGACGTGGTGGAGCAACGCCCTATAGTGAAGCCTAGTTTGCCCGGAATGTAGAAATAACCATGTCTTTCACACTGGTTGTAATTATTCCTGTTATACGATGGAAAAACTGTTGTATAACTTTTATATTATATTGTATGCTTCAGACGTTGACTTCTTAGGCCGTAACTATTCGATGTGGTTGAGAAACGCCCTAGAGTGAAGCCTAGGTTGCTCGGAAAGTAGAAATGACCATTACCTCCACACTGTTTGCAATTATTCATTTTATACAATGGAAAAACTGTTTTATCTATATTGTGTTTCATGCTTCTGGCGTTGACTTCTAAGGCCCTAACTATTCGATGTGGTGGAGCAACGTCCTAGAGTGAAACCTCGGTTGCCCGGAACGTAGAAATGACCATAGCTTTCACACTCGTTGCAATTATTTCTGTTATACAAGGGAAAAACTGTTGTATTTATATTGTATTTTATGCTTCTGGCGTTGACTTCTTAGGCCCTAACTATTCGATGTAGTGGAGCAACGCCCTAGAGTGAAGCCTAGGTTGCCCGGAACGTAGAAATGACCATAGCTTTCACACTGGTTGCAATTATTCCTGTTATACAAGGGAAAAACTGTTGTATTTATATTGTATTTTATGCTCCTGGCGTTGACTTCTTAGGCTCTAACTATTCGATCAGGTGGAGCATGGCCCTAGAGTGAAGCCTAGGTTGCCCGGAATTTAGAAATGACCATCACTTTCACACTGGTTGCAATTATTCTTGTTATACGATGGAAAACTGTTGTATTTATTTTGTATTTTATGCCTCTGGCGTTGACTCCTAAGGCCGTAGCTATTCGATGTGGTGGAGCAACGCCCTAGAGTGAAGCCTAGGTTGCCCGGAATGTAGAAATGGCCATGTCTTTCACACTGGTTGCAATTATTCCTGTTATACGATGGAAAAACTGTTGTATTATTTTTATATTATATTGTATGCTTCAGACGTTGACTTCTAAGGCCGTAGCTATTCGATGTGGTTGAGAAACGCCCTAGAGTGAAGCCTAGGTTGCTCGGAAAGTAGAAATGACCATTACCTCCACACTGTTTGCAATTATTCGTTTTATACAGTGGAAAAACTGTTTTATCTATATTGTTTTTTATAGTTATGGCGTTGACTTCTAAGGCCGTAGCTTTTCGATGTGGTGGAGCAATGCCCTAGAGTGAAGCCTAGGATGCTCGCAACGAAGAAATGACCATATCTTTCACACTGCTTGCAATTATTCCTGTCGTACGATTGAAAAACTGTTGTATTTATATTGTATTTTATGCTTCTGGCGTTGACTTCTAAGGCCGCAGCTATTCGATGTGGTGGAGCAACGCCCTAGAGTGAAGCCTAGGTTGCCCGGAACGTAGAAATGAGCATAACTTTCATACTGGTTGCAATTATTCGTTTTATACCGTGGAAAAACTGTTGTATTTATATTGTATTTTATGCGTCTGGAGTTGTTTTCTAAGGTCCTAACTATACGGCCTGGTGGACCAACGCCCTAGAGTGAAGCCTAGGTTGCACGGAACGTAGAAATGCCCATTACTTTCACACTGGTTGCAATTATTCCTGTTATAGGATGGAATAACTCTTGTATTTTTATTTTATTTTGTGCTTCTGGCGTTGACTTCTAAGGTCCTAGCTATTCAATCTGGTGGAGCAACGCTCTAGAGTGAAGCCTAGGTTGCACGGAACTTAGAAATGACCATCACCTTCTCTCTGGTTGCAATTATTCCTGTTATACGACGGAAAAACTGTGGTATTTATATTGTATTTTATGCTTCTGGCGTAGGTTTCTTAGGCCCTAACTATTCGATCTGGCGGAACCACGCCCAAGACTGAAGCCTAGGTTTCCCGGAACGTAGAAATGACCATCACTTTCACACTGGTTGCAATTATTCCTGTTATACCATGGAAAAACTGTTGTATTTATATTCTTTTTTATAGTTATGGCGTTGACTTCTAAGGCCGTAGCTATTCGATGTGGTGGAGCAATGCCCTAGAGTGAAGCCTAGGTTGCCCGCAACGTAGAAATGACCATATCTTTCACTCTGTTTGTAATTATTCCTGTTATACGATTGAAAAACTGTTGTATTTATATTGTATTTTATGCTTCTGGCGTTGACTACCTGGGCCCTAACTATTTTATCTGGAGGAGCAACGCCCTAGAGTGAAGCCTAGGTTGCCCGGAGTGCAGAAATGACCAAAACTTTCACACTGGTGGCAATTATTCCTGTTATACGATGGACAAACTGTTGGATTTTTAATGTACTTTATGCTTCTGGCGTTGACTTCTAAGGCCCTATGTATTCGATCTGGTGGAGCAACGGCCTAGAGTGAAGCCTAGGTTGCCCGGAACGTAGAAATGACCGTTAATTTCACAAAGTTTGCAATTAATCATTTTATACGATGAAAAAACTGTTTTATTTATATTGTATTTTATGCTTCTGGCGTTGACTTCTAAGGCCGTGGCTATTCGATGTGGTAGAGCAACGCCCTAGGGTGATGCCTAGGTTGCCCGGAACGTAGAAATGACCATTACCTTCACACTGTTTGCGATTATTCATTTTATACGATGGTAAAACTGTTGTACTTATGTTGTATTTTATTCTTCTGGCATTGAATTCTAAGTCCCTAGCTACTCGATCTGGTGGAGCAACGCCCTAGTGTGAAGCCTAGGTTACCCGGAACGTAGAAATGACCAGTACTTTCACACTGGTTGCAGTTATTCCTGTTATACAATGGAAAAACTGTTGCATTTTTATAGTATTTTATGCTTCTGGCGTTGTATTCAAAGTCCCTAACTATTCGATCTGGCGGAACAACGCCCTGGAGTTAAGCCTAGGTTGCCCGGAAAGTAGAAATGACCATAACTTTCACACTGTTTGCAAGTATACATTATATACGATGGAAAAGCTGTTGTATTTATATTGTATTTTATGCTTCTGGCGTTGACTTCTTGGGCCCTAACTATTCGATCTGGTGGAATAACGCCCTAGAGTGAAGCCTAGGTTACCCGGAACGTAGAAATGACCTTTACTTTTACACTGTTTGCAAATATACATTACATACGATGGAAAAGCTGTTGTATTTATATTGTATTTTATGATTCTGGCGTTGTCTTCTTAGGCCCTAACTATTCGATCTGGTGGAGCAATGCTCTAGAGTAAAGCCTAGGTTGCCAGGAACGTAGAAATGACCATTACCTTCACACTGCTTGCAATTATACATTTTATACGATGGAAAAACTGTTATACTTATGTTGTATTTTATCCTTCTCGCGTTGAATTCTAAGTCCCTAGCTATGCGATCTCGTGGTGGAACGCCCTAGAGTGAAGTCTAGGTTACCCGGAACATAGAAATGACCAGTACTTTCACACTGGTAGCAGCGTTCCTGTTATACGATGGAAAAACTGTTGCATTTTTATAGTATTTTATGCTTCTGGCGTTGTATTCAAAGTCCCTAACTATTCGATCTGGTGGAACAACGCCCTGGAGTTAAACCTAGGTTGCCCGGAAAGTAGAAATGACCATAACTTTCACAGTGTTTGCAATCATTCATTTTATGCGATGGAAAAGCTGTTGTATTTATATTGTGTTTTATGCTTCTGGAGTTGACTTCTAAGGCCGCAGCTATTCGATGTGATGGAGCAACGCCGAAGAGTGAAGCCTAGGTTGCCCGGAACGTAGAAATGACCGTTACTTTGACACTGGTTGCAATTATTCCTTTTATACGATGGAAAAACTGATGTATTTTTATTGTATTTTATGCTTCTGGCGTTGACTTCTAAGTCCCTAGCTATTCGATCTGGTGGAGCAACGCCCTCAAGCGAAGCCTAGGTTGCCCGGAACGTAGAAATGACCTGTAATTTCAAACTGGTTGCAATTATTCCTGTTATACGATGGAAAAACTGTTGTACTTATGTTGTATTTTATGCTTCTGGCGTGGAATTCTAAGTCCCTAACTATTCGATCTGGTGGAGGAACGCCCAAGAGTGAAGCCTAGGTTGCCCCGAACGTAGAAATGACCGTTACTTTTACAATGTTTGCAAATATTCATTATATACGATGGAAAAGCTGTTGTATTTATATTGTATTTTATGCTTCTGGCGTTGACTTCTTAGACCCTAACTATTCGATGTGGTGGAGAAACGCCCTAGAGTGAAGCCTAGGTTGCCCGGAACGTAGAAATGACCATCACCTTCACACTGTTTGCGATTATTCATTTTATACGATGGTAAAACTGTTGTACTTATGTTGTATTTTATTCTACTGGCGTTGAATTCTAAGTCCCTAGCTATTCGATCTGGTGGAGCAACGCCCTAGAGTGAAGCCTAGGTTACCCGGAACGTAGAAATGACCAGTACTTTCACACTGGTTGCAGTTATTCCTGTTATACAATGGAAAAATTGGTGCATTTTCATAGTATTTTATGCTTCTGGCGTTGTATTCAAAGTCGCTAACTATTCGATCTGGTGGAGGGACGCCCTGGAGTTAAGCCAAGGTTGCCCGGAACGTAGAAATGGCCATAACTTTAACACTGGTTGCAATTATTCGTTCTATACAATGAAAAAACTGTTCTATTTATTTTGTATTTCATGATTCGGGCGTTGACTTCTAAGGCCCTAACTATTCGATCTGGTGGTGCAACGCCCTACAGTTAAGCCTAGGTTGCCCGGAACGTAGAAATGACCTTTGCTTTCACACTGTTTGCAAATATACATTATATACGATGGAAAAGCTGTTGTATTTATATTGTGTTTTATGCTTCTGGCGTTGACTTCTTAGGCCCTAACTATTTGATCTGGTGGCGCATCGCCCTGCAGTGAAGCCTAGGTTGCCCGGAACGTAGAAATGACCATAGCTTTCACACTGATTGCAATTATTCCTTATATACAAGGGAAAAACTGTTGTATTTATATTGTATTTAATGCTTCTGGCGTTGACTTCTTAAACCTAACTATTCGATCTGGTGGAACAACGCCCTCGAGTGTAGCCTAGGTTGCCCGGAACGTAGAAATGACCTTTACTTTTGCACTGTTTGCTAATATACATTACACACGATGGAAAAGCTGTTGTATTTATATTGTATTTTATGCTTCTGGCGTTGTCTTCTTAGGCCCTAACTATTCGGTCTGGTGGAGCAATGCTCTAGAGTAATGCCTAGGTTGCCATGAACGTAGAAATGACCATTACCTTCACACTGCTTGCAATTATACATTTTATACGATGGAAAAACTGTTATACTTATGTTGTGTTTTATTCTTCTGGGCGTCGAATTATAAGTCCCTAGCTATTCGATCTGGTGGGGGAACGCCCTAGAGTGAAGTCTAGGTTACCCGGAACATAGAAATGACCAGTACTTTCACACTGGTTGCAGCTATCCTGTTAAACGATGGAAAAACTGTTGCATTTTTATTGTATTTTATGCTTCTGGCGTTGTACTCAGAGTCCCTAACTATTCGATCTGGTGGAACAACGCCCTGGAGTTAAGCCTAGGTTGCCCGGAACGTAGAAATGACCATAGCTTTCACACTGGTTGCAATTATTCCTTATATACAAGGGAAGTACTGTTGTATTTATATTGTATTTTATGCTTCTGGCACGGACTTCTGAGGCCCTAACTATTCGATGTTGTGGAGAAACGCCCTAGAGTGAAGCCTAGGTTGCCCGGAACGTAGAAATGACCATCACCTTCACACTGTTTGCGATTATTCATTTTATACGATGGTAAAACTGTTGTACTTATGTTGTATATTACTCTTCTGGCGTTGAATTCTAAGTCCCTAGCTACTCGATCTGGTGGAACAACGCCCTAGAGTGAAGCCTAGGTTACCCGGAACGTAGAAATGACCAGTACTTTCACACTGGTTGAAGTTACTCCTCTTATGCAATGGAAAACCTGTTGCATTTTTATTGTATTTTATGCCTCCGGCGTTGACTTCTAAGTCCCTAGCTATTCGATCTGGTGGAGCAACGCCCTGGAGTTAAGCCAAGGTTGCCCGGAACGTAGAAATGGCCATAACTTTAACACTGGTTGCAATTATTCATTCTACACAATGAAAAAACTGTTCTATTTATTTTGTATTTCATGATTCGGGCGTTGACTTCTAAGGCCCTAACTATTCGATCTGGTGGTGCAACGCCCTACAGTTAAGCCTAGGTTGCCCGGAACGTAGAAATGACCTTTGCTTTCACACTGTTTGCAAATATACATTATATACGATGGAAATGCTGTTGTATTTATATTGTATTTTATGCTTCTGGCCTTGACTTCTTAGGCCCTAACTATTCGATCTGGTGTAAGAACGCCCTAGAGTGAAGCCTAGGTTGCCCGGAACGTAGAAATGACCTTTACTTTTGCACTGTTTGCAAATATACATTATATACGATGGAAAAGCTGTTGTATTTATATTGTATTTTATGCTTCTGACATTGACTTCTAAGGCCCTAACTATTCGATGTGGTGGAGGAACGCCCTAGAGTGAAGCCTAGGTTGCCCGGAACGTAGAAATGACCATTACCTTCACACTGCTTGCAATTATACATTTTATACCATGGAAAAACTGTTGTACATACGATGTATTATATTCTTCTGGTGCTGAATTCTAAGTCCCTAGCTATTCGACCTGGTGGAGCAACGCCCTAGAGTGTAGCCTATGTTACCCGGAACGTAGAAATGACCTGTACTTTCAGACAGGTTGGAGTTATTCCTGTTCTACGATGGAAAAACTGTTGCATTTTTATTGTATTTAATGATTCTGGCGTTGTATGCAAAGTCCCTAACTATTCGATCTGGTGAAGCAACGCGCTATAGTTGAGCCTAGGTTGCCCGTAACGTAGAAATGACAATAACTTTCACACTGGTTGCAACTATTCGTTTCATATGATTTAAAGGCTGTTGTATTTATATTGTATTTTATGCTTCTGGCGTTGACTTCTAAGGCCCTAACTATTCGATCTGGTGGAGCAACGCCCTAGAGTGAAGCCTAGGTTGCTCGGAACGTAAAAATGACCATCACCTCCACACTGGTTGCAATTATTCCTGTTATACGGTGGAAAAACTGTTGTATTTTTTTGCATTTTATGCTTCTGGCGTTGACTTCTAAGGCCGTAGCTATTCGATGTGGTGGAGCAACGCCCTAGAGTGAAGCCTACGTTGCGCGGAACGTAGAAATGAACATCTCTTTCACACTGGTTGCAATTATTCCTGTTATACGATGGAAAAGCTGTTGTATTTATATTGTATTTTATGCTTCTGGCGTTGACTTGTAAGGTCCTATCTATTCGATCTCGTGAGACAACGTCCAAGAGTGAAGCCTATGTTGCCCGAAACGTATAAATGACCATTACCTTCATACTGGTTGCAATTATTCCTGTTATACGATGGAAAGACTGTTGTATTTTTATTGTATTTTATGCTTCTGGCGTTGACTTCTAAGGCCATAGCTATTCGATCTGGTGGAGCAACGGCCTAAAGTCAAGCCTAGGTTGCCCGGAACGTAGAAATGACCGTTACTTTCACAATGTTTGCAATTATTAATTGTATACGATTGAAAAACTGTTGTATTTATATTGTATTTTATGCTTCTGGCGTTGAGCTCTAAGGCCGTAGCTATTCGATGTGGTGGAGCAACGCCCTAGTGTGAAGCCTAGGTTGCACGGAACGTAGAAATGACCATAACTTTCACACTGGCTGCAATTTTTCCTTTTGTACAATGGAAATATTGTTCTATTAATTCTGTATTTTATGCTTCGGGCGTTGACTTCTAAGGCCCTAGCTATTCGATCTGGTGGAACAACGCCCTAGACTGAAGCCTTGGTTGCACGGAACGTAGAAATGACCATAACTTTCACACTGGTTGCTACTATTCGTTTTATATGATGGAAAATCTGTTGCATTTTTATTGTATTTTCTGCTTCTGGCATTGACTTCTAAGGTCCTAGCTATTCGATCTGGTGGGGCAACGTCCAAGAGTGAAGCCTATGTTGGCCGGAACGTAGAGATGACCATAACTTTCACACTGGTTGCAATTATTCGGTTTATACAATGGAAAAGCTGTTGTATTTATACTGTGTTTTATGCTTCTGGCGTTGACTTCTAAGGCCCTAACTATTCGATCTGGTGGAACAACGCCCTAGAGTGAAGCCTAGGTTTCCGGGAACGTAAAAATGTCTGTTACTTTCACAATGTTTGCAATTATTAATTGTATACGATGGAAAAACTGTTGTATTTATATTGTATCTTATGCTTCTGACGTTGACTTGTAAGGTCCTATCTATTCGATCTCGTGAGACAACGTCCAAGAGTGAAGCCTATGTTGCCCGAAACGTATAAATGACCATTACATTCATACTGGTTGCAATTATTCCTGTTATACGATGGAAAGACTGTTGTATTTTTATTGTATTTTATGCTTCTGGCGTTGACTTCTAAGGCCCTAGCTATTCGATCTGGTGGAGCAACGCCCTAGAGTGAAGCCTAGGTTGCCCGGAACGTAGAAATGTCCATCACCTTCACTCTGGATGCAATTATTCCTGTTACACGATGGAAAGACTGTTGCATTTTTATTGTATTTTATGCTTCGGGCTCTGTCTTCTAAGGCCCTAAATATTCGATCTGGTGGAGCAGCGCCCTACAGTGAAGCCTATGTTGCCCGGAACTTAGAAATGACCATTACTTTCACACTGTTTGCACTTATTCATTTTATACGATGGAAAAACTGTTGTACTTATGTTGTATTTTATTCTTCTGGCGTTGAGTTCTAAGTCCCTAGCTATTCGATCTGGTGCAGCAATGCCCTAGAGTGTAGCCTAGGTTACCCGGAACGTAGAAATGACCTGTACTTTCACACAGGTTGGAGTTATTCCTGTTCTACGATGGAAAAACTGTTGCATTTTTATTGTATTTAATGATGCTGGCGTTGTATTCAAAGTCCCTAACTATTCGATCTGGTGAAGCAACGCCCTATAGTTGAGCCTAGGTTGCCCGTAACGTAGAAATGACAATAACTTTCACACTGGTTGCAACTATTCGTTTCATATGATTTAAAGGCTGTTGTATTTATGTTGTATTTTATGCTTCTGGCGTTGACTTCTAAGGCCCTAACTATTCGATCTGGTGGAGCAACGCCCTAGAGTGAGGCCTAGGTTACCCGGAACGTAGAAATGACCATAGCTTTCACACTGGTTGCAATTATTCGTTTTATACAATGGAAAAACTGTTCTATTTGTTTTGTATTTTATGCTTCGGGCGTTGGCTTCTAAGGCCCTAACTATTCGATGTGGAGGAGCAACGCCCTAGAGTGAAGCCTAGGATGCCCGTAACGTAGAAATGACCATTACTTTCACACTGTTTGCAATTATTCATTTTATAGGATGGAAAAACTGTTGTACTTATGTGGTATTTTATGCTTCAGGCGTTGACTTCTAAGGCACTAACTATTCGATCTGGTGGAGCAACGCCCTAGAGTGAAGCTTAGGATGCCCGGAACGTAGAAATTACCATTACTTTCACACTGTTTGCAATTATTCATTCTATGATGATGGAAAAAATGTTGTACTTATGTTGTATTTTATTCTTCTGGCGTTGAATTCTAAGTCCATAGCGATTCGATCTGGTGGAGCAACGCCCTAGGGTTAAGCCCAGGTTGCCCGTAACGTAGAAATGACCATAACTTTCAGACTGGTTGCAATTATTCGTTTTATACAATGGAAAAGCTGTTCTATTTATTTTGCATTTTATTCTTCTGGCTTTGAATTCTAAGTCCCTAGCTGTTCGATCTTGTGGAGCAACGCCCAAGAGCGAAACCTAGGTTGTCCGGAATGTAGAAATTACCATTACTTTCACACTGGTTGCAATTATTCCTTTTATACGATGGAGAAACTGTTGTATTTTTATTGTATTTTATGCTTCTGGAGTTGACTTCTAAGGCCGTAGCTATTCGGTGTGGTGGAGCAACGCCCAAGAGTGAAACCTAGGTTGCCCGGAATGTAGAAATGACCATTACTTTCACACTGGTTGC
Source organism: Calliopsis andreniformis (assembly GCF_051401765.1). NCBI lineage: Eukaryota > Metazoa > Arthropoda > Insecta > Hymenoptera > Andrenidae > Calliopsis > Calliopsis andreniformis. The sequence continues at coordinate 13,267,708 of NW_027480422.1, read as the reverse complement.
AACTATTCCTTTTATTCGATGGAAAAGCTGTTGTATTTATATTGTATTTTATGCTTCTGGCGTTGACTTCATAGGCCCTAACTATTCGATATGGTGGAACAACGCCCCAGAGTGAAGCCTAGGTTGCCCGGAACGTAGAAATGTCCATCACCTTCACTCTGGTTGCAATTATTCCTGTTACACGATGGAAAGACTGTTGCATTTTTATTGTATTTTATGCTTCGGGCGCTGACTTCTAAGGCCCTAAATATTCGATCTGGTGGAGCAACGCCCTAGTGTGAAGCCTAGGTTGCCCGGAACGTAGAAATGACCATTACTTTCACACTGGTTGCAAATACTCCTGTTATACGATGAAAAGCTGTTGTATTTATATTGTATTTTATGCTTCTGGCGTAGACTTGTAAGGTCCTATCTATTCGATCTCGTGAGGCAACGTCCAAGAGTGAAGCCTATGTTGCCCGAAACGTAGAAATGACCATTACCTTCATACTGGTTGCAATTGTTCCTGTTATACGATAGAAAGACTGTTGTATTTTTATTGTATTTTATGCTTCTGGCGTTGACTTCTGAGGCCCTAGCTATTCGGTCTGGTGGAGCAACGCCCTAGAGTGAAGCCTAGGTTGCCCGTAACGTAGAAATGACCGTTACATTCACAAGGTTTGCAATCATTCATTGTATACGATGGAAAAACTGTTGTATCTATATTGTATTTTATGCATCTGGCGTTGACTTCTAAGGCCGTAGCTATTCGATGTGGAGGAGCAACGCCCTAGAGTGAAGCCTAGGATGCCCGTAACGTAGAAATGACCATTACTTTCACACTGTTTGCAATTATTCATTTTATAGGATGGAAAAACTGTTGTACTTATGTTGTATTTTATGCTTCAGGCGTTGACTTCTAAGGCACTAACTATTCGATCTGGTGGAGCAACGCCCTAGAGTGAAGCTTAGGATGCCCGGAACGTAGAAATTACCATTACTTTCACACTGTTTGCAATTATTCATTCTATATGATGGAAAAAATGTTGTACTTATGTTGTATTTTATTCTTCTGGCGTTGAATTCTAAGTCCATAGCGATTCGATCTGGTGGAGCAACGCTCTAGGGTTAAGCCCAGGTTGCCCGTAACGTAGAAATGACCATAACTTTCAGACTGGTTGCAATTATTCGTTTTATACAATGGAAAAACTGTTCTATTTATTTTGCATTTTATTCTTCTGGCTTTGAATTCTAAGTCCCTAGCTGTTCGATCTCGTGGAGCAACGCCCAAGAGCGAAACCTAGGTTGCCCGGAATGTAGAAATTACCATTACTTTCACACTGGTTGCAATTATTCCTTTTATACGATGGAGAAACTGTTGTATTTTTATTGTATTTTATGCTTCTGGAGTTGACTTCTAAGGCCGTAGCTATTCGGTGTGGTGGAGCAACGCCCAAGAGTGAAACCTAGGTTGCCCGGAATGTAGAAATGACCATTACTTTCACACTGGTTGCAATTATTCCTTTTATACGATGGAAAAACTGTTGTATCTATATTGTATTTTATGCATCTGGCGTTGACTTCTAAGGCCGTAGATATTCGATGTGGTGGAGCAACGCCCAAGAGTGAAGCCTAGGTTGCACGGAACGTAGAAATGACCATAGCTTTCACACTGGTTGCAATTATTCATTGTATACAATGGAAAAACTGTTCTATTTATTTTGTATTTTATGCTTCGGGCGTTGACTTCTAAGGCCCTAACTATTCGATCTGTTGGAGCAACGCCCTAGAGTGAAGCATAGGTTGCCCGGAACGTAGAAATGACCATTACTTTCACACTGTTTGCACTTATTCATTTTATACGATGGAAAAGCTGTTGTAGTTATGTTGTATTTTATTCTTCTGGCGTTGAATTCTAAGTACCTAGCTGCTCGATCTGGTGGAGCGACGCCCTAGAGTGAAGCCTAGGTTACCCGGAACATAGAAATGACCAGTACTTTCACACTGGTTGCAGCTTTCCTGTTATACGATGGAAAATCTGTTTCATATTTATTCTATTTTATGCTTCTGGCGTTGTATTCAAAGTCGCTAACTATTCGATCTCGTGGAGCAGCGCCCTGGAGTTAAGCCTAGGTTGCCCGGAACGTAGAAATGACCATAACTTTCACACTGGTTGCAATTATTCCTTTTATTCGATGGAAAAACTGTTGTATTTTTATTGTATTTTATGCCACCTGGCGTTGAATTCTAAGTCCCTAGCTATTGGATCTGGTGGAGCAACGCCCTAGAGCGAAACCTAGGCTGCCCGGAACGTAGAAATGACCATATCCTTCACACTGGTTGCAATTATTCCAGTTATGCGAAGGAAAAACTGTTGTAACTTTATTATATTTTATGCTTCGGGCGCTGACTTCTAAGGCCCTAACTATTCGATCTGGTGGAGCAACGCCCTAGGGTGAAGCCTAGGTTACCCGGAACGCAGAAATGACCATAGCTTTCACACTGGTTGCAATTATTCGTTTTATACAATGGAAAAACTGTTCTATTTGTTTTGTATTTTATGCTTCGGGCGTTGGCTTCTAAGGCCCTAACTATTCGATGTGGAGGAGCAACGCCCTAGAGTGAAGCCTAGGATGCCCGTAACGTAGAAATGACCATTACTTTCACACTGTTTGCAATTATTCATTTTATAGGATGGAAAAACTATTGTACTTATGTTGTATTTTATGCTTCAGGCGTTGACTTCTAAGGCACTAACTATTCGATCTGGTGGAGCAACGCCCTAGAGTGAAGCTTAGGATGCCCGGAACGTAGAAATTACCATTACTTTCACACTGGTTGCAATTATTCCTTTTATACGATGGAGAAACTGTTGTATTTTTATTGTATTTTATGCTTCTGGACTTGACTTCTAAGGCCGTAGCTATTCGGTGTGGTGGAGCAACGCCCAAGAGTGAAACCTAGGTTGCCCGGAATGTAGAAATGACCATTACTTTCACACTGGTTGCAATTATTCCTTTTATACGATGGAAAAGCTGTTGTATTTATATTGTATTTTATGCTTCTGGCGTTGACTTCATAGGCCCTAACTATTCGATATGGTGGAACAACGTCCCAGAGTGAAGCCTAGGTTGCCCGGAACGTAGAAGTGACCATATCTTTCACACTGGTTGCAATTATCGCCTGTTATACGATGAAAAAAATGTTGTATTTTTATTGTATTTTAGGCTTCAGGCGTTGACTCCTAAGGCCCTAACTATTCGATGTGGTGGAGCAACGCCCTAGAGCAAAACCTATATTGGCCGCAACGTAGAAATGACCATTACCTTCAAGCATGTTGCAATTATTCCTGTTATACGATGGACAAACTGTTGGATTTTGATTGTACTTTATGCCTCTGGCGTTGACTTCTAGGGCACTATGTATTCGATCTGGTGGAGCAATGCCTCAGAGTTAAGTAGGATGCCCGGGACGTTGAAATGGCCATTACTTTCACACTGGTTGCAATTATTCGTTTTATACGATTGAAAAACTATTGTACATATATCGTATTTTATGCTTATGGCGTTTACATCTTAGGCCCTAACCATTCGATCTGGCGGAGCAACGCCCTTGGGTGAAGCCTAGGTTGCACGGAACGTAGAAATGACCATAGCTTTCACACTGGTTGCAATTATTCATTGTATACAATGGAAAAACTGTTCTATTTATTTTGTATTTTATGCTTCGGGCGTTGACTTCTAAGGCCCTAACTATTCGATCTGTTGGAGCAACGCCCTAGAGTGAAGCATAGGTTGCCCGGAACGTAGAAATGACCATTACTTTCACACTGTTTGCACTTATTCATTTTATACGATGGAAAAGCTGTTGTAGTTATGTTGTATTTTATTCTTCTGGCGTTGAATTCTAAGTACCTAGCTGCTCGATCTGGTGGAGCGACGCCCTAGAGTGAAGCCTAGGTTACCCGGAACATAGAAATGACCAGTACTTTCACACTGGTTGCAGCTTTCCTGTTATACGATGGAAAATCTGTTTCATATTTATTCTATTTTATGCTTCTGGCGTTGTATTCAAAGTCGCTAACTATTCGATCTCGTGGAGCAGCGCCCTGGAGTTAAGCCTAGGTTGCCCGGAACGTAGAAATGACCATAACTTTCACACTGTTTGCAAACATTCATTTTATACGATGGAAAATCTGTTTTATTTATATTGTATTTTATGCTTCTGGAGTTGACTTCTAAGGCCGTAGCAATTCGATGTGGTGGAGCAACGCCCAAGAGTGAAACCTAGGTTGCCCGGAACGTAGTAATGACCATTACTTTCACACTGGTTGCAATTATTCCTTTTATTCGATGGAAAAACTGTTGTATTTTTATTGTATTTTATGCTCCTGGCGTTGAATTCTAAGTCCCTAGCTATTGGATCTGGTGGAGCAACGCCCTAGAGCGAAACCTAGGCTGCCCGGAACGTAGAAATGACCATATCCTTCACACTGGTTGCAATTATTCCAGTTATGCGAAGGAAAAACTGTTGTAACTTTATTATATTTTATGCTTCGGGCGCTGACTTCTAAGGCCCTAACTATTCGATCTGGTGGAGCAACGCCCTAGGGTGAAGCCTAGGTTACCCGGAACGCAGAAATGACCATAGCTTTCACACTGGTTGCAATTATTCGTTTTATACAATGGAAAAACTGTTCTATTTGTTTTGTATTTTATGCTTCGGGCGTTGGCTTCTAAGGCCCTAACTATTCGATGTGGAGGAGCAACGCCCTAGAGTGAAGCCTAGGATGCCCGTAACGTAGAAATGACCATTACTTTCACACTGTTTGCAATTATTCATTTTATAGGATGGAAAAACTATTGTACTTATGTTGTATTTTATGCTTCAGGCGTTGACTTCTAAGGCACTAACTATTCGATCTGGTGGAGCAACGCCCTAGAGTGAAGCTTAGGATGCCCGGAACGTAGAAATTACCATTACTTTCACACTGGTTGCAATTATTCCTTTTATACGATGGAGAAACTGTTGTATTTTTATTGTATTTTATGCTTCTGGACTTGACTTCTAAGGCCGTAGCTATTCGGTGTGGTGGAGCAACGCCCAAGAGTGAAACCTAGGTTGCCCGGAATGTAGAAATGACCATTACTTTCACACTGGTTGCAATTATTCCTTTTATACGATGGAAAAGCTGTTGTATTTATATTGTATTTTATGCTTCTGGCGTTGACTTCATAGGCCCTAACTATTCGATATGGTGGAACAACGTCCCAGAGTGAAGCCTAGGTTGCCCGGAACGTAGAAGTGGCCATATCTTTCACACTGGTTGCAATTATCGCCTGTTATACGATGAAAAAAATGTTGTATTTTTATTGTATTTTAGGCTTCAGGCGTTGACTCCTAAGGCCCTAACTATTCGATGTGGTGGAGCAACGCCCTAGAGCAAAACCTATATTGGCCGCAACGTAGAAATGACCATTACCTTCAAGCATGTTGCAATTATTCCTGTTATACGATGGACAAACTGTTGGATTTTGATTGTACTTTATGCCTCTGGCGTTGACTTCTAGGGCACTATGTATTCGATCTGGTGGAGCAATGCCTCAGAGTTAAGTAGGATGCCCGGGACGTTGAAATGGCCATTACTTTCACACTGGTTGCAATTATTCGTTTTATACGATTGAAAAACTATTGTACATATATCGTATTTTATGCTTATGGCGTTTACATCTTAGGCCCTAACCATTCGATCTGGCGGAGCAACGCCCTTGGGTGAAGCCTAGGTTGCACGGAACGTAGAAATGACCATAGCTTTCACACTGGTTGCAATTATTCATTGTATACAATGGAAAAACTGTTCTATTTATTTTGTATTTTATGCTTCGGGCGTTGACTTCTAAGGCCCTAACTATTCGATCTGTTGGAGCAACGCCCTAGAGTGAAGCATAGGTTGCCCGGAACGTAGAAATGACCATTACTTTCACACTGTTTGCACTTATTCATTTTATACGATGGAAAAGCTGTTGTAGTTATGTTGTATTTTATTCTTCTGGCGTTGAATTCTAAGTACCTAGCTGCTCGATCTGGTGGAGCGACGCCCTAGAGTGAAGCCTAGGTTACCCGGAACATAGAAATGACCAGTACTTTCACACTGGTTGCAGCTTTCCTGTTATACGATGGAAAATCTGTTTCATATTTATTCTATTTTATGCTTCTGGCGTTGTATTCAAAGTCGCTAACTATTCGATCTCGTGGAGCAGCGCCCTGGAGTTAAGCCTAGGTTGCCCGGAACGTAGAAATGACCATAACTTTCACACTGTTTGCAAACATTCATTTTATACGATGGAAAATCTGTTTTATTTATATTGTATTTTATGCTTCTGGAGTTGACTTCTAAGGCCGTAGCAATTCGATGTGGTGGAGCAACGCCCAAGAGTGAAACCTAGGTTGCCCGGAACGTAGTAATGACCATTACTTTCACACTGGTTGCAATTATTCCTTTTATTCGATGGAAAAACTGTTGTATTTTTATTGTATTTTATGCTCCTGGCGTTGAATTCTAAGTCCCTAGCTATTGGATCTGGTGGAGCAACGCCCTAGAGCGAAACCTAGGCTGCCCGGAACGTAGAAATGACCATATCCTTCACACTGGTTGCAATTATTCCAGTTATGCGAAGGAAAAACTGTTGTAACTTTATTATATTTTATGCTTCGGGCGCTGACTTCTAAGGCCCTAACTATTCGATCTGGTGGAGCAACGCCCTAGGGTGAAGCCTAGGTTACCCGGAACGCAGAAATGACCATAGCTTTCACACTGGTTGCAATTATTCGTTTTATACAATGGAAAAACTGTTCTATTTGTTTTGTATTTTATGCTTCGGGCGTTGGCTTCTAAGGCCCTAACTATTCGATGTGAAGGAGCAACGCCCTAGAGTGAAGCCTAGGATGCCCGTAACGTAGAAATGACCATTACTTTCACACTGTTTGCAATTATTCATTTTATAGGATGGAAAAACTATTGTACTTATGTTGTATTTTATGCTTCAGGCGTTGACTTCTAAGGCACTAACTATTCGATCTGGTGGAGCAACGCCCTAGAGTGAAGCTTAGGATGCCCGGAACGTAGAAATTACCATTACTTTCACACTGGTTGCAATTATTCCTTTTATACGATGGAGAAACTGTTGTATTTTATGCTTCTGGACTTGACTTCTAAGGCCGTAGCTATTCGGTGTGGTGGAGCAACGCCCAAGAGTGAAACCTAGGTTGCCCGGAATGTAGAAATGACCATTACTTTCACACTGGTTGCAATTATTCCTTTTATACGATGGAAAAGCTGTTGTATTTATATTGTATTTTATGCTTCTGGCGTTGACTTCATAGGCCCTAACTATTCGATATGGTGGAACAACGTCCCAGAGTGAAGCCTAGGTTGCCCGGAACGTAGAAGTGACCATATCTTTCACACTGGTTGCAATTATCGCCTGTTATACGATGAAAAAAATGTTGTATTTTTATTGTATTTTAGGCTTCAGGCGTTGACTCCTAAGGCCCTAACTATTCGATGTGGTGGAGCAACGCCCTAGAGCAAAACCTATATTGGCCGCAACGTAGAAATGACCATTACCTTCAAGCATGTTGCAATTATTCCTGTTATACGATGGACAAACTGTTGGATTTTGATTGTACTTTATGCCTCTGGCGTTGACTTCTAGGGCACTATGTATTCGATCTGGTGGAGCAATGCCTCAGAGTTAAGTAGGATGCCCGGGACGTTGAAATGGCCATTACTTTCACACTGGTTGCAATTATTCGTTTTATACGATGGAAAAACTATTGTACATATATCGTATTTTATGCTTATGGCGTTTACATCTTAGTCCCTAACCATTCGATCTGGCGGAGCAACGCCCTTGGGTGAAGCCTAGGATGCCCGTAACGTAGAAATGACCATTACTTTCACACTGTCTGCAATTATTCATTTTATAGGATGGAAAAACTGTTGTACTTATGTTGTATTTTATGCTTCGGGCTTTGACTTCTAAGGCACTAACTATTCGACCTGGTGGAGCAACGCCCTAGAGTGAAGCTTAGGATGCCCGGAACGTAGAAATGACCATTACTTTCACACTGTTTGCAATTATTCATTCTATATGATGGAAAAAATGTTGTACTTATGTTGTATTTTATTCTTCTGGCGTTGAATTCTAAGTCCCTAGCTATTCGATCTGGTGGAGCAACGCCCTAGGGTTAAGCCCAGGTTGCCCGTAACGTAGAAATGACCATAACTTTCACACTGGTTGCAATTATTCGTTTTGTACAATGGAAAAACTGATCCATTTATTTTGTATTTTATGCTTCTGGCCTTGTATTCAAAGTCCCTAACCATTCGATCTCGTGGAGCAACGCCCAAGAGTGAAACCTAGGTTGCCCGGAATGTAGAAATGACCATTACTTACACACTGGTTGCAATTATTCCTTTTATACGATGGAAAAGCTGTTGTATTTATATTGTATTTTATGCTTCTGGCGTTGACTTCATAGGCCCTAACTATTCGATATGGTGGAACAACGCCCCAGAGTGAAGCCTAGGTTGCCCGGAACGTAGAAATGACCATATCTTTCACACTGGTTGCAATTATCGCCTGTTATACGATGAAAAAAATGTTGTATTTTTATTGTATTTTATGCTTCAGGCGTTGACTCCTAAGGCCCTAACTATTCGATGTGGTGGAGCAACGCCCTAGAGCAAAACCTAGATTGGCCGCAACGTAGAAATGACCATTACCTTCAAGCATGTTGCAATTATTCCTGTTATACGCTGGACAAACTGTTGGATTTTGATTGTACTTTATGCATCTGGCGTTGACTTCCAAGGCCCTAACTATTCGATCTGGTGGAGCAACGCCCTAGAGTGAAGCCTAGGATGCCCGTAACGTAGAAATGACCATTACTTTCACACTGTTTGCAATTATTCATTTTATAGGATGGAAAAACTGTTGTACTTATGTTGTATTTTATGCTTCGGGCTTTGACTTCTAAGGCACTAACTATTCGATCTGGTGGAGCAACGCCCTAGAGTGAAGCTTAGGATGCCCGGAACGTAGAAATGACCATTACTTTCACACTGTTTGCAATTATTCATTCTATATGATGGAAAAAATGTTGTACTTATGTTGTATTTTATTCTTCTGGCGTTGAATTCTAAGTCCCTAGCTATTCGATCTGGTGGAGCAACGCCCTAGGGTTAAGCCCAGGTTGCCCGTAACGTAGAAATGACCATAACTTTCACACTGGTTGCAATTATTCGTTTTATACAATGGAAAAACTGATCCATTTATTTTGTATTTTATGCATCTGGCGTTGACTTCATAGGCCGTAACTATTCGATGTGGTGGAGCAACACCTAAGAGTGAAACCTAGGTTGCCCGGAACGTAGAAATGACCACTACTTTCACACTGGTTGCAATTATTCCTTTTATACGATGGAGAAACTGTTGTATTTTTATTGTATTTTATGCTTCTGGCGTTGACTTCATAGGCCCTAACTATTCGATATGGTGAAACAACGCCCCAGAGTGAAGCCTGGGTTGCCCGGAACGTAGAAATGACCATATCTTTCACACTGGTTGCAATTATCACTGTTATACGACGAAAAAAATGTTGTATTTTTATTGTATTTTATGCTTCAGGCGTTGACTCCTAAGCCCCTAACTATTCGATGTGGTGGAGCAACGCCCTAGAGCAAAACCTAGATTGGCCGCAACGTAGAAATGACCATTACCTTCCAGCATGTGGCAATTATTCCTGTTATACGATGGACAAAGTGTTGGATTTTGATTGTACTTTATGCTTCTGGCGTTGACTTCTAGGGCACTATATATTCGATCTGGTGGAGCAATGCCTCAGAGTTAAGTCTAGAATGCCCGAAACGTCGAAATGATCATTACTTTCACACTGGTTGCAATTATTAATGCTATACGATGGAAAAACTGTTGCATTTTTATTGTATTTTCTGCTTCTGGCGTTGACTTCTAAGGCCCTAGCTATTCGATCTGGTGGAGAAACGCCCTAGAGTGAAGCCTAGGTTGCCCGGAACGTAGAAATGTCCATCACCTTCACTCTGGTTGCAATTATTCCTGTTACACGATGGAAAGACTGTTGCATTTTTATTGTATTTTATGCTTCGGGCGCTGACTTCTAAGGCCCTAAATATTCGATCTGGTGGAGCAACGCCCTAGAGTGAAGCCTAGGTTACCCGGAACGTAGAAATGACCATAGCTTTCACACTGGTTGCAATTATTCGTTTTATACAATGGAAAAACTGTTCTATTTGTTTTGTATTTTATGCTTCGGGCGTTGGCTTCTAAGGCCCTAACTATTCGATCTGGTGGAGCAACGCCCTAGTGTGAAGCCTAGGTTGCCCGGAACGTAGAAATGACCATTACTTTCACACTGGTTGCAAATACTCCTGTTATACGATGAAAAGCTGTTGTATTTATATTGTATTTTATGCTTCAGGCGTTGACTTCTAAGGCACTAACTATTCGATCTGGTGGAGCAACGCCCTAGAGTGAAGCTTAGGATGCCCGGAACGTAGAAATTACCATTACTTTCACACTGTTTGCAATTATTCATTCTATATGATGGAAAAAATGTTGTACTTATGTTGTATTTATTCTTCTGGCGTTGAATTCTAAGTCCATAGCGATTCGATCTGGTGGAGCAACGCCCTAGGGTTAAGCCCAGGTTGCCCGTAACGTAGAAATGACCATAACTTTCAGACTGGTTGCAATTATTCGTTTTATACAATGGAAAAACTGTTCTATTTATTTTGCATTTTATTCTTCTGGCTTTGAATTCTAAGTCCCTAGCTGTTCGATCTCGTGGAGCAACGCCCAAGAGCGAAACCTAGGTTGCCCGGAATGTAGAAATTACCATTACTTTCACACTGGTTGCAATTATTCCTTTTATACGATGGAGAAACTGTTGTATTTTTATTGTATTTTATGCTTCTGGAGTTGACTTCTAAGGCCGTAGCTATTCGGTGTGGTGGAGCAACGCCCAAGAGTGAAACCTAGGTTGCCCGGAATGTAGAAATGACCATTACTTTCACACTGGTTGCAATTATTCCTTTTATACGATGGAAAAACTGTTGTATCTATATTGTATTTTATGCATCTGGCGTTGACTTCTAAGGCCGTAGATATTCGATGTGGTGGAGCAACGCACAAGAGTGAAGCCTAGGTTGCACGGAACGTAGAAATGACCATAGCTTTCACACTGGTTGCAATTATTCATTGTATACAATGGAAAAACTGTTCTATTTATTTTGTATTTTATGCTTCGGGCGTTGACTTCTAAGGCCCTAACTATTCGATCTGTTGGAGCAACGCCCTAGAGTGAAGCATAGGTTGCCCGGAACGTAGAAATGACCATTACTTTCACACTGTTTGCACTTATTCATTTTATACGATGGAAAAGCTGTTGTAGTTATGTTGTATTTTATTCTTCTGGCGTTGAATTCTAAGTACCTAGCTGTTCGATCTGGTGGAGCGACGCCCTAGAGTGAAGCCTAGGTTACCCGGAACATAGAAATGACCAGTACTTTCACACTGGTTGCAGCTTTCCTGTTATACGATGGAAAATCTGTTTCATATTTATTCTATTTTATGCTTCTGGCGTTGTATTCAAAGTCGCTAACTATTCGATCTCGTGGAGCAGCGCCCTGGAGTTAAGCCTAGGTTGCCCGGAACGTAGACATGACCATATCTTTCACACTGGTTGCAATTATTCCAGTTATGCGAAGGAAAAACTGTTGTAACTTTATTATATTTTATGCTTCGGGCGCTGACTTCTAAGGCCCTAACTATTCGATCTGGTGGAGCAACGCCCTAGAGTGAAGCCTAGGTTGCCCGGAACGTAGAAATGTCCATGACTTTCACACTGGTTGCAATTACTCGTTTTATACAATGGAATAGCTGGTGTATTTATATAGTATTTTATGACTCTGGCGTTGACTTCTAAGGCCGTAGCTATTCGATGTGGTGGAGCAACGCCCGAGAGTGAAGCCTAGGTTACCCGGAACATAGAAATGACCAGTACTTTCACACTGGTTGCAGCTTTCCTGTTATACGATGGAAAAACTGTAGCATTTTTATTGTATTTTATGCTTCTGGAGCTGACTTCTAAGGCCGCAGCAATTCGATGTGGTGGAGCAACGCCCAAGAGTGAAACCTAGGTTGCCCGGAACGTAGTAATGACCATTACTTTCACACTGGTTGCAATTATTCCTTTTATACAATGGAAAAACTGTTACATTTTTATTGTATTTTATGCTCCTGGCGTTGTATTCAATGCCCCTAACTATTCGATCTGGTGGCGCAACGCCCTAGAGTGAGGCCTAGGTCGCCCGGAACGTAGAAATAACCATTACATTCACACTGGTTGCATTTATTCCAGTTATGCGAAGGAATAACTGTTGCAACTTTATTATATTTTATGCTTCGGGCGCTGACTTCTAAGGCCCTAAATATTCGATCTGGTGGAGCAACGCCCAAGAGTGAAGCCTAGGTTGCACGGAACGTAGAAATGACCGTTACATTCAATCTGGTTGCAATTATTCCTGTTATACGGTGGAAAAACTGTTGTATCTATATTGTATTTTATGCTTCTGGCGTTGACTGCTAAGGCCGTAGCTATTCGATGTGGTGGAGCAACGCCCTAGAGTGAAGCCTACGTTGCGCGGAACGTAGAAATGACCATCTCTTTCACACTGGTTGCAATTATTCATTTTATACGATGGAAAAACAGTTGTACTTATGTTGTATTTTATTCTTCTGGCGCTGAGTTCTAAGTCCCTAGCTATTCGATCTGGTGGAGCAACGCCCTAGAGTGAAGCCTAGGTTACCCGGAACGTAGAAATGACCTGTACTTTCACACAGGTTGCAGTTATTCCTGTTCTACGATGGAAAAACTGTTGCATTTTTATTGTATTTAATGCTTCTGGCGTTGTATTCAAAGTCGCTAACTATTCGATCTGGTGAAGCAACGCTCTAGAGTTGAGCCTAGGTTGCCCGTAACGTAGAAATGACCATTACCTTCACACTGCTTGCAATTATACATTTTATACGATGGAAAAGCTGTTGTAGTTATGTTGTATTTTATTCTTCTGGCGTTGAATTCTAAGTACCTAGCTGTTCTATCTGGTGGAGCGACGCCCAAGAGTGAAACCTAGGTTGCCCGGAACGTAGTAATGACCATTACTTTCACACTGGTTGCAATTATTCCTTTTATTCGATGGAAAAACTGTTGTATTTTTATTGTATTTTATGCTCCTGGCGTTGAATTCTAAGTCCCTAGCTATTGGATCTGGTGGAGCAACGCCCTAGAGCGAAACGTAGGCTGCCCGGAACGTAGAAATGACCATATCTTTCACACTGGTTGCAATTATTCCAGTTATGCGAAGGAAAAACTGTTGTAACTTTATTATATTTTATGCTTGGGGCGCTGATTTCTAAGGCCCTATCTATTCGATCTGGTGGAGCAACGCCCTAGAGTGAAGCCTAGGTTGCCCGGAACGTAGAAATGTCCATGACTTTCACACTGGTTGCAATTACTCGCTTTATACAATGGAATAGCTGGTGTATTTATATAGTATTTTATGACTCTGGCGTTGACTTCTAAGGCCGTAGCTATTCGATGTGGTGGAGCAACGCCCGAGAGTTAAGCCTAGGTTGCCCGGAACGTAGAAATGACCATAACTTTCACACTGTTTGCAAACATTCATTTTATACGATGGAAAATCTGTTTTATTTATATTGTATTTTATGCTTCTGGAGTTGACTTCTAAGGCCGTAGCAATTCGATGTGGTGGAGCAACGCCCAAGAGTGAAACCTAGGTTGCCCGGAACGTAGTAATGACCATTACTTTCACACTGGTTGCAATTATTCCTTTTATTCGATGGAAAAACTGTTGTATTTTTATTGTATTTTATGCTCCTGGCGTTGAATTCTAAGTCCCTAGCTATTGGATCTGGTGGAGCAACGCCCTAGAGCGAAACCTAGGCTGCCCGGAACGTAGAAATGACCATATCCTTCACACTGGTTGCAATTATTCCAGTTATGCGAAGGAAAAACTGTTGTAACTTTATTATATTTTATGCTTCGGGCGCTGACTTCTAAGGCCCTAACTATTCGATCTGGTGGAGCAACGCCCTAGGGTGAAGCCTAGGTTACCCGGAACGCAGAAATGACCATAGCTTTCACACTGGTTGCAATTATTCGTTTTATACAATGGAAAAACTGTTCTATTTGTTTTGTATTTTATGCTTCGGGCGTTGGCTTCTAAGGCCCTAACTATTCGATGTGGAGGAGCAACGCCCTAGAGTGAAGCCTAGGATGCCCGTAACGTAGAAATGACCATTCCTTTCACACTGTTTGCAATTATTCATTGTATAGGATGGAAAAACTGTTGTACTTATGTTGTATTTTATGCTTCGGGCTTTGACTTCTAAGGCACTAACTATTCGATCTGGTGGAGCAACGCCCTAGAGTGAAGCTTAGGATGCCCGGAACGTAGAAATGACCATTACTTTCACACTGTTTGCAATTATTCATTCTATATGATGGAAAAAATGTTGTACTTATGTTGTATTTTATTCTTCTGGCGTTGAATTCTAAGTCCCTAGCTATTCGATCTGGTGGAGCAACGCCCTAGGGTTAAGCCCAGGTTGCCCGTAACGTAGAAATGACCATAACTTTCACACTGGTTGCAATTATTCGTTTTATACAATGGAAAAACTGATCCATTTATTTTGTATTTTATGCATCTGGCGTTGACTTCATAGGCCGTAACTATTCGATGTGGTGGAGCAACACCTAAGAGTGAAACCTAGGTTGCCCGGAACGTAGAAATGACCACTACTTTCACACTGGTTGCAATTATTCCTTTTATACGATGGAGAAACTGTTGTATTTTTATTGTATTTTATGCTTCTGGCGTTGACTTCATAGGCCCTAACTATTCGATATGGTGAAACAACGCCCCAGAGTGAAGCCTGGGTTGCCCGGAACGTAGAAATGACCATATCTTTCACACTGGTTGCAATTATCACTGTTATACGACGAAAAAAATGTTGTATTTTTATTGTATTTTATGCTTCAGGCGTTGACTCCTAAGCCCCTAACTATTCGATGTGGTGGAGCAACGCCCTAGAGCAAAACCTAGATTGGCCGCAACGTAGAAATGACCATTACCTTCCAGCATGTGGCAATTATTCCTGTTATACGATGGACAAAGTGTTGGATTTTGATTGTACTTTATGCTTCTGGCGTTGACTTCTAGGGCACTATATATTCGATCTGGTGGAGCAATGCCTCAGAGTTAAGTCTAGAATGCCCGAAACGTCGAAATGATCATTACTTTCACACTGGTTGCAATTATTAATGCTATACGATGGAAAAACTGTTGCATTTTTATTGTATTTTCTGCTTCTGGCGTTGACTTCTAAGGCCCTAGCTATTCGATCTGGTGGAGCAACGCCCTAGGGTGAAGCCTAGGTTGCCCGGAACGTAGAAATGTCCATCACCTTCACTCTGGTTGCAATTATTCCTGTTACACGATGGAAAGACTGTTGCATTTTTATTGTATTTTATGCTTCGGGCGCTGACTTCTAAGGCCCTAAATATTCGATCTGGTGGAGCAACGCCCTAGAGTGAAGCCTAGGTTACCCGGAACGTAGAAATGACCATTACTTCCACACGGTTTGCAATTATTCATATTATACCGTGGAAAAACTGTTGTATTTATATTGTATTTTATGCTTCTGGCATTGACTTCTAAGGCCCTAACTATTCGATGCGGTGGAGCAACGCCCTAGAGTGACGCCTAGGTTGCACGGAACGTAGAAATGACCATTACTTTCACACTGGTTGCAAATACTCCTGTTATACGATGAAAAGCTGTTGTATTTATATTGTATTTTATGCTTCAGGCGTTGACTTCTAAGGCACTAACTATTCGATCTGGTGGAGCAACGCCCTAGAGTGAAGCTTAGGATGCCCGGAACGTAGAAATTACCATTACTTTCACACTGTTTGCAATTATTCATTCTATATGATGGAAAAAATGTTGTACTTATGTTGTATTTTATTCTTCTGGCGTTGAATTCTAAGTCCATAGCGATTCGATCTGGTGGAGCAACGCCCTAGGGTTAAGCCCAGGTTGCCCGTAACGTAGAAATGACCATAACTTTCAGACTGGTTGCAATTATTCGTTTTATAGAATGGAAAAACTTTTCTATTTATTTTGCATTTTATTCTTCTGGCTTTGAATTCTAAGTCCCTAGCTGTTCGATCTCGTGGAGCAACGCCCAAGAGCGAAACCTAGGTTGCCCGGAATGTAGAAATTACCATTACTTTCACACTGGTTGCAATTATTCCTTTTATACGATGGAGAAACTGTTGTATTTTTATTGTATTTTATGCTTCTGGAGTTGACTTCTAAGGCCGTAGCTATTCGGTGTGGTGGAGCAACGCCCAAGAGTGAAACCTAGGTTGCCCGGAATGTAGAAATGACCATTACTTTCACACTGGTTGCAATTATTCCTTTTATACGATGGAAAAACTGTTGTATCTATATTGTATTTTATGCATCTGGCGTTGACTTCTAAGGCCGTAGATATTCGATGTGGTGGAGCAACGCACAAGAGTGAAGCCTAGGTTGCACGGAACGTAGAAATGACCATAGCTTTCACACTGGTTGCAATTATTCATTGTATACAATGGAAAAACTGTTCTATTTATTTTGTATTTTATGCTTCGGGCGTTGACTTCTAAGGCCCTAACTATTCGATCTGTTGGAGCAACGCCCTAGAGTGAAGCATAGGTTGCCCGGAACGTAGAAATGACCATTACTTTCACACTGTTTGCACTTATTCATTTTATACGATGGAAAAGCTGTTGTAGTTATGATGTATTTTATTCTTCTGGCGTTGAATTCTAAGTACCTAGCTGTTCGATCTGGTGGAGCGACGCCCTAGAGTGAAGCCTAGGTTACCCGGAACATAGAAATGACCAGTACTTTCACACTGGTTGCAGCTTTCCTGTTATACGATGGAAAATCTGTTTCATATTTATTCTATTTTATGCTTCTGGCGTTGTATTCAAAGTCGCTAACTATTCGATCTGGTGAAGCAACGCCCTAGAGTGAGGCCTAGGTCGCCCGGAACGTAGAAATAACCATTACATTCACACTGGTTGCATTTATTCCAGTTATGCGAAGGAATAACTGTTGCAACTTTATTATATTTTATGCTTCGGGCGCTGACTTCTAAGGCCCTAAATATTCGATCTGGTGGAGCAACGCCCAAGAGTGAAGCCTAGGTTGCACGGAACGTAGAAATGACCGTTACATTCAATCTGGTTGCAATTATTCCTGTTATACGGTGGAAAAACTGTTGTATCTATATTGTATTTTATGCTTCTGGCGTTGACTGCTAAGGCCGTAGCTATTCGATGTGGTGGAGCAACGCCCTAGAGTGAAGCCTACGTTGCGCGGAACGTAGAAATGATCATCTCTTTCACACTGGTTGCAATTATTCATTTTATACGATGGAAAAACAGTTGTACTTATGTTGTATTTTATTCTTCTGTCGCTGAGTTCTAAGTCCCTAGCTATTCGATCTGGTGGAGCAACGCCCTAGAGTGAAGCCTAGGTTACCCGGAACGTAGAAATGACCTGTACTTTCACACAGGTTGCAGTTATTCCTGTTCTACGATGGAAAAACTGTTGCATTTTTATTGTATTTAATGCTTCTGGCGTTGTATTCAAAGTCGCTAACTATTCGATCTGGTGAAGCAACGCTCTAGAGTTGAGCCTAGGTTGCCCGTAACGTAGAAATGACCATTACCTTCACACTGCTTGCAATTATACATTTTATACGATGGAAAAGCTGTTGTAGTTATGTTGTATTTTATTCTTCTGGCGTTGAATTCTAAGTACCTAGCTGTTCTATCTGGTGGAGCGACGCCCTAGAGTGAAGCCTAGGTTACCCGGAACATAGAAATGACCAGTACTTTCACACTGGTTGCAGCTTTCCTGTTATACGATGGAAAATCTGTTTCATATTTATTCTATTTTATGCTTCTGGCGTTGTATTCAAAGTCGCTAACTATTCGATCTCGTGGAGCAGCGCCCTGGAGTTAAGCCTAGGTTGCCCGGAACGTAGAAATGACCATAACTTTCACACTGTTTGCAAACATTCATTTTATACGATGGAAAATCTGTTTTATTTATATTGTATTTTATGCTTCTGGAGTTGACTTCTAAGGCCGTAGCAATTCGATGTGGTGGAGCAACGCCCAAGAGTGAAACCTAGGTTGCCCGGAACGTAGTAATGACCATTACTTTCACACTGGTTGCAATTATTCCTTTTATTCGATGGAAAAACTGTTGTATTTTTATTGCATTTTATGCTCCTGGCGTTGAATTCTAAGTCCCTAGCTATTGGACCTGGTGGAGCAACGCCCTAGAGCGAAACGTAGGCTGCCCGGAACGTAGAAATGACCATATCTTTCACACTGGTTGCAATTATTCCAGTTATGCGAAGGAAAAACTGTTGTAACTTTATTATATTTTATGCTTGGGGCGCTGATTTCTAAGGCCCTATCTATTCGATCTGGTGGAGCAACGCCCTAGAGTGAAGCCTAGGTTGCCCGGAACATAGAAATGTCCATGACTTTCACACTGGTTGCAATTACTCGCTTTATACAATGGAATAGCTGGTGTATTTATATAGTATTTTATGACTCTGGCGTTGACTTCTAAGGCCGTAGCTATTCGATGTGGTGGAGCAACGCCCGAGAGTGAAGCCTAGGTTGCCCGGAACGTAGAAATGACCATAACTTTCACACTGTTTGCAATCATTCATTTTATACGATGGAAAATCTGTTTTATTTATATTGTATTTTATGCTTCTGGAGCTGACTTCTAAGGCCGTAGCAATTCGATGTGGTGGAGCAACGCCCAAGAGTGAAACCTAGGTTGCCCGGAACGTAGTAATGACCATTACTTTCACACTGGTTGCAATTATTCCTTTTATACAATGGAAAAACTGTTACATTTTTATTGTATTTTATGCTCCTGGCGTTGTATTCAAAGCCCCTAACTATTCGATGTGGTGGCGCAACGCCCTAGAGTGAGGCCTAGGTCGCCCGGAACGTAGAAATAACCATTACATTCACACTGGTTGCAATTATTCCAGTTATGCGAAGGAAAAACTGTTGTAAGTTTATTATATTTTATGCTTCGGGCGCTGACTTCCAAGGCCCTAAATATTCGATCTGGTTGAGCAACGCCCCAGAGTGAAGCCTAGGTTGCCCGGAACGTAGAAATGACCATAACTTTCATACAGGTTGGTATTATTCGTTTTATACGATGGAAAAGCTGCTGTACTTATATTGTATTTTAAGCTTCTGCCGTTGACTTCTTAGGACCTAACTTTCGATCTGGTGGAAGAACGCCCTAGAGTGAAGTCTAGGTTGCTCGGAACGTAAAAATGACCATCACTTCCACACTGGTTGCAATTATTCCTGTTATACGGTGGAAAAACTGTTGTATTTTTTTGCATTTTATGCATCTGGCGCTGACTTCTTAGGTCCTAACTATTGGATCTGGTGGATCAACGGCCTGGGGTTAAGCCTATGTTGCGCGGAACGTAGAAATGACCATAACTTTCACACTGGTTTCAACAATTCGTTTTATACAATGGAAAAACTGTTTTACTTTTATTGCATTTTATGGTTCGGCCGTTGACTTCTAAGGCCTTAATTATTCGATCTGGTGGAGCAACGCCCTACAGCGAAGCCTAGGTTGCCCGGAACGTAGAAATGACCATTACCTTCACACTGTCTGCGATTATTCATTTTATACGATGGAAAAACTGTTGTACTTATGTTGTATTTTATTCTTCTGGCGTTGAATTCTAAGTCCCTAGCTATTCGATCTGGTGGAGCAACGCCATAGAGTGAAGCCTAGGTTACCCGGTACGTAGAAATGACCAGTACTTTCACACTGGTTGCAGTAATTCCTCTTATACAATGGAAAAACTGTTATATTTTTATTGTATTTTATGCTCCTGGCGTTGTATGCAAGGACCCTAACTATTCGACCTGGTGGCGCAACGCCCTAGAGTGAGGCCTAGGTCGCCCGGAACGTAGAAATAACCATTACATTCACACTGGTTGCAATTACTCCAGGTATGCGAAGGAAAAACTGTTGTAACTTTATTATATTTTATGCTTCGGGCGCTGACTTCTAAGGCCCTAAATATTCGATCTCGTGGAGCAACGCCCCAGAGTGAAGCCTAGGTTGCCCGGAACGTAGAAATGACCATAACTTTCACAATAGTTGCAATTATCCGTTTTATACGATGGAAAAACTGTTGTATTTTTATTGGACTTTATGCATCTTGCGTTGACTTCTAAGGCCGTAGCTATTCGGTGTGGTGGAGCAACGCCCAAGAGTGAAACCTAGGTTGCCCGGAACGTAGTAATGACCATTACCTTCACACTGGTTGCAATTATTCCTTTTATTCGATGGAAAAACTGTTGTATTTTTATTGTATTTTATGCTCCTGGCGTTGAATTCTAAGTCCCTAGCTATTGGATCTGGTGGAGCAACGCCCTAGAGCGAAACTTAGGCTGCACGGAACGTAGAAATGACCATATCTTTCACACTGGTTGCAATTATTCCAGCTATGCGAAGGAAAAACTGTTGTAACTTTATTATATTTTATGCTTCGGGCGCTGACTTCTAAGGCCCTAACTATTCGATCTGGTGGAGCAACGCCCTAGAGTGAAGCCTAGGTTGCCCGGAACGTAGAAATGTCCATGACTTTCACACTGGTTGCAATTACTCGTTTTATACAATGGAATATCTGGTGTATTTATATAGTATTTTATGACTCTGGCGTTGACTTCTAAGGCCGTAGCTATTCGATGTGGTGGAGCAACGCCCGAGAGTGAAGCCTAGGTTGCCCGGAACGTAGAAATGACCATAACTTTCACACTGTTTGCAACTATTCGTTTCATATGATTTAAAGGCTGTTGTATTTATATTGTATTTTAGGCTTCTGGCGTTGACTTCTAAGGCCCTAACTATTCGATCTGGTGGAGCAACGCCCTAGAGTGAAGCCTAGGATGCCCGGAACGTAGAAATGACCATTACTTTCACACTGTTTGCAATTATTCATTCTATATGATGGAAAAACTGTTGTACTTATGTTGTATTTTATTCTTCTGGCGTTGAATTCTAAGTCCCTAGCTATCGATCTGATGGAGCAACGCCATAGAGTGAAGCCTAGGTTACCCGGAACGTAGAAATGACCAGTACTTTCACACTGGTTGCAGTTATTCCTCTTATACAATGGAAAAACTGTTACATTTTTATTGTATTTTATGCCCCTGGCGTTGTATTCAATGCCCCTAACTATTCGATCTGGTGGCGCAACGCCCTAGAGTGAGGCCTAGGTCGCCCGGAACGTAGAAATAACCATTACATTCACACTGGTTGCATTTATTCCAGTTATGCGAAGGAATAACTGTTGCAACTTTATTATATTTTATGCTTCGGGCGCTGACTTCTAAGGCCCTAAATATTCGATCTGGTGGAGCAACGCCCAAGAGTGAAGCCTAGGTTGCACGGAACGTAGAAATGACCGTTACATTCAATCTGGTTGCAATTATTCCTGTTATACGGTGGAAAAACTGTTGTATCTATATTGTATTTTATGCTTCGGGCGTTGACTTCTAAGGCCCTAACTATTCGACCTGGCGGAGCAACGCCCTAGAGTGAAGCCTAGGTTGCCCGGAACGTAGAAATGACCATTACTTTCACACTGGTTGCAATTATTCCTGTTATACGATGAAAAGCTGTTGTATTTATATTGTATTTTATGCTTCTGGCGTTGTCTTGTAAGGTCCTATCTATTCGATCTCGTGAGGCAACGTCCAAGAGTGAAGCCTATGTTGCCCGAAACGTAGAAATGACCATTACCTTCATACTGGTTGCAATTGTTCCTGTTATACGATGGAAAGACTGTTGTATTTTTATTGTATTTTATGCTTCTGGCGTTGACTTCTGAGGCCCTAGCTATTCGGTCTGGTGGAGCAACGCCCTAGAGTGAAGCCTAGGTTGCCCGTAACGTAGAAATGACCGTTACATTCACAATGCTTGCAATCATTCATTGTATACGGTGGAAAAACTGTTGTATCAATATTGTATTTTATGCTTCTGGCGTTGACTTCTAAGGCCGTAGCTATTCGATGTGGTGGAGCAACGCCCTAGAGTGAAGCCTAGGTTGCCCGGAACGTAGTAATGACCGTTACATTCACTCTGGTTGCAATTATTCCTGTTATACGGTGGAAAAACTGTTGTATCTATATTGTATTTTATGCTTCTGTCGTTGACTGCTAAGGCCGTAGCTATTCGATGTGGTGGAGCAACGCCCTAGAGTGAAGACTACGTTGCGCGGAACGTAGAAATGACCATCTCTTTCACACTTGTTGCAATTATTCCTGTTATACGATGGAAAAGCTGTTGTATTTATATTGTATTTTATGCTTCTGGCGTTGACTTGTAAGGTCCTACCTATTCGATCTCGTGAGACAACGTCCAAGATTGAAGCCTATGTTGCCTGAAACGTATAAATGACCATTACCTTCATACTGGTTGCAATTATTCCTGTTATACGATGGAAAGACTGTTGTATTTTTATTGTATTTTATGCTTCGGGCGCTGACTTCTAAGGCCCTAAATATTCGATCTGGTGGAGCAACGCCCTAGAGTGAAGCCTATGTTGCCCGGAACATAGAAATGACCATTACTTTCACACTGTTTGCACTTATTCATTTTATACGATGGAAAAACTGTTGTACTTATGTTGTGTTTTATTCTTCTGGCGTTGAGTTCTAAGTCCCTAGCTATTCCATCTGGTGCAGCAATGCCCTAGAGTGTAGCCTAGGTTACCCGGAACGTAGAAATGACCTGTACTTTGACACAGGTTGGAGTTATTCCTGTTCTACGATGGAAAAACTGTTGCATTTTTATTGTATTTAATGATTCTGGCGTTGTATTCAAAGTCCCTAACTATTCGATCTGGTGAAGCAACGCCCTATAGTTGAGCCTAGGTTGCCCGTAACGTAGAAATGACAATAACTTTCACACTGGTTGCAACTATTCGTTTCATATGATTTAAAGGCTGGTGTATTTATATTGTATTTTATGCTTCTGGCGTTGACTTCTAAGGCCCTAACTATTCGATCTGGTGTAGCAACGCCCTAGAGTGAAGCCTAGGATGCCCGTAACGTAGAAATGACCATTACTTTCACACTGTTTGCAATTATTCATTTTATAGGATGGAAAAACTGTTGTACTTATGTTGTAGTTTATGCTTCAAGCGTTGACTTCTAAGGCACTAACTATTCGATCTGGTGGAGCAACGCCCTAGAGTGAAGCTTAGGATGCCCGGAACGTAGAAATTACCATTACTTTCACACTGTTTGCAATTATTCATTCTATATGATGGAAAAAATGTTGTACTTATGTTGTATTTTATCCTTCTGGCGTTGAATTCTAAGTCCATAGCGATTCGATCTGGTGGAGCAACGCCCTAGGGTTAAGCCCAGGTTGCCCGTAACGTAGAAATGACCATAACTTTCAGACTGGTTGCAATTATTCGTTTTATACAATGGAAAAGCTGTTCTATTTATTTTGCATTTTATTCTTCTGGTTTTGAATTCTAAGTCCCTAGCTGTTCGATCTCGTGGAGCAACGCCCAAGAGCGAAACCTAGGTTGCACGGAATGTAGAAATTACCATTACTTTCACACTGGTTGCAATTATTCCTTTTATACGATGGAGAAACTGTTGTATTTTTATTGTATTTTATGCTTCTGGAGTTGACTTCTAAGGCCGTAGCTATTCGTTGTGGTGGAGCAACGCCCAAGAGTGAAACCTAGGTTGCCCGGAATGTAGAAATGACCATTACTTTCACACTGGTTGCAATTATTCCTTTTATACGATGGAAAAGCTGTTGTATTTATATTGTATTTTATGCATCTGGCGTTGACTTCTAAGGCCGTAGATATTCGATGTGGTGGAGCAACGCCCAAGAGTGAAGCCTAGGTTGCACGGAACGTAGAAATGGCCATAGCTTTCACACTGGTTGCAATTATTCATTGTATACAATGGAAAAACTGTTCTATTTATTTTGTATTTTATGCTTCGGGCGTTGACTTCTAAGGCCCTAACTATTCGATCTGGTGGAGCAACGCCCTAGAGTGAAGTATAGGTTGCCCGGAACGTAGAAATGACCATTACTTTCACACTGTTTGCACTTATTCATTTTATACGATGGAAAAACAGTTGTACTTATGTTGTATTTTATTCTTCTGGCGCTGAGTTCTAAGTCCCTAGCTATTCGATCTGGTGGAGCGACGCCCTAGAGTGAAGCCTAGGTTACCCGGAACGTAGAAATGACCTGTACTTTCACACAGGTTGCAGTTATTCCTGTTCTACGATGGAAAAACTGTTGCATTTTTATTGTATTTAATGCTTCTGGCGTTGTATTCAAAGTCGCTAACTATTCGATCTGGTGAAGCAACGCTCTAGAGTTGAGCCTAGGTTGCCCGTAACGTAGAAATGACCATTACCTTCACACTGCTTGCAATTATACATTTTATACGATGGAAAAGTTGTTGTAGTTATGTTGTATTTTATTCTTCTGGCGTTGAATTCTAAGTACCTAGCTGTTCGATCTGGTGGAGCGACGCCCTAGAGTGAAGCCTAGGTTACCCGGAACATAGAAATGACCAGTACTTTCACACTGGTTGCAGCTTTCCTGTTATACGATGGAAAATCTGTTTCATATTTATTCTATTTTATGCTTCTGGCGTTGTATTCAAAGTCGCTAACTATTCGATCTCGTGGAGCAGCGCCCTGGAGTTAAGCCTAGGTTGCCCGGAACGTAGAAATGACCATAACTTTCACACTGTTTGCAAACATTCATTTTATACGATGGAAAATCTGTTTTATTTATATTGTATTTTATGCTTCTGGAGTTGACTTCTAAGGCCGTAGCAATTCGATGTGGTGGAGCAACGCCCAAGAGTGAAACCTAGGTTGCCCGGAACGTAGTAATGACCATTACTTTCACACTGGTTGCAATTATTCCTTTTATTCGATGGAAAAACTGTTGTATTTTTATTGTATTTTATGCTCCTGGCGTTGAATTCTAAGTCCCTAGCTATTGGATCTGGTGGAGCAACGCCCTAGAGCGAAACGTAGGCTGCCCGGAACGTAGAAATGACCATATCTTTCACACTGGTTGCAATTATTCCAGTTATGCGAAGGAAAAACTGTTGTAACTTTATTATATTTTATGCTTCGGGCGCTGACTTCTAAGGCCCTATCTATTCGATCTGGTGGAGCAACGCCCTAGAGTGAAGCCTAGGTTGCCCGGAACGTAGAAATGTCCATGACTTTCACACTGGTTGCAATTACTCGTTTTATACAATGGAATAGCTGGTGTATTTATATAGTATTTTATGACTCTGGCGTTGACTTCTAAGGCCGTAGCTATTCGATGTGGTGGAGCAACGCCCGAGAGTGAAGCCTAGGTTGCCCGGAACGTAGAAATGACCATAACTTTCACACTGTTTGCAATCATTCATTTTATACGATGGAAAATCTGTTTTATTTATGTTGTATTTTATGCTTCTGGAGCTGACTTCTAAGGCCGTAGCAATTCGATGTGGTGGAGCAACGCCCAAGAGTGAAACCTAGGTTGCCCGGAACGTAGTAATGACCATTACTTTCACACTGGTTGCAATTATTCCTTTTATACAATGGAAAAACTGTTACATTTTTATTGTATTTTATGCTCCTGGCGTTGTATTCAAAGCCCCTAATTATTCGATGTGGTGGCGCAACGCCCTAGAGTGAGGCCTAGGTCGCCCGGAACGTAGAAATAACCATTACATTCACACTGGTTGCAATTATTCCAGTTATGCGAAGGAAAAACTGTTGTAAGTTTATTATATTTTATGCTTCGGGCGCTGACTTCTAAGGCCCTAAATATTCGATCTGGTGGAGCAACGCCCTAGAGTGAAGCCTATGTTGCCCGGAACTTAGAAATGACCATTACTTTCACACTGTTTGCACTTATTCATTTTATACGATGGAAAAACTGTTGTACTTATGTTGTGTTTTATTCTTCTGGCGTTGAGTTCTAAGTCCCTAGCTATTCGATCTGGTGCAGCAATGCCCTAGAGTGTAGCCTAGGTTACCCGGAACGTAGAAATGACCTGTACTTTGACACAGGTTGGAGTTATTCCTGTTCTACGATGGAAAAACTGTTGCATTTTTATTGTATTTAATGATTCTGGCGTTGTATTCAAAGTCCCTAACTATTCGATCTGGTGAAGCAACGCCCTTTAGTTGAGCCTAGGTTGCCCGTAACGTAGAAATGACAATAACTTTCACACTGGTTGCAACTATTCGTTTCATATGATTTAAAGGCTGTTGTATTTATATTGTATTTTATGCTTCTGGCGTTGACTTCTAAGGCCCTAACTATTCGATCTGGTGTAGCAACGCCCTAGAGTGAAGCCTAGGATGCCCGTAACGTAGAAATGACCATTACTTTCACACTGTTTGCAATTATTCATTTTATAGGATGGAAAAACTGTTGTACTTATGTTGTAGTTTATGCTTCAAGCGTTGACTTCTAAGGCACTAACTATTCGATCTGGTGGAGCAACGCCCTAGAGTGAAGCTTAGGATGCCCGGAACGTAGAAATTACCATTACTTTCACACTGTTTGCAATTATTCATTCTATATGATGGAAAAAATGTTGTACTTATGTTGTATTTTATCCTTCTGGCGTTGAATTCTAAGTCCATAGCGATTCGATCTGGTGGAGCAACGCCCTAGGGTTAAGCCCAGGTTGCCCGTAACGTAGAAATGACCATAACTTTCAGACTGGTTGCAATTATTCGTTTTATACAATGGAAAAGCTGTTCTATTTATTTTGCATTTTATTCTTCTGGCTTTGAATTCTAAGTCCCTAGCTGTTCGATCTCGTGGAGCAACGCCCAAGAGCGAAACCTAGGTTGCACGGAATGTAGAAATTACCATTACTTTCACACTGGTTGCAATTATTCCTTTTATACGATGGAGAAACTGTTGTATTTTTATTGTATTTTATGCTTCTGGAGTTGACTTCTAAGGCCGTAGCTATTCGGTGTGGTGGAGCAACGCCCAAGAGTGAAACCTAGGTTGCCCGGAATGTAGAAATGACCATTACTTTCACACTGGTTGCAATTATTCCTTTTATACGATGGAAAAGCTGTTGTATTTATATTGTATTTTATGCATCTGGCGTTGACTTCTAAGGCCGTAGATATTCGATGTGGTGGAGCAACGCCCAAGAGTGAAGCCTAGGTTGCACGGAACGTAGAAATGGCCATAGCTTTCACACTGGTTGCAATTATTCATTGTATACAATGGAAAAACTGTTCTATTTATTTTGTATTTTATGCTTCGGGCGTTGACTTCTAAGGCCCTAACTATTCGATGTGGTGGAGCAACGCCCTAGAGTGAAGCATAGGTTGCCCGGAACGTAGAAATGACCATTACTTTCACACTGTTTGCACTTATTCATTTTATACAATGGAAAAACAGTTGTACTTATGTTGTATTTTATTCTTCTGGCGCTGAGTTCTAAGTCCCTAGCTATTCGATCTGGTGGAGCGACGCCCTAGAGTGAAGCCTAGGTTACCCGGAACGTAGAAATGACCTGTACTTTCACACAGGTTGCAGTTATTCCTGTTCTACGATGGAAAAACTGTTGCATTTTTATTGTATTTAATGCTTCTGGCGTTGTATTCAAAGTCGCTAACTATTCGATCTGGTGAAGCAACGCTCTAGAGTTGAGCCTAGGTTGCCCGTAACGTAGAAATGACCATTACCTTCACACTGCTTGCAATTATACATTTTATACGATGGAAAAGTTGTTGTAGTTATGTTGTATTTTATTCTTCTGGCGTTGAATTCTAAGTACCTAGCTGTTCGATCTGGTGGAGCGACGCCCTAGAGTGAAGCCTAGGTTACCCGGAACATAGAAATGACCAGTACTTTCACACTGGTTGCAGCTTTCCTGTTATACGATGGAAAATCTGTTTCATATTTATTCTATTTTATGCTTCTGGCGTTGTATTCAAAGTCGCTAACTATTCGATCTCGTGGAGCAGCGCCCTGGAGTTAAGCCTAGGTTGCCCGGAACGTAGAAATGACCATAACTTTCACACTGTTTGCAAACATTCATTTTATACGATGGAAAATCTGTTTTATTTATATTGTATTTTATGCTTCTGGAGTTGACTTCTAAGGCCGTAGCAATTCGATGTGGTGGAGCAACGCCCAAGAGTGAAACCTAGGTTGCCCGGAACGTAGTAATGACCATTACTTTCACACTGGTTGCAATTATTCCTTTTATTCGATGGAAAAACTGTTGTATTTTTATTGTATTTTATGCTCCTGGCGTTGAATTCTAAGTCCCTAGCTATTGGATCTGGTGGAGCAACGCCCTAGAGCGAAACGTAGGCTGCCCGGAACGTAGAAATGACCATATCTTTCACACTGGTTGCAATTATTCCAGTTATGCGAAGGAAAAACTGTTGTAACTTTATTATATTTTATGCTTCGGGCGCTGACTTCTAAGGCCCTATCTATTCGATCTGGTGGAGCAACGCCCTAGAGTGAAGCCTAGGTTGCCCGGAACGTAGAAATGTCCATGACTTTCACACTGGTTGCAATTACTCGTTTTATACAATGGAATAGCTGGTGTATTTATATAGTATTTTATGACTCTGGCGTTGTCTTCTAAGGCCGTAGCTATTCGATGTGGTGGAGCAACGCCCGAGAGTGAAGCCTAGGTTGCCCGGAACGTAGAAATGACCATAACTTTCACACTGTTTGCAATCATTCATTTTATACGATGGAAAATCTGTTTTATTTATATTGTATTTTATGCTTCTGGAGCTGACTTCTAAGGCCGTAGCAATTCGATGTGGTGGAGCAACGCCCAAGAGTGAAACCTAGGTTGCCCGGAACGTAGTAATGACCATTACTTTCACACTGGTTGCAATTATTCCTTTTATACAATGGAAAAACTGTTACATTTTTATTGTATTTTATGCTCCTGGCGTTGTATTGAAAGCCCCTAATTATTCGATGTGGTGGCGCAACGCCCTAGAGTGAGGCCTAGGTCGCCCGGAACGTAGAAATAACCATTACATTCACACTGGTTGCAATTATTCCAGTTATGCGAAGGAAAAACTGTTGTAAGTTTATTATATTTTATGCTTCGGGCGCTGACTTCCAAGGCCCTAAATATTCGATCTGGTTGAGCAACGCCCCAGAGTGAAGCCTAGGTTGCCCGGAACGTAGAAATGACCATAACTTTCATACAGGTTGGTATTATTCGTTTTATACGATGGAAAAGCTGCTGTACTTATATTGTATTTTAAGCTTCTGCCGTTGACTTCTTAGGACCTAACTTTCGATCTGGTGGAAGAACGCCCTAGAGTGAAGCCTAGGTTGCTCGGAACGTAAAAATGACCATCACTTCCACACTGGTTGCAATTATTCCTGTTATACGGTGGAAAAACTGTTGTATTTTTTTGCATTTTATGCATCTGGCGCTGACTTCTTAGGTCCTAACTATTGGATCTGGTGGATCAACGGCCTGGGGTTAAGCCTATGTTGCGCGGAACGTAGAAATGACCATAACTTTCACACTGGTTTCAACTATTCGTTTTATACGATGGAAAATCTGTTTTATTTATATTGTATTTTATGCTTCTGGAGCTGACTTCTAAGGCCGTAGCAATTCGATGTGGTGGAGCAACGCCCAAGAGTGAAGCCTAGGTTACCCGGAACGTAGAAATGACCAGTACTTTCACACTGGTTGCAGTTATTCCTCTTATACAATGGAAAAACTGTTACATTTTTATTGTATTTTATGCCCCTGGCGTTGTATTCAATGCCCCTAACTATTCGATCTGGTGGCGCAACGCCCTAGAGTGAGGCCTATGTCGCCCGGAACGTAGAAATAACCATTACATTCACACTGGTTGCAATTACTCCAGTTATGCGAAGGAAAAACTGTTGTAACTTTATTATATTTTATGCTTCGGGCGCTGACTTCTAAGGCCCTAAATATTCGATCTCGTGGAGCAACGCCCCAGAGTGAAGCCTAGGTTGCCCGGAACGTAGAAATGACCATAACTTTCACAATAGTTGCAATTATCCGTTTTATGCGATGGAAAAACTGTTGTATTTTTATTGGACTTTATGCATCTTGCGTTGACTTCTAAGGCCGTAGCTATTCGGTGTGGTGGAGCAACGCCCTAGAGTGAAGCCTAGGTGACCCGGAACGTAGAAATGACCAGTACTTTCATACTGGTTTCTGTTATGCCTGTTATACGATGGAAAAACTGTTGCATTTTTATTGTATTTTATGCTTCTGGAGTAGACTTCTAAGGCCGTAGCTATTCGATGTGGTGGAGCAACGCCCAAGAGTGAAGCCTACGTTGCACAGAACGTAGAAATGACCATAGCTTTCACACTGGTTGCAATTATTCGTTTTATGCAATGGAAAAACTGTTCTATTTATTTTGTATTTTATGCTTCGGGCGTTGACTTCTAAGGGCCTAACTATTCGATCTGGTGGAGCAACGCCCTAGAGTGAAGCCTAGGTTGCCCGGAACTTAGAAATGACCATTACTTTCACACTGTTTGCACTTATTCATTTTATACGATGGAAAAACTGTTGTACTTATGTTGTACTTTATTCTTCTGGCGTTGAGTTCTAAGTCCCTAGCTATTCGATCTGCTGGAGCAACGCCCTAGAGTGAAGCCTAGGATGCCCGTAACGTAGAAATGACAATAACTTTCACACTGGTTGCAACTATTCGTTTCATATGATTTAAAGGCTGTTGTATTTATATTGTATTTTATGCTTCTGGCGTTGACTTCTAAGGCCCTAACTATTCGATCTGGTGGAGCAACGCCCTAGAGTGAAGCCTAGGTTACCCGGAACGTAGAAATGACCATAGTTTTCACACTGGTTGCAATTATCGCCTGTTATACGATGAAAAAAATGTTGTAGTTTTATTGTATTTTAGGCTTCAGGCGTTGACTCCTAAGGCCCTCACTATTCGATGTGGTGGAGCAACGCCCTAGAGCAAAACCTATATTGGCCGCAACGTAGAAATGACCATTACCTTCAAGCATGTTGCAATTATTCCTGTTATACGATGGACAAACTGTTGGATTTTGATTGTACTTTATGCCTCTGGCGTTGACTTCTAGGGCACTATGTATTCGATCTGGTGGAGCAATGCCTCAGAGTTAAGTAGGATGCCCGGGACGTTGAAATGGCCATTACTTTCACACTGGTTGCAATTATTCGTTTTATACGATGGAAAAACTATTGTACATATATCGTATTTTATGCTTATGGCGTTTACATCTTAGGCCCTCACCATTCGATCTGGCGGAGCAACGCCCTTGGGTGAAGCCTAGGATGCCCGTAACGTAGAAATGACCATTACTTTCACACTGTCTGCAATTATTCATTTTATAGGATGGAAAAACTGTTGTACTTATGTTGTATTTTATGCTTCGGGCTTTGACTTCTAAGGCACTAACTATTCGATCTGGTGGAGCAACGGCCTAGAGTGAAGCTTAGGATGCCCGGAACGTAGAAATGACCATTACTTTCACACTGTTTGCAATTATTCATTCTATATGATGGAAAAAATGTTGTACTTATGTTGTATTTTATTCTTCTGGCGTTGAATTCTAAGTCCCTAGCTATTCGATCTGGTGGAGCAACGCCCTAGGGTTAAGCCCAGGTTGCCCGTAACGTAGAAATGACCATAACTTTCACACTGGTTGCAATTATTCGTTTTGTACAATGGAAAAACTGATCCATTTATTTTGTATTTTATGCTTCTGGCCTTGTATTCAAAGTCCCTAACCATTCGATCTCGTGGAGCAACGCCCAAGAGTGAAACCTAGGTTGCCCGGAATGTAGAAATGACCATTACTTTCACACTGGTTGCAATTATTCCTTTTATACGATGGAGAAACTGTTGTACTTTTATTGTATTTTATGCTTCTGGAGTTGACTTCTAAGGCCGTAGCTATTCGGTGTGGTGGAGCAACGCCCAAGAGTGAAACCTAGGTTGCCCGGAATGTAGAAATGACCATTACTTTCACACTGGTTGCAATTATCGCCTGTTATACGATGAAAAAAATGTTGTATTTTTATTGTATTTTATGCTTCAGGCGTTGACTCCTAAGGCCCTAACTATTCGATGTGGTGGAGCAACGCCCTAGAGCAAAACCTAGATTGGCCGCAACGTAGAAATGACCATTACCTTCAAGCATGTTGCAATTATTCCTGTTATACGATGGACAAACTGTTGGATTTTGATTGTACTTTATGCTTCTGGCGTTGACTTCTAGGGCACTATGTATTCGATCTGGTGGAGCAATACCTCAGAGTTAAGTAGGATGCCCGGAACGTAGAAATGGCCATTACTTTCACACTGGTTGCAATTATTCGTTTTTGACGTTGGAAAAACTATTGTACATATATCGTATTTTATGCATCTGGCGTTGACTTCCAAGGCCCTAACTATTCGATCTGGTGGAGCAACGCCCTAGAGTGAAGCCTAGGATGCCCGTAACGTAGAAATGACCATTACTTTCACACTGTTTGCAATTATTCATTTTATAGGATGGAAAAACTGTTGTACTTATGTTGTATTTTATGCTCCGGGCTTTGACTTCTAAGGCACTAACTATTCGATCTGGTGGAGCAACGCCCTAGAGTGAACCTTAGGATGCCCGGAACGTAGAAATGACCATTACTTTCACACTGTTTGCAATTATTCATTCTATATGATGGAAAAAATGTTGTACTTATGTTGTATTTTATTCTTCTGGCGTTGAATTCTAAGTCCCTAGCTATTAGATCTGGTGGAGCAACGCCCTAGGGTTAAGCCCAGGTTGCCCGTAACGTAGAAATGACCATAACTTTCACACTGGTTGCAATTATTCGTTTTATACAATGGAAAAACTGATCCATTTATTTTGTATTTTATGCATCTGGCGTTGACTTCATAGGCCGTAACTATTCGATGTGGTGGAGCAACACCCAAGAGTGAAACCTAGGTTGCCCGGAACGTAGAAATGACCACTACTTTCACACTGGTTGCAATTATTCCTTTTATACGATGGAGAAACTGTTGTATTTTTATTGTATTTTATGCTTCTGGCGTTGACTTCATAGGCCCTAACTATTCGATATGGTGAAACAACGCCCCAGAGTGAAGCCTGGGTTGCCCGGAACGTAGAAATGACCATATCTTTCACACTGGTTGCAATTATCACTGTTATACGACGAAAAAAATGTTGTATTTTTATTGTATTTTATGCTTCAGGCGTTGACTCCTAAGCCCCTAGCTATTCGATGTGGTGGAGCAACGCCCTAGAGCAAAACCTAGATTGGCCGCAACGTAGAAATGACCATTACCTTCCAGCATGTGGCAATTATTCCTGTTATACGATGGACAAACTGTTGGATTTTGATTGTACTTTATGCTTCTGGCGTTGACTTCTAGGGCACTATATATTCGATCTGGTGGAGCAATGCCTCAGAGTTAAGTCTAGAATGCCCGAAACGTCGAAATGATCATTACTTTCACACTGGTTGCAATTATTAATGCTATACGATGGAAAAACTGTTGCATTTTTATTGTATTTTCTGCTTCTGGCGTTGACCTCTAAGGCCCTAGCTATTCGATCTGGTGGAGCAACGCCCTAGGGTGAAGCCTAGGTTGCCCGGAACGTAGAAATGTCCATCACCTTCACTCTGGTTGCAATTATTCCTGTTACACGATGGAAAGACTGTTGCATTTTTATTGTATTTTATGCTTCGGGCGCTGACTTCTAAGGCCCTAAATATTCGATCTGGTGGAGCAACGCCCTAGAGTGAAGCCTAGGTTACCCGGAACGTAGAAATGACCATAGCTTTCACACTGGTTGCAATTATTCGTTTTATACAATGGAAAAACTGTTCTATTTGTTTTGTATTTTATGCTTCGGGCGTTGGCTTCTAAGGCCCTAACTATTCGATATGGTGGAGCAACGCCCTAGTGTGAAGCCTAGGTTGCCCGGAACGTAGAAATGACCATTACTTTCACACTGGTTGCAAATACTCCTGTTATACGATGAAAAGCTGTTGTATTTATATTGTATTTTATGCTTCTGGCGTTGACTTGTAAGATCCTATCTATTCGATCTCGTGAGACAACGTCCAAGAGTGAAGCCTATGTTGCCCGAAACATATAGATGACCATTACCTTCATACTGGTTGCAATTATTCCTGTTATACGATGGAAAGACTGTTGTATTTTTTTGTATTTTATGCTTCCTGCGCTGACTTCTAAGGCCCTAAATATTCGATCTGGTGGAGCAACGCCCTAGAGTGAAGCCTAGGTTACCCGGAACGTAGAAATGACCAGTACTTTCATACTGGTTTCTGTTATGCCTGTTATACGATGGAAAAACTGTTGCATTTTTATTGTATTTTATGCTTCTGGAGTAGACTTCTAAGGCCGTAGCTATTCGATGTGGTGGAGCAACGCCCAAGAGTGAAGCCTACGTTGCACAGAACGTAGAAATGACCATAGCTTTCACACTGGTTGCAATTATTCGTTTTATGCAATGGAAAAACTGTTCTATTTATTTTGTATTTTATGCTTCGGGCGCTGACTTCCAAGGCCCTAAATATTCGATCTGGTTGAGCAACGCCCCAGAGTGAAGCCTAGGTTGCCCGGAACGTAGAAATGACCATAACTTTCATACAGGTTGGTATTATTCGTTTTATACGATGGAAAAGCTGCTGTACTTATATTGTATTTTCAGCTTCTGCCGTTGACTTCTTAGGACCTAACTTTCGATCTGGTGGAAGAACGCCCTAGAGTGAAGCCTAGGTTGCTCGGAACGTAAAAATGGCCATCACTTCCACACTGGTTGCAATTATTCCTGTTATACGGTGAAAAAACTGTTGTATTTTTTTGCATTTTATGCATCTGGCGCTGACTTCTTAGGTCCTAACTATTGGATCTGGTGGATCAACGGCCTGGGGTTAAGCCTATGTTGCGCGGAACGTAGAAATGACCATAACTTTCACACTGGTTTCAACTATTCGTTTTATACAATGGAAAAACTGTTTTACTTTTATTGCATTTTATGGTTCGGCCGTTGACTTCTAAGGCCTTAATTATTCGATCTGCTGGAGCAACGCCCTACAGCGAAGCCTAGGTTGCCCGGAACGTAGAAATGACCATTACCTTCACACTGTCTGCGATTATTCATTTTATACGATGGAAAAACTGTTGTACTTATGTTGTATTTTATTCTTCTGGCGTTGAATTCTAAGTCCCTAGCTATTCGATCTGGTGGAGCAACGCCATAGAGTGAAGCCTAGGTTACCCGGAACGTAGAAATGACCAGTACTTTCACACTGGTTGCAGTTATTCCTCTAATACAATGGAAAAACTGTTATATTTTTATTGTATTTTATGCTCCTGGCGTTGTATTCAAAGACCCTAACTATTCGACCTGGTGGCGCAACGCCCTAGAGTGAGGCCTAGGTCGCCCGGAACGTAGAAATAACAATTACATTCACACTGGTTGCAATTACTCCAGTTATGCGAAGGAAAAACTGTTGTAACTTTATTATATTTTATGCTTCGGGCGCTGACTTCTAAGGCCCTAAATATTCGATCTCGTGGAGCAACGCCCCAGAGTGAAGCCTAGGCTGCCCGGAACGTAGAAATGACCATAACTTTCACAATAGTTGCAATTATCCGTTTTATACGATGGAAAAACTGTTGTATTTTTATTGGACTTTATGCATCTTGCGTTGACTTCTAAGGCCGTAGCTATTCGGTGTGGTGGAGCAACGCCCATGAGTGAAGCCTAGGTTGCCCAGAACGTAGAAATGACATGTACTTTCACACAGGTTGCAGTTATTCCTGTTCTACGATGGAAAAACTGTTGCATTTTTATTGTATTTAATGATTCTGGCGTTGTATTCAAAGTCCCTAACTATTCGATCTGGTGAAGCAACGCCCTAGAGTTCAGCCTAGGTTGCCCGTAACGTAGAAATGACAATAACTTTCACACTGGTTGCAACTATTCGTTTCATATGATTTAAAGGCTGTTGTATTTATATTGTATTTTAGGCTTCTGGCGTTGACTTCTAAGGCCCTAACTATTCGATCTGGTGGATCAACGACCTAGAGTGAAGCCTCGGTTGCCCGGAGCGTAGAAATGACCATAACTTTCACACTGGTTGCAATTATTCGTTTTATACAATGGAAAAACTGTTGTATTTATATTGTATTTTATGCCCCGGGCGTTGACTTCCAAGGCCCTAACTATTCGATCTGGTGGAGCAACGCCCTAGAGTAAAGCCTAGGATGCCCGGAACGTAGAAATGACCATTACTTTCACACTGTTTGCAATTATTCATTTTATATGATGGAAAAACTGTTGTACTTATGTTGTATTTTATTCTTCTGGCGTTGAATTCTAAGTCCCTAGCTATCGATCTGGTGGAGCAACGCCATAGAGTGAAGCCTAGCTTACCCGGAACGTAGAAATGACCAGTACTTTCACACTGGTTGCAGTTATTCCTCTTATCCAATGGAAAAACTGTTACATTTTTATTGTATTTTATGCCCCTGGCGTTGTATTCAATGCCCCTAACTATTCGATCTGGTGGCGCAACGCCCTAGAGTGAGGCCTAGGTCGCCCGGAACGTAGAAATAACCATTACATTCACACTGGTTGCATTTATTCCAGTTATGCGAAGGAAAAACTGTTGTATTTATATTGTATTTTCTGCTTCTGGCGTTGTCTTGTAAGGTCCTATCTATTCGATCTCGTGGGGCAACGTCCAAGAGTGAAGCCTATGTTGCCCGAAACGTAGAAATGACCATTACCTTCATACTGGTTGCAATTGTTCCTGTTATACGATGGAAAGACTGTTGTATTTTTATTGTATTTTATGCTTCTGGCGTTGACTTCTGAGGCCCTAGCTATTCGGTCTGGTGGAGCAACGCCCTAGAGTGAAGCCTAGGTTGCCCGTAACGTAGAAATGACCGTTACATTCACAATGCTTGCAATCATTCATTGTATACGATGGAAAAACTGTTGTATCAATATTGTATTTTATGCTTCTGGCTTTGACTTCTCAGGCCGTAGCTATTCGATGTGGTGGAGCAACGCCCTAGAGTGAAGCCTAGGTTGCCCGGAACGTAGTAATGACCGTTACATTCACTCTGGTTGCAATTATTCCTGTTATACGGTGGAAAAACTGTTGTATCTATATTGTATTTTATGCTTCTGTCGTTGACTGCTAAGGCCGTAGCTATTCGATGTGGTGGAGCAACGCCCTAGAGTGAAGACTACGTTGCGCGGAACGTAGAAATGACCATCTCTTTCACACTTGTTGCAATTATTCCTGTT
This sequence comes from Calliopsis andreniformis, assembly GCF_051401765.1. Lineage (NCBI taxonomy): Eukaryota > Metazoa > Arthropoda > Insecta > Hymenoptera > Andrenidae > Calliopsis > Calliopsis andreniformis. The sequence continues at coordinate 13,230,051 of NW_027480422.1, read as the reverse complement.
ATACGATGGAAAAGCTGTTGTATTTATATTGTATTTTATGCTTCTGGCGTTGACTTGTAAGGTCCTATCTATTCGATCTCGTGAGACAACGTCCAAGAGTGAAGCCTATGTTGCCCGAAACATATAAATGACCATTACCTTCATACTGGTTGCAATTATTCCTGTTATACGATGGAAAGACTGTTGTATTTTTATTGTATTTTATGCTTCCTGCGCTGACTTCTAAGGCCCTAAATATTCGATCTGGTGGAGCAACGCCCTAGAGTGAAGCCTAGGTTACCCGGAACGTAGAAATGACCAGTACTTTCACACTGGTTTCTGTTATGCCTGTTATACGATGGAAAAACTGTTGCATTTTTATTGTATTTTATGCTTCTGGAGTAGACTTCTAAGGCCGTAGCTATTCGATGTGGTGGAGCAACGCCCAAGAGTGAAGCCTACGTTGCACAGAACGTAGAAATGACCATAGCTTTCACACTGGTTGCAATTATTCGTTTTATGCAATGGAAAAACTGTTCTATTTATTTTGTATTTTATGCTTCGGGCGCTGACTTCCAAGGCCCTAAATATTCGATCTGGTTGAGCAACGCCCCAGAGTGAAGCCTAGGTTGCCCGGAACGTAGAAATGACCATAACTTTCATACAGGTTGGTATTATTCGTTTTATACGATGGAAAAGCTGCTGTACTTATATTGTATTTTCAGCTTCTGCCGTTGACTTCTTAGGACCTAACTTTCGATCTGGTGGAAGAACGCCCTAGAGTGAAGCCTAGGTTGCTCGGAACGTAAAAATGGCCATCACTTCCACACTGGTTGCAATTATTCCTGTTATACGGTGGAAAAACTGTTGTATTTTTTTGCATTTTATGCATCTGGCGCTGACTTCTTAGGTCCTAACTATTGGATCTGGTGGATCGACGGCCTGGGGTTAAGCCTATGTTGCGCGGAACGTAGAAATGACCATAACTTTCACACTGGTTTCAACTATTCGTTTTATACAATGGAAAAACTGTTTTACTTTTATTGCATTTTATGGTTCGGCCGTTGACTTCTAAGGCCTTAATTATTCGATCTGCTGGAGCAACGCCCTACAGCGAAGCCTAGGTTGCCCGGAACGTAGAAATGACCATTACCTTCACACTGTCTGCGATTATTCATTTTATACGATGGAAAAACTGTTGTACTTATGTTGTATTTTATTCTTCTGGCGTTGAATTCTAAGTCCCTAGCTATTCGATCTGGTGGAGCAACGCCATAGAGTGAAGCCTAGGTTACCCGGAACGTAGAAATAACCAGTACTTTCACACTGGTTGCAGTTATTCCTCTTATACAATGGAAAAACTGTTATATTTTTATTGTATTTTATGCTCCTGGCGTTGTATTCAAAGACCCTAACTATTCGACCTGGTGGCGCAACGCCCTAGAGTGAGGCCTAGGTCGCCCGGAACGTAGAAATAACCATTACATTCACACTGGTTGCAATTACTCCAGTTATGCGAAGGAAAAACTGTTGTAACTTTATTATATTTTATGCTTCGGGCGCTGACTTCTAAGGCCCTAAATATTCGATCTCGTGGAGCAACGCCCCAGAGTGAAGCCTAGGCTGCCCGGAACGTAGAAATGACCATAACTTTCACAATAGTTGCAATTCTCCGTTTTATACGATGGAAAAACTGTTGTATTTTTATTGGACTTTATGCATCTTGCGTTGACTTCTAAGGCCGTAGCTATTCGGTGTGGTGGAGGAACGCCCATGAGTGAAGCCTAGGTTGCCCAGAACGTAGAAATGACCTGTACTTTCACACAGGTTGCAGTTATTCCTGTTCTACGATGGAAAAACTGTTGCATTTTTATTGTATTTAATGATTCTGGCGTTGTATTCAAAGTCCCTAACTATTCGATCTGGTGAAGCAACGCCCTAGAGTTCAGCCTAGGTTGCCCGTAACGTAGAAATGACAATAACTTTCACACTGGTTGCAACTATTCGTTTCATATGATTTAAAGGCTGTTGTATTTATATTGTATTTTAGGCTTCTGGCGTTGACTTCTAAGGCCCTAACTATTCGATCTGGTGGATCAACGACCTAGAGTGAAGCCTCGGTTGCCCGGAGCGTAGAAATGACCATAACTTTCACACTGGTTGCAATTATTCGTTTTATACAATGGAAAAACTGTTGTATTTATATTGTATTTTATGCCCCGGGCGTTGACTTCCAAGGCCCTAACTATTCGATCTGGTGGAGCAACGCCCTAGAGTAAAGCCTAGGATGCCCGGAACGTAGAAATGACCATTACTTTCACACTGTTTGCAATTATTCATTCTATATGATGGAAAAACTGTTGTACTTATGTTGTATTTCATCCTTCTGGCGTTGAATTCTAAGTCCCTATCTATCGATCTGGTGGAGCAACGCCATAGAGTGAAGCCTAATTTACCCGGAACGTAGAAATGACCAGTATTTTCACACTGGTTGCAGTTATTCCTCTTATACAATGGAAAAACTGTTACATTTTTATTGTATTTTATGCCCCTGGTGTTGTATTCAATGCCCCTAACTATTCGATCTGGTGGCGCAACGCCCTAGAGTGAGGCCTAGGTCGCCCGGAACGTAGAAATAACCATTACATTCACACTGGTTGCATTTATTCAGTTATGCGAAGGAAAAACTGTTGTAACTCTATTATATTTTATGCTTCGGGCGCTGACTTCTAAGGCCCTAAATATTCGATCTGGTGGAGCAACGCCCAAGAGTGAAGCCTAGGTTGCACGGAACGTAGAAATGACCGTTACATTCAATCTGGTTGCAATTATTCCTGTTATACGGTGGAAAAACTGTTGTATCTATATTGTATTATATGCTTCTGGCGTTGACTGCTAAGGCCGTAGCTATTCGATGTGGTGGAGCAACGCCCTAGAGTGAAGCCTACGTTGCGCGGAACGTAGAAATGACCATCTCTTTCACACTGGTTGCAATTATTCCTGTTATACGATGGAAAAGCTGTTGTATTTATATTGTATTTTATGCTTCGGGCGCTGACTTCTAAGGCCCTAAATATTCGATCTGGTGGAGCAACGCCCTAGAGTGAAGCCTAGGTTACCCGGAACGTAGAAATGACCATAGCTTTCACACTGGTTGCAATTACTCGTTTTATACAATGGAAAAACTGTTCTATTTATTTTGTATTTTATGCTTCGGGCGTTGACTTCTAAGGCCCTAACTATTCAATCTGGCGGAGCAACGCCCTAGAGTGAAGCCTAGGTTGCCCGGAACGTAGAAATGACCATTACTTTCACACTGGTTGCAATTACTCCTGTTATACGATGAAAAGCTGTTGTATTTATATTGTATTTTATGCTTCTGGCGTTGTCTTGTAAGGTCCTATCTATTCGATCTCGTGAGGCAACGTCCAAGAGTGAAGCCTATGTTGCCCGAAACGTAGAAATGACCATTACCTTCATACTGGTTGCAATTGTTCCTGTTATACGATGGAAAGACTGTTGTATTTTTATTGTATTTTATGCTTCTGGCGTTGACTTCTGAGGCCCTAGCTATTCGGTCTGGTGGAGTAACGCCCTAGAGTGAAGCCTAGGTTGCCCGTAACGTAGAAATGACCGTTACCTTCACAATGCTTGCAATCATTCATTGTATACGATGGAAAAACTGTTGTATCAATATTGTATTTTATGCTTCTGGCGCTGACTTCTAAGGCCGTAGCTATTCGATGTGGTGGAGCAACGCCCTAGAGTGAAGCCTAGGTTGCCCGGAACGTAGTAATGACCGTTACATTCACTCTGGTTGCAATTATTCCTGTTATACGGTGGAAAAACTGTTGTATCTATATTGTATTTTATGATTCTGTCGTTGACTGCTAAGGCCGTAGCTATTCGATGTGGTGGAGCAACGCCCTAGAGTGAAGACTACGTTGCGCGGAACGTAGAAATGACCATCTCTTTCACACTTGTTGCAATTATTCCTGTTATACGATGGAAAAGCTGTTGTATTTATATTGTATTTTATGCTTCTGGCGTTGACTTGTAAGGTCCTACCTATTCGATCTCGTGAGACAACGTCCAATAGTGAAGCCTATGTTGCCCGAAACGTATAAATGACCATTACCTTCATACTGGTTGCAATTATTCCTGTTATACGATGGAAAGACAGTTGTATTTTTATTGTATTTTATGCTTCGGGCGCTGACTTCTAAGGCCCTAAATATTCGATCTGGTGGAGCAACGCCCTAGAGTGAAGCCTATGTTGCCCGGAACTTAGAAATGACCATTACTTTCACACTGTTTGCACTTATTCATTTTATACGATGGAAAAACTGTTGTACTTATGTTGTGTTTTATTCTTCTGGCGTTGAGTTCTAAGTCCCTAGCTATTCGATCTGGTGCAGCAATGCCCTAGAGTGTAGCCTAGGTTACCCGGAACGTAGAAATGACCTGTACTTTCACACAGGTTGGAGTTATTCCTGTTCTACGATGGAAAAACCGTTGCATTTTTATTGTATTTAATGATTCTGGCGTTGTATTCAAAGTCCCTAACTATTCGATCTGGTGAAGCAACGCCCTATAGTTGAGCCTAGGTTGCCCGTAACGTAGAAATGACAATAACTTTCACACTGGTTGCAACTATTCGTTTCATATGATTTAAAGGCTGTTGTATTTATATTGTATTTTATGCTTCTGGCGTTGACTTCTAAGGCCCTAACTATTCGATCTGGTGGAGCAACGCCCTAGAGTGAAGCCTAGGTTGCTCGGAACGTAAAAATGACCATCACCTCCACACTGGTTGCAATTATTCCTGTTATACGGTGGAAAAACTGTTGTATTTTTTTGCATTTTATGCTTCTGGCGTTGACTTCTAAGGCCGTAGCTATTCGATGTGGTGGAGCAACGCCCTAGAGTGAAGCCTACGTTGCGCGGAACGTAGAAATGACCATCTCTTTCACACTGGTTGCAATTATTCCTGTTATACGATGGAAAAGCTGTTGTATTTATATTGTATTTTATGCTTCTGGCGTTGACTTGTAAGGTCCTATCTATTCGATCTCGTGAGACAACGTCCAAGAGTGAAGCCTATGTTGCCCGAAACGTATAAATGACCATTACCTTCATACAGGTTGCAATTATTCCTGTTATACGATGGAGAGACTGTTGTATTTTTATTGTATTTTATGCTTCTGGCGTTGACTTCTAAGGCCCTAGCTGTTCGATCTCGTGGAGCAACGCCCAAGAGCGAAACCTAGGTTGCACGGAATGTAGAAATTACCATTACTTTCAGACTGGTTGCAATTATTCCTTTTATACGATGGAGAAACTGTTGTATTTTTATTGTATTTTATGCTTCTGGAGTTGACTTCTAAGGCCGTAGCTATTCGGTGTGGTGGAGCAACGCCCAAGAGTGAAACTTACGTTGCCCGGAATGTAGAAATGACCATTACTTTCACACTGGTTGCAATTATTCCTGTTATACGATGGAGAGACTGTTGTATTTATATAGTATTTTATGACTCTGGCGTTGACTTCTAAGGCCGTAGCTATTCGATGTGGTGGAGCAACGCCCGAGAGTGAAGCCTAGGTTGCCCGGAACGTAGAAATGACCATAACTTTCACACTGTTTGCAATCATTCATTTTATACGATGGAAAATCTGTTTTATTTATATTGTATTTTATGCTTCTGGAGCTGACTTCTAAGGCCGTGGCAATTCGATGTGGTGGAGCAACGCCCAAGAGTGAAACCTAGGTTGCCCGGAACGTAGAAATGACCATTACTTTCACACTGGTTGCAATTATTCCTTTTATACAATGGAAAAACTGTTACATTTTTATTGTATTTTATGCTCCTGGCGTTGTATTCAAAGCCCCTAACTATTCGATGTGGTGGCGCAACGCCCTAGAGTGAGCCCTAGGTCGCCCGGAACGTAGAAATAACCATTACATTCACACTGGTTGCAATTATTCCAGTTATGCGAAGGAAAAACTGTTGTAAGTTTATTATATTTTATGCTTCGGGCGCTGACTTCCAAGGCCCTAAATATTCGATCTGGTTGAGCAACGCCCCAGAGTGAAGCCTAGGTTGCCCGGAACGTAGAAATGACCATAACTTTCATACAGGTTGGTATTATTCGTTTTATACGATGGAAAAGCTGCTGTACTTATATTGTATTTTCAGCTTCTGCCGTTGACTTCTTAGGACCTAACTTTCGATCTGGTGGAAGAACGCCCTAGAGTGAAGCCTAGGTTGCTCGGAACGTAAAAATGACCATCACTTCCACACTGGTTGCAATTATTCCTGTTATACGGTGGAAAAACTGTTGTATTTTTTTGCATTTTATGCATCTGGCGCTGACTTCTTAGGTCCTAACTATTGGATCTGGTGGATCAACGGCCTGGGGTTAAGCCTATGTTGCGCGGAACGTAGAAATGACCATAACTTTCACACTGGTTTCAACTATTCGTTTTATACAATGGAAAAACTGTTTTACTTTTATTGCATTTCATGGTTCGGCCGTTGACTTCTAAGGCCTTAATTATTCGATCTGCTGGAGCAACGCCCTACAGCGAAGCCTAGGTTGCCCGGAACGTAGAAATGACCATTACCTTCACACTGTCTGCGATTATTCATTTTATACGATGGAAAAACTGTTGTACTTATGTTGTATTTTATTCTTCTGGCGTTGAATTCTAAGTCCCTAGCTATTCGATCTGGTGGAGCAACGGCATAGAGTGAAGCCTAGGTTACCCGGAACGTAGAAATGACCAGTACTTTCACACTGGTTGCAGTTATTCCTCTTATACAATGGAAAAACTGTTATATTTTTATTGTATTTTATGCCCCTGGCGTTGTATTCAATGCCCCTAACTATTCGATCTGGTGGCGCAACGCCCTACAGTGAGGCCTAGGTCGCCCGGAACGTAGAAATAACCATTACATTCACACTGGTTGCATTTATTCCAGTTATGCGAAGGAAAAACTGTTGTAACTTTATTATATTTTATGCTTCGGGCGCTGACTTCTAAGGCCCTAAATATTCGATCTGGTGGAGCAACGCCCCAGAGTGAAGCCTAGGTTGCCCGGAACGTAGAAATGACCATAACATTCACACTAGTTTTAATTATCCGTTCTATACGATGGAAAAACTGTTGTATTTTTATTGGACTTTATGCTTCTTGCGTTGACTTCTAAGGCCGTAGCTATTCGGTGTGGTGGAGCAACGCCCAAGAGTGAAGCCTAGGTTGCACGGAACGTAGAAATGACCGTTACATTCATTCTGGTTGCAATTATTCCTGTTATACGGTGGAAAAACTGTTGTATCTACATTGTATTTTATGCTTCTGGCGTTGACTGCTAAGGCCGTAGCTATTCGATGAGGTGGAGCAACGCCCTAGAGTGAAGCCTACGTTGCGCGGAACGTAGAAATGACCATCTCTTTCACACTGGTTGCTATTATTCCTGTTATACGATGGAAAAGCTGTTGTATTTATATTGTATTTTATGCTTCGGGCGCTGACTTCTAAGGCCCTAAATATTCGATCTGGTGGAGCAACGCCCTAGAGTGAAGCCTAGGTTGCTCGGAACGTAAAAATGACCATCACTTCCACACTGGTTGCAGTTATTCCTGTTATACGGTGGAAAAACTGTTGTATTTTTTTGCATTTTATGCATCTGGCGCTGACTTCTTAGGTCCTAACTATTGGATCTGGTGGATCAACGGCCTGGGGTTAAGCCTATGTTGCGCGGAACGTAGAAATGACCATAACTTTCAAAATAGTTGCAATTATCCGTTTTATACGATGGAAAAACTGTTGTATTTTTATTGGACTTTATGCATCTTGCGTTGACTTCTAAGGCCGTAGCTATTCGGTGTGGTGGAGTAACGCCCAAGAGTGAAGCCTAGGTTGCCCGGAACGTAGAAATGACCTGTACTTTCACACAGGTTGCAGTTATTCCTGTTCTACGATGGAAAAACTGTTGCATTTTTATTGTATTTAATGATTCTGGCGTTGTATTCAAAGTCCCTAACTATTCGATCTGGTGAAGCAACGCCCTAGAGTTCAGCCTAGGTTGCCCGTAACGTAGAAATGACAATAACTTTCACACTGGTTGCAACTATTCGTTTCATATGATGTAAAGGCTGTTGTATTTATATTGTATTTTAGGCTTCTGGCGTTGACTTCTAAGGCCCTAACTATTCGATCTGGTGGATCAACGACCTAGAGTGAAGCCTCGGTTGCCCGGAGCGTAGAAATGACCATAACTTTCACACTGGTTGCAATTATTCGTTTTATACAATGGAAAAACTGTTGTATTTATATTGTATTTTATGCCCCGGGCGTTGACTTCCAAGGCCCTAACTATTCGATCTGGTGGAGCAACGCCCTAGAGTGAAGCCTAGGATGCCCGGAACGTAGAAATGACCATTACTTTCACACTGTTTGCAATTATTCATTTTATATGATGGAAAAACTGTTGTACTTATGTTGTATTTTATTCTTCTGGCGTTGAATTCTAAGTCCCTAGCTATCGATCTGGTGGAGCAACGCCATAGAGTGAAGCCTAGGTTACCCGGAACGTAGAAATGACCAGTACTTTCACACTGGTTGCAGTTATTCCTCTTATACAATGGAAAAACTGTTACATTTTTATTGTATTTTATGCCCCTGGCGTTGTATTCAATGCCCCTAACTATTCGATCTCGTGAGGCAACGTCCAAGAGTGAAGCCTATGTTGCCCGATACGTAGAAATGACCATTACCTTCATACTGGTTGCAATTGTTCCTGTTATACGATGGAAAGACTGTTGTATTTTTATTGTATTTTATGCTTCTGGCGTTGACTTCTGAGGCCCTAGCTATTCGGTCTGGTGGAGCAACGCCCTAGAGTGAAGCCTAGGTTGCCCGTAACGTAGAAATGACCGTTACATTCACAATGCTTGCAATCATTCATTGTATACGATGGAAAAACTGTTGTATCAATATTGAATTTTATGCTTCTGGCGTTGACTTCTAAGGCCGTAGCTATTCGATGTGGTGGAGCAACGCCCTAGAGTGAAGCCTAGGTTGCCCGGAACGTAGTAATGACCGTTACATTCACTCTGGTTGCAATTATTCCTGTTATACGGTGGAAAAACTGTTGTATCTATATTGTATTTTATGCTTCTGTCGTTGACTGCTAAGGCCGTAGCTATTCGATGTGGTGGAGCAACGCCCTAGAGTGAAGACTACGTTGCGCGGAACGTAGAAATGACCATCTCTTTCACACTTGTTGCAATTATTCCTGTTATACGATGGAAAAGCTGTTGTATTTATATTGTATTTTATGCTTCTGGCGTTGACTTGTAAGGTCCTATCTATTCGATCTCGTGAGACAACGTCCAAGAGTGAAGCCTATGTTGCCCGAAACATATAAAGGACCATTACCTTCATACTGGTTGCAATTATTCCTGTTATACGATGGAAACACTGTTGTATTTCTATTGTATTTTATGCTTCGGGCGCTGACTTCTAAGGCCCTAAATATTCCATCTGGTGGAGCAACGCCCTAGAGTGAAGCCTAGGTTACCCGGAACGTAGAAATGACCAGTACTTTCATACTGGTTTCTGTTATGCCTGTTATACGATGGAAAAACTGTTGCATTTTTATTGTATTTTATGCTTCTGGAGTAGACTTCTAAGGCCGTAGCTATTCGATGTGGTGGAGCAACGCCCAAGAGTGAAGCCTACGTTGCACAGAACGTAGAAATGACCATAGCTTTCACACTGGTTGCAATTATTCGTTTTATGCAATGGAAAAACTGTTCTATTTATTTTGTATTTTATGCTTCGGGCGTTGACTTCTAAGGCCCTAACTATTCGATCTGGTGGAGCAACGCCCTAGAGTGAAGCCTAGGTTGCCCGGAACTTAGAAATGACCATTACTTTCACACTGTTTGCACTTATTCATTTTATACGATGGAAAAACTGTTGTACTTATGTTGTACTTTATTCTTCTGGCGTTGAGTTCTAAGTCCCTAGCTATTCGATCTGGTGGAGCAACGCCCTAGAGTGAAGCCTAGGATGCCCGTAACGTAGAAATGACCATTACTTTCACACTGTTTGCAATTATTCATTTTATAGGATGGAAAAACTGTTGTACTTATGTTGTATTTTATGCTTCAGGCGTTGACTTCTAAGGCACTAACTATTCGATCTGGTGGAGCAACGCCCTACAGTGAAGCTTAGGATGCCCGGAACGTAGAAATGACCATTACTTTCACACTGTTTGCAATTATTCATTCTATATGATGGAAAAAATGTTGTACTTATGTTTTATTTTATTCTTCTGGCGTTGAATTCTAAGTCCCTAGCTATTCGATCTGGTGGAGCAACGCCCTAGGGTTAAGCCCAGGTTTTCCCGTAACGTAGAAATGACCATAACTTTTACACTGGTTGCAATTATTCGTTTTATACAAAGGAAAAACTGTTCTATTTATTTTGCATTTTATTCTTCTGGCTTTGAATTCTAAGTCCCTAGCTGTTCGATCTGGTGGAGCGACGCCCTAGAGTGAAGCCTAGGTTACCCGGAACATAGAAATGACAAGTACTTTCACACTGGTTGCAGCTTTCCTGTTATACGATGGAAAATCTGTTTCATTTTTATTGTATTTTATGCTTCTGGCGTTGACTTCTTAGGCCCTAACTATTCGATCAGGTGGAAGAACTCCCTAGAGTGAAGCCTAGGTTGCTCGGAACGTAGAAATGACCATCGCTTTCATACTGGTTGCAATTATACCTGTTATGCGATCGAAAAACTGGTATATATTTATTGTATTTTATGATTCGCGCATTGGCTTCTATGGCCCTACCTATGCGAGCTGGTGGAGCAACGCCCGAGAGTGAAGCCTAGGTTGCCCGGAACGTAGAAATGACCGTTACATTCACAATGTTTGCAATCATTCATTGTATACGATGGAAAAACTGTTGTATCTATATTGTATTTTATGCTTCTGGCGTTGACTTCTAAGGCCGTAGCTATTCGATGTGGTGGAGCAACGCCCTAGAGTGAAGCCTAGGTTGCCCGGAACGTAGTAATGACCGTTACATTCACTCTGGTTGCAATTATTCCTGTTATACGGTGGAAAAACTGTTTAATCTATATAGTATTTTATGCTTCTGTCGTTGACTGCTAAGGCCCTAACTATTCCATCCGGTGGAGCAGCGCCCTAGAGTGAAGCCTAGGTTGCCCGGAACGTAGAAATGACCTTAACTTTCATACTGGTTGCAGTTATTCCTGTTACACTATGGAAAAACTGTTGGGCTTATATTGTACTTTATGCTTCTGGCGTTGATTTCTGAGGCCCTAACTATTCGATCTGGTGGAGCAACGCCCTAGAGTGAAGCCTAGGTTTCCCGGAACGTAGAAATGACCATTACTTTCACACTGATTGCAATTACTCCTGTTATACGACGGAAAGCTGTTCTATTTTTATTGTATTTTATGCTTCTGGCGTTGACTTCTAAGTCCCTAGCTATTTGATCTGGTGGAACAACGCCCCAGAGCGAAGCGTAGGTTGCCCGGGATGTAGAATTGACCAGTCCTTTCACACTGGTTGCAAATATCCGTTTTACACGATGGAAAAGCTGTTGTATTTATATTGTATTTTATGCTTCTCGCGGTGACTTCTTAGGCTCTATCTATTCAATCTGGTGAAGCAACGCCCTAGAGTAATGCCTAGGTTGCCCGGAACATAGAAATGACCATTACCTTCACACTTGTTGCAATTATTCCTGTTATACGATTGAAAAACTGTTGTATTTTTATTGTATATTATGCTTCTGGCGTTGACTTCGTAGGCCCAAACTATTTGATATGGTGGAGCACCGCCCCAGAGTAAAGCCTAGGTTGCCCGGAACATAGAAAAGACCATTACCTTCACACTGGTTGCAATTATTCCTGTTATACGAAGGAAAGGCTGTTGTATTTTTATTGTATTTTATGCTTCTGGGGTTGACTTCTTATGCCCTAACTATTCGATTTGCTTTACCAACGCCCTAGAGTGAAGCCTTGGTTGCCCGGAACGTAGGAATGACCCTGACTTTCACACTCGTGCAATTCTTCGTTTTATACGATGGAAAGACTATTGTATCTATTTTGTATTTTATGCTTCTGGCGGTGACTTCATAGGCCGTAACTATTCGATCTGGTGGAACAACGCCCTAGAGTGAAGCCTAGTTTGCCCGGGTCGTAGAAATGACCATAACTTTCACACTGGTTGCAATTATTCGTTTTATACAATGGAAAAACTGTTGTATTTATATTGTATTTTATGCCTCGGGCGTTGACTTCCAAGACCCTAACTATTCGATCTGGTGGAGCAACGCCCTAGAGTGAAGCCTAGGATGCCCTGAACGTAGAAATGACCATTACTTTCACACTGTTTGCAATTATTCATTTTATATGATGGAAAAACTGTTGTACTTATATTGTATTTTATTCTTCTGGCGTTGAATTCAAAGGGCCTAGCTATTCGATCTGGTGGAGCAACGCCCTAGTCTGAGGCCTAGGTTACCCGTAACGTAGAAATGACCATCACTTTCACACTGGTGGCAATTATTCCTGTTATACGATGGAATAACTGTTGTATTTTTATTTTATTTTGTGCTTCTGGCGTTGGCTTCTTAGGCCCTAACTATTCGATCTGGTGGAGCAACGACCTAGAGTCAAGCCTAGGTTGCCCGGAACGTAGAAACGACCAGTACTTTCACACTGGTTGCAGTTATTTCTCTTATACGATGGAAAAACTGTTGTATTTTTATTGTATTCTATGCTTCTGGCGTTGACTTCTTAGGCCCTAACTATTCGATCTGGTGGAGCAGCGCCCTAGAGTGAAGCCTAGGTTGCCCGGAACGTAGAAATGACCATACCTTTCACACTCGAACTATTATTCGTTTTATACGATGGAAAAACTGTTGTACTTATATTGTATTTTATTCTTCTGGCGTTGACTTCTAAGGCCCTAACTATTTGATCTGGTGGACCAACGCCCTAAAGTGAAGCGTAGGTTGCGAGGAACATAGAAATGAGCATTACCTTCACACTTGTTGCAATAATTCCTAATATACGATGGAAAAACTGTTGGATTTTTATTGTACTTTATGCTTCTGGCGTCGACTTGTAAGACCCTATCTATTCGATCTGGTGGAGCAATGCCCCAGAGTTAAGTCTAGGATGCCCGGAACGTGGAAATGGCCATTACTTTCACTCTGATTGCAATTATTCGTTTTATACGATGGAAAAACTGTTGTACTTATACTGTATTTTATGCTTCTGGCGTTGTCATCATAGGCCCTAACTATTCGATCTGGTGGACCAACGCCCTAGAGTAAAGCCCAGGTGTCCCCGAGCGTAGAAATGACCATAACTTTCACACTGGTTGCAATCATCCGTTTTATACGATGGAAAAACTGTTGTATTTTTATTGTACTTTATGCTTCTGGCGTTGACTTCTTAGGCCCTAACTATTTGATCTGGTAGAGCAACGCCCTAGAGTGAAGACTTGGTTGCCCGGAATGTAGAAATGAGCATTACATTCACACTGTTTGCAATTATCCATTTTATACGATGGAAAAACTGTTGTATTTGTATCGTATTTTATGCTTCTGGCGTTGGCTTCTTAGGCCCTAACTATACGATCAGGTGGAGCAACGACCTAGAGTCAAGCCTAGGTTGCCCGGAACGTAGAAACGACCAGTACTTTCACACTGGTTGCAGTTATTCCTCTTATACGATGGAAAAACTGTTGTATTTTTATTGTATTCTATGCTTCTGGCGTTGACTTCTTAGGCCCTAACTATTCGATCTGGTGGAGCAGCGCCCTAGAGTGAAGCCTAGGTTGCCCGGAACGTAGAAATGACCATACCTTTCACACTCGAACTATTATTCGTTTTATACGATGGAAAAACTGTTGTACTTATATTGTATTTTATTCTTCTGGCGTTGACTTCTAAGGCCCTAACTATTTGATCTGGTGGACCAACGCCCTAAAGTGAAGCGTAGGTTGCGAGGAACATAGAAATGAGCATTACCTTCACACTTGTTGCAATAATTCCTAATACACGATGGAAAAACTGTTGGATTTTTATTGTACTTTATGCTTCTGGCGTCGACTTGTAAGACCCTATCTATTCGATCTGGTGGAGCAATGCCCCAGAGTTAAGTCTAGGATGCCCGGAACGTGGAAATGGCCATTACTTTCACTCTGATTGCAATTATTCGTTTTATACGATGGAAAAACTGTTGTACTTATATTGTATTTTATGCTTCTGGCGTTGTCATCATAGGCCCTAACTATTCGATCTGGTGGACCAACGCCCTAGAGTAAAGCCCAGGTGTCCCCAAGCGTAGAAATGACCATAACTTTCACACTGGTTGCAATCATCCGTTTTATACGATGGAAAAACTGTTGTATTTTTATTGTACTTTATGCTTCTGGCGTTGACTTCTTAGGCCCTAACTATTTGATCTGGTAGAGCAACGCCCTAGAGTGAAGACTTGGTTGCCCGGAATGTAGAAATGAGCATTACATTCACACTGTTTGCAATTATCCATTTTATACGATGGAAAAGCTGTTGTATTTATATTGTATTTTATGCTTCAGGCGTAGTCTTCTAATGCCGTAGCTATTAGATGTGCTGGAATAACGCCCTAGAATGAAGCCCAGGTTGCCCGGAACGTAGGAATGACCATCACTTTCACACTGGTTGCAATTATTCCTGTTATACGATGGTAAGGCTGTTGTATTTTTATTGTATTTTATGCTTCTGGCGTTGACTTCTTAGGCCCTAACTGTTCGTCCGGGTAGAGCAACGCCCTAGAGTGAAGCCCTGGTTGCCCGGAACGTAGAAATGACCATAACTTTCACTCTGGTTGCAGTTATTCCTGTTATACGATGGAAAAACTGTTGTATTTTTATTGTATTTTATGCTTCGGGCGTTGACTTCGTAGGCCCAAACTATGTGATATGGTGGAGCACCGCCCTAGAGTAAAGCCTAGGTTGCCCGGAACATAGAAAAGACCGTTACCTTCACACTGGTTGCAATTATTCCTGTTATACGATGGAAAGACTGTTGTATTTTTATTGTATTTTATGCTTCTGGCGCTGACTTCTTAAGCCCTAACTATTCGATTTGCTGGACCAACGCCACAGAGTGAAGCGTAGGTCGCCCGGAATGTAGAAATGACCATCACTTTCACTCTGGTTGCAATCATTCCTGCTATACGATGGAAAATCTGTAGCATTTTTATTGTATTTTATGCTTCGGGCGTTGACTTCTAAGGCCCTAGCTATTCGATTTGGCGGAGCAACGCCCTAGAGTGGAGCCTAGGTCGCTCGGAACGCAGAAATGATACATTACTTTCACACTGATTGCAATTATTCATTTTATTCGATGGAAAATCTGTTGTATTTATATTGTATTTTATGCTTCTGGCGTTGACTTCTAAGGCCGTCGCCATTCGATGTGGTGGAGCAACGCCCTAGAGTGAAGCCTTGGTTGCCCGGAACGTAAAAATGACCATTACTTTCACACTGTTTGAAATTATTCATTTTATAGGATGGAAAAACAGTTGTATTTTTATTGTATTTTATGCTTCGGCCGTTGACTTCTAAGGACCTAGCTATTCGTTTTGGTGGAGCAACGCCCTGGAGTGAAGACCACGTTCCGGAAACGTAGAAATGACCATTACTTTCACACTGGTTGCAATTATTCTTTTTATACGATGGAAAAGCTGTTGTATTTTTACTGTATTTTATGCTTCTGGCGTTGAGTTCTAAGTCCCTAGCTATTCGATCTGGTGGAGGAACTCCCTAGAGTGATGCCTAGGTTACCCGGAACGTAGAAATGGCCATTACTTCCACACTGGTTGCAATTATTCCTGTTATACGATGGAGAAACTGTTGGATTTTTATTTTATTTTAGGCTTCTGGCGTTGACTTCTTAGACCCTGGCTATTGACCTGGTGGAGCAACGCACTAGAGTGATGCCTAGGTCGGCCGGAACGTACATGTGACCATCACTTTCACACTGGTTGCAATTATTCCTGTTATATGATGGAAAAACTGTTGTATTTTTATTGTATTTTATGCTTCGGGCGTTGACTTCTAAGGAGCTAGCTATTCGATTTGGTGGAGCAACGCCCTAGAGTGAAGCCCAGGTTGCCGGAAACGTACAAATGACCATTACTTTCACACTGGCTGCAATTATTCATGCTATACGATGGAAAAACTGTTGTACTTTTATTGTATTTTATGCTTCTGGCGTTGACTTCTAAGGTCCTAGCTATTCGATCTCGTGGGCAACGTCCAAGAGTGAAGCGTATGTTGCCCGAAACGTAGAAATGACCATTACTTTCACACTGGTTGCAATTATTCTTTTTATACGATGGAAAAACTGTTGGATTTTTATTTTATTTTAGGCTTCTGGCGTTGACTTCTTAGACCCTGGCTATCCGATCTGGAGGAACAACGCACTAGAGTGAAGCCTAGGTTGGCCGGAACGTAGAAATGGCCATTACTTTCACGCTGGTTGCAATTATTCGTTTTATACGATATAAAAGCTGTTGTATTTATATTGTATTTTATGCTTCTGGCGTTGACTTCTTAGGCCCTAACTATTTGATCTGGTGGAGCACCGCCCTAGAGTGAAGCCTAGGATGCCCGGAACGTAGAAAATACCATCACCTTCACTCTGGTTAAAATTATTCCTCTTATACGATGAAAAAACTATTGCATTTTTATTGTATTTTATGCTTCTGGCGTTGACTTCTAAGGTCCTAGCTATTCGATCCCGTGGGACAACGTCCAAGAGTGAAGCCATGTTGCCCGAAACGTAGAAATGACCATTACTTTCACACTGGTTGGAATTATTCGTCTTATACGATGGAAAAACTGTTGAATTTATATTGTATTTGATGCTTCTGGCGTTGACTTCTTAGGCCCTAGCTATTCGATCTGGTGGAGCAATGCCTCAGAGTTAAGTCTATTATGCCCGAAACGACGAAATGATCATTACTTTCACACTGCTTGCAATTATTCATGTTATGCTATGGGAAAACTGTTGCATTTTTATTGTATTTTCTGATTCTGGCTTTGACGTTTAAGGTCCTAGCTATTCGATGTGGTGGAGCAACGCCCTAGAGTGAAGCCTAGGTTGCCCGGAACACAGAAATGACCATTGCTTTCACACTGTTTGCAATTATTCATTTTATTCACTGGAAGAACTGTTGTATTTATATTGTATTTTATGCTTCTGGCGCTGACTTCTAAGGCCCTAGCCATTCGATCTGGCGGAGTGACGCCCTAGAGCAAAGCCTAGGCTGCCAGGAACGTAGAAATGACCATTACTTTCACACTGGTTGGAATTGTCCTTTTTATACGATGGAAAAACTGTTGTATTTATATTGTATTTTATGCTTCTGGCGTTGACTTCTTAGGCCCTAACTATTCGATCTGTTGGAGCAATGCCTCAGAGTTAAGTCTATTACGCCCGAAACGTCGAAATGATCATTACTTACACTCTGGTTGCAATTATTCATGCTATGCTATGGAAACACTGTTGCGTTTATATTGTATTTTATGCTTCAGGCGTTGAATTCTAAGGCCCTAACTATGTGATGTTGTGGACCGACGACCTAGAGTGAAGCCTGGGTTTCCCGGAACGTAGAAATGAGCATTACTTTCCCACTGGTTGCAACTATTCCTGTTATACGATTTAAAGCTGTTGTATTTATTTCGTATTTTATGCTTCTGGCGCTGACTTCTAAGGCCCTAGCCATTCGATCTGGTGGAGTAGCGCCCTAGTGTGAACTCTGGATTGCCCGGGACGTAGAAATGACCATATCCTTCACACTGGTTGCAATTATTCCTGTTATACCATGGAAACACTGTTGTATTTATATTGTATCTTATGCTTCTGGCGCTGACTTCTAAGGCCCTAGCCATTCGATCCGGCGGAGTGACGCCCTAGAGTGAAGCCTAGGTTGCCAGGAACGTAGAAGTGACCATAACTTTCACACTGGTTGCAATTATTCCAGTCCTACGATGGAAAATACAATATGTAAAATACAATAAAAATACAACAGTTTTTCCATCGTATAAAAGCAATAATTGCAATCAGTGTGAAAGTTATTGTCATTTCTCCGTTCCGGGCAACCTATACATCACTCTAGGGCGTCGGTCCACCAGATCGAATAGTTAGGGCCTAAGAAGTCAACGCCAGAAGCATAAAATACAAAATAAATATAACAGTTTTTCCATCGTATAAACGAATAATTCCTACGAGTGTGAAATGTACGGTCATTTCTTCGTTCCGGGCAACCTAGGCTCCACTCCAGGGAGGTGCTCCACCAGATCAAATAGTTAGGGCCCAAGAAGTCAACGCTAGAAGCATAAAAGGGAATATAAATACAAGACTTTTCCCATCTTATAACAGGAATAAATGCAAACAGTGTGAAAGTGATGGTCATTTCTACGTTCCTGGCAACCGACTATTCACTCTAGGGCGTTAGTCCACCTGATCCAATTGTTAGGGCCTAAGAAGTCAACGCCAGAAGCATAAAATACAATAAAGATACAACAGGTTTTCCATCGTATAACAGGAATAATTGCAACCAGAGTGAAAGGTGTGGTCATTTCTACGTTTCGGGCAACATACGCTTCACTCTTGGACGTTGCCCCACGAGATCGAATAGCTAGGACCTTAGAAGTCAACGCCAGAAGCATAAAATACAATAATAGTGCAACAGGTTTTCCATCGTATAACAGGAACAATTGCAACGAGCGTGAAGGTAATGGTCATTTCTACGCTCCGGGCAACCTAGACTTCACTCTAGGGCGTTGGTCCACCTGATCGAATTGTTAGGGCCTAAGAAGTCCACGCCGGAAGCATAAAGTACAATAAAAATACAACAGCTTTTCCATCGTATGTAGTGAATAATTGCAAGCAGTGTGAAAGTAATGGTCATTTCTATGTTTCGGGCAACCTAGGGTTCACTCTAGGGCATTGCTCCACCAGTTCAAATAGATTGGGACTTAGAAATCAACGCTAGAAGCATAGAATACAATAAAAATGCAACAGGTTTTCCATCGTATAACAGGAATAATTGCTACCAGTGTGAACGTAATGGTCATTTCTACGTTCCGGGCAACCTAGGCCTCACTCTAGGGCGTTGTTCCACCAGATCGGATAGTTAGGGCCTAAGAAGTCAACGCCCTAAGCATAAAATACAATAAAAATACAGCAGTTTTTCCATCGCATAAAACGAGTAGTTGCAACCATTGTGAAAGTTATGGTCCTTTCTAAGTTCCGTGCAACCTAGGCTTCTCCCTAGGGCGTTGCTTCACCAGATCGAATAGTTGGGGCCTTAGAACGCAACGCCCGAAGCATAAAATAAAATAAAAATACAACAGTTTTTCCATCGGATAAAATGAATAATTGCAACCAGTGTGAAAGTAATGGTCATTTCTACGTTCCGCGCAACCTGGTCTTCACTCTAGGGCGTTGATCCACCACATCGAATAGCTACAGCCTTAGAAGTCAACGCCTGAAGCATAAAATACAATAAAAATACAACAGTTTCTCCATCGTATAACAGGTATAATTGCAACAAGTGTGAAGGTAATGGTCATTTCTACGTTCCGGGCAGCCTAGGCTTCACTCTAGGCTCCACCTAGGCTCCACCAGATCGAAAAGATAGGGCCTAAGAAGTCAACGCCAGAAGCATAAAATAAAATAAAATTACAACAGTTCCTCCCTCGTATAACAGGAATAATTGCAACCAGAGTGAAGGTGATGGACATTTCAACGTTCCGGGCGACCTAGGCTTCACTCTAGGGCGTTGCTCCACCAGATCAAATAGCTAGGGCCTTAGAAGTCAACGCCAGACGCTTAAAATACAATAGAATTACAACAGTTTTTCCATCGTATAACAGGAATAATTGCAACTAGTGTGAAAGTGATGGTCATTTCAACGCTCTGGGCTACCTAGGCATCGCCCTAGGGCGTTGCTCCACCAGATCGAATAGCTAAGGACTTAGAATTCGACGCCAGAAGCATAAAATACAACAAAAATCCAACAGTTTGTCCATGGTATAACAGGAATAATTGCAAACAGTGTGAAGGTAATGGTCACTTCTTCGTTCCGTGCAACCTAGGCTTCACTCTACGGCGTTGCTCCACCAGATCGAATAGCTAGGGCCTAAGAAGTCAACGCCAGAAGCATAAAATACAATATAAATACAACAGTTTTTCCATCGTATAGCATGAATAATTGCAACCAGTGTGACAGTAATGTTAATTCCTACGTTTCGGGCGACCTAGGCTTCACTCCAGGACGTTGCTCCACCAGATCGAATAGCTAGGGCGTTAGAAGTCAACGCCAGAAGAATAAAATAACATAAAAATACAACAGATTTTCATCTTATAACATGAATAATTGCAACCAGTGTGACAGTAATGTGATTTCCTACGTTTCGGGCAACCTAGGCTTCACTCTACGGCGTTGCTCCACCAGATCGAATAGCTAGGGCCTTAGAAGTCAAAGCCAGAAGCAGAAAACGCAATAAAAATGCAACAGTTTTTCCATCTTATAGCATGAATAATTGGAACCATTGTGAAAGTAATGATGATTTCGGCGTCTCGGGCATCCTAGAATTAACTCCGAGGCATTGCTCCACCAGATCGAACAGTTAGGGTCTTAGACGTCAACGCCAGAAGCATAAAATGCAAAATAAATACAACAGTCTTTCCACCGTATAAAACGAATAATTGCAACCAGTATGAAAGTTATGGTCATTTCTACGTTCCGGGCAGCCTAGGCAGCACCCTAGGGCGTTGCTCCACCAGGTCGAATAGTTAGGACCTTAGACGTCAACGCCCGAAGCATAAAATACAATAAAAAAACAACAGTTTTTCCATCGTATAACAGGAACAATTGCATACAGTGTGAAAGTAATAGTCATTTGTACTTTCCGGCACCCTAGGCTGCACCCTATGTCGTTGCTCCACCAGATCGAATAGTTAGGGCCTATGAAGTCAACGCCAGAAACATAAAATACAATATAAATAGTGAAGTTTTTCCATTGTATAGCATGAATAATTGCCACCAGTGTGAAATTTATGGTCATTTCTACGTTCCGGGCAACCTACGCTTCACTCTAGGACGTTGCTCCACCAGATCGAATAGTTAGGGCCAATGAAGTCAACGCCAGAAGCATAAAATACAATATAAATACAACATTTTTTACATCGTATAAAACGAGTAATAGCAACCAGTGTGAAAGTTATGGTCATTTCTACGTTCCGGGCAACCTAGGCTTCACTCTAGGCCGTTGCTCCACCACATCGAATAGCTACGGAATTAGAAGTCAACGCCAGAAGCATAAAATACAATATAAATAAAACAGTTTTTCCATTGTATAACAGGAATAATTGCAACTAGTGTGAAAGATATGGTCTTTCTACTTTCTGGGCAACCTAGGCTTCACTCTAGGGCGTTGCTCCACCACATCGAATAGCTACGGCCCTAGAAGTCAACGCCCGAAGCATAAAATACAATATAAATACAACAGCTTTTCCATCATATAAAACGAATAATTGCAACCAGTATGAAGGTAATAGTCATTTCAACGTTCCGGGCGAACTAGGCTTCACTCTAGGGCGTTGCTCCACCAGATCAAATAGCTAGGGCCTTAGAAGTCAACGCCAGGCGCTTAAAATACAATAAAATTACAACAGTTTTTCCATCGTATAACAGGAATAATTGCAACTAGTGTGAAAGTGATGGTCATTTCAACGCTCTGGGCTACCTAGGCATCGCCCTAGGGCGTTGCTCCACCAGATCGAATAGCTAAGGACTTAGAATTCGACGCCAGAAGCATAAAATACAACAAAAATCCAACAGTTTGTCCATGGTATTACAGGAATAATTGCAAACAGTGTGAAGGTAATGGTCACTTCTACGTTCCGTGCAACCTAGGCTTCACTCTACGGCGTTGCTCCACCAGATCGAATAGCTAGGGCCTAAGAAGTCAACGCCAGAAGCATAAAATACAATATAAATACAACAGTTTTTCCATCGTATAGCATGAATAATTGCAACCAGAGTGAAAGTAATGGTCATTTCAATGATTCGGGCAACCTAGGCTTCGGTCTAGGGCGTTGGTCCACCATGTCCAATAGTTAGGGATTAAGAAGTCTACGCCAGAAGCATAAAATACAATAAAAAAACAACAGTTTTTCCATCGTATAACAGGAACAATTGCATACAGTGTGTAAGTAATAGTCATTTCTACTTTCCGGCGCCCTAGGCTTCACTCTAGGGCGTTGCTCCAACAGATCGAGTTGCTAGGGACTTAGAATTCAATGCCAGAAGTATAAAATACCATAGAAATAGAACAGTTTTTCCATCGTATAACAGGAATAATTGCAACCAGAGTGAAAGTAATGGACATTTCTACGTTCCGGGCAACCTAGGCTTCACTCTAGGCCGTTGCTCCATCACACGGAATAGCTACGGCCTTAGAAGTAAACGCCAGAAGCATAAAATACAATATAAATACAACAGTTTTTCCATCGTATAACAGGAGTAATAGCAACCAGTGTGAAATTTAGGGTCATTTCTACGTTCCGTGCAACCTAGGCTTCACTCTAGGGCGTTGCTCCACCAGATCGAATAGTTATGTCCTTAGAAGTCAACGCTGGCAGCATAAAATACGATATATGTACAAGAGCTTTTCCATCGTATCAAACGAATAAGTGCAACAAGTGTGAAAGCAATGGCCATTTCTACGTTCCGGGCATCCTAGACTTAACTCTAGGGCGTTGCTCTACCAGATCGAATAGCTACGGCCTTAGAAGTCAACGCCCGAAGCATAAAATACAATAAAAATACAACAGTTTTTCCATCGTATGAAAAGAATAATTGCAACCAGTGTGAAAGTAATGGTCATTTCTTCGTTCCGGGCAACCTAGGCTTCACTCTAGGGCGTTGCTCCACCTCATCGAATATCTACGGCCTTAGAAGTCGACGCCAGAAGCATAAAATGCAATATAAATACAACAGTCTTTCCATCGTATAGCATGAATAATTGCAACCAGTGTGAAAGTAACGGTCATCTCTACGTTTCGAGCAACATAGGCACCACTCTAGGGCGTTGGTCCACCAAATCGAATAGCTAGGGCCTCAGAAGTCAACGCCCGAGGCATAAAATACAGAACTAAAAGAACAGCTTTAACATTGTATAAAACGAATAATTGCAACCAGTGTGAAAGTTATGGTCATTTCTACGTTCCGTGCAACCTAGGCTTCACTCTAGGGCGTTGCTCCAGCATATCCAGTAGTTAGGACATCAGAAGTCAACGCCCGGAGCATAAAATACAATAAAAATACCACAGTTTTTCCATCGTATAACAGGAATAATTGCAACCAGATTGAAGGTGATGGTCATTTCTATGTTCCGGGCACCTAGGCTTCACTCTAGAGCGTTGCACCACCAGATCGAATAGCTAGGGCCTTTGAAGTCAACGCCAGAAGCATATAATACAATATAAATACAACAGTTATTCCATCGTATAACAGGAATAATTACAACCAGTGTGAAAGTAATGGGCATTTCTACGTTCCGTGCAACCTAGGCTTCACTCTAGGGCGTTGCTCCACCAGGTCGAATAGTTAGGCCCTTAGAAAACAACTCCAGACGCAAAAACACAAGAAAAATACAACAGTCCTTTCATTGTATAACAGGAACAATTGCAACATGCCTGAAGGTAATGGTCATTTCTACGTTCCGGGAAATCTAGGCTTCTCTCTACGGCGTTGCTCCACCAGATCGAATAGATAGGGCCTAAGAAGACAACGCCAGAAGCATAAAATACAATAGAGATACAACAGTTCTTCCATCGATTAACAGGAATAACTGCAACCAGTGTGAAAGATATGGTCATTTCTACGATCAGGGCAACCTAGGCTTCACTCCAGGGCGTTGATGCACCACATCGAATAGCTACGGCCTTAGAAGTGAACGCCAGAAGGTTAAAATACAATATAAATACAACAGCTTTTCCATCGTATATGATGTATATTTGCAAAGAGTGTGAAAGTAAAGGTCATTTCTACGTTCCGGGCAACCTAGGCTTAACTGTAGGGCGTTGCTCCACCAGATCGCATGGTTAGGTACTTAGAATTTAACGCCAGAAGCATGAAATACAATAAAAATGCAACTGTTTTTCCATCGTATAACAGGAAAGCTGCATCCAGTGTGAAAGTACTGGTCATTTCTATGTTCCGGGTAACCTAGGCTTCACTTTAGGGCGTTGCTCCACCAGGTCGAATAGCTAGGGACTTAGAATTCAACGCCAGAAGAATAAAATACAACATATGTACAACAGCTTTTCCACCGTATAAAATGTATAATTGCAAGCAGTGTGAAGGTAATGGTCATTTCTACGTTCTGGGCAACCTCGGCATCACTCTAGAGCGTTGCTCCACCAGATGGAATAGTTAGGGCCTTAGAAGTCAAAGCCCGAAGCATAAAATACAAAATAAATAGAACATTTTTTCCATTGTTTAAAACGAATAATTGCAACCAGTGTGAAAGTTATTGTCATTTCTACGTTCCGGGCAACCTAGGCTTCACTCTAGGGCGTTGTTCCACCAGATCGAATAGTTAGGGCCTAAGAAGTCAACGCCAGAAGCAGAAAATACAATATAAATACAACAGCTTTTCCATCGTATATAATGTATAATTGCAAACAGTGTGAAAGCAAATGTCATTTCTACGTTCCGGGCAACCTAGGCTTAGCTGTAGAGCGTTGCTCCACCAGATCGCAAAGTTAGGGACTTAGAATTTAACGCCTGAAGCATAAAATACAATAAAAATGCAACAGTTTTTCCATCGTATAACAGGAATAATAGCAACCAGAGTGAAGGTGATGGTCACTTCAAAGTTCCGGGCAACCTAGGCTTCACTCTAGAGCGTTGCACCACCAGATCGAATAGCTAGGGCCTTAGAAGTCAACGCCAGAAGCACAAAATAAAATAAAAATACAACAGTTATTCCATCGTATAACAAGAATAATTACAACCAGTGTGAAAGTAATGGGCATTTCTACGTTCCGTGCAACCTAGGTTCCACGCTAGGGCGTTGGTCCACCAGGTCGAATAGTTAGGGCCTGAGAAAACAACACCAGACGCATAAAACACAATAAAAATACAACAGTTTTTCCATCGTATGAAAAGAATAATTGCAACCAGTGTGAAAGTAAAGGTCATTTCTACGTTCCGCGCAACCTGGGCTTCACTCTAGGGCGTTGGTCCACCAGGTCGAATAGCTGGGCCTTAGAAAACAACTCCAGATGCATAAAATGCAATATAAATACAACAGTTTTTCCACGGTATAAAACGAATAATTGCAACCAGTATGAATGTTATGGTCATTTCTACGTTCCGTGCAACCTAGGCTTCACTCTAGGGCGTTGCTCCAGCATATCCAGTAGTTAGGACCTCAGAAGTCAACGCCCGGAGCATAAAATACAATAAAAATGCCACAGTTTTTCCATCGTATAACAGGAATAATTGCAACCAGAGTGAAGGTGATGGTCATTTCTATGTTCCGGGCAACCTAGGCTTCACTCTAGAGCGTTGCTCCACCAGATCGAATAGCAAGGGCCTTAGAAGTCAACGCCAGAAGCACAAAATAAAATTAATATACAACAGTTTTTCCATCGTATAACAGGAATAATAGCAACCAGAGTGAAGGTGATGGTCACTTCAAAGTTCCGGGCAACCTAGGCTTCACTCTAGAGCGTTGCAACACCAGATCGAATAGCTAGGACCTTAGAAGTCAACGCCAGAAGCACAAAATAAAATAAAAATACAACAGTTACTCCATCGTATAACAGGAATAATTACATCCAGTGTGAAAGTAATGGGCATTTCTACGTTCCGTGCATCCTAGGCTTCACTCTAGGGCGTTGCTCCACCTCATCGAATATCTACGGCCTTAGAAGTGAACGCCAGAAGGTTAAAATACAATATAAATACAACAGCTTTTCCATCGTATCAAACGAATAAGTGCAACAAGTGTGAAAGCAATGGCCATTTCTACGTTCCGGGCATCCTAGACTTAACTCTAGGGCGTTGCTCTACCAGATCGAATAGCTACGGCCTTAGAAGTCAACGCCCGAAGCATAAAATACAATAAAAATACAACAGTTTTTCCATCGTATGAAAAGAATAATTGCAACCAGTGTGAAAGTAATGGTCATTTCTTCGTTCCGGGCAACCTAGGCTTCACTCTAGGGCGTTGCTCCACCTCATCGAATATCTACGGCATTAGAAGTCGACGCCAGAAGCATAAAATGCAATATAAATACAACAGTCTTTCCATCGTATAGCATGAATAATTGCAACCAGTGTGAAAGTAACGGTCATCTCTACGTTTCGGGGAACATAGGCACCACTCTAGGGCGTTGGTCCACCAAATCGAATAGCTAGGGCCTCAGAAGTCAACGCCCGAGGCATAAAATACAGAACTAAAAGAACAGCTTTAACATTGTATAAAACGAATAATTGCAACCACTGTGAAAGTTATGGTCATTTCTACGTTCCGTGCAACCTAGGCTTCACTCTAGGGCGTTGCTCCAGCATATCCTGTAGTTAGGACATCAGAAGTCAACGCCCGGAGCATAAAACACAAGAAAAATACAACAGTCCTTTCATTGTATAACAGGAACAATTGCAACATGCCTGAAGGTAATGGTCATTTCTACGTTCCGGGAAATCTAGGCTTCTCTCTACGGCGTTGCTCCACCAGATCGAATAGATAGGGCCTAAGAAGACAACGCCAGAAGCATAAAATACAATAGAGATACAACAGTTTTTCAATCGATTAACAGGAATAACTGCAACCAGTGTGAAAGATATGGTCATTTCTACGATCAGGGCAACCTAGGCTTCACTCCAGGGCGTTGATGCACCACATCGAATAGCTACGGCCTTAGAAGTGAACGCCAGAAGAATAAAATACAATATAAATACAACAGCTTTTCCATCGTATATAATGTATATTTGCAAACAGTGTGAAAGTAAAGGTCATTTCTACGTTCCGGGCAAGCTACGCTCAACTGTAGGGCGTTGCTCCACTAGATCGAATTGTTAGGGCCTTAGAAGTCAACGCTCGAAGCATAAAATACAAAATAAATAGAACAGCTTTTCCATTGTATAAAACGGATAATTGAAACCAGTGTGAAAGTTATGGTCATTTCTACGTTCCGGGCAACCTTGGCTTAACTCCAGGGCGTTGCTCCACTAGATCGAATAGTTAGGGACTTTGAATACAACGCCAGAAGCATAAAATACAAAAAAAATGCAACAGTTTTTCCATTGTATAACAGGAATAACTGCAACCAGTGTGAATGTACTGGTCATTTCTACGTT
The DNA here is from genome assembly GCF_051401765.1 of Calliopsis andreniformis. Lineage (NCBI taxonomy): Eukaryota > Metazoa > Arthropoda > Insecta > Hymenoptera > Andrenidae > Calliopsis > Calliopsis andreniformis. The sequence continues at coordinate 13,202,575 of NW_027480422.1, read as the reverse complement.
CCGGGTAACTCAGGCTTCACTCTAGGAAGCTGCTCCACCAGATCGAATAGCTAGGGACTTAGAATTCTACGCCAGAAGAATAAAATACAACCTAAGTACAACAGTTTTACCATCGTATAAAATGAATAATCGCAAACAGTGTGAAGGTAATGGCCATTTCATCGTTCCGGGCAACCCAGGCTTCACACTAGGGCGTTGCTCAACCACATCGAACAGCTACGGCGTAAGAAGTCAACGCCAGAAGCATAAAATACGATATATGTACAACAGTTTTTCCATCGTATAAAATGAATAATTGCAACCAGTGTGAAAGTAATGGTCATTTCTACGTTCCGAGCAACCTAGGTTTCGCACTATGGCGTTGCTCCACCACATCGAATAGTTAGGGCCTCAGAAGTCAATGCCAGAAGCATAAAACACAATATAAATACAACCGTTTTTTCCATGTATAAAATGAATAATTGCAAACAGTGAGGAAGTAATGGTCATTTCTACGTTCCGGGCAACCTAGGCTTCACTCTAGGGCGTTGCTCCACCAGTTCGAATAGTTAGGGCCTAAGAAGTCAGCGCCAGAAGCATAAAATACAATAGAAATACAACAGTTTTTCCATCGTATAACAGGAATAGTTGCAACCAGTGTGAAAGATATGGTCATTTCTACGATACGGGCAACCTACGCTTCACTCTAGGGTGTCGTTCCACTTGATCGAATAGTTAGGGCCTAAGAAGTCTACGCCAGAAGCATAAAATACAATACAAATACAACAGCTTTTCCATCGTATAACAGGAATAATTGCAACCAGTGTGAAAGGTATGGTCATTTCTACGTTCCGGGCAACCTAGGCTTCACTCTAGGGCATTGCTCCACCACATAGAATAGTTAGGGCCTTAGAAGTCAATGCCAGAAACATAAAATGCCATATAAATACAACAGTTTTTCCACTGTATAATATGAATAATTGCAAACAGTGTGGAAGTAATGGTCATTTCTACGTTTCCGGCAACCTAGGATTCACCCTAGGGCGTTGCTCCACCAGACCGAATAGTTAGGCCCTAAGAAGTCAACGCCAGAAGCATAAAATACAATAGACATACAACAGCTTTTCCATCGTATAACAGGAATAATTATAACCAGTGTGAAAGGTATGGTGATTTCTACGTTCCGGGCAACCTAGGCTTCACTCTAGCGCGTTGCTACACCACATCGGATAGCTGCGGCCTTAGAAGTCAACGCCAGAAGCATAAAATACAATATAAATACAACAGTTTTTCAATCGTATAACAGGAATAATTGCAAACAGTGTGAAAGATATGGTCATTATTACGTTGCGGGCATCCTAGGCTTCACTCTATGGCATTGCTCCACCACATCGAATAGCTACGGCCTTAGAAGTCAACGCCATAACTATAAAAAGCAATATAAATACAACAGTTTTTCCATTGTATAACAGGAATAATTGCTACCAGTGTGAAAGTGATGGTCATTTGTACGTTCCGGGCAACCTAGGCTTCAGTCTAGGGCGTGGTACCCCCCAGATCGAATAGTTAGGGCCTAAGAAGCCTACGCCAGAAGCATAAAATACAATATATGTACCACAGTTTTTCCATCGTATAACAGGAATAATTGCAACCAGAGTGAAGGTGATGGTCATTTCTAAGTTCCGGGCAACCTAGGCTTCACTCTAGAGCGTTGCTCCACCAGATCGAATAGCTAGGACCTTAGAAGTCAACGCCAGAAGCACAAAATGAAATAAAAATACAACAGTTATTACATCGTATAAAAGGAATAATTACAACCAGTGTGAAAGTAATGGGCATTTCTACGTTGCGTGCTGCCTAGGCTTCACTCCAGGGCGTTGGTCCACCAGGTCGAATAGTTAGGGCCTTAGAAAACAACTCCAGACGCATAAAATACAATATAAATACAACAGTTTTTCCACGGTATAAAACGAATAGTTGCAACCAGTATGAAAGTTATGGTCATTTCTACGTCCCGGGCAACCTAGGCTTCACCCTAGGGCGTTGCTCCACCAGATCGAATAGTTATGTCCTTAGAAGTCAACGCTGGAAGCATAAAATACGATATATGTACAAGAGCTTTTCCATCGTATCAAACGAATAAGTGCAACAAGTGTGAAAGCAATGGCCATTTCTACGTTCTGGGCATCCTAGACTTAACTCTAGGGCGTTGCTCTACCAGACCGAATAGCTACGGCCTTAGAAGTCAACGCCCGAAGCATAAAATACAATAAAAATACAACAGTTTTTCCATCGTATGAAAAGAATAATTGCAACCAGTGTGAAAGTAATGGTCATTTCTTCGTTCCGGGCAACCTAGGCTTCACTCTAGGGCGTTGCTCCACCTCATCGAATATCTACGGCCTTAGAAGTCGACGCCAGAAGCATAATATGCAATATAAATACAACAGTCTTTCCATCGTATAGCATGAATAATTGCAACCAGTGTGAAAGTAACGGTCATCTCTACGTTTCGGGCAACATAGGCACCACTCTAGGGCGTTGGTCCACCAAATCGAATAGCTAGGGCCTCAGAAGTCAACGCCCGAGGCATAAAATACAGAACTAAAAGAACAGCTTTAACATTGTATAAAACGAATAATTGCAACCAGTGTGAAAGTTATGGTCATTTCTACGTTCCGTGCAACCTAGGCTTCACTCTAGGGCGTTGCTCCAGCATATCCAGTAGTTAGGACATCAGAAGTCAACGCCCGGAGCATAAAACACAATAAAAATACCACAGTTTTTCCATCGCATTACAGGAATAATTGCAACCAGATTGAAGGTGATGGTCATTTCTATGTTCCGGGCACCTAGGCTTCACTCTAGAGCGTTGCACCACCAGATCGAATAGCTAGGGCCTTTGAAGTCAACGCCAGAAGCATAAAATACAATATAAATACAACAGTTATTCCATCGTATAACAGGAATAATTACAACCAGTGTGAAAGTAATGGGCATTTCTACGTTCCGTGCAACCTAGGCTTCACTCTAGGGCGTTGCTCCACCAGGTCGAATAGTTAGGCCCTTAGAAAACAACTCCAGACGCATAAAACACAAGAAAAATACAACAGTCCTTTCATTGTATAACAGGAACAATTGCAACATGCCTGAAGGTAATGGTCATTTCTACGTTCCGGGAAATCTAGGCTTCTCTCTACGGCGTTGCTCCACCAGATCGAATAGATAGGGCCTAAGAAGACAACGCCAGAAGCATAAAATACAATAGAGATACAACAGTTTTTCCATCGATTAACAGGAATAACTGCAACCAGTGTGAAAGATATGGTCATTTCTACGATCAGGGCAACCTAGGCTTCACTCCAGGGCGTTGATGCACCACATCGAATAGCTACGGCCTTAGAAGTGAACGCCAGAAGGTTAAAATGCAATATAAATACAACAGCTTTTCCATCGCATATGATGTATATTTGCAAAGAGTGTGAAAGTAAAGGTCATTTCTACGTTCCGGGCAACCTAGGCTTAACTGTAGGGCGTTGCTCCACCAGATCGCAAAGTTAGGGACTTAGAATTTAACGCCTGAAGCATAAAATACAATAAAAATGCAACAGTTTTTCCATATTATAACAGGAATAACTGCAACCAGTGTGAAAGTACTGGTCATTTCCACGTTCCGGGTAACCCAGGCTTCACCCTATGGCGTTGCTCCACCAGATCGAATAGCTAGGGACTTAGAATTCAACGCCAGAAGAATAAAATACAATATAAATACAACAGCTTTTCCATCGTATATGATGTATATTTGCAAACAGTGTGAAAGTAAAGGTCATTTCTATGTTCCGGGCAACCTAGGCTTCACTCTAGAGCGTTGCTCCACCAGATCGAATAGCTAGGGACTTAGAATTCAACGCCAGAAGAATAAAATACAATATAAATACAACAGCTTTTCCATCGTATATAATGTATATTTGCAAACAGTGTGAAAGTAAAGGTCATTTCTACGTTCCGGGCAAGCTACGCTCAACTGTAGGGCGTTGCTCCACTAGATCGAATTGTTAGGGCCTTAGAAGTCAACGCTCGAAGCATAAAATACAAAATAAATAGAACAGCTTTTCCATTGTATAAAACGGATAATTGAAACCAGTGTGAAAGTTATGGTCATTTCTACGTTCCGGGCAACCTTGGCTTAACTCCAGGGCGTTGCTCCACCAGATCGAATAGTTAGGGACATTGAATAGAACGCCAGAAGCATAAAATACAAAAAAAATGCAACAGTTTTTCCATTGTATAACAGGAATAACTGCAACCAGTGTGAATGTACTGGTCATTTCTACGTTCCGGGTAACTCAGGCTTCACTCTAGGAAGCTGCTCCACCAGATCGAATAGCTAGGGACTTAGAATTCTACGCCAGAAGAATAAAATACAACCTAAGTACAACAGTTTTACCATCGTATAAAATGAATAATCGCAAACAGTGTGAAGGTAATGGCCATTTCATCGTTCCGGGCAACCCAGGCTTCACACTAGGGCGTTGCTCAACCACATCGAACAGCTACGGCGTAAGAAGTCAACGCCAGAAGCATAAAATACGATATATGTACAACAGTTTTTCCATCGTATAAAATGAATAATTGCAACCAGTGTGAAAGTAATGGTCATTTCTACGTTCCGAGCAACCTAGGTTTCGCACTATGTCGTTGCTCCACCACATCGAATAGTTAGGGCCTCAGAAGTCAATGCCAGAAGCATAAAACACAATATAAATACAACCGTTTTTTCCATGTATAAAATGAATAATTGCAAACAGTGAGGAAGTAATGGTCATTTCTACGTTCCGGGCAACCTAGGCTTCACTCTAGGGCGTTGCTCCACCAGTTCGAATAGTTAGGGCCTAAGAAGTCAGCGCCAGAAGCATAAAATACAATAGAAATACAACAGTTTTTCCATCGTATAACAGGAATAATTGCAACCAGTGTGAAAGATATGGTCATTTCTACGATACGGGCAACCTAGGCTTCACTCTAGGGTGTCGTTCCACTTGATCGAATAGTTAGGGCCTAAGAAGTCTACGCCAGAAGCATAAAATACAATACAAATACAACAGCTTTTCCATCGTATAACAGGAATAATTGCAACCAGTGTGAAAGGTATGGTCATTTCTACGTTCCGGGCAACCTAGGCTTCACTCTAGGGCATTGCTCCACCACATCGAATAGTTAGGGCCTTAGAAGTCAATGCCAGAAACATAAAATGCCATATAAATACAACAGTTTTTCCACTGTATAATATGAATAATTGCAAAGAGTGTGGAAGTAATGGTCATTTCTACGTTTCCGGCAACCTAGGATTCACCCTAGGGCGTTGCTCCACCAGATCGAATAGTTAGGCCCTAAGAAGTCAACGCCAGAAGCATAAAATACAATAGACATACAACAGCTTTTCCATCGTATAACAGGAATAATTATAACCAGTGTGAAAGTTATGGTCATTTCTACGTTCCGGGCAACCTTGGCTTAACTCCAGGGCGTTGCTCCACCAGATCGAATAGCAAGGGCCTTAGAAGTCAACGCCAGAAGCACAAAATAAAATTAAAATACAACAGCTATTCCATCGTATAACAGGAATAATTACAACCAGTGTGAAAGTAATGGGCATTTCTACGTTCCGTGCAACATAGGCTTCACTCTAGGGCGTTGGTCCACCAGGTCGAAAAGTTAGGGCCTTAGAAAGCAACTCCAGACGCATAAAATACAATATAAATACAACAGTTTTTCCACGGTATAAAACGAATAATTGCAACCAGTATGAAAGTTATGGTCACTTCAAAGTTCCGGGCAACCTAGGCTTCACTCTAGAGCGTTGCAACACCAGATCGAATAGCTAGGACCTTAGAAGTCAACGCCAGAAGCACAAAATAAAATAAAAATACAACAGTTATTCCATCGTATAACAGGAATAATTACATCCAGTGTGAAAGTAATGGGCATTTCTACGTTCCGTGCATCCTAGGCTTCACTCTAGGGCGTTGGTCCACCAGGTCGAATAGTTAGGGCCTTAGAAAACAACTCCAGACGCATAAAATACAATATAAATACAACAGTTTTTCCACGGTGTAAAACGAATAATTGCAACCAGTATGAAAGTTATGGTCATTTCTACGTCCCGGGCAACCTAGGCTTCACCCTAGGGCGTTGCTCCACCAGATCGAATAGTTATGTCCTTAGAAGTCAACGCTGGAAGCATAAAATACGATATATGTACAAGAGCTTTTCCATCGTATCAAACGAATAAGTGCAACAAGTGTGAAAGCAATGGCCATTTCTACGTTCCGGGCATCCTAGACTTAACTCTAGGGCGTTGCTCCACCAGATCGAATAGTTAGGTCCTAAGAAGTCAACGCTAGAAGCATAAAATACGATATACATTTACAAGAGCTTTTCCATCGTATCAAACGAATAAGTGCAACAAGTGTGAAAGCAATGGCCATTTCTACGTTCCGGGCATCCTAGACTTAACTCTAGGGCGTTGCTCCACCAGATCGAATAGTTAGGTCCTAAGAAGTCAACGCCCGAAGCATAAAATACAATAAAAATACAACAGTTTTTCCATCGTATAACAGGAATAATAGCAACCAGAGTGAAGGTGATGGTCACTTCAAAGTTCCGGGCAACCTAGGCTTCACTCTAGAGCGTTGCACCACCAGATCGAATAGCTAGGGCCTTAGAAGTCAACGCCAGAAGCACAAAATGAAATAAAAATACAACAGTTATTCCATCGTATAACAAGAATAATTACAACCAGTGAGAAAGTAATGGGCATTTCTACGTTCCGGGCAACCTAGGTTTCACTCTAGGGCGTTGGTCCACCAGGTCGAATAGTTAGGGCCTGAGAAAACAACACCAGACGCATAAAACACAATAAAAATACAACAGTTTTTCCATCGTATGAAAAGAATAATTGCAACCAGTGTGAAAGTAATGGTCATTTCTACGTTCCGCGCAACCTGGGCTTCACTTTAGGGCGTTGGTCCACCAGGTCGAATAGTTAGGGCCTTAGAAAACAACTCCAGATGCATAAAATGCAATATAAATACAACAGTTTTTCCACGGTATAAAACGAATAATTGCAACCAGTATGAAAGTTATGGTCACTTCAATGTTCCGGGCAACCTAGGCTTCACTCTAGAGCGTTGCAACACCAGATCGAATAGCTAGGACCTTAGAAGTCAACGCCAGAAGCACAAAATAAAATAAAAATACAACAGTTATTCCATCGTATAACAGGAATAATTACATCCAGTGTGAAAGTAATGGGCATTTCTACGTTCTGTGCAACCTAGGCTTCACTCTAGGGCGTTGCTCCACCAGGTCGAATAGTTAGGCCCTTAGAAAACAACTCCAGACGCATAAAACACAAGAAAAATACAACAGTCCTTTCATTGTATAGCATGAATAATTGCAACCAGTGTGAAAGATATGGTCATTTCTACGATCAGGGCAACCTAGGCTTCACTCCAGGGCATTGATGCACCACATCGAATAGCTACGGCCTTAGAAGTGAACGCCAGAAGGTTAAAATACAAAATAAATACAACAGTTTTTCCATCGTATAACAGGAATAATTGAAACCAGTGTGAAAGACATGGTCATTTCTACGTTCCGGGCAACCTAGGCTTGACCCTAGGGCGTTGCTCCACCGCATCGAATAGCTACGGCCTTAGGAGTCAACGCCAGAGGCATAGAATACAAAATAAATACAACAGTTTTTCCATCGTATAACAAGGATAATTGCAACCAGTGTGAAAGTGTGGTCACTTCTACGTTCCGGGCAACCTAGGCTTCGCTCTAGAGCGTTGCTCCACCAGATCGAATAGTTAGGGCCTAAGAAGACAACGCCAGAAGCATAAAATACAATATAAATACAACAGCTTTTCCATCGTATATGATGTATATTTGCAAAGAGTGTGAAAGTAAAGGTCATTTCTACGTTCCGGGCAACCTAGGCTTAACTGTAGGGCGTTGCTCCACCAGATCGCATGGTTAGGTACTTAGAATTTAACGCCAGAAGCATGAAATACAATAAAAATGCAACTGTTTTTCCATCGTATAACAGGAAAGCTGCATCCAGTGTTAAAGTACTGGTCATTTCTATGTTCCGGGTAACCTAGGCTTCACTTTAGGGCGTTGCTCCACCAGGTCGAATAGCTAGGGACTTAGAATTCAACGCCAGAAGAATAAAATACAACATATGTACAACAGCTTTTCCACCGTATAAAATGTATAATTGCAAGCAGTGTGAAGGTAATGGTCATTTCTACGTTCTGGGCAACCTCGGCATCACTCTAGAGCGTTGCTCCACCAGATGGAATAGTTAGGGCCTTAGAAGTCAACGCCCGAAGCATAAAATACAATATAAATACAACAGCTTTTCCATCGTATATAATGTATAATTGCAAACAGTGTGAAAGCAAATGTCATTTCTACGTTCCGGGCAACCTAGGCTTAGCTGTAGGGCGTTGCTTCACCAGATCGCAAAGTTAGGGACTTAGGATTTAACGCCTGAAGCATAAAATACAATAAAAATGCAACAGTTTTTCCATATTATAACAGGAATAACTGCAACCAGTGTGAAAGTACTGGTCATTTCCACGTTCCGGGTAACCCAGGCTTCACCCTATGGCGTTGCTCCACCAGATCGAATAGCTAGGGACTTAGAATTCAACGCCAGAAGGATAAAATACAGTATAAATACAACAGCTTTTCCATCGTATATAATGTATATTTGCAAACAGTGTGAAAGTAAAGGTCATTTCTACGTTCCGGGCAAGCTAGGCTCAACTGTAGGGCGTTGCTCCACTAGATCGAATTGTTAGGGCCTTAGAAGTCAACGCTCGAAGCATAAAATACAAAATAAATAGAACAGCTTTTCCATTGTATAAAACGAATAATTGAAACCAGTGTGAAAGTTATGGTCATTTCTACGTTCCGGGCAACCTTGGCTTAACTCCAGGGCGTTGCTCCACCAGATCGAATAGTTAGGGACTTTGAATACAACGCCAGAAGCATAAAATACAAAAAAAATGCAACAGTTTTTCCGTTGTATAACAGGAATAACTGCAACCAGTGTGAATGTACTGGTCATTTCTACGTTCCGGGTAACTCAGGCTTCACTCTAGGAAACTGCTCCACCAGATCGAATAGCTAGGGACTTAGAATTCTACGCCAGAAGAATAAAATACAACCTAAGTACAACAGTTTTACCATCGTATAAAATGAATAATCGCAAACAGTGTGAAGGTAATGGCCATTTCATCGTTCCGGGCAACCGAGGCTTCACACTAGGGCGTTGCTCAACCACATCGAACAGCTACGGCGTAAGAAGTCAACGCCAGAAGCATAAAATACGATATATGTACAACAGTTTTTCCATCGTATAAAATGAATAATTGCAACCAGTGTGAAAGTAATGGTCATTTCTACGTTCCGAGCAACCTAGGTTTCGCACTATGGCGTTGCTCCACCACATCGAATAGTTAGGGCCTCAGAAGTCAATGCCAGAAGCATAAAACACAATATAAATACAACCGTTTTTTCCATGTATAAAATGAATAATTGCAAACAGTGAGGAAGTAATGGTCATTTCTACGTTCCGGGCAACCTAGGCTTCACTCTAGGGCGTTGCTCCACCAGTTCGAATAGTTAGGGCCTAAGAAGTCAGCGCCAGAAGCATAAAATACAATAGAAATACAACAGTCTTTCCATCGTATAACAGGAATAATTGCAACCAGTGTGAAAGATATGGTCATTTCTACGATACGGGCAACCTAGGCTTCACTCTAGGGTGTCGTTCCACTTGATCGAATAGTTAGGGCCTTAGAAGTCAATGCCAGAAACATAAAATGCCGTATAAATACAACAGTTTTTCCACTGTATAATATGAATAATTGCAAACAGTGTGGAAGTAATGGTCATTTCTACGTTCCCGGCAACCTAGGATTCACCCTAGGGCGTTGCTCCACCAGATCGAATAGTTAGGCCCTAAGAAGTCAACGCCAGAAGCATAAAATACAATAGACATACAACAGCTTTTCCATCGTATAACAGGAATAATTATAACCAGTGTGAAAGGTATGGTCATTTCTACGTTCCGGGCAACCTAGGCTTCACTCTAGGGCGTTGCTACACCACATCGGATAGCTGCGGCCTTAGAAGTCAACGACAGAAGCATAAAATACAATATAAATACAACAGTTTTTCAATCGTATAACAGGAATAATTGCAAACAGTGTGAAAGATATGGTCATTATTACGTTGCGGGCATCCTAGGCTTCACTCTAGGGCATTGCTCCACCACATCGAATAGCTACGGCCTTAGAAGTCAACGCCATAACTATAAAAAGCAATATAAATACAACAGTTTTTCCATTGTATAACAGGAATAATTGCAACCAGTGTGAAAGTGATGGTCATTTGTACGTTCCGGGCAACCTAGGCTTCAGTCTAGGGCGTGGTTCCCCCAGATCGAATAGTTAGGGCCTAAGAAGCCTACGCCAGAAGCATAAAATACAATATAAGTACCACAGTTTTTCCATCGTATAACAGGAATAATTGCAACCAGAGTGAAGGTGATGGTCATTTCCAAGTACCGGGCAACCTAGGCTTCACTCTAGAGCGTTGCTCCACCAGATCGAATAGCTAGGACCTTAGAAGTCAACGCCAGAAGCACAAAATAAAATAAAAATACAACAGTTATTACATCGTATAAAAGGAATAATTACAACCAGTGTGAAAGTAATGGGCATTTCTACGTTCCGTGCAGCCTAGGCTTCACTCCAGGGCGTTGGTCCACCAGGTCGAATAGTTAGGGCCTTAGAAAACAACTCCAGACGCATAAAATACAATATAAATACAACAGTTTTTCCCTTGTATAACAGGAATAATTGCAACCAGTGTGAATGGTATGGTCACTTCTACGTTCCGGGCAACCTCGGTTTCACTCTTGGGCGTTGCTCCACCACATCGAATAGCTACGGCCCTGGAAGACAACGCCATAACTATAAAATACAATATAAATACAACAGTCTTTCCATCGTATAAAACGAATAATTGCAACCAGTCTGATAGTTATCGTCATTTCTACGTTCCGGGCAACCTAGACTTCACCCTAGGGCGTTGTTCCACCAGGTCGAATAGTTAGGGCCTTAGAAAACAACTCCAGACGCATAAAATACAATATAAATACAACAGTTTTTCCACGGTATACAACGAATAATTGCAACCAGTATGAAAGTTATGGTCATTTCTACGTTCCAGGCAACCTAGGCTTCACCCTAGGGCGTTGCTCCACCAGATCGAATAGTTAGGGACTTAGAAGTCAACGCCAGAGGCATAAAATACAATAAAAATGCAACAGTTTTTCCATCATATAACAGGAATTATTGCAACCAGAGTGAAAGAGATGGTCATTTATAAGTTCCGGGCAACCTAGGCTTCACCCTAGAGCGTTGCTCCACCAGATCGAATAGCTAGGACCTTAGAAGTCATCGCCAGAAGCATAAAATAAAATAAAAATACAACAGTTATTACATCGTATAAAAGGAATAATTACAACCAGTGTGAAAGTAAGGGGCATTTCTACGTTCCGTGCAACCTAGGCTTCACTCCAGGGCGTTGGTCCACCATGTCGGATAGTTAGGGCCTTAGAAAACAACTCCAGGCGCATAAAATACAGTATAAATACAACAGTTTTTCCCTTGTATAACAGGAATAATTGCAACCAGTGTGAAAGGTATGGTCACATCTACGTTCCGGGCAACCTAGGCTTCACCCTAGGGCGTTGCTCCTCCACATCGGATAGCTGCGGCCTTAGAAGTTAACGCCAGAAGCATAAAATACAATATAAATACAACAGTTTTTCAATCGTATAACAGGAATAATTGCAAACAGTGTGAAAGATATGGTCATTTCTACGTTGCGGGCATCCTAGGCTTCACTATAGGGCATTGCTCCACCACATCGAATAGCTACGGCCTTAGAAGTCAACGCCATAACTATAAAAAACAATATAAATACCACAGTTTTTCCATTGTATAAAACGAATAATTGCAAACAGTGTGGTGGTAATGGTTATTTCTACTTTCCGAGCAACCTAGGCTTCACTCTAGGGCGTTTCTCCACCACATCGAATAGTTAGGGCCTATGAAGCCTACGCCAGAAGCATAAAATACAATATAAATGCCACAGTTGTTCCATCGTATAACAGGAATAATTGCAACCAGAGTGAAGGTGATGGTCATTTCTAAGTTCCGGGCAACCTGGGCTTCACTCTAGGGCGTTGCTCCACCACATCGAATAGCTACGGCCTTAGGAGTCAACGCCAGGGGCATGAAATACAAAATAAATACAACAGTTTTTCCATCGTATAACAAGAATAGTTGCAACCAGTGTGAGAGTGACGGTCATTTCTACGTTCCGGGCAACCTAGGCTTCACCCTAGGGCGTTTCTCCACCAGATCCAATAGTTAGGGCCTAAGAAGTCAATGCCAGAAGCATAAAATACGATATACGTACAACAGTTTTTCCATCGTATAAAATGAGTAATTTTAACCAGTGTGAAAGTAACGGCCATTTCTACATTCCGGGCATCCTAGACTTAACACTGAGGCAGTGCTCCACCAGATCGAATACATAGGGCCTTAGAAGTCAACGCCAGAAGCATAAAGTACATTAAAAATCCAACAGTTTGTACATCGTATAACAGGAATAATTGCCACCAGTGTGAAAGTGATGGTCATTTCTGCATTCCGGGCAACCTAGGCTTCACTCTAGGGCGTTGCTCCTCCAGATAGAATAGTTAGGGCCCAGGAAGTCAACGCCAGAAGCATAAAATACAAAATAAATACAACAGTTTTCCCATCGTATAACAAGAATAATTGCAACCAGTGTGACAGTGATGGTCATTTCTACATTCCGTGAAACCTAGGCTTCACTCTAGGGCGTTGCTGCAACACATCGAATAGCTACGGCCTTAGGAGTCAACGCCAGAGGCATAAAATACAAAATAAATACAACAGTTTTTCCATCGTATAACAAGAATAATTGCAACCATTGTGAAAGTAATGGTCATTTCTACATTCCGGGCAACCTAGGCTTCACTCTAGGGCGTTGCTCCACCAAATCGTATAGTTAGGGCGTAAGAAGTCAACGCCAGAAGCATAAAATACAATATAAATACAACAGTTTTTCAATCGTATAACAGGAATAATTGCAAACAGTGTGAAAGATATGGACATTTTTACGTTGCGGGCATCCTAGGCTTCACTCTAGGGCATTGCTCCACCACATCGAATAGCTACGGCCTTAGAAGTCAACGCCATAACTATAAAAAACAATATAAATACAACAGTTTTTCCATTGTATAACAGGAATAATTGCAACCAGAGTGAAGGTGATGGTCATTTCTATGTTCCGGGCAACCTAGGCTTCAGTCTAGGGCGTGGTTCCCCCAGATCGAATAGTTAGGGCCTAAGAAGCCTACGCCAGAAGCATAAAATACAATATAAATACCACAGTTTTTCCATCGTAAAACAGGAATAATTGCAACCAGAGTGACGGAGATGGTCATTTCTAAGTTCCGGGCAACCTAGGCTTCACTCTAGAGCGTTGCTCCACCAGATCGAATAGCTAGGACCTTAGAAGTCAACGCCAGAAGCACAAAATAAAATAAAAATACAACAGTTATTACATCGTATAAAAGGAATAATTACAACCAGTGTGCAAGTAATGGGCATTTCTACGTTCCGTGCAACCTAGGCTTCACTCCAGGGCGTTGGTCCACCAGGTCGAATAGTTAGGGCCTTAGAAAACAACGCCAGAAGCATAAAATACAAAATAAATACAACAGTTTTTCCATCGTATAACAAGAATAATTGCAACCAGTGTGAAAGTGATGGTCATTTCTGCATTCCGGGCAACCTAGGCTTCACTCTAGCGCGTTGCTCCTCCAGATAGAATAGTTAGGGCCCATGAAGTCAACACCAGATGCATAAAATAAAATATAAATACAACAATTTTTCCTTTGTATAACAGGAATAATTGCAACCAGTGTGAAAGGTATGGTCATTTCTACGTTCCGGGCAACCTAGGCTTCACTCTAGGGCGTTGCTACACCACATCGGATAGCTGCGGCCCTAGAAGTCAACGCCAGGAGCATAAAATACAACATAAATACAACAGTTTTGCAATCGTATAACAGGAATAATTGCAAACAGTGTGAAAGATATGGTCATTTTTACGTTGCGGGCATCCTAGGCTTCACTCCAGGGCATTGCTCCACCACATCGAATTGCTACGGCCTTAGAAGTCAACGCCAGAGGCATAAAATACAAAATAAATGCAACAGTTTTCCCATCGTGTAACAAGAATAATTGCAACCAGTGTGAGAGTGATCGTCATTTCTACATTCCGGGAAACCTAGGCTTCACTCTAGGGCGTTGCTCCACCAGATCGAATAGTTAGGGCCTAAGAATTCAACGCCAGAAGAATAAAATACAATATAAATACCACAGTTTTTCCATCGTATAACAGGAATAATTGCAACCAGAGTGAAGGTGATGGACATTTCTAAGTTCCGGGCAACCTAGGCTTCACTCTGGAGCGTTGCTCCACCAGATCGAATAGCTAGGACCTTACAAGTCAACGCCAGAAGCACAAAATAAAATAAAAAGACAAGAGTTATTCCATCGTATAACAGGAATAATTACAACCAGTGTGAAAGTAATGGGCATTCCTACGTTCCGTGCAACCTAGGCTTCACTCTAGGTCGTTGGTCCACCAGGCCGAATAGTTAGGGCCTTAGAAAACAACTCCAGACGCATAAAATACAATATAAATACAACAGTTTTTCCACGGTATAAAACGAATAATTGCAACCAGTATGAAAGTTATGGTCATTTCTACGTTCCGGGCAACCTAGGCTTCACCCTAGGGCGTTGCTCCACCAGATCGAATAGTTAGGGCCTAGGAAGTCAACGCCAGAAGCATGAAATACAATAGAAATACAACAGCTTTTCCATCGTATAACAGGAATAATTGCAACCAGTGTGAAAGGTATGGTCATTTCTACGTTCCGGGCAACCTAGCCTTCACTCTAGGGCGTTGCTCCACCACATCGAATAGCTACGGCCCTAGAAGACAACGCCATAACTATAAAATACAATATAAATACAACAGTCTTTCCATCGTATAAAACGAAAAATTGCAACTAGTCTGATAGTTATGGTCATTTCTACGTTCCGGGCAACCTAGACTTCACCCTAGGGCGTTGCTCCACCAGATCGAATAGTTAGGGCCCAAGAAGTCAATGCCAGAAGCATAAAATACGATATATGTACAACTGTTTTTCAATCGTATAAAATGAGTAATTGCAACCAGTGTGAAAGTAACGGCCATTTCTACGTTCCGGGCATCCTAGAGTTAACACTGAGGAATTGCTCCACCAGATCAAATACATAGGGCCTTAGAAGTCAACGCCAGGAGCATAAAGTACATTAAAAATCCAACAGTTTGTCCATCGTATAACAGGAATAATTGCCACCAGTGTGAAAGTGATGGTCATTTCTGCATTCCCGGCAACCTAGGCTTCACTCTATGGCGTTGCTCCTCCAGATCGAATAGTTAGGGCCTAGGAAGTCAACGCCAGAAGCATAAAATACAGTATAAATACAACAGTTTTTCGATCGCATAACAGGAATAATTGCAAACAGTGTGAAAGATATGGTCATTTCTACGTTGCGGGCATCCTAGGCTTCATTCTAGGGCGTTTCTCCACCACATCGAATAGCTGCGGCCTTAGAAGTCAACGCCAGAAGCATAAAATACAGTATAAATACAACAGTTTTTCCATCGTATAACAAGAGTTATTGCAACCAGTGTGAAAGTGATGGTCATTTCTACGTTCCGGGCAACCTAGGCTTCACTCTAGGGCGTTGTTCCTCCAGATCGAATAGCTAGGGCCTAAGAAGTCTACACCAGAAGCATAAAATACAATATAAATACAACAGTTTTTCCATCGTATAACAGGTATAATTGCAACCAGAGTGAAGGTGATGGTCATTTCTAAGTTCCGGGCAACCTAGGCTTCACTCTAGAGCGTTGCTCCATCAGATCGAATAGCTAGGACCTTAGAAGTCAACGCCAGAAGCACAAAATAAAATAAAAATACAACAGTTATTCCATCGTATAACAGGAATAATTACAACCAGTGTGAAAGACATGGCCATTTCTACGTTATGTGCAACCTAGGCTTCACTCTATGGCGTTGCTCCACCACATCGAATAGCTACGGCCTTAGGAGTCAACGCCAGAGGCATAAAATACAAAATAAATACAACAGTTTTTCCATCGTATAACAAGAGTAATTGCAACCAGTGTGAAAGCTATGGTCATTTCTACGATACAGGCAACCGAGTCTTCACTCTAGGGCGTCGTTCCACCAGATCGAATAGTTAGGGCCTAAGAAGTCTACACCAGAAGCATAAAATACAATATAAACACAACAGTTTTTCCATCGTATAACAGGAATAATTGCAACCAGTGTGAAAGTGATGGTCATTTCTACGTTCCAGGAAACCTAGGCTTCAGTCTAGGGCGTTGCTCCACCACATCGAATAGCTAGGGCCTAAGAAGTCTACACCAGAAGCATAAAATACAATATAAATACAACAGTTTTTCCATCGTATAACAGGAATAATTGCAACCAGTGTGAAAGTGATGGTCATTTCTACGTTCCGGGAAACCTAGGCTTCAGTCTAGGGCGTTGCTCCACCACATCGAATAGCTGCGGCCTTAGAAGTGATCGCCAGAAGCATAAAATACAATATAAATACAACAGTTTTTCCATCGTATAACAAGAATTATTGCTACCAGTGCGAAAGTGATGGTCATTTCTACGTTCCGGGCAACCTAGGCTTCACTCTAGGGCGTTGCTCAACCACATCGAATAGCTACGGCCCTAGAAGACAACGCCATAACTATAAAATACAATATAAATACAACAGTCTATCCATCGTATAAAACGAATAATTGCAACCAGTCTGATAGTTATGGTCACATCTAAGTTCCGGGCAACCTAGGCTTCACCCTAGGGCGTTGCTCCAACAGATCGAATAGGTAGGGCCTAAGAAGTCAACGCCAGAGGCATAAAATACAATAGAAATACAACAGTTTTTCCATCGTATAACAGGAATAATTGCAACCAGTGTGAAAGATATGGTCATTTCTACGATACAGGCAACCGAGGCTTCACTGTAGGGCGTCGTTCCACCAGATCGAATAGTTAGGGCCTAAGAAGTCTACACCAGAAGCATAAAATACAATTTAAATACAACAGTTTTTCCCTTGTATAACAGGAATAATTGCAACCAGTGTGAAAGGTATTGTCATTTCTACGTTCCGGGCAACCTAGGCTTCACCCTAGGGCGTTGCTCCACCAGATCGAATAGTTAGGGCCTAAGAAGTCAACGCCAGAAGCATAAAATACAATAGAAATACAACAGTTTTTCCATCGTATAACAGGAATAATTGCAACCAGTGTGAAAGGTATGGTCATTTCTACGATACGGGCAACCTAGGCTTCACTCTAGGGCGTCGTTCCACCAGATCGAATAGTTAGGGCCTAAGATGTCTACGCCAGAAGCATAAAATACAATACAAATACAACAGTTTTTCAATCTTATAGCAGGAATAATTGCAAACAGTGTGAAAGATATGGTCATTTCTACGTTGCGAGCATCCTAGGCTTCACTCTACGGCATTGCTCCACCACATCGAATAGCTACGGCCTTAGAAGTCAACGCCATAACTATAAAAAACAATATAAATACAACAGTTTTTCCACTGTATAAAATGAATAATTGCAAACAGTGTGGAGGTAATGTTCATTTCTACTTTCCGGGCAACCTACGCTTCACTCTAGGGCGTTACTCCACCACATCGAATAGCTACTGCCTTAGAAGTCAACGTCTGAAGCATAAAATATAATATAAATACAACAGTTTTTCCATCGTATAACAGGAATAATTGCAACCAGTGTGAAAGGTATGGTCATTTCTACGTTCCGGGCAACCTAGGCTTCACACGAGGGTGTCGCTGCACCACATCGAATAGCTCCGGCCTTAGAAGTCAACGCCAGAAGCATAAAATGCAATATAAATACAAAAGTTTTTGAATCGTATAACAGGAATAATTGCAACCAGTCTGATAGTTATGGTCATTTCTACGTTCCGGGCAACCTAGGCTTCACTCTAGGGCGTTGCTTCACCAGATCGAATAGTTAGGGCCTAAGAAGTCAATGCCAGAAGCATAAAATAAAATAAAAATACAACAGTTTTTCCATCGTATAAAACGTATAATTGCAACCAGTATGAATGTTATTGTCATTCCTACGTTCCGGGCAACCTAGGCTTCACTCTAGGGCGTTGGTCCACCAGATCCAATAACTAGGGCCTAAGAAGTCAACGCCAGGAGCACCAAATACAAAATAAATACAACAGCATTTCCATCGTATAAAACGAATAATTGCAACCAGTATGAAAGCTATGGTCATTTATACGTTCCGGGCAACCTAGGCTTCACTCTAGGCCGTTGCTCAACCACATCGAATAGCTACGGCCCTAGAAGACAACGCCATAACTATAAAATACAATATAAATACAACAGTCCTTCCATCGTTTAAAACGAATAATTGCAACCAGTCTGGTAGTTATGGTCACTTCTACGTTCCGGGCAATCTAGGCTTCTCTCTAGGGCGTTGCTCCACCAGATCGAATAGTTAGGGCCTAACAAGTCAACGCCAGAAGCATAAAATACAATATAAATACAACAGCTTTTCCATCGTATATAATGTATATTTGCAAACAGTGTCAAAGTAAAGGTCATTCCAACGTTCCGGGCAACCTAGGCTTAACTGTAGGGCGTTGCTCCACCAGATCGCATAGTTAGGGACTTAGAAGTCAACGCCAGAAGCATAAAATACAATAAAAATGCAACAGTTTTTCCATCCTATAACAGGAATAATTGCAACCAGTGTGAAAGTACATGTCATTTCTACGTTCCGGGCAACCTAGGCTTCAGTCTAGGGCGTTGCTCCGCCAGATCGAATAGCTAGGGACTTAGAATTCAGCGCCAGAAGAATAAAATACAACATATGTAGAACAGTTTTTGCATCGTATAAAATGTATAATTGCAAGCAGTGAAGGTAATGGTCATTTCTACGTTCTGGATAACCTAGGCTTCACTCTAGAGCGTTGCTCCACCAGATCGAATAGTTAGGGCCTTAGAAGTCAACGCCCGAAGCATAAAATACAAAATAAATAGAACAGTTTTTCCATTGTATAAAACGAATAATTGCAACCAGTGTGAAAGTTATGGTCATTTCTACGTTCCGGGCAACCTAGGCTTCACTCTAGGGCATTGTTCCACCAGATCGAATAGTTAGAGCCTAAGAAGTCAACGCCAGAAGCATAAAATGCAATATAAATACAACAGGTTTTCCATCGTATATAATGTATATTTGCAAACAGTGTAAAAGTAAAGGTCATTTCTACGTTCCGGGCAACCTAGGTTTCGCTGTAGAGCGCTGCTCCACCAGATCGAATAGATAGGTACTTAGAAGTCAACGCCAGAAACATAAAATACAATAAACATACAACAGTTTTTCCATCGTATATATGAATAATTGCAACCAGTGTGAAAGTAATGGTCATTTCCACGTTCCGGCCAACATAGGTTTCACTCTTGGGCGTTGCTCCAACAGATCGAATAGCTAGGGACTTAGAATTCAACGCCAGAAGAATAAAATGCAACATAAGTATAACAGTTTTTCCATCGTATAAAATGTATAATTGCAAGCAGTGTGAAGGTAATGGTCATTTCTACCTTCCGGGCAACCTAGGCTTTACTCTAGAGCATTGCTCCACCAGATCGAATAGTTAGGGCCTACGAAGACAACGCCAGAAGCATAAAATACAATATAAATACAACAGCTTTTCCATCGAATATAATGTATATTTGCAAACAGTGTGAAAGTAAAGGTTATTTCTACGTTCCGGGCAACCTAGGCTTCACTCTAGGGAGTTGTTCCACCAGATCGAATAGTTAGGGCCTAAGAAGTCAACTCCAGACGCATAAAATACAATATAAATACAACAGTTTTTCCACGGTATAAAAAGAATAATTGCAACCAGTATGAAAGTTATGGTCATTCCTACGTTCCGGGCAACCTAGGCTTAACTGTAGGGCGTTGCTCCACCAGATCGCATAGTTAGGGACTTAGAAGTCAACGCCAGAAGCATAAAATACAATAAAAATGCAACAGTTTTTCCATAGTATAACAGGAATAATTGCAACCAGTGTGACAGTACAGGTCATTTCGACGTTCCGGGCAACCTAGGCTTCGCACCAGGGCCTTGCTCCACCAGATCGAATACCTAGGGACTTAGAATTCAACGCCAGAAGAATAAAATACAACATAGGTGCCACAGTTTTTCCATCGTATAAAAGGAATAATTGCAATCAGTGTGAAAGTAATGGTCATTTCTACGTTCCGGGCAACCTAGGTTTCACTCTTGGGCGTTGCTCCACCACACCGAATAGCTACGTCCTTAGAAGTCAACTCCAGAAGCATAAAACGCAATACAAATACAACAGCTTTTCCATCGTATAAAATGAATGATTGCAAACAGTGTGAATGTTATGGTCATTTCTGCGTTCCGGGCAACCTAGGCTTCACTCTAGGTCGTTGTTCCCTCAGATCGAATAGTTAGGGCCTAAGAAGTCAACGCCAGAAGCATAAAATACAATATAAATGCAACAGCTTTACCATCGTATATAATGTATATTTGCAAACAGTGTGAAAGTAAACGTCATTTCTACGTTCCGGGCAACCTAGGCTTAACTGTAGGGCGTTGCTCCACCAGATCGCATTGTTAGGGACTTAGAAGTCAACGCCAGAAGCATAAAATACAATAAAAATACAACAGTTTTTCCATCGTATAAAATGTATAATTGCAAGCAGTTTGAAGGTAATGGTCATTTCTACGATCCGGGCAACCTAGGCTTCACTCTAGGGCGTTGTTCCACCAGATCGAATAGTTAGGGCATAAGAAGTCAACGCCAGAAGCATAAAATACAATATAAATACAACTGCTTTTCCATCGTATATAATGTATATTTGCAAACAGTGTGAAAGTAAAGGTCATTTCTACGTTCCGGGCAACCTCGGGTTCGCTGTAGGGCGTTGCTCCACCAGATCGAATAGCTAGGGACTTAGAAGTCAACGCCAGAAGCATAAAACACAATAAAAATACAACAGTTTTTCCATCGTATAAAATGTATAATTGCAAGCAGTGTGAAGGTAATGGTCATTTCTACGTTCCGGGCAACCTAGGCTTCACTCTAGAGCGTTGCTTCACCAGATCGAATAGTTAGGGCCTAAGAAGTCAACGCCAGAAGCATAAAATACGATATATGTGCAACAGTTTTTACATAGTATAAAATGAATAACTGCAACCAGTGTGAAAGTAATGGTCATATCTATGTTCCGAGCAACCTAGGTTTCGCTCTATGGCGTTGCTCCACCACATCGAATAGTTAGTGCCTTAGAAGTCAACGCCCGAAGCATAAAATACAAAATAAATAGAACAGTTTTTCCATTGTATAAAACGAATAATTGCAACCAGTGTGAAAGTTATGGTCATTTCTACGTTCCGTGCAACCTAGGCTTAACTGCAGGGCGTTGCTCCACCAGATCGCATAGTTAGGGACTTAGAATTTAACGCGAGGAGCATAAAGTACAATAAAAATGCAACAGTTTTTCCATAGTATAACAGGAATAATTGCAACCAGTCTGAAAGTGCAGGTCATTTCTACGTTCCGGGCAACCTAGGCTTCGCCCTAGGACATTGCTCCACCAGATCGTATAGCTAGGGACTTAGAAGTCAACGCCAGAGGCATAAAATACAATAAAAATGCAACAGTTTTTCCATCGTATAACAGGAATAACTGCAACCAGTGTGAAAGTACTGGTCATTTCTATGTTCCCGGTAAACTAGGCTTCACTCTAGGGCGTTGCTCCACCAGATCGAATAGCTAGTGACTTAGAAATCAGCACCAGAAGAATAAAATACAACATATGTACAACAGTTTTTCAATCGTATAACAGGAATAATTGCAAACAGTGTGAAGGATATGGTCATTTCTACGTTGCGAGCATCCTAGACTTCACTCTAGGGCGTTGCTCCACCACATCGAATAGCTACGGCCTTAAAAGTCAACGCCTGAAGCATAAAATACAATATAAATACAACAGCTTTTCCATCGTATATAATGTATATTTGCAAACAGTGTGAAAGTAAAGGTCATTCCTACGTTCCGGGCAACCTAGGCTTAACTGTCGGGCGTTGCTCCACCAGATCGCATAGTTAGGGACTTAGAAGTCAACGCGAGAAGCATAAACTACAATAAAAATGCAACAGTTTTTCCATAGTATAACAGGAATAATTGCAACCAGTGTGACAGTACAGGTCATTTCGACGTTCCGGGCAACCTAGGCTTCGCTCCAGGGCCTTGCTCCACCAGATCGAATACCTAGGGACTTAGAATTCAACGGCAGAAGAATAAAATACAACATAGGTGCCACAGTTTTTCCATCGTATAAAAGGAATAATTGCAATCAGTGTGAAAGTAATGGTCATTTCTACGTTCCGGGTAACCTAGGTTTCACTCTTGGGCGTTGCTCCACCACATCGAATAGCTGCGGCCTTAGAAGTGATCGCCAGAAGCATAAAATACAATAGAAATACAACAGTTTTTCCATCGTATAACAGGAATAATTGCAACCAGTGTGAAAGATATGGTCATTTCTACGATACAGGCAACCGAGTCTTCACTCTAGGGCGTCGTTCCACCAGATCGAATAGTTAGGGCCTAAGAAGTCTACACCAGAAGCATAAAATACAATATAAACACAACAGTTTTTCCATCGTATAACAGGAATAATTGCAACCAGTGTGAAAGTGATGGTCATTTCTACGTTCCAGGAAACCTAGGCTTCAGTCTAGGGCGTTGCTCCACCACACCGAATTGCTACGTCCTTAGAAGTCAACTCCAGAAGCTTAAAACACAATACAAATACAACAGCTTTTCCATCGTATAAAATGAATGATTGCAAACAGTGTGAATGTTATGGTCATTTCTGCGTTCCGGGCAACCTAGGCTTCACTCTAGGTCGTTGTTCCATCAGATCGAATAGTTAGGGCCTAAGAAGTCAACGCCAGAAGCATAAAATACAATATAAATGCAACAGCTTTACCATCGTATATAATGTATATTTGCAAACGGTGTGAAAGTAAACGTCATTTCTACGTTCCGGGCAACCTAGGCTTAACTGTTGGGCGTTGCTCCACCAGATCGCATAGTTAGGGACTTAGAAGTCAACGCCAGAAGCATAACATACAATAAAAATGCAACAGTTTTTAAATAGTATAACAGGAATAATTGCAACCAGTGTGAAAGTACAGGTCATTTCTATGTTCCCGGTAAACTAGGCTTCACTCTAGGGCGTTGCTCCACAAGATCGAATAGCTAGGGACTTAGAATTCAGCGCCAGAAGAATAAAATACAACATATGTACAACAGTTTTTCAATCGTGTAACGGGAATAATTGCAAACAGTGTGAAAGTAATGGTCATTTCTACGTTCCGGGCAACCTAGGCTTCACTCTAGGGCATTGTTCCACCAGATCGAATAGTTAGGGCCTAAGAAGTCAACGCCAGAAGCATAAAATACAATATAAATACAACAGTTTTTCCATTGTATAAAACGAATAATTGCAACCAGTGTGAAAGTTATGGTCATTTCTACGTTCCCGGCAACCTAGGCTTCACTCTAGGGCGTTACTCCACCACATCGAATACTTAGGGCCTTAGAAGTCAACGCCAGAAGCGTAAAATACAAAATAAATAAAACAGCCTTTCCATCGTATAAAACGAATAATTGCAACCAGTGTGAAAGTGATGGTCATTTCTACGTTCCGGGCAACCTAGGCTTAACTCTAGGGCGTTGCTCCACCCGATCCAATAGTTAGGTCCTAAGAAGTCAACGCCAGAAGCATAAAATACAATAAAAATACAACAGTCTTTTCACCGTATAATAGGAATAATTGCAACCAGTGTGAAGGTAATGGTCATTTCTACGTTCCGGGCAACCTAGGCTTCACTTTTGGACGTTGCCCCACAAGATCGAATAGATAGGTCCTTAGAAGACAACGCCAGAAGCATAAAATACAATAAAAATACAACAGTCTTTCCATCGTATAATAGGAATAATTGCAACCAGTGTGAAGGTAATGGTCATTTCTACGTTCCGGGCCGCCTAGGCTTCACTTTTGGACGTTGCCCCACAAGATCGAATAGATAGGACCTTAGAAGACAACGCCAGAAGCATAAAATACAATAAAAATACAACAGTCTTTCCATCGTATAATAGGAATAATTGCAACCAGTGTGAAGGTAATGGTCATTTCTACGTTCCGGGCTACCTAGGCTTCACTTTTGGACGTTGCCCCACAAGATCGAATAGATAGGACCTTACAAGACAACGCCAGAAGCATAAAATACAATAAAAATACAACAGCTTTTCCATCGTATAGCAAGAATAATTGCAACCAGTGTGAAAGTAATTGTCATTTCTACGTTTCGGGCAACCTAGGCTTCACTCTAGGGCGTTGATCCACCAGATCGAATAGCTAGGGATTTAGAATACAACGCCAGAGAAATAAAATACAATATAAGTACAACAGTATCTCCATCGTATAAAACGAATAATAGCAACCAGTGTGAAAGTTATGGTCATTTCTACGTTCCGGGCAACCTAGGCTTCACTCTAGGGCGTTATTCCACCACATCGAATAGCTACGGCCTTCGAAGTCTACGCCAGAAGCATGATTTACAATATAAATAAAACAGCTTTTCAATCGTATAAAACGAATAATTGCAACCAGTTTGTAAGTCATGGTCATTTCTACGTTCCGGGCAACCTAGGCTTCACTCTAGGGCGCTGCTCCACCAGATCGAATAGTTAGGTCCTTAGAAGTCAACGCCCGAAGCATAAAATACAAAACAAATCGAACAGTTCTTCCATTGTATAAAACGAATAATTGCAACCAGTGTGAAAGGTATGGTCACTTCTGCGTTCCGTGCACCCTCGGCTTCACTCTAGGGCGTTGGTCCACCAGATCGAATAGTTTGGGCCTATCAAATCAACGCCAGAAGCATAAAATACAATATAAATACAACAGTTTTTCCATTCAATGAAATGAATAATTGCAAACAGTGTGAAAGTAATGGTCATTTCGACGTTCTGGGCAACCCAGGCTTCACTCGAGGGCGTTGCTCCTCCTGATCTAATAGCTATGGCATTAGAAGTTAACGCCAGAAGCATAAAATGAAATAAAATAACAACAGTTTTTCCGTTCTATGAAATGAATTATTGCAACCAGTGTGATAGTAATGGTCTCTTCTACGTTCCGGGCAACCTAGGCTTCACTCGAGGGCGTTGCTCCTCCAGGTTAATAGCTAGGGCATTAGAAGTCAAATGCTGAAGCATAAAATACAATAAAAATCCAACAACTTTTCCATCGTATAACAGGAATAATTGCAGCCAGAGTGAAAGTAATGGTCATTTCTACGTTCCGGGCAACCTAGGCTTCACTCTAGGGCGTTGCTCCACCAGATCCAATAGTTAGGTCCTAAGAAGACAACGCCAGAAGAATAAAATACGATAAATGTACAACAGTTTTTCCATCTTACAAAGCGAATAATTGCAACCAGTGTGAAAGTAATGGCCACTTCCACGTTCCGAGCAACCTAGGCTTCACTCAAGGGCGTTACTCCACCACATCGAATAGCTACGGCCTTAGAAGTCAACGCCTGAAGCATAAAATACGATAAAAATACAACAGTTTTTTCATCGTATAACAGGAATAATTGCAAGAAGCGTGAAGGTAATGGTCATTTCTATGTTCCGGGCAATCTACGCTTCACTCTAGGGCGTTGCTCTGCCAGATCGAATAGCTAGGGCCTCAGAAGTCAACGCCAGAAGCATACAATACAATATAAATACAACAGTTTTTCCCTCGTATAAAATGAGTAATTGCAAGCTTTGTGAAAGTAACGGTCATTTCTACTTTCCGGGCAACCTAGGCTTCACTCTATGTCGTTGCTCCACCAGATCGAATAGATAGGGCCTAAGTAGTCAACGCCAGGAGCGTAAAATATAATAAAAATACAACAGCCTTTCCATCGTATAACAGGAGTAATTGCAACCAGTGTGAAGGTAATGGTGATTTCTACGTTCCGGGCAACCTAGGCTTCAGTCTAGGGCGTTGCTCCAGCAGATCGAATAGTTAGGTCCTAAGAAGTCAACGCCAGGAGCGTAAAATACAATATAAATACAACAGTTTTTCCATCGTACAACACGAATAATTGCAACCAATGTGAAAGTAATGGTCGGTTCTACGTTCCGGGCAACCTGAGCTTCACTCTGGGGCGTTGCTCCACCACATCGAATAGCTGCGGCCTTAGAAGTCAACGCCAGAAGCATAAAATACAATATAAATAAAACAGTTTTTTCATCGTATAAAATGAGTAATTGCAAACTCTGTGAAAGTAAGGGTCATTTCTACGTTCCGGGCAACCTAGGCTTCACTCTAGGTCGTTGCGCCACGAGATCGAATAGTTAGGGCCTAAGAACTCAACGCCAGAAGCATAAAGTATTAGAAAAATACAACAGTCTTTCCATCGTATAACAGGAATAATTGCAAGCAGTGTGAAGGTAATGGTCATTTCTTCGTTCCGGGCAACCTAGGCTTCACTCTAGGGTGTTGCTCCACCATAACGAATACTTAGGGCCTTAGAAGTCAACGCCAGAGGCGTAAAATACAAAATAAATACAACAGCCTTTCTATCGTATAAAACGAATAATTGCAACCAGTGTGAAAGTGATGGTCATTTCTACGTTCCGGTCAACCTAGGCTTCACTCTAGGGCGTTACTCCACCCGATCCAATAGTTAGGTCCTAAGAAGTCAACGCCAGAAGCATAAAATACAATAAAAATACAACAGTCTTTCCATCGTATGAAACGAATAATAGCAACCAGTGTGAAAGTTATGGTCATTTCTACGTTCCGGGCAACCTAGGCTTCACTCTAGGGCGTTATTCCACCACATCGAATAGCTACGGCCTTCGAAGTCTACGCCAGAAGCATGATTTACAATATAAATAAAACAGCTTTTCAATCGTATAAAACGAATAATTGCAACCAGTTTGTAAGTCATGGTCATTTCTACGTTCCGGGCAACCTAGGCTTCACTCTAGGGCGCTGCTCCACCAGATCGAATAGTTAGGTCCTTAGAAGTCAACGCCCGAAGCATAAAATACAAAACAAATCGAACAGTTCTTCCATTGTATAAAACGAATAATTGCAACCAGTGTGAAAGGTATGGTCACTTCTGCGTTCCGTGCACCCTCGGCTTCACTCTAGGGCGTTGGTCCACCAGATCGAATAGTTTGGGCCTATCAAATCAACGCCAGAAGCATAAAATACAATATAAATACAACAGTTTTTCCATTCAATGAAATGAATAATTGCAAACAGTGTGAAAGTAATGGTCATTTCGACGTTCTGGGCAACCCAGGCTTCACTCGAGGGCGTTGCTCCTCCTGATCTAATAGCTATGGCATTAGAAGTTAACGCCAGAAGCATAAAATGAAATAAAATAACAACAGTTTTTCCGTTCTATGAAATGAATTATTGCAACCAGTGTGATAGTAATGGTCTCTTCTACGTTCCGGGCAACCTAGGCTTCACTCGAGGGCGTTGCTCCTCCAGGTTAATAGCTAGGGCATTAGAAGTCAAATGCTGAAGCATAAAATGCAATAAAAATCCAACAACTTTTCCATCGTATAACAGGAATAATTGCAGCCAGAGTGAAAGTAATGGTCATTTCTACGTTCCGGACAACCTGGGCTTCACTCTAGGGCGCTGCTCCACCAGATCGAATAGTTAGGTCCTTAGAAGTCAACGCCCGAAGCATAAAATACAAAACAAATCGAACAGTTCTTCCATTGTATAAAACGAATAATTGCAGCCAGAGTGAAAGTAATGGTCATTTCTACGTTCCGGACAACCTAGGCTTCACTCTAGGGCGTTGCTCCACCAGATCCAATAGTTAGGTCCTAAGCAGTCAACGCCAGAAGAATAAAATACGATAAATGTACAACACTTTTTCCATCTTACAAAGCGAATAATTGCAACCAGTGTGAAAGTAATGGCCATTTCCACGTTCCGAGCAACCTAGGCTTCACTCTAGGGCGTTGCTCAACCACATCGTATAGCTACGGCCTTAGAAGTCAACGCCTGAAGCATAAAATACAATAAAAATACAATAGTTTTTTCATCGTATAACAGGAATAATTGCAAGAAGCGTGAAGGTAACGGTCATTTCTATGTTCCGGGCAATCTAGGCTTCACTCTAGGGCGTTGCTCCGCCAGATCGAATAGCTAGGGCCTCAGAAGTCAACGCCAGAAGCATAAAATACAATATAAATGCAACAGCTTTTCCATCGTATAACAGGAATAAATGCAACCAGTCTGAAAGTTATGGTCATTTCTACGTTACGGGCAACCTAGGCTTCACTCTAGGGCGTTACTCCACCACATCGAATACTTAGGACCTTAGAAGTCAACGCCAGAAGCATAAAATACAATAAAAATACAACAGTCTTTCCATCGTATAATAGGAATAATTGCAACCAGTGTGAAGGTAATGGTCATTTCTACGTTCCGGGCAACCTATGCTTCACTTTTGGACGTTGCCCCACAAGATCGAATAGATAGGACCTTAGAAGACAACGCCAGAAGCATAAAATACAATAAAAATACAACAGTCTTTCCATCGTATAATAGGAATAATTGCAACCAGTGTGAAGGTAATGGTCATTTCTACGTTCCGGGCCACCTAGGCTTCACTTTTGGATGTTGCCCCACAAGATCGAATAGATAGGACCTTAGAAGACAACGCCAGAAGCATAAAATACAATAAAAATACAACAGTCTTTCCATCGTATAATAGGAATAATTGCAACCAGTGTGAAGGTAATGGTCATTTCTACGTTCCGGGCTACCTAGGCTTCACTTTTGGACGTTGCCCCACAAGATCGAATAGATAGGACCTTAGAAGACAACGCCAGAAGCATAAAATACAATAAAAATACAACAGCTTTTCCATCGTATAGCAAGAATAATTGCAACCAGTGTGAAAGTAATTGTCATTTCTACGTTTCGGGCAACCTAGGCTTCACTCTAGGGCGTTGATCCACCAGATCGAATAGCTAGGGATTTAGAATACAACGCCAGAGAAATAAAATACAATATAAGTACAACAGTATCTCCATCGTATAAAACGAATAATAGCAACCAGTGTGAAAGTTATGGTCATTTCTACGTTCCGGGCAACCTAGGCTTCACTCTAGGGCGTTATTCCACCACATCGAATAGCAAAGGCCTTCGAAGTCTACGCCAGAAGCATGATTTACAATATAAATAAAACAGCTTTTCAATCGTATAAAACGAATAATTGCAACCAGTTTGTAAGTCATGGTCATTTCTACGATCCGAGCAACCTAGGCTTCACTCTAGGTCGTTGCTCCACCAGATCGAATACATAGGGCCTATGTAGTCAACGCCAGAAGAATAAAATACAATATAAGTACAACAGTTTTTCCATCGTATAAAACGAATAATAGCAACCAGTGTGAAAGTTATGGTCATTTCTACGTTCCGGGCAACCTAGGCTTCACTCTAGGGCGCTGCTCCACCAGATCGAATAGTTAGGTCCTTAGAAGTCAACGCCCGAAGCATAAAATACAAAACAAATCGAACAGTTCTTCCATTGTATAAAACGAATAATTGCAACCAGTGTGAAAGGTATGGTCACTTCTGCGTCCCGTGCACCCTCGGCTTCACTCTAGGGCGTTGGTCCACCAGATCGAATAGTTTGGGCCTATGAAATCAACGCCAGAAGCATAAAATACAATATAAATACAACAGTTTTTCCATTCAATGAAATGAATAATTGCAAACAGTGTGAAAGTAATGGTCATTTCGACGTTCTGGGCAACCCAGGCTTCACTCGAGGGCGTTGCTCCTCCTGATCTAATAGCTATGGCATTAGAAGTCAACGCCAGAACCATAAAATGAAGTAAAATAACAACAGTTTTTCCGTTCTATGAAATGGATTATTGCAACCAGTGTGATAGTAATGGTCTCTTCTACGATCCGGGCAACCTAGGCTTCACTCGAGGGCGTTGCTCCTCCAGGTCGAATAGCTAGGGCATTAGAAGTCAAATGCTGAAGCATAAAATACAATAAAAATCCAACAACTTTTCCATCGTATAGCAGGAAAAATTGCAGCCAGAGTGAAAGTAATGGTCATTTCTACGTTCCGGACAACCTAGGCTTCACTCTAGGGCGTTGCTCCACCAGATCCAATAGTTAGGTCCTAAGAAGTCAACGCCAGAAGAATAAAATACGATAAATGTACAACACATTTTCCATCTTACAAAGCGAATAATTGCAACCAGTGTGAAAGTAATGGCCATTTCCACGTTCCGAGCAACCTAGGCTTCACTCTAGGGCGTTGCTCCACCACATCGTATAGCTACGGCCTTAGAAGTCAACGCCTGAAGCATAAAATACAATAAAAATACAATAGTTTTTTCATCGTATAACAGGAATAATTGCAAGAAGCGTGAAGGTAATGGTCATTTCTATGTTCCGGGCAATCTAGGCTTCACTCTAGGGCGTTGCTCCGCCAGATAGAATAGCTAGGGCCTCAGAAGTCAACGCCAGAAGCATAAAATACAATATAAATACAACAGCTTTTCCATCGTATAACAGGAAAAATTACAACCAGTGTGAAAGTAATGGGCATTTCTACGTTCCCTGCAACCTAGGCTTCACTCCAGGGCGTTGGTCCACCAGGTCGAATAGTTAGGGCCTTAGAAAACAACTCCAGACGCATAAAATACAATATAAATACAACAGTTTTTCCATCGTATAACAGGAATAATTGCAACCAGTGTGAAAGTGATGGTCATTTCTACGTTCCAGGCAACCTAGGCTTCACTCTAAAGAGTTGCTCCACCACATCGAATTGCTACGGCCTTAGAAGTCAACGCCAGAAGCATTAAATTCAATATAAATACTACAGTTTTTCCACCGTATAAAACGAATAATTGCAACCAGTATGAAAGTTATGGTGATTTCTACGTTCCGGGCAACCTAGGCTTCACCCTAGGGCGATCCTACACCACATCGAATAGTTAGGGCCTTAGAAGTCAATGTCAGAAGCATAAAATACAATATAAATACAACAGTCTTTCCACTGTATAAAATGAATAATCGCAAAAAGTGTGGAAGTAATGGTCATTTCTGCGTTCCGGGCAACCTAGGCTTCACTCTAGGGCGTTGCCCCACCACATCGATTAGCTACGGCCTTAGAAGTCAACTCCAGAAGCATAAAATACAATATAAATACAACAGCTTTTCCATCGTATAAAATGAATGATTGCAAACAGTGTGAAAGTTATGGTCATTTCTACGTTCCGGGCACCTAGGCTTAACTGTAGGGCGTTGCTGCACCAGATAGCATAGTTAGGGACTTAGAATTTAACGCCAGAAGCATAAAATACAATACAAATACAACAGTCTTTCCATCGTATAATAGGAATAATTGCAATCAGGGTGAAGGTAATCGTCATTTCTACGTTCCTGGCAACCTAGGCTTCACTCTAGAGCGTTGCACCACCAGATCGAATAGCTAGCGCCTTAGAAGTCAGCGCCAGAAGCACAAAATAAAATAGAAATACAACAGCTATTCCATCGTATAACAGGAATAATTACAACCAGTGTGAAAGTGATGGGCATTTCTACGTTCCCTGCAACCTAGGCTTCACTCCAGGGCGTTGGTCCACCAGGTCGAATAGTTAGGGCCTTAGAAAACAACTCCAGACGCATAAAATACAATATAAATACAACAGTTTTTCCATCGTATAACAGGAATAATTGCAACCAGTGTGAAAGTGATGGTCATTTCTACGTTCCGGGCAACCTAGGCTTCACTCTAGGGCGTTGGTCCACCAGGTCGAATAGATAGCGCCTTAGAAAACAACTCCAGACGCATAAAATACAATATAAATACAACAGTTTTTCCACGGTATAAAACGAATAATTGCAACCAGTGTGAAAGGTATGGTCATTTCTACGTTGCGGGCATCCTAGGCTTCACTCTAGGGCATTGCTCCACCACATCGAATGGCTACGGCCTTAGAAGTCAACGCCATAGCTATAAAAATCGATATAAATACAACAGTTCTTCCATTGTATAAAATGAATAATTGCAACCAGAGTGAAGGTGATGGTCATGTCTACGTCCCGGGCAACCTAGGCTTCACTCTAGGGCGTTGCTCCACCAGATCGAATAGCTAGGGACTTAGAAGTCAACGCTAGAAGCATGAAATAAAAGAAAAATACAACAGTTTTTCCATTGTATAAAACGAATAAGTGCAACCAGTATGAAAGCTATGGTCACTTATACGTTCCGCGCAACCTAGGCTTCACTCTAGGGCGTTGCTCCACCAGATCGAATAGATAGGGACTTAGAATTCAGCGCCAGAAGAATGAAATACAACATATGTGCAACAGTTTTTCCACCGTATAAAATGTATAATTGCAAGCAGTGTGAAGGTAATGGTCATTTCTACGTTCTGGGCAACCTAGGCTTCACTCTAGAGCGTTGCTCCACCAGATGGAATAGTTAGCGCCTTAGAAGTCAACGCCCAAAGCATAAAATACAAAATAAATAGAACAGTTTTTCCGTTCTATAAAACGAATAATTGCAACCAGTGTGAAAGTTATGGTCATTTCTACGTTCCGGGCAACCTAGGCTTCACTCTAGAGCGTTGCTCCTCCAGATCGAATAGTTAGGGCCTTAGATGTCAACGCCCGAAGCATAAAATACAAAATAAATAGAACAGTTTTTCCATTGTATGAATCGAATAATTGCAACCAGTGTGAAGGTAATGGTCATTTCTACGTTCCGGGCAACCTAGGCTTCACTCTAGGTCGCTGCTTCACCAGATCGAATAGTTAGGGACTTAGATGTCAACGCCCGATGCATAAAATACAAAATAAAGAGGACATTTTTTCCATTGTATAAAACCAATAATTGCAACCAGTGTGAAAGTTATGGTCATTTCTACGTCCCTAGCAGCCTAATCTTCACTCTAGGGCGTTGTTCCACCAGATCGAATAGTTAGGGCCTTAGATGTCAACGCCCGAAGCATAAAATACAAAATAAATAGAACAGTTTTTCCATTGTATAGAACGAATAATTGCAACCAGTGTGAAAGTAATGGTCATTTCTACGTTCCGGGCAACCTAGGCTTCACTCTAGGGCGTTGTTCCTCCAGATCGAGTAGCTAGGGCCTAAGAAGTCTACAGCAGAAGCATCAAATACAATATAAATACAACAATTTTTCCATCGTATAACAGGAATAATTGCAACCAGTGTGAAAGTGATGGTCATTTCTACGTTCCGGACAACCTAGGTTTCGCTCTAGGGCGTTGCTCCACCACATCGAATATTTAGGGCCTTGGAAAACAGCTCCAGACGCATAACATACAATAAAAATACAGCAGTTTTTTCATCGTACAACAGGAATAATTGCAACAAGCCAGAAGGTAATGGTCATTTCTACGTTCCGGGTAATCTAGGCTTCTCTCTAGGGCGTTGCTCCACCAGATCGAATAGTTAGGGCCTAAGAAGTCAACACCAGAAGCATAAAATACAATATAAATACAACAGACTTTCCATCGTATAATACGAATAAATGCAATCAGTATGAAAGTTATGGTCATTTCTACGTTCCGGGCAACCTGGGCTTCATCAGATGGCGTTGCTCCACCAGATCCAATAGTTAGGACCTAAGAAGTCAACGCAAGAAGCATAAAATACACAATAGATACAACAGTTTTTCCATCGTATAACAGGAGTAATTGCAACCAGTGTGAAAGTGATGGTCATTTCTACGTTCCGGGCAATCTAGGCTTCTCTCTAGGGCGTTGCTCCACCAGATCGAATAGCTAGGGCCTAAGAAGCCAATCCCAGAAGCATAAAATTCAATAGAAATACAACAGTTTTTCAATCGTATAACAGGAATAATTGCAACCAGTGTGAAAGATATGATCAATTCTACAATACGGGCAACCTAGGCTTAACTCCAGGGCGTTGCTCCACCAGATCCAATAGTTCAGACCTTAGAAGTCAGCGCCCGAAGCTTAAAATACAATAAAAATACAAAAGTTTTTCCATCGCGTAACAGGTATAATTGCCACCAGTGTGAAAGTGATGGTCATTTCTTCATTCCGGGCAACCTAGGCTTCACTCTAGAGCGTTGCTCCTCCAGATCGAATAGTTAGGGACTTTGAATACTACGCCAGAAGCATAAAATACAATAAAAATGCAACAGTTTTTCCATCGTGTAACAGGAAAGCTGCAACCAGTGTGAAAGTACTGGTCATTTCTATGTTCCGGGTGACCTAGGCTTCACTCTAGGGCATTGTTCCACCAGATGGAATAGCTAGGGACTTAGAATTCAGCGCCAGAAGAACAAAATACAACATAAGTACAACAGTTTTTCCATCGTATAAAGTGTATAATTGCATGAAGTGTGAAGGTAATGGTCATTTCTACGTTCCGCGCAACCTAGGTTTCGCTCTAGGGCGTTGCTCCACCACATCGAATAGTTAGGGCCTTAGAAAACAATTCCAGACGCATAAAATACAATAAAAATACAGCAGTTTTTTCTTCGTACAACAGGAATAATTGCAACCAGTGTGAAGGTAATGGTCATTTCTACGTTCCGGGCAACCTAGGCTTCACTCTAGGGCGCTGCTTCACCAGATCGAATAGTTAGGGCCTTAGATGTCAACGCCCGAAGCATAAAATACAAAATAAATAGGACATTTTTTCCATTGTATAAAACCAATAATTGCAACCAGTGTGAAAGTTATGGTCATTTCTACGTCCCTAGCAGCCTAATCTTCACTCTAGGGCGTTGTTCCACCAGATCGAATAGTTAGGACCTTAGATGTCAACGCCCGAAGCATAAAATACAAAATAAATAGAACAGTTTTTCCATTGTATAGAACGAATAATTGCAACCAGTGTGAAAGTAATGGTCATTTCTACGTTCCGGGCAACCTGGGCTTCATCAGATGGCGTTGCTCCACCAGATCCAATAGTTAGGACCTAAGAAGTCAACGCAAGAAGCATAAAATACACAATAGATACAAAAGTTTTTCCATCGTATAACAGGAGTAATTGCAACCAGTGTGAAAGTGATGGTCATTTCTACGTTCCGGGCAATCTAGGCTTCTCTATAGGGCGTTGCTCCACCAGATCGAATAGTTAGGGCCTAAGAAGTCAACGGCAGAAGCATAAAATACAATATAAATACAACAGTTTTTCCATTGTATAACAGGTATAATTGCAACCAGAGTGAAGGTGATGGTCACTTCTAAGTTCCGGGCAACCTAGGCTTCACCCTAGAGCGTTGCACCACCAGATCGAATAGCTGCGGCCTTAGAAGTCAACGCCAGAATCATAAAATACAATATAAATACAACAGACTTTCCATCGTATAATACGAATAAATGCAATCAGTATGAATTTTATGGTCATTTCTACGTTCCGGGCAACCTGGGCTTCATCAGAGGGCGTTGCTCCACCAGATCCAATAGATAGGACCTAAGAAGTCAACGCAAGAAGCATAAAATACAAAATAGATACAACAGTTTTTCCATCGTATAACAGGAGTAATTGCAACCAGTGTGAAAGTGATGGTCATTTCTACGTTCCGGGCAACCGTGGCTTCACTCTAGGGCGTTGTTCCACCAGATCGAATAGTTAGGGCCTAAGAACTCAACGCCAGAAGCATAACATACAATATAAGTACAACAGTTTTTCCATCGTATAAAACGAATAATTGCAATCAGTATGAAGGTTATGGTCATTTCTACGTTCCGGGCAACCTAGGCTTCACTCTAGGCGTTGCTCCACCAGATCCAATAGTTAGGGCCTTAGAAGTCAAAGCCAGAAGCATAACGTAGAATAAATATCCAACAGTTTGTCCATCGTATAACAGGAATAATTGCAACCAGTGTGAAAGTAATGGTCATTTCTACGTTCCGCGTAACCTAGGTTTCGCTCTAGGACGTTGCTCCACCACATCGAATAGTTAGGGCCTTAGAAAACAACGCCAGAAGCATAAAATAAAATATAAATACAACAGTTATTCCATCGTATAACAGGAATAATTGCAACCAGTGTGAAAGTGATGGGCATTTCTACGTTCCGTGCAACCTTGGCTTCACTCTAGGGCGTTGCTCGGCCACGACAAATAGCTACGGCCCTAGAAGACAACGCCATACCAATAAAATACAATATAAATACAACAGTCTTTCCATCGTATAAAACGAATAATTGCAACCAGTCTGATAGTTATGGTCATTTCTACGATCAGAGCAACGTACGCTTCACTCTAGGCGTTGCTCCACCAGATCCAATAGCTAGGGCCTAAGAAGTCAACGCCAGAAGCATAACGTACAATAAAAATCCAACAGTTTGTCCATCGTATAACAGTAATAATTGCAACCAGTGTGAAAGTAACGGTCATTTCTACGTTCCGGGCAACCTAGGTTTCGCTCTAGGGCGTTACTCCACCATATCGAATAGTTAGGGCCTTAGTAAACAACTCCAGACGCATAAAATACAATAAAAATACAGCAGTTTTTTCATCGTACAACAGGAATAATTGCAAGAAGCCAGAAGGTAATGGTCATTTCTACGTTCCGGGCAATCTAGGCTTCTCTCTAGGGCGTTGCTCCACCAGATCGAATAGCTAGGGCCTAAGAAGTCAACGCCAGAAGCATAACGTACAATAAAAATCCAACAGTTTGTCCATCGTATAACAGTAACAATTGCAACCAGTGTGAAAGTAACGGTCATTTCTACATTCCGGGCAACCTAGGTTTCGCTCTAGGGCGTTACTCCACCATATCGAATAGTTAGGGCCTTAGTAAACAACTCCAGACGCATAAAATACAATAAAAATACAGCAGTTTTTTCATCGTACAACAGGAATAATTGCAAGAAGCCAGAAGGTAATGGTCATTTCTACGTTCCGGGAAATCTAGGCTTCTCTCTAGGGCGTTGCTCCACCAGATCGAATAGTTAGGGCCTAAGATGTCAACGCCAGATGCATAAAATACAATATAAATACAACAGTTTTTCCCTTGTATAACAGGTATAATTGCAACCAGTGTGAAAGCTACGGTCATTTCTACGTTCCGGTCAACCTAGGCTTCACTCTAGGGCGTTGCTCCACCACATCGAATAGTTAGGGCCTTATATGTCAATGCCAGAAGCATAAAATGCCATATAAATACAACAGTTTTTCCACTGTATAGTATGAATAATTGCAAACAATGTGGAAGTAATGGTCATTTCTACGTTCCGGGCAACCTAGGCTTCACTCTAGGGCGTTGCTCAGCCACGTCAAATAGCTAAAGCCCTAGAAGAGAACGCCATACCAATAAAATACAATATAAATACAACAGTCTTTCCATCGTATAAAACGAATAATTGCAACCAGTCTGATAGTTATGGTCATTTCTACGTTCCGGGCAACGTAGGCTTCACTCTATAGCGTTGCTCCACCAGATCGAATAGCTCGGGCCTTAGAAGTCAACGCCAGAAACGCAAAATAAAATAAAAATACAACAGTTATTCCATCGTATAACAGGAATAATTACAACCAGTGTGAAAGTAATGGGCATTTCTACGTTCCGGGCAGCCTAGGCTTCACCCTAGGGCGTTGCTCCACCAGATCCAATAGTTAGGACCTAAGAAGTCAACGCCAGAAGCATAAAATACAAAATAGATGCAACAGTTTTTCCATCGGATGACAGGAATAATTGCAACCAGTGTGAAAGTGTTGGTAATTTCTACGTTCCGGGCAACCTAGGCTTCACTCTAGGGCGTTGTTCCACCAGATCGAATAGTTAGGGCCTAAGAAGACTACGCCAGAAGCATAAAATGCAATATAAATACAACAGCTTTTCTATCGTATAACACGAATAATTGCAACCAGTGTGTAAGGTATGGTCATTTCTACGTTCCGGGCTACCTAGGCTTCACTCGAGGGCGTTGCTCGACCACGTCGAATAGCTATGGCCTTAGAAGTCAACGCCAGAATCATTAAATACAATATAAATACAACAGCTTTTCCACCGTATAACTGGAATAATTGCAAAAAGTGTGAAAGATATGGTCATTTCTACGTTCCCGGCAACCTAGGCTTCACTCTAGGGCGTTACTCCACCACATCGAATACTTAGGGCCTTAGAAGTCAACGCCAGAAGCGTAAAATACAAAATAAATACAACAGCCTTTCCATCGTATAAAACGAATAATTGCAACGAGTGTGAAAGTGATGGTCATTTCTACGTTCCGGGCAACCTAGGCTTAACTCTAGGGCGTTGCTCCACCCGATCCAATAGTTAGGTCCTAAGAAGTCAACGCCAGAAGCATAAAATACAATAAAAATACAACAGTCTTTTCATCGTATAATAGGAATAATTGCAACCAGTGTGAAGGTAATGGTCATTTCTACGTTCCGGGCAACCTAGGCTTCACTTTTGGACGTTGCCCCACAAGATCGAATAGATAGGTCCTTAGAAGACAACGCCAGAAGCATAAAATACAATAAAAATACAACAGTCTTTCCATCGTATAATAGGAATAATTGCAACCAGTGTGAAGGTAATGGTCATTTCTACGTTCCGGGCCGCCTAGGCTTCACTTTTGGACGTTGCCCCACAAGATCGAATAGATAGGACCTTAGAAGACAACGCCAGAAGCATAAAATACAATAAAAATACAACAGTCTTTCCATCGTATAATAGGAATAATTGCAACCAGTGTGAAGGTAATGGTCATTTCTACGTTCCGGGCAACCTAGGCTTCACTTTTGGACGTTGCCCCACAAGATCGAATAGATAGGACCTTAGAAGACAACGCCAGAAGCATAAAATACAATAAAAATACAACAGTCTTTCCATCGTATAATAGGAATAATTGCAACCAGTGTGAAGGTAATGGTCATTTCTACGTTCCGGGCTACCTAGGCTTCACTTTTGGACGTTGCCCCACAAGATCGAATAGATAGGACCTTACAAGACAACGCCAGAAGCATAAAATACAATAAAAATACAACAGCTTTTCCATCGTATAGCAAGAATAATTGCAACCAGTGTGAAAGTAATTGTCATTTCTACGTTTCGGGCAACCTAGGCTTCACTCTAGGGCGTTGATCCACCAGATCGAATAGCTAGGGATTTAGAATACAACGCCAGAGAAATAAAATACAATATAAGTACAACAGTATCTCCATCGTATAAAACGAATAATAGCAACCAGTGTGAAAGTTATGGTCATTTCTACGTTCCGGGCAACCTAGGCTTCACTCTAGGGCGTTATTCCACCACATCGAATAGCTACGGCCTTCGAAGTCTACGCCAGAAGCATGATTTACAATATAAATAAAACAGCTTTTCAATCGTATAAAACGAATAATTGCAACCAGTTTGTAAGTCATGGTCATTTCTACGTTCCGGGCAACCTAGG
Source organism: Calliopsis andreniformis (assembly GCF_051401765.1). Taxonomy (NCBI): domain Eukaryota; kingdom Metazoa; phylum Arthropoda; class Insecta; order Hymenoptera; family Andrenidae; genus Calliopsis; species Calliopsis andreniformis. The sequence goes on along the minus strand of NW_027480422.1, from coordinate 13,162,730 downwards.
CTTCACTCTAGGGCGCTGCTCCACCAGATCGAATAGTTAGGTCCTTAGAAGTCAACGCCCGAAGCATAAAATACAAAACAAATCGAACAGTTCTTCCATTGTATAAAACGAATAATTGCAACCAGTGTGAAAGGTATGGTCACTTCTGCGTTCCGTGCACCCTCGGCTTCACTCTAGGGCGTTGGTCCACCAGATCGAATAGTTTGGGCCTATCAAATCAACGCCAGAAGCATAAAATACAATATAAATACAACAGTTTTTCCATTCAATGAAATGAATAATTGCAAACAGTGTGAAAGTAATGGTCATTTCGACGTTCTGGGCAACCCAGGCTTCACTCGAGGGCGTTGCTCCTCCTGATCTAATAGCTATGGCATTAGAAGTTAACGCCAGAAGCATAAAATGAAATAAAATAACAACAGTTTTTCCGTTCTATGAAATGAATTATTGCAACCAGTGTGATAGTAATGGTCTCTTCTACGTTCCGGGCAACCTAGGCTTCACTCGAGGGCGTTGCTCCTCCAGGTTAATAGCTAGGGCATTAGAAGTCAAATGCTGAAGCATAAAATACAATAAAAATCCAACAACTTTTCCATCGTATAACAGGAATAATTGCAGCCAGAGTGAAAGTAATGGTCATTTCTACGTTCCGGACAACCTAGGCTTCACTCTAGGGCGTTGCTCCACCAGATCCAATAGTTAGGTCCTAAGAAGACAACGCCAGAAGAATAAAATACGATAAATGTACAACAGTTTTTCCATCTTACAAAGCGAATAATTGCAACCAGTGTGAAAGTAATGGCCACTTCCACGTTCCGAGCAACCTAGGCTTCACTCAAGGGCGTTACTCCACCACATCGAATAGCTACGGCCTTAGAAGTCAACGCCTGAAGCATAAAATACGATAAAAATACAACAGTTTTTTCATCGTATAACAGGAATAATTGCAAGAAGCGTGAAGGTAATGGTCATTTCTATGTTCCGGGCAATCTACGCTTCACTCTAGGGCGTTGCTCTGCCAGATCGAATAGCTAGGGCCTCAGAAGTCAACGCCAGAAGCATACAATACAATATAAATACAACAGTTTTTCCCTCGTATAAAATGAGTAATTGCAAGCTTTGTGAAAGTAACGGTCATTTCTACTTTCCGGGCAACCTAGGCTTCACTCTATGTCGTTGCTCCACCAGATCGAATAGATAGGGCCTAAGTAGTCAACGCCAGGAGCGTAAAATATAATAAAAATACAACAGCCTTTCCATCGTATAACAGGAGTAATTGCAACCAGTGTGAAGGTAATGGTGATTTCTACGTTCCGGGCAACCTAGGCTTCAGTCTAGGGCGTTGCTCCAGCAGATCGAATAGTTAGGTCCTAAGAAGTCAACGCCAGAAGCGTAAAATACAATATAAATACAACAGTTTTTCCATCGTACAACACGAATAATTGCAACCAATGTGAAAGTAATGGTCGGTTCTACGTTCCGGGCAACCTGAGCTTCACTCTGGGGCGTTGCTCCACCACATCGAATAGCTGCGGCCTTAGAAGTCAACGCCAGAAGCATAAAATACAATATAAATAAAACAGTTTTTTCATCGTATAAAATGAGTAATTGCAAACTCTGTGAAAGTAAGGGTCATTTCTACGTTCCGGGCAACCTAGGCTTCACTCTAGGTCGTTGCGCCACGAGATCGAATAGTTAGGGCCTAAGAACTCAACGCCAGAAGCATAAAGTATTAGAAAAATACAACAGTCTTTCCATCGTATAACAGGAATAATTGCAAGCAGTGTGAAGGTAATGGTCATTTCTTCGTTCCGGGCAACCTAGGCTTCACTCTAGGGTGTTGCTCCACCATAACGAATACTTAGGGCCTTAGAAGTCAACGCCAGAGGCGTAAAATACAAAATAAATACAACAGCCTTTCTATCGTATAAAACGAATAATTGCAACCAGTGTGAAAGTGATGGTCATTTCTACGTTCCGGTCAACCTAGGCTTCACTCTAGGGCGTTACTCCACCCGATCCAATAGTTAGGTCCTAAGAAGTCAACGCCAGAAGCATAAAATACAATAAAAATACAACAGTCTTTCCATCGTATGAAACGAATAATAGCAACCAGTGTGAAAGTTATGGTCATTTCTACGTTCCGGGCAACCTAGGCTTCACTCTAGGGCGTTATTCCACCACATCGAATAGCTACGGCCTTCGAAGTCTACGCCAGAAGCATGATTTACAATATAAATAAAACAGCTTTTCAATCGTATAAAACGAATAATTGCAACCAGTTTGTAAGTCATGGTCATTTCTACGTTCCGGGCAACCTAGGCTTCACTCTAGGGCGCTGCTCCACCAGATCGAATAGTTAGGTCCTTAGAAGTCAACGCCCGAAGCATAAAATACAAAACAAATCGAACAGTTCTTCCATTGTATAAAACGAATAATTGCAACCAGTGTGATAGGTATGGTCACTTCTGCGTTCCGTGCACCCTCGGCTTCACTCTAGGGCGTTGGTCCACCAGATCGAATAGTTTGGGCCTATCAAATCAACGCCAGAAGCATAAAATACAATATAAATACAACAGTTTTTCCATTCAATGAAATGAATAATTGCAAACAGTGTGAAAGTAATGGTCATTTCGACGTTCTGGGCAACCCAGGCTTCACTCGAGGGCGTTGCTCCTCCTGATCTAATAGCTATGGCATTAGAAGTTAACGCCAGAAGCATAAAATGAAATAAAATAACAACAGTTTTTCCGTTCTATGAAATGAATTATTGCAACCAGTGTGATAGTAATGGTCTCTTCTACGTTCCGGGCAACCTAGGCTTCACTCGAGGGCGTTGCTCCTCCAGGTTAATAGCTAGGGCATTAGAAGTCAAATGCTGAAGCATAAAATGCAATAAAAATCCAACAACTTTTCCATCGTATAACAGGAATAATTGCAGCCAGAGTGAAAGTAATGGTCATTTCTACGTTCCGGACAACCTGGGCTTCACTCTAGGGCGCTGCTCCACCAGATCGAATAGTTAGGTCCTTAGAAGTCAACGCCCGAAGCATAAAATACAAAACAAATCGAACAGTTCTTCCATTGTATAAAACGAATAATTGCAGCCAGAGTGAAAGTAATGGTCATTTCTACGTTCCGGACAACCTAGGCTTCACTCTAGGGCGTTGCTTAACCACATCGTATAGCTACGGCCTTAGAAGTCAACGCCTGAAGCATAAAATACAATAAAAATACAATAGTTTTTTCATCGTATAACAGGAATAATTGCAAGAAGCGTGAAGGTAACGGTCATTTCTATGTTCCGGGCAATCTAGGCTTCACTCTAGGGCGTTGCTCCGCCAGATCGAATAGCTAGGGCCTCAGAAGTCAACGCCAGAAGCATAAAATACAATATAAATGCAACAGCTTTTCCATCGTATAACAGGAATAAATGCAACCAGTCTGAAAGTTATGGTCATTTCTACGTTACGGGCAACCTAGGCTTCACTCTAGGGCGTTACTCCACCACATCGAATACTTAGGACCTTAGAAGTCAACGCCAGAAGCATAAAATACAATAAAAATACAACAGTCTTTCCATCGTATAATAGGAATAATTGCAACCAGTGTGAAGGTAATGGTCATTTCTACGTTCCGGGCAACCTATGCTTCACTTTTGGACGTTGCCCCACAAGATCGAATAGATAGGACCTTAGAAGACAACGCCAGAAGCATAAAATACAATAAAAATACAACAGTCTTTCCATCGTATAATAGGAATAATTGCAACCAGTGTGAAGGTAATGGTCATTTCTACGTTCCGGGCCACCTAGGCTTCACTTTTGGATGTTGCCCCACAAGATCGAATAGATAGGACCTTAGAAGACAACGCCAGAAGCATAAAATACAATAAAAATACAACAGTCTTTCCATCGTATAATAGGAATAATTGCAACCAGTGTGAAGGTAATGGTCATTTCTACGTTCCGGGCTACCTAGGCTTCACTTTTGGACGTTGCCCCACAAGATCGAATAGATAGGACCTTAGAAGACAACGCCAGAAGCATAAAATACAATAAAAATACAACAGCTTTTCCATCGTATAGCAAGAATAATTGCAACCAGTGTGAAAGTAATTGTCATTTCTACGTTTCGGGCAACCTAGGCTTCACTCTAGGGCGTTGATCCACCAGATCGAATAGCTAGGGATTTAGAATACAACGCCAGAGAAATAAAATACAATATAAGTACAACAGTATCTCCATCGTATAAAACGAATAATAGCAACCAGTGTGAAAGTTATGGTCATTTCTACGTTCCGGGCAACCTAGGCTTCACTCTAGGGCGTTATTCCACCACATCGAATAGCTACGGCCTTCGAAGTCTACGCCAGAAGCATGATTTACAATATAAATAAAACAGCTTTTCAATCGTATAAAACGAATAATTGCAACCAGTTTGTAAGTCATGGTCATTTCTACGATCCGGGCAACCTAGGCTTCACTCTAGGTCGTTGCTCCACCAGATCGAATACATAGGGCCTATGTAGTCAACGCCAGAAGAATAAAATACAATATAAGTACAACAGTTTTTCCATCGTATAAAACGAATAATAGCAACCAGTGTGAAAGTTATGGTCATTTCTACGTTCCGGGCAACCTAGGCTTCACTCTAGGGCGCTGCTCCACCAGATCGAATAGTTAGGTCCTTAGAAGTCAACGCCCGAAGCATAAAATACAAAACAAATCGAACAGTTCTTCCATTGTATAAAACGAATAATTGCAACCAGTGTGAAAGGTATGGTCACTTCTGCGTCCCGTGCACCCTCGGCTTCACTCTAGGGCGTTGGTCCACCAGATCGAATAGTTTGGGCCTATGAAATCAACGCCAGAAGCATAAAATACAATATAAATACAACAGTTTTTCCATTCAATGAAATGAATAATTGCAAACAGTGTGAAAGTAATGGTCATTTCGAAGTTCTGGGCAACCCAGGCTTCACTCGAGGGCGTTGCTCCTCCTGATCTAATAGCTATGGCATTAGAAGTCAACGCCAGAACCATAAAATGAAGTAAAATAACAACAGTTTTTCCGTTCTATGAAATGAATTATTGCAACCAGTGTGATAGTAATGGTCTCTTCTACGATCCGGGCAACCTAGGCTTCACTCGAGGGCGTTGCTCCTCCAGGTCGAATAGCTAGGGCATTAGAAGTCAAATGCTGAAGCATAAAATACAATAAAAATCCAACAACTTTTCCATCGTATAGCAGGAAAAATTGCAGCCAGAGTGAAAGTAATGGTCATTTCTACGTTCCGGACAACCTAGGCTTCACTCTAGGGCGTTGCTCCACCAGATCCAATAGTTAGGTCCTAAGAAGTCAACGCCAGAAGAATAAAATACGATAAATGTACAACACATTTTCCATCTTACAAAGCGAATAATTGCAACCAGTGTGAAAGTAATGGCCATTTCCACGTTCCGAGCAACCTAGGCTTCACTCTAGGGCGTTGCTCCACCACATCGTATAGCTACGGCCTTAGAAGTCAACGCCTGAAGCATAAAATACAATAAAAATACAATAGTTTTTTCATCGTATAACAGGAATAATTGCAAGAAGCGTGAAGGTAATGGTCATTTCTATGTTCCGGGCAATCTAGGCTTCACTCTAGGGCGTTGCTCCGCCAGATAGAATAGCTAGGGCCTCAGAAGTCAACGCCAGAAGCATAAAATACAATATAAATACAACAGCTTTTCCATCGTATAACAGGAAAAATTACAACCAGTGTGAAAGTAATGGGCATTTCTACGTTCCCTGCAACCTAGGCTTCACTCCAGGGCGTTGGTCCACCAGGTCGAATAGTTAGGGCCTTAGAAAACAACTCCAGACGCATAAAATACAATATAAATACAACAGTTTTTCCATCGTATAACAGGAATAATTGCAACCAGTGTGAAAGTGATGGTCATTTCTACGTTCCAGGCAACCTAGGCTTCACTCTAAAGAGTTGCTCCACCACATCGAATTGCTACGGCCTTAGAAGTCAACGCCAGAAGCATTAAATTCAATATAAATACTACAGTTTTTCCACCGTATAAAACGAATAATTGCAACCAGTATGAAAGTTATGGTGATTTCTACGTTCCGGGCAACCTAGGCTTCACCCTAGGGCGATCCTACACCACATCGAATAGTTAGGGCCTTAGAAGTCAATGTCAGAAGCATAAAATACAATATAAATACAACAGTTTTTCCACTGTATAAAATGAATAATCGCAAAAAGTGTGGAAGTAATGGTCATTTCTGCGTTCCGGGCAACCTAGGCTTCACTCTAGGGCGTTGCCCCACCACATCGATTAGCTACGGCCTTAGAAGTCAACTCCAGAAGCATAAAATACAATATAAATACAACAGCTTTTCCATCGTATAAAATGAATGATTGCAAACAGTGTGAAAGTTATGGTCATTTCTACGTTCCGGGCACCTAGGCTTAACTGTAGGGCGTTGCTGCACCAGATAGCATAGTTAGGGACTTAGAATTTAACGCCAGAAGCATAAAATACAATAAAAATACAACAGTCTTTCCATCGTATAATAGGAATAATTGCAATCAGGGTGAAGGTAATCGTCATTTCTACGTTCCTGGCAACCTAGGCTTCACTCTAGAGCGTTGCACCACCAGATCGAATAGCTAGCGCCTTAGAAGTCAACGCCAGAAGCACAAAATAAAATAGAAATACAACAGCTATTCCATCGTATAACAGGAATAATTACAACCAGTGTGAAAGTGATGGGCATTTCTACGTTCCCTGCAACCTAGGCTTCACTCCAGGGCGTTGGTCCACCAGGTCGAATAGTTAGGGCCTTAGAAAACAACTCCAGACGCATAAAATACAATATAAATACAACAGTTTTTCCATCGTATAACAGGAATAATTGCAACCAGTGTGAAGGTAATGGTCATTTCTACGTTCCGGGCAACCTAGGCTTCACTCTAGGGCGCTGCTTCACAAGATCGAATAGCTAGGGCCTTAGATGTCAACGCCCGAAGCATAAAATACAAAATAAATAGGACATTTTTTCCATTGTATAAAACCAATAATTGCAACCAGTGTGAAAGTTATGGTCATTTCTACGTCCCTAGCAGCCTAATCTTCACTCTAGGGCGTTGTTCCACCAGATCGAATAGTTAGGACCTTAGATGTCAACGCCCGAAGCATAAAATACAAAATAAATAGAACAGTTTTTCCATTGTATAGAACGAATAATTGCAACCAGTGTGAAAGTAATGGTCATTTCTACGTTCCGGGCAACCTGGGCTTCATCAGATGGCGTTGCTCCACCAGATCCAATAGTTAGGACCTAAGAAGTCAACGCAAGAAGCATAAAATACACAATAGATACAACAGTTTTTCCATCGTATAACAGGAGTAATTGCAACCAGTGTGAAAGTGATGGTCATTTCTACGTTCCGGGCAATCTAGGCTTCTCTATAGGGCGTTGCTCCACCAGATCGAATAGCTGCGGCCTTAGAAGTCAACGCCAGAATCATAAAATACAATATAAATACAACAGACTTTCCATCGTATAATACGAATAAATGCAATCAGTATGAATTTTATGGTCATTTCTACGTTCCGGGCAACCTGGGCTTCATCAGAGGGCGTTGCTCCACCAGATCCAATAGATAGGACCTAAGAAGTCAACGCAAGAAGCATAAAATACAAAATAGATACAACAGTTTTTCCATCGTATAACAGGAATAATTGCAACCAGTGTGAAAGTAATGGTCATTTCTACGTTCCGCGTAACCTAGGTTTCGCTCTAGGACGTTGCTCCACCACATCGAATAGTTAGGGCCTTAGAAAACAACGCCAGAAGCATAAAATAAAATATAAATACAACAGTTATTCCATCGTATAACAGGAATAATTGCAACCAGTGTGAAAGTGATGGGCATTTCTACGTTCCGTGCAACCTTGGCTTCACTCTAGGGCGTTGCTCGGCCACGACAAATAGCTACGGCCCTAGAAGACAACGCCATACCAATAAAATACAATATAAATACAACAGTCTTTCCATCGTATAAAACGAATAATTGCAACCAGTCTGATAGTTATGGTCATTTCTACGTTCCGGGCAACGTAGGCTTCACTCTATAGCGTTGCTCCACCAGATCGAATAGCTCGGGCCCTAGAAGTCAACGCCAGAAACGCAAAATAAAATAAAAATACAACAGTTATTCCATCGTATAACAGGAATAATTACAACCAGTGTGAAAGAAATGGGCATTTCTACGTTCCGTGCAACCTAGGCTTCACTCTAGGGCGTTGCTCCACCAGGTCGAATAGTTAGGGCCTTAGTAAACAACTCCAGACGCATAAAATACAATAAAAATACAGCAGTTTTTTCATCGTGCAACAGGAATAATTGCAAGAAGCCAGAAGGTAATGGTCATTTCTACGTTCCGGGAAATCTAGGCTTCTCTCTAGGGCGTTGCTCCACCAGATCGAATAGTTAGGGCCTAAGAAGTCAACGCCAGAAGCATAAAATACAATATAAATACAACAGTTTTTCCCTTGTATAACAGGTATAATTGCAACCAGTGTGAAAGCTACGGTCATTTCTACGTTCCGGGCAACCTAGGCTTCACTCTAGGGCGTTGCTCCACCACATCGAATAGTTAGGGCCTTAGATGTCAATGCCAGTAGCATAAAATGCCATATAAATACAACAGTTTTTCCACTGTATAGTATGAATAATTGCAAACAATGTGGAAGTAATGGTCATTTCTACGTTCCGGGCAACCTAGGCTTCACTCTAGGGCGTTGCTCAGCCACGTCAAATAGCTAAAGCCCTAGAAGAGAACGCCATACCAATAAAATACAATATAAATACAACAGTCTTTCCATCGTATAAAACGAATAATTGCAACCAGTCTGATAGTTATGGTCATTTCTACGTTCCGGGCAACGTAGGCTTCACTGTATAGCGTTGCTCCACCAGATCGAATAGCTCGGGCCTTAGAAGTCAACGCCAGAAACGCAAAATAAAATAAAAATACAACAGTTATTCCATCGTATAACAGGAATAATTACAACCAGTGTGAAAGTAATGGGCATTTCTACGTTCCGGGCAGCCTAGGCTTCACCCTAGGGCGTTGCTCAACCAGATCCAATAGTTAGGACCTAAGAAGTCAACGCCAGAAGCATAAAATACAAAATAGATGCAACAGTTTTTCCATCGGATGACAGGAATAATTGCAACCAGTGTGATAGTGTTGGTAATTTCTACGATCCGGGCAACCTAGGTTTCACTCTAGGGCGTTGTTCCACCAGATCGAATAGTTAGGGCCTAAGAAGACTACGCCAGAAGCATAAAATGCAATATAAATACAACAGCTTTTCCATCGTACAACACGAATAATTGCAACCAGTGTGTAAGATATGGTCATTTCTACGTTCCGGGCTACCTAGGCTTCACTCGAGGGCGTTGCTCGACCACGTCGAATAGCTATGGCCTTAGAAGTCAACGCCAGAATCATTAAATACAATATAAATACAACAGCTTTTCCACCGTATAACTGGAATAATTGCAAACAGTGTGAAAGATATGGTCATTTCTACGTTCCTGGCAACCTAGGACTCACTCAAGAGAGTTGCTCCAACACATCGAACAGCTACGGCCTTAGAAGTCAGCGCCATAAGCATAAAATACAAAATAAATAGAACAGTTTTTCCATTGTATATAACGAATAATTGCAACCATTGTGAAAGTTATGGTCATTTCTACGTTCCGGGCAACCTAGGCTTCGCTCTAGGGCGTTGCTCCACCAGATCGAATAGTTAGGGCCTAAGAAGTCAACGCCAAAAGCATAAAATACGATATATGTACAGCAGTTCTTCCATCGTATAAAATAGATAATTGCAACCAGTGTAAAAGTTATGGTCATCTCTACGTTCCGGGCAACCTAGGCTTAACTCCAGGGCGTTGCTCCACCAGATCGAATAGTTAGGGACTTTGAATACAACGCCAGAAGCATAAAATACAATAAAAATGCAACAGTTTTTCCATCGTATAACAGGAAAGCTGCAACCAGTGTGAAAGTACTGATCATTTCTATGTTCCGTGTAACCTAGGCTTCACTGTAGGGCGTTGCTTCAACAGATCGAATAGCTATGGACTTAGAATTCAACGCCAGAAGAATAAAATACAACATAAGTACCACAGTTTTTCCATCGTATAAAATGTATAATTGCAAGCAGTGTGAAGGTAATGGTCATTTCTACGTTCTGGATAACCTAGGCTTCACTCTAGAGCGTTGCTCCACCAAATCGAATAGTTAGGGCCTTAGAAGTCAACGCCCGAAGCATAAGATACAAAATAAATAGAACAGTTTTTCCATTGTATAAAACGAATAATTGCAGCCAGTGTGAAAGTTATGGTCATTTCTACGTTCCGAGCAACCTAGGCTTCACTCTAGGGCGTTGGTCCACCAGATCGAATAGCTAGGGCCTAAGAAGTCAACGCCAGAAGCACAAAATAAAATAAAAATACAACAGTTATTCCATCGTGTAACAGGGTTAATTACAACCAGTGTGAGAGTAATGGGCATTTCTACGTTCCGTGCTACCTAGGCTTCACGCTAGGCCGTTGGTCCATCAGGTCGAATAGTTAGGGCCTTAGAAAACAACTCCAGACGCATTAAACACAATATAAATACAACAGTCTTTCCACGGTATAAAACGAATAATTGCAACCAGTATGAAAGTTATGTCCATTTCTACGTTCCGGCCAACCTAGGCTTCACCCAAGGGCGTTGCTATACCAGATCGAATAGCTACGGCCTTAGAAGTCAACGCCCGAAGCATAAAATACAATAAAAATACAGCAGTTTTTCCATCGTATATAATGTATATATGCAAATAGTGTGAAAGTAAAGGTCATTTCTACGTTCCGGGCAACCTAGGCTTCGCTCTAGGGCGTTGCTCCACCAGGTCGAATAGTTAGGGCCTTAGAAAACAACTCCAGACGCATAAAACACAAGAAAAATACAACAGTTCTTTCATCGTATAACAGGAACAATTGCAACATGCCTGAAGGTAATGGTCTTTTCTACATTCCGGGAAATCTAGGCTTCTCTCTAGGGCGTTGCTCCAACAGATCGAATAGTTAGGGCCTAAGAAGTCAACGCCAGAAGCATAAAATACAATATAAATACAACTGTTTTTCCAACGTATAATACGAATAATTGCAACAAGTGTGAAAGGTATGGTCATTTCTACGTTCCGTGCAACCTAGGCTTCACACTAGGGCGTTGCTCCAGCAGATCCAATAGTTAGGACCTCAGAAGTCAACGCCCGGAGCATAAAATACAATAAAAATACCACAGTTTTTCCATCGTATAACAGGAATAATTGCAAACAGTGTGGAAGTAATGTTTATTTCTACGTTCCGGGCAACCTAGGCTTCACGCTATGGCGTTGCTCCACCACATCGAATACCTACGGCCTTACAAGTCAACGCCAGAAGCACAAAATAAATTAAAAATACAACAGTTATTCCATCGTGTAACAGGGTTAATTACAACCAGTGTGAGAGTAATGGGCATTTCTACGTTCCGTGCAACCTAGGCTTCACCCTAGGGCGTTGCTCCACCAGATCCAATAGTTAGGACCTAAGAAGTCAACGCCAGAAGCATAAAATACAAAATAGATGCAACAGTTTTTCCATCGTATAACAGGAAGAATTGCAACCAGAGTGAAGGTGAAGGTGATTTCTACGTTGCGGGCAACCTAGGCTTCACCCTAGGGCGTTGCTCCACCAGATCGAATAGCTAGGGCATTAGAAGTCAACGCCTGCAGAATAAAATACAACATAAGTGTAACAGCTTTTCAATCGTATAAAATGAATAATTGCAAGCAGTGTGAAGGTAACGGTCATTTCTACGTTCCGAGCAACCTAGGCTTCACTCTAGGGCGTTGGTCCACCAGATCCAATGGTTAGGGCCTAAGAAGTCAACGACAGAGGCATAAAATACAATAAAGATACAACAGCTTTTCCATCGTAGAACAGGAATATTTGCAACCAGAGTGAAGGTGATGAACATTTCTACGTTGCGGGCAACCTAGGCTTCACTCTAGGGCGTTACTCCACCACATCGAATAGTTAGGGCCTTAAAAGTGAACGCCAGAAGCATATAATACAGTATAAATACTACAGTGTTTCCACCGTATAACAGGAATAATTGCAAACAGTGTGAAAGTGATGGTCATTTCTACGTACCTGGCAACCTACACTTCACTCTAGAGCGTTGTTCCACCAGATCCAATAGTTAGGGCCTTAGAAGTCAACGCCCGATGCATAAAATATAATAAAAATACAACAGTTTTTCCATCGTATAACAGGAATAATTGCAACCAGTGTGAATGATATGGTCATTTCTACGTTCCGGGCAACCTAGGCTTCACCCTAGGGCGTTGCTCCACCAGATCCAATTGTTAGGGCCTAAGAAGTCAACGCCAGAAGCATAAAATACAAAATAAATACATCAGTTTTTCCATCGTATAACAGGAATAATTGCAACCAGTGTTAAAGTAATGGTCATTTCTACGTTCCGGGCAACCTAGGGTTCACTCTAGGGCGCTGCTACACCACATCGAATAGTTACGGCCTTAGAAGTCGACGCCTTAAGCATAAAATACAATAAAAATACAATAGTTTTTCCATCGTATAAAACGAATAATTGCAACCAGTGTGAAGGTTATGGTCATTTCTACGTTCCGGACAACCTAGGCTTCACGCTAGGGCGTTGCTCCACCAGATCGTATAGTTAGGGCCTAAGAAGTAAACGGCAGAAGCATAAAATACAATATAAATACAACAGCTTTTCCATCGTACAAGACGAGTAATTGCAACAAGCGTAAAGGTAATGGCCATTTCTACGTTCCGGGCAATCTAGGCTTCAGCCTAGGGCGTTGTTCCACCAGATCCGCTAGTTAGGGCCTACTAAGTCAACGACAGAAGCGTAATATATAATATAAATACTACAGCTTTTCCATCGTATAAAACGAATAATTGCAACCAGTGTGAAGGTTATGGTCATTTCTACGTTCAGGACAACCTAGACTTCACACTAGTGCGTTGCTACCCTGAACGAATACTTAGGTCCTTAGAAGTCAAAGCCAGAAGCATAAAATAAAAGGAAATTACAACAGTTTTTCCATCGTATAACAGGAATAATTGCAACCAGTGTGAAAATAATGATGATTTCTATGTTCCGGGGAACCTAGGCTTTAATCTAGGGAATTGCTCCACCAGATCGAATAGCTAGGGACTTAGAATTGAACGCCAGAAGAATAAAATACAACATAAGTGTAACAGTTTTTCCATCGAATAAAATATATAATTGCAAGCAGTGTGAAGGTAATGGTCATTTCTACGTTCCGGGCAACCTAGGCTTTACTCTAGGGCGTGCTCTACCAGATCGAATAGTTAGGGGCTTAAAAAACAAGGCCAGACGCATAAAATACAATAAAAATACAACAGGTATTCCATTGTACAAAACGAATAATTGCAACCAGTGTGAAAGTAATGGTCATTTCTACGTTCCGGGCAACCTAGGCTTCACTCTAGGGAGTTGTTCCACCAGATCGAATAGTCAGGGCCTAAGAAGTCAACGCCAGAAGCATAGAATACAATTTAAATACAACAGTTTTTCCCTTGTATATAAGGAATAATTGCAACCAGTGTGAAAGCTATGGTCATTTCTACGTTCCGGGCAACCCAGGCTTAACTGTAGGGCGTTGCTCCACCAGATCGAATAGTTACGGCCTTAGAAGTCAACGCCAGAAGCATAAAATACAATATAAATACAACAGTTTTTCCATCGTACAACACGAATAATTGCAACCAATGTGAAAGTAATGGTCGGTTCTACGTTCCGGGCAACCTGAGCTTCACTCTAGGGAGTCGCTCCACCACATCGAATAGCTGCGGCCTTAGAAGTCAATGCCAGAAGCATAAAATACAATATAAATAAAACAGTTTTTCCATCGTATAAAATGAGTAATTGCAAACTCTGTGAAAGTAAGGGTCATTTCTACGTTCCGGGCAACCTAGGCTTCACTCTAGGGCGTTGATCCACCAGATCGAATAGCTAGGGATTTAGAATACAACGCCAGAGAAATAAAATACAATATAAGTACAACAGTATCTCCATCGTATAAAAAGAATAATAGCAACCAGTGTGATAGTTATGGTCATTTCTACGTTCCGGGCAACCCAGGCTTCACTCTAGGGAGTTACTCCACCACATCGAATAGCTACGGCCTTCGAAGTCAACGCCAGAAGCATAATTTACAAATAAATGAAACAGCTTTTCAATCGTATAAAACGAATAATTGCAACCAGTTTGAAAGTTATGGTCATTTCTACGATCCGGGCAACCTAGGCTTCACTCTATGTCGTTGCTCCACCAGACCGAATAGATAGGGCCTAAGTAGTCAACGCCGGAAGAATAAAATACAATATAAGTACAACAGTTTTTCCATCGTATAAAACGAATAATAGCAACCAGTGTGAAAGTTATGGTCATTTCTACGTTCCGGGCAACCTAGGCTTCACTCTAGGGCGCTGCTCCACCAGATCGAATAGTTAGGTCCTTAGAAGTCAACGCCCGAAGCATAAAATACAATATAAATACAACAGCTTTTCCATCGTATATAATGTATATTTGCAAACAGTGTGAAAGTAAAGGTCTTTTCTACGTTCCGCGCAACCTAGGCTTCACTCTGGGGCGTTGTTCCACCAGATCGAATAGTTAGGGCCTAAGAAGTCAACGCCAGAAGCATAGAATACAATATAAATACAACAGTTTTTCCCCTGTATATAAGGAATAATTGCAACCAGTGTTAAAGCTATGGCCATTTCTACGTTCCGGGCAACCTAGGCTTAACTGTAGGGCGTTGCTCCACCAGATCGAATAGCAAGGGACTTAGAAGTCAACGCCAGAAGCATAAAATCCAATAAAAATACAACATTTTTTCCATCGTGTAAAATGAATAATTGCAGCCAGTGTGAAAGTAATGGTCATTTCTACGTTCCTGGCAACCTAGGTTTCACTCTTGGGCGTTGCTCCAACACACCGAATAGCTATGGCCTTAGAAGTCAACTCCAGAAGCATAAAATACAATATAAATACAAAAGCTTTTCCATCGTATAAAATGAATGATTGCAAACAGTGTGAAAGTTATGGTCATTTCAACGTTCCGGGCACCTAGGCTTAACTGAAGGGCGTTGCTCCACCAGATAGCATAGTTAGGGACTTAGAATTTAACGCCAGAATCATAAAATACAATAAAAATGCAACAGATTTTCCATAGTATAACAGGAGTAATTGTAACCAGTGTGAAAGTACAGGTCATTTCTACGTTCCGGGCAACCTAGGCTTCGCTCCAGGGCGTTGCTCCACCAGATCGAATAGTTAGGGACTTTGAATACAACGCCAGAAACATAAAATACAATAAAAATACAACAGTTTTTCCTGCGTGTAAAAGGAATAATTGCAACCAGTGTAAAAGTAATGGTCATTTCTACGTTCCGGGCAGCCTAGGCTTCACTCTTGGGCGTTGCTCCATCTCATCGAATAGCTGCGGCCTTAGAAGTCAACTCCAGAAGCATAAAATCCATATAAATACAACAGCTTTTCCATCGCATAAAATGAATGATTGCAAACAGTGTGAAAGTTATGGTCATTTCTACTTTCCGGACAACCTAGGCTTAACTCCAGGGCGTTGTTCCACCAGATCGAATAGTTAGGGACTTTGAATACAACGCCAGAAGTATAAAATACAATAAAAATGCAACAGTTTTTCCATCGTATAACAGGAAAGCTGCAACCAGTGTGAAAGTACTGGTCATTTCTATGTTCCGGGTAACCTAGGCTTCACTCTAGGGCGTTGCTCCACCAGATCGAATAGCTAGGGACTTAGAATTCAACGGCAGAAGAATAAAATACAACATAAGTACAACAGTTTTACCATCGTATAAAATGAATAATCGCAAACAGTGTGAAGGTAATGGCAATTTCAACGTTCTGGGCAACCTAGGCTTAACTCCAGGGCGTTGCTCCACCAGATCGAATAGCTAGGAACTTAGAAGTCAACGCCAGAGGCATAAAATACAATAAAAATGCAACTGTTTTTCCATCGTATAACAGGAATAGCTGCAACCAGTGTGAAAGTAATGGTCATTTCCACGTTCCGGGCAACCTTGGCTTAACACCAGGGCGTTGCTCCACCAGATCGAATAGTTAGGGACTTTGAATACAACGCCAGAAGCATAAAATACAATAAAAATGCAACAGTTTTTCCATTGTATAACAGGAAAGCTGCAACCAGTGTGTAAGTACTGGTCATTTCTATGTTCCGGGTAACCTAGGCTTCACTCTAGGGCGGTGCTCCACCAGATCGAATAGCTACGGCCTTAGAAGTCAACGCCCGAAGCATAAAATACAATATAAATACAACAGCTTTTCCATCGTATATAATGTATATTTGCAAACAGTGTGAAAGTAAAGGTCATTTCTACGTTCCGGGCAACCTAGGCTTCACTCTTGGGCGTTGCTACATCTCATCGAATAGCTTCGGCCTTAGAAGTCAACTCCAGAAGCATAAAATCCATATAAATACAACAGCTTTTCCATCGCATAAAATGAATGATTGCAAACAGTGTCAAAGTTATGGTCATTTCTACTTTCCGGACAACCTAGACTTAACTCCAGGGCGTTGTTCCACCAGATCGAATAGTTAGGGAATTTGAATACAACGCCAGAAGTATAAAATACAATAAAAATGCAACAGTTTTTCCGTCGTATAACAGGAAAGCTGCAACCAGTGTGAAAGTAATGGTCATTTCTACGTTCCGGGCAACCTAGGCTTCACTCTAGAGCGTTACTCCTCCACATCGAATGGCTACGGCCAAAGAAGTCAACGCCAGAAGCATAAAATACAATATAAATAAAACAGCTTTCAATCGCATAAAATGAGTAATTGCAAGCTTTTTGAAAGTAACGGTCATTTCTTCGATCCGGGCAACCTAGGCTTCACTCTATGTCGCTGCTCCACCAGATCGAATAGATAGGGCCTAAGTAGTCAACGCCAGGATCATAAAGTAAAGTAATTGCAACCAGTGTGAAGGTAATGCTGATTTCTACGTTCCGGGCAACATAGGCTTCAGTCTAGGGCGTTGCTCCACCAGATCGAATAGTTTGGGCCTACCAAATCAACGCTCGAAGCATAAAATACAATATAAATACAACAGTTTTTCCATTCAATGAAATGAATAATTGCAAACAGTGTGAAAGTAATGGTCATTTCGACGTTCTGGGCAACCCAGGCTTCACTCGAGGGCGTTGCTCCTCCAGATCTAATAGCTATGGCATTAGAAGTCAACGCCAGAAGCATAAAATAAAATAAAATAACAACAGTTTTTCCATCGTATAACAGGAATAATTGCAACCAGTGTGAAAGACATGGTCATTTCTACGTTCCAGGCAGCCTAGCCTTCACTCTAGGGCGTTGCTCCACCAGATCGAATAGTTAGGGCCTAAGAAGTCAACGCCAGGAGCACCAAATACAAAATAAATACAACAGTTTTACCATCGTATAAAACGAATAATTGCAACCACTGTGCAAGTAATGGTCATTTCTACGATCCTGCGACCCAGGCTTCACACTACGGCGTTGCTCCACCTGATCGAATAGTTAGGGTGTAAAAGGCGACGCCAGAATCATAAAATACGATATATGTACAACAGTTTCACCATCGTATAAAATGAATAATCGCAAACAGTATGAAAGTTATGGTCATTTCAACGTTCCGGGCAACCCAGGCTACACCCTAGGGCGTTGCTCCACCTGATCGAAGAGTTAGGGCCTAAAAGGCAACGCCAGAAGCATAAAATACAATATAAATACAACAGCTTTTCCATCGTACAAGACGAGTAATAGCAACCAGTGTGAAGCTTATGGTCATTTCTACGTTCCGGACAACCTAGGCTTCACCCTAGGGCGTTGCTCCACCAGATCGTATAGTTAGGGCCTAAGAAGTAAACGGCAGAAGCATAAAATACAATATAAATACAACAGCTTTTCCATCGTACAAGACGAGTAATTGCAACAAGCGTAAAGGTAATGGCCATTTCTACGTTCCGGGCAATCTAGGCTTCACTCTAGGGCGTTGCTCTACCAGGTCGAATAGTTAGGGCCTAAGAAGTCAACGACAGAAGCATAAAATACAATATAAATACAACAGCTTTTCCATCGTACAAGACGAGTAATTGCAACCAGTGTGAAAGTAATGGTCATTTCTACGTTCCGGGCAACCTAGGCTTCAGCCTAGGGCGTTGTTCCACCAGATCCGCTAGTTAGGGCCTACTAAGTCAACGACAGAAGCGTAATATATAATATAAATCCTACAGCTTTTCCATCGTATAAAACGAATAATTGCAACCAGTGTGAAGGTTATGGTCATTTCTACGTTCAGGACAACCTAGGCTTCACACTAGTGCGTTGCTACCCTGAACGAATACTTAGGTCCTTAGAAGTCAAAGCCAGAAGCATAAAATAAAAGGAAATTACAACAGTTTTTCCATCGTATAACAGGAATAATTGCAACCAGTGTGAAAATAATGATGATTTCTATGTTCCGGGGAACCTAGGCTTTAATCTAGGGAATTGCTCCACCAGATCGAATAGCTAGGGACTTAGAATTGAACGCCAGAAGAATAAAATACAACATAAGTGTAACAGTTTTTCCATCGAATAAAATATATAATTGCAAGCAGTGTGAAGGTAATGGTCATTTCTACGTTCCGGGCAACCTAGGCTTTACTCTAGGGCGTGCTCTACCAGATCGAATAGTTAGGGGCTTAAAAAACAAGGCCAGACGCATAAAATACAATAAAAATACAACAGGTATTCCATTGTACAAAACGAATAATTGCAACCAGTGTGAAAGTAATGGTCATTTCTACGTTCCGGGCAACCTAGGCTTCACTCTAGGGAGTTGTTCCACCAGATCGAATAGTCAGGGCCTAAGAAGTCAACGCCAGAAGCATAGAATACAATTTAAATACAACAGTTTTTCCCTTGTATATAAGGAATAATTGCAACCAGTGTGAAAGCTATGGTCATTTCTACGTTCCGGGCAACCCAGGCTTAACTGTAGGGCGTTGCTCCACCAGATCGAATAGTTACGTCCTTAGAAGTCAACGCCAGAAGCATAAAATACAATATAAATACAACAGTTTTTCCATCGTACAACACGAATAATTGCAACCAATGTGAAAGTAATGGTCGGTTCTACGTTCCGGGCAACCTGAGCTTCACTCTAGGGAGTCGCTCCACCACATCGAATAGCTGCGGCCTTAGAAGTCAATGCCAGAAGCATAAAATACAATATAAATAAAACAGTTTTTCCATCGTATAAAATGAGTAATTGCAAACTCTGTGAAAGTAAGGGTCATTTCTACGTTCCGGGCAACCTAGGCTTCACTCTAGGGCGTTGATCCACCAGATCGAATAGCTAGGGATTTAGAATACAACGCCAGAGAAATAAAATACAATATAAGTACAACAGTATCTCCATCGTATAAAAAGAATAATAGCAACCAGTGTGATAGTTATGGTCATTTCTACGTTCCGGGCAACCCAGGCTTCACTCTAGGGAGTTACTCCACCACATCGAATAGCTACGGCCTTCGAAGTCAACGCCAGAAGCATAATTTACAAATAAATGAAACAGCTTTTCAATCGTATAAAACGAATAATTGCAACCAGTTTGAAAGTTATGGTCATTTCTACGATCCGGGCAACCTAGGCTTCACTCTATGTCGTTGCTCCACCAGATCGAATAGATAGGGCCTAAGTAGTCAACGCCGGAAGAATAAAATACAATATAAGTACAACAGTTTTTCCATCGTATAAAACGAATAATAGCAACCAGTGTGAAAGTTATGGTCATTTCTACGTTCCGGGCAACCTAGGCTTCACTCTAGGGCGCTGCTCCACCAGATCGAATAGTTAGGTCCTTAGAAGTCAACGCCCGAAGCATAAAATACAAAACAAATCGAACAGTTCTTCCATGGTATAAAACGAATAATTGCAAGAGTGTGAAAGGTATGGTCATTTCTACGTTCCGGGCAGCCTAGGCTTCACTATATGGCGTTGTTCCGCCAGATCGAATAGTTAGGGCCTAAGAAGTCAACGCCAGAAGAATAAAATACGATAAATGTACAACACTTTTTCCATCTTACAAAGCGAATAATTGCAACCAGTGTGAAAGTAATGGCCATTTCCACGTTCCGAGCAACCTAGGCTTCACTCTAGGGCGTTGCTCCACCACATCGAATAGCTACGGCCTTAGAAGTCAACGCCTGAAGCATAAAATACATTATAAATACAACAGTTTTTCCCCTGTATATAAGGAATAATTGCAACCAGTGTGAAAGCTATGGTCATTTCTACGTTCCGGGCAACCTAGGCTTAACTGTAGGGCGTTGCTCCACCAGATCGAATAGCAAGGGACTTAGAAGTCAACGCCAGAAGCATAAAATACAATATAAATACAACAGCTTTTCCATCGTATATAATGTATATTTGCAAACAGTGTGAAAGTAAAGGTCTTTTCTACGTTCCGCGCAACCTAGGCTTCACTCTGGGGCGTTGTTCCACCAGATCGAATAGTTAGGGCCTAAGAAGTCAACGCCAGAAGCATAGAATACATTATAAATACAACAGTTTTTCCCCTGTATATAAGGAATAATTGCAACCAGTGTGAAAGCTATGGTCATTTCTACGTTCCGGGCAACCTAGGCTTAACTGTAGGGCGTTGCTCCACCAGATCGAATAGCAAGGGACTTAGAAGTCAACGCCAGAAGCATAAAATCCAATAAAAACACAACATTTTTTCCATCGTGTAAAATGAATAATTGCAGCCAGTGTGAAAGTAATGGTCATTTCTACGTTCCTGGCAACCTAGGTTTCACTCTTGGGCGTTGCTCCAACACACCGAATAGCTATGGCCTTAGAAGTCAACTCCAGAAGCATAAAATACAATATAAATACAAAAGCTTTTCCATCGTATAAAATGAATGATTGCAAACAGTGTGAAAGTTATGGTCATTTCAACGTTCCGGGCACCTAGGCTTAACTGAAGGGCGTTGCTCCACCAGATAGCATAGTTAGGGACTTAGAATTTAACGCCAGAATCATAAAATACAATAAAAATGCAACAGATTTTCCATAGTATAACAGGAGTAATTGTAACCAGTGTGAAAGTACAGGTCATTTCTACGTTCCGGGCAACCTAGGCTTCGCTCCAGGGCGTTGCTCCACCAGATCGAATAGTTAGGGACTTTGAATACAACGCCAGAAACATAAAATACAATAAAAATACAACAGTTTTTCCTGCGTGTAAAAGGAATAATTGCAACCAGTGTAAAAGTAATGGTCATTTCTACGTTCCGGGCAGCCTAGGCTTCACTCTTGGGCGTTGCTCCATCTCATCGAATAGCTGCGGCCTTAGAAGTCAACTCCAGAAGCATAAAATCCATATAAATACAACAGCTTTTCCATCGCATAAAATGAATGATTGCAAACAGTGTGAAAGTTATGGTCATTTCTACTTTCCGGACAACCTAGGCTTAACTCCAGGGCGTTGTTCCACCAGATCGAATAGTTAGGGACTTTGAATACAACGCCAGAAGTATAAAATACAATAAAAATGCAACAGTTTTTCCATCGTATAACAGGAAAGCTGCAACCAGTGTGAAAGTACTGGTCATTTCTATGTTCCGGGTAACCTAGGCTTCACTCTAGGGCGTTGCTCCACCAGATCGAATAGCTAGGGACTTAGAATTCAACGGCAGAAGAATAAAATACAACATAAGTACAACAGTTTTACCATCGTATAAAATGAATAATCGCAAACAGTGTGAAGGTAATGGCAATTTCAACGTTCTGGGCAACCTAGGCTTAACTCCAGGGCGTTGCTCCACCAGATCGAATAGCTAGGAACTTAGAAGTCAACGCCAGAGGCATAAAATACAATAAAAATGCAACTGTTTTTCCATCGTATAACAGGAATAGCTGCAACCAGTGTGAAAGTAATGGTCATTTCCACGTTCCGGGCAACCTTGGCTTAACACCAGGGCGTTGCTCCACCAGATCGAATAGTTAGGGACTTTGAATACAACGCCAGAAGCATAAAATACAATAAAAATGCAACAGTTTTTCCATTGTATAACAGGAAAGCTGCAACCAGTGTGTAAGTACTGGTCATTTCTATGTTCCGGGTAACCTAGGCTTCACTCTAGGGCGGTGCTCCACCAGATCGAATAGCTACGGCCTTAGAAGTCAACGCCCGAAGCATAAAATACAATATAAATACAACAGCTTTTCCATCGTATATAATGTATATTTGCAAACAGTGTGAAAGTAAAGGTCATTTCTACGTTCCGGGCAACCTAGGCTTCACTCTTGGGCGTTGCTACATCTCATCGAATAGCTTCGGCCTTAGAAGTCAACTCCAGAAGCATAAAATCCATATAAATACAACAGCTTTTCCATCGCATAAAATGAATGATTGCAAACAGTGTCAAAGTTATGGTCATTTCTACTTTCCGGACAACCTAGACTTAACTCCAGGGCGTTGTTCCACCAGATCGAATAGTTAGGGAATTTGAATACAACGCCAGAAGTATAAAATACAATAAAAATGCAACAGTTTTTCCGTCGTATAACAGGAAAGCTGCAACCAGTGTGAAAGTAATGGTCATTTCTACGTTCCGGGCAACCTAGGCTTCACTCTAGAGCGTTACTCCTCCACATCGAATGGCTACGGCCAAAGAAGTCAACGCCAGAAGCATAAAATACAATATAAATAAAACAGCTTTCAATCGCATAAAATGAGTAATTGCAAGCTTTTTGAAAGTAACGGTCATTTCTTCGATCCGGGCAACCTAGGCTTCACTCTATGTCGCTGCTCCACCAGATCGAATAGATAGGGCCTAAGTAGTCAACGCCAGGATCATAAAGTAAAGTAATTGCAACCAGTGTGAAGGTAATGCTGATTTCTACGTTCCGGGCAACATAGGCTTCAGTCTAGGGCGTTGCTCCACCAGATCGAATAGTTTGGGCCTACCAAATCAACGCTCGAAGCATAAAATACAATATAAATACAACAGTTTTTCCATTCAATGAAATGAATAATTGCAAACAGTGTGAAAGTAATGGTCATTTCGACGTTCTGGGCAACCCAGGCTTCACTCGAGGGCGTTGCTCCTCCAGATCTAATAGCTATGGCATTAGAAGTCAACGCCAGAAGCATAAAATAAAATAAAATAACAACAGTTTTTCCATCGTATAACAGGAATAATTGCAACCAGTGTGAAAGACATGGTCATTTCTACGTTCCAGGCAGCCTAGCCTTCACTCTAGGGCGTTGCTCCACCAGATCGAATAGTTAGGGCCTAAGAAGTCAACGCCAGGAGCACCAAATACAAAATAAATACAACAGTTTTACCATCGTATAAAACGAATAATTGCAACCACTGTGCAAGTAATGGTCATTTCTACGATCCTGCGACCCAGGCTTCACACTACGGCGTTGCTCCACCTGATCGAATAGTTAGGGTGTAAAAGGCGACGCCAGAATCATAAAATACGATATATGTACAACAGTTTCACCATCGTATAAAATGAATAATCGCAAACAGTATGAAAGTTATGGTCATTTCAACGTTCCGGGCAACCCAGGCTACACCCTAGGGCGTTGCTCCACCTGATCGAAGAGTTAGGGCCTAAAAGGCAACGCCAGAAGCATAAAATACAATATAAATACAACAGCTTTTCCATCGTACAAGACGAGTAATAGCAACCAGTGTGAAGCTTATGGTCATTTCTACGTTCCGGACAACCTAGGCTTCACCCTAGGGCGTTGCTCCACCAGATCGTATAGTTAGGGCCTAAGAAGTAAACGGCAGAAGCATAAAATACAATATAAATACAACAGCTTTTCCATCGTACAAGACGAGTAATTGCAACAAGCGTAAAGGTAATGGCCATTTCTACGTTCCGGGCAATCTAGGCTTCACTCTAGGGCGTTGCTCTACCAGGTCGAATAGTTAGGGCCTAAGAAGTCAACGACAGAAGCATAAAATACAATATAAATACAACAGCTTTTCCATCGTACAAGACGAGTAATTGCAACCAGTGTGAAAGTAATGGTCATTTCTACGTTCCGGGCAACCTAGGCTTCAGCCTAGGGCGTTGTTCCACCAGATCCGCTAGTTAGGGCCTACTAAGTCAACGACAGAAGCGTAATATATAATATAAATCCTACAGCTTTTCCATCGTATAAAACGAATAATTGCAACCAGTGTGAAGGTTATGGTCATTTCTACGTTCAGGACAACCTAGGCTTCACACTAGTGCGTTGCTACCCTGAACGAATACTTAGGTCCTTAGAAGTCAAAGCCAGAAGCATAAAATAAAAGGAAATTACAACAGTTTTTCCATCGTATAACAGGAATAATTGCAACCAGTGTGAAAATAATGATGATTTCTATGTTCCGGGGAACCTAGGCTTTAATCTAGGGAATTGCTCCACCAGATCGAATAGCTAGGGACTTAGAATTGAACGCCAGAAGAATAAAATACAACATAAGTGTAACAGTTTTTCCATCGAATAAAATATATAATTGCAAGCAGTGTGAAGGTAATGGTCATTTCTACGTTCCGGGCAACCTAGGCTTTACTCTAGGGCGTGCTCTACCAGATCGAATAGTTAGGGGCTTAAAAAACAAGGCCAGACGCATAAAATACAATAAAAATACAACAGGTATTCCATTGTACAAAACGAATAATTGCAACCAGTGTGAAAGTAATGGTCATTTCTACGTTCCGGGCAACCTAGGCTTCACTCTAGGGAGTTGTTCCACCAGATCGAATAGTCAGGGCCTAAGAAGTCAACGCCAGAAGCATAGAATACAATTTAAATACAACAGTTTTTCCCTTGTATATAAGGAATAATTGCAACCAGTGTGAAAGCTATGGTCATTTCTACGTTCCGGGCAACCCAGGCTTAACTGTAGGGCGTTGCTCCACCAGATCGAATAGTTACGTCCTTAGAAGTCAACGCCAGAAGCATAAAATACAATATAAATACAACAGTTTTTCCATCGTACAACACGAATAATTGCAACCAATGTGAAAGTAATGGTCGGTTCTACGTTCCGGGCAACCTGAGCTTCACTCTAGGGAGTCGCTCCACCACATCGAATAGCTGCGGCCTTAGAAGTCAATGCCAGAAGCATAAAATACAATATAAATAAAACAGTTTTTCCATCGTATAAAATGAGTAATTGCAAACTCTGTGAAAGTAAGGGTCATTTCTACGTTCCGGGCAACCTAGGCTTCACTCTAGGGCGTTGATCCACCAGATCGAATAGCTAGGGATTTAGAATACAACGCCAGAGAAATAAAATACAATATAAGTACAACAGTATCTCCATCGTATAAAAAGAATAATAGCAACCAGTGTGATAGTTATGGTCATTTCTACGTTCCGGGCAACCCAGGCTTCACTCTAGGGAGTTACTCCACCACATCGAATAGCTACGGCCTTCGAAGTCAACGCCAGAAGCATAATTTACAAATAAATGAAACAGCTTTTCAATCGTATAAAACGAATAATTGCAACCAGTTTGAAAGTTATGGTCATTTCTACGATCCGGGCAACCTAGGCTTCACTCTATGTCGTTGCTCCACCAGATCGAATAGATAGGGCCTAAGTAGTCAACGCCGGAAGAATAAAATACAATATAAGTACAACAGTTTTTCCATCGTATAAAACGAATAATAGCAACCAGTGTGAAAGTTATGGTCATTTCTACGTTCCGGGCAACCTAGGCTTCACTCTAGGGCGCTGCTCCACCAGATCGAATAGTTAGGTCCTTAGAAGTCAACGCCCGAAGCATAAAATACAAAACAAATCGAACAGTTCTTCCATGGTATAAAACGAATAATTGCAAGAGTGTGAAAGGTATGGTCATTTCTACGTTCCGGGCAGCCTAGGCTTCACTATATGGCGTTGTTCCGCCAGATCGAATAGTTAGGGCCTAAGAAGTCAACGCCAGAAGAATAAAATACGATAAATGTACAACACTTTTTCCATCTTACAAAGCGAATAATTGCAACCAGTGTGAAAGTAATGGCCATTTCCACGTTCCGAGCAACCTAGGCTTCACTCTAGGGCGTTGCTCCACCACATCGAATAGCTACGGCCTTAGAAGTCAACGCCTGAAGCATAAAATACATTATAAATACAACAGTTTTTCCCCTGTATATAAGGAATAATTGCAACCAGTGTGAAAGCTATGGTCATTTCTACGTTCCGGGCAACCTAGGCTTAACTGTAGGGCGTTGCTCCACCAGATCGAATAGCAAGGGACTTAGAAGTCAACGCCAGAAGCATAAAATACAATATAAATACAACAGCTTTTCCATCGTATATAATGTATATTTGCAAACAGTGTGAAAGTAAAGGTCTTTTCTACGTTCCGCGCAACCTAGGCTTCACTCTGGGGCGTTGTTCCACCAGATCGAATAGTTAGGGCCTAAGAAGTCAACGCCAGAAGCATAGAATACATTATAAATACAACAGTTTTTCCCCTGTATATAAGGAATAATTGCAACCAGTGTGAAAGCTATGGTCATTTCTACGTTCCGGGCAACCTAGGCTTAACTGTAGGGCGTTGCTCCACCAGATCGAATAGCAAGGGACTTAGAAGTCAACGCCAGAAGCATAAAATCCAATAAAAACACAACATTTTTTCCATCGTGTAAAATGAATAATTGCAACCAGTGTGAAAGAAATGGTCATTTCTACGTTCCTGGCAACCTAGGTTTCACTCTTGGGCGTTTCTCCAACACACCGAATAGCTATGGCCTTAGAGGTCAACTCCAGAAGCATAAAATACAATATAAATACAACAGCTTTTCCATCGTATAAAATGAATGATTGCAAACAGTGTGAAAGTTATGGTCATTTCAACGTTCCGGGCACCTAGGCTTAACTGTAGGGCGTTGCTCCACCAGATCGAATAGCTAGGGACTTAGAATTCAACGGCAGAAGAATAAAAAACAACATAAGTACAACAGTTTTACCATCGTATAAAATGAATAATCGCAAACAGTGTGAAGGTAATGGTAATTTCAACGTTCTGGGCAACCTAGGGTTAACTCCAGGGCGTTGCTCCACCAGATCGAATAGCTAGGGACTTAGAAGTCAACGCCAGAGGCATAAAATACAATAAAAATGCAACAGTTTTTCCATCGTATAACAGGAATAACTGCAACCAGTGTGAAAGTAATGGTCATTTCTATGTTCCCGCTAACCTAGGCTTCACTCTAGGGCGTCGCTCCACCAGATCGAATAGCAAGGGACTTAGAAGTCAACGCCAGAAGCATAAAATCCAATAAAAACACAACATTTTTTCCATCGTGTAAAATGAATAATTGCAACCAGTGTGAAAGAAATGGTCATTTCTACGTTCCTGGCAACCTAGGTTTCACTCTTGGGCGTTTCTCCAACACACCGAATAGCTATGGCCTTAGAGGTCAACTCCAGAAGCATAAAATACAATATAAATACAACAGCTTTTCCATCGTATAAAATGAATGATTGCAAACAGTGTGAAAGTTATGGTCATTTCAACGTTCCGGGCACCTAGGCTTAACTGTAGGGCGTTGCTCCACCAGATCGAATAGCTAGGGACTTAGAATTCAACGGCAGAAGAATAAAAAACAACATAAGTACAACAGTTTTACCATCGTATAAAATGAATAATCGCAAACAGTGTGAAGGTAATGGTAATTTCAACGTTCTGGGCAACCTAGGGTTAACTCCAGGGCGTTGCTCCACCAGATCGAATAGCTAGGGACTTAGAAGTCAACGCCAGAGGCATAAAATACAATAAAAATGCAACAGTTTTTCCATCGTATAACAGGAATAACTGCAACCAGTGTGAAAGTAATGGTCATTTCTATGTTCCCGCTAACCTAGGCTTCACTCTAGGGCGTCGCTCCACCAGATCGAATAGCTAGGGACTTCGAATTCAGCGCCACAAGAATTTAATACAACATATGTACAATAGTCTTTCCATCGTATAAAATGTATAATTGCAAGCAGTGTGAAGGTAATGGTCATTTCTACGTTCTGGGCAACCTAGGCTTCACTCTAGAGCGATGCTCCGCCAGATCGAATAGTTAGGGCCTTAGAAGTCAACGCCCGAAGCATAAAATACAATATAAATACAACAGCTTTTCCATCGTATATAATGTATATTTGCAAAGAATGTGAAAGCAAAGGTCATTTCTACGTTCCGGGCAACCTAGGCTTAACTGTAGCGCGTTGCTCCACCAGATCGAATAGTTAGGGCCTTAGAAGTCAACGCCCTAATCATGAAATGCAAAATAAATAGAACAGCTTTTCCATTGTATAGGACGAATATTTGAAACCAGTGTTAAAGTTATGATCATTTCCACGTTCCGGGCAACCTTGGCTTAACACCAGGGCGTTGCTCCACCAGATCGAATAGTTAGGGACTTTGAATACAACGACAGAAGCATAAAATACAATAAAAATGCAACAGTTTTTCCATTGTATAACAGGAAAGCTGCAACCAGTGTGTAAGTACTGGTCATTTCTGTGTTCCGGGTAACCTAGGCTTCACTCTAGGGCGGTGCTCCACCAGATCGAATAGCTACGGCCTTAGAAGTCAACGCCCGAAGCATAAAATACAATATAAATACAACAGCTTTTCCATCGTATATAATGTATATTTGCAAACAGTGTGAAAGTAAAGGTCTTTTCTACGTTCCGCGCAACCTAGGCTTCACTGTGGGGCGTTGTTCCACCAGATCGAATAGTTAGGGCCTAAGAAGTCAACGCCAGAAGCATAGAATACAATATAAATACAACAGTTTTTCCCCTGTATATAAGGAATAATTGCAACCAGTGTGAAAGCTATGGCCATTTCTACGTTCCGGGCAACCTAGGCTTAACTGTAGGGCGTTGCTCCACCAGATCGAATAGCAAGGGACTTAGAAGTCAACGCCAGAAGCATAAAATCCAATAAAAATACAACATTTTTTCCATCGTGTAAAATGAATAATTGCAGCCAGTGTGAAAGTAATGGTCATTTCTACGTTCCTGGCAACCTAGGTTTCACTCTTGGGCGTTGCTCCAACACACCGAATAGCTATGGCCTTAGAAGTCAACTCCAGAAGCATAAAATACAATATAAATACAAAAGCTTTTCCATCGTATAAAATGAATGATTGCAAACAGTGTGAAAGTTATGGTCATTTCAACGTTCCGGGCACCTAGGCTTAACTGAAGGGCGTTGCTCCACCAGATAGCATAGTTAGGGACTTAGAATTTAACGCCAGAATCATAAAATACAATAAAAATGCAACAGATTTTCCATAGTATAACAGGAGTAATTGTAACCAGTGTGAAAGTACAGGTCATTTCTACGTTCCGGGCAACCTAGGCTTCGCTCCAGGGCGTTGCTCCACCAGATCGAATAGTTAGGGACTTTGAATACAACGCCAGAAACATAAAATACAATAAAAATACAACAGTTTTTCCTGCGTGTAAAAGGAATAATTGCAACCAGTGTAAAAGTAATGGTCATTTCTACGTTCCGGGCAGCCTAGGCTTCACTCTTGGGCGTTGTTCCATCTCATCGAATAGCTGCGGCCTTAGAAGATAACTCCAGAAGCATAAAATCCATATAAATACAACAGCTTTTCCATCGCATAAAATGAATGATTGCAAACAGTGTGAAAGTTATGGTCATTTCTACTTTCCGGACAACCTAGGCTTAACTCCAGGGCGTTGTTCCACCAGATCGAATAGTTAGGGACTTTGAATACAACGCCAGAAGTATAAAATACAATAAAAATGCAACAGTTTTTCCATCGTATAACAGGAAAGCTGCAACCAGTGTGAAAGTACTGGTCATTTCTATGTTCCGGGTAACCTAGGCTTCACTCTAGGGCGTTGCTCCACCAGATCGAATAGCTAGGGACTTAGAATTCAACGGCAGAAGAATAAAATACAACATAAGTACAACAGTTTTACCATCGTATAAAATGAATAATCGCAAACAGTGTGAAGGTAATGGCAATTTCAACGTTCTGGGCAACCTAGGCTTCACTCTATGTCGCTGCTCCACCAGATCGAATAGATAGGGCCTAAGTAGTCAACGCCTGAAGCATAAAATATAATATAAATACAACAGTTTTTCCATCGTATAACAGGAATAATTGCAACCAGTGTGAAAGACATGGTCATTTCTACGTTCCAGGCAGCCTAGCCTTCACTCTAGGGCGTTGCTACACCAGATCGAATAGTTAGGGCCTAAGAAGTCAACGCCAGGAGCACCAAATACAAAATAAATACAACAGTTTTACCATCGTATAAAACGAATAATTGCAACCACTGTGCAAGTAAGGGTCATTTCTACGATCCTGCGACCCAGGCTTCACACTACGGCGTTGCTCCACCTGATCGAATAGTTAGGGTGTAAAAGGCGACGCCAGAATCATAAAATACGATATATGTACAACAGTTTCACCATCGTATAAAACGAATAATCGCAAACAGTATGAAAGTTATGGTCATTTCAACGTTCCGGGCAACCCAGGCTACACCCTAGGGCGTTGCTCCACCTGATCGAAGAGTTAGGGCCTAAAAGGCAACGCCAGAAGCATAAAATACAATATAAATACAACAGTTTTTCCCTTCTATAACAGGAATAATTGCAACCAGTATGAAAGTTATGGTCATTTCTACGTTCCGGGCAACCCAGGCTACACCCTAGGGCGTCGCTCCACCTGATGGAACAGTTAGGGCCCAAAAGGCAACGCCAGAATCATAAAATACGATGTATGTACAACAGTTTTACCATCGTATAAAATGAATAATTGCAACCAGTGTGAAAGTAACGGCCATTTCTACGTTCCGGGCATCCTAGACTTAACACTGAGGCATTGCTCCACCAGATCGAATAGCTAGGGCCTTAGAAATCAACGCCCGAAACATAAAATACAATAAATATACAACAGTTTTTCCATCGTATAACGGGAATAATTGCAACAAATGTGAACGTGATGGTCATTTCCACGTCCCGGGCAACCTAGGCTTCATTCTAGTGCGTTGGTCCACCAGATCCAATAGTTAGGGCCTAAGAAGTCACCGCCAGAAGCATAAAATACAATATAAATACAACAGCTTTTCCATGGTATATAATGTATATTTGCAAACAGCGTGAAGGTAATGGTCATTTCTACGTTCCGGGCAACCTAGGCTTCACTCCAGGGCGTTGCTCCACCAGATCGAATAGCTAGGGACTTAGAAGTCAACGCGCGAAACAAAAAATACAATAAAAATACAACAGTTTTACCATCGTATAAAACGAATAATTGCAAACAGTATGAATGCTATGGTCATTTCTACGTTCCGGCCAACCTAGGCTTCACTCTAGGGCGTTGGTCCACCAGATCCAATAGTTAGGGCCTAAGAACTCAACGCCAGGAGCACCAAATACAAAATAAATACAACAGTTCTTCCATCGTATAAAACGAATAATTGCAACCAGTGTGCAAGTAATGGTCATTTCTACGATCCGGGAGACCTAGGCATCACTCTAGGGCGTTGTTCCACCAGAGCGAATAGTTAGGACCTAAGAAGTCAACGCCAGAAGCATAAAATACGATATATGTACAACAGTTTTTCCATCGTATAAAATGAATAATTGCAACCAGTGTGAAAGTAACGGCCATTTCTACGTTCCGGGCATCCTAGACTTAACACTGAGGCATTGCTCCACCAGATCGAATAGCTAGGGACTTAGATGTCAACGGCCGAAACAAAAAATACAATAGATATACAACAGTTTTTCCATCGCATAATGGGAATAATTGCAACAAATGTGAACGTGAGGGTCATTTCTACGTTCCGGGCAACATAGGCTTCACCCTAGGCCGTTGCTCCACCAGATCGAATAGCTAGGTCCTTAGAAGTCAACGCCAGGAGCATAAAATAGAATAAAAATAGAGCAGTTCTTCCATCGTATAACAGGTCTAATTACAACCAGTGTGAAAGAAATGGGCATTTCTACGTTCCGTGAAACCTAGACTTCACTCTAGGGCGTTGCTCCACCAGGTCGAATAGTTGGGGCCTTAGAAAACAACTCCAGACGCATGAAATACAATAAAAATACAACAGTTTTACCATCGTATAACTGGCATAATTGCAACCAGTGTGCAAGATATGGTCACTACTACGTTACGGGCAACCTAGGCTTCACTCTAGGGCGTAGGTCCACCACAACCAATAGTTAGGGCTTAAGAAGTCAATGCCAGAAGCACCAAATACAAAATAAATACAACAGTTTTTCCATCGTATATAACGAATAATTGCAACCAGTGTGAAAGTATTGGTCAGTTCTACGTTCCGGGCAACCTAGGCTTCACCCTAGTTCGTTGCTCCACCAGATCGAATAGCTACGGCCTTAGAAGTCAACGACAGAGTGTTAAAATACAATATAAATACAACAGCTTTTCCATCGTATAAAACGAATAATTGCAATCAGTATGAAAGTTATGGTCATTTCTACGTTCCGGGCAATCTAGGCTTCACCCTAGGGCGTTGCTCCACCAGATCCAATAGTTAGGACCTAAGAAGTCAACTCCAGAAGCATAAAATGCAAAATAGATACAACAGTTTATCCATCGTATAACAGGAATAATTGCAACCAGTGTGAAAGTGAAGGTCATTTCTACGTTCCGGGCAACCTAGGCTTCACTCTAGGGCGTTGTTCCTCCAGATCGAATAGTTAGGGCCTTAGGTGACCACGCCAGAAGCATAAAATACAATATAAATACAACAGCTTTTACATCGTATAACAGGAATAATTGCAACCAGTGTGCAAGATATGGTCATTTCTACGTTCCTGGCTACCTAGGCTTCACTCTAGGGCGTTGCTGGACCACATCGAATAGCTATGGCATTAGAAGTCAACGCCAGAAGCATTAAATACAATATAAATACAACAGCTTTACCACCGTATAACAGGAATAACTGCAAACAGTGGGAAATATATGGTCATTTCTACGTTCCGGGCAACCTAGGCTTCACCCTAGGGCGTTGCTCTACCAGATTGAATAGCTAGGTCCTTAGAGGTCAACGCCAGGAGCATAAAATAAAATAAAAATAGAGCAGTTCTTCCATCGTATAACAGGAATAATTACAACCAGTATGAATGTTATGGCCATTTCTACGTTCCGAGCAACCTAGGCTTCACTCTAGGGCGTTGCTCCACCACATCGAATAGCTACGGCCTTAGAAGTCAACGCCTGAAGCATAAAATATAATATAAATACAACAGTTTTTCCATCGTATAACAGGAATAATTGCAACCAGAGTGAAGGTGATGGCCATTTCTACGTTCCGGGCAACCTAGGCTTCGCTCTAGGGCGTTGCTCCACCAGATCGAATAGCTAGGGTCTTAGAAGTCAACGCCAGAAGCATAAAATAAAATAAAAATACAACAGTTTTTCCACCGTATAAAACGAATAATTGCAAACAGTATGAATGCTATGGTCATTTCTACGTTCCGGCCAACCTAAGCTTCACTCTAGGGCGTTGGACCACCAGATCCAATAGTTAGGGCCTAAGAACTCAACCCCAGGAGCACCAAATACAAAATAAATACAACAGTTTTTCCATCGTATAAAACGAATAATTGCAACCAGTGTGCAAGTAATGGTCATTTCTACGATCCGGGAGACCTAGGCATCACACTAGGGCATTGCTCCACCACGTCGAATAGCTACGGCCTTAGAAGCCAACGCCTGAAGCATAAAATATAATATAAATGCAACAGTATTTCCATCGTATAACAGGAATAATTGCAACCAGAGTGAAGGTGATGGCCATTTCTACGTTCCGGGCAACCTAGGCTTCACTCTAGGGCGTTGCTCCACCAGGTCGAATAGTTGGGGCCTTAGAAAACAACTCCAGACGCATGAAATACAATAAAAATACAACAGTTTTACCATCGTATAAAACGAATAATTGCAAACAGTATGAATGCTATGGTCATTTCTACGTTCCGGCCAACCTAGGCTTCACTCTAGGGCGTTGGTCCACCAGATCCAATAGTTAGGGCCTAAGAACTCAACGCCAGGAGCACCAAATACAAAATAAATACAACAGTTCTTCCATCGTATAAAACGAATAATTGCAACCAGTGTGCAAGTAATGGTCATTTCTACGATCCGGGAGACCTAGGCATCACTCTAGGGCGTTGTTCCACCAGAGCGAATAGTTAGGACCTAAGAAGTCAACGCCAGAAGCATAAAATACGATATATGTACAACAGTTTTTCCATCGTATAAAATGAATAATTGCAACCAGTGTGAAAGTAACGGCCATTTCTACGTTCCGGGCATCCTAGACTTAACACTGAGGCATTGCTCCACCAGATCGAATAGCTAGGGACTTAGATGTCAACGGCCGAAACAAAAAATACAATAGATATACAACAGTTTTTCCATCGCATAATGGGAATAATTGCAACAAATGTGAACGTGAGGGTCATTTCTACGTTCCGGGCAACATAGGCTTCACCCTAGGCCGTTGCTCCACCAGATCGAATAGCTAGGTCCTTAGAAGTCAACGCCAGGAGCATAAAATAGAATAAAAATAGAGCAGTTCTTCCATCGTATAACAGGTCTAATTACAACCAGTGTGAAAGAAATGGGCATTTCTACGTTCCGTGAAACCTAGACTTCACTCTAGGGCGTTGCTCCACCAGGTCGAATAGTTGGGGCCTTAGAAAACAACTCCAGACGCATGAAATACAATAAAAATACAACAGTTTTACCATCGTATAACTGGCATAATTGCAACCAGTGTGCAAGATATGGTCACTACTACGTTACGGGCAACCTAGGCTTCACTCTAGGGCGTAGGTCCACCACAACCAATAGTTAGGGCTAAAGAAGTCAATGCCAGAAGCACCAAATACAAAATAAATACAACAGTTTTTCCATCGTATATAACGAATAATTGCAACCAGTGTGAAAGTATTGGTCAGTTCTACGTTCCGGGCAACCTAGGCTTCACCCTAGTTCGTTGCTCCACCAGATCGAATAGCTACGGCCTTAGAAGTCAACGACAGAGTGTTAAAATACAATATAAATACAACAGCTTTTCCATCGTATAAAACGAATAATTGCAATCAGTATGAAAGTTATGGTCATTTCTACGTTCCGGGCAATCTAGGCTTCACCCTAGGGCGTTGCTCCACCAGATCCAATAGTTAGGACCTAAGAAGTCAACTCCAGAAGCATAAAATGCAAAATAGATACAACAGTTTATCCATCGTATAACAGGAATAATTGCAACCAGTGTGAAAGTGAAGGTCATTTCTACGTTCCGGGCAACCTAGGCTTCACTCTAGGGCGTTGTTCCTCCAGATCGAATAGTTAGGGCCTTAGGTGACCACGCCAGAAGCATAAAATACAATATAAATACAACAGCTTTTACATCGTATAACAGGAATAATTGCAACCAGTGTGCAAGATATGGTCATTTCTACGTTCCTGGCTACCTAGGCTTCACTCTAGGGCGTTGCTCGACCACATCGAATAGCTATGGCATTAGAAGTCAACGCCAGAAGCATTAAATACAATATAAATACAACAGTTTTCCCATCGTATAACAGGAATAATTGCAACCAGAGTGAAGGTGATGGCCATCTCTACGTTCCGGGCAACCTAGGCTTCACTCTAGGGCGTTGCTCCACCAGATCGAATAGCTAGGGACTTAGAAGTCAACGCCAGAAGCATAAAATAAAATAAAAATACAACAGTCTTTCCATCGAATAAAACGAATAATTGCAAACAGTATGAATGCTATGGTCATTTCTACGTTCCGGCCAACCTAGGCTTCACTCCAGGGCGTTGGTCCACCAGATCCAATAGTTAGGGCCTAAGAACTCAACGCCAGGAGCACCAAATACAAAATAAATACAACAGTTCTTCCATCGTATAAAACGAATAATTGCAACCAGTGTGCAAGTAATGGTCATTTCTACGATCCGGGAGACCTAGGCATCACTCTAGGGCGTTGTTCCACCAGAGAGAATAGTTAGGACCTAAGAAGTCAACGCCAGAAGCATAAAATACGATATATGTACAACAGTTTTTCCATCGTATAAAATGAATAATTGCAACCAGTGTGAAAGTAACGGCCATTTCTACGTTCCGGGCATCCTAGACTTAACACTGAGGCATTGCTCCACCAGATCGAATAGCTAGGGACTTAGAAGTCAACGCCCGAAACAAAAAATACAATAAAAATACAACAGTTTTTCCATCGCATAATGGGAATAATTGCAACAAATATGAACGTGAGGGTCATTTCTACGTTCCGGGCAACCTAGGCTTCACCCTAGGCCGTTGCTCCACCAGATCGAATAGCTAGGTCCTTAGAAGTCAACGCCAGGAGCAGAAAATAAAATAAAAATAGAGCAGTTCTTCCATCGTATACCAGGAATAATTACAACCAGTGTGAAAGAAATGGGCATTTCTACGTTCCGTGCAACCTAGACTTCACTATAGGGCGTTGCTCCACCAGGTCGAATAGTTGGGGCCTTAGAAAACAACTCCAGACGCATAAAATAGAATAAAAATACAACAGTTTTACCATCGTATAACTGGCATAAGTGCAACCAGTGTGCAAGATATGGTCATTACTACGTTCCGGGCAACCTAGGCTTCACTCTAGGGCGTTGGTCCACCACAACCGATAGTTAGGGCTTAAGAAGTCAATGCCAGAAGCACCAAATACAAAATAAATACAACAGTTTTTCCATCGTATAAAACGAATAACTGCAACCAGTGTGCAAGTAATGGTCATTTCTACGTTCCGGGCAACCTAGGCTTCACCCTAGGGCGTTGCTCCACCAGATCGAATAGCTAGGGCCTTAGAAGTCAACGCCAGAAACATAAAATAAAATAAAAATAGAGCAGTTCTTCCATCGTATAACAGGAATAATTACAACCAGTGTGAAAGAAATGGGCATTTCAACGTTCCGTGCAACCTAGACCTCACTCTAATGCGTTGCTCCACCAGGTCTAATAGTTGGGGCCTTAGAAAACAACTCCAGACGCATAAAATACAATAAAAATACAACAGTTTTACCAGCGTATAACTGGCATAATTTCAACCAGTGAGAAAGATATGGTCATTACTACGTTCCGGGCAACCTAGGCTTCACTCCAGGGCGTTGGTCCACCAGATCCAATAGTTAGGGCCTAAGAACTCAACGCCAGGAGCACCAAATACAAAATAAATACAACAGTTCTTCCATCGTATAAAACGAATAATTGCAACCAGTGTGCAAGTAATGGTCATTTCTACGATCCGGGAGACCTAGGCATCACTCTAGGGCGTTGTTCCACCAGAGCGAATAGTTAGGACCTAAGAAGTCAACGCCAGAAGCATAAAATACGATATATGTACAACAGTTTTTCCATCGTATAAAATGAATAATTGCAACCAGTGTGAAAGTAACGGCCATTTCTACGTTCCGGGCATCCTAGACTTAACACTGAGGCATTGCTCCACCAGATCGAATAGCTAGGGACTTAGATGTCAACGGCCGAAACAAAAAATACAATAGATATACAACAGTTTTTCCATCGCATAATGGGAATAATTGCAACAAATGTGAACGTGAGGGTCATTTCTACGTTCCGGGCAACATAGGCTTCACCCTAGGCCGTTGCTCCACCAGATCGAATAGCTAGGTCCTTAGAAGTCAACGCCAGGAGCATAAAATAGAATAAAAATAGAGCAGTTCTTCCATCGTATAACAGGTCTAATTACAACCAGTGTGAAAGAAATGGGCATTTCTACGTTCCGTGAAACCTAGACTTCACTCTAGGGCGTTGCTCCACCAGGTCGAATAGTTGGGGCCTTAGAAAACAACTCCAGACGCATGAAATACAATAAAAATACAACAGTTTTACCATCGTATAACTGGCATAATTGCAACCAGTGTGCAAGATATGGTCACTACTACGTTACGGGCAACCTAGGCTTCACTCTAGGGCGTAGGTCCACCACAACCAATAGTTAGGGCTTAAGAAGTCAATGCCAGAAGCACCAAATACAAAATAAATACAACAGTTTTTCCATCGTATATAACGAATAATTGCAACCAGTGTGAAAGTATTGGTCAGTTCTACGTTCCGGGCAACCTAGGCTTCACCCTAGTTCGTTGCTCCACCAGATCGAATAGCTACGGCCTTAGAAGTCAACGACAGAGTGTTAAAATACAATATAAATACAACAGCTTTTCCATCGTATAAAACGAATAATTGCAATCAGTATGAAAGTTATGGTCATTTCTACGTTCCGGGCAATCTAGGCTTCACCCTAGGGCGTTGCTCCACCAGATCCAATAGTTAGGACCTAAGAAGTCAACTCCAGAAGCATAAAATGCAAAATAGATACAACAGTTTATCCATCGTATAACAGGAATAATTGCAACCAGTGTGAAAGTGAAGGTCATTTCTACGTTCCGGGCAACCTAGGCTTCACTCTAGGGCGTTGTTCCTCCAGATCGAATAGTTAGGGCCTTAGGTGACCACGCCAGAAGCATAAAATACAATATAAATACAACAGCTTTTACATCGTATAACAGGAATAATTGCAACCAGTGTGCAAGATATGGTCATTTCTACGTTCCTGGCTACCTAGGCTTCACTCTAGGGCGTTGCTCGACCACATCGAATAGCTATGGCATTAGAAGTCAACGCCAGAAGCATTAAATACAATATAAATACAACAGTTTTCCCATCGTATAACAGGAATAATTGCAACCAGAGTGAAGGTGATGGCCATCTCTACGTTCCGGGCAACCTAGGCTTCACTCTAGGGCGTTGCTCCACCAGATCGAATAGCTAGGGACTTAGAAGTCAACGCCAGAAGCATAAAATAAAATAAAAATACAACAGTTTTTCCATCGAATAAAACGAATAATTGCAAACAGTATGAATGCTATGGTCATTTCTACGTTCCGGCCAACCTAGGCTTCACTCCAGGGCGTTGGTCCACCAGATCCAATAGTTAGGGCCTAAGAACTCAACGCCAGGAGCACCAAATACAAAATAAATACAACAGTTCTTCCATCGTATAAAACGAATAATTGCAACCAGTGTGCAAGTAATGGTCATTTCTACGATCCGGGAGACCTAGGCATCACTCTAGGGCGTTGTTCCACCAGAGAGAATAGTTAGGACCTAAGAAGTCAACGCCAGAAGCATAAAATACGATATATGTACAACAGTTTTTCCATCGTATAAAATGAATAATTGCAACCAGTGTGAAAGTAACGGCCATTTCTACGTTCCGGGCATCCTAGACTTAACACTGAGGCATTGCTCCACCAGATCGAATAGCTAGGGACTTAGAAGTCAACGCCCGGAACAAAAAATACAATAAAAATACAACAGTTTTTCCATCGCATAATGGGAATAATTGCAACAAATATGAACGTGAGGGTCATTTCTACGTTCCGGGCAACCTAGGCTTCACCCTAGGCCGTTGCTCCACCAGATCGAATAGCTAGGTCCTTAGAAGTCAACGCCAGGAGCAGAAAATAAAATAAAAATAGAGCAGTTCTTCCATCGTATACCAGGAATAATTACAACCAGTGTGAAAGAAATGGGCATTTCTACGTTCCGTGCAACCTAGACTTCACTATAGGGCGTTGCTCCACCAGGTCGAATAGTTGGGGCCTTAGAAAACAACTCCAGACGCATAAAATAGAATAAAAATACAACAGTTTTACCATCGTATAACTGGCATAAGTGCAACCAGTGTGCAAGATATGGTCATTACTACGTTCCGGGCAACCTAGGCTTCACTCTAGGGCGTTGGTCCACCACAACCGATAGTTAGGGCTTAAGAAGTCAATGCCAGAAGCACCAAATACAAAATAAATACAACAGTTTTTCCATCGTATAAAACGAATAACTGCAACCAGTGTGCAAGTAATGGTCATTTCTACGTTCCGGGCAACCTAGGCTTCACCCTAGGGCGTTGCTCCACCAGATCGAATAGCTAGGGCCTTAGAAGTCAACGCCAGAAACATAAAATAAAATAAAAATAGAGCAATTCTTCCATCGTATAACAGGAATAATTACAACCAGTGTGAAAGAAATGGGCATTTCAACGTTCCGTGCAACCTAGACCTCACTCTAATGCGTTGCTCCACCAGGTCTAATAGTTGGGGCCTTAGAAAACAACTCCAGACGCATAAAATACAATAAAAATACAACAGTTTTACCAGCGTATAACTGGCATAATTTCAACCAGTGAGAAAGATATGGTCATTACTACGTTCCGGGCAACCTAGGCTTCACTCCAGGGCGTTGGTCCACCAGATCCAATAGTTAGGGCCTAAGAACTCAACGCCAGGAGCACCAAATACAAAATAAATACAACAGTTCTTCCATCGTATAAAACGAATAATTGCAACCAGTGTGCAAGTAATGGTCATTTCTACGATCCGGGAGACCTAGGCATCACTCTAGGGCGTTGTTCCACCAGAGCGAATAGTTAGGACCTAAGAAGTCAACGCCAGAAGCATAAAATACGATATATGTACAACAGTTTTTCCATCGTATAAAATGAATAATTGCAACCAGTGTGAAAGTAACGGCCATTTCTACGTTCCGGGCATCCTAGACTTAACACTGAGGCATTGCTCCACCAGATCGAATAGCTAGGGACTTAGAAGTCAACGCCCGAAACAAAAAATACAATAAAAATACAACAGTTTTTCCATCGCATAATGGGAATAATTGCAACAAATGTGAACGTGAGGGTCATTTCTACGTTCCGGGCAACATAGGCTTCACCCTAGGCCGTTGCTCCACCAGATCGAATAGCTAGGTCCTTAGAAGTCAACGCCAGGAGCATAAAATAAAATAAAAATAGAGCAGTTCTTCCATCGTATAACAGGAGTAATTACAACCAGTGTGAAAGAAATGGGCATTTCTACGTTCCGTGAAACCTAGACTTCACTCTAGGTCGTTGCTCCACCAGGTCGAATAGTTGGGGCCTTAGAAAACAACTCCAGACGCATGAAATACAATAAAAATACAACAGTTTTACCATCGTATAACTGGCATAATTGCAACCAGTGTGCAAGATATGGTCACTACTACGTTACGAGCAACCTAGGCTTCACTCTAGGGCGTAGGTCCATCACAACCAATAGTTAGGGCTTAAGAAGTCAATGCCAGAAGCACCAAATACAAGATAAATACAACAGTTTTTCCATCGTATATAACGAATAATTGCAACCAGTGTGAAAGTATTGGTCATTTCTACGTTCCGGGAAACCTAGGCTTCACCCTAGTACGTTCCTCCACCAGATCGAATAGCTACGGCCTTAGAAGTCAACGCCAGAGGGTTAAAATGCAATATAAATACAACAGCTTTTCCATCGTATAAAACGAATAATTGCAATCAGTATGAAAGTTATGGTCATTTCTACGTTCCGGGCAATCTAGGCTTCACCCTAGGGCGTTGCTCCACCAGATCCAATAGTTAGGACCTAAGAAGTCAACTCCAGAAGCATAAAATGCAAAATAGATACAACAGTTTATCCATCGTATAACAGGAATAATTGCAACCAGTGTGAAAGTGAAGGTCATTTCTACGTTCCGGGCAACCTAGGCTTCACTCTAGGGCGTTGTTCCTCCAGATGGAATAGTTAGGGCCTTAGGTGACCACGCCAGAAGCATAAAATACAATATAAATACAATAGCTTTTACATCGTATAACAGGAATAATTGCAACCAGTGTGCAAGATATGGCCATTTCTACGTTCCTGGCTACCTAGGCTTCACCCTAGGGCGTTGCTCGACCACATCGAACAGCTATGGCATTAGAAGTCAACGCCAGAAGCATCAAATACAATATAAATACAACAGCTTTACCACCGTATAACAGGAATAACTGCAAACAGTGGGAAATATATGGTCATTTCTACGTTCCGGGCAACCTAGGCTTCAGTCTAGGGCGTTGCTCCACCACATCGAATAGCTGCGGCCTTAGAAGTGATCGCCAGAAGCATAAAATACAATATAAATACAACAGTTTTTCCATCGTATAACAAGAATTATTGCTACCAGTGCGAAAGTGATGGTCATTTCTACGTTCCGGGCAACCTAGGCTTCACTCTAGGCCGTTGCTCAACCACATCGAATAGCAACGGCCCTAGAAGACAACGCCATAACTATAAAATACAATATAAATACAACAGTCTTTCCATCGTTTAAAACGAATAATTGCAACCAGTCTGATAGTTATGGTCACTTCTACGTTCCGGGCAATCTAGGCTTCTCTCTAGGGCGTTGCTCCACCAGATCGAATAGTTAGGGCCTAACAAGTCAACGCCAGAAGCATAAAATACAATATAAATACAACAGCTTTTCCATCGTATA
This sequence comes from Calliopsis andreniformis, assembly GCF_051401765.1. Lineage (NCBI taxonomy): Eukaryota > Metazoa > Arthropoda > Insecta > Hymenoptera > Andrenidae > Calliopsis > Calliopsis andreniformis. Next base: position 13,120,080 of record NW_027480422.1, on the reverse strand, counting down.
TAATGTATATTTGCAAACAGTGTCAAAGTAAAGGTCATTCCAACGTTCCGGGCAACCTAGGCTTAACTGTAGGGCGTTGCTCCACCAGATCGCATAGTTAGGGACTTAGAAGTCAACGCCAGAAGCATAAAATACAATAAAAATGCAACAGTTTTTCCATCCTATAACAGGAATAATTGCAACCAGTGTGAAAGTACATGTCATTTCTACGTTCCGGGCAACCTAGGCTTCAGTCTAGGGCGTTGCTCCGCCAGATCGAATAGCTAGGGACTTAGAATTCAGCGCCAGAAGAATAAAATACAACATATGTAGAACAGTTTTTGCATCGTATAAAATGTATAATTGCAAGCAGTGAAGGTAATGGTCATTTCTACGTTCTGGATAACCTAGGCTTCACTCTAGAGCGTTGCTCCACCAGATCGAATAGTTAGGGCCTTAGAAGTCAACGCCCGAAGCATAAAATACAAAATAAATAGAACAGTTTTTCCATTGTATAAAACGAATAATTGCAACCAGTGTGAAAGTTATGGTCATTTCTACGTTCCGGGCAACCTAGGCTTCACTCTAGGGCATTGTTCCACCAGATCGAATAGTTAGAGCCTAAGAAGTCAACGCCAGAAGCATAAAATACAATATAAATACAACAGGTTTTCCATCGTATATAATGTATATTTGCAAACAGTGTAAAAGTAAAGGTCATTTCTACGTTCCGGGCAACCTAGGTTTCGCTGTAGAGCGCTGCTCCACCAGATCGAATAGATAGGTACTTAGAAGTCAACGCCAGAAACATAAAATACAATAAACATACAACAGTTTTTCCATCGTATATATGAATAATTGCAACCAGTGTGAAAGTAATGGTCATTTCCACGTTCCGGCCAACATAGGTTTCACTCTTGGGCGTTGCTCCAACAGATCGAATAGCTAGGGACTTAGAATTCAACGCCAGAAGAATAAAATACAACATAAGTATAACAGTTTTTCCATCGTATAAAATGTATAATTGCAAGCAGTGTGAAGGTAATGGTCATTTCTACCTTCCGGGCAACCTAGGCTTTACTCTAGAGCATTGCTCCACCAGATCGAATAGTTAGGGCCTACGAAGACAACGCCAGAAGCATAAAATACAATATAAATACAACAGCTTTTCCATCGAATATAATGTATATTTGCAAACAGTGTGAAAGTAAAGGTTATTTCTACGTTCCGGGCAACCTAGGCTTAACTGTAGGGCGTTGCTCCACCAGATCGCATTGTTAGGGACTTAGAAGTCAACGCCAGAAGCATAAAATACAATAAAAATACAACAGTTTTTCCATCGTATAAAATGTATAATTGCAAGCAGTTTGAAGGTAATGGTCATTTCTACGATCCGGGCAACCTAGGCTTCACTCTAGGGCGTTGTTCCACCAGATCGAATAGTTAGGGCATAAGAAGTCAACGCCAGAAGCATAAAATACAATATAAATACAACTGCTTTTCCATCGTATATAATGTATATTTGCAAACAGTGTGAAAGTAAAGGTCATTTCTACGTTCCGGGCAACCTCGGGTTCGCTGTAGGGCGTTGCTCCACCAGATCGAATAGCTAGGGACTTAGAAGTCAACGCCAGAAGCATAAAACACAATAAAAATACAACAGTTTTTCCATCGTATAAAATGTATAATTGCAAGCAGTGTGAAGGTAATGGTCATTTCTACGTTCCGGGCAACCTAGGCTTCACTCTAGAGCGTTGCTTCACCAGATCGAATAGTTAGGGCCTAAGAAGTCAACGCCAGAAGCATAAAATACGATATATGTGCAACAGTTTTTACATAGTATAAAATGAATAACTGCAACCAGTGTGAAAGTAATGGTCATATCTATGTTCCGAGCAACCTAGGTTTCGCTCTATGGCGTTGCTCCACCACATCGAATAGTTAGTGCCTTAGAAGTCAACGCCCGAAGCATAAAATACAAAATAAATAGAACAGTTTTTCCATTGTATAAAACGAATAATTGCAACCAGTGTGAAAGTTATGGTCATTTCTACGTTCCGTGCAACCTAGGCTTAACTGCAGGGCGTTGCTCCACCAGATCGCATAGTTAGGGACTTAGAATTTAACGCGAGGAGCATAAAGTACAATAAAAATGCAACAGTTTTTCCATAGTATAACAGGAATAATTGCAACCAGTCTGAAAGTGCAGGTCATTTCTACGTTCCGGGCAACCTAGGCTTCGCCCTAGGGCATTGCTCCACCAGATCGTATAGCTAGGGACTTAGAAGTCAACGCCAGAGGCATAAAATACAATAAAAATGCAACAGTTTTTCCATCGTATAACAGGAATAACTGCAACCAGTGTGAAAGTACTGGTCATTTCTATGTTCCCGGTAAACTAGGCTTCACTCTAGGGCGTTGCTCCACCAGATCGAATAGCTAGTGACTTAGAAATCAGCACCAGAAGAATAAAATACAACATATGTACAACAGTTTTTCAATCGTATAACAGGAATAATTGCAAACAGTGTGAAGGATATGGTCATTTCTACGTTGCGAGCATCCTAGACTTCACTCTAGGGCGTTGCTCCACCACATCGAATAGCTACGGCCTTAAAAGTCAACGCCTGAAGCATAAAATACAATATAAATACAACAGCTTTTCCATCGTATATAATGTATATTTGCAAACAGTGTGAAAGTAAAGGTCATTCCTACGTTCCGGGCAACCTAGGCTTAACTGTCGGGCGTTGCTCCACCAGATCGCATAGTTAGGGACTTAGAAGTCAACGCCAGAAGCATAAACTACAATAAAAATGCAACAGTTTTTCCATAGTATAACAGGAATAATTGCAACCAGTGTGACAGTACAGGTCATTTCGACGTTCCGGGCAACCTAGGCTTCGCTCCAGGGCCTTGCTCCACCAGATCGAATACCTAGGGACTTAGAATTCAACGGCAGAAGAATAAAATACAACATAGGTGCCACAGTTTTTCCATCGTATAAAAGGAATAATTGCAATCAGTGTGAAAGTAATGGTCATTTCTACGTTCCGGGTAACCTAGGTTTCACTCTTGGGCGTTGCTCCACCACACCGAATTGCTACGTCCTTAGAAGTCAACTCCAGAAGCATAAAACACAATACAAATACAACAGCTTTTCCATCGTATAAAATGAATGATTGCAAACAGTGTGAATGTTATGGTCATTTCTGCGTTCCGGGCAACCTAGGCTTCACTCTAGGTCGTTGTTCCATCAGATCGAATAGTTAGGGCCTAAGAAGTCAACGCCAGAAGCATAAAATACAATATAAATGCAACAGCTTTACCATCGTATATAATGTATATTTGCAAACGGTGTGAAAGTAAACGTCATTTCTACGTTCCGGGCAACCTAGGCTTAACTGTTGGGCGTTGCTCCACCAGATCGCATAGTTAGGGACTTAGAAGTCAACGCCAGAAGCATAACATACAATAAAAATGCAACAGTTTTTAAATAGTATAACAGGAATAATTGCAACCAGTGTGAAAGTACAGGTCATTTCTATGTTCCCGGTAAACTAGGCTTCACTCTAGGGCGTTGCTCCACAAGATCGAATAGCTAGGGACTTAGAATTCAGCGCCAGAAGAATAAAATACAACATATGTACAACAGTTTTTCAATCGTGTAACGGGAATAATTGCAAACAGTGTGAAAGTAATGGTCATTTCTACGTTCCGGGCAACCTAGGTTTCACTCTAGGGCATTGTTCCACCAGATCGAATAGTTAGGGCCTAAGAAGTCAACGCCAGAAGCATAAAATACAATATAAATACAACAGTTTTTCCATTGTATAAAACGAATAATTGCAACCAGTGTGAAAGTTATGGTCATTTCTACGTTCCCGGCAACCTAGGCTTCACTCTAGGGCGTTACTCCACCACATCGAATACTTAGGGCCTTAGAAGTCAACGCCAGAAGCGTAAAATACAAAATAAATACAACAGCCTTTCCATCGTATAAAACGAATAATTGCAACCAGTGTGAAAGTGATGGTCATTTCTACGTTCCGGGCAACCTAGGCTTAACTCTAGGGCGTTGCTCCACCCGATCCAATAGTTAGGTCCTAAGAAGTCAACGCCAGAAGCATAAAATACAATAAAAATACAACAGTCTTTTCATCGTATAATAGGAATAATTGCAACCAGTGTGAAGGTAATGGTCATTTCTACGTTCCGGGCAACCTAGGCTTCACTTTTGGACGTTGCCCCACAAGATCGAATAGATAGGTCCTTAGAAGACAACGCCAGAAGCATAAAATACAATAAAAATACAACAGTCTTTCCATCGTATAATAGGAATAATTGCAACCAGTGTGAAGGTAATGGTCATTTCTACGTTCCGGGCCGCCTAGGCTTCACTTTTGGACGTTGCCCCACAAGATCGAATAGATAGGACCTTAGAAGACAACGCCAGAAGCATAAAATACAATAAAAATACAACAGTCTTTCCATCGTATAATAGGAATAATTGCAACCAGTGTGAAGGTAATGGTCATTTCTACGTTCCGGGCTACCTAGGCTTCACTTTTGGACGTTGCCCCACAAGATCGAATAGATAGGACCTTACAAGACAACGCCAGAAGCATAAAATACAATAAAAATACAACAGCTTTTCCATCGTATAGCAAGAATAATTGCAACCAGTGTGAAAGTAATTGTCATTTCTACGTTTCGGGCAACCTAGGCTTCCCTCTAGGGCGTTGATCCACCAGATCGAATAGCTAGGGATTTAGAATACAACGCCAGAGAAATAAAATACAATATAAGTACAACAGTATCTCCATCGTATAAAACGAATAATAGCAACCAGTGTGAAAGTTATGGTCATTTCTACGTTCCGGGCAACCTAGGCTTCACTCTAGGGCGTTATTCCACCACATCGAATAGCTACGGCCTTCGAAGTCTACGCCAGAAGCATGATTTACAATATAAATAAAACAGCTTTTCAATCGTATAAAACGAATAATTGCAACCAGTTTGTAAGTCATGGTCATTTCTACGTTCCGGGCAACCTAGGCTTCACTCTAGGGCGCTGCTCCACCAGATCGAATAGTTAGGTCCTTAGAAGTCAACGCCCGAAGCATAAAATACAAAACAAATCGAACAGTTCTTCCATTGTATAAAACGAATAATTGCAACCAGTGTGAAAGGTATGGTCACTTCTGCGTTCCGTGCACCCTCGGCTTCACTCTAGGGCGTTGGTCCACCAGATCGAATAGTTTGGGCCTATCAAATCAACGCCAGAAGCATAAAATACAATATAAATACAACAGTTTTTCCATTCAATGAAATGAATAATTGCAAACAGTGTGAAAGTAATGGTCATTTCGACGTTCTGGGCAACCCAGGCTTCACTCGAGGGCGTTGCTCCTCCTGATCTAATAGCTATGGCATTAGAAGTTAACGCCAGAAGCATAAAATGAAATAAAATAACAACAGTTTTTCCGTTCTATGAAATGAATTATTGCAACCAGTGTGATAGTAATGGTCTCTTCTACGTTCCGGGCAACCTAGGCTTCACTCGAGGGCGTTGCTCCTCCAGGTTAATAGCTAGGGCATTAGAAGTCAAATGCTGAACCATAAAATACAATAAAAATCCAACAACTTTTCCATCGTATAACAGGAATAATTGCAGCCAGAGTGAAAGTAATGGTCATTTCTACGTTCCGGACAACCTAGGCTTCACTCTAGGGCGTTGCTCCACCAGATCCAATAGTTAGGTCCTAAGAAGACAACGCCAGAAGAATAAAATACGATAAATGTACAACAGTTTTTCCATCTTACAAAGCGAATAATTGCAACCAGTGTGAAAGTAATGGCCACTTCCACGTTCCGAGCAACCTAGGCTTCACTCAAGGGCGTTACTCCACCACATCGAATAGCTACGGCCTTAGAAGTCAACGCCTGAAGCATAAAATACGATAAAAATACAACAGTTTTTTCATCGTATAACAGGAATAATTGCAAGAAGCGTGAAGGTAATGGTCATTTCTATGTTCCGGGCAATCTACGCTTCACTCTAGGGCGTTGCTCTGCCAGATCGAATAGCTAGGGCCTCAGAAGTCAACGCCAGAAGCATACAATACAATATAAATACAACAGTTTTTCCCTCGTATAAAATGAGTAATTGCAAGCTTTGTGAAAGTAACGGTCATTTCTACTTTCCGGGCAACCTAGGCTTCACTCTATGTCGTTGCTCCACCAGATCGAATAGATAGGGCCTAAGTAGTCAACGCCAGGAGCGTAAAATATAATAAAAATACAACAGCATTTCCATCGTATAACAGGAGTAATTGCAACCAGTGTGAAGGTAATGGTGATTTCTACGTTCCGGGCAACCTAGGCTTCAGTCTAGGGCGTTGCTCCAGCAGATCGAATAGTTAGGTCCTAAGAAGTCAACGCCAGAAGCGTAAAATACAATATAAATACAACAGTTTTTCCATCGTACAACACGAATAATTGCAACCAATGTGAAAGTAATGGTCGGTTCTACGTTCCGGGCAACCTGAGCTTCACTCTGGGGCGTTGCTCCACCACATCGAATAGCTGCGGCCTTAGAAGTCAACGCCAGAAGCATAAAATACAATATAAATAAAACAGTTTTTTCATCGTATAAAATGAGTAATTGCAAACTCTGTGAAAGTAAGGGTCATTTCTACGTTCCGGGCAACCTAGGCTTCACTCTAGGTCGTTGCGCCACGAGATCGAATAGTTAGGGCCTAAGAAGTCAACGCCAGAAGCATAAAGTATTAGAAAAATACAACAGTCTTTCCATCGTATAACAGGAATAATTGCAAGCAGTGTGAAGGTAATGGCCATTTCCACGTTCCGAGCAACCTAGGCTTCACTCTAGGGCGTTGCTCCACCACATCGTATAGCTACGGCCTTAGAAGTCAACGCCTGAAGCATAAAATACAATAAAAATACAATAGTTTTTTCATCGTATAACAGGAATAATTGCAAGAAGCGTGAAGGTAACGGTCATTTCTATGTTCCGGGCAATCTAGGCTTCACTCTAGGGCGTTGCTCCGCCAGATCGAATAGCTAGGGCCTCAGAAGTCAACGCCAGAAGCATAAAATACAATATAAATGCAACAGCTTTTCCATCGTATAACAGGAATAAATGCAACCAGTCTGAAAGTTATGGTCATTTCTACGTTACGGGCAACCTAGGCTTCACTCTAGGGCGTTACTCCACCACATCGAATACTTAGGACCTTAGAAGTCAACGCCAGAAGCATAAAATACAATAAAAATACAACAGTCTTTCCATCGTATAATAGGAATAATTGCAACCAGTGTGAAGGTAATGGTCATTTCTACGTTCCGGGCAACCTATGCTTCACTTTTGGACGTTGCCCCACAAGATCGAATAGATAGGACCTTAGAAGACAACGCCAGAAGCATAAAATACAATAAAAATACAACAGTCTTTCCATCGTATAATAGGAATAATTGCAACCAGTGTGAAGGTAATGGTCATTTCTACGTTCCGGGCCACCTAGGCTTCACTTTTGGATGTTGCCCCACAAGATCGAATAGATAGGACCTTAGAAGACAACGCCAGAAGCATAAAATACAATAAAAATACAACAGTCTTTCCATCGTATAATAGGAATAATTGCAACCAGTGTGAAGGTAATGGTCATTTCTACGTTCCGGGCTACCTAGGCTTCACTTTTGGACGTTGCCCCACAAGATCGAATAGATAGGACCTTAGAAGACAACGCCAGAAGCATAAAATACAATAAAAATACAACAGCTTTTCCATCGTATAGCAAGAATAATTGCAACCAGTGTGAAAGTAATTGTCATTTCTACGTTTCGGGCAACCTAGGCTTCACTCTAGGGCGTTGATCCACCAGATCGAATAGCTAGGGATTTAGAATACAACGCCAGAGAAATAAAATACAATATAAGTACAACAGTATCTCCATCGTATAAAACGAATAATAGCAACCAGTGTGAAAGTTATGGTCATTTCTACGTTCCGGGCAACCTAGGCTTCACTCTAGGGCGTTATTCCACCACATCGAATAGCTACGGCCTTCGAAGTCTACGCCAGAAGCATGATTTACAATATAAATAAAACAGCTTTTCAATCGTATAAAACGAATAATTGCAACCAGTTTGTAAGTCATGGTCATTTCTACGATCCGGGCAACCTAGGCTTCACTCTAGGTCGTTGCTCCACCAGATCGAATACATAGGGCCTATGTAGTCAACGCCAGAAGAATAAAATACAATATAAGTACAACAGTTTTTCCATCGTATAAAACGAATAATAGCAACCAGTGTGAAAGTTATGGTCATTTCTACGTTCCGGGCAACCTAGGCTTCACTCTAGGGCGCTGCTCCACCAGATCGAATAGTTAGGTCCTTAGAAGTCAACGCCCGAAGCATAAAATACAAAACAAATCGAACAGTTCTTCCATTGTATAAAACGAATAATTGCAACCAGTGTGAAAGGTATGGTCACTTCTGCGTTCCGTGCACCCTCGGCTTCACTCTAGGGCGTTGGTCCACCAGATCGAATAGTTTGGGCCTATGAAATCAACGCCAGAAGCATAAAATACAATATAAATACAACAGTTTTTCCATTCAATGAAATGAATAATTGCAAACAGTGTGAAAGTAATGGTCATTTCGACGTTCTGGGCAACCCAGGCTTCACTCGAGGGCGTTGCTCCTCCTGATCTAATAGCTATGGCATTAGAAGTCAACGCCAGAACCATAAAATGAACTAAAATAACAACAGTTTTTCCGTTCTATGAAATGAATTATTGCAACCAGTGTGATAGTAATGGTCTCTTCTACGATCCGGGCAACCTAGGCTTCACTCGAGGGCGTTGCTCCTCCAGGTCGAATAGCTAGGGCATTAGAAGTCAAATGCTGAAGCATAAAATACAATAAAAATCCAACACTTTTTCCATCTTACAAAGCGAATAATTGCAACCAGTGTGAAAGTAATGGCCATTTCCACGTTCCGAGCAACCTAGGCTTCACTCTAGGGCGTTGCTCCACCACATCGTATAGCTACGGCCTTAGAAGTCAACGCCTGAAGCATAAAATACAATAAAAATACAATAGTTTTTTCATCGTATAACAGGAATAATTGCAAGAAGCGTGAAGGTAATGGTCATTTCTATGTTCCGGGCAATCTAGGCTTCACTCTAGGGCGTTGCTCCGCCAGATAGAATAGCTAGGGCCTCAGAAGTCAACGCCAGAAGCATAAAATACAATATAAATACAACAGCTTTTCCATCGTATAACAGGAAAAATTACAACCAGTGTGAAAGTAATGGGCATTTCTACGTTCCCTGCAACCTAGGCTTCACTCCAGGGCGTTGGTCCACCAGGTCGAATAGTTAGGGCCTTAGAAAACAACTCCAGACGCATAAAATACAATATAAATACAACAGTTTTTCCATCGTATAACAGGAATAATTGCAACCAGTGTGAAAGTGATGGTCATTTCTACGTTCCAGGCAACCTAGGCTTCACTCTAAAGAGTTGCTCCACCACATCGAATTGCTACGGCCTTAGAAGTCAACGCCAGAAGCATTAAATTCAATATAAATACTACAGTTTTTCCACCGTATAAAACGAATAATTGCAACCAGTATGAAAGTTATGGTGATTTCTACGTTCCGGGCAACCTAGGCTTCACCCTAGGGCGATCCTACACCACATCGAATAGTTAGGGCCTTAGAAGTCAATGTCAGAAGCATAAAATACAATATAAATACAACAGTTTTTCCACTGTATAAAATGAATAATCGCAAAAAGTGTGGAAGTAATGGTCATTTCTGCGTTCCGGGCAACCTAGGCTTCACTCTAGGGCGTTGCCCCACCACATCGATTAGCTACGGCCTTAGAAGTCAACTCCAGAAGCATAAAATACAATATAAATACAACAGCTTTTCCATCGTATAAAATGAATGATTGCAAACAGTGTGAAAGTTATGGTCATTTCTACGTTCCGGGCACCTAGGCTTAACTGTAGGGCGTTGCTGCACCAGATAGCATAGTTAGGGACTTAGAATTTAACGCCAGAAGCATAAAATACAATAAAAATACAACAGTCTTTCCATCGTATAATAGGAATAATTGCAATCAGGGTGAAGGTAATCGTCATTTCTACGTTCCTGGCAACCTAGGCTTCACTCTAGAGCGTTGCACCACCAGATCGAATAGCTAGCGCCTTAGAAGTCAACGCCAGAAGCACAAAATAAAATAGAAATACAACAGCTATTCCATCGTATAACAGGAATAATTACAACCAGTGTGAAAGTGATGGGCATTTCTACGTTCCCTGCAACCTAGGCTTCACTCCAGGGCGTTGGTCCACCAGGTCGAATAGTTAGGGCCTTAGAAAACAACTCCAGACGCATAAAATACAATATAAATACAACAGTTTTTCCATCGTATAACAGGAATAATTGCAACCAGTGTGAAAGTGATGGTCATTTCTACGTTCCGGGCAACCTAGGCTTCACTCTAGGGCGTTAGTCCACCAGGTCGAATAGATAGCGCCTTAGAAAACAACTCCAGACGCATAAAATACAATATAAATACAACAGTATTTCCACGGTATAAAACGAATAATTGCAACCAGTGTGAAAGGTATGGTCATTTCTACGTTGCGGGCATCCTAGGCTTCACTCTAGGGCATTGCTCCACCACATCGAATGGCTACGGCCTTAGAAGTCAACGCCATAGCTATAAAAATCGATATAAATACAACAGTTCTTCCATTGTATAAAATGAATAATTGCAACCAGAGTGAAGGTGATGGTCATGTCTACGTCCCGGGCAACCTAGGCTTCACTCTAGGGCGTTACTCCACCACATCGAATAGCTACGGCCTTCGAAGTCAACGCCAGAAGCATAATTTACAAATAAATGAAACAGCTTTTCAATCGTATAAAACGAATAATTGCAACCAGTTTGAAAGTTATGGTCATTTCTACGATCCGGGCAACCTAGGCTTCACTCTATGTCGTTGCTCCACCAGATCGAATAGATAGGGCCTAAGTAGTCAACGCCGGAAGAATAAAATACAATATAAGTACAACAGTTTTTCCATCGTATAAAACGAATAATAGCAACCAGTGTGAAAGTTATGGTCATTTCTACGTTCCGGGCAACCTAGGCTTCACTCTAGGGCGCTGCTCCACCAGATCGAATAGTTAGGTCCTTAGAAGTCAACGCCCGAAGCATAAAATACAATATAAATACAACAGCTTTTCCATCGTATATAATGTATATTTGCAAACAGTGTGAAAGTAAAGGTCTTTTCTACGTTCCGCGCAACCTAGGCTTCACTCTGGGGCGTTGTTCCACCAGATCGAATAGTTAGGGCCTAAGAAGTCAACGCCAGAAGCATAGAATACAATATAAATACAACAGTTTTTCCCCTGTATATAAGGAATAATTGCAACCAGTGTGAAAGCTATGGCCATTTCTACGTTCCGGGCAACCTAGGCTTAACTGTAGGGCGTTGCTCCACCAGATCGAATAGCAAGGGACTTAGAAGTCAACGCCAGAAGCATAAAATCCAATAAAAATACAACATTTTTTCCATCGTGTAAAATGAATAATTGCAGCCAGTGTGAAAGTAATGGTCATTTCTACGTTCCTGGCAACCTAGGTTTCACTCTTGGGCGTTGCTCCAACACACCGAATAGCTATGGCCTTAGAAGTCAACTCCAGAAGCATAAAATACAATATAAATACAAAAGCTTTTCCATCGTATAAAATGAATGATTGCAAACAGTGTGAAAGTTATGGTCATTTCAACGTTCCGGGCACCTAGGCTTAACTGAAGGGCGTTGCTCCACCAGATAGCATAGTTAGGGACTTAGAATTTAACGCCAGAATCATAAAATACAATAAAAATGCAACAGATTTTCCATAGTATAACAGGAGTAATTGTAACCAGTGTGAAAGTACAGGTCATTTCTACGTTCCGGGCAACCTAGGCTTCGCTCCAGGGCGTTGCTCCACCAGATCGAATAGTTAGGGACTTTGAATACAACGCCAGAAACATAAAATACAATAAAAATACAACAGTTTTTCCTGCGTGTAAAAGGAATAATTGCAACCAGTGTAAAAGTAATGGTCATTTCTACGTTCCGGGCAGCCTAGGCTTCACTCTTGGGCGTTGCTCCATCTCATCGAATAGCTGCGGCCTCAGAAGTCAACTCCAGAAGCATAAAATCCATATAAATACAACAGCTTTTCCATCGCATAAAATGAATGATTGCAAACAGTGTGAAAGTTATGGTCATTTCTACTTTCCGGACAACCTAGGCTTAACTCCAGGGCGTTGTTCCACCAGATCGAATAGTTAGGGACTTTGAATACAACGCCAGAAGTATAAAATACAATAAAAATGCAACAGTTTTTCCATCGTATAACAGGAAAGCTGCAACCAGTGTGAAAGTACTGGTCATTTCTATGTTCCGGGTAACCTAGGCTTCACTCTAGGGCGTTGCTCCACCAGATCGAATAGCTAGGGACTTAGAATTCAACGGCAGAAGAATAAAATACAACATAAGTACAACAGTTTTACCATCGTATAAAATGAATAATCGCAAACAGTGTGAAGGTAATGGCAATTTCAACGTTCTGGGCAACCTAGGCTTAACTCCAGGGCGTTGCTCCACCAGATCGAATAGCTAGGAACTTAGAAGTCAACGCCAGAGGCATAAAATACAATAAAAATGCAACTGTTTTTCCATCGTATAACAGGAATAGCTGCAACCAGTGTGAAAGTAATGGTCATTTCCACGTTCCGGGCAACCTTGGCTTAACACCAGGGCGTTGCTCCACCAGATCGAATAGTTAGGGACTTTGAATACAACGCCAGAAGCATAAAATACAATAAAAATGCAACAGTTTTTCCATTGTATAACAGGAAAGCTGCAACCAGTGTGTAAGTACTGGTCATTTCTATGTTCCGGGTAACCTAGGCTTCACTCTAGGGCGGTGCTCCACCAGATCGAATAGTTACGGCCTTAGGTGACCACGCCAGAAGCATAAAATACAATATAAATACAACAGCTTTTACATCGTATAACAGGAATAATTGCAACCAGTGTGCAAGATATGGTCATTTCTACGTTCCTGGCTACCTAGGCTTCACTGTAGGGCGTTGCTCGACCACATCGAATAGCTATGGCATTAGAAGTCAACGCCAGAAGCATTAAATACAATATAAATACAACAGTTTTTCCATCGTATAACAGGAATAATTGCAACCAGAGTGAAGGTGATGGCCATCTCTACGTTCCGGGCAACCTAGGCTTCACTCTAGGGCGTTGCTCCACCAGATCGAATAGCTAGGGACTTAGAAGTCAACGCCAGAAGCATAAAATAAAATAAAAATACAACAGTTTTTCCATCGAATAAAACGAATAATTGCAAACAGTATGAATGCTATGGTCATTTCTACGTTCCGGCCAACCTAGGCTTCACTCCAGGGCGTTGGTCCACCAGATCCAATAGTTAGGGCCTAAGAACTCAACGCCAGGAGCACCAAATACAAAATAAATACAACAGTTCTTCCATCGTATAAAACGAATAATTGCAACCAGTGTGCAAGTAATGGTCATTTCTACGATCCGGGAGACCTAGGCATCACTCTAGGGCGTTGTTCCACCAGAGAGAATAGTTAGGACCTAAGAAGTCAACGCCAGAAGCATAAAATACGATATATGTACAACAGTTTTTCCATCGTATAAAATGAATAATTGCAACCAGTGTGAAAGTAACGGCCATTTCTACGTTCCGGGCATCCTAGACTTAACACTGAGGCATTGCTCCACCAGATCGAATAGCTAGGGACTTAGAAGTCAACGCCCGAAACAAAAAATACAATAAAAATACAACAGTTTTTCCATCGCATAATGGGAATAATTGCAACAAATGTGAACGTGAGGGTCATTTCTACGTTCCGGGCAAGCTAGGCTTCACCCTAGGCCGTTGCTCCACCAGATCGAATAGCTAGGTCCTTAGAAGTCAACGCCAGGAGCAGAAAATAAAATAAAAATAGAGCAGTTCTTCCATCGTATACCAGGAATAATTACAACCAGTGTGAAAGAAATGGGCATTTCTACGTTCCGTGCAACCTAGACTTCACTATAGGGCGTTGCTCCACCAGGTCGAATAGTTGGGGCCTTAGAAAACAACTCCAGACGCATAAAATACAATAAAAATACAACAGTTTTACCATCGTATAACTGGCATAAGTGCAACCAGTGTGCAAGATATGGTCATTACTACGTTCCGGGCAACCTAGGCTTCACTCTAGGGCGTTGGTCCACCACAACCGATAGTTAGGGCTTAAGAAGTCAATGCCAGAAGCACCAAATACAAAATAAATACAACAGTTTTTCCATCGTATAAAACGAATAACTGCAACCAGTGTGCAAGTAATGGTCATTTCTACGTTCCGGGCAACCTAGGCTTCACCCTAGGGCGTTGCTCCACCAGATCGAATAGCTAGGGCCTTAGAAGTCAACGCCAGAAACATAAAATAAAATAAAAATAGAGCAGTTCTTCCATCGTATAACAGGAATAATTACAACCAGTGTGAAAGAAATGGGCATTTCAACGTTCCGTGCAACCTAGACCTCACTCTAATGCGTTGCTCCACCAGGTCTAATAGTTGGGGCCTTAGAAAACAACTCCAGACGCATAAAATACAATAAAAATACAACAGTTTTACCAGCGTATAACTGGCATAATTTCAACCAGTGAGAAAGATATGGTCATTACTACGTTCCGGGCAACATAGGCTTCACTCCAGGGCGTTGGTCCACCAGATCCAATAGTTAGGGCCTAAGAACTCAACGCCAGGAGCACCAAATACAAAATAAATACAACAGTTCTTCCATCGTATAAAACGAATAATTGCAACCAGTGTGCAAGTAATGGTCATTTCTACGATCCGGGAGACCTAGGCATCACTCTAGGGCGTTGTTCCACCAGAGCGAATAGTTAGGACCTAAGAAGTCAACGCCAGAAGCATAAAATACGATATATGTACAACAGTTTTTCCATCGTATAAAATGAATAATTGCAACCAGTGTGAAAGTAACGGCCATTTCTACGTTCCGGGCATCCTAGACTTAACACTGAGGCATTGCTCCACCAGATCGAATAGCTAGGGACTTAGAAGTCAACGCCCGAAACAAAAAATACAATAAAAATACAACAGTTTTTCCATCGCATAATGGGAATAATTGCAACAAATGTGAACGTGAGGGTCATTTCTACGTTCCGGGCAACATAGGCTTCACCCTAGGCCGTTGCTCCACCAGATCGAATAGCTAGGTCCTTAGAAGTCAACGCCAGGAGCATAAAATAAAATAAAAATAGAGCAGTTCTTCCATCGTATAACAGGAGTAATTACAACCAGTGTGAAAGAAATGGGCATTTCTACGTTCCGTGAAACCTAGACTTCACTCTAGGGCGTTGCTCCACCAGGTCGAATAGTTGGGGCCTTAGAAAACAACTCCAGACGCATGAAATACAATAAAAATACAACAGTTTTACCATCGTATAACTGGCATAATTGCAACCAGTGTGCAAGATATGGTCACTACTACGTTACGGGCAACCTAGGCTTCACTCTAGGGCGTAGGTCCATCACAACCAATAGTTAGGGCTTAAGAAGTCAATGCCAGAAGCACCAAATACAAGATAAATACAACAGTTTTTCCATCGTATATAACGAATAATTGCAACCAGTGTGAAAGTATTGGTCATTTCTACGTTCCGGGCAACCTAGGCTTCACCCTAGTACGTTCCTCCACCAGATCGAATAGCTACGGCCTTAGAAGTCAACGCCAGAGGGTTAAAATGCAATATAAATACAACAGCTTTTCCATCGTATAAAACGAATAATTGCAATCAGTATGAAAGTTATGGTCATTTCTACGTTCCGGGCAATCTAGGCTTCACCCTAGGGCGTTGCTCCACCAGATCCAATAGTTAGGACCTAAGAAGTCAACTCCAGAAGCATAAAATGCAAAATAGATACAACAGTTTATCCATCGTATAACAGGAATAATTGCAACCAGTGTGAAAGTGAAGGTCATTTCTACGTTCCGGGCAACCTAGGCTTCACTCTAGGGCGTTGTTCCTCCAGATGGAATAGTTAGGGCCTTAGGTGACCACGCCAGAAGCATAAAATACAATATAAATACAATAGCTTTTACATCGTATAACAGGAATAATTGCAACCAGTGTGCAAGATATGGTCATTTCTACGTTCCTGGCTACCTAGGCTTCACCCTAGGGCGTTGCTCGACCACATCGAACAGCTATGGCATTAGAAGTCAACGCCAGAAGCATCAAATACAATATAAATACAACAGCTTTACCACCGTATAACAGGAATAACTGCAAACAGTGGGAAATATATGGTCATTTCTACGTTCCGGGCAACCTAGGCTTCACCCTAGGGCGTTGCTCTACCAGATCGAATAGCTAGGTCCTTAGAGGTCAACGCCAGGAGCATAAAATAAAATAAAAATAGAGCAGTTCTTCCATCGTATAACAGGAATAATTACAACCAGTATGAATGTTATGGCCATTTCTACGTTCCCAGCAACCTAGGCTTCACTCTAGGGCGTTGCTCCACCACATCGAATAGCTACGGCCTTAGAAGTCAACGCCTGAAGCATAAAATATAATATAAATACAACAGTTTTTCCATCGTATAACAGGAATAATTGCAACCAGAGTGAAGGTGATGGCCATTTCTACGTTCCGGGCAACCTAGGCTTCGCTCTAGGGCGTTGCTCCACCAGATCGAATAGCTAGGGTCTTAGAAGTCAACGCCAGAAGCATAAAATAAAATAAAAATACAACAGTTTTTCCATCGTATAAAACGAATAATTGCAAACAGTATGAATGCTATGGTCATTTCTACGTTCCGGCCAACCTAAGCTTCACTTTAGGGCGTTGGTCCACCAGATCCAATAGTTAGGGCCTAAGAACTCAACGCCAGGAGCACCAAATACAAAATAAATACAACAGTTTTTCCATCGTATAAAACGAATAATTGCAACCAGTGTGCAAGTAATGGTCATTTCTACGATCCGGGAGACCTAGGCATCACTCTAGGGCATTGCTCCACCACGTCGAATAGCTACGGCCTTAGAAGTCAACGCCTGAAGCATAAAATATAATACAAATACAACAGTTTTTCCATCGTATAACAGGAATAATTGCAACCAGAGTGAAGGTGATGGCCATTTCTCCGTTCCGGGCAACCTAGGCTTCACTCTAGGGCGTTGCTCCACCAGATCGAATAGCTAGGGAAATAGAAGTCAACGCCAGAAGCATAAAATGAAATAAAAATACAACAGTTTTTCCATCGTATAAAACGAATAATTGCAAACAGTATGAATGCTATGGTCATTTCTACGTTCCGGCCAACCTAGGCTTCACTCTAGGGCGTTGGTCCACCAGAACCAATAGTTAGGGCCTAAGAACTCAACGCCAGGAGCACCAAATAGAAAATAAATACAACAGTTCTTCCATCGTATAAAACGAATAATTGCAACCAGTGTGCAAGTAATGGTCATTTCTACGATCCGGGAGACCTAGGCATCACTCTAGGGCGTTGTTCCACCAGAGCGAATAGTTAGGACCTAAGAAGTCAACGACAGAAGCATAAAATACGATATATGTACAACAGTTTTTCCATCGTATAAAATGAATAATTGCAACCAGTGTGAAAGTAACGGCCATTTCTACGTTCCGAGCAACCTAGGCTTCACCCTAGGCCGTTGCTCCACCAGATCGAATAGCTAGGTCCTTAGAAGTCAACGCCAGGAGCATAAAATAAAATAAAAATAGAGCAGTTCTTCCATCGTATAACAGGAGTAATTACAACCAGTGTGAAAGAAATGGTCATTTCTACGATCCGGGAGACCTATGCATCACGCGAGGGCGTTGTTCCACCAGAGCGAATAGTTAGGGCCTAAGAAGTCAACGCCAGAAGCATAAAATACGATATATGTACAACAGTTTTACCATCGTATAAAATTAATAATTGCAACCAGTGTGAAAGTAACGGCCATATCTACGTTCCGGGCATCCTAGACTTAACACTGAGGCATTGCTCCACCAGATCGAATAGCTAGGGACTTAGAAGTCAACGCCCGAAACAAAAAATACAATAAAAATAAAACAGTTTTTCCATCGCATAATGGGAATAATTGCAACAAATGTGAACGTGAGGGTCATTTCTACGTTCCGGGCAACCTAGGCTTCACCCTAGGGCGTTGCTCCACCAGATCGAATAGCTAGGTCCTTAGAAGTCAACGCCAGGAGCATAAAATAAAATAAAAATAGAGCAGTTCTTCCATCGTATACCAGGAATAATTACAACCAGTGTGAAAGAAATGGTCATTACTACGTTCCGGGCAACGTAGGCTTCACTCTAGGGCGTTGGTCCACCACAACCAATAGTTAGGGCTTAAGAAGTCAATGCCAGAAGCACCAAATACAAAATAAATACAACAGTTTTTCCATCGTATATAACGAATAATTGCAACCAGTGTGAAAGTATTGGTCATTTCTACGTTCCGGGCAACCTAGGCTTCACCCTAGTTCGTTGCTCCACCAGATCGAATAGCTACGGCCTTAGAAGTCAACGCCAGAGGGTTAAAATACAATATAAATACAACAGCTTTTCCATCGTATAAAACGAATAATTGCAATCAGTATGAAAGTTATGGTCATTTCTCCGTTCCGGGCAATCTAGGCTTCACCCTAGGGCGTTGCTCCAACACATCGAATAGCTACGGCCTTAGAAGTCAACGCCCGAAACAAAAAATACAATAAAAATACAACAGTTTTTCCATCGCATAACGGGAATAATTGCAACAAATGTGAACGTGAGGGTCATTTCTACGTTCCGGGCAACCCAGGCTACACCCTAGGGCGTTGCTCCACCAGATCCAATAGTTAGGACCTAAGAAGTCAACGCCAGAAGCATAAAATACAAAATAGATACAACAGTTTTTCCATCATATAACAGGAATAATTGCAACCAGTGTGAAAGTGATGGTCATCTCTACGTTCCGGGCAACCTAGGCTTCACTCTAGGGCGTTGTTCCTCCAGATCGAATAGCTAGGGCCTAAGACGTATACACCAGAAGCATAAAATACAATATAAATACAACAGTTTTTCCATTGTATAAAACGAATAATTGCTACCAGTGTGAAAGTTTTGGTCATTTCTGCGTTCCAGGCACCATAGGCTTCACTCTTGGACGTAGCACCACCAGATCGAATAGCTAGGACCTTAGAAGTCAAAGCCAGACGCAGAACATACAATATAAATACAACAGTTTTTCCATCGTATTAAACGAATAATTGCAATCCGTATGAAAATTATGGTCATTTCTACGTCCCGGGCAACCTAGGCTTCACCATGGGTCGTTGCTCCACCGGATCCAATAGTTAGGACATAAGAAGTCAACGCCAGAAGCATAAAATACAAAATAGATCCAACAGTTTTTCTATCGTATAACAGGAATAATTGCAACCAGTGTGAAAGTGATGGTCATTTCTACGTTCCGGGCGACCTGGGCATCACTAGAGGGCGTTGCTCCACCAGATCCAATAGTTAGGACCTAAGAAGTCAACGCCAGAAGCATAAAGTACAAAATAGATCCAACAGTTTTTCCATCGTATAACAGGAATAATTGCAACCAGTGTGAAAGTGATGGTCATTTCTACGTTCCGGGCAACGTAGGATTCACTCTAGT
Source organism: Calliopsis andreniformis (assembly GCF_051401765.1). Classification (NCBI taxonomy): domain Eukaryota; kingdom Metazoa; phylum Arthropoda; class Insecta; order Hymenoptera; family Andrenidae; genus Calliopsis; species Calliopsis andreniformis. The sequence goes on along the minus strand of NW_027480422.1, from coordinate 13,100,263 downwards.
GCGTTGTTCCGCCAGATCGAATAGTTAGGGACTAAGAAGTCAACGCCAGATGCATAAACTGCAATATAAATACAACAGTTATTCCCTTGTATAACAGGAATAATTGCAACCAGTGTGAAAGGTATGGTCATTTCTACGTTTCCGGGCAACCTAGGCTTCACTCTAGGGCATTTCTCCACCACATCGAATAGCTACGGTCTTAGAAGACAACGCCATAACTATAAAATACAACATAAATACATCAGTTTTTCCATTGTATAAAATGAATAATTGCAAACAGTGTGGAAGTAATGGTTATTTCTATGTTCCGGGCAACCTAGGCTTCACGCTATGGCGTTGCTCCACCACATCGAATAGCTACGGTCTTAGAAGACAACGCCATAACTATAAAATACAACATAAATACAAGAGTTTTTCCATTGTATAAAATGAATAATTGCAAACAGTGTGGAAGTAATGGTTATTTCTATGTTCCGGGCAACCTAGGCTTCACGCTATGGCGTTGCTCCACCACATCGAATAGCTACGGCCTTAGGAGTCAACGCCAGAGGCATAACATACAATATAAGTACAACAGCTTTTCCATCGTATAAAACGAATAATTGCAATCAGTATGAAGGTTATGGTCATTTCTACGTCCCGGGCAACCTAGGCTTCACCATGGGTCGTTGCTCCACCGGATCCAATAGTTAGGACATAAGAAGTCAACGCCAGAAGCATAAAATACAAAATAGATCCAACAGTTTTTCTATCGTATAACAGGAATAATTGCAACCAGTGTGAAAGTGATGGTCATTTCTACGTTCCGGGCGACCTGGGCATCACTAGAGGGCGTTGCTCCACCGGATCCAATAGTTAGGACATAAGAAGTCAACGCCAGAAGCATAAAATACAAAATAGATACAACAGCTTTTCCATCGTATAAAACGAATAACTGCAACCAGTGTGAAAGTAATGGTCATTTCTACGTTCCGGGCAACCTAGGCTTCACCCTAGGGCGTTGCTCCACCAGATCGAATAGTTGGGGCCTTAGAAAACAACTCCAGACGCATAAAATACAATAAAAATACAACAGTTTTACCATCGTATAACTGGCATAAGTGCAACCAGTGTGCAAGATATGGTCATTACTACGTTCCGGGCAACCTAGGCTTCACTCTAGGGCGTTGGTCCACCACAACCGATAGTTAGGGCTTAAGAAGTCAATGCCAGAAGCACCAAATACAAAATAAATACAACAGTTTTTCCATCGTATAAAACGAATAATTGCAACCAGTGTGCAAGTAACGGCCATTTCTACGTTCTGGGCATCCTAGACTTAACACTGAGGCATTGCTCCACCAGATCGAATAGCTAGGGCCTTAGAAGTCAACGCCCGACACATAAAATACAATAAATATACAACAGTTTTTCCATCGTATAACGGGAATAATTGCAACAAATGTGAACGTGATGGTCATTTCCACGTTCCGGGCAACCTAGGCTTCACTCTAGTGCGTTGGTCCACCAGATCCTGTAGTTAGGGCCTAAGAAGTTACCGCCAGAAGCATAAAATAAAATAAAAATACAACAGTCTTTCCATCGTATAAAACGAATAATTGCAAACAGTATGAATGCTATGGTCATTTCTACGTTCCGAGCAACCTAGGCTTCACTCTAGGGCGTTGGTCCACCAGATCCAATAGTTAGGGCCTAAGAAGTCAACGCCACGAGCACCAAATACAAAATAAATACAACAGTTTTTCCATCGTATAAAACGAATAATTGCAACCAGTGTGCAAGTAATGGTCATTTCTACGATCCGGGAGACCTAGGCATCACTCTGGGGCATTGCTCCACCACGTCGAATAGCTACGGCCTTAGAAGTCAACGCCTGAAGCATAAAATATAATATAAATACAACAGTTTTTCCATCGTATAACAGGAATAATTGCAACCAGAGTGAAGGTGATTGCCATTTCTACGTTCCGGGCAACCTAGGCTTCACTCTAGGGCGTTGCTCCACCAGATCGAATAGCTAGGGACATAGAAGTCAACGCCAGAAGCATAAAATGAAATAAAAATACAACAGTTTTTCCATCGTATAAAACGAATAATTGCAAACAGTATGAATGCTATGGTCATTTCTACGTTCCGGCCAACCTAGGCTTCACTCTAGGGCGTTGGTCCACCAGATCCAATAGTTAGGGCCTAAGAACTCAACGCCAGGAGCACCAAATACAAAATAAATACAACAGTTCTTCCATCGTATAAAACGAATAATTGCAACCAGTGTGCAAGTAATGGTCATTTCTACGATCCGGGAGACCTAGGCATCACTCTAGGGCGTTGTTCCACCAGAGCGAATAGTTAGGACCTAAGAAGTCAACGCCAGAAGCATAAAATACGATATATGTACAACAGTTTTTCCATCGTATAAAATGAATAATTGCAACCAGTGTGAAAGTAACGGCCATTTCTACGTTCCGGGCATCCTAGACTTAACACTGAGGCATTGCTCCACCAGATCGAATAGCTAGGGACTTAGAAGTCAACGCCCGAAACAAAAAATACAATAAAAATACAACAGTTTTTCCATCGCATAATGGGAATAATTGCAACAAATGTGAACGTGAGGGTCATTTCTACGTTCCGGGCAACCTAGGCTTCACCCTAGGCCGTTGCTCCACCAGATCGAATAGCTAGGTCCTTAGAAGTCAACGCCAGGAGCAGAAAATAAAATAAAAATAGAGCAGTTCTTCCATCGTATACCAGGAATAATTACAACCAGTGTGAAAGAAATGGGCATTTCTACGTTCCGTGCAACCTAGACTTCACTATAGGGCGTTGCTCCACCAGGTCGAATAGTTGGGGCCTTAGAAAACAACTCCAGACGCATAAAATACAATAAAAATACAACAGTTTTACCATCGTATAACTGGCATAAGTGCAACCAGTGTGCAAGATATGGTCATTACTACGTTCCGGGCAACCTAGGCTTCACTCTAGGGCGTTGGTCCACCACAACCGATAGTTAGGGCTTAAGAAGTCAATGCCAGAAGCACCAAATACAAAATAAATACAACAGTTTTTCCATCGTATAAAACGAATAACTGCAACCAGTGTGCAAGTAATGGTCATTTCTACGTTCCGGGCAACCTAGGCTTCACCCTAGGGCGTTGCTCCACCAGATCGAATAGCTAGGGCCTTAGAAGTCAACGCCAGAAACATAAAATAAAATAAAAATAGAGCAGTTCTTCCATCGTATAACAGGAATAATTACAACCAGTGTGAAAGAAATGGGCATTTCAACGTTCCGTGCAACCTAGACCTCACTCTAATGCGTTGCTCCACCAGGTCTAATAGTTGGGGCCTTAGAAAACAACTCCAGACGCATAAAATACAATAAAAATACAACAGTTTTACCAGCGTATAACTGGCATAATTTCAACCAGTGAGAAAGATATGGTCATTACTACGTTCCGGGCAACATAGGCTTCACTCCAGGGCGTTGGTCCACCAGATCCAATAGTTAGGGCCTAAGAACTCAACGCCAGGAGCACCAAATACAAAATAAATACAACAGTTCTTCCATCGTATAAAACGAATAATTGCAACCAGTGTGCAAGTAATGGTCATTTCTACGATCCGGGAGACCTAGGCATCACTCTAGGGCGTTGTTCCACCAGAGCGAATAGTTAGGACCTAAGAAGTCAACGCCAGAAGCATAAAATACGATATATGTACAACAGTTTTTCCATCGTATAAAATGAATAATTGCAACCAGTGTGAAAGTAACGGCCATTTCTACGTTCCGGGCATCCTAGACTTAACACTGAGGCATTGCTCCACCAGATCGAATAGCTAGGGACTTAGAAGTCAACGCCCGAAACAAAAAATACAATAAAAATACAACAGTTTTTCCATCGCATAATGGGAATAATTGCAACAAATGTGAACGTGAGGGTCATTTCTACGTTCCGGGCAACATAGGCTTCACCCTAGGCCGTTGCTCCACCAGATCGAATAGCTAGGTCCTTAGAAGTCAACGCCAGGAGCATAAAATAAAATAAAAATAGAGCAGTTCTTCCATCGTATAACAGGAGTAATTACAACCAGTGTGAAAGAAATGGGCATTTCTACGTTCCGTGAAACCTAGACTTCACTCTAGGGCGTTGCTCCACCAGGTCGAATAGTTGGGGCCTTAGAAAACAACTCCAGACGCATGAAATACAATAAAAATACAACAGTTTTACCATCGTATAACTGGCATAATTGCAACCAGTGTGCAAGATATGGTCACTACTACGTTACGGGCAACCTAGGCTTCACTCTAGGGCGTAGGTCCATCACAACCAATAGTTAGGGCTTAAGAAGTCAATGCCAGAAGCACCAAATACAAGATAAATACAACAGTTTTTCCATCGTATATAACGAATAATTGCAACCAGTGTGAAAGTATTGGTCATTTCTACGTTCCGGGCAACCTAGGCTTCACCCTAGTACGTTCCTCCACCAGATCGAATAGCTACGGCCTTAGAAGTCAACGCCAGAGGGTTAAAATGCAATATAAATACAACAGCTTTTCCATCGTATAAAACGAATAATTGCAATCAGTATGAAAGTTATGGTCATTTCTACGTTCCGGGCAATCTAGGCTTCACCCTAGGGCGTTGCTCCACCAGATCCAATAGTTAGGACCTAAGAAGTCAACTCCAGAAGCATAAAATGCAAAATAGATACAACAGTTTATCCATCGTATAACAGGAATAATTGCAACCAGTGTGAAAGTGAAGGTCATTTCTACGTTCCGGGCAACCTAGGCTTCACTCTAGGGCGTTGTTCCTCCAGATGGAATAGTTAGGGCCTTAGGTGACCACGCCAGAAGCATAAAATACAATATAAATACAATAGCTTTTACATCGTATAACAGGAATAATTGCAACCAGTGTGCAAGATATGGTCATTTCTACGTTCCTGGCTACCTAGGCTTCACCCTAGGGCGTTGCTCGACCACATCGAACAGCTATGGCATTAGAAGTCAACGCCAGAAGCATCAAATACAATATAAATACAACAGCTTTACCACCGTATAACAGGAATAACTGCAAACAGTGGGAAATATATGGTCATTTCTACGTTCCGGGCAACCTAGGCTTCACCCTAGGGCGTTGCTCTACCAGATCGAATAGCTAGGTCCTTAGAGGTCAACGCCAGGAGCATAAAATAAAATAAAAATAGAGCAGTTCTTCCATCGTATAACAGGAATAATTACAACCAGTATGAATGTTATGGCCATTTCTACGTTCCCAGCAACCTAGGCTTCACTCTAGGGCGTTGCTCCACCACATCGAATAGCTACGGCCTTAGAAGTCAACGCCTGAAGCATAAAATATAATATAAATACAACAGTTTTTCCATCGTATAACAGGAATAATTGCAACCAGAGTGAAGGTGATGGCCATTTCTACGTTCCGGGCAACCTAGGCTTCGCTCTAGGGCGTTGCTCCACCAGATCGAATAGCTAGGGTCTTAGAAGTCAACGCCAGAAGCATAAAATAAAATAAAAATACAACAGTTTTTCCATCGTATAAAACGAATAATTGCAAACAGTATGAATGCTATGGTCATTTCTACGTTCCGGCCAACCTAAGCTTCACTTTAGGGCGTTGGTCCACCAGATCCAATAGTTAGGGCCTAAGAACTCAACGCCAGGAGCACCAAATACAAAATAAATACAACAGTTTTTCCATCGTATAAAACGAATAATTGCAACCAGTGTGCAAGTAATGGTCATTTCTACGATCCGGGAGACCTAGGCATCACTCTAGGGCATTGCTCCACCACGTCGAATAGCTACGGCCTTAGAAGTCAACGCCTGAAGCATAAAATATAATATAAATACAACAGTTTTTCCATCGTATAACAGGAATAATTGCAACCAGAGTGAAGGTGATGGCCATTTCTCCGTTCCGGGCAACCTAGGCTTCACTCTAGGGCGTTGCTCCACCAGATCGAATAGCTAGGGAAATAGAAGTCAACGCCAGAAGCATAAAATGAAGTAAAAATACAACAGTTTTTCCATCGTATAAAACGAATAATTGCAAACAGTATGAATGCTATGGTCATTTCTACGTTCCGGCCAACCTAGGCTTCACTCTAGGGCGTTGGTCCACCAGAACCAATAGTTAGGGCCTAAGGACTCAACGCCAGGAGCACCAAATAGAAAATAAATACAACAGTTCTTCCATCGTATAAAACGAATAATTGCAACCAGTGTGCAAGTAATGGTCATTTCTACGATCCGGGAGACCTAGGCATCACTCTAGGGCGTTGTTCCACCAGAGCGAATAGTTAGGACCTAAGAAGTCAACGACAGAAGCATAAAATACGATATATGTACAACAGTTTTTCCATCGTATAAAATGAATAATTGCAACCAGTGTGAAAGTAACGGCCATTTCTACGTTCCGAGCAACCTAGGCTTCACCCTAGGCCGTTGCTCCACCAGATCGAATAGCTAGGTCCTTAGAAGTCAACGCCAGGAGCATAAAATAAAATAAAAATAGAGCAGTTCTTCCATCGTATAACAGGAGTAATTACAACCAGTGTGAAAGAAATGGTCATTTCTACGATCCGGGAGACCTATGCATCACGCGAGGGCGTTGTTCCACCAGAGCGAATAGTTAGGGCCTAAGAAGTCAACGCCAGAAGCATAAAATACGATATATGTACAACAGTTTTACCATCGTATAAAATTAATAATTGCAACCAGTGTGAAAGTAACGGCCATATCTACGTTCCGGGCATCCTAGACTTAACACTGAGGCATTGCTCCACCAGATCGAATAGCTAGGGACTTAGAAGTCAACGCCCGAAACAAAAAATACAATAAAAATAAAACAGTTTTTCCATCGCATAATGGGAATAATTGCAACAAATGTGAACGTGAGGGTCATTTCTACGTTCCGGGCAACCTAGGCTTCACCCTAGGGCGTTGCTCCACCAGATCGAATAGCTAGGTCCTTAGAAGTCAACGCCAGGAGCATAAAATAAAATAAAAATAGAGCAGTTCTTCCATCGTATACCAGGAATAATTACAACCAGTGTGAAAGAAATGGTCATTACTACGTTCCGGGCAACGTAGGCTTCACTCTAGGGCGTTGGTCCACCACAACCAATAGTTAGGGCTTAAGAAGTCAATGCCAGAAGCACCAAATACAAAATAAATACAACAGTTTTTCCATCGTATATAACGAATAATTGCAACCAGTGTGAAAGTATTGGTCATTTCTACGTTCCGGGCAACCTAGGCTTCACCCTAGTTCGTTGCTCCACCAGATCGAATAGCTACGGCCTTAGAAGTCAACGCCAGAGGGTTAAAATACAATATAAATACAACAGCTTTTCCATCGTATAAAACGAATAATTGCAATCAGTATGAAAGTTATGGTCATTTCTACGTTCCGGGCAATCTAGGCTTCACCCTAGGGCGTTGCTCCAACACATCGAATAGCTACGGCCTTAGAAGTCAACGCCCGAAACAAAAAATACAATAAAAATACAACAGTTTTTCCATCGCATAACGGGAATAATTGCAACAAATGTGAACGTGAGGGTCATTTCTACGTTCCGGGCAACCCAGGCTACACCCTAGGGCGTTGCTCCACCAGATCCAATAGTTAGGACCTAAGAAGTCAACGCCAGAAGCATAAAATACAAAATAGATACAACAGTTTTTCCATCATATAACAGGAATAATTGCAACCAGTGTGAAAGTGATGGTCATCTCTACGTTCCGGGCAACCTAGGCTTCACTCTAGGGCGTTGTTCCTCCAGATCGAATAGCTAGGGCCTAAGACGTATACACCAGAAGCATAAAATACAATATAAATACAACAGTTTTTCCATTGTATAAAACGAATAATTGCTACCAGTGTGAAAGTTTTGGTCATTTCTGCGTTCCAGGCACCATAGGCTTCACTCTTGGACGTAGCACCACCAGATCGAATAGCTAGGACCTTAGAAGTCAAAGCCAGACGCAGAACATACAATATAAATACAACAGTTTTTCCATCGTATTAAACGAATAATTGCAATCCGTATGAAAATTATGGTCATTTCTACGTCCCGGGCAACCTAGGCTTCACCATGGGTCGTTGCTCCACCGGATCCAATAGTTAGGACATAAGAAGTCAACGCCAGAAGCATAAAATACAAAATAGATCCAACAGTTTTTCTATCGTATAACAGGAATAATTGCAACCAGTGTGAAAGTGATGGTCATTTCTACGTTCCGGGCGACCTGGGCATCACTAGAGGGCGTTGCTCCACCAGATCCAATAGTTAGGACCTAAGAAGTCAACGCCAGAAGCATAAAGTACAAAATAGATCCAACAGTTTTTCCATCGTATAACAGGAATAATTGCAACCAGTGTGAAAGTGATGGTCATTTCTACGTTCCGGGCAACGTAGGATTCACTCTAGTGCGTTGTTCCGCCAGATCGAATAGTTAGGGACTAAGAAGTCAACGCCAGATGCATAAACTGCAATATAAATACAACAGTTATTCCCTTGTATAACAGGAATAATTGCAACCAGTGTGAAAGGTATGGTCATTTCTACGTTTCCGGGCAACCTAGGCTTCACTCTAGGGCATTTCTCCACCACATCGAATAGCTACGGTCTTAGAAGACAACGCCATAACTATAAAATACAACATAAATACAACAGTTTTTCCATTGTATAAAATGAATAATTGCAAACAGTGTGGAAGTAATGGTTATTTCTATGTTCCGGGCAACCTAGGCTTCACGCTATGGCGTTGCTCCACCACATCGAATAGCTACGGTCTTAGAAGACAACGCCATAACTATAAAATACAACATAAATACAAGAGTTTTTCCATTGTATAAAATGAATAATTGCAAACAGTGTGGAAGTAATGGTTATTTCTATGTTCCGGGCAACCTAGGCTTCACGCTATGGCGTTGCTCCACCACATCGAATAGCTACGGCCTTAGGAGTCAACGCCAGAGGCATAACATACAATATAAGTACAACAGCTTTTCCATCGTATAAAACGAATAATTGCAATCAGTATGAAGGTTATGGTCATTTCTACGTCCCGGGCAACCTAGGCTTCACCATGGGTCGTTGCTCCACCGGATCCAATAGTTAGGACATAAGAAGTCAACGCCAGAAGCATAAAATACAAAATAGATACAACAGCTTTTCCATCGTATAAAACGAATAACTGCAACCAGTGTGAAAGTAATGGTCATTTCTACGTTCCGGGCAACCTAGGCTTCACCCTAGGGCGTTGCTCCACCAGATCGAATAGTTGGGGCCTTAGAAAACAACTCCAGACGCATAAAATACAATAAAAATACAACAGTTTTACCATCGTATAACTGGCATAAGTGCAACCAGTGTGCAAGATATGGTCATTACTACGTTCCGGGCAACCTAGGCTTCACTCTAGGGCGTTGGTCCACCACAACCGATAGTTAGGGCTTAAGAAGTCAATGCCAGAAGCACCAAATACAAAATAAATACAACAGTTTTTCCATCGTATAAAACGAATAATTGCAACCAGTGTGCAAGTAACGGCCATTTCTACGTTCTGGGCATCCTAGACTTAACACTGAGGCATTGCTCCACCAGATCGAATAGCTAGGGCCTTAGAAGTCAACGCCCGACACATAAAATACAATAAATATACAACAGTTTTTCCATCGTATAACGGGAATAATTGCAACAAATGTGAACGTGATGGTCATTTCCACATTCCGGGCAACCTAGGCTTCACTCTAGTGCGTTGGTCCACCAGATCCTGTAGTTAGGGCCTAAGAAGTTACCGCCAGAAGCATAAAATAAAATAAAAATACAACAGTCTTTCCATCGTATAAAACGAATAATTGCAAACAGTATGAATGCTATGGTCATTTCTACGTTCCGAGCAACCTAGGCTTCACTCTAGGGCGTTGGTCCACCAGATCCAATAGTTAGGGCCTAAGAAGTCAACGCCACGAGCACCAAATACAAAATAAATACAACAGTTTTTCCATCGTATAAAACGAATAATTGCAACCAGTGTGCAAGTAATGGTCATTTCTACGATCCGGGAGACCTAGGCATCACTCTGGGGCATTGCTCCACCACGTCGAATAGCTACGGCCTTAGAAGTCAACGCCTGAAGCATAAAATATAATATAAATACAACAGTTTTTCCATCGTATAACAGGAATAATTGCAACCAGAGTGAAGGTGATTGCCATTTCTACGTTCCGGGCAACCTAGGCTTCACTCTAGGGCGTTGCTCCACCAGATCGAATAGGTAGGGACATAGAAGTCAACGCCAGAAGCATAAAATGAAATAAAAATACAACAGTTTTTCCATCGTATAAAACGAATAATTGCAAACAGTATGAATGCTATGGTCATTTCTACGTTCCGGCCAACCTAGGCTTCATTCTAGGGCGTTGGTCCACCAGATCCAATAGTTAGGGCCTAAGAAGTCAACGCCACGAGCACCAAATACAAAATAAATACAACAGTTTTTCCATCGTATAAAACGAATAATTGCAACCAGTGTGCAAGTAATGGTCATTTCTACGATCCGGGAGACCTAGGCATCACTCTAGGGCATTGCTCCACCACGTCGAATAGCTACGGCCTTAGAAGTCAACGCCTGAAGCATAAAATATAATATAAATACAACAGTTTTTCCATCGTATAACAGGAATAATTGCAACCAGAGTGAAGGTGATGGCCATTTCTACGTTCCGGGCAACCTAGGCTTCACCCTAGGGCGTTGCTCCACCACATCGAATAGCTACGGCCTTAGAAGTCAACGCCTGAAGCATAAAATATAATATAAATACAACAGTTTTTCCATCGTATAACAGGAATAATTACAACCAGTGTGATGGTAATGGGCATTTCTACGTTCCGTGCAACCTAGGCTTCACTCTAGGGCGTTGCTCCACCAGGTCGAATAGTCAGGGCCTTAGAAAACAACTCCAGACGCATAAAACACAAGAAAAATACAACAGTTCTTTCATCGTATAACAGGAACAATTGCAACATGCCTGAAGGTAATGGTCTTTTCTACATTCCGGGAAATCTAGGCTTCTCTGTAGGGCGTTGCTCCACCAGATCGATTAGTTAGGGCCTAAGAAGTCAACGCCAGAAGCACAAAATACAATATAAATGCAACAGTTTTTCCATCGTATAATACGAATAATTGCAACAAGTGTGGAGGGTATGGTCATTTCTACGTTCCGTGCAACCTAGGCTTCACTCTACGGCGTTGCTCCACCAGATCCAATAGTTAGGACCTCAGAAGTCAACGCCCGGAGCATAAAATTAAATAAAAATACCACAGTTTTTCCAACGTATGACAGGAATAATTGCAAACAGTGTGAAAGAAATGGGCATTTCTACGTTCCGTGCAACCTAGACTTCACTCTAGGGCGTTGCTCCACCAGATCGAATAGCTAGGGCCTTAGAAGTCAACGCCCGAAACATAAAATACAATAAAAATACAACTGTTTTTCCATCGTATAACGGGAATAATAGCAACCAGTGTGAAAGTGATGGTCATTTCTACATTCCGGGCAACCTAGGCTTCACTCTAGAGCGTTGTTTCACCACATCGAATAGCTGCGGCCTTGGAAGTCAACGCCAGAAGCATAAAATACAATATAAATACAACAGTCTTTCAATCGTATAACAGGAATAATTGCAAACAGTGTGAAAGATATGGTCATTTCTACGTTGCGGGCATCCTTGGCTTCACTCTACGTTGTTGGTCCACCAGGTCGAATAGTTTGGGGCTTAGAAAACAACTCCAGACGCATAAAATACAATATAAATACAACAGTTTTTCCGTCATATAACAGGAATAATTACAACCAGTGTGAAAGTAATGGGCATTTCTACGTTCCGGGCAACCTAGGCTTCACCCTAGGGCGTTGCACTACCAGATCGAATAGCTAGGTCTTTAGAAGTCAGCGCCAGGAGCACAAAATAAAATAAAAATAGAGCAGTTTTTCCATCGCATAACAGGAATAATTACAACCAGTATGAATGTTATGGCAATTTCTACGTTCCGGGCAACCTAGGCTTCACCCTAGGGCGTTGCTCCACCAGATCGAATAGCTAGGTCCTTAGAAGTCAACGCCAGGAGCATAAAATAAAATAAAAATAGAGCAGTTCTTCCATCGTATACCAGGAATAATTACAACCAGTGTGAAAGAAATGGTCATTACTACGTTCCGGGCAACGTAGGCTTCACACTAGGGCGTAGGTCCATCACAACCAATAGTTAGGGCTTAAGAAGTCAATGGCAGAAGCACCAAATACAAGATAAATACAACAGTTTTTCCATCGTATATAACGAATAATTGCAACCAGTGTGAAAGTATTGGTCATTTCTACGTTCCGGGCAACCTAGGCTTCACCCTAGTACGTTCCTCCACCAGATCGAATAGCTACGGCCTTAGAAGTCAACGCCAGAGGGTTAAAATGCAATATAAATACAACAGCTTTTCCATCGTATAAAACGAATAATTGCAATCAGTATGAAAGTTATGGTCATTTCTACGTTCCGGGCAATCTAGGCTTCACCCTAGGGCGTTGCTCCACCAGGTCTAATAGTTGGGGCCTTAGAAAACAGCTCCAGACGCATAAAATACAATAAAAATACAACAGTTTTACCATCGTATAACTGGCATAATTTCAACCAGTGAGAAAGATATGGTCATTACTACGTTCCGGGCAACCTAGGCTTCACTCCAGGGCGTTGGTCCACCACAACCAATAGTTAGGGCTTAAGAAGTCAATGCCAGAAGCACCAAATACAAAATAAATACAACAGTTTTTCCATCGTATAAAATGAATAATTGCAACCAGTGTGAAAGTAACGGCCATTTCTACGTTCTGGGCATCCTAGACTTAACACTGAGGCATTGCTCCACCAGATCGAATAGCTAGGGCCTTAGAAGTCAACGCCCGACACATAAAATACAATAAATATACAACAGTTTTTCCATCGTATAACGGGAATAATTGCAACAAATGTGAACGTGATGGTCATTTCCACGTTCCGGGCAACCTAGGCTTCACTCTAGTGCGTTGGTCCACCAGATCCTGTAGTTAGGGCCTAAGAAGTCACCGCCAGAAGCATAAAATAAAATAAAAATACAACAGTCTTTCCATCGTATAAAACGAATAATTGCAAACAGTATGAATGCTATGGTCATTTCTACGTTCCGGGCAACCTAGGCTTCACTCTAGGGCGTTGGTCCACCAGATCCAATAGTTAGGGCCTAAGAAGTCAACGCCACGAGCACCAAATACAAAATAAATACAACAGTTTTTCCATCGTATAAAACGAATAATTGCAACCAGTGTGCAAGTAATGGTCATTTCTACGATCCGGGAGACCTAGGCATCACTCTAGGGCATTGCTCCACCACGTCCAATAGCTACGGCCTTAGAAGTCAACGCCTGAAGCATAAAATATAATATAAATACAACAGTTTTTCCATCGTATAACAGGAATAATTGCAACCAGAGTGAAGGTGATGGCCATTTCTACGTTCCGGGCAACCTAGGCTTCACCCTAGGGCGTTGCTCCACCACATCGAATAGCTACGGCCTTAGAAGTCAACGCCTGAAGCATAAAATATAATATAAATACAACAGTTTTTCCATCGTATAACAGGAATAATTACAACCAGTGTGATGGTAATGGGCATTTCTACGTTCCGTGCAACCTAGGCTTCACTCTAGGGCGTTGCTCCACCAGGTCGAATAGTCAGGGCCTTAGAAAACAACTCCAGACGCATAAAACACAAGAAAAATACAACAGTTCTTTCATCGTATAACAGGAACAATTGCAACATGCCTGAAGGTAATGGTCTTTTCTACATTCCGGGAAATCTAGGCTTCTCTGTAGGGCGTTGCTCCACCAGATCGATTAGTTAGGGCCTAAGAAGTCAACGCCAGAAGCACAAAATACAATATAAATGCAACAGTTTTTCCATCGTATAATACGAATAATTGCAACAAGTGTGGAGGGTATGGTCATTTCTACGTTCCGTGCAACCTAGGCTTCACTCTACGGCGTTGCTCCACCAGATCCAATAGTTAGGACCTCAGAAGTCAACGCCCGGAGCATAAAATTAAATAAAAATACCACAGTTTTTCCAACGTATGACAGGAATAATTGCAAACAGTGTGAAAGAAATGGGCATTTCTACGTTCCGTGCAACCTAGACTTCACTCTAGGGCGTTGCTCCACCAGATCGAATAGCTAGGGCCTTAGAAGTCAACGCCCGAAACATAAAATACAATAAAAATACAACTGTTTTTCCATCGTATAACGGGAATAATAGCAACCAGTGTGAAAGTGATGGTCATTTCTACATTCCGGGCAACCTAGGCTTCACTCTAGAGCGTTGTTTCACCACATCGAATAGCTGCGGCCTTGGAAGTCAACGCCAGAAGCATAAAATACAATATAAATACAACAGTCTTTCAATCGTATAACAGGAATAATTGCAAACAGTGTGAAAGATATGGTCATTTCTACGTTGCGGGCATCCTTGGCTTCACTCTACGTTGTTGGTCCACCAGGTCGAATAGTTTGGGGCTTAGAAAACAACTCCAGACGCATAAAATACAATATAAATACAACAGTTTTTCCGTCATATAACAGGAATAATTACAACCAGTGTGAAAGTAATGGGCATTTCTACGTTCCGGGCAACCTAGGCTTCACCCTAGGGCGTTGCACTACCAGATCGAATAGCTAGGTCTTTAGAAGTCAGCGCCAGGAGCACAAAATAAAATAAAAATAGAGCAGTTTTTCCATCGTATAACAGGAATAATTACAACCAGTATGAATGTTATGGCAATTTCTACGTTCCGGGCAACCTAGGCTTCACCCTAGGGCGTTGCTCCACCAGATCGAATAGCTAGGTCCTTAGAAGTCAACGCCAGGAGCATAAAATAAAATAAAAATAGAGCAGTTCTTCCATCGTATACCAGGAATAATTACAACCAGTGTGAAAGAAATGGTCATTACTACGTTCCGGGCAACGTAGGCTTCACTCTAGGGCGTTGGTCCACCACAACCAATAGTTAGGGCTTAAGAAGTCTATGCCAGAAGCACCAAATACAAAATAAATACAACAGTTTTTCCATCGTATATAACGAATAATTGCAACCAGTGTGAAAGTATTGGTCATTTCTACGTTCCGGGCAACCTAGGCTTCACCCTAGTTCGTTGCTCCACCAGATCGAATAGCTACGGCCTTAGAAGTCAACGCCAGAGGGTTAAAACACAATATAAATACAACAGCTTTTCCATCGTGTAAAACGAATAATTGCAATCAGTATGAAAGTTATGGTCATTTCTACGTTCCGGGCAATCTAGGCTTCACCCTAGGGCGTTGCTCCAACACATCGAATAGCTACGGCCTTAGAAGTCAACGCCCGAAACAAAAAATACAATAAAAATACAACAGTTTTTCCATCGCATAACGGGAATAATTGCAACAAATGTGAACGTGAGGGTCATTTCTACGTTCCGGGCAACCCAGGCTACACCCTAGGGAGTCGCTCCACCTGATCGAATAGTTAGGGCCTAAAAGTTAACGCCAGAATCATAAAATACGATATATGTACAACAGTTTTACCATCGTATTAAAATGAATAATCGCAAACAGTGTGAAGGTAATGGTCATTTCTACGTTCCGGGCAACCTAGGCTTCACTCTAGGGCGTTGCTCCACCAGATCGAATAGTTAGGGCCCAAAGAAGTCAACGCCAGAAGCATAAAATACAAAATAGATACAACAGCTTTTCCATCATATAACAGGAATAATTGCAACCAGTGTGAAAGTGATGGTCATTTCTACGTTCCGGGCAACCTAGGCTTCAGTCTAGGGCGTTACTACACCAGATCGAATAGCTACGGCCTTAGGAGTCAACGCCAGAGGCATAACATACAATATAAGTACAACTGTTTTTCCATCGTATAAAACGAATAATTGCAATCAGTATGAAGGTTATGGTCATTTCTACGTTCCGGGCAATCTAGGCTTCACCCGATGGCGTTGTTCCTCCAGGTCGAATAGTCAGTGCCTTAGAAAACAACTCCAGACGCATAAAACACATGAAAAATACAACAGTTCTTTCATCGTATAACAGGAGCAATTGCAACATGCCTGAAGGTAATGGTCATTTCTACATTCCGGGAAATCTAGCCTTCTCTCTAGGGCGTTGCTCCACCACATCGAATAGCTACGGCCTTAGAAGTCAACGCCTGAAGCATAAAATATAATATAAATACAAGAGTTTTTCCATCGTATAACAGGAATAATTGCAACCAGAGTGAAGGTGATGGCCATTTCTACGTTCCGGGCAACCTAGGCTTCGCTCTAGGGCGTTGCTCCACCAGATCGAATAGCTAGGGTCTTGGAAGTCAACGCCAGAAGCATAAAATAAAATAAAAATACAACAGTTTTTCCATCGTATAAAACGAATAATTGCAACCAGTGTGCAAGTAATGGTCATTTCTACGATCCGGGAGACCTATGCATCACTCGAGGGCGTTGTTCCACCAGAGCGAATAGTTAGGGCCTAAGAAGACAACGCCAGAAGCATAAAATACGATATATGTACAACAGTTTTACCATCGTATAAAATTAATAATTGCAACCAGTGTGAAAGTAACGGCCATATCTACGTTCCGGGCATCCTAGACTTAACACTGAGGCATTGTTCCACCAGATCGAATTGCTAGGGACTTAGAAGTCAACGCCCGAAACAAAAAATACAATAAAAATAAAACAGTTTTTCCATCGCATAATGGGAATAATTGCAACAAATGTGAACGTGAGGGTCATTTCTACGTTCCGGGCAACCTAGGCTTCACCCTAGGGCGTTGCTCCACCAGATCGAATAGCTAGGTCCTTAGAAGTCAACGCCAGGAGCATAAAATAAAATAAAAATAGAGCAGTTCTTCCATCGTATACCAGGAATAATTACAACCAGTGTGAAAGAAATGGTCATTACTACGTTCCGGGCAACGTAGGCTTCACTCTAGGGCGTTGGTCCACCACAACCAATAGTTAGGGCTTAAGAAGTCAATGCCAGAAGCACCAAATACAAAATAAATACAACAGTTTTTCCATCGTATGTAACGAATAATTGCAACCAGTGTGAAAGTATTGGTCATTTCTACGTTCCGGGCAACCTAGGCTTCACCCTAGTTCGTTGCTCCACCAGATCGAATAGCTACGGCCTTAGAAGTCAACGCCAGAGGGTTAAAATACAATATAAATACAACAGCTTTTCCATCGTATAAAACGAATAATTGCAATCAGTATGAAAGTTATGGTCATTTCTACGTTCCGGGCAATCTAGGCTTCACCCTAGGGCGTTGCTCCAACACATCGAATAGCTACGGCCTTAGAAGTCAACGCCCGAAACAAAAAATACAATAAAAATACAACAGTTTTTCCATCGCATAACGGGAATAATTGCAACAAATGTGAACGTGAGGGTCATTTCTACGTTCCGGGCAACCCAGGCTACACCCTAGGGCGTTGCTCCACCAGATCCAATAGTTAGGACCTAAGAAGTCAACGCCAGAAGCATAAAATACAAAATAGATACAACAGTTTTTCCATCATATAACAGGAATAATTGCAACCAGTGTGAAAGTGATGGTCATTTCTACGTTCCGGGCAACCTAGGCTTCACTCTAGGGCGTTGTTCCTCCAGATCGAATAGCTAGGGCCTAAGACGTCTACACCAGAAGCATAAAATACAATATAAATACAACAGTTTTTCCATTGTATAAAACGAATAATTGCTACCAGTGTGAAAGTTTTGGTCATTTCTGCGTTCCAGGCACCATAGGCTTCACTCTTGGACGTAGCACCACCAGATCGAATAGCTAGGACCTTAGAAGTCAAAGCCAGACGCAGAACATACAATATAAATACAACAGTTTTCCCATCGTATTAAACGAATAATTGCAATCCGTATGAAAATTATGGTCATTTCTACGTCCCGGGCAACCTAGGCTTCACCATGGGTCGTTGCTCCACCGGATCCAATAGTTAGGACATAAGAAGTCAACGCCAGAAGCATAAAATACAAAATAGATACAACAGCTTTTCCATCATATAACAGGAATAATTTCAACCAGTGTGAAAGTGATGGTCATTTCTACGTTCCAGGCAACCTGGGCTTCACTAGAGGGCGTTGCTCCACCAGATCCAATAGTTAGGACCTAAGAAGTCAACGCCAGAAGCATAAAATACAAAATAGATCCAACAGTTTTTCTATCGTATAACAGGAATAATTGCAACCAGTGTGAAAGTGATGGTCATTTCTACGTTCCGGGCGACCTGGGCTTCACTAGAGGGCGTTGCTCCACCAGATCCAATAGTTAGGACCTAAGAAGTCAACGCCAGAAGCATAAAATACAAAATAGATCCAACAGTTTTTCCATCGTATAACAGGAATAATTGCAACCAGTGTGAAAGTGATGGTCATTTCTACGTTCCGGGCAACGTAGGATTCACTCTAGTGCGTTGTTCCGCCAGATCGAATAGTTAGGGACTAAGAAGTCAACGCCAGATGCATAAACTGCAATATAAATACAACAGTTATTCCCTTGAATAACAGGAATAATTGCAACCAGTGTGAAAGATATGGTCATTTCTACGCTTCCGGGCAACCTAGGCTTCACTCTAGGGCATTTCTCCACCACATCGAATAGCTACGGTCTTAGAAGACAACGCCATAACTATAAAATACAACATAAATACAACAGTTCTTCCATTGTATAAAATGAATAATTGCAAACAGTGTGGAAGTAATGGTTATTTCTATGTTCCGGGCAACCTAGGCTTCACGCTATGGCGTTGCTCCACTACATCGAATAGCTACGGTCTTAGAAGACAACGCCATAACTATAAAATACAACATAAATACAAGAGTTTTTCCATTGTATAAAATGAATAATTGCAAACAGTGTGGAAGTAATGGTTATTTCTATGCTCCGGGCAACCTAGGCTTCACGCTATGGCGTTGCTCCACCACATCGAATAGCTACGGCCTTAGGAGTCAACGCCAGAGGCATAACATACAATATAAGTACAACAGCTTTTCCATCGTATAAAACGAATAATTGCAATCAGTATGAAGGTTATGGTCATTTCTACGTTCCGGGCAACCTAGGCTTCACTCTATGGCGTTGCTCCACCAGATCGAATAGTTAAGACCTTAGAAGTCAACGCCTGAAATATAAATTAAAATATAAATACAACAGTTATTCCATCGTATAACAGGAATAATTACAACCAGTGTGAAAGTAATGGGCATTTCTATGTTCCGTGCAACCTAGGCTTCACTCTAGGGCGTTGCTCCGCCAGGTCGAATAGTTAGGGCCTTAGAAAACAACTCCAGACGCATAAAACACAAGAAAAATACAACAGTTCTTTCATCGTATAACAGGAACAATTGCAACATGCCTGAAGGTAATTGTCTTTTCTACATTCCGGGAAATCTAGGCTTCTCTGTAGGGCGTTGCTCCACCAGATCGATTAGTTAGGGCCTAAGAAGTCAACGCCAGAAGCACAAAATACAATATAAATGCAACAGTTTTTCCATCGTATAATACGAATAATTGCAACAAGTGTGGAGGGTATGGTCATTTCTACGTTCCGTGCAACCTAGGCTTCACTCTAGGGCGTTGCTCCACCAGATCCAATAGTTAGGACCTCAGAAGTCAACGCCCGGAGCATAAAATACAATAAAAATACCACAGTTTTTCCAACGTATGACAGGAATAATTGCAAACAGTGTGAAAGAAATGGGCATTTCTACGTTCCGTGCAACCTAGACTTCACTCTAGGGCGTTGCTCCACCAGATCGAATAGCTAGGGCCTTAGAAGTCAACGCCCGAAACATAAAATACAATAAAAATACAACTGTTTTTCCATCGTATAACGGGAATAATAGCAACCAGTGTGAAAGTGATGGTCATTTCTACATTCCGGGCAACCTAGGCTTCACTCTAGAGCGTTGTTTCACCACATCGAATAGCTGCGGCCTTAGAAGTCAACGCCAGAAGCATAAAATACAATATAAATACAACAGTCTTTCAATCGTATAACAGGAATAATTGCAAACAGTGTGAAAGATATGGTCATTTCTACGTTGCGGGCATCCTTGGCTTCACTCTACGTTGTTGGTCCACCAGGTCGAATAGTTTGGGGCTTAGAAAACAACTCCAGACCCATAAAATACAATATAAATACAACAGCTTTTCCGTCATATAACAGGAATAATTACAACCAGTGTGAAAGTAATGGGCATTTCTACGTTCCGTGCAACCTAGGCTTCACTCTACGTCGTTGGTCCACCAGGTCGAATAGATAGCGCCTTAGAAAACAACGCCAGAAGCATAAAGTACAATCAAAATCCAACAGTTTTTCCATCGTATAAAACGAATAATTGCAATCAGTATGAATGCTATGGTCATTTCTACGTTCCGGCCAACCTAAGCTTCACTCTAGGGCGTTGGACCACCAGATCCAATAGTTAGGGCCTAAGAACTCAACCCCAGGAGCACCAAATACAAAATAAATACAACAGTTTTTCCATCGTATAAAACGAATAATTGCAACCAGTGTGCAAGTAATGGTCATTTCTACGATCCGGGAGACCTAGGCATCACTCTAGGGCGTTGTTCCACCAGAGCGAATAGTTAGGGCATAAGAAGTCAACGCCAGAAGCATAAAATACGATATATGTACAACAGTTTTTCCATCGTATAAAATGAATAATTGCAACCAGTGTGAAAGTAACGGCCATTTCTACGTTCCGGGCATCCTAGACTTAACACTGAGGCATTGCTCCACCAGATCGAATAGCTAGGGACTTAGAAGTCAACGCCCGAAACAAAAAATACAATAAAAATACAACAGTTTTTCCATCGCATAATGGGAATAATTGCAACAAATGTGAACGTGAGGGTCATTTCTACGTTCCGGGCAACCTAGGCTTCACCCTAGGGCGTTGCTCCACCAGATCGAATTGCTAGGTCCTTAGAAGTCAACGCCAGGAGCATATAATAAAATAAGAATAGAGCAGTTCTTCCATCGTATACCAGGAATAATTACAACTAGTGTGAAAGAAATGGGCATTTCTACGTTCCGTGCTACCTAGACTTCACTCTAGGGCGTAGCTCCACCAGGTCGAATAGTTGGGGCCTTAGAAAACAACTCCAGACGCATAAAATACAATAAAAATACAACAGTTTTACCATCGTATAACTGGCATAATTGCAACCAGTGTGCAAGATATGGTCATTAGTACGTTCCGGGCAACCTAGGCTTCACTCTAGGGCGTTGGTCCACCACAACCAATAGTTAGGGCTTAAGAAGCCAATGCCAGAAGCACCAAATACAAAATAAATACAACAGTTTTTCCATCGTATATAACGAATAATTGCAACCAGTGTGAAAGTATTGGTCATTTCTACGTTCCGGGCAACCTAGGCTTCACCCTAGTTCGTTGCTCCACCAGATCGAATAGCTACGGCCTTAGAAGTCAACGCCAGAGGGTTAAAATACAATATAAATACAACAGCTTTTCCATCGTATAAAACGAATAATTGCAATCAGTATGAAAGTTATGGTCATTTCTACGTTCCGGGCAATCTAGGCTTCACCCTAGGGCGTTGCTCTACCAGATCCAATAGTTAGGACCTAAGAAGTCAACTCCAGAAGCATAAAATACAAAATAGATACAACAGTTTCTCCATCGTATAACAGGAATAATTGCGACCAGTGTGAAAGTGAAGGTCATTTCTACGTTCAGGGCAACCTAGGCTTCACTCTAGGGCGTTGTTCCACCAGATCAAATAGGTAGGGCCTAAGGCGACCACGCCAGAAGCATAAAATACAATATAAATACAACAGCTTTTTCATCGTATAACAGGAATAATTGCAACCAGTGTGCAAGATATGGTCATTTCTACGTTCCTGGCTACCTAGGCTTCACTCTAGGGCGTTGCTCGACCACATCGAATCGCTATGGCATTAGAAGTCAACGCCAGAAGCATTAAATACAATATAAATACAACAGTTTTTCCATCGTATAACAGGAATAATTGCAACCAGAGTGAAGGTGATGGCCATTTCTACGTTCCGGGCAACCTAGCCTTCACTCTAGGGCGTTGCTCCACCAGATCGAATAGCTAGGGACTTAGAAGTCAACGCCAGAAGCATAAAATAAAATAAAAATACAACAGTTTTTCCATCGCATAACGGGAATAATTGCAACAAATGTGAACGTGAGGGTCATTTCTACGTTCCGGGCAACCCAGGCTACACCCTAGGGCGTTGCTCCACCAGATCCAATAGTTAGGACCTAAGAAGTCAACGCCAGAAGCATAAAATACAAAATAGATACAACAGTTTTTCCATCATATAACAGGAATAATTGCAACCAGTGTGAAAGTGATGGTCATCTCTACGTTCCGGGCAACCTAGGCTTCACTCTAGGGCGTTGTTCCTCCAGATCGAATAGCTAGGGCCTAAGACGTCTACACCAGAAGCATAAAATACAATATAAATACAACAGTTTTTCCATTGTATAAAACGAATAATTGCTACCAGTGTGAAAGTTTTGGTCATTTCTGCGTTCCAGGCACCATAGGCTTCACTCTTGGACGTAGCACCACCAGATCGAATAGCTAGGACCTTAGAAGTCAAAGCCAGACGCAGAACATACAATATAAATACAACAGTTTTTCCATCGTATTAAACGAATAATTGCAATCCGTATGAAAATTATGGTCATTTCTACGTCCCGGGCAACCTAGGCTTCACCATGGGTCGTTGCTCCACCGGATCCAATAGTTAGGACATAAGAAGTCAACGCCAGAAGCATAAAATACAAAATAGATCCAACAGTTTTTCTATCGTATAACAGGAATAATTGCAACCAGTGTGAAAGTGATGGTCATTTCTACGTTCCGGCGACCTGGGCTTCACTAGAGGGCGTTGCTCCACCAGATCCAATAGTTAGGACCTAAGAAGTCAACGCCAGAAGCATAAAATACAAAATAGATCCAACAGTTTTTCCATCGTATAACAGGAATAATTGCAACCAGTGTGAAAGTGATGGTCATTTCTACGTTCCGGGCAACGTAGGATTCACTCTAGTGCGTTGTTCCGCCAGATCGAATAGTTAGGGACTAAGAAGTCAACGCCAGATGCATAAACTGCAATATAAATACAACAGTTATTCCCTTGTATAACAGGAATAATTGCAACCAGTGTGAAAGGTATGGTCATTTCTACGTTTCCGGGCAACCTAGGCTTCACTCTAGGGCATTTCTCCACCACATCGAATAGCTACGGTCTTAGAAGACAACGCCATAACTATAAAATACAACACAAATACAAGAGTTTTTCCATTGTATAAAATGAATAATTGCAAACAGTGTGGAAGTAATGGTTATTTCTATGTTCCGGGCAACCTAGGCTTCAGGCTATGGCGTTGCTCCACCACATCGAATAGCTACGGCCTTAGGAGTCAACGCCAGAGGCATAACATACAATATAAGTACAACAGCTTTTCCATCGTATAAAACGAATAATTGCAATCAGTATGAAGGTTATGGTCATTTCTACGTCCCGGGCAACCTAGGCTTCACCATGGGTCGTTGCTCCACCGGATCCAATAGTTAGGACATAAGAAGTCAACGCCAGAAGCATAAAATACAAAATAGATACAACAGCTTTTCCATCGTATAAAACGAATAACTGCAACCAGTGTGAAAGTAATGGTCATTTCTACGTTCCGGGCAACCTAGGCTTCACCCTAGGGCGTTGCTCCACCAGATCGAATAGTTGGGGCCTTAGAAAACAACTCCAGACGCATAAAATACAATAAAAATACAACAGTTTTACCATCGTATAACTGGCATAAGTGCAACCAGTGTGCAAGATATGGTCATTACTACGTTCCGGGCAACCTAGGCTTCACTCTAGGGCGTTGGTCCACCACAACCGATAGTTAGGGCTTAAGAAGTCAATGCCAGAAGCACCAAATACAAAATAAATGCAACAGTTTTTCCATCGTATAAAACGAATAACTGCAACCAGTGTGAAAGTAATGGTCATTTCTACGTTCCGGGCAACATAGGCTTCACCCTAGGGCGTTGCTCCACCAGATCGAATAGCTAGGGCCTTAGAAGTCAACGCCAGAAACATAAAATAAAATAAAAATAGAGCAGTTCTTCCATCGTATAACTGGAATAATTACAACCAGTGTGAAAGAAATGGGCATTTCAACGTTCCGTGCAACCTAGACCTCACCCTAATGCGTTGCTCCACCAGGTCTAATAGTTGGGGCCTTAGAAAACAACTCCAGACGCATAAAATACAATAAAAATACAACAGTTTTACCATCGTATAACTGGCATAATTTCAACCAGTGAGAAAGATATGGTCATTACTACGTTCCGGGCAACCTAGGCTTCACTCCAGGGCGTTGGTCCACCACAACCAATAGTTAGGGCTTAAGAAGTCAATGCCAGAAGCACCAAATACAAAATAAATACAACAGTTTTTCATCGTATAAAATGAATAATTGCAACCAGTGTGAAAGTAACGGCCATTTCTACGTTCTGGGCATCCTAGACTTAACACTGAGGCATTGCTCCACCAGATCGAATAGCTAGGGCCTTAGAAGTCAACGCCCGACACATAAAATACAATAAATATACAACAGTTTTTCCATCGTATAACGGGAATAATTGCAACAAATGTGAACGTGATGGTCATTTCCACGTTCCGGGCAACCTAGGCTTCACTCTAGTGCGTTGGTCCACCAGATCCTGTAGTTAGGGCCTAAGAAGTCACCGCCAGAAGCATAAAATAAAATAAAAATACAACAGTCTTTCCATCGTATAAAACGAATAATTGCAAACAGTATGAATGCTATGGTCATTTCTACGTTCCGGGCAACCTAGGCTTCACTCTAGGGCGTTGGTCCACCAGATCCAATAGTTAGGGCCTAAGAAGTCAACGCCACGAGCACCAAATACAAAATAAATACAACAGTTTTTCCATCGTATAAAACGAATAATTGCAACCAGTGTGCAAGTAATGGTCATTTCTACGATCCGGGAGACCTAGGCATCACTCTAGGGCATTGCTCCACCACGTCGAATAGCTACGGCCTTAGAAGTCAACGCCTGAAGCATAAAATATAATATAAATACAACAGTTTTTCCATCGTATAACAGGAATAATTGCAACCAGAGTGAAGGTGATGGCCACTTCTACGTTCCGGGCAACCTAGGCTTCACTCTAGGGCGTTGCTCCACCAGATCGAATAGCTAGGTCCTTAGAAGTCAACGCCAGGAGCATAAAATAAAATAAAAATAGAGCAGTTCTTCCATCGTATACCAGGAATAATTACAACCAGTGTGAAAGAAATGGTCATTACTACGTTCCGGGCAACGTAGGCTTCACTCTAGGGCGTTGGTCCACCACAACCAATAGTTAGGGCTTAAGAAGTCTATGCCAGAAGCACCAAATACAAAATAAATACAACAGTTTTTCCATCGTATATAACGAATAATTGCAACCAGTGTGAAAGTATTGGTCATTTCTACGTTCCGGGCAACCTAGGCTTCACCCTAGTTCGTTGCTCCACCAGATCGAATAGCTACGGCCTTAGAAGTCAACGCCTGAAGCATAAAATATAATATAAATACAAGAGTTTTTCCTTCGTATAACAGGAATAATTGCAACCAGAGTGAAGGTGATGGCCATTTCTACGTTCCGGGCAACCTAGGCTTCGCTCTAGGGCGTTGCTCCACCAGATCGAATAGCTAGGGTCTTAGAAGTCAACGCCAGAAGCATAAAATAAAATAAAAATACAACAGTTTTTCCATCGTATAAAACGAATAATTGCAACCAGTGTGCAAGTAATGGTCATTTCTACGATCCGGGAGACCTATGCATCACTCGAGGGCGTTGTTCCACCAGAGCGAATAGTTAGGGCCTAAGAAGTCAACGCCAGAAGCATAAAATACGATATATGTACAACAGTTTTACCATCGTATAAAATTAATAATTGCAACCAGTGTGAAAGTAACGGCCATATCTACGTTCCGGGCATCCTAGACTTAACACTGAGGCATTGTTCCACCAGATAGAATAGCTAGGGACTTAGAAGTCAACGCCCGAAACAAAAAATACAATAAAAATAAAACAGTTTTTCCATCGCATAATGGGAATAATTGCAACAAATGTGAACGTGAGGGTCATTTCTACGTTCCGGGCAACCTAGGCTTCACCCTAGGGCGTTGCTCCACCAGATCGAATAGCTAGGTCCTTAGAAGTCAACGCCAGGAGCATAAAATAAAATAAAAATAGAGCAGTTCTTCCATCGTATACCAGGAATAATTACAACCAGTGTGAAAGAAATGGTCATTACTACGTTCCGGGCAACGTAGGCTTCACTCTAGGGCGTTGGTCCACCACAACCAATAGTTAGGGCTTAAGAAGTCAATGCCAGAAGCACCAAATACAAAATAAATACAACAGTTTTTCCATCGTATGTAACGAATAATTGCAACCAGTGTGAAAGTATTGGTCATTTCTACGTTCCGGGCAACCTAGGCTTCACCCTAGTTCGTTGCTCCACCAGATCGAATAGCTACGGCCTTAGAAGTCAACGCCAGAGGGTTAAAATACAATATAAATACAACAGCTTTTCCATCGTATAAAACGAATAATTGCAACCAGTGTGAAAGTAATGGGCATTTCTACGTTCCGTGCAACCTAGGCTTCACTCTAGGGCGTTGGTCTACCAGGTCGAATAGTTAGGGCCTGAGAAAACAACTCCAGACGCATAAAACACAATAAAAATACAACAGTTCTTTCATCGAATAACAGGAACAATTGCAACATGCCTGAAGGTAATGGTTATTTCTACATTCCGGGAAATCTAGGCTTCTCTCTAGGGCGTTACTCCACCAGATCGAATAGTTAGGGCCTAAGAAGTCAACGCCAGAAGCATAAAATGCAAAATAGATACAACAGTTTTTCCATCATATAACAGGAATAATTGCAACCAGTGTGAAAGTGTTGGTCAGTTCTACGTTCCGGGCAACCTAGGCTTCACTCTAGGGCGGTGCTCCAACAGATCGAATCGTTAGGGCCTAAGAAATCAACGCCAGAAGCATAAAATACGACGTATGTACTGCAGTTTTTCCTTCGTATAAAACGAATAATTGCAACCAGTGTGAAAGTAGTGGACATTTCTACGTTGCGGGCATCCTAGACTTAACTCTGATGCATTGCTCCACCAGATCGAATACATAGGGCCTTAGAAGTCAACGCCAGAAGCATAAAGTACAATCAAAATCCAACAGTTTGTCCATCGTATAACAGGAATAATTGAAACAAGCGTGAAGGTAACGGTAATTTCTACGTTCCAGGCGTCCTAGACTTAACTCTGAGGCATTGCTCCACCAGATCGAATACATAGGGCCTTAGAAGTCAACGCCAGAAGTATAAAGTACAATCAAAGTCCAACAGTTTGTCCATCGTATAGCATGTATAATTGCAACCAGAGTGAAAGTAATGGTCATTTCTACGTTCCGGGCAACCTAGGCTTCACTCTAGGGCGTTGATCCACCAGATCGAATAGTTAGGGCCTTAGAAGTCAATCCCAGAAGCATAAAATACAATAAAAATACAACAGTTTTTCCATCGTATAACGGGAATAATTGCAACAAATGTGAAAGTGATGGTCATTTCGACGTTCCGGCAACCTAGGCTTCACTCTAGTCCGTTGGTCCACCAGATTCAACAGTTAGGGCCTAAGAAGTCAACGCCAGAAACATAAAATACAATATAAATACAACAGCTTTTCCATCGTATATAATGTATATTTGTAAACAGTGTGAAGGTAATGGTCATTTCTACGTTCCGGCCAACCTAGGCTTCACCCTAGGGCGTTGCTCCACCAGGTCGAATAGTTGGGGCCTTAGAAAACAACTCCAGGCGCATAAAATACAATAAAAATGCAACAGTTTTACCATCATATAACTGGCACAATTGCAACCAGTGTGAAATATATGGTCATTTCTACGTTCCGGGCAACATAGGCTTCACCCTAGGGCGTTGCTCCACCAGATCGAATAGTTAGGTCCTAAGAAGTCAACGCTAGAAGCATAAAATACGATATATGTACAAGAGCTTTTCCATCGTATCAAACGAATAAGTGCAACCAGTGTGAAAGCAATGGCCATTTCTACGTTCCGGGCATCCTACACTTAACTCTAGGGCGTTGCTCTACCAGATCGAATAGCTACAGAATTAGAAGTCAACGCCCGGAGCATAAAATACAATAAAAAGACAACAGTTTTTCCATCGTATAACAGGAATAATAGCAACCAGAGTGAAGGTGATGGCCATTTCTACGTTCCGGGCAACCTAGGCTTCACCCTAGGGCGTTGCTCCACCACATCGAATAGCTACGGCCTTAGAAGTCAACGCCTGAAGCATAAAATATAATATAAATACAACAGTTTTTCCATCGTATAACAGGAATAATTACAACCAGTGTGATGGTAATGGGCATTTCTACGTTC
The DNA here is from genome assembly GCF_051401765.1 of Calliopsis andreniformis. NCBI lineage: Eukaryota > Metazoa > Arthropoda > Insecta > Hymenoptera > Andrenidae > Calliopsis > Calliopsis andreniformis. The sequence continues at coordinate 13,071,568 of NW_027480422.1, read as the reverse complement.
CGTGCAACCTAGGCTTCACTCTAGGGCGTTGCTCCACCAGGTCGAATAGTCAGGGCCTTAGAAAACAACTCCAGACGCATAAAACACAAGAAAAATACAACAGTTCTTTCATCGTATAACAGGAACAATTGCAACATGCCTGAAGGTAATGGTCTTTTCTACATTCCGGGAAATCTAGGCTTCTCTGTAGGGCGTTGCTCCACCAGATCGATTAGTTAGGGCCTAAGAAGTCAACGCCAGAAGCACAAAATACAATATAAATGCAACAGTTTTTCCATCGTATAATACGAATAATTGCAACAAGTGTGGAGGGTATGGTCATTTCTACGTTCCGTGCAACCTAGGCTTCACTCTAGGGCGTTGCTCCACCAGATCCAATAGTTAGGACCTCAGAAGTCAACGCCCGGAGCATAAAATTAAATAAAAATACCACAGTTTTTCCAACGTATGACAGGAATAATTGCAAACAGTGTGAAAGAAATGGGCATTTCTACGTTCCGTGCAACCTAGACTTCACTCTAGGGCGTTGCTCCACCAGATCGAATAGCTAGGGCCTTAGAAGTCAACGCCCGAAACATAAAATACAATAAAAATACAACTGTTTTTCCATCGTATAACGGGAATAATAGCAACCAGTGTGAAAGTGATGGTCATTTCTACATTCCGGGCAACCTAGGCTTCACTCTAGAGCGTTGTTTCACCACATCGAATAGCTGCGGCCTTGGAAGTCAACGCCAGAAGCATAAAATACAATATAAATACAACAGTCTTTCAATCGTATAACAGGAATAATTGCAAACAGTGTGAAAGATATGGTCATTTCTACGTTGCGGGCATCCTTGGCTTCACTCTACGTTGTTGGTCTACCAGGTCGAATAGTTTGGGGCTTAGAAAACAACTCCAGACGCATAAAATACAATATAAATACAACAGTTTTTCCGTCATATAACAGGAATAATTACAACCAGTGTGAAAGTAATGGGCATTTCTACGTTCCGGACAACATAGGCTTCACCCTAGGGCGTTGCACTACCAGATCGAATAGCTAGGTCTTTAGAAGTCAGCGCCAGGAGCACAAAATAAAATAAAAATAGAGCAGTTTTTCCATCGCATAACAGGAATAATTACAACCAGTATGAATGTTATGGCAATTTCTACGTTCCGGGCAACCTAGGCTTCACCCTAGGGCGTTGCTCCACCAGATCGAATAGCTAGGTCCTTAGAAGTCAACGCCAGGAGCATAAAATAAAATAAAAATAGAGCAGTTCTTCCATCGTATACCAGGAATAATTACAACCAGTGTGAAAGAAATGGTCATTACTACGTTCCGGGCAACGTAGGCTTCACTCTAGGGCGTTGGTCCACCACAACCAATAGTTAGGGCTTAAGAAGTCTATGCCAGAAGCACCAAATACAAAATAAATACAACAGTTTTTCCATCGTATATAACGAATAATTGCAACCAGTGTGAAAGTATTGGTCATTTCTACGTTCCGGGCAACCTAGGCTTCACCCTAGTTCGTTGCTCCACCAGATCGAATAGCTACGGCCTTAGAAGTCAACGCCTGAAGCATAAAATATAATATAAATACAAGAGTTTTTCCTTCGTATAACAGGAATAATTGCAACCAGAGTGAAGGTGATGGCCATTTCTACGTTCCGGGCAACCTAGGCTTCGCTCTAGGGCGTTGCTCCACCAGATCGAATAGCTAGGGTCTTAGAAGTCAACGCCAGAAGCATAAAATAAAATAAAAATACAACAGTTTTTCCATCGTATAAAACGAATAATTGCAACCAGTGTGCAAGTAATGGTCATTTCTACGATCCGGGAGACCTATGCATCACTCGAGGGCGTTGTTCCACCAGAGCGAATAGTTAGGGCCTAAGAAGTCAACGCCAGAAGCATAAAATACGATATATGTACAACAGTTTTACCATCGTATAAAATTAATAATTGCAACCAGTGTGAAAGTAACGGCCATATCTACGTTCCGGGCATCCTAGACTTAACACTGAGGCATTGTTCCACCAGATAGAATAGCTAGGGACTTAGAAGTCAACGCCCGAAACAAAAAATACAATAAAAATAAAACAGTTTTTCCATCGCATAATGGGAATAATTGCAACAAATGTGAACGTGAGGGTCATTTCTACGTTCCGGGCAACCTAGGCTTCACGCTAGGGCGTTGCTCCACCAGATCGAATAGCTAGGGCCTTAGAAGTCAACGCCAGAAGCATAAAATAAAATAAAAATAGAGCAGTTATTCCATCGTATAACAGGAATAATTACAACCAGTGTGAAAGAAATTGGCATGTCTACGTTCCGTGCAACCTAGACTTCACTCTAGGGCGTTGCTCCACCAGATCGAATAGCTAGGGCCCAGGAAGTCAACGCCAGAAGAATAAAATACAACATATGTACAACAGTTTTTCCACCGTATAAGATGTATAATTGCAAGCAGTGTGAAGGTAATGGTCATTTCTACGTTCTGGGCAACCTAGGCTTCACTCTAGAGCGTTGCTCCACCAGATCGAAAAGTTAGGGCCTTAGAAGTCAACGCCCGAAGCATAAAATACAAAATAAATAGAACAGTTTTTCCATCGTATAAAACGAATAATTGCAACCAGTGTGAAAGTTATGGTCATTTCTACGTTCCGGGCAACATAGGCTTCACTCTAGGGCATTGTCCCACCAGATCGAATAGTTAGCGCCCAGGAAGTCAACGCCAGAAGCATAAAATACAATATAAATACAACAGATTTTCCACCGTATAAGATGTATAATTGCAAGCAGTGTGAAGGTAATGGTCATTTCTACGTTCTGAGTAACCTAGGCTTCGCTCTAGGGCCTTGCTGCACCAGATCGAATAGCTAGGGTCTTAGAAGTCAACGCCAGAGGCATAAAATACAATAAAAATGCAAGAGTTTTTCCATAGTGTAACAGGAATAATTGCAACCAGTGTGAAAGTACAGGTCATTTCTATGTTCCGGGCAATCTAGGCTTCGCTCTAGGGCCTTGCTCCACCAGATCGAATAGCTAGGGACTTAGAAGTCAACGCCAGAGGCATAAAATACAATAAAAATGCAAAGTTTTTCCCTTGTATAACAGGAATAATTGCAATCAGTGTGAAATATATGGTCATTTCTACGATACGGGCAACCTAGGCTTCACTCTAGGTCGTCGTTCCACCAGATCGAATAGTTTGGGCCTAAGAAGCCTACGCCAGAAGCATAAAATACAATACAAATACAACAGCTTTTCCATCGTATTACAGGAATAATTGCAACCAGTGTGAAAGGTATGGTCATTTCTACGTTCCGGGCAACCTAGGCTTCACCCTAGGGCGTTGCTCCAACAGATCCAATAGTTAGGACCTTAGAAGTCAACGCCAGAAGCATAAAATACAATATAAATACAACAGTTTTTCAATCGTATAACAGGAATAATTGCAAACACTGTGAAAGATATGGTCATTTCTACGTTCCGGGCAACCTAGGCTTCACCCTAGGGCGATGCTCCACCAGATCGTATATCTAGGGCCTTAAAAGTCAACGCGAGAAGCATAAAATAAAATAAAAATAGAGCAGTTATTCCATCGTATAACAGGAATAATTACAACCAGTGTGAAAGAAATGGACATTTCTACGTTCCGTGCAACCTAGACGTCACTCTAGGGCTTTGCTCCACCAGGTCGAATAGTCGGGGCCTTAGAAAACAACTCCAGACGCATAAAATACAATTAAAATACAACAGTTTTACCATCGTATAACTGGCATAATTGCAACCAGTGTGAAAAGTATGGTCATTTCTACGTTCCGGGCGACCTAGGCTTCACCCTAGGGCGTTGCTCCACCAGATAGAATAGCTAAGGCCTTAGAAGTCAACGCCCGAAACATAAAATACAATAAAAATACAACAGTTTTTCCATCGTATAACGGGAATAATTGCAACAAATGTGAACGTGATGGTCATTTCCACGTTCCGGGCAACCTAGGCTTCACTCTAGGGCGTTCCTCCACCAGATCCAATAGTTAGGGCCTAAGAAGTCAACGCCAGAAGCATAAAATAAAATAATAATAGAGCAGTTATTCCATCGTATAACAGGAATAATTACAACCAGTGTGAAAGAAATGGGCATTTCTACGTTCCGTGCAACCTAGACTTCACTCTTGGGCGTTGCTCCACCAGATCGAATAGTTAGGGACTAAGAAGTCAACGCCATAAGCATAAACTGCAATATAAATACAACAGTTTTTCCATCGTATAACAGGAATAATTGCAACCAGTGTGAAAGATATGGTCATTTCTACGATCAGGGCAACCTAGGCTTCACTCCAGGGCGTTGCTGCACCACATCGAATAGCTACAGCCTTAGAAGTCAACGCCAGAATGTTAAAATACAATATAAATATAACAGTTTTTCCATCGTATAAAACGAATAATTGCAATCAGTATGAAGGTTATGGTCATTTCTACGTTCCGGGCAACCTAGGCTTCACTCGAGGCGTTGCTCCACCAGATCCAATAGTTAGGGCCTAAGAAGTCAACGCCAGAAGCTTAAAATACGATATATGTACAAGAGCTTTTCCATCGTATCAAACGAATAAATGCAACCAGTGTGAAAGCAATGGCCATTTCTACGTTCCGGGCATCCTAGACTTAACTCTATGGCGTTGTTCCTCCAGTTCGAATAGCTACGGCCTAAGAAGTCTACACCAGAAGCATAAAATACAATATAAATACAACAGTTTTTCCATCGTATAATACGAATAATTGCAACCAGTGTGAAAGTACTGGTCATTTCTACGTTCCGGGTAACCTAGGCTTCACTCTTTGGCGTTGGTCCACCAGGTCGAATAGTTAGGGCCTGAGAAAACATCTCCAGACGCATAAAACACAATAACAATGCAACAGTTCTTTCATCGTATAACAGGAACAATTGCAACATGCCTGAACCTAATGGTCATTTCTACGTTCCGGGCAACCTAGGCTTCTCTCTAGGGCGTTGCTCCACCAGATCGAACAGCTACGGCCTTAGAAGTCAACGCCAGAAGGTTAAAATACAATATAAATACAACAGATTTTCCATCGTATAATACGAATAATTGCAATCAGTATGAAAGATATGGTCATTTCTACGATCAGGGCAACCTAGGCTTCACTCCAGGGCGTTGGTGCACCACATCGAATAGTTACGGCCTTAGAAGCCAACGCCAGAAGGTTAAAATACAATATAAATACAACAGATTTTCCATCGTGTAATACGAATAATTGCAATCAGTATGAAAGTTATGGTCATTTCTACGTTCCGGGCAACCTGGGCTTCACCAGAGGGCGTTGCTCCACCAGATCCAATAGTTAGGACCTAAGAAGTCAACGGCAGAAGCATAAAATACAAAATAGATCCAACAGTTTCTCCATCGTATAACCGGAATAATTGCAACCAGTGTGAAAGTGATGGTCATTTCTACGTTCCGGGCAACGTAGGATTCACTCTAGGGCGTTGTTCCGCCAGATCGAATAGTTAGGGACCAAGAAGTCAACGCCAGAAGCATAAACTGCAGTATAAATACAACAGTTATTCCCTTGTATAACACGAATAATTGCAAACAGTGTGGAAGTAATGGTTATTTCTACGTTCCGGGCAACCTAGGCTTCACGCTATGGCGTTGCTCCACCAGATCGAATAGTTATGGCCTAAGAAGTCAATGCCAGAAGCATAAAATACGATATATGTACAACAGTTTTTCCATCGTATAAAATGAGTAATTGCTACCAGTGTGAAAGTAACGGCCATTTCTACGTTCCGGGCATCCTAGACTTAACACTGAGGCATTGCTCCACCAGATCGAATACATAGGGCCTTAGAAGTCAACGCCAGAAGCATAAAGTACATTAAAAATACAACAGTCTCCATCGTATAACAGGAATAATTGCCACCAGTGTGAAAGTGATGGTCATTTCTGCATTCCGGGCAACCTAGGCTTCACTCTAGGGCGTTGCTCCTCCAGATAGAATAGTTAGGTCCCAGGAAGTCAACGCCGGAAGCATAAAATACAATATAAATACAACAGTTTTTCCCTTGTATAACAGGAATAATTGCAACCAGTGTGAAAGGTATGGTCATTTCTACGTTCCGGGCAACCTAGGCTTCACCCTAGGGCGTTGCTCCACCAGATCGAATAGTTAGGGCCTAAGAAGTCTACGCCAGAAGCATAAAATACAATACAAATACAACAGCCTTTCCATTGTATAAAATGAATAATTGCAAACAGTGTGGAGGTAATGGTCATTTCTACTTTCCGGGCAATCTAGGCTTCACTCTAGGGCGTTTCTCCACCACATCGAATAGCTGCGGCCTTAGAAGTCAACGCCAGAAGCATAAAACACAATATAGATAAAACAGTTTTTAAATCGTATAACAGGAATAATTGCAACCAGTGTGAAAGCTATGGTCATATCTACTTTCCGGGCAACCTAGGCTTCACTCTAAGGCGTTGCTCCACCACATCGAATAGTTAGGGCTTTAGAAGTCAATGCCAGAAGCATAAAATACAATATAAATACAACAGTTTTTCAACTGTATAATATGAATAATTGCAAACAGTGTGGAAGTAATGGTCATTTCTACGTTCCGGGCAAGCTAGGCTTCACTCTAGGGCGTTGGTCCACCAGATCCAATAGTCAGGGCCTAAGAAGTCAACGCCAGGAGCACCAATCACAAAATAAATACAACACTTTTTCCATCGTATAAAACGTATAATTGCATCCAGTATGAAAGTTATGGTTATTTCTACGTTCAGGGCAACCTAGGCTTCACCCTAGGGCGTTGCTCCACCAGATCGAATAGTTAGGGCCTATGAAGTCAACGCCAGAAGCATACAATACGATATATGTACAACAGTCTTTCCATCGTATAAAACGAATAATTGCAACCAGTCTGATAGTTATGGTCATTTCTACGTTCCGGGCAATCTAGGCTTCTCTCTAGGGCGTCGTTCCACCAGATCGAATAGTTAGGGCCTAAGAAGTCTACGCCAGAAGCATAAAATACAATACAAATACAACAGCTTTTCCATCGTATAACAGGAATAATTGCAACCAGTGTGAAAGGTATGGTCATTTCTACTTTCCGGGCAATCTAGGCTTCACTCTAGGGCGTTTCTCCACCACATCGATTAGCTGCGGCCTTAGAAGTCAACGCCAGAAGCATAAAACACAATATAGATAAAACAGTTTTTCAATCGTATAACAGGAATAATTGCAAACAGTGTGAAAGATATGGTCATTTCTACGTTGCGGGCATCCTAGGCTTCACTCTAGGGCATTGCTCCACCACATCGAATAGCTACGGCCTTAGAAGTCAACGCCATAACTATAAAAAACAATATAAATACAACAGTTTTTCCATTGTATAAAATGAATAATTGCAAACAGTGTGGAGGTAATGGTCATTTCTACTTTCCGGGCAACCTAGGCTTCACTCTAGGGCATTTCTCCACCACATCGAATAGCTACGGCCTTAGAAGTCAACGTCTGAAGCATACAATATAATATAAATACAACAGTTTTTCCATCGTATAACACGAATATTTGCAACCAGTGTGAAAGACATGGTCATTTCTACGTTCCGGGCAACCTAGGCTTCACTCTAGGGCCATGCTCCACCAGATCGAATAGTTAGGGCCTAAGAAGTCAACGCCAGAAGCATAAAATACAATATAAATGCAACAGTTTTTCCCTTGTATAACAGGAATAAATGCAACCAGTGTGAAAGCTATGGTCACTTCTACGTTCCGGGCAGCCTAGGCTTCGCTCTAGGGCGTTGCTCCACCACATCGAATAGTTAGGGCCTCAGAAGTCAAAGCAAGAAACATAAAATGCCATAAAAATACAACAGTTGTTCCACTGTATAATACGAATAATTGCAAACAGTGTGGAAGTAATGGCCATTTCTACGTATCGGGCAACCTATGTTTCAGTCTAGGGCGTTGCTCAACCACATCGAATAGCTACGGCCCTAGAAGACAACGCCATAGCTATAAAATACAATATAAATACAACAGTCTTCCCATCTCATAAAACGAATAATTGCAACCAGTCTGATAGTTATGGTCATTTCTACGTTTCGGGCAACCTAGGCTTCACTCTAGGGCGTTGCTCCACCATATCGAATAGTTAGGGCCTAAGAAGTCAATGCTAGAAGCATAAAATACGATATATGTACAACAGTTTTTCCATCGCATAAAATGAGTAATTGCAACCAGTGTGAAAGTAATGGCCATTTCTGCGTTCCGGGCATCCTAGACTTAACACTGAGACATTGCTCCACCAGATCGAATACATAGGGCCTTAGAAGTCAACGCCAGAAGCATAAAGTACATTAAAAATCCAACAGTTTGTCCATCGTATAACAGGAATAATTGCCACCTGTGTGAAAGTGATGGTTATTTCTGCATTCCAGGCAACCTAGGAATCACTCCAGGTCGTTGATCCTCCAGATAGAATAGTTAGGGCCCAGGAAGTCAACGCCAGAAGCATAAAATACAATATAAATACAACAGTTTTTCCCTTGTATAACAGGAATAATTGCAACCAGTGTGAAAGGTATGGTCATTTCTACGTTCCGCGCAACCTAGGCTTCACTCTAGGGCGTTGCTCCACCACATCGATTAGCTAGGGACTTAGAAGTCAACGCTAGAAGCATAAAATAAAGTAAAAATACAACAGTTTTTCCATCGTATAAAACGTATAATTGCAACCAGTATGAATGTTATGGTCATTACTACGTTCCGGGCAAACTAGGCTTCACTCTAGGGCGTTGTTCCACGAGATCCAATAGCTAGGGCCTAAGAAGTCAACGCCAGGAGCACCGAATACAAAATAAATACAACAGCTTTCCCATCGTATAAAACGAATAATTGCAACCAGTATGAAAGCTATGGTCATTTATACGTTCCGGGCAACCTAGGCTTCACTCTAGGGCGTTGCTCCACCACATCGAATAGTTAGGGCCTTAGAAGTCAATGCCAGAAGCATAAAATGCCATATAAATACAACAGTTTTTCCACTGTATGATATGAATAATTGCAAACAGTGTGGAAGTAATGGTCATTTCTACGTTCCGGGCAACCTAGGCTTCACTCTAGGGCGTTGCGCAACCACATCGAATAGCTACGGCCTTAGAAGTCAACGCCATAACTATAAAAAACAATATTAATACAACAGTTTTTCCATTGTATAAAATGAATAATTGCTAACAGTGCGGAGGTAATGGTCATTTCTACTTTCCGGGCAACCTAGGCTTCACTCTAGGGCGTTTCTCCACAACTTCGAATAGCTACTGCCTTAGAAGCCAACGTCTGCAGCTTAAAATGTAATATAAATACAACAGTTTTTCCATCGTATAACAGTAATAATTGCAACCAGTGTGAAAGACATGGTCTTTTCTACGTTCCGGGCAACCTAGGCTTCACTCTAGGGCGTTGCTCCACCACATCGAATAGCTACGGCCTTAGGAGTCAACGCCAGAGGCATAAAATACATAATAAATACAACAGTTTTTCCACTGTATGATATGAATAATTGCAAACAGTGTGGAAGTAATGGTCATTTCTACGTTCCGGGCAACCTAGGCTTCAGTCTAGGGCGTTGCGCAACCACATCGAATAGCTACGGCCCTAGAAGACAACGCCATAACTATAAAATACAATATAAATAGAACAGTCTTTCCATCGTATAAAACGAATAATTGCAACCAGTCTGATAGTTATGGTCATTTCTACGTTCCGGGCAACCTAGGCTTCACCCTAGGGCGTTGCTCCGCCATATCGAATAGTTAGGGCCTAAGAAGTCAATGCCAGAAGCATAAAATACGATATATGTACAACAGTTTTTCCATCGTATAACAGGAATAATTACAACCAGTGTGAAAGATATGGTCATTTCTACGAGACGGGCAACCTAGGCTTCACTCTAGGGCGTTGCTCCTCCAGATAGAATAGTTAGGGCCCAGGCAGTCAACGCCAGAAGCATAAAAAACAATATAAATACAACAGTTTTTCCCGTGTATAACAGGAATAATTGCAACCAGTGTGAATGGTATCGTCATTTCTACGTTCCGGGCAACCTAGGCTTCACTCTAGGGCATTGCTCCACCACATCGAATAGCTACGGCCTTAGAAGTCAACGCCAGAAGCACAAAATAAAATAAAAATACAAGAGTTATTCCATCGTCTAACAGGAATAATTACAACCAGTGTGAAAGTAATGGGCATTTCTACGTTCCGTGCAACCTAGGCTTCGCTCTAGGGCGTTGGTCCACCAGGCCGAATAGTTAGGGCCTTAGAGAACAACTCCAGACGCATGAAATACAATATAAATACAACAGTTTTTCCACTGTATAATATGAATAATTGCAAACAGAGTGGTAGTAATGGTCATTTCTACGTTCCGGGCAAGCTAGGCTTCACTCTAGGGCGTTGGTCCACCAGATCCAATAGTTAGGGCCTAAGAAGTCAACGACAGGAGCACCAAATGCAAAATAAATACAACAGTTTTTCCATCGTATAAAACGAATAATTGCATCCGGTGTGCAAGTAATGGTCATTTCTACGATCCGGGCAACCTAGGCATCACTCTAGGGCGTTGTTCCACCAGTGCGAATAGTTAGGGCCTAAGAAGTCAACGCCTGAAGCATAAAATACAATATAAATACAACAGTTTTTCCATTGTATAGAACGAATAATTGCAACCAGTCTGATAGTTATGGTCATTTCTACATTCCGGGCAGTATAGGCTTCTCTCTAGGGCGTTGCTCCTCCAGATCGAATAGTTAGGGCCTAACAAGTCAACGCCAGAAGCATAAAATACAATAGAAATACAACAGTCTTTCCATCGTATAAAACGAATAATTGCAACCAGTGTGAAAGATATGGTCATTTCTACGATACTGGCAACCTAGGCTGCACTCTACGGCGTCGTTCCAGCACATCGAATAGCTGCGGCCTTAGAAGTCAACGCCAGAAGCATAAAATACAATATAAATAAAACAGGTTTTCTATCCTATAACAGGAATAATTGCAACCAGTGTGAAAGTGATGGTCATTTCTACGTTCCGGGCAACGTAGGCTTCACCCTAGGGCGTTGCTCCACCAGATCGAATAGTTAGGGCCTAAGAAGTCAATGCCAGAAGCATAAAATACATTAAAAATCCAACAGTCTCCATCGTATAACAGGAATAATTGCCACCAGTGTGAAAGGTATGGTCATTTCTACGATACGGGCAACCTAGGCTTCACTCTAGGGCGTTGCTGCACCACATCGAATAGCTACGGCCTTAGGAGTCAACGCCAGAGGCATAAAATACAAAATAAATAGAACAGTTTTTCCATCGTATAACAAGAATAATTGCAACGAATGTGAAAGTGATGGCCATTTCAGCATTCCGGGCAACCTAGGCTTCACTCTAGGGCCGTGCTCCACCAGATCGAATAGTTAGGGCCTAAGAAGTCAACGCCAGAAGCATAAAATACAATATAAATACAACAGTTTTTCCCTTGTATAACAGGAATAATTACAACCAGTGTGGAAGATATGGTCATTTCTACGATACGGGCAACCTAGGCTTCACTCTAGGGCGTTGCTCCTCCAGATAGAATAGTTAGGGCCCAGGCAGTCAACGCCAGAAGCACAAAATAAAATAAAAATACAAGAGTTATTCCATCGTCTAACAGGAATAATTACAACCAGTGTGAAAGTAATGGGCATTTCTACGTTCCGTGCAACCTAGGCTTCGCTCTAGGGCGTTGGTCCATCAGGCCGAATAGTTAGGGCCTTAGAAAACAACTCCAGACGCATGAAATACAATATAAATACAACAGTTTTTCCACGGTATAAAACGAATAATTGCAACCAGTATGAAAGTTATGCTCACTTCTACGTTCCGGGCAACCTAGGCTTCACCCTAGGGCGTTGCTCCACCAGATGAATAGTTAGGGCCTAAGAAGTCAACGCCAGAAGCATAAAATACAATAGAAATACACCAGTTTTTCAATCGTATAACAGGAATAATTGCAACCAGTGTGAAAGATATGGTCATTTCTACGATACGGGCAACCTAGGCATCACTCTAGGGCGTCATTCCACTTGATCGAATAGTTAGGGCCTAAGAAGTCTACGCCAGAAGCATAAAATACAATACAAATACAACAGCTTTTCCATCGTATAACAGGAATAATTGCAACCAGTGTGAAAGGTATGGTCATTTCTACGTTCCGGGCAACCTAGGCTTCACTCTAGGGCGTTGCTCCACCACATCGAATAGCTGCGGCCAGAGAAGTCAACGCCAGAGGCATAAAATACAATATAAATACAACAGTTATTCCATCGTATAACAGGAATAATTACCACCAGTGTGAAAGTAATGGGCATTTCTACGTTCCGTGCAACCTAGGCTTCACTCTAGGGCGTTGCTCCACCACATCGAATAGTTAGGGCCTTAGAAGTCAATGCCAGAAGCATAAAATACAATATAAATACAACAGTTTTTCCACTGTATAATATGAATAATTGCAAACAGTGTGGTAGTAATGGTCATTTCTACGTTCCGGGCAAGCTAGGCTTCACTCTAGGGCGTTGGTCCACCAGATCCAATAGTTAGGGCCTAAGAAGTCAACGACAGGAACACCAAATACAAAATAAATACAACAGTTTTTCCATCGTGTAAAACGAATAATTGCATCCGGTGTGCAAGTAATGGTCATTTCTACGATCCGGGCAACCTAGGCATCACTCTAGGGCGTTGTTCCACCAGTGCGAATAGTTAGGGCCTAAGAAGTCAACGCCTGAAGCATAAAATACAATATAAATACAACAGTCTTTCCATTGTATAAAACGAATAATTGCAACCAGTCTGGTAGTTATGGTCATTTCTACATTCCGGGCAATATAGGCTTCTCTCTAGGGCGTTGCTCCTCCAGATCGAATAGTTACGGCCTAACAGGTCAACGCCAGAAGCATAAAATACAATATAAATACAGCAGTTTTTCCACTGTATAATATGAATAATTGCAAACAGTGTGAAAGATATGGTCATTTCTACGATACTGGCAACCTAGGCTGCACTCTACGGCGTCGTTCCACCACATCGAATAGCTGCGGCCTTAGAAGTCAACGCCAGAAGCATAAAATAAACTATAAATAAAACAGTTTTTCTATCCTATAACAGGAATAATTGCAACCAGTGTGAAAGTGATGGTCATTTCTACGTTCCGGGCAACCTAGGCTTCACCCTAGGGCGTTGCTCCACCAGATCGAATAGTAAGGGCCTAAGAAGTCAATGCCAGAAGCATAAAATACATTAAAAATCCAACAGTCTCCATCGTATAACAGGAATAATTGCGACCAGTGTGAAAGTGATGGTCATTTCTACATTCCGGGCAATATAGGCTTCTCTCTAGGGCGTTGCTCCTCCAGATCGAATAGTTACGGCCTAACAAGTCAACGCCAGAAGCATAAAATACAACATAAATACAACAGTTTTTCCCTTGTATAACAGGAATAATTGCAACCAGTGTGAAAGGTATGGTCATTTCTACGTTCCGGGCAACCTAGGCTTCACCCTAGGGCGTTGCTCCACCAGATCGAATAGTTAGGGCCTAAGAAGACGACGCCAGAAGCATAAAATACAATAGAAATACAACAGTTTTTCCATCGTATAACAGGAATAATTGCAAACAGTGTGAAAGGTATGGTCATTTCTACGATACGGGCAACCTAGGCTTCACTCTAGGGCGTCGTTCCACCAGATGGAATAGCTACGGCCTTAGAAGTCAACGCCATAACTATAAAAAACAGTATAAATACAACAGTATTTCCATTGTATAAAATGAATAATTGCAAACAGTGTGGAGGTAATGGTCATTTCTACTTTCCGGGCAACCTAGGCTTCACTCTAGGGCGTTTCTCCACCACATCGAATAGGTACGGCCTTAGAAGTCAACGTCTGAAGCATAAAATATAATATAAATACAACAGTTTTTCCATCGCATAACAGGAATAATTGCAACCAGTGTGAAAGACATGGTCATTTCTACGTTCCGGGCAACCTAGGCTTCACTCTAGGGCGTTGCTGCACCACATCGAATAGCTACGGCCTTAGGAGTCAACGCCAGAGGCATAAAATACAAAATAAATACAACAGTTTTTCCATCGTATAACAAGAATAATTGCAACCAGTGTGAAAGCTATGGTCATATCTACGTTCCGGGCAACCTAGGCTTCACTCTAGGGCGTTGCTCCACCACATCGAATAGCTGCGGCCTTAGACGTCAACGTCAGAAGCATAAAATACAATATAAATACAACACTTTTTCCATCGTATAACAGGAATAATTGCAACCAGTGTGAAAGACATGGTCATTTCTACGTTCCGGGCAACCTAGGCTTCACTCTAGGGCGTTGTTCCACCACATCGAATAGCTACGGCCTTAGGAGTCAACGCCAGAGGCATAAAATAGAAAATAAATACAACAGTTTTTCCATCGTATAACAAGAATAATTGCAACCAGTGTGAAAGTGATGGTCATTTCAGCATTCCGGGCAACCTAGGCTTCACTCTAGGGCCATGCTCCACCAGATCGAATAGTTAGGGCCTAAGAAGTCAACGCCAGAAGCATAAAACACAATATAAATACAACACTTTTTCCATCGTATAACAGGAATAATTGCAACCAGTGTGAAAGTGATGGTCATTTCTACGTTCCGGGCAACCTAGGCTTCAGTCTAGGGCGTGGTTCCCCCAGATCGAATAGTTAGGGCCTATGAAGCCTATTCCAGAAGCATAAAATACAATATAAATACCACAGTTTTTCCATCGTATAACAGGAATAATTGCAACCAGAGTGAAGGTGATGGTCATTTCTCAGTTCCGGGCAACCTAGGCTTCACTATCGAGCGTTGCTCCACCAGATCGAATAGCTAGGACCTTAGAAGTCAACGCCAGAAGCACAAAATAAAATAAAAATACAACAGTTATTCCATCGTATAACAGGAATAATTAACACCAGTGTGAAAGTAATGGGCGTTTCTACTATCCGTGCAACCTAGGCTTCACTCTAGGGCGTTGGTCCACCAGGCCGAATAGTTAGGGCCTTAGAAAACAACTCCAGACGCATAAAATACAATATAAATACAACAGTTTTTCCATCGTATAAAACGAATAAATGCATCCTGTGTGCAAGTAATGGTCATTTCTACGATCCGGGGAACCTAGGCATCACTCTAGGGCGTTGTTGAACCTGAGCGAATAGTTAGGGCGTAAGAAGTCAACGCCTGAAGCATAAAATACAATATAAGTACAACAGTTTTTCCATTGTATAAAACGAATAATTGCAACCAGTATGAAAGTTATGGTTATTTCTACGTTCAGGGCAACCTAGGCTTCACCCTAGGGCGTTGCTCCACCAGATCGAATAGTTAGGGCCTATGAAGTCAACGCCAGAAGCATAAAGTACGATATATGTACAACAGTCTTCCCATCATATAAAACGCATAATTGCAACCAGTCTGATAGTTATGGTCATTTCTACGTTCCGGGCAATCTAGGCTTCTCTCTAGGGCGTCGTTCCACCAGAACGAATAGTTAGGGCCTAAGAAGTCTACGCCAGAAGCATAAAATACAATACAAATACAACAGCTTTTCCATCGTATAACAGGAATAATTGCAACCAGTGTGAAAGGTATGGTCATTTCTACTTTCCGGGCAATCTAGGCTTCACTCTAGGGCGTTTCTCCACCACATCGATTAGCTGCGGCCTTAGAAGTCAACGCCAGAAGCATAAAACACAATATAGATAAAACAGTTTTTCAATCGTATAACAGGAATAATTGCAAACAGTGTGAAAGATATGGTCATTTCTACGTTGCGGGCATCCTAGGCTTCACTCTAGGGCATTTCTCCACCACATCGAATAGCTACGGCCTTAGAAGTCAACGCCATAACTATAAAAAACAATATCAATACAACACTTTTTCCATTGTATAAAATGAATAATTGCAAACAGTGTGGAGGTAATGGTCATTTCTACTTTCCGGGCAACCTAGGCTTCACTCTAGGGCGTTTCTCCACCACATCGAATAGCTACGGCCTTAGAAGTCAACGTCTGAAGCATACAATATAATATAAATACAACAGTTTCTCCATCGTATAACAGGAATAATTGCAACCAGTGTGAAAGACATGGTCATTTCTACGTTCCGGGCAACCTAGGCTTCACTCTAGGTCGTTGCTCCACCACATCGTATAGCTACGGCCTTAGCAGTCAACGCCAGAGGCATAAAATACAAAATAAATACAACAGTTTTGCCATCGTATAACAAGAATAATTGCAACCAGTGTGAAAGTGATGGTCATTTCTACATTCCGGGCAACCTAGGCTTCACTCTAGGGCCATGCTCCACCAGATCGAATAGTTAGGGCCTAAGAAGTCAACGCCAGAAGCATAAAATACAATATAAATGCAACAGTTTTTCCCTTGTATAACAGGAATAAATGCAACCAGTGTGAAAGCTATGGTCACTTCTACGTTCCGGGCAGCCTAGGCTTCACTCTAGGGCGTTGCTCCACCACATCGAATAGTTAGGGCCTTAGAAGTCAATGCCAGAAACATAAAATGCCATAAAAATACAACAGTTGTTCCACTGTATAATACGAATAATTGCAAACAGTGTGGAAGTAATGGTCATTTCTACGTTCCGGGCAACCTAGGCTTCACTCTAGGGCGTTGCTCAACCACATCGAATAGGTACGGCCCTAGAAGACAACGCCATAACTATAAAATACAATATAAATACAACAGTCTTTCCATCCTATAAAACGAGTAATTGCAACCAGTTTGATAGTTATGGTCATTTCTACGTTCCGGGCAATCTAGGCTTCTCTCTAGGGCGTTGCTCCACCAGATCGAATAGTTAGGGCCTAACAAGTCAACGCCAGAAGCATAAAATACAATAGAAATACAACAGTTTTACAATCGTATAACAGGAATAATTGCAACCAGTGTGAAAGATATGGTCATTTCTACGTTTCGGGCATCCTAGGCTTCACTCCAGGGCATTACTCCACCACATCGAATAGCTACGGCCTTAGAAGTGAAAGCCATAACTATAAAAAACAATATAAATACAACAGTTTTTCCATTGTATAAAATGAATAATTGCAAACAGTGAGGAAGTAATGGTCATTTCTACGTTCCGTGCAACCTAGGCTTCACTCTAGGGCGTTGCTCCACCAGATCGAATGGTTAGGGCCTAAGAAGTCAACGCCAGAAGCATAAAATACAATAAAAATACAACAGTTTTTCCCTTGTATAACAGAAATAATTGCAACCAGTATGAATGTTACGGTCATTTCTACGATACGGGCAACCTAGGCTGCACCCGAGGGCGTCGTTCCACCACATCGAATAGCTGCGGCCTTAGAAGTCAACGCCAGAAGCATAAAATACAATATAAGTACAACAGTTCTTGAATCGTGTAACAGGAATGATTGCAAACAGTGTGAAAGGTATGGTCATTTCTACGTTTCGGGCATCCTAGGCTTCACTCTAGGGCATTGCTCCACCACATCGAATAGCTACGGCCTTAGAAGTGAACGCCATAACTATAAAAAACAATATAAATACAACAGTTTTTCCATTGTATAAAATGAATAATTGCAAACAGTGAGGAAGTAATGGTCATTTCTACGTTCCGTGCAACCTAGGCTTCACTCTAGGGCGTTGCTCCACCAGATCGAATGGTTAGGGCCTAAGAAGTCAACGCCAGAAGCATAAAATACAATAAAAATACAACAGTTTTTCCCTTGTATAACAGAAATAATTGCAACCAGTATGAATGTTATGGTCATTTCTACGTTCCGGGCAACCTAGGCTTCACTCTAGGGCGTTGCTCCACCACATCCAATAGCTACGGCCTTAGAAGTCAACGCCAGAAGCATAAAATACAATATAAATACTACAGTTTTTCCACTGTATAATATGAATAATTGCAAACAGTGTGGAAGTAATGATCATTTCTACGTTCCAGGCAAGCTAGGCTTCACTCTAGGGCGTTGGTGCACCAGATCCAATAGTTAGGGCCTAAGAAGTCAACGCCAGGAGCACCAAATACAAAATAAGTACAACAGCTTTTCCATCGTATAAAACGAATAAATGCATCCTGTGTGCAAGTAATGGTCATTTCTACGATCCGGGGAACCTAGGCATCACTCTAGGGCGTTGTTGAACCTGAGCGAATAGTTAGGGCCTAAGAAGTCAACGCCTGAAGCATAAAATACAATATAAATACAACAGTTTTTCCATTGTATAAAACGAATAATTGCAACCAGTATGAAAGTTATGGTTATTTCTACGTTCAGGGCAACCTAGGCTTCACCCTAGGGCGTTGCTCCACCAGATCGAATAGTTAGGGCCTATGAAGTCAACGCCAGAAGCATAAAGTGCGATATATGTACAACAGTCTTCCCATCATATAAAACGAATAATTGCAACCAGTCTGATAGTTATGGTCATTTCTACGTTCCGGGCAATCTAGGCTTCTCTCTAGGGCGTCGTTCCACCAGAACGAATAGTTAGGGCTTAAGAAGTCTACGCCAGAAGCATAAAATACAATACAAATACAACAGCTTTTCCATCGTATAACAGGAATAATTCCAACCAGTGTGAAAGGTATGGTCATTTCTACTTTCCGGGCAATCCAGGCTTCACTCTAGGGCGTTTCTCCACCACATCGATTAGCTGCGGCCTTAGAAGTCAACGCCAGAAGCATAAAACACAATATAGATAAAACAGTTTTTCAATCGTATAACAGGAATAATTGCAAACAGTGTGAAAGATATGGTCATTTCTACGTTGCGGGCATCCTAGGCTTCACTCTAGGGCATTGCTCCACCACATCGAATAGCTACGGCCTTAGAAGTCAACGCCATAACTATAAAAAACAATATAAATACAACACTTTTTCCATTGTATAAAATGAATAATTGCAAACAGTGTGGAGGTAATGGTCATTTCTACTTTCCGGGCAACCTAGGCTTCACTCTAGGGCGTTTCTCCACCACATCGAATAGCTACGGCCTTAGAAGTCAACGTCTGAAGCACACAATATAATATAAATACAACAGTTTCTCCATCGTATAACAGGAATAATTGCAACCAGTGTGAAAGACATGGTCATTTCTACGTTCCGGGCAACCTAGGCTTCACTCCAGGGCGTTGCTCCACCACATCGTATAGCTACGGCCTTAGCAGTCAACGCCAGAGGCATAAAATACAAAATAAATACAACAGTTTTGCCATCGTATAACAAGAATAATTGCAACCAGTGTGAAAGTGATGGTCATTTCTACATTCCGGGCAAATTAGGCTTCACTCTAGGGCCATGCTCCACCAGATCGAATAGTTAGGGCCTAAGAAGTCAACGCCAGAAGCATAAAATACAATATAAATGCAACAGTTTTTCCCTTGTATAACAGGAATAAATGCAACCAGTGTGAAAGCTATGGTCACTTCTACGTTCCGGGCAGCCTAGGCTTCACTCTAGGGCGTTGCTCAACCACATCGAATAGGTACGGCCCTAGAAGACAACGCCATAACTATAAAATACAATATAAATACAACAGTCTTTCCACCCTATAAAACGAGTAATTGCAACCAGTTTGATAGTTATGGTCATTTCTACGTTCCGGGCAATCTAGGCTTCTCTCTAGGTCGTTGCTCCACCAGATCGAATGGATAGGGCCTAACAAGTCAACGCCAAAGGCATAAAATACAATAGAAATACAACAGTTTTACCATCGTATAACAGGAATAATTGCAACCAGTGTGAAAGATATGGTCATTTCTACGTTTCGGGCATCCTAGGCTTCACTCTAGGGCATTGCTCCACCACATCGAATAGCTACGGCCTTAGAAGTGAACGCCATAACT
Source organism: Calliopsis andreniformis (assembly GCF_051401765.1). Taxonomy (NCBI): domain Eukaryota; kingdom Metazoa; phylum Arthropoda; class Insecta; order Hymenoptera; family Andrenidae; genus Calliopsis; species Calliopsis andreniformis. The sequence continues at coordinate 13,051,579 of NW_027480422.1, read as the reverse complement.
ATAAAAAACAATATAAATACAACAGTTTTTCCATTGTATAAAATGAATAATTGCAAACAGTGAGGAAGTAATGGTCATTTCTACGTTCCGTGCAACCTAGGCTTCACTCTAGGGCGTTGCTCCACCAGATCGAATGGTTAGGGCCTAAGAAGTCAACGCCAGAAGCATAAAATACAATAAAAATACAACAGTTTTTCCCTTGTATAACAGAAATAATTGCAACCAGTATGAATGTTATGGTCATTTCTACGATACGGGCAACCTAGGCTGCACCCGAGGGCGTCGTTCCACCACATCGAATAGCTGCTGCCTTAGAAGTCAACGCCAGAAGCATAAAATACAATATAAGTACAACAGTTCTTGAATCGTGTAACAGGAATAATTGCAAACAGTGTGAAAGATATGGTCATTTCTACGTTTCGGGCATCCTAGGCTTCACTCTAGGGCATTGCTCCACCACATCGAATAGCTACGGCCTTAGAAGTGAACGCCATAACTATAAAAAACAATATAAATACAACAGTTTTTCCATTGTATAAAATGAATAATTGCAAACAGTGAGGAAGTAATGGTCATTTCTACGTTCCGTGCAACCTAGGCTTCACTCTAGGGCGTTGCTCCACCAGATCGAATGGTTAGGGCCTAAGAAGTCAACGCCAGAAGCATAAAATACAATAAAAATACAACAGTTTTTCCCTTGTATAACAGAAATAATTGCAACCAGTATGAATGTTATGGTCATTTCTACGTTCCGGGCAACCTAGGCTTCACTCTAAGGCGTTGGTCCGCCAGATGCAATAGCTACGGCCCTAGAAGACAACGCCATAACTATAAAATACAATATAAATACAACAGTCTTTCCATCGTATAAAACGAGTAATTGCAACCAGTGTGAAAGCTATGGTCATTTCTACGTTCCGGGCAACCTAGGCTTCACTCTAGGGCGTTGCTCCACCACATCGAATAGCTGCGGCCTTAGAAGTCAACGCCAGAAGCATAAAATACAATATAAATACTACACTTTTTCCATCGTATAACAGGAATAATTACCACCAGTGTGAAAGTAATGGGCATTTCTAAGTTCCGTGCAACCTAGGCTTCACTCTAGGGCCATGCTCCACCAGATCGAATAGTTAGGGACTAAGAAGTCAACGCCAGAAGCATAAAATACAATATAAATACAACAGTTCTTCCCTTGTATAACAGGAATAACTGCAACAAGTATGAAAGCTATGGTCATTTATACGTTCCGGGCAACCTAGGCTTCACTCTAGGGCGTTACTCCACCACACCGAATAGCTACGGCCATAGGAGTCAACGCCAGAGGCATAAAATGCAAAATAAATACAACAGTTTTTCGATCGTATAACAAGAATAATTGCAACCAGTGTGAAAGTGATGGACATTTCTACATTCCTGGCAACCTTTGCTTCACTCTAGGGCGTTGGTCCGCCAGATCCAATATCTACGGCCCTAGAAGACAACGCCATAACTATAAAATACAATATAAATACAACAGTCTTTCCATCGTATAAAACGAGTAATTGCAACCAGTGTGAAAGTAATGGGCATTTCTACGTTCCGTGCAACCTAGGCTTCACTCTAGGGCCATGCTCCACCAGATCGAATAGTTAGGGACTAAGAAGTCAACGCCAGAAGCATAAAATACAATATAAATACAACAGTTTTTCCCTCGTATAACAGGAATAATTGCAACAAGTATGAAAGCTATGGTCATTTATACGTTCCGGGCAACCTAGGCTTCACTCTAGGGCGTTGCTCCACCACATCGAATACCTACGGCCTTAGGAGTCAACGCCAGAGGCATAAAATGCAAAATAAATACAACAGTTTTTCGATCGCATAACAAGAATAATTGCAACCAGTGTGAAAGTGATGGTCATTTCCACATTCCGGGCAACCTAGGCTACACTCTAGGGCGTTGCTCCGCCAGATCGAATAGATAGGGCCTAAGAAGTCAACGCCAGAAGCATAAAATACAATATGAATACAACAGTTTTTCTCTTGTATAACAGGAATAATTGCAACCAGTGTGAAAGCTATGGTCATTTCTACGTTCCGGGCAACCAAGGCTTCACTCTAGGACGTTGCTCCACCACATTGAATAGTTAGGGCCTTAGAAGTCAATGCCAGAAGCATAAGATGCAATATAAATACAACTGTTTTTCCACTGTATAATATGAATAATTGCAAACAGTGTGAAAGATATGGTCATTTCTACGCTGCGGGCATCCTAGGCTTCACTCTAGGGCGTTGCTCAACCACATCCAATAGCTACGGCCCTAGAACACAACGCCATAACTATAAAATACAATATAAATACAACAGTCGTTCCATCGTATAAAACGAGTAATTGCAACCAGTCTGATAGTTATGGTCATTTCCACGTTCCGGGCAACCTAGGCTACACCCTAGGGCGCTGCCGCACCAGATCCAATAGCTAGGGCCTAAGAAGTCAACGCCAGGAGCACCAAATACAAAATTAATACAACAGTTTTTCCATCGTATAAAACGAATAATTGCAACCAGTATGAAAGCTATGGTCATTTCTACGTTCCGGGCAATCTAGGCTTCACTCTAGGGCGTTGTTCAACCACATCGAATAGTTAGGGCCTAAGAAGTCAACGCCAGAGGCACCAAATACAAAATTAATACAACAGTTTTTCCATCGTATAAAACGAATAATTGCAACCAGTATGAAAGTTATGGTATTTCTACGTTCCGGGCAACCTAGGCTTCACACTAGGGCGTTGCTCCACCTGATCGAATAGTTAGGGCCTAAGAAGTCAACGCCATAACTATAAAATACAATATAAATACAACAGTCTTTCCATCGTATAAAACGAGTAATTGCAACCAGTGTGAAAGCTATGGTCATTTCTACGTTCCGGGCAACCTAGGCTTCACTCTAGGGCGTTGCTCCACCACATCGAATAGCTGCGGCCTTAGAAGTCAACGCCAGAAGCATAAAATACAATATAAATACAACACTTTTTCCATCGTATAACAGGAATAATTGCAACCAGTGTGAAAGTGATGGTCATTTGTACGTTCCGGGCAACCTAGGCTTCAGTCTAGGGCGTGGTTCCCCCAGATCGAATAGTTAGGGCCTAAGAAGCCTACGCCAGAAGCATAAAGTACAATATAAATAACACAGTTTTTCCATCGTATAACAGGAATAATTGCAACCAGAGTGAAGGTGATGATCATTTCTCAGTTCTGGGCAACCTAGGCTTCACTATCGAGCGTTGCTCCACCAGACCGAATAGCTAGGAACTTAGAAGTCAACGCCAGAAGCACAAAATAAAACAAAAATACAACAGTTATTCCATCGTATAACAGGAATAATTACCACCAGTGTGAAAGTAATGGGCATTTCTACGTTACGTGCAACCTAGGCTTCACTCTAGGGCCATGCTCCACCAGATCGAATAGTTAGGGCCTAAGAAGTCAACGCCAGAAGCATAAAATACAATATAAATACAACAGTTTTTCCCTTGTATAACAGGAATAATTGCAACAAGTATGAAAGCTATGGTCATTTATACGTTTCGGGCAACCGAGGCTTCACTCTAGGGCGTTGCTCAACCACATCGGATAGCTACGGCCCTAGAAGACATCGCCATTAACTATAAAATACAATATAAATACAACAGTCTTTCCACGGTATAAAACGAATAATTGCAACCAGTATGAAAGTTATGGTCATTTCTACGTTCCGGGCAACCTAGGCTTCACCCTAGGGCGTTGCTCCACCAGATCGAATAATTAGGGCCTAAGAAGTCAACGCCAGAAGCATAAAATACAATACAAATACAACAGTTTTTCCATCGTATAACAGGAATAATTGCAACCAGTGTGAAAGATATGGTCATTTCTACGATCAGGGCAACCTAGGCTTCACTCCAGGGCGTTGCTGCACCACATCGAATAGCTACAGCCTTAGAAGTCAACGCCAGAATGTTAAAATACAATATAAATATAACAGTTTTTCCATCGTATAAAACGAATAATTGCAATCAGTATGAAGGTTATGGTCATTTCTACGTTCCGGGCAACCTAGGCTTCACTCGAGGCGTTGCTCCACCAGATCCAATAGTTAGGGCCTAAGAAGTCAATGCCAGAAGCTTAAAATACGATATATGTACAAGAGCTTTTCCATCGTATCAAACGAATAAGTGCAACCAGTGTGAAAGCAATGGCCATTTCTACGTTCCGGGCATCCTAGACTTAACTCTATGGCGTTGTTCCTCCAGTTCGAATAGCTACGGCCTAAGAAGTCTACACCAGAAGCATAAAATACAATATAAATACAACAGTTTTTCCATCGTATAATACGAATAATTGCAACCAGTGTGAAAGTACTGGTCATTTCTACGTTCCGGGTAACCTAGGCTTCACTCTTTGGCGTTGGTCCACCAGGTCGAATAGTTAGGGCCTGAGAAAACAACTCCAGACGCATAAAACACAATAACAATGCAACAGTTCTTTCATCGAATAACAGGAACAATTGCAACATGCCTGAACCTAATGGTCATTTCTACGTTCCGGGCAACCTAGGCTTCTCTCTAGGGCGTTGCTCCACCAGATCGAACAGCTACGGCCTTAGAAGTCAACGCCAGAAGGTTAAAATACAATATAAATACAACAGATTTTCCATCGTATAATACGAATAATTGCAATCAGTATGAAAGATATGGTCATTTCTACGATCAGGGCAACCTAGGCTTCACTCCAGGGCGTTGGTGCACCACATCGAATAGCTACGGCCTTAGAAGCCAACGCCAGAAGGTTAAAATACAATATAAATACAACAGATTTTCCATCGTGTAATACGAATAATTGCAATCAGTATGAAAGTTATGGTCATTTCTACGTTCCGGGCAACCTGGGCTTCACCAGAGGGCGTTGCTCCACCAGATCCAATAGTTAGGACCTAAGAAGTCAACGGCAGAAGCATAAAATACAAAATAGATCCAACAGTTTCTCCATCGTATAACCGGAATAATTGCAACCAGTGTGAAAGTGATGGTCATTTCTACGTTCCGGGCAACGTAGGATTCACTCTAGGGCGTTGTTCCGCCAGATCGAATAGTTAGGGACCAAGAAGTCAACGCCAGAAGCATAAACTGCAGTATAAATACAACAGTTATTCCCTTGTATAACAGGAATAATTGCAAACAGTGTGGAAGTAATGGTTATTTCTACGTTCCGGGCAACCTAGGCTTCACGCTATGGCGTTGCTCCACCAGATCGAATAGTTATGGCCTAAGAAGTCAATGCCAGAAGCATAAAATACGATATATGTACAACAGTTTTTCCATCGTATAAAATGAGTAATTGCTACCAGTGTGAAAGTAACGGCCATTTCTACGTTCCGGGCATCCTAGACTTAACACTGAGGCATTGCTCCACCAGATCGAATACATAGGGCCTTAGAAGTCAACGCCAGAAGCATAAAGTACATTAAAAATACAACAGTCTCCATCGTATAACAGGAATAATTGCCACCAGTGTGAAAGTGATGGTCATTTCTGCATTCCGGGCAACCTAGGCTTCACTCTAGGGCGTTGCTCCTCCAGATAGAATAGTTAGGTCCCAGGAAGTCAACGCCGGAAGCATAAAATACAATATAAATACAACAGTTTTTCCCTTGTATAACAGGAATAATTGCAACCAGTGTGAAAGGTATGGTCATTTCTACGTTCCGGGCAACCTAGGCTTCACCCTAGGGCGTTGCTCCACCAGATCGAATAGTTAGGGCCTAAGAAGTCAACGCCGGAAGCATAAAATACAATATAAATACAACAGTTTTTCCCTTGTATAACAGGAATAATTGCAACCAGTGTGAAAGGTATGGTCATTTCTACGTTCCGGGCAACCTAGGCTTCACCCTAGGGCGTTTCTCCACCACATCGAATAGCTGCGGCCTTAGAAGTCAACGCCAGAAGCATAAAACACAATATAGATAAAACAGTTTTTAAATCGTATAACAGGAATAATTGCAACCAGTGTGAAAGCTATGGTCATATCTACTTTCCGGGCAACCTAGGCTTCACTCTAAGGCGTTGCTCCACCACATCGAATAGTTAGGGCTTTAGAAGTCAATGCCAGAAGCATAAAATACAATATAAATACAACAGTTTTTCAACTGTATAATATGAATAATTGCAAACAGTGTGGAAGTAATGGTCATTTCTACGTTCCGGGCAAGCTAGGCTTCACTCTAGGGCGTTGGTCCACCAGATCCAATAGTCAGGGCCTAAGAAGTCAACGCCAGGAGCACCAATCACAAAATAAATACAACAGTTTTTCCATCGTATAAAACGTATAATTGCATCCAGTATGAAAGTTATGGTTATTTCTACGTTCAGGGCAACCTAGGCTTCACCCTAGGGCGTTGCTCCACCAGATCGAATAGTTAGGGCCTATGAAGTCAACGCCAGAAGCATACAATACGATATATGTACAACAGTCTTTCCATCGTATAAAACGAATAATTGCAACCAGTCTGATAGTTATGGTCATTTCTACGTTCCGGGCAATCTAGGCTTCTCTCTAGGGCGTCGTTCCACCAGATCGAATAGTTAGGGCCTAAGAAGTCTACGCCAGAAGCATAAAATACAATACAAATACAACAGCTTTTCCATCGTATAACAGGAATAATTGCAACCAGTGTGAAAGGTATGGTCATTTCTACTTTCCGGGCAATCTAGGCTTCACTCTAGGGCGTTTCTCCACCACATCGATTAGCTGCGGCCTTAGAAGTCAACGCCAGAAGCATAAAACACAATATAGATAAAACAGTTTTTCAATCGTATAACAGGAATAATTGCAAACAGTGTGAAAGATATGGTCATTTCTACGTTGCGGGCATCCTAGGCTTCACTCTAGGGCATTGCTCCACCACATCGAATAGCTACGGCCTTAGAAGTCAACGCCATAACTATAAAAAACAATATAAATACAACAGTTTTTCCATTGTATAAAATGAATAATTGCAAACAGTGTGGAGGTAATGGTCATTTCTACTTTCCGGGCAACCTAGGCTTCACTCTAGGGCATTTTTCCACCACATCGAATAGCTACGGCCTTAGAAGTCAACGTCTGAAGCATACAATATAATATAAATACAACAGTTTTTCCATCGTATAACACGAATATTTGCAACCAGTGTGAAAGACATGGTCATTTCTACGTTCCGGGCAACCTAGGCTTCACTCTAGGGCCATGCTCCACCAGATCGAATAGTTAGGGCCTAAGAAGTCAACGCCAGAAGCATAAAATACAATATAAATGCAACAGTTTTTCCCTTGTATAACAGGAATAAATGCAACCAGTGTGAAAGCTATGGTCACTTCTACGTTCCGGGCAGCCTAGGCTTCGCTCTAGGGCGTTGCTCCACCACATCGAATAGTTAGGGCCTCAGAAGTCAAAGCAAGAAACATAAAATGCCATAAAAATACAACAGTTGTTCCACTGTATAATACGAATAATTGCAAACAGTGTGGAAGTAATGGCCATTTCTACGTATCGGGCAACCTATGTTTCAGTCTAGGGCGTTGCTCAACCACATCGAATAGCTACGGCCCTAGAAGACAACGCCATAGCTATAAAATACAATATAAATACAACAGTCTTTCCATCTCATAAAACGAATAATTGCAACCAGTCTGATAGTTATGGTCATTTCTACGTTTCGGGCAACCTAGGCTTCACTCTAGGGCGTTGCTCCACCATATCGAATAGTTAGGGCCTAAGAAGTCAATGCTAGAATCATAAAATACGATATATGTACAACAGTTTTTCCATCGCATAAAATGAGTAATTGCAACCAGTGTGAAAGTAATGGCCATTTCTGCGTTCCGGGCATCCTAGACTTAACACTGAGACATTGCTCCTCCAGATCGAATACATAGGGCCTTAGAAGTCAACGCCAGAAGCATAAAGTACATTAAAAATCCAACAGTTTGTCCATCGTATAACAGGAATAATTGCCACCTGTGTGAAAGTGATGGTTATTTCTGCATTCCAGGCAACCTAGGAATCACTCCAGGTCGTTGATCCTCCAGATAGAATAGTTAGGGCCCAGGAAGTCAACGCCAGAAGCATAAAATACAATATAAATACAACAGTTTTTCCCTTGTATAACAGGAATAATTGCAACCAGTGTGAAAGGTATGGTCATTTCTACGTTCCGCGCAACCTAGGCTTCACTCTAGGGCGTTGCTCCACCACATCGATTAGCTAGGGACATAGAAGTCAACGCTAGAAGCATAAAATAAAATAAAAATACAACAGTTTTTCCATCGTATAAAACGTATAATTGCAACCAGTATGAATGTTATGGTCATTACTACGTTCCGGGCAAACTAGGCTTCACTCTAGGGCGTTGTTCCACGAGATCCAATAGCTAGGGCCTAAGAAGTCAACGCCAGGAGCACCGAATACAAAATAAATACAACAGCTTTCCCATCGTATAAAACGAATAATTGCAACCAGTATGAAAGCTATGGTCATTTATACGTTCCGGGCAACCTAGGCTTCACTCTAGGGCGTTGCTCCACCACATCGAATAGTTAGGGCCTTAGAAGTCAATGCCAGAAGCATAAAATGCCATATAAATACAACAGTTTTTCCACTGTATGATATGAATAATTGCAAACAGTGTGGAAGTAATGGTCATTTCTACGTTCCGGGCAACCTAGGCTTCACTCTAGGACGTTGCTCCACCACATCGAATAGCTACGGCCTTAGGAGTCAACGCCAGAGGCATAAAATACATAATAAATACAACAGTTTTTCCATCGTATAACAAGAATAACTGCAACCATTGTGAAAGTGATGGTCATTTCTACATTCGGGGCAACCTAGGCTTCACTCTAGGGCGTTGCTCCACCAGATCGTATAGTTAGGGCCTAACAAGTCAACGCCAGAAGCATAAAATACAATATAAATACAACAGTTTTTCCATTGTATAAAACGAATAATTGCAACCAGTCTGATAGTTATGGTCATTTCTACATTCCGGGCAATATAGGCTTCTCTCTAGGGCGTTGCTCCTCCAGATCGAATAGTTAGGGCCTAACAAGTCAACGCCAGAAGCATAAAATACAATAGAAATACAACAGTCTTTCCATCGTATAAAACGAATAATTGCAACCAGTGTGAAAGATATGGTCATTTCTACGATACTGGCAATCTAGGCTGCACTCTACGGCGTCGTTCCAGCACATCGAATAGCTGCGGCCTTAGAAGTCAACGCCAGAAGCATAAAATACAATATAAATAAAACAGGTTTTCTATCCTATAACAGGAATAATTGCAACCAGTGTGAAAGTGATGGTCATTTCTACGTTCCGGGCAACGTAGGCTTCACCCTAGGGCGTTGCTCCACCAGATCGAATAGTTAGGGCCTAAGAAGTCAATGCCAGAAGCATAAAATACATTAAAAATCCAACAGTCTCCATCGTATAACAGGAATAATTGCCACCAGTGTGAAAGTGATGGTCATTTCTGCATTCCGGGCAACCTAGGCTTCACTCTAGGGCATTGCTCCTCCAGATAGAATAGTTAGGTCCCAGGAAGTCAACACCTGAAGCATAAAATACAATATAAATACAACAGTTTTTCCATTGTATAAAACGAATAATTGCAACCAGTCTGATAGTTATGGTCATTTCTACATTCCGGGCAATATAGGCTTCTCTCTAGGGCGTTGCTCCTCCAGATCGAATAGTTAGGGCCTAACAAGTCAACGCCAGAAGCATAAAATACAATAGAAATACAACAGTCTTTCCATCGTATAAAACGAATAATTGCAACCAGTGTGAAAGACATGGTCATTTCTACGTTCCGGGCAACCTAGGCTTCACTCTAGGGCGTTGCTGCACCACATCGAATAGCTACGGCCTTACGAGTCAACGCCAGAGGCATAAAATACAAAATAAATACAACAGTTTTTCCATCGTATAACAAGAATAATTGCAACGAATGGGAAAGTGATGGCCATTTCAGCATTCCGGGCAACCTAGGCTTCACTCTAGGGCCGTGCTCCACCAGATCGAATAGTTAGGGCCTAAGAAGTCAACGCCAGAAGCATAAAATACAATATAAATACAACAGTTTTTCCCTTGTATAACAGGAATAATTACAACCAGTGTGGAAGATATGGTCATTTCTACGATACGGGCAACCTAGGCTTCACTCTAGGGCGTTGCTCCTCCAGATAGAATAGTTAGGGCCCAGGCAGTCAACGCCAGAAGCACAAAATAAAATAAAAATACAAGAGTTATTCCATCGTCTAACAGGAATAATTACAACCAGTGTGAAAGTAATGGGCATTTCTACGTTCCGTGCAACCTAGGCTTCGCTCTAGGGCGTTGGTCCACCAGGCCGAATAGTTAGGGCCTTAGAAAACAACTCCAGACGCATGAAATACAATATAAATACAACAGTTTTTCCACGGTATAAAACGAATAATCGCAACCAGTATGAAAGTTATGCTCACTTCTACGTTCCGGGCAACCTAGGCTTCACCCTAGGGCGTTGCTCCACCAGATGAATAGTTAGGGCCTAAGAAGTCAACGCCAGAAGCATAAAATACAATAGAAATACACCAGTTTTTCAATCGTATAACAGGAATAATTGCAACCAGTGTGAAAGATATGGTCATTTCTACGATACGGGCAACCTAGGCATCACTCTAGGGCGTCATTCCACTTGATCGAATAGTTAGGGCCTAAGAAGTCTACGCCAGAAGCATAAAATACAATACAAATACAACCACTTTTCCATCGTATAACAGGAATAATTGCAACCAGTGTGAAAGGTATGGTCATTTCTACGTTCCGGGCAACCTAGGCATCACTCTAGGGCGTTGCTCCACCACATCGAATAGCTGCGGCCAGAGAAGTCAACGCCAGAGGCATAAAATACAATATAAATACAACAGTTATTCCATCGTATAACAGGAATAATTACCACCAGTGTGAAAGTAATGGGCATTTCTACGTTCCGTGCAACCTAGGCTTCACTCTAGGGCGTTGCTCCACGACATCGAATAGTTAGGGCCTTAGAAGTCAATGCCAGAAGCATAAAATACAATATAAATACAACAGTTTTTCCACTGTATAATATGAATAATTGCAAACAGTGTGGTAGTAATGGTCATTTCTACGTTCCGGGCAAGCTAGGCTTCACTCTAGGGCGTTGGTCCACCAGATCCAATAGTTAGGGCCTAAGAAGTCAACGACAGGAACACCAAATACAAAATAAATACAACAGTTTTTCCATCGTGTAAAACGAATAATTGCATCCGGTGTGCAAGTAATGGTCATTTCTACGATCCGGGCAACCTAGGCATCACTCTAGGGCGTTGTTCCACCAGTGCGAATAGTTAGGGCCTAAGAAGTCAACGCCTGAAGCATAAAATACAATATAAATACAACAGTCTTTCCTTTGTATAAAACGAATAATTGCAACCAGTCTGGTAGTTATGGTCATTTCTACATTCCGGGCAATATAGGCTTCTCTCTAGGGCGTTGCTCCTCCAGATCGAATAGTTACGGCCTAACAGGTCAACGCCAGAAGCATAAAATACAATATAAATACAGCAGTTTTTCCACTGTATAATATGAATAATTGCAAACAGTGTGAAAGATATGGTCATTTCTACGATACTGGCAACCTAGGCTGCACTCTACGGCGTCGTTCCACCACATCGAATAGCTGCGGCCTTAGAAGTCAACGCCAGAAGCATAAAATAAACTATAAATAAAACAGTTTTTCTATCCTATAACAGGAATAATTGCAACCAGTGTGAAAGTGATGGTCATTTCTACGTTCCGGGCAACCTAGGCTTCACCCTAGGGCGTTGCTCCACCAGATCGAATAGTAAGGGCCTAAGAAGTCAATGCCAGAAGCATAAAATACATTAAAAATCCTACAGTCTCCATCGTATAACAGGAATAATTGCGACCAGTGTGAAAGTGATGGTCATTTCTACATTCCGGGCAATATAGGCTTCTCTCTAGGGCGTTGCTCCTCCAGATCGAATAGTTACGGCCTAACAAGTCAACGCCAGAAGCATAAAATACAACATAAATACAACAGTTTTTCCCTTGTATAACAGGAATAATTGCAACCAGTGTGAAAGGTATGGTCATTTCTACGTTCCGGGCAACCTAGGCTTCACCCTAGGGCCATGCTCCACCAGATCGAATAGTTAGGGCCTAAGAAGTCAACGCCAGAAGCATAAAATACAATATAAATACAACAGTTTTTCCCTTGTATAACAGGAATAATTGCAACCAGTGTGAAAGCTATGGTCATATCTACGTTCCGGGCAACCTAGGCTTCACTCTAGGGCGTTGCTCCACCACATCGAATAGCTGCGGCCTTAGACGTCAACGTCAGAAGCATAAAATACAATATAAATACAACACTTTTTCCATCGTATAACAGGAATAATTGCAACCAGTGTGAAAGACATGGTCATTTCTACGTTCCGGGCAACCTAGGCTTCACTCTAGGGCGTTGTTCCACCACATCGAATAGCTACGGCCTTAGGAGTCAACGCCAGAGGCATAAAATAGAAAATAAATACAACAGTTTTTCCATCGTATAACAAGAATAATTGCAACCAGTGTGAAAGTGATGGTCATTTCAGCATTCCGGGCAACCTAGGCTTCACTCTAAGGCCATGCTCCACCAGATCGAATAGTTAGGGCCTAAGAAGTCAACGCCAGAAGCATAAAATACAATATAAATACAACACTTTTTCCATCGTATAACAGGAATAATTGCAACCAGTGTGAAAGTGATGGTCATTTCTACGTTCCGGGCAACCTAGGCTTCAGTCTAGGGCGTGGTTCCCCCAGATCGAATAGTTAGGGCCTATGAAGCCTATTCCAGAAGCATAAAATACAATATAAATACCACAGTTTTTCCATCGTATAACAGGAATAATTGCAACCAGAGTGAAGGTGATGGTCATTTCTCAGTTCCGGGCAACCTAGGCTTCACTATCGAGCGTTGCTCCACCAGATCGAATAGCTAGGACCTTAGAAGTCAACGCCAGAAGCACAAAATAAAATAAAAATACAACAGTTATTCCATCGTATAACAGGAATAATTAACACCAGTGTGAAAGTAATGGGCGTTTCTACGTTCCGTGCAACCTAGGCTTCACTCTAGGGCGTTGGTCCACCAGGCCGAATAGTTAGGGCCTTAGAAAACAACTCCAGACGCATAAAATACAATATAAATACAACAGTTTTTCCATCGTATAAAACGAATAAATGCATCCTGTGTGCAAGTAATGGTCATTTCTACGATCCGGGGAACCTAGGCATCACTCTAGGGCGTTGTTGAACCTGAGCGAATAGTTAGGGCCTAAGAAGTCAACGCCTGAAGCATAAAATACAATATAAGTACAACAGTTTTTCCATTGTATAAAACGAATAATTGCAACCAGTATGAAAGTTATGGTTATTTCTACGTTCAGGGCAACCTAGGCTTCACCCTAGGGCGTTGCTCCACCAGATCGAATAGTTAGGGCCTATGAAGTCAACGCCAGAAGCATAAAGTACGATATATGTACAACAGTCTTCCCATCATATAAAACGCATAATTGCAACCAGTCTGATAGTTATGGTCATTTCTACGTTCCGGGCAATCTAGGCTTCTCTCTAGGGCGTCGTTCCACCAGAACGAATAGTTAGGGCCTAAGAAGTCTACGCCAGAAGCATAAAATACAATACAAATACAACAGCTTTTCCATCGTATAACAGGAATAATTGCAACCAGTGTGAAAGGTATGGTCATTTCTACTTTCCGGGCAATCTAGGCTTCACTCTAGGGCGTTTCTCCACCACATCGATTAGCTGCGGCCTTAGAAGTCAACGCCAGAAGCATAAAACACAATATAGATAAAACAGTTTTTCAATCGTATAACAGGAATAATTGCAAACAGTGTGAAAGATATGGTCATTTCTACGTTGCGGGCATCCTAGGCTTCACTCTAGGGCATTTCTCCACCACATCGAATAGCTACGGCCTTAGAAGTCAACGCCATAACTATAAAAAACAATATCAATACAACACTTTTTCCATTGTATAAAATGAATAATTGCAAACAGTGTGGAGGTAATGGTCATTTCTACTTTCCGGGCAACCTAGGCTTCACTCTAGGGCGTTTCTCCACCACATCGAATAGCTACGGCCTTAGAAGTCAACGTCTGAAGCATACAATATAATATAAATACAACAGTTTCTCCATCGTATAACAGGAATAATTGCAACCAGTGTGAAAGACATGGTCATTTCTACGTTCCGGGCAACCTAGGCTTCACTCTAGGGCGTTGCTCCACCACATCGTATAGCTACGGCCTTAGCAGTCAACGCCAGAGGCATAAAATACAAAATAAATACAACAGTTTTGCCATCGTATAACAAGAATAATTGCAAACAGTGTGAAAGATATGGTCATTTCTACGTTTCGGGCATCCTAGGCTTCACTCTAGGGCATTGCTCCACCACATCGAATAGCTACGGCCTTAGAAGTGAACGCCATAACTATAAAAAACAATATAAATACATCAGTTTTTCCATTGTATAAAATGAATAATTGCAAACAGTGAGGAAGTAATGGTCATTTCTACGTTCCGTGCAACCTAGGCTTCACTCTAGGGCGTTGCTCCACCAGATCGAATGGTTAGGGCCTAAGAAGTCAACGCCAGAAGCAGAAAATACAATAAAAATACAACAGTTTTTCCCTTGTATAACAGAAATAATTGCAACCAGTATGAATGTTATGGTCATTTCTACGTTCCGGGCAACCTAGGCTTCACTCTAAGGCGTTGGTCCGCCAGATGCAATAGCTACGGCCCTAGAAGACAACGCCATAACTATAAAATACAATATAAATACAACAGTCTTTCCATCGTATAAAACGAGTAATTGCAACCAGTGTGAAAGCTATGGTCATTTCTACGTTCCGGGCAACCTAGGCTTCACTCTAGGGCGTTGCTCCACCACATCGAATAGCTGCGGCCTTAGAAGTCAACGCCAGAAGCATAAAATACAATATAAATACTACACTTTTTCCATCGTATAACAGGAATAATTACCACCAGTGTGAAAGTAATGGGCATTTCTAAGTTCCGTGCAACCTAGGCTTCACTTTAGGGCCATGCTCCACCAGATCGAATAGTTAGGGACTAAGAAGTCAACGCCAGAAGCATAAAATACAATATAAATACAACAGTTCTTCCCTTGTATAACAGGAATAACTGCAACAAGTATGAAAGCTATGGTCATTTATACGTTCCGGGCAACCTAGGCTTCACTCTAGGGCGTTACTCCACCACACCGAATAGCTACGGCCATAGGAGTCAACGCCAGAGGCATAAAATGCAAAATAAATACAACAGTTTTTCGATCGTATAACAAGAATAATTGCAACCAGTGTGAAAGTGATGGACATTTCTACATTCCTGGCAACCTTTGCTTCACTCTAGGGCGTTGGTCCGCCAGATCCAATAGCTACGGCCCTAGAAGACAACGCCATAACTATAAAATACAATATAAATACAACAGTCTTTCCATCGTATAAAACGAGTAATTGCAACCAGTGTGAAAGCTATGGTCATTTCTACGTTCCGGGCAACCTAGGCTTCACTCTAGGGCGTTGCTCCACCACATCGAATAGCTGCGGCCTTAGAAGTCATCGCCAGAAGCATAAAATACAATATAAATACAACACTTCTTCCATCGTATAACAGGAATAATTACCACCAGTGTGAAAGTAATGGGCATTTCTACGTTCCGTGCAACCTAGGCTTCACTGTAGGGCCATGCTCCACCGTATCGAATAGTTAGGGACTAA
This sequence comes from Calliopsis andreniformis, assembly GCF_051401765.1. Classification (NCBI taxonomy): domain Eukaryota; kingdom Metazoa; phylum Arthropoda; class Insecta; order Hymenoptera; family Andrenidae; genus Calliopsis; species Calliopsis andreniformis. The sequence goes on along the minus strand of NW_027480422.1, from coordinate 13,035,669 downwards.
GAAGTCAACGCCAGAAGCATAAAATTCAATATAAATACAACAGTTTTTCCCTCGTATAACAGGAATAATTGCAACAAGTATGAAAGCTATGGTCATTTATACGTTCCGGGCAACCTAGGCTTCACTCTAGGGCGTTGCTCCACCACATCGAATAGCTACGGCCTTAGGAGTCAACGCCAGAGGCATAAAATGCAAAATAAATACAACAGTTTTTCGATCGCATAACAAGAATAATTGCAACCAGTGTGAAAGTGATGGTCATTTCCACATTCCGGGCAACCTAGGCTACACTCTAGGGCGTTGCTCCGCCAGATCGAATAGATAGGGCCTAAGAAGTCAACGCCAGAAGCATAAAATACAATATGAGTACAACAGTTTTTCTCTTGTATAACAGGAATAATTGCAACCAGTGTGAAAGCTATGGTCATTTCTACGTTCCGGGCAACCAAGGCTTCACTCTAGGACGTTGCTCCACCACATTGAATAGTTAGGGCCTTAGAAGTCAATGCCAGAAGCATAAGATGCAATATAAATACAACTGTTTTTCCACTGTATAATATGAATAATTGCAAACAGTGTGAAAGATATGGTCATTTCTACGCTGCGGGCATCCTAGGCTTCACTCTAGGGCGTTGCTCAACCACATCCAATAGCTACGGCCCTAGAACACAACGCCATAACTATAAAATCCAATATAAATACAACAGTCGTTCCATCGTATAAAACGAGTAATTGCAACCAGTCTGATAGTTATGGTCATTTCCACGTTCCGGGCAACCTAGGCTACACCCTAGGGCGCTGCCGCACCAGATCCAATAGCTAGGGCCTAAGAAGTCAACGCCAGGAGCACCAAATACAAAATAAATACAACAGTTTTTCCATCGTATAAAACGAATAATTGCAACCAGTATGAAAGCTATGGTCATTTCTACGTTCCGGGCAATCTAGGCTTCACTCTAGGGCGTTGTTCAACCACATCGAATAGTTAGGGCCTAAGAAGTCAACGCCAGAGGCACCAAATACAAAATTAATACAACAGTTTTTCCATCGTATAAAACGAATAATTGCAACCAGTATGAAAGTTATGGTCATTTCTACGTTCCGGGCAACCTAGGCTTCACACTAGGGCGTTGCTCCACCTGATCGAATAGTTAGGGCCTAAGAAGTCAACGCCATAACTATAAAATACAATATAAATACAACAGTCTTTCCATCGTATAAAACGAGTAATTGCAACCAGTGTGAAAGCTATGGTCATTTCTACGTTCCGGGCAACCTAGGCTTCACTCTAGGGCGTTGCTCCACCACATCGAATAGCTGCAGCCTTAGAAGTCAACGCCAGAAGCATAAAATACAATATAAATACAACACTTTTTCCATCGTATAACAGGAATAATTGCAACCAGTGTGAAAGTGATGGTCATTTGTACGTTCCGGGCAACCTAGGCTTCAGTCTAGGGCGTGGTTCCCCCAGATCGAATAGTTAGGGCCTAAGAAGCCTACGCCAGAAGCATAAAATACAATATAAATAACACAGTTTTTCCATCGTATAACAGGAATAATTGCAACCAGAGTGAAGGTGATGGTCATTTCTCAGTTCTGGGCAACCTAGGCTTCACTATCGAGCGTTGCTCCACCAGATCGAATAGCTAGGAACTTAGAAGTCAACGCCAGAAGCACAAAATAAAACAAAAATACAACAGTTATTCCATCGTATAACAGGAATAATTACCACCAGTGTGAAAGTAATGGGCATTTCTACGTTACGTGCAACCTAGGCTTCACTCTAGGGCCATGCTCCACCAGATCGAATAGTTAGGGCCTAAGAAGTCAACGCCAGAAGCATAAAATACAATATAAATACAACAGTTTTTCCCTTGTATAACAGGAATAATTGCAACAAGTATGAAAGCTATGGTCATTTATACGTTTCGGGCAACCGAGGCTTCACTCTAGGGCGTTGCTCAACCACATCGGATAGCTACGGCCCTAGAAGACATCGCCATTAACTATAAAATACAATATAAATACAACAGTCTTTCCACGGTATAAAACGAATAATTGCAACCAGTATGAAAGTTATGGTCATTTCTACGTTCCGGGCAACCTAGGCTTCACCCTAGGGCGTTGCTCCACCAGATTGAATAATTAGGGCCTAAGAAGTCAACGCCAGAAGCATAAAATACAATACAAATAAACAGTTTTTCCATCGTATAACAGGAATAATTGCAACCAGTGTGAAAGATATGGTCATTTCTACGATACGGGCAACCTAGGCTTCACGCTAGAGCATCGTTCCACCAGATCGAATGGTTAGGGCCTAAGAAGTCTACTCCAGAAGCATAAAATACAATACAAATACAACAGTTTTTCAATCTTATAACAGGAATAATTGCAAACAGTGTGAAAGACATGGTCATTTCTACGTTCCGGGCAATCTAGGCTTCACTCTAGGGCGTTGCTCCACCAAATCGAATAGCTCCGGCCTTAGAAGTCAACGCCAGAAGCATAAAATACAATATAAATACAACAGTTTTTGAATCGTATAACAGGAATAATTGCAGACAGTGTGAAAGATATGGTCATTTCTACGTTGCGGGCATCCTAGGCTTCACTCTAGGGCATTGCTCAACCACATCGAATAGCTACGGCCCTAGAAGACAACGCCATAACTATAAAATACAATATAAATACAACAGTCTTTCCATCGTATAAAACGAGTAATTGCAACCAGTTTGATAGTTATGGTCATTTCTACGTTCCGGGCAATCTAGGCTTCTCTCTAGGGCGTTGCTCCACCAGATCGAATAGCTACGGCCTTAGGAGTCAACGCCAGAGGCATAAAATGCAAAATAAATACAACAGTTTTTCGATCGCATAACAAGAATAATTGCAACCAGTGTGAAAGTGATGGTCATTTCCACATTCCGGGCAACCTAGGCTACACTCTAGGGCGTTGCTCCGCCAGATCGAATAGATAGGGCCTAAGAAGTCAACGCCAGAAGCATAAAATACAATATGAATACAACAGTTTTGCTCTTGTATAACAGGAATAATTGCAACCAGTGTGAAAGCTATGGTCATTTCTACGTTCCGGGCAACCAAGGCTTCACTCTAGGACGTTGCTCCACCACATTGAATAGTTAGGGCCTTAGAAGTCAATGCCAGAAGCATAAGATGCAATATAAATACAACTGTTTTTCCACTGTATAATATGAATAATTGCAAACAGTGTGAAAGATATGGTCATTTCTACGCTGCGGGCATCCTGGGCTTCACTCTAGGGCGTTGCTCAACCACATCCAATAGCTACGGCCCTAGAACACAACGCCATAACTATAAAATCCAATATAAATACAACAGTCGTTCCATCGTATAAAACGAGTAATTGCAACCAGTCTGATAGTTATGGTCATTTCCACGTTCCGGGCAACCTAGGCTACACCCTAGGGCGCTGCCGCACCAGATCCAATAGCTAGGGCCTAAGAAGTCAACGCCAGGAGCACCAAATACAAAATAAATACAACAGTTTTTCCATCGTATAAAACGAATAATTGCAACCAGTATGAAAGCTATGGTCATTTCTACGTTCCGGGCAATCTAGGCTTCACTCTAGGGCGTTGTTCAACCACATCGAATAGTTAGGGCCTAAGAAGTCAACGCCAGAGGCACCAAATACAAAATTAATACAACAGTTTTTCCATCGTATAAAACGAATAATTGCAACCAGTATGAAAGTTATGGTCATTTCTACGTTCCGGGCAACCTAGGCTTCACACTAGGGCGTTGCTCCACCTGATCGAATAGTTAGGGCCTAAGAAGTCAACGCCATAACTATAAAATACAATATAAATACAACAGTCTTTCCATCGTATAAAACGAGTAATTGCAACCAGTGTGAAAGCTATGGTCATTTCTACGTTCCGGGCAACCTAGGCTTCACTCTAGGGCGTTGCTCCACCACATCGAATAGCTGCGGCCTTAGAAGTCAACGCCAGAAGCATAAAATACAATATAAATACAACACTTTTTCCATCGTATAACAGGAATAATTGCAACCAGTGTGAAAGTGATGGTCATTTGTACGTTCCGGGCAACCTAGGCTTCAGTCTAGGGCGTGGTTCCCCCAGATCGAATAGTTAGGGCCTAAGAAGCCTACGCCAGAAGCATAAAATACAATATAAATAACACAGTTTTTCCATCGTATAACAGGAATAATTGCAACCAGAGTGAAGGTGATGGTCATTTCTCAGTTCTGGGCAACCTAGGCTTCACTATCGAGCGTTGCTCCACCAGATCGAATAGCTAGGAACTTAGAAGTCAACGCCAGAAGCACAAAATAAAACAAAAATACAACAGTTATTCCATCGTATAACAGGAATAATTACCACCAGTGTGAAAGTAATGGGCATTTCTACGTTACGTGCAACCTAGGCTTCACTCTAGGGCCATGCTCCACCAGATCGAATAGTTAGGGCCTAAGAAGTCAACGCCAGAAGCATAAAATACAATATAAATACAACAGTTTTTCCCTTGTATAACAGGAATAATTGCAACAAGTATGAAAGCTATGGTCATTTATACGTTTCGGGCAACCGAGGCTTCACTCTAGGGCGTTGCTCAACCACATCGGATAGCTACGGCCCTAGAAGACATCGCCATTAACTATAAAATACAATATAAATACAACAGTCTTTCCACGGTATAAAACGAATAATTGCAACCAGTATGAAAGTTATGGTCATTTCTACGTTCCGGGCAACCTAGGCTTCACCCTAGGGCGTTGCTCCACCAGATCGAATAATTAGGGCCTAAGAAGTCAACGCCAGAAGCATAAAATACAATACAAATAAACAGTTTTTCCATCGTATAACAGGAATAATTGCAACCAGTGTGAAAGATATGGTCATTTCTACGATACGGGCAACCTAGGCTTCACGCTAGAGCATCGTTCCACCAGATCGAATGGTTAGGGCCTAAGAAGTCTACTCCAGAAGCATAAAATACAATACAAATACAACAGTTTTTCAATCTTATAACAGGAATAATTGCAAACAGTGTGAAAGACATGGTCATTTCTACGTTCCGGGCAATCTAGGCTTCACTCTAGGGCGTTGCTCCACCAAATCGAATAGCTCCGGCCTTAGAAGTCAACGCCAGAAGCATAAAATACAATATAAATACAACAGTTTTTGAATCGTATAACAGGAATAATTGCAGACAGTGTGAAAGATATGGTCATTTCTACGTTGCGGGCATCCTAGGCTTCACTCTAGGGCATTGCTCAACCACATCGAATAGCTACGGCCCTAGAAGACAACGCCATAACTATAAAATACAATATAAATACAACAGTCTTTCCATCGTATAAAACGAGTAATTGCAACCAGTTTGATAGTTATGGTCATTTCTACGTTCCGGGCAATCTAGGCTTCTCTCTAGGGCGTTGCTCCACCAGATCGAATAGCTACGGCCTTAGGAGTCAACGCCAGAGGCATAAAATGCAAAATAAATACAACAGTTTTTCGATCGCATAACAAGAATAATTGCAACCAGTGTGAAAGTGATGGTCATTTCCACATTCCGGGCAACCTAGGCTACACTCTAGGGCGTTGCTCCGCCAGATCGAATAGATAGGGCCTAAGAAGTCAACGCCAGAAGCATAAAATACAATATGAATACAACAGTTTTTCTCTTGTATAACAGGAATAATTGCAACCAGTGTGAAAGCTATGGTCATTTCTACGTTCCGGGCAACCAAGGCTTCACTCTAGGACGTTGCTCCACCACATTGAATAGTTAGGGCCTTAGAAGTCAATGCCAGAAGCATAAGATGCAATATAAATACAACTGTTTTTCCACTGTATAATATGAATAATTGCAAACAGTGTGAAAGATATGGTCATTTCTACGCTGCGGGCATCCTAGGCTTCACTCTAGGGCGTTGCTCAACCACATCCAATAGCTACGGCCCTAGAACACAACGCCATAACTATAAAATCCAATATAAATACAACAGTCGTTCCATCGTATAAAACGAGTAATTGCAACCAGTCTGATAGTTATGGTCATTTCCACGTTCCGGGCAACCTAGGCTACACCCTAGGGCGCTGCCGCACCAGATCCAATAGCTAGGGCCTAAGAAGTCAACGCCAGGAGCACCAAATACAAAATAAATACAACAGTTTTTCCATCGTATAAAACGAATAATTGCAACCAGTATGAAAGCTATGGTCATTTCTACGTTCCGGGCAATCTAGGCTTCACTCTAGGGCGTTGTTCAACCACATCGAATAGTTAGGGCCTAAGAAGTCAACGCCAGAGGCACCAAATACAAAATTAATACAACAGTTTGTCCATCGTATAAAACGAATAATTGCAACCAGTATGAAAGTTATGGTCATTTCTACGTTCCGGGCAACCTAGGCTTCACACTAGGGCGTTGCTCCACCTGATCGAATAGTTAGGGCCTAAGAAGTCAACGCCATAACTATAAAATACAATATAAATACAACAGTCTTTCCATCGTATAAAACGAGTAATTGCAACCAGTGTGAAAGCTATGGTCATTTCTACGTTCCGGGCAACCTAGGCTTCACTCTAGGGCGTTGCTCCACCACATCGAATAGCTGCGGCCTTAGAAGTCAACGCCAGAAGCATAAAATACAATATAAATACAACACTTTTTCCATCGTATAACAGGAATAATTGCAACCAGTGTGAAAGTGATGGTCATTTGTACGTTCCGGGCAACCTAGGCTTCAGTCTAGGGCGTGGTTCCCCCAGATCGAATAGTTAGGGCCTAAGAAGCCTACGCCAGAAGCATAAAATACAATATAAATAACACAGTTTTTCCATCGTATAACAGGAATAATTGCAACCAGAGTGAAGGTGATGGTCATTTCTCAGTTCTGGGCAACCTAGGCTTCACTATCGAGCGTTGCTCCACCAGATCGAATAGCTAGGAACTTAGAAGTCAACGCCAGAAGCACAAAATAAAACAAAAATACAACAGTTATTCCATCGTATAACAGGAATAATTACCACCAGTGTGAAAGTAATGGGCATTTCTACGTTACGTGCAACCTAGGCTTCACTCTAGGGCCATGCTCCACCAGATCGAATAGTTAGGGCCTAAGAAGTCAACGCCAGAAGCATAAAATACAATATAAATACAACAGTTTTTCCCTTGTATAACAGGAATAATTGCAACAAGTATGAAAGCTATGGTCATTTATACGTTTCGGGCAACCGAGGCTTCACTCTAGGGCGTTGCTCAACCACATCGGATAGCTACGGCCCTAGAAGACATCGCCATTAACTATAAAATACAATATAAATACAACAGTCTTTCCACGGTATAAAACGAATAATTGCAACCAGTATGAAAGTTATGGTCATTTCTACGTTCCGGGCAACCTAGGCTTCACCCTAGGGCGTTGCTCCACCAGATCGAATAATTAGGGCCTAAGAAGTCAACGCCAGAAGCATAAAATACAATACAAATACAACAGTTTTTCCATCGTATAACAGGAATAATTGCAACCAGTGTGAAAGATATGGTCATTTCTACGATACGGGCAACCTAGGCTTCACGCTAGAGCATCGTTCCACCAGATCGAATGGTTAGGGCCTAAGAAGTCTACTCCAGAAGCATAAAATACAATACAAATACAACAGTTTTTCAATCTTATAACAGGAATAATTGCAAACAGTGTGAAAGACATGGTCATTTCTACGTTCCGGGCAATCTAGGCTTCACTCTAGGGCGTTGCTCCACCAAATCGAATAGCTCCGGCCTTAGAAGTCAACGCCAGAAGCATAAAATACAATATAAATACAACAGTTTTTGAATCGTATAACAGGAATAATTGCAGACAGTGTGAAAGATATGGTCATTTCTACGTTGCGGGCATCCTAGGCTTCACTCTAGGGCATTGCTCAACCACATCGAATAGCTACGGCCCTAGAAGACAACGCCATAACTATAAAATACAATATAAATACAACAGTCTTTCCATCGTATAAAACGAGTAATTGCAACCAGTTTGATAGTTATGGTCATTTCTACGTTCCGGGCAATCTAGGCTTCTCTCTAGGGCGTTGCTCCACCAGATCGAATAGCTACGGCCTTAGGAGTCAACGCCAGAGGCATAAAATGCAAAATAAATACAACAGTTTTTCGATCGCATAACAAGAATAATTGCAACCAGTGTGAAAGTGATGGTCATTTCCACATTCCGGGCAACCTAGGCTACACTCTAGGGCGTTGCTCCGCCAGATCGAATAGATAGGGCCTAAGAAGTCAACGCCAGAAGCATAAAATACAATATGAATACAACAGTTTTTCTCTTGTATAACAGGAATAATTGCAACCAGTGTGAAAGCTATGGTCATTTCTACGTTCCGGGCAACCAAGGCTTCACTCTAGGACGTTGCTCCACCACATTGAATAGTTAGGGCCTTAGAAGTCAATGCCAGAAGCATAAGATGCAATATAAATACAACTGTTTTTCCACTGTATAATATGAATAATTGCAAACAGTGTGAAAGATATGGTCATTTCTACGCTGCGGGCATCCTAGGCTTCACTCTAGGGCGTTGCTCAACCACATCCAATAGCTACGGCCCTAGAACACAACGCCATAACTATAAAATCCAATATAAATACAACAGTCGTTCCATCGTATAAAACGAGTAATTGCAACCAGTCTGATAGTTATGGTCATTTCCACGTTCCGGGCAACCTAGGCTACACCCTAGGGCGCTGCCGCACCAGATCCAATAGCTAGGGCCTAAGATGTCAACGCCAGGAGCACCAAATACAAAATAAATACAACAGTTTTTCCATCGTATAAAACGAATAATTGCAACCAGTATGAAAGCTATGGTCATTTCTACGTTCCGGGCAATCTAGGCTTCACTCTAGGGCGTTGTTCAACCACATCGAATAGTTAGGGCCTAAGAAGTCAACGCCAGAGGCACCAAATACAAAATTAATACAACAGTTTTTCCATCGTATAAAACGAATAATTGCAACCAGTATGAAAGTTATGGTCATTTCTACGTTCCGGGCAACCTAGGCTTCACACTAGGGCGTTGCTCCACCTGATCGAATAGTTAGGGCCTAAGAAGTCAACGCCATAACTATAAAATACAATATAAATACAACAGTCTTTCCATCGTATAAAACGAGTAATTGCAACCAGTGTGAAAGCTATGGTCATTTCTACGTTCCGGGCAACCTAGGCTTCACTCTAGGGCGTTGCTCCACCACATCGAATAGCTGCGGCCTTAGAAGTCAACGCCAGAAGCATAAAATACAATATAAATACAACACTTTTTCCATCGTATAACAGGAATAATTGCAACCAGTGTGAAAGTGATGGTCATTTGTACGTTCCGGGCAACCTAGGCTTCAGTCTAGGGCGTGGTTCCCCCAGATCGAATAGTTAGGGCCTAAGAAGCCTACGCCAGAAGCATAAAATACAATATAAATAACACAGTTTTTCCATCGTATAACAGGAATAATTGCAACCAGAGTGAAGGTGATGGTCATTTCTCAGTTCTGGGCAACCTAGGCTTCACTATCGAGCGTTGCTCCACCAGATCGAATAGCTAGGAACTTAGAAGTCAACGCCAGAAGCACAAAATAAAACAAAAATACAACAGTTATTCAATCGTATAACAGGAATAATTACCACCAGTGTGAAAGTAATGGGCATTTCTACGTTACGTGCAACCTAGGCTTCACTCTAGGGCCATGCTCCACCAGATCGAATAGTTAGGGCCTAAGAAGTCAACGCCAGAAGCATAAAATACAATATAAATACAACAGTTTTTCCCTTGTATAACAGGAATAATTGCAACAAGTATGAAAGCTATGGTCATTTATACGTTTCGGGCAACCGAGGCTTCACTCTAGGGCGTTGCTCAACCACATCGGATAGCTACGGCCCTAGAAGACATCGCCATTAACTATAAAATACAATATAAATACAACAGTCTTTCCACGGTATAAAACGAATAATTGCAACCAGTATGAAAGTTATGGTCATTTCTACGTTCCGGGCAACCTAGGCTTCACCCTAGGGCGTTGCTCCACCAGATCGAATAATTAGGGCCTGAGAAGTCAACGCCAGAAGCATAAAATACAATACAAATACAACAGTTTTTCCATCGTATAACAGGAATAATTGCAACCAGTGTGAAAGATATGGTCATTTCTACGATACGGGCAACCTAGGCTTCACGCTAGAGCATCGTTCCACCAGATCGAATGGTTAGGGCCTAAGAAGTCTACTCCAGAAGCATAAAATACAATACAAATACAACAGTTTTTCAATCTTATAACAGGAATAATTGCAAACAGTGTGAAAGACATGGTCATTTCTACGTTGCGGGCAACCTAGGCTTCACTCTAGGGACATGCTCCACCAGATCGAATAATTAGGGCCTGAGAAGTCTACGCCAGAAGCATAAAATACAATACAAATACAACAGCTTCTCCATCGTATAACAGGAATAATTGCAACCAGTGTGAAAGGTATGGTCACTTCTACTTTCCGGGCAATCTAGGCTTCACTCTAGGGCGTTTCTCCACCATATCGATTAGCTGCGTCCTTAGAAGTCAACGCCAGAAGCATAAAACACAATATAGATAAAACAGTTTTTCAATCGTATAACAGGAATAATTGCAACCAGTGTGAAAGTGATGGTCATTTCCACGTTCCGGGCAACCTAGGCTTCACCCTAGGGCGCTGCCGCACCAGATCCAATAGCTAGGGCCTAAGAAGTCAACGCCAGGAGCACCAAATACAAAATAAATACAACAGCTTTTCCATCGTATAAAACGAATAATTGCAACCAGTATGAAAGCTATGGTCATTTCTACGTTCCGGGCAATCTAGGCTTCACTCTAGGGCGTTGCTCCACCAAATCGAATAGCTCCGGCCTTAGAAGTCAACGCCAGAAGCATAAAATACAATATAAATACAACAGTTTTTGAATCGTATAACAGGAATAATTGCAGACAGTGTGAAAGATATGGTCATTTCTACGTTGCGGGCATCCTAGGCTTCACTCTAGGGCATTGCTCAACCACATCGAATAGCTACGGCCCTAGAAGACAACGCCATAACTATAAAATACAATATAAATACAACAGTCTTTCCATCGTATAAAACGAGTAATTGCAACCAGTTTGATAGTTATGGTCATTTCTACGTTCCGGGCAATCTAGGCTTCTCTCTAGGGCGTTGCTCCACCAGATCGAATAGTTAGGGCCTAACAAGTCAACGCCAGAAGCATAAAATACAATAGAAATACAACAGTTTTACCATCGTATAACAGGAATAATTGCAACCAGTGTGAAAGACATGGTCAATTCTACATTCCGGGCAACCTAGGCTTCACACTAGGGCGTTGCTCCACCTGATCGAATAGTTAGGGCCTAAGAAGTCAACGCCATAACTATAAAATACAATATAAATACAACAGTCTTTCCATCGTATAAAACGAGTAATTGCAACCAGTGTGAAAGCTATGGTCATTTCTACGTTCCGGGCAACCTAGGCTTCACTCTAGGGCGTTGCTCCACCACATCGAATAGCTGCGGCCTTAGAAGTCAACGCCAGAAGCATAAAATACAATATAAATACAACACTTTTTCCATCGTATAACAGGAATAATTGCAACCAGTGTGAAAGTGATGGTCATTTGTACGTTCCGGGCAACCTAGGCTTCAGTCTAGGGCGTGGTTCCCCCAGATCGAATAGTTAGGGCCTAAGAAGCCTACGCCAGAAGCATAAAATACAATATAAATAACACAGTTTTTCCATCGTATAACAGGAATAATTGCAACCAGAGTGAAGGTGATGGTCATTTATCAGTTCTGGGCAACCTAGGCTTCACTATCGAGCGTTGCTCCACCAGATCGAATAGCTAGGAACTTAGAAGTCAACGCCAGAAGCACAAAATAAAACAAAAATACAACAGTTATTCAATCGTATAACAGGAATAATTACCACCAGTGTGAAAGTAATGGGCATTTCTACGTTACGTGCAACCTAGGCTTCACTCTAGGGCCATGCTCCACCAGATCGAATAGTTAGGGCCTAAGAAGTCAACGCCAGAAGCATAAAATACAATATAAATACAACAGTTTTTCCCTTGTATAACAGGAATAATTGCAACAAGTATGAAAGCTATGGTCATTTATACGTTTCGGGCAACCGAGGCTTCACTCTAGGGCGTTGCTCAACCACATCGGATAGCTACGGCCCTAGAAGACATCGCCATTAACTATAAAATACAATATAAATACAACAGTCTTTCCACGGTATAAAACGAATAATTGCAACCAGTATGAAAGTTATGGTCATTTCTACGTTCCGGGCAACCTAGGCTTCACCCTAGGGCGTTGCTCCACCAGATCGAATAATTAGGGCCTGAGAAGTCAACGCCAGAAGCATAAAATACAATACAAATACAACAGTTTTTCCATCGTATAACAGGAATAATTGCAACCAGTGTGAAAGATATGGTCATTTCTACGATACGGGCAACCTAGGCTTCACGCTAGAGCATCGTTCCACCAGATCGAATGGTTAGGGCCTAAGAAGTCTACTCCAGAAGCATAAAATACAATACAAATACAACAGTTTTTCAATCTTATAACAGGAATAATTGCAAACAGTGTGAAAGACATGGTCATTTCTACGTTGCGGGCAACCTAGGCTTCACTCTAGGGACATGCTCCACCAGATCGAATAATTAGGGCCTGAGAAGTCTACGCCAGAAGCATAAAATACAATACAAATACAACAGCTTCTCCATCGTATAACAGGAATAATTGCAACCAGTGTGAAAGGTATGGTCACTTCTACTTTCCGGGCAATCTAGGCTTCACTCTAGGGCGTTTCTCCACCATATCGATTAGCTGCGTCCTTAGAAGTCAACGCCAGAAGCATAAAACACAATATAGATAAAACAGTTTTTCAATCGTATAACAGGAATAATTGCAACCAGTGTGAAAGTGATGGTCATTTCCACGTTCCGGGCAACCTAGGCTTCACCCTAGGGCGCTGCCGCACCAGATCCAATAGCTAGGGCCTAAGAAGTCAACGCCAGGAGCACCAAATACAAAATAAATACAACAGCTTTTCCATCGTATAAAACGAATAATTGCAACCAGTATGAAAGCTATGGTCATTTCTACGTTCCGGGCAATCTAGGCTTCACTCTAGGGCGTTGCTCCACCAAATCGAATAGCTCCGGCCTTAGAAGTCAACGCCAGAAGCATAAAATACAATATAAATACAACAGTTTTTGAATCGTATAACAGGAATAATTGCAGACAGTGTGAAAGATATGGTCATTTCTACGTTGCGGGCATCCTAGGCTTCACTCTAGGGCATTGCTCAACCACATCGAATAGCTACGGCCCTAGAAGACAACGCCATAACTATAAAATACAATATAAATACAACAGTCTTTCCATCGTATAAAACGAGTAATTGCAACCAGTTTGATAGTTATGGTCATTTCTACGTTCCGGGCAATCTAGGCTTCTCTCTAGGGCGTTGCTCCACCAGATCGAATAGTTAGGGCCTAACAAGTCAACGCCAGAAGCATAAAATACAATAGAAATACAACAGTTTTACCATCGTATAACAGGAATAATTGCAACCAGTGTGAAAGACATGGTCAATTCTACATTCCGGGCAACCTAGGCTTCACTCTAGGGCCATGCTCCACCAGATCGAATAGTTAGGGCCTAAGAAGTCAACGCCAGAAGCATAAAATACAATATAAATACAACAGTTTTTCCCTTGTATAACAGGAATAATTGCAACCAGTGTGAAAGCTATGGTCATTTCTACGTTCCGGGCAACCTAGGCTTCACTCTAGGGCGTTGCTCCACCACATCGAATAGTTAGGGCCTTAAAAGTCAATGCCAGAAGCATAAAATGCCATATAAATACAACAGTTGTTCCACAGTATAATATGAATAATTGCAAACAGTGTGGAAGTAATGGTCATTTCTACGTTCCGGGCAACCCAGGCTTCACTCTAGGGCGTTGCTCAACCACATCGAATAGCTGCGGTCCTAGAAGACAACGCCATAACTATTAAATACAATATAAGTACAACAGTCTATCCATCGTATAAAACGAATAATTGCAACCAGTCTGATAGTTATGGTCATTTCTACGTTCCGGGCAACCTAGACTTCACCCTAGGGCGTTGCTCCACCAGATCGAAGAGTTAGGGCCTAAGAAGACAATGCCAGAAGCATAAAATACAATATAAATACAACAGTTTTTGCATCGGATAACAGGAATAATTGCAAACAGTGTGAAAGATATGGTCATTTCTACGTTTCGGGCATCCTAGGCTTCACTCTAGGGCATTGCTCCACCACATCGAATAGCTACGGCCTTAGAAGTGAACGCCATAACTATAAAAAACAATATAAATACAACAGTTTTTCCATTGTATAAAATGAATAATTGCAAACAGTGAGGAAGTAATGGTCATTTCTACGTTCCGGGCAACCTAGGCTTCACTCTAGGGCGTTGGTCCACCAGATCCAATAGTTAGGGCCTAAGAAGTCAACGCCAGGAGCACCAAATGCAAAATAAATACAACAGTTTTTCCATCGTATAATACGACAATTGCATCCTGTGTGCAAGTAATGGTCATTTCTACGATCCGGGCGACCTAGGCATCACTCTAGGGCGTTGTTCCACCAGAGCGAATAGTTAGGGCCTAAGAAGTCAACACCTGAAGCATAAAATACAATATAAATACAACAGTTTTTCCATCGTATAACAAGAATAACTGCAAGCATTGTGAAAGTGATGGTCATTTCTACATTCGGGGCAACCTATGCTTCACTCTAGGGCGTTGCTCCACCATATCGAATAGCTGCGGCCTTAGAAGTCAACGCCATAACTATAAAAAACAATATAAATCCAACAGTTTTTCCATTGTATAAAATGAATAATTGCAAACAGTGTGGTGGTAATGGTCATTTCTACTTTCCGGGCAACCTAGGCTTCACTCTAGAGCCTTTCTCCACCACATCGAATAGCTGCGGCCTTAGAAGTCAACGCCAGAAGCATAAAATACAATATACATACAACAGTTTTTCAATCGTATAACAGGAATAATTGCAAACAGTGTGAAAGATATGGTCATTTCTACGTTGCGGGCATCCTACGCTTCACTCTAGAGCATTGCTCCACCACATCGAATGGCTACGGCCTTAGACGTCAACGCCATAACTATAAAAAACCACATAAATACAACAGTTTTTCCATTGTATAAAATGAATAATTGCAAACAGTGTGGAGGTAATGGTCATTTCTACTTTCCGCGCAACCTAGGCTTCACTCTATGGCGTTTCTCCACCACATCGAATAGCTACGCCCTTAGAAGTCAACGCCTGAAGCATAAAATATAATATAAGTACAATAGTTTTTCCATCGTATAACAGGAATAATTGCAACCAGTGTGAAAGACATGGTCACTTCTACGTTCCGGGCAACCTAGGCTTCACTCTAGGGCGTTGCTCCACCTCATCGAATAGCTGCGGCCTTTGAAGTCAACGCCAGAAGCATAAAACACAATATAGATAAAACAGTTTTTCAATCGTATAACCGGAATAATTGCAAACAGTGTGAAAGATATGGTCATTTCTACGTTGCGGGCATCCTAGGCTTCACTCTAGGGCGTTGCTCCACCAGATCGAATAGTTAGGGCCTAAGAAGTCAATGCCAGAAGCATAAAATACGATATATGTACAACAGTTTTTCCATCGCATAAAATGTGTAATTGCAACCAGTGTGAATGTAACGGCCATTTCTACGTTCCGGGAATCCTAGACTTCACACTGAGACATTGCTCCACCAGATCGAATACATAGGGCCTTAGAAGTCAACGTCAGAAGCATAAAGTACATTAAAAATCCAACAGTTTGTCCATCGTATAACAGGAATAATTGCAACCAGTGTGAAAGACATGGTCATTTCTATGTTCCGGGCAACCTAGGCTTCGCTCTAGGGCGTTGCTCCACCACATCGAATAGCTACGGCCTTAGGAGTCAACGCCAGAGGCATAAAATACAAAATAAATACAACAGTTTTTCACTTGTATAAAACGAATGATTGCAACCAGTATGAAAGCTATGGTCGTTTCTACGTTCCGGGCAATCTAGGCTTCACTCTAGGGCGTTGCTCAGCCACATCGAATAGTTAGGGCCTTAGAAGTCAATGCCAGAAGCATAAAATACAATATAAATACAACAGTTTTTCCACTGTATGATATGAATAATTGCAAACAGTGTGGATGTAATGGTCATTTCTACGTTCCGGGCAACCTAGGCTTCACTCTAGGGCGTTGGTCCACCAGATCCAATAGTTAGGGCCTAGGAAGTCAACGCCAGGAGCACCAAATATAAAATAAATACAACAGTTTTTCCATCGTATAAAACGAATAATTGCAACCAGTGTGCAAGTAATGGTCATTTCTACGATCCGGGCAACCTAGGCATCACCCTAGGGCGTTGTTCCACCAGAGCGAATAGTTAGGGCCTAAGAAGTCATCGCTGAAGCATAAAATACAGTATAAATACAACAGTTTTTCCATCGTATAAAACGAATAATTGCAACCAGTATGAAAGTTATGGTCATTTCTACGTTCCTAGCAATCTAGGCTTCACTCTAGGGCGTTGCACAACCACATCGAATAGTTAGGGCCTTAGAAGTCAACGCCAGAAGCACCAAATCCAAAATTAATACAACAGTTTTTCCATCGTATAAAACAAATAATTGCAACCAGTATGAAAGTTATGGTCATTTCTACGTTCCGGGCAACCTAGGCTTCACCCTAGGGCGTTGCTCCACCTGACCGAATAGTTAGGGCCTAAGAAGTCAACGCCAGAAGCATAAAATACGATATATGTACAACAGATTTACCATCGTATAAAATGAATAATCGCAAACAGTGTGAAGGTAATGGTTACTTCTACGTTCCGGGCAACCTAGGCTTCACACTAGGGCGTTGTTCCACCAGAGCGAATAGTTAGGGCCTAAGAAGTCAACGCCTGAAGCATAAAATACAAAATAAATACAACAGTTCTTCCATCGTATAACAAGAATAATTGCAACCAGTGTGAAAGGTATGGTCATTTCTACGTTCCGCGCAAACTAGGCTTCACTCTAGGGCGTTGCTCCACCACATCGAATAGCTCCGGCCTTAGAAGTCAACGCCAGAAGCATAAAATACAATATAAATACAACAGTTCTTGAATCGTATAACAGGAATAATTGCAGACAGTGTGAAAGATATGGTCATTTCTACGTTGCGGGCATCCTAGGCTTCACTCTAGGGCATTGCTCAACCACATCGAATAGCTACGGCCCTAGAAGACAACGCCGTAACTATAAAATACAATATAAATACAACAGTCTTTCCATCGTATAAAACGAGTAATTGCAACCAGTTTGATAGTTATGGTCACTTCTACGTTCCGGGCAACCTAGGCTTCACACTAGGGCGTTGTTCCACCAGAGCGAATAGCTATGGCCTAAGAAGTCAACGCCTGAAACATAAAATACAAAATAAATACAACAGTTTTTCCATCGTATAACAAGAGTAATTGCAACCAGTGTGAAAAATATGGTCATTTCTACGTTGCGGGCATCCGAGGCTTCACTCTAGGGCGTTGCACCACCAGATTCGAATAGTTAGGGCCTTAGAAGTCAACGCCCGAAGCATAAAATACAAAATAAATAGAACAGTTTTTCCCTTGTATAACAGAAATGATTGCAACCAGTGCGAAAGTTATGGTCATTTCTACGTTCCGTGCAACCTAGGCTTCACTCTAGGGCGTTGCTCCACCAGATCGAATAGTTAGGGCCTAAGAAGTCAATGCCAGAAGCATAAAATACGATATATGTACAACAGTTTTTCCATCGCATAAAATGAGTAATTGCAACCAGTGCGAATGTAACGGCCATTTCTACGTTCCGGGAATCCTAGACTTCACACTGCGACATTGCTCCACCAGATCGAATACATAGGGCCTTAGAAGTCAACGCCAGAAGCATAAAGTACATTAAAAATCCAACAGTTTGTCCATCGTATAACAGGAATAATTGCAACCAGTGTGAAAGACATGGTCATTTCTACGTTCCGGGCAACCTAGGCTTCACTCTAGGGCATTGCTCCACCACATCGAATGGCTACGGCCTTAGAAGTCAACGCCATAACTATAAAAAACCACATAAATACAACAGTTTTTCCATTGTATAAAATGAATAATTGCAAACAGTGTGGAGGTAATGGTCATTTCTACTTTCCGGGCAACCTAGGCTTCACTCTAGGGCGTTTCTCCACCACATCGGATAGATACGCCCTTAGAAGTCAACGCCTGAAGCATAAAATATAATATAAGTACAACAGTTTTTCCATCGTATAACAGGAATAATTGCAACCAGTGTGAAAGACATGGTCATTTCTACGTTCCGGGCAACCTAGGCTTCACTCTAGGGCGTTGCTCCACCACATCGAATAGCTACGGCCTTAGGAGTCAACGCCAGAGGCATAAAATACAAAATAAATACAACAGTTTTTCACTTGTATAAAACGAATTATTGCAACCAGTATGAAAGCTATGGTCGTTTCTACGTTCCGGGCAATCTAGGCTTCACTCTAGGGCGTTGCTCAGCCACATCGAATAGTTAGGGCCTTAGAAGTCAATGCCAGAAGCATAAAATACAATATAAATACAACAGTTTTTCCACTGTATGATATGAATAATTGCAAACAGAGTGGAAGTAATGGTCATTTCTACGTTCCGGGCAACCTAGGCTTCACTCTAGGGCGTTGGTCCACCAGATCCAATAGTTAGGGCCTAAGAAGTCAACGCCAGGAGCACCAAATATAAAATAAATACAACAGTTTTTCCATCGTATAAAACGAATAATTGCAACCAGTGTGCAAGTAATGGTCATTTCTACGATCCTGGCAACCGAGGCATCACGCTAGGGCGTTGTTCCACCAGAGCGAATAGTTAGGGCCTAAGAAGTCATCGCTGAAGCATAAAATACAATATAAATACAACAGTTTTTCCATCGTATAAAACGAATAATTGCAACCAGTATGAAAGTTATGGTCATTTCTACGTTCCTAGCAATCTAGGCTTCACTCTAGGGCGTTGCTCAAACACATCGAATAGTTAGGGCCTTAGAAGTCAACGCCAGAAGCACCAAATCCAAAATTAATACAACAGTTTTTCCATCGTATAAAACGAATAATTGCAACCAGTATGAAAGTTATGGTCATTTCTACGTTCCGGGCAACCTAGGCTTCACCCTAGGGCGTTGCTCCACCTGACCGAATAGTTAGGGCCTAAGAAGGCAACGCCAGAAGCATAAAATACGATATATGTACAACAGTTTTACCATCGTATAAAATGAATAATCGCAAACAGTGTGAAGGTAATGGTCACTTCTACGTTCCGGGCAACCTAGGCTTCACACTAGGGCGTTGCTCCACCAGATCGAATGGTTAGGGCCTAAGAAGTCAACGCCAGAAGCATAAAATACAATAAAAATACAACAGTTTTTCCCTTGTATAACAGAAATAATTGCAACCAGTATGAATGTTATGGTCATTTCTACGTTCCGTGCAACCTAGGCTTCACTCTAGGGCGTTGCTCCACCAGATCGAATAGCTGCGGCCTTAGAAGTCAACGCCATAACTATAAAAAACAATATAAATCCAACAGTTTTTCCATTGTATAAAATGAATAATTGCAAACAGTGTGGTGGTAATGGTCATTTCTACTTTCCAGGCAACCTAGGCTTCACTCTAGGGCCTTTCTCCACCACATCGAATAGCTGCGGCCTTAGAAGTCAACGCCAGAAGCATAAAATACAATATACATACAACAGTTTTTCAATCGTATAACAGGAATAATTGCAAACAGTGTGAAAGATATGGTCATTTCTACGTTGCGGGCATCCTACGCTTCACTCTAGAGCATTGCTCCACCACATCGAATGGCTACGGCCTTAGAAGTCAACGCCATAACTATAAAAAACCACATAAATACAACAGTTTTTCCATTGTATAAAATGAATAATTGCAAACAGTGTGGAGGTAATGGTCATTTCTACTTTCCGCGCAACCTAGGCTTCACTCTATGGCGTTTCTCCACCACATCGAATAGCTACGCCCTTAGAAGTCAACGCCTGAAGCATAAAATATAATATAAGTTCAATAGTTTTTCCATCGTATAACAGGAATAATTGCAACCAGTGTGAAAGACATGGTCACTTCTTCGTTCCGGGCAACCTAGGCTTCACTCTAGGGCGTTGCTCCACCTCATCGAATAGCTGCGGCCTTTGAAGTCAACGCCAGAAGCATAAAACACAATATAGATAAAACAGTTTTTCAATCGTATAACCGGAATAATTGCAAACAGTGTGAAAGATATGGTCATTTCTACGTTGCGGGCATCCTAGGCTTCACTCTAGGGCGTTGCTCCACCAGATCGAATAGTTAGGGCCTAAGAAGTCAATGCCAGAAGCATAAAATACGATATATGTACAACAGTTTTTCCATCGCATAAAATGTGTAATTATAACCAGTGTGAATGTAACGGCCATTTCTACGTTCCGGGAATCCTAGACTTCACACTGAGACATTGCTCCACCAGATCGAATACATAGGGCCTTAGAAGTCAACGCCAGAAGCATAAAGTACATTAAAAATCCAACAGTTTGTCCATCGTATAACAGGAATAATTGCAAACAGTGTGAAAAATATGGTCATTTCTACGTTGCGGGCATCCTAGGCTTCACTCTAGGGCATTGCTCCACCACATCGAATGGCTACGGCCTTAGAAGTCAACGCCATAACTATAAAAAACCACATAAATACAACAGTTTTTCCATTGTATAAAATGAATAATTGCAAACAGTGTGGAGGTAATGGTCATTTCTACTTTCCGGGCAACCTAGGCTTCACTCTAGGGCGTTTCTCCACCACATCGAATAGATACGCCCTTAGAAGTCAACGCCTGAAGCATAAAATATAATATAAGGACAACAGTTTTTCCATCGTATAACAGGAATAATTGCAACCAGTGTGAAAGACATGGTCATTT
Organism: Calliopsis andreniformis; assembly: GCF_051401765.1. Lineage (NCBI taxonomy): Eukaryota > Metazoa > Arthropoda > Insecta > Hymenoptera > Andrenidae > Calliopsis > Calliopsis andreniformis. Next base: position 13,014,488 of record NW_027480422.1, on the reverse strand, counting down.
CTATGTTCCGGGCAACCTAGGCTTCGCTCTAGGGCGTTGCTCCACCACATCGAATAGCTACGGCCTTAGGAGTCAACGCCAGAGGCATAAAATACAAAATAAATACAACAGTTTTTCACTTGTATAAAACGAATGATTGCAACCAGTATGAAAGCTATGGTCGTTTCTACGTTCCGGGCAATCTAGGCTTCACTCTAGGGCGTTGCTCAGCCACATCGAATAGTTAGGGCCTTAGAAGTCAATGCCAGAAGCATAAAATACAATATAAATACAACAGTTTTTCCACTGTATGATATGAATAATTGCAAACAGTGTGGATGTAATGGTCATTTCTACGTTCCGGGCAACCTAGGCTTCACTCTAGGGCGTTGGTCCACCAGATCCAATAGTTAGGGCCTAAGAAGTCAACGCCAGGAGCACCAAATATAAAATAAATACAACAGTTTTTCCATCGTATAAAACGAATAATTGCAACCAGTGTGCAAGTAATGGTCATTTCTACGATCCGGGCAACCTAGGCATCACCCTAGGGCGTTGTTCCACCAGAGCGAATAGTTAGGGCCTAAGAAGTCATCGCTGAAGCATAAAATACAGTATAAATACAACAGTTTTTCCATCGTATAAAACGAATAATTGCAACCAGTATGAAAGTTATGGTCATTTCTACGTTCCTAGCAATCTAGGCTTCACTCTAGGGCGTTGCACAACCACATCGAATAGTTAGGGCCTTAGAAGTCAACGCCAGAAGCACCAAATCCAAAATTAATACAACAGTTTTTCCATCGTATAAAACAAATAATTGCAACCAGTATGAAAGTTATGGTCATTTCTACGTTCCGGGCAACCTAGGCTTCACCCTAGGGCGTTGCTCCACCTGACCGAATAGTTAGGGCCTAAGAAGTCAACGCCAGAAGCATAAAATACGATATATGTACAACAGATTTACCATCGTATAAAATGAATAATCGCAAACAGTGTGAAGGTAATGGTTACTTCTACGTTCCGGGCAACCTAGGCTTCACACTAGGGCGTTGTTCCACGAGAGCGAATAGTTAGGGCCTAAGAAGTCAACGCCTGAAGCATAAAATACAAAATAAATACAACAGTTCTTCCATCGTATAACAAGAATAATTGCAACCAGTGTGGAAGGTATGGTCATTTCTACGTTCCGCGCAAACTAGGCTTCACTCTAGGGCGTTGCTCCACCACATCGAATAGCTCCGGCCTTAGAAGTCAACGCCAGAAGCATAAAATACAATATAAATACAACAGTTCTTGAATCGTATAACAGGAATAATTGCAGACAGTGTGAAAGATATGGTCATTTCTACGTTGCGGGCATCCTAGGCTTCACTCTAGGGCATTGCTCAACCACATCGAATAGCTACGGCCCTAGAAGACAACGCCATAACTATAAAATACAATATAAATACAACAGTCTTTCCATCGTATAAAACGAGTAATTGCAACCAGTTTGATAGTTATGGTCACTTCTACGTTCCGGGCAACCTAGGCTTCACACTAGGGCGTTGTTCCACCAGAGCGAATAGCTATGGCCTAAGAAGTCAACGCCTGAAACATAAAATACAAAATAAATACAACAGTTTTTCCATCGTATAACAAGAGTAATTGCAACCAGTGTGAAAAATATGGTCATTTCTACGTTGCGGGCATCCGAGGCTTCACTCTAGGGCGTTGCACCACCAGATTCGAATAGTTAGGGCCTTAGAAGTCAACGCCCGAAGCATAAAATACAAAATAAATGGAACAGTTTTTCCCTTGTATAACAGAAATGATTGCAACCAGTGTGAAAGTTATGGTCATTTCTACGTTCCGTGCAACCTAGGCTTCACTCTAGGGCGTTGCTCCACCAGATCGAATAGTTAGGGCCTAAGAAGTCAATGCCAGAAGCATAAAATACGATATATGTACAACAGTTTTTCCATCGCATAAAATGAGTAATTGCAACCAGTGCGAATGTAACGGCCATTTCTACGTTCCGGGAATCCTAGACTTCACACTGCGACATTGCTCCACCAGATCGAATACATAGGGCCTTAGAAGTCAACGCCAGAAGCATAAAGTACATTAAAAATCCAACAGTTTGTCCATCGTATAACAGGAATAATTGCAACCAGTGTGAAAGACATGGTCATTTCTACGTTCCGGGCAACCTAGGCTTCACTCTAGGGCATTGCTCCACCACATCGAATGGCTACGGCCTTAGAAGTCAACGCCATAACTATAAAAAACCACATAAATACAACAGTTTTTCCATTGTATAAAATGAATAATTGCAAACAGTGTGGAGGTAATGGTCATTTCTACTTTCCGGGCAACCTAGGCTTCACTCTAGGGCGTTTCTCCACCACATCGGATAGATACGCCCTTAGAAGTCAACGCCTGAAGCATAAAATATAATATAAGTACAACAGTTTTTCCATCGTATAACAGGAATAATTGCAACCAGTGTGAAAGACATGGTCATTTCTACGTTCCGGGCAACCTAGGCTTCACTCTAGGGCGTTGCTCCACCACATCGAATAGCTACGGCCTTAGGAGTCAACGCCAGAGGCATAAAATACAAAATAAATACAACAGTTTTTCACTTGTATAAAACGAATGATTGCAACCAGTATGAAAGCTATGGTCGTTTCTACGTTCCGGGCAATCTAGGCTTCACTCTAGGGCGTTGCTCAGCCACATCGAATAGTTAGGGCCTTAGAAGTCAATGCCAGAAGCATAAAATACAATATAAATACAACAGTTTTTCCACTGTATGATATGAATAATTGCAAACAGTGTGGAAGTAATGGTCATTTCTACGTTCCGGGCAACCTAGGCTTCACTCTAGGGCGTTGGTCCACCAGATCCAATAGTTAGGGCCTAAGAAGTCAACGCCAGGAGCACCAAATATAAAATAAATACAACAGTTTTTCCATCGTATAAAACGAATAATTGCAACCAGTGTGCAAGTAATGGTCATTTCTACGATCCTGGCAACCTAGGCATCACGCTAGGGCGTTGTTCCACCAGAGCAAATAGTTAGGGCCTAAGAAGTCATCGCTGAAGCATAAAATACAATATAAATACAACAGTTTTTCCATCGTATAAAACGAATAATTGCAACCAGTATGAAAGTTATGGTCATTTCTACGTTCCTAGCAATCTAGGCTTCACTCTAGGGCGTTGCTCAAACACATCGAATAGTTAGGGCCTTAAAAGTCAACGCCAGAAGCACCAAATCCAAAATTAATACAACAGTTTTTCCATCGTATAAAACGAATAATTGCAACCAGTATGAAAGTTATGGTCATTTCTACGTTCCGGGCAACCTAGGCTTCACCCTAGGGCGTTGCTCCACCTGACCGAATAGTTAGGGCCTAAGAAGGCAACGCCAGAAGCATAAAATACGATATATGTACAACAGTTTTACCATCGTATAAAATGAATAATCGCAAACAGTGTGAAGGTAATGGTCACTTCTACGTTCCGGGCAACCTAGGCTTCACACTAGGGCGTTGCTCCACCAGATCGAATGGTTAGGGCCTAAGAAGTCAACGCCAGAAGCATAAAATACAATAAAAATACAACAGTTTTTCCCTTGTATAACAGAAATAATTGCAACCAGTATGAATGTTATGGTCATTTCTACGTTCCGTGCAACCTAGGCTTCACTCTAGGGCGTTGCTCCACCAGATCGAATAGTTAGGGTTTAAGAAGTCAACGCCAGAAGCATAAAATACAATATAAATACAACAGTTTTTCCCTTGTATAACAGAAATAATTGCAACCAGTGTGAAAGTTATGGTCATTTCTACGTTCCGGGCAACCTAGGCTTCACTCTAGGGCGTTGCTCCACCACATCGAATAGTTAGGGCGTTAGAAGTCAATGCCAGAAGCATAAAATACAATATAAATACAACAGTTTTTCCACTGTATAATATGAATAATTGCAAACAGTGTGGAAGTAATGGTCATTTCTACGTTCCGGGCAACCTAGGCTTCACTCTAGGGCGTTGGTCCACCAGATCCAATAGTTAGGGCCTAAGAAGTCAACGCCAGGAGCACCAAATACAAAATAAATACAACAGTTTTTCCATCGTATAAAACGATAATTGCATCCAGTGTGCAAGTAATGGTCATTTCTACGTTCCGGGCAACCTAGGCTTCACTCTAGGGCGTTGCTCCACCACATCGAATAGTTAGGGCCTTAGAAGTCAATGCCAGAAGCATAAAATACTATATAAATACAACAGTTTTTCCACTGTATAATATGAATAATTGCAAACAGTGTGGAAGTAATGGTCATTTTTACGTTCCGGGCAACCTAGGCTTCACTCTAGGGCGTTGGTCCACCAGATCCAATAGTTAGGGCCTAAGAAGTCAACGCCAGGAGCACCAAATACAAAATAAATACAACAGTTTTTCCATCGTATAAATCGATAATTGCATCCAGTGTGCAAGTAATGGTCATTTCTACGATCCGGGCGACCTAGGCATCACTCTAGGGCGTTGTTCCACCAGAGCGAATAGTTAGGGCCTAAGAAGTCAACGCGTGAAGCATAAAATACAATATAAATACAACAGTTTTTACATTGTATAAAACGAATAATTGCAACCAGTATGAAAGTTATGGTTATTTCTACGTTCAGGGCAACCTAGGCTTCACCCTAGGGCGTTGCTCCACCAGATCGAATAGTTAGGGCATAAGAAGTCAAGGCCAGAAGCATAAAATACAATATAAATACAACAGTTTTTCCCTGGTATAACAGGAATAATTGCAACCAGTGTGAAAGCTATGGTCATTTCTACGTTCAGGGCAACCTAGGCTTCACTCTAGGGCGTTGCTCCACCACATCGAATAGTTAGGGCCTTAGAAGTCAATGCCAGAAGCATAAAATGCCATATAAATACAACAGTTGTTCCACTGTATAATATGAATAATTGCAAACAGTGTGGAAGTGATGGTCATTTCTACGTTCCGGGCAACCCAGGCTTCACTCTAGGGCGTTGCTCAACCACATCGAAACAGCTGCGGCCCTAGAAGACAACGCCATAACTATTAAATACAATATAAGTACAACAGTCTATCCATCGTATAAAACAAATAATTGCAACCAGTCTGATAGTTATGGTCATTTCTACGTTCCGGGCAACCTAGACTTCACCCTAGGGCGATGCTCCACCAGATCCAATAGTTAGGGCCTAAGAAGTCAACGCCAGGAGCACCAAATACAAAATGAATACAACAGTTTTTCCATCGTATAAATCGATAATTGCATCCAGTGTGCAAGTAATGGTCATTTCTACGATCCGGGCGACCTAGGCATCACTCTAGGGCGTTGTTCCACCAGAGCGAATAGTTAGGGCCTAAGAAGTCAACGCGTGAAGCATAAAATACAATATAAATACAACAGTTTTTACATTGTATAAAACGAATAATTGCAACCAGTATGAAAGTTATGGTTATTTCTACGTTCAGGGCAACCTAGGCTTCACCCTAGGGCGTTGCTCCACCAGATCGAATAGTTAGGGCATAAGAAGTCAAGGCCAGAAGCATAAAATACAATATAAATACAACAGTTTTTCCCTGGTATAACTGGAATAATTGCAACAAGTGTGAAAGCTATGGTCATTTCTACGTTCAGGGCAACCTAGGCTTCACTCTAGGGCGTTGCTCCACCACATCGAATAGTTAGGGCCTTAGAAGTCAATGCCAGAAGCATAAAATGCCATATAAATACAACAGTTGTTCCACTGTATAATATGAATAATTGCAAACAGTGTGGAAGTAATGGTCATTTCTACGTTCCGGGCAACCCAGGCTTCACTCTAGGGCGTTGCTCAACCACATCGAAACAGCTGCGGCCCTAGAAGACAACGCCATAACTATTAAATACAATATAAGTACAACAGTCTATCCATCGTATAAAACAAATAATTGCAACCAGTCTGATAGTTATGGTCATTTCTACGTTCCGGGCAACCTAGACTTCACCCTAGGGCGATGCTCCACCAGATCGAAAAGTTAGGGCCTAAGAAGACAATGCCAGAAGCATAAAATACAATATAAATACAACAGTTTTTGAATCGTATAACAGGAATAATTGCAAACAGTGTGAAAGATATGGTCATTTCTACGTTTCGGGCATCCTAGGCTTCACTCTAGGGCATTGCTCCACCACATCGAATAGCTACGGCCTTAGAAGTGAACGCCATAACTATAAAAAACAATATAAATACAACAGTTTTTCCATTGTATAAAATGAATAATTGCAAACAGTGAGGAAGTAATGGTCATTTCTACGTTCCGTGCAACCTAGGCTTCACTCTAGGGCGTTGCTCCACCAGATCGAATGGTTAGGGCCTAAGAAGTCAACGCCAGAAGCATAAAATACAACAAAAATACAACAGTTTTTCCCTTGTATAACAGAAATAATTGCAACCAGTATGAATGTTATGGTCATTTCTACGTTCCGTGCAACCTAGGCTTCACTCTAGGGCGTTGCTCCACCAGATCGAATTGTTACGGTCTAAGAAGTCAACGCCAGAAGCATAAAATACAATATAAATACAACAGTTTTTCCACTGTATAATATGAATAATTGCAAACAGTGTGGAAGTAATGGTCATTTCTACGTTCCGGGCAACCTAGGCTTCACTCTAGGGCGTTGGTCCACCAGATCCAATAGTTAGGGCCTAAGAAGTCAACGCCAGGAGCACCAAATACAAAATAAATACAACAGTTTTTCCATCGTATAAAACGATAATTGCATCCAGTGTGCAAGTAATGGTCATTTCTACGATCCGGGCGACCTAGGCATCACTCTAGGGCGTTGTTCCAGCAGAGCGAATAGTTAGGGCCTAAGAAGTCAACGCCTGAAGCATAAAATACAATATAAATACAACAGTTTTTCCATCGCATAACAAGAATAACTGCAACCATTGTGAAAGTGATGGTCATTTCTACATTCGGGGCAACCTAGGCTTCACTCTAGGGCGTTGCTCCACCACAGCGAATAGTTAGGACCTTAGCCGTCAATGCCAGAAGCATAAAATGCCATATAAATACAACAGTTGCTCCACTGTATAATACGTATAATTGCAAACAGTGTGGAAGTAATGGTCATTTCTACGTTCCCGGCAACCTAGGCTTCACTCTAGGGCGTTGCTCCACCATATCGAATTGCTGCGGCCTTAGCAGTCAACGCCATAACTATAAAAAACAATATAAATACAACAGTTTTTCCATTGTATAAAATGAATAATTGCAAACAGTGTGGTGGTAATGGGCATTTCTACTTTCCGGGCAACCTAGGCTTCACTCTAGGGCCTTTCTCCACCACATCGAATAGCTGCGGCATTAGAAGTCAACGCCAGAAGCATAAAATACAATATACATACAACAGTTTTTCAATCGTATAACAGGAATAATTGCAAACAGTGTGAAAGATATGGTCATTTCTACGTTGCGGGCATCCTAGGCTTCACTCTAGGGCGTTGCTCCACCAGATCGAATAGTTAGGGCCTAAGAAGTCAATGCCAGAAGCATAAAATACGATATATGTACAACAGTTTTTCCATCGCATAAAATGAGTAATTGCAACCAGTGCGAATGTAACGGCCATTTCTACGTTCCGGGAATCCTAGACTTCACACTGAGACATTGCTCCACCAGATCGAATACATAGGGCCTTAGAAGTCAACGCCAGAAGCATAAAGTACATTAAAAATCCAACAGTTTGTCCATCGTATAACAGGAATAATTGCAAACAGTGTGAAAAATATGGTCATTTCTACGTTGCGGGCATCCTAGGCTTCACTCTAGGGCATTGCTCCACCACATCGAATGGCTACGGCCTTAGAAGTCAACGCCATAACTATAAAAAACCACATAAATACAACAGTTTTTCCATTGTATAAAATGAATAATTGCAAACAGTGTGGAGGTAATGGTCATTTCTACTTTCCGGGCAACCTAGGCTTCACACTAGGGCGTTGTTCCACCAGAGCGAATAGTTAGGGCCTAAGAAGTCAACGCCTGAAGCATAAAATACAAAATAAATACAACAGTTTTTCCATCGTATAACAAGAATAATTGCAACCAGTGTGAAAAATATGGTCATTTCTACGTTGCGGGCATCCTAGGCTTCACTCTAGGGCGTTGCACCACCAGATCGAATAGTTAGGGCCTTAGAAGTCGACGCCCGAAGCATAAAATACAAAATAAATAGAACAGTTTTTCCATTGTATAAAACGAATAATTGAAACCAGTGTGAAAGTTATGGTCATTTCTACGTTCCGGGCGACCTAGGCTTCACTCTAGAGCGTTGCTCCACCACATCGAATAGTTAGGGCCTTAGAAGTCAATGCCAGAAGCATAAAATACTATATAAATACAACAGTTTTTCCACTGTATAGTATGAATAATTGCAAACAGTGTGGAAGTAATGGTCATTTTTACGTTCCGGGCAAGCTAGGCTTCACTCTAGGGCGTTGGTCCACCAGATCCAATAGTTAGGGCCTAAGAAGTCAACGCCAGGAGCACCAAATACAAAATAAATACAAGAGTTTTTCCATCGTATAAATCGATAATTGCATCCAGTATGAAAGTTATGGTTATTTCTACGTTCAGGGCAACCTAGGCTTCACCCTAGGGCGTTGCTCCACCAGATCGAATAGTTAGGGCCTAAGAAGTCAAGGCCAGAAGCATAAAATACAATATAAATACAACAGTTTTTCCCTGGTATAACAGGAATAATTGCAACCAGTGTGAAAGCTATGGTCATTTCTACGTTCAGGGCAACCTAGGCTTCACTCTAGGGCGTTGCTCCACCACATCGAATAGTTAGGGCCTTAGAAGTCAACGCCTGAAGCATAAAATATATATAAGTACAATAGTTTTTCCATCGTATAACAGGAATAATTGCAACCAGTGTGAAAGACATGGTCATTTCTACGTTCCGGGCAACCTAGGCTTCACTCTAGGGCGTTGCTCCATCTCATCGAATAGCTGCGGCCTTAGAAGTCAACGCCAGAGGCATAAAACACAATACAGATAAAACAGTTTTTCAATCGTATAACAGGAATAATTGCAAACAGTGTGAAAGATATGGTCATTTCTACGTTGCGGGCATCCTAGGCTTCACCCTAGGGCGTTGCTCCACCAGATCGAATAGTTAGGGCCTAAGAAGTCAAGGCCAGAAGCATAAAATACAATATAAATACAACAGTTTTTCCCTGGTATAACAGGAATAATTGCAACCAGTGTGAAAGCTATGGTCATTTCTACGTTCAGGGCAACCTAGGCTTCACTCTAGGGCGTTGCTCCACCACATCGAATAGTTAGGGCCTTAGAAGTCAACGCCTGAAGCATAAAATATATATAAGTACAATAGTTTTTCCATCGTATAACAGGAATAATTGCAACCAGTGTGAAAGACATGGTCATTTCTACGTTCCGGGCAACCTAGGCTTCACTCTAGGGCGTTGCTCCATCTCATCGAATAGCTGCGGCCTTAGAAGTCAACGCCAGAGGCATAAAACACAATACAGATAAAACAGTTTTTCAATCGTATAACAGGAATAATTGCAAACAGTGTGAAAGATATGGTCATTTCTACGTTGCGGGCATCCTAGGCTTCACTCTAGGTCGTTGCTCCACCAGATCGAATAGTTAGGGCCTAAGAAGTCAATGCCAGAAGCATAAAATACGATATATGTACAACAGTTTTTCCATCGCATAGAATGAGTAATTGCAACCAGTGCGAATGTAACGGCCATTTCTACGTTCCGGGAATCCTAGACTTCACACTGAGACATTGCTCCACCAGATCGAATACATAGGGCCTTAGAAGTCAACGCCAGAAGCATAAAGTACATTAAAAATCCAACAGTTTGTCCATCGTATAACAGGAATAATAGCAAACAGTGTGAAAAATATGGTCATTTCTACGTTCAGGGCAACCTAGGCTTCACTCTGGGGCGTTGCTCCATCAGATCGAATAGTTAGGGCCTTAGAAGTCAACGCCATAACTATAAAAAACCACATAAATACAACAGTTTTTCCATTGTATAAAACGAATAATTGCAACCAGTATGAAAGTTATGGTTATTTCTACGTTCAGGGCAACCTAGGCTTCACCCTAGGGCGTTGCTCCACCAGATCGAATAGTTAGGGCCTAAGAAGTCAAGGCCAGAAGCATAAAATACAATATAAATACAACAGTTTTTCCACTGTATAATATGAATAATTGCAAACAGTGTGGAAGTAATGGTCATTTCTACGTTCCGGGCAACCTAGGCTTCACTCTAGGGCGTTGGTCCACCAGATCCAATAGTTAGGGCCTAAGAAGTCAACGCCAGGAGCACCAAATACAAAATAAATACAACAGTTTTTCCATCGTATAAAACGATAATTGCATCCAGTGTGCAAGTAATGGTCATTTCTACGGTCCGGGCGACCTAGGCATCACTCTAGGGCGTTGTTCCTGCAGAGCGAATAGATAGGGCCTAAGAAGTCAACGCCTGAAGCATAAAATACAATATAAATACAACAGTTTTTCCATCGCATAACAAGAATAACTGCAACCATTGTGAAAGTGATGGTCATTTGTACATTCGGGGCAACCTAGGCTTCACTCTAGGGCGTTGCTCCACCACAGCGAATAGTTAGGACCTTAGCCGTCAATGCCAGAAGCATAAAATGCCATATAAATACAACAGTTGCTCCACTGTATAATACGTATAATTGCAAACAGTGTGGAAGTAATGGTCATTTCTACGTTCCCGGCAACCTAGGCTTCACTCTAGGGCGTTGCTCCACCATATCGAATTGCTGCGGCCTTAGCAGTCAACGCCATAACTATAAAAAACAATATAAATACAACAGTTTTTCCATTGTATAAAATGAATAATTGCAAACAGTGTGGTGGTAATGGGCATTTCTACTTTCCGGGCAACCTAGGCTTCACTCTAGGGCCTTTCTCCACCACATCGAATAGCTGCGGCCTTAGAAGTCAACGCCAGAAGCATAAAATACAATATACATACAACAGTTTTTCAATCGTATAACAGGAATAATTGCAAACAGTGTGAAAGATATGGTCATTTCTACGTTGCGGGCATCCTAGGCTTCACTCTAGGGCGTTGCTCCACCAGATCGAATAGTTAGGGCCTAAGAAGTCAATGCCAGAAGCATAAAATACGATATATGTACAACAGTTTTTCCATCGCATAAAATGAGTAATTGCAACCAGTGCGAATGTAACGGCCAATTCTACGTTCCGGGAATCCTAGACTTCACACTGAGACATTGCTCCACCAGATCGAATACATAGGGCCTTAGAAGTCTACGCCAGAAGCATAAAGTACATTAAAAATCCAACAGTTTGTCCATCGTATAACAGGAATAATTGCAAACAGTGTGAAAAATATGGTCATTTCTACGTTGCGGGCATCCTAGGCTTCACTCTAGGGCATTGCTCCACCACATCGAATGGCTACGGCCTTAGAAGTCAACGCCATAACTATAAAAAACCACATAAATACAACAGTTTTTCCATTGTATAAAACGAATAATTGCAACCAGTATGAAAGTTATGGTTATTTCTACGTTCAGGGCAACCTAGGCTTCACCCTAGGGCGTTGCTCCACCAGATCGAATAGTTAGGGCCTAAGAAGTCAAGGCCAGAAGCATAAAATACAATATAAATACAACAGTTTTTCCACTGTATAATATGAATAATTGCAAACAGTGTGGAAGTAATGGTCATTTCTACGTTCCGGGCAACCTAGGCTTCACTCTAGGGCGTTGGTCCACCAGATCCAATAGTTAGGGCCTAAGAAGTCAACGCCAGGAGCACCAAATACAAAATAAATACAACAGTTTTTCCATCGTATAAAACGATAATTGCATCCAGTGTGCAAGTAATGGTCATTTCTACGATCCGGGCGACCTAGGCATCACTCTAGGGCGTTGTTCCAGCAGAGCGAATAGTTAGGGCCTAAGAAGTCAACGCCTGAAGCATAAAATACAATATAAATACAACAGTTTTTCCATCGCATAACAAGAATAACTGCAACCATTGTGAAAGTGATGGTCATTTGTACATTCGGGGCAACCTAGGCTTCACTCTAGGGCGTTGCTCCACCACAGCGAATAGTTAGGACCTTAGCCGTCAATGCCAGAAGCATAAAATGCCATATAAATACAACAGTTGCTCCACTGTATAATACGTATAATTGCAAACAGTGTGGAAGTAATGGTCATTTCTACGTTCCCGGCAACCTAGGCTTCACTCTAGGGCGTTGCTCCACCATATCGAATTGCTGCGGCCTTAGCAGTCAACGCCATAACTATAAAAAACAATATAAATACAACAGTTTTTCCATTGTATAAAATGAATAATTGCAAACAGTGTGGTGGTAATGGGCATTTCTACTTTCCGGGCAACCTAGGCTTCACTCTAGGGCCTTTCTCCACCACATCGAATAGCTGCGGCCTTAGAAGTCAACGCCAGAAGCATAAAATACAATATACATACAACAGTTTTTCAATCGTATAACAGGAATAATTGCAAACAGTGTGAAAGATATGGTCATTTCTACGTTGCGGGCATCCTAGGCTTCACTCTAGGGCGTTGCTCCACCAGATCGAATAGTTAGGGCCTAAGAAGTCAATGCCAGAAGCATAAAATACGATATATGTACAACAGTTTTTCCATCGCATAAAATGAGTAATTGCAACCAGTGCGAATGTAACGGCCATTTCTACGTTCCGGGAATCCTAGACTTCACACTGAGACATTGCTCCACCAGATCGAATACATAGGGCCTTAGAAGTCAACGCCAGAAGCATAAAGTACATTAAAAATCCAACAGTTTGTCCATCGTATAACAGGAATAATTGCAAACAGTGTGAAAAATATGGTCATTTCTACGTTGCGGGCATCCTAGGCTTCACTCTAGGGCATTGCTCCACCACATCGAATGGCTACGGCCTTAGAAGTCAACGCCATAACTATAAAAAACCACATAAATACAACAGTTTTTCCATTGTATAAAATGAATAATTGCAAACAGTGTGGAGGTAATGGTCATTTCTACTTTCCGGGCAACCTAGGCTTCACACTAGGGCGTTGTTCCACCAGAGCGAATAGTTAGGGCCTAAGAAGTCAACGCCTGAAGCATAAAATACAAAATAAATACAACAGTTTTTCCATCGTATAACAAGAATAATTGCAACCAGTGTGAAAAATATGGTCATTTCTACGTTGCGGGCATCCTAGGCTTCACTCTAGGGCGTTGCACCACCAGATCGAATAGTTAGGGCCTTAGAAGTCGACGCCCGAAGCATAAAATACAAAATAAATAGAACAGTTTTTCCATTGTATAAAACGAATAATTGAAACCAGTGTGAAAGTTATGGTCATTTCTACGTTCCGGGCGACCTAGGCTTCACTCTAGAGCGTTGCTCCACCACATCGAATAGTTAGGGCCTTAGAAGTCAATGCCAGAAGCATAAAATACTATATAAATACAACAGTTTTTCCACTGTATAGTATGAATAATTGCAAACAGTGTGGAAGTAATGGTCATTTTTACGTTCCGGGCAACCTAGGCTTCACTCTAGGGCGTTGGTCCACCAGATCCAATAGATAGGGCCTAAGAAGTCAACGCCAGGAGCACCAAATACAAAATAAATACAAGAGTTTTTCCATCGTATAAATCGATAATTGCATCCAGTGTGCAAGTAATGGTCATTTCTACGATCCGGCCGACCTAGGCATCACTCTAGGGCGTTGTTCCACCAGAGCGAATAGTTAGGGCCTAAGAAGTCAACGCCTGAAGCATAAAATACAATATAAATACAACAGTTTTTACATTGTATAAAACGAATAATTGCAACCAGTATGAAAGTTATGGTTATTTCTACGTTCAGGGCAACCTAGGCTTCACCCTAGGGCGTTGCTCCACCAGATCGAATAGTTAGGGCCTAAGAAGTCAAGGCCAGAAGCATAAAATACAATATAAATACAACAGTTTTTCCCTGGTATAACAGGAATAATTGCAACCAGTGTGAAAGCTATGGTCATTTCTACGTTCAGGGCAACCTAGGCTTCACTCTAGGGCGTTGCTCCACCACATCGAATAGTTAGGGCCTTAGAAGTCAACGCCTGAAGCATAAAATATATATAAGTACAATAGTTTTTCCATCGTATAACAGGAATAATTGCAACCAGTGTGAAAGACATGGTCATTTCTACGTTCCGGGCAACCTAGGCTTCACTCTAGGGCGTTGCTCCATCTCATCGAATAGCTGCGGCCTTAGAAGTCAACGCCAGAGGCATAAAACACAATACAGATAAAACAGTTTTTCAATCGTATAACAGGAATAATTGCAAACAGTGTGAAAGATATGGCCATTTCTACGTTCCGGGAATCCTAGACTTCACACTGCGACATTGCTCCACCAGATCGAATACATAGGGCCTTAGAAGTCAACGCCAGAAGCATAAAGTACATTAAAAATCCAACAGTTTGTCCATCGTATAACAGGAATAATTGCAACCAGTGTGAAAGACATGGTCATTTCTACGTTCCGGGCAACCTAGGCTTCACTCTAGGGCATTGCTCCACCACATCGAATGGCTACGGCCTTAGAAGTCAACGCCATAACTATAAAAAACCACATAAATACAACAGTTTTTCCATTGTATAAAATGAATAATTGCAAACAGTGTGGAGGTAATGGTCATTTCTACTTTCCGGGCAACCTAGGCTTCACTCTAGGGCGTTTCTCCACCACATCGGATAGATACGCCCTTAGAAGTCAACGCCTGAAGCATAAAATATAATATAAGTACAACAGTTTTTCCATCGTATAACAGGAATAATTGCAACCAGTGTGAAAGACATGGTCATTTCTACGTTCCGGGCAACCTAGGCTTCACTCTAGGGCGTTGCTCCACCACATCGAATAGCTACGGCCTTAGGAGTCAACGCCAGAGGCATAAAATACAAAATAAATACAACAGTTTTTCACTTGTATAAAACGAATGATTGCAACCAGTATGAAAGCTATGGTCGTTTCTACGTTCCGGGCAATCTAGGCTTCACTCTAGGGCGTTGCTCAGCCACATCGAATAGTTAGGGCCTTAGAAGTCAATGCCAGAAGCATAAAATACAATATAAATACAACAGTGTTTCCACTGTATGATATGAATAATTGCAAACAGTGTGGAAGTAATGGTCATTTCTACGTTCCGGGCAACCTAGGCTTCACTCTAGGGCGTTGGTCCACCAGATCCAATAGTTAGGGCCTAAGAAGTCAACGCCAGGAGCACCAAATATAAAATAAATACAACAGTTTTTCCATCGTATAAAACGAATAATTGCAACCAGTGTGCAAGTAATGGTCATTTCTACGATCCTGGCAACCTAGGCATCACGCTAGGGCGTTGTTCCACCAGAGCGAATAGTTAGGGCCTAAGAAGTCATCGCTGAAGCATAAAATACAATATAAATACAACAGTTTTTCCATCGTATAAAACGAATAATTGCAACCAGTATGAAAGTTATGGTCATTTCTACGTTCCTAGCAATCTAGGCTTCACTCTAGGGCGTTGCTCAAACACATCGAATAGTTAGGGCCTTAGAAGTCAACGCCAGAAGCACCAAATCCAAAATTAATACAACAGTTTTTCCATCGTATAAAACGAATAATTGCAACCAGTATGAAAGTTATGGTCATTTCTACGTTCCGGGCAACCTAGGCTTCACCCTAGGGCGTTGCTCCACCTGACCGAATAGTTAGGGCCTAAGAAGGCAACGCCAGAAGCATAAAATACGATATATGTACAACAGTTTTACCATCGTATAAAATGAATAATCGCAAACAGTGTGAAGGTAATGGTCACTTCTACGTTCCGGGCAACCTAGGCTTCACACTAGGGCGTTGCTCCACCAGATCGAATGGTTAGGGCCTAAGAAGTCAACGCCAGAAGCATAAAATACAATAAAAATACAACAGTTTTTCCCTTGTATAACAGAAATAATTGCAACCAGTATGAATGTTATGGTCATTTCTACGTTCCGTGCAACCTAGGCTTCACTCTAGGGCGTTGCTCCACCAGATCGAATAGCTGCGGCCTTAGAAGTCAACGCCATAACTATAAAAAACAATATAAATCCAACAGTTTTTCCATTGTATAAAATGAATAATTGCAAACAGTGTGGTGGTAATGGTCATTTCTACTTTCCGGGCAACCTAGGCTTCACTCTAGGGCCTTTCTCCACCACATCGAATAGCTGCTGCCTTAGAAGTCAACGCCAGAAGCATAAAATACAATATACATACAACAGTTTTTCAATCGTATAACAGGAATAATTGCAAACAGTGTGAAAGATATGGTCATTTCTACGTTGCGGGCATCCTACGCTTCACTCTAGAGCATTGCTCCACCACATCGAATGGCTACGGCCTTAGAAGTCAACGCCATAACTATAAAAAACCACATAAATACAACAGTTTTTCCATTGTATAAAATGAATAATTGCAAACAGTGTGGAGGTAATGGTCATTTCTACTTTCCGCGCAACCTAGGCTTCACTCTATGGCGTTTCTCCACCACATCGAATAGCTACGCCCTTAGAAGTCAACGCCTGAAGCATAAAATATAATATAAGTACAATAGTTTTTCCATCGTATAACAGGAATAATTGCAACCAGTGTGAAAGACATGGTCACTTCTACGTTCCGGGCAACCTAGGCTTCACTCTAGGGCGTTGCTCCACCTCATCGAATAGCTGCGGCCTTTGAAGTCAACGCCAGAAGCATAAAACACAATATAGATAAAACAGTTTTTCAATCGTATAACCGGAATAATTGCAAACAGTGTGAAAGATATGGTCATTTCTACGTTGCGGGCATCCTAGGCTTCACTCTAGGGCGTTGCTCCACCAGATCGAATAGTTAGGGCCTAAGAAGTCAATGCCAGAAGCATAAAATACGATATATGTACAACAGTTTTTCCATCGCATAAAATGAGTAATTGCAACCAGTGCGAATGTAACGGCCATTTCTAAGTTCCGGGAATCCTAGACTTCACACTGAGACATTGCTCCACCAGATCGAATACATAGGGCCTTAGAAGTCAACGCCAGAAGCATAAAGTACATTAAAAATCCAACAGTTTGTCCATCGTATAACAGGAATAATTGCAAACAGTGTGAAAAATATGGTCATTTCTACGTTGCGGGCATCCTAGGCTTCACTCTAGGGCATTGCTCCACCACATCGAATGGCTACGGCCTTAGAAGTCAACGCCATAACTATAAAAAACCACATAAATACAACAGTTTTTCCATTGTATAAAATGAATAATTGCAAACAGTGTGGAGGTAATGGTCATTTCTACTTTCCGGGCAACCTAGGCTTCACACTAGGGCGTTGTTCCACCAGAGCGAATAGTTAGGGCCTAAGAAGTCAACGCCTGAAGCATAAAATACAAAATAAATACAACAGTTTTTCCATCGTATAACAAGAATAATTGCAACCAGTGTGAAAAATATGGTCATTTCTACGTTGCGGGCATCCTAGGCTTCACTCTAGGGCGTTGCACCACCAGATCGAATAGTTAGGGCCTTAGAAGTCGACGCCCGAAGCATAAAATACAAAATAAATAGAACAGTTTTTCCATTGTATAAAACGAATAATTGAAACCAGTGTGAAAGTTATGGTCATTTCTACGTTCCGGGCGACCTAGGCTTCACTCTAGAGCGTTGCTCCACCACATCGAATAGTTAGGGCCTTAGAAGTCAATGCCAGAAGCATAAAATACTATATAAATACAACAGTTTTTCCACTGTATAGTATGAATAATTGCAAACAGTGTGGAAGTAATGGTCATTTCTACGTTCCGGGCAACCTAGGCTTCACTCTAGGGCGTTGGTCCACCAGATCCAATAGTTAGGGCCTAAGAAGTCAACGCCAGGAGCACCAAATACAAAATAAATACAACAGTTTTTCCATCGTATAAAACGATAATTGCATCCAGTGTGCAAGTAATGGTCATTTCTACGATCCGGGCGACCTAGGCATCACTCTAGGGCGTTGTTCCAGCAGAGCGAATAGTTAGGGCCTAAGAAGTCAACGCCTGAAGCATAAAATACAATATAAATACAACAGTTTTTCCATCGCATAACAAGAATAACTGCAACCATTGTGAAAGTGATGGTCATTTGTACATTCGGGGCAACCTAGGCTTCACTCTAGGGCGTTGCTCCACCACAGCGAATAGTTAGGACCTTAGCCGTCAATGCCAGAAGCATAAAATGCCATATAAATACAACAGTTGCTCCACTGTATAATACGTATAATTGCAAACAGTGTGGAAGTAATGGTCATTTCTACGTTCCCGGCAACCTAGGCTTCACTCTAGGGCGTTGCTCCACCATATCGAATTGCTGCGGCCTTAGCAGTCAACGCCATAACTATAAAAAACAATATAAATACAACAGTTTTTCCATTGTATAAAATGAATAATTGCAAACAGTGTGGTGGTAATGGGCATTTCTACTTTCCGGGCAACCTAGGCTTCACTCTAGGGCCTTTCTCCACCACATCGAATAGCTGCGGCCTTAGAAGTCAACGCCAGAAGCATAAAATACAATATACATACAACAGTTTTTCAATCGTATAACAGGAATAATTGCAAACAGTGTGAAAGATATGGTCATTTCTACGTTGCGGGCATCCTAGGCTTCACTCTAGGGCGTTGCTCCACCAGATCGAATAGTTAGGGCCTAAGAAGTCAATGCCAGAAGCATAAAATACTATATAAATACAACAGTTTTTCCACTGTATAGTATGAATAATTGCAAACAGTGTGGAAGTAATGGTCATTTTTACGTTCCGGGCAACCTAGGCTTCACTCTAGGGCGTTGGTCCACCAGATCCAATAGTTAGGGCCTAAGAAGTCAACGCCAGGAGCACCAACTACAAAATAAATACAAGAGTTTTTCCATCGTATAAATCGATAATTGCATCCAGTGTGCAAGTAATGGTCATTTCTACGATCCGGCCGACCTAGGCATCACTCTAGGGCGTTGTTCCACCAGAGCGAATAGTTAGGGCCTAAGAAGTCAACGCCTGAAGCATAAAATACAATATAAATACAACAGTTTTTACATTGTATAAAACGAATAATTGCAACCAGTATGAAAGTTATGGTTATTTCTACGTTCAGGGCAACCTAGGCTTCACCCTAGGGCGTTGCTCCACCAGATCGAATAGTTAGGGCCTAAGAAGTCAAGGCCAGAAGCATAAAATACAATATAAATACAACAGTTTTTCCCTGGTATAACAGCAATAATTGCAACCAGTGTGAAAGCTATGGTCATTTCTACGTTCAGGGCAACCTAGGCTTCACTCTAGGGCGTTGCTCCACCACATCGAATAGTTAGGGCCTTAGAAGTCAACGCCTGAAGCATAAAATATATATAAGTACAATAGTTTTTCCATCGTATAACAGGAATAATTGCAACCAGTGTGAAAGACATGGTCATTTCTACGTTCCGGGCAACCTAGGCTTCACTCTAGGGCGTTGCTCCATCTCATCGAATAGCTGCGGCCTTAGAAGTCAACGCCAGAGTCATAAAACACAATACAGATAAAACAGTTTTTCAATCGTATAACAGGAATAATTGCAAACAGTGTGAA
Organism: Calliopsis andreniformis; assembly: GCF_051401765.1. Taxonomy (NCBI): domain Eukaryota; kingdom Metazoa; phylum Arthropoda; class Insecta; order Hymenoptera; family Andrenidae; genus Calliopsis; species Calliopsis andreniformis. Next base: position 12,994,762 of record NW_027480422.1, on the reverse strand, counting down.
AGATATGGTCATTTCTACGTTGCGGGCATCCTAGGCTTCACTCTAGGGCGTTGCTCCACCAGATCGAATAGTTAGGGCCTAAGAAGTCAATGCCAGAAGCATAAAATACGATATATGTACAACAGTTTTTCCATCGCATAGAATGAGTAATTGCAACCAGTGCGAATGTAACGGCTATTTCTACGTTCCGGGAATCCTAGACTTCACACTGAGACATTGCTCCACCAGATCGAATACATAGGGCCTTAGAAGTCAACGCCAGAAGCATAAAGTACATTAAAAATCCAACAGTTTGTCCATCGTATAACAGGAATAATAGCAAACAGTGTGAAAAATATGGTCATTTCTACGTTGCGGGCATCCTAGGCTTCACTCTAGGGCATTGCTCCACCACATCGAATGGCTACGGCCTTAGAAGTCAACGCCATAACTATAAAAAACCACATAAATACAACAGTTTTTCCATTGTATAAAATGAATAATTGCAAACAGTGTGGAGGTAATGGTCATTTCTACTTTCCGGGCAACCTAGGCTTCACACTAGGGCGTTGTTCCACCAGAGCGAATAGTTAGGGCCTAAGAAGTCAACGCCTGAAGCATAAAATACAAAATAAATACAACAGTTTTTCCATCGTATAACAAGAATAATTGCAACCAGTGTGAAAAATATGGTCATTTCTACGTTGCGGGCATCCTAGGCTTCACTCTAGGGCGTTGCACCACCAGATCGAATAGTTAGGGCCTTAGAAGTCGACGCCCGAAGCATAACATACAAAATAAATAGAACAGTTTTTCCATTGTATAAAACGAATAATTGAAACCAGTGTGAAAGTTATGGTCATTTCTACGTTCCGGGCAACCTAGGCTTCACTCTAGGGCGTTTCTCCACCACATCGAATAGATACGCCCTTAGAAGTCAACGCCTGAAGCATAAAATATAATATAAGTACAACAGTTTTTCCATCGTATAACAGGAATAATTGCAACCAGTGTGAAAGACATGGTCATTTCTACGTTCCGGGCAACCTAGGCTTCACTCTAGGGCGTCGCTCCACCACATCGAATAGTTAGGGCCTTAGAAGTCAATGCCATAAGCATAAAATGCCATATAAATACAACAGTTGTTCCACTGTATAATATGAATAATTGCAAACAGTGTGGAAGTAATGGTCATTTCTACGTTCCGGGCAACCCAGGCTTCACTCTAGGGCGTTGCTCAACTACATCGAAACAGCTGCGGCCCTAGAAGACAACGCCATAACTATTAAATACAATATAAGTACAACAGTCTATCCATCGTATAAAACAAATAATTGCAACCAGTCTGATAGTTATGGTCATTTCTATGTTCCGGGCAACCTAGACTTCACCCTAGGGCGTTGCTCCACCATATCGAATAGTGAGGGCCTAAGAAGACAATGCCAGAAGCATAAAATACAATATAAATACAACAGTTTTTGAATCGTATAACAGGAATAATTGCAAACAGTGTGAAAGATATGGTCATTTCTACGTTCCGTGCAACCTAGGCTTCACTCTAGGGCGTTGCTCCACCAGATCGAGTGGTTAGGGCCTAAGAAGTCAACGCCAGAAGCATAAAATACAATAAAAATACAACAGCTTTTCCCTTTTATAACAGAAATAATTGCAACCAGTATGAATGTTATGGTCATTTCTACGTTCCGGGCATCCTAGGCTTCACTCTAGGGCATTGCTCCGCCGCATCGAATAGCTACGGCCTTAGAAGTGAACGCCATAACTATAAAAAACAATATAAATACAACAGTTTTTCCATTGTATAAAATGAATAATTGCAAACAGTGAGGAAGTAATGGTCATTTCTACGTTCCGTGCAACCTAGGCTTCACTCTAGGGCGTTGCTCCACCAGATCGAATGGTTAGGGCCTAAGAAGTCAACGCCAGAAGCATAATATACAATAAAAATACAACAGTTTTTCCCTTGTATAACAGAAATAATTGCAACCAGTGTGAAAGTTATGGTCATTTCTACGTTCCGGGCAACCTAGGCTTCAGTCTAGGGCGTTGCTCCACCACATCGAATAGTTAGGGCCTTAGAAGTCAATGCCAGAAGCATAAAATACAATATAAATACAACAGTTTTTCCATCGCATAAAATGAGTAATTGCAACCAGTGCGAATGTAACGGCCATTTCTACGTTCCGGGAATCCTAGACTTCACACTGAGACATTGCTCCACCAGATCGAATACATAGGGCCTTAGAAGTCAACGCCAGAAGCATAAAGTACATTAAAAATCCAACAGTTTGTCCATCGTATAACAGGAATAATTGCAAACAGTGTGAAAAATATGGTCATTTCTACGTTGCGGGCATCCTAGGCTTCACTCTAGGGCATTGCTCCACCACATCGAATGGCTACGGCCTTAGAAGTCAACGCCATAACTATAAAAAACCACATAAATACAACAGTTTTTCCATTGCATAAAATGAATAATTGCAAACAGTGTGGAGGTAATGGTCATTTCTACTTTCCGGGCAACCTAGGCTTCACACTAGGGCGTTGTTCCACCAGAGCGAATAGTTAGGGCCTAAGAAGTCAACGCCTGAAGCATAAAATACAAAATAAATACAACAGTTTTTCCATCGTATAACAAGAATAATTGCAACCAGTGTGAAAAATATGGTCATTTCTACGTTGCGGGCATCCTAGGCTTCACTCTAGGGCGTTGCACCACCAGATCGAATAGTTAGGGCCTTAGAAGTCGACGCCCGAAGCCTAAAATACAAAATAAATAGAACAGTTTTTCCATTGTATAAAACGAATAATTGAAACCAGTGTGAAAGTTATGGTCATTTCTACGTTCCTGGCAACCTAGGCTTCACTCTAGGGCCATGCTCCACCAGATCGAATAGTTAGGGCCTAAGAAGTCAAGGCCAGAAGCATAAAATACAATATAAATACAACAGTTTTTCCCTGGTATAACAGGAATAATTGCAACCAGTGTGAAAGCTATGGTCATTTCTACGTTCAGGGCAACCTAGGCTTCACTCTAGGGCGTTGCTCCACCACATCGAATAGTTGGGGCCTTAGAAGTCAATGCCAGAAGCATAAAATGCCATATAAATACAACAGTTGTTCCACTGTATAATATGAATAATTGCAAACAGTGTGGAAGTAATGGTCATTTCTACGTTCCGGGCAACCCAGGCTTCACTCTAGGGCGTTGCTCAACCACATCGAAACAGCTGCGGCCCTAGAAGAAAACGCCATAACTATTAAATACAATATAAGTACAACAGTCTATCCATCGTATAAAACAAATAATTGCAACTAGTCTGATAGTTATGGTCATTTCTACGTTCCGGGCAACCTAGACTTCACCCTAGGGCGTTGCTCCAACACATCGAATAGTTAGGGCCTAAGAAGACAATGCCAGAAGCATAAAATACAATATAAATACAACAGTTTTTGAATCGTATAACAGGAATAATTGCAAACAGTGTGACAGATATGGTCATTTCTACGTTTCGGGCATCCTAGGCTTCACTCTAGGGCATTGCTCCACCACATCGAATAGCTACGGCCTTAGAAGTGAACGCCATAACTATAAAAAACAATATAAATACAACAGTTTTTCCATTGTATAAAATGAATAATTGCAAACAGTGAGGAAGTAATGGTCATTTCTACGTTCCGTGCAACCTAGGCTTCACTCTAGGGCGTTGCTCCACCAGATCGAATGGTTAGGGCCTAAGAAGTCAACGCCAGAAGCATAAAATACAATAAAAATACAACAGTTTTTCCCTTGTATAACAGAAATAGTTGCAACCAGTATGAATGTTATGGTCATTTCTATGTTCCGGGCAACCTAGGCTTCACTCTAGGGCGTTGGTCCGCCAGATCCAATAGCTAGGGCCTAAGAAGTCAACGCCGAAAGCATAAAATACAGTATAAATACAACAGTTTTTCCATTGTATAAAATGAATAATTGCAAACAGTGAGGAAGTAGTGGTCATTTCTACGTTCCGTGCAACCTAGGCTTCACTCTAGGGCGTTGCTCCACCAGATCGAATAGTTAGGGTCTAAGAATTCAACGCCAGAAGCATAAAATACAATATAAATACAACAGTTTTTCCCTTGTATAACACAAATAATTGCAACCTGTGTGAAAGTTATGGTCATTTCTACGTTCCGGGCAACCTAGGCTTCACTCTAGGGCGTTGCTCCACCACATCGAATAGTTAGGGCCTTAGAAGTCAATGCCAGAAGCATAAAATACAATATAAATACAACAGATTTTCCACTGTATAATATGAATAATTGCAAACAGTGTGGAAGTAATGGTCATTTCTACGTTCCGGGCAACCTAGGCTTCACTCTAGGGCGTTGGTCCACCAGATCCAATAGTTAGGGCCTCAGAAGTCAACGCCAGGAGCACCAAATACAAAATAAATACAACAGTTTTTCCATCGTATAAAACGATAATTGCAACCAGTATGAAAGTTATGGTCATTTCTACGTTCCGGGCAACCTTGGCTTCACCCTAGGGCGTTGCTCCACCTGACCGAATAGTTAGGGCCTAAGAAGTCAACGCCAGAAGCATAAAATACGATATATGTACAACAGTTTTACCATCGTATAAAATGAATAATCGCAAACAGTGTGAAGGTAATGGTCACTTTTACGTTCCGGGCAACCTAGGCTTCACTCTAGGGCGTTGTTCCACCAGAGCGAATAGTTAGGGCCTAAGAAGTCAACGCCTGAAGCATAAAATACAATATAAATACAACAGTTTTTCCATCGTATAACAAGAATAACTGCAACCATTGTGAAAGTGATGGTCATTTCTACATTCGGGGCAACCTAGGCTTTACTCTAGGGCGTTGCTCCACCACAGCGAATAGTTAGGGCCTTAGACGTCAATGCCAGAAGCATAAAATGCCATATAAATACAACAGTTGTTCCACTGTATAATACGTATAATTGCAAACAGTGTGGAAGTAATGGTCATTTCTACGTTCCGGGCAACCTAGGCTTCACTCTAGGGCGTTGCTCCACCATATCGAATAGCTGCGGCCTTAGCAGTCAACGCCATAACTATAAAAAACAATATAAATACAACAGTTTTTCCATTGTATAAAATGAATAATTGCAAACAGTGTGGTGGTAATGGTCATTTCTACTTTCCGGGCAACATAGGCTTCACTCTAGGGCCTTTCTCCACCACATCGAATAGCTGCGGCCTTAGAAGTCAACGCCAGAAGCATAAAATACAATATACATACAACAGTTTTTCAATCGTATAACAGGAATAATTGCAAACAGTGTGAAAGGTATGGTCATTTCTACGTAGCGGGCATCCTAGGCTTCACTCTAGAGCATTGCTCCACCACATCGAATGGCTACGGCCTTAGAAGTCAACGCCATAACTATAAAATACAATATAAATACAACAGATTTTCCACTGTATAATATGAATAATTGCAAACAGTGTGGAAGTAATGGTCATTTCTACGTTCCGGGCAACCTAGGCTTCACTCTAGGGCGTTGGTCCACCAGATCCAATAGTTAGGGCCTCAGAAGTCAACGCCAGGAGCACCAAATACAAAATAAATACAACAGTTTTTCCATCGTATAAAACGATAATTGCAACCAGTATGAAAGTTATGGTCATTTCTACGTTCCGGGCAACCTTGGCTTCACCCTAGGGCGTTGCTCCACCTGACCGAATAGTTAGGGCCTAAGAAGTCAACGCCAGAAGCATAAAATACGATATATGTACAACAGTTTTACCATCGTATAAAATGAATAATCGCAAACAGTGTGAAGGTAATGGTCACTTTTACGTTCCGGACAACCTAGGCTTCACTCTAGGGCGTTGTTCCACCAGAGCGAATAGTTAGGGCCTAAGAAGTCAACGCCTGAAGCATAAAATACAATATAAATACAACAGTTTTTCCATCGTATAACAAGAATAACTGCAACCATTGTGAAAGTGATGGTCATTTCTACATTCGGGGCAACCTAGGCTTTACTCTAGGGCGTTGCTCCACCACAGCGAATAGTTAGGGCCTTAGACGTCAATGCCAGAAGCATAAAATGCCATATAAATACAACAGTTGTTCCACTGTATAATACGTATAATTGCAAACAGTGTGGAAGTAATGGTCATTTCTACGTTCCGGGCAACCTAGGCTTCACTCTAGGGCGTTGCTCCACCATATCGAATAGCTGCGGCCTTAGCAGTCAACGCCATAACTATAAAAAACAATATAAATACAACAGTTTTTCCATTGTATAAAATGAATAATTGCAAACAGTGTGGTGGTAATGGTCATTTCTACTTTCCGGGCAACCTAGGCTTCACTCTAGGGCCTTTCTCCACCACATCAAATAGCTGCGGCCTTAGAAGTCAACGCCAGAAGCATAAAATACAATATACATACAACAGTTTTTCAATCGTATAACAGGAATAATTGCAAACAGTGTGAAAGGTATGGTCATTTCTACGTAGCGGGCATCCTAGGCTTCACTCTAGAGCATTGCTCCACCACATCGAATGGCTACGGCCTTAGAAGTCAACGCCATAACTATAAAAAACCACATAAATACAACAGTTTTTCCATTGTATAAAATGAATAATTGCAAACAGTGTGGAGGAAATGGTCATTTCTACTTTCCGCGCAACCTAGGCTTCACTCTAGGGCGTTTCGTCACCACATCGAATAGCTACGCCCTTAGAAGTCAACGCCTGAAGCATAAAATATAATATAAGTACAATAGTTTTTCCATCGTATAACAGGAATAATTGCAACCAGTGTGAAAGACATGGTCATTTCTACGTTCCGGGCAACCTAGGCTTCACTCTAGGGCGTTGCTCCACCTCATCGAATAGCTGCGGCCTTAGAAGTCATCGCCAGAAGCATAAAACACAATATAGATAAAACAGTTTTTCAATCGTATAACAGGAATAATTGCAAACAGTGTGAAAGATATGGTCATTTCTACGTTGCGGGCATCCTAGGCTTCACTCTAGGGCGTTGCTCCACCAGATCGAATAGTTAGGGCCTAAGAAGTCAATGCCAGAAGAATAAAATACGATATATGTACAACGGTTTTTCCATCGCATAAAATGAGTAATTGCAACCAGTGCGAATGTAACGGCCATTTCTACGTTCCGGGAATCCTAGACTTCACACTGAGACATTGCTCCACCAGATCGAATACATAGGGCCTTAGAAGTCAACGCCAGAAGCATAAAGTACATTAAAAATCCAACAGTTTGTCCATCGCATAACAGGAATAATTGCAAACAGTGTGAAAAATATGGTCATTTCTACGTTGCGGGCATCCTAGGCTTCACTCTAGGGCATTGCTCCACCACATCGAATGGCTACGGCCTTAGAAGTCAACGCCATAACTATAAAAAACCACATAAATACAACAGTTTTTCCATTGTATAAAATGAATAATTGCAAACGGTGAGGAAGTAATGGTCATTTCTACGTTCCGTGTAACCTAGGCTTCACTCTAGGGCGTTGCTCCACCAGATCGAATGGTTAGGGCCTAAGAAGTCAATGCCAGAAGCATAAAATACGATATATGTACAACAGTTTTTCCATCGCATAAAATGAGTAATTGCAACCAGTGTGAAAGTAACGGCCATTTCTACGTTCCGGGAATCCTAGACTTAACACTGAGACATTGCTCCACCAGATCGAATACATAGGGCCTTAGAAGTCAACGCCAGAAGCATAAAGTACATTAAAAATCCAACAGTTTGTCCATCGTGTAACAGGAATAATTGCCACCAGTGTGAAAGTGATGGTCATTTCTGCATTCCGGGCAACCTAGGCTGCACTCTAGGGCGTTGGTCCACCAGATCCAATAGTTAGGGCCTAAGAAGTCAACGCCAGGAGCACCAAATACAAAATAAATACAACAGTTTTTCCATCGTATAAAACGATAATTGCATCCAGTGTGCAAGTAATGGTCATTTCTACGATCCGGGCGACCTAGGCATCACTCTAGGGCGTTGTTCCACCAGAGCGAATAGCTAGGGCCTAAGAAGTCAACGCCTGAAGCATAAAATACAATATAAATACCACAGTTTTTACATTGTATAAAACGAATAATTGCAACCAGTATGAAAGTTATGGTTATTTCTACGTTCAGGGCAACCTAGGCTTCACCCTAGGGCGTTGCTCCACCAGATCGAATAGTTAGGGCCTAAGAAGTCAAGGCCAGAAGCTTAAAATACAATATAAATACAACAGTTTTTCCCTTGTATAACAGGAATAATTGCAACCAGTGTGAAAGCTATGGTCATTTCTACGTTCAGGGCAACCTAGGCTTCACTCTAGGGCGTTGCTCCACCACAGCGAATAGTTAGGGCCTTAGACGTCAATGCCAGAAGCATAAAATGCCATATAAATACAACAGTTGTTCCACTGTATAATACGTATAATTGCAAACAGTGTGGAAGTAATGGTCATTTCTACGTTCCGGGCAACCTAGGCTTCATTCTAGGGCGTTGCTCAACCACATCGAATAGCTACGGCCCTAGAAGACAACGCCATAACTATAAAATACAATATAAATACAACAGTCTATACATCGTATAAAACGAATAATTGCAACCAGTCTGATAGTTATGGTCATTTCTACGTTCCGGGTAACCTATACTTCACCCTAGGGAGTTTCTCCACCAGATCGAATAGTTAGGGCTTAAGAAGTCAATGCCAGAAGCCTAAAATACAAAATAAATACAACAGTTTTTCCATCGTATAAAACGAATAATTGCATACAGTGTGCAAGTAATGGTCATTTCTACGTTCCGGGCAACCTAGGCTTCACCCTAGGGCGTTGCTCCACCTGACCGAATAGTTAGGGCCTAAGAAGTCAACGCCAGAAGCATAAAATACGATATATGTACAACAGTTTTACCATCGAATAAAATGAATAATCGCAAACAGTGTGAAGGTAATGGTCACTTCTACGTTCCGGGCAACCTAGGCTTCACACTAGGGCGTTGTTCCACCAGAGCGAATAGTTATGGCCTAAGAAGTCAACGTCTGAAGCATAAAATACAAAATAAATACAACAGTTTTTCCATCGTATAACAAGAGTAATTGCAACCAGTGTGAAACATATGGTCATTTCTACGTTGCGGGCATCCTAGGCTTCACTCTAGGGCGTTGCACCACCAGATCGAATAGTTAGGGCCTTAGAAGTCAACGCCCGAAGCATAAAATACAAAATAAATAGAACAGTTTTTCCATTGTATAAAACGAATAATTGAAACCAGTGTGAAAGGTATGGTTATTTCTACGTTCCGCGCAACCTAGGCTTCACCCCTGGGTGTTGCTCCACCAGATCCAATAGTTAGGACCTAAGAAATCAGCGTCAGAATCATAAAATACAAAATAGATACAGCAGCTTTTCCATCGTATATAATGTATATTTGCAAACAGTGTGAATGCAATGGCCATTTCTACGTTCCGGGCAACCTAGGCTTCACCCTAGGGCGTTGCTCCACCTGATCGAATAGTTAGGGCCTAAGAAGTCAACGCCAGCAGCATAAAATACGATATATGTGCAACAGTTTTACCGTCGTATAAAATGAATAATCGCAAACAGTGTGAAGGTAATGGTCATTTCTACATTCCGGGGAACCTAGGCTTCACTCTAGGGCGTTGCTGCACCAGATCGAATAGTTGGGGCCTTAGAAGTCAACGCCAGAAGCATAAAGTACATTAAAAATCCAACAGTTTGTCCATCGTATAACAGGAATAATTGCCACCAGTGTGAAAGTGATGGTCATTTCTGCATTCCGGGCAACCTAGGCTTCACTCTAGGGCGTTGCTCCTCCAGATAGAATAGTTAGGGCCTAATAAGTCAAGGCCAGAAGAATAAAATACAATATAAATACAACAGTTTTTCCCTTGTATAACAGGAATAATTGCAACCAGTGTGAAAGCTATGGTCATTTCTACGTTCAGGGCAACCTAGGCTTCACTCTAGGGCGTTGCTCCAACACATCGAATAGCTGCGGCCTTAGAAGTCAACGCCAGAAGCATAAAATACAATATAAATACAACAGTTTTTCAATCGTATAACAGGAATAATTGCAAACACTGTGAAAAATATGGTCATTTCTACGTTGCGGGCATCCTAGGCATCACTCTAGGGCATTGCTCCACCACATCGAATAGCTACGGCCTTAGAAGTCAACGCCATAACTATAAAAAACAATATAAATACAACAGTTTTTCCATTGTATAACAGGAATAATTGCAACCAGTGGGAAAGCTTTGGTCATTTATACGTTCCGGGCAACCTAGGCTTCACGCTAGGGCGTTGCTCCACCACATCGAATAGCTACGGCTTTAGGAGTCAACGACAGAGGCATAAAGTACAAAATAAATACAACAGCTTTACCATCGTATAAAATGAATAATCGCAAACAGTGTGAAGGTAATGGTCACTTCTACGTTCCGGGCAACCTAGGCTTCACACTAGGGCGTTGTTCCACCAGAGTGAATAGTTAGGGCCTAAGAAGTCAACGCCTGAAGCATAAAATACAAAATAAATACAACAGTTTTTCCATCGTATAACAAGAATAATTGCAGCCAGTGTGAAAAATATGGTCATTTTTACGTTGCGGGCATCCTAGGCTTCACTCTAGGGCGTTGCACCACCAGATCGAATAGTTAGGGCCTAAGAAGTCAACGCCTGAAGCATAAAATACAATATAAATACAACAGTTTTTACATTGTATAAAACGAATAATTGCAACCAGTATGAAAGTTATGGTTATTTCTACGTTCAGGGCAACCTAGGCTTCACCCTAGGGCGTTGCTCCACCAGATCGAATAGTTAGGGCCTAATAAGTCAAGGCCAGAAGCATAAAATACAATATAAATACAACAGTTTTTCCCTTGTATAACAGGAATAATTGCAACCAGTGTGAAAGCTATGGTCATTTCTACGTTCAGGGCAACCTAGGCTACACTCTAGGGCGTTGCTCCACCACAGCGAATAGTTAGGGCCTTAGACGTCAATGCCAGAAGCATAAAATGCCATATAAATACAACAGTTGTTCCACTGTATAATACGTATAATTGCAAACAGTGTGGAAGTAATGGTCATTTCTACGTTCCGGGCAACCTAGGCTTCACTCTAGGGCGTTGCTGAACCACATCGAATAGCTACGGCCCTAGAAGACAACGCCATAACTATAAAATACAATATAAATACAACAGTCTATACATCGTATAAAACGAATAATTGCAACCAGTCTGATAGTTATGGTCATTTCTACGTTCCGGGCAACCTAGACTACACCCTAGGGCGTTTCTCCACCAGATCGAATAGTTAGGGCCTAAGAAGTCAACGCCTGAAGCATAAAATATAATATAAGTACAATAGTTTTTCCATCGTATAACAGGAATAATTGCAACCAGTGTGAAAGACATGGTCATTTCTACGTTCCGGGCAACCTAGGCTTCACTCTAGGGCGTTGCTCCACCAGATCGAATGGTTAGGGCCTAAGAAGTCAACGCCAGAAGCATAAAATACAATAAAAATACAACAGTTTTTCCCTTGTATAACAGAAATAATTGCAACCAGTGTGAAAGTTATGGTCATTTCTACGTTCCGGGCAACCTAGGCTTCACTCTAGTGCGTTGCTCCACCACATCGAATAGTTAGGGCCTTAGAAGTCAATGCCAGAAGCATAAAATACTATATAAATACAACAGTTTTTCCACTGTATAATTTGAATAATTGCAAACAGTGTGGAAGTAATGGTCATTTCTACGTTCCGGGCAACCTAGGCTTCACTCTAGGGCGTTGGTCCACCAGATCCAATAGTTAGGGCCTAAGAAGTCAACGCCAGGAGCACCAAATACAAAATAAATACAACAGTTTTTCCATCGTATAAAACGATAATTGCATCCAGTGTGCAAGTAATGGTCATTTCTACGATCCGGGCGACATAGGCATCACTCTAGGGCGTTGTTCCACCAGATCGAATAGTTAGGGCCTAAGAAGTCAACGCCTGAAGCATAAAATACAATATAAATACAACAGTTTTTACATTGTATAAAACGAATAATTGCAACCAGTATGAAAGTTATGGTTATTTCTACGTTCAGGGCAACCTAGGCTTCACCCTAGGGCGTTGTACCACCAGAGCGAATAGTTAGGGCCTAAGAAGTCAACGCTGAAGCATAAAATACAATATAAATACAACAGTTTTTCCATCGTATAAAACGAATAATTGCAACCAGTATGAAAGTTATGGTCATTTCTACGATCCGGGCGACATAGGCATCACTCTAGGGCGTTGTTCCACCAGAGCGAATAGTTAGGGCCTAAGAAGTCAACGCCAGAAGCATAAAATACGATATATGTACAACAGTTTTACCATCGTATAAAATGAATAATCGCAAACAGTGTGAAGGTAATGGTCACTTCTACGTTCCGGGCAACCTAGGCTTCACACTAGGGCGTTGTTCCACCAGAGCGAATAGTTAGGGCCCAAGAAGTCAACGCCTGAAGCATAAAATACAAAATAAATACAACAGTTTTTCCATCGTATAACAAGAATAATTGCAGCCAGTGTGAAAAATATGGTCATTTCTACGTTGCGGGCATCCTAGGCTTCGCTCTAGGGCGTTGCACCACCAGATCGAATAGTTAGGGCCTTAGAAGTCAACGCCCGAAGCATAAAATACAAAATAAATAGAACAGTTTTTCCATTGTATAAAACGAATAATTGAAACCAGTGTGAAAGTTATGCTCATTTCTACGTTCCGTGCCACCTAGGCTTCACTCTAGTGCGTTGCTCCACCAGATCGAATAGTTAGGGCCTAAGAAGTCAACGCCAGAAGCATAAAATGCAATATAAATACAACAGTTTTCCCTTGTATAACAGAAATAATTGCAACCAGTGTGAAAGTTATGGTCATTTCTACGTTCCGGGCAACCTAGGCTTCACTCTAGGGCGTTGCTCCACCACATCGAATAGCTCCGGCCTTAGAAGTCAACGCCAGAAGCATAAAATACACTATAAATACAACAGTTTTTGAATCGTATAACAGGAATAATTGCAGACAGTGTGAAAGATATGGTCATTTCTACGTTGCGGGCATCCTAGGCTTCACTCTAGGGCATTGCTCAACCACATCGAATAGCTACGGCCCTAGAGGACAACGCCATAACTATAAAATACAATATAAATACAACAGTCTTTCCATCGTATAAAACGAGTAATTGCAACCAGTTTGATAGTTATGGTCATTTCTACGTTCCGGGCAATCTAGGCTTCTCTCTAGGGCGTTGCTCCACCAGATCGAATAGTTAGGGCCTAACAAGTCAACGCCAGAAGCATAAAATACAATAGAAATACAACAGTTTTACCATCGTATAACAGGAATAATTGCAACCAGTGTGAAAGACATGGTCAAATCTACATTCCGGGCAACCTAGGCTTCACTCTAGGGCCATGCTCCACCAGATCGAATAGTTAGGGCATAAGAAGTCAACGCCAGAAGCATAAAATACAATATAAATACAACAGTTTTTCCCTTGTATATCAGGAATAATTGCAACCAGTGTGAAAGCTATGGTCATTTCTACGTTCCGGGCAACCTAGGCTTCACTCTAGGGCGTTGCTCCACCACATCGAATAGTTAGGGCCTTAGAAGTCAATGCCAGAAGCATAAAATGCCATATAAATGCAACAGTTGTTCCACTGTATAATATGAATAATTGCAAACAGTGTGGAAGTAATGGTCATTTCTACATTCCGGGCAACCCAGGCTTCACTCTAGGGCGTTGCTCAACCACATCGAATAGCTGCGGCCCTAGAAGACAACACCATAACTATTAAATACAATATAAGTACAACAGTCTATCCATCGTATAAAACGAATAATACCAACCAGTCTGATAGTTATGGTCATTTCTACGTTCCGGGCAACCTAGACTTCACCCTAGGGCGTTGCTCCACCAGATCGAATAGTTAGGGCCTAAGAAGACAATGCCAGAAGCATAAAATACAATATAAATACAACAGTTTTTGAATCGTATAACAGGAATAATTGCAAACAGTGTGAAAGATATGGTCATTTCTACGTTTCGGGCATCCCAGGCTTCACTCTAGGGCATTGCTCCACCACATCGAATAGCTATGGCCTTAGAAGTGAACGCCATAACTATAAAAAACAATATAAATACAACAGTCTTTCCATTGTATAAAATGAATAATTGCAACCAGTATGAATGTTATGGTAATTTCTACGTTCCGTTCAACCTAGGCGTCACTCTAGGGCGTTGGTCCGCCAGATCCAATAGCAAGGGCCTAAGAAGTCAACGCCGGAAGCATAAAGTACAGTATAAATACAACAGTTTTTCCATTGTATAGCAGGAATAATTGCAAACAGTGTGAAAGATATGGTCATTTCTACGTTTCGGGCAACCTAGACTTCACCCTAGGGCGTTGCTCCACCAGATCGAATAGTTAGGGCCTAAGAAGTCAATGCCAGAAGCATAAAATACGATATATGTACAACAGTTTTTCCATCGCATAAAATGAGTAATTGCAACCAGTGCGAAAGTAACGGCCATTTCTACGTTCCGGGAATCCTAGACTTAACACTGAGACATTGCTCCACCAGATCGAATACATAGGGCCTTAGAAGTCAACGCCAGAAGCATAAAGTACATTAAAAATCCAACAGTTTGTCCATGGTGTAACAGGAATAATTGCCACCAGTGTGAAAGTGATGGTCATTTCTGCATTCCGGGCAACCTAGGCTTCACTCTAGGGCGTTGGTCCACCAGATCCAATAGTTAGGGCCTAAGAAGTCAACGCCAGGAGCACCAAATACAAAATAAATACAACAGTTTTTCCATCGTATAAAACGATAATTGCATCCAGTGTGCAAGTAATGGTCATTTCTACGATCCGGGCGACATAGGCATCACTCTAGGGCGTTGTTCCACCAGAGCGAATAGTTAGGGCCTAAGAAGTCAACGCTGAAGCATAAAATACAATATAAATACAACAGTTTTTCCATCGTATAAAACGAATAATTGCAACCAGTATGAAAGTTATGGTCATTTCTACGTTCCGGGCTATCTAGGCTTCACTCTAGGGCGTTGCTCAACCACATCGAATAGTTAGGGCCTTAGAAGTCAACGCCAGAAGCACCAAATCCAAAATTAATACAACAGTTTTTCCATCGTATAAAACGAATAATTGCAACCAGTATGAGAGTTATGGTCATTTCTACGTTCCGGGCAACCTAGGCTTCACCCTAGGGCGTTGCTCCACCTGACCGAATAGTTAGGGCCCAGGAAGTCAACGCCAGAAGCATAAAATACAATATAAATACAACAGTTTTTCCATCGTATAACAAGAATAATTGCTACCAGTGTGATAGTGCTGGTCATTTCTACATTCCGGGCAACCTAGGCTTCACTCTAGGGCCATGCTCCACCAGATCGAATAGTTAGGGCCTAAGAAGTCAACGCCAGAAGCATAAAATACAATATAAATACAACAGTTTTTCCCTTGTATAGCAGGAATAATTGCAACCAGTGTGAAAGCTATGGTCATTTCTACGTTCCGGGCAACCTAGGCTTCACTCTAGGGCGTTGCTCCACCACATCGAATAGTTAGGGCCTTAGAAGTCAATGCCAGAAGCATAAAATGCCATATAAATACAACAGCTGTTCCACTGTATAATACGTATAATCGCAAACAGTGTGGAAGTAATGGTCATTTCTACGTTCCGGGCAACCTAGGCTTCACTCTAGGGCGTTCCTCAATCACATAGAATAGCTACGGCACTAGAAGACAACGCCATAACTATAAAATACAATATAAATACAACAGTCTATGCATCGTATAAAACGAATAATTGCAACCAGTCTGTTAGTTATGGTCATTTCTACGTTCCGGGCAACCTAGACTTCACCCTAGGGCGTTTCTCCACCAGATCGAATAGTTAGGGCCTAAGAAGTCAATGCCAGAAGCATAAAATACAAAATAAATACAACAGTTTTCCCATCGTATAAAACGAATAATTGCATCCAGTGTGCAAGTAATCGTCATTTCTACGATACGGGCGACCTAGGCATCACTCTAGGGCGTTGTTCCACCAGAGCGAATAGTTAGGGCCTAAGAAGTCAACGCCAGAAGCATAAAATACGATGTATCTACAACAGTCTTTCCATCGTATAAAACGAATAATTGCAACCAGTCTGATAGTTATGGTCATTTCTACGTTCCGGGCAATCTAGGCTTCTCTCTAGCGCGTTGTTCCACCAGATCGAATAGTTAGGGCCTAAGAAGTCTACGGCAGAAGCATAAAATACAATACAAATACAACAGCTTTTTCAATCGTATAACAGGAATAATTGCAAACTGTGTGAAAAATATGGTCATTTCTACGTTGTGGGCATCCTAGGCATCACTCTAGGGCGTTGCTCCACCACATCGAATAGCTACGGCCTTAGGAGTCAACGCCAGAGGCATAAAATACAAAATAAATACAACAGTTTTTCCATCGTATAACAAGAATAATTGCTACCAGTGTGATAGTGCTGGTCATTTCTACATTCCGGGCAACCTAGGCTTCACTCTAGGGCCATGCTCCACCAGATCGAATAGTTAGGGCCTAAGAAGTCAACGCCAGAAGCATAAAATACAATATAAATACAACAGTTTTTCCCTTGTATAGCAGGAATAATTGCAACCAGTGTGAAAGCCTTGGTCATTTCTACGTTCCGGGCAACCTAGGCTTCACTCTAGGGCGTTGCTCCACCACATCGAATAGTTAGGGCCTTAGAAGTCAATGCCAGAAGCATAAAATGCCATATAAATACAAAAGCTGTTCCACTGTATAATACGTATAATCGCAAACAGTGTGGAAGTAATGG
Source organism: Calliopsis andreniformis (assembly GCF_051401765.1). Classification (NCBI taxonomy): domain Eukaryota; kingdom Metazoa; phylum Arthropoda; class Insecta; order Hymenoptera; family Andrenidae; genus Calliopsis; species Calliopsis andreniformis. Next base: position 12,977,827 of record NW_027480422.1, on the reverse strand, counting down.
TCATTTCTACGTTCCGGGCAACCTAGGCTACACTGTGGGGCGTTCCTCAATCACATTGAATAGCTACGGCCCTAGAAGACAACGCCATAACTATAAAATACAATATAAATACAACAGTCTATGCATCGTATAAAACGAATAATTGCAACCAGTCTGTTAGTTATGGTCATTTCTACGTTCCGGGCAACCTAGACTTCACCCTAGGGCGTTTCTCCACCAGATCGAATAGTTAGGGCCTAAGAAGTCAATGCCAGAAGCATAAAATACAAAATAAATACAACAGTTTTCCCATCGTATAAAACGAATAATTGCATCCAGTGTGCAAGTAATCGTCATTTCTACGATACGGGCGAACTAGGCATCACTCTAGGGCGTTGTTCCACCAGAGCGAATAGTTAGGGCCTAAGAAGTCAACGCCAGAAGCATAAAATACGATGTATCTACAACAGTCTTTCCATCGTATAAAACGAATAATTGCAACCAGTCTGATAGTTATGGTCATTTCTACGTTCCGGGCAATCTAGGCTTCTCTCTAGCGCGTTGTCCACCAGATCGAATAGTTAGGGCCTAAGAAGTCTACGGCAGAAGCATAAAATACAATACAAATACAACAGCTTTTTCAATCGTATAACAGGAATAATTGCAAACTGTGTGAAAAATATGGTCATTTCTACGTTGTGGGCATCCTAGGCATCACTCTAGGGCGTTGCTCCACCACATCGAATAGCTACGGCCTTAGGAGTCAACGCCAGAGGCATAAAATACAAAATAAATACAACAGTTTTTCCATCGTATAACAAGAATAATTGCAGCCAGTATGAAAGTGATGGTCATTTCTACATTCCGGGCAACCTAGGCTACACTCTAGGGCATTGCTCCACCAGATCGAATAGTTAGGGCCATAGAAGTCAACGCCCGAAGCATAAAATACAAAATAAATAGAACAGTTTTTCCATTGTATAAATCGAATAATTGAAACCAGTGTGAAAGCTATGGTCATTTCTACGTTCCGCGCAACCTAGGCTTCACCCCTGGGCGTTGGTCCACCAGATCCAATAGTTAGGACCTAAGAAATCAGCGCCAGAAGCATAAAATACAAAATAGATACAACAGCTTTTCCGTCGTATAAAATGAATAATCGCAAACAGTGTGAAGGTAATGGTCATTTCTACATTCCGGGGAACCTAGGCTTAACTGTAGGGCGTTGCTGCACCAGATCGAATAGTTGGGGCCTTAGAAGTCAACGCCCGAAGCATAAAGTACAAAATAAATAGAACAGTATTTCCATTGTATAAAACGAACAATTGAAACCAGTGTGAAAGTTATGGTCATTTCTACATTTCGCGCAACCTAGGCTTCACCCCTGGGCGTTGATCCACCAGATCGAATAGTTAGGGCCTAAGAAGTCAATGCCAGAAGCATAAAATACAATATAAATACAACAGTTTTTCCGTCGTATAAAACGAATAATTGCAACCAGTATGAAAGTTACGGTCATTTCTACGTACCTGGCAACCTAGGCTTCACCCTAGGGCGTTGCTCCACCTGATCGAATAGTTAGGGCGTAAGAAGTCAACGCCAGAAGCATAAAATACGATATATGTACAACAGCTTTACCATCGTATGAAACGAATAATTGCAACTAGAGTGCAAGTAATGGTCATTTCTACGATCCGGGCAACCTAGGCATCACCCTAGGGCGTTGTTCCACCAGAGCGAATAGTTATGGCCTAGGAAGTGAACGCTGAAGCATAAAATACAATATAAATACAACAGTTTTTCCATCGTATAAAACGAATAATTGCTACCAGTATGAAAGTTATGGTCATTTCTACGTTCCGGACAACCTAGGCTTCACTCTAGGCCGTTCCTCCACCAGATCCAATAGTTAGGGCCTAAGAAGTCAACGCCAGAAGAATAAAACAGAATAATAATGGAGCAGTTATGCCATCGTATAACAGGAATAATTACAACCAGTGTGAAGGTGATGGTCATTTCTACGTCCCGGGCAACCTAGGCTTCACTCTAGGGCGTTGCTACACCAGATCGAATAGGTAGGGCCTTAGAAGTCAACACCAGAAGCATAAAATAAAATAAAAATACAACAGTTTTTCCATCGTATAAAAGGAATAATTGCAACCAGCGAGAAAGTAATGGCCATTTCTGCGTTCCGGGCAACCTAGGCTTCACTCTAGGGCGTTGCCCCACCACATCGATTAGCTACGGCCTTAGAAGTCAACGCCTGAAGCATAAAATACAATAAAAGTAGAACAGTTTTTTCACCGTATAACAGGAATAATTGCAAACAGTGTGAAAGTGATGGTCAATTCTACGTTCCGGGCAACCTAGGCTTCACTACAGGGCGGTGCTCCACCAGATCAATTAGTTAGGGCCTAAGAAGTCAACGCCAGAAGCATAAAATACAATATAAATACAACAGTTTTTCCGTCGTATAAAACGAATAATTGCAACCAGTATGAAAGTTACGGTCATTTCTACGTACCTGGCAACCTAGGCTTCACCCTAGGGCGTTGCTCCACCTGATCGAATAGTTAGGGCGTAAGAAGTCAACGCCAGAAGCATAAAATACGATATATGTACAACAGCTTTACCATCGTATGAAACGAATAATTGCAACTAGAGTGCAAGTAATGGTCATTTCTACGATCCGGGCAACCTAGGCATCACCCTAGGGCGTTGTTCCACCAGAGCGAATAGTTAGGGCCTAGGAAGTGAACGCTGAAGCATAAAATACAATATAAATACAACAGTTTTTCCATCGTATAAAACGAATAATTGCTACCAGTATGAAAGTTATGGTCATTTCTACGTTCCGGACAACCTAGGCTTCACTCTAGGCCGTTCCTCCACCAGATCCAATAGTTAGGGCCTAAGAAGTCAACGCCAGAAGCATAAAACAGAATAACAATGGAGCAGTTATTCCATCGTATAACAGGAATAATTACAACCAGTGTGAAAGATATGGTCACTTCTACGTTCCGGGCAACCTAGGCTTCACTCTAGGGCGTTGGTCCACCACAACCAATAGTTAGGGCTTAAGAAGTAAATGCCAGAAGCACCAAATACAAAATAAATACAACAGTTTTTCCATCGTATATAATGTGTATTTGCAAACAGTGTGAAGGTAATGGTCATTTCTACGTTCCGAGCAACCTAGGCTTCACCCTAGGGCGATGCTCCACCAGATCGAATAGCTAGGGCCTTAGAAGTCAACGCGAGAAGCATAAAATAAAATAAAAATAGAGCAGTTATACCATCTTATAACAGGAATAATTACAACCAGCGTGAAAGAAATGGACATTTCTACGTTCCGTGCAACCTAGACTTCACTCTAGGGCGTTGCTCCACCAGGTCGAATAGTTGGGGCCTTAGAAAACAACTCCAGACGCATAAAATACAATAAAAATACAACAGTTTTACCATCGTATAACTGTCATAATTGCAACCAGTGTGAAAGATATGGTCATTTCTACGTTCCGGGCAACCTAGGCTTCACCCTGGGGCGTTGCTCCACCAGATCGAATAGCTAGGGCCTTAGAAGTCAACGCCCGAAACATAAAATACAATAAAAATACAACAGTTTTTCCATCGTATAACGGGAATAATTGCAACAAATGTGAACGTGATGGTCACTTCCACGTTCGGGGCAACCTAGGTTTCACTCTAGGGCGTTGGTCCACCAGATCCAATAGTTAGGGCCTAAGAAGTCAACGACAGAATCATAAAATACAACAAAGATACAACAGATTTTCCATCGTATAACAGGAATAATTGCAACCAGAGTGAAGGTGGTGGTCATTTCTACGTTCCGGGCAACCTAGGCTTCACCCTAGGGCGATGCTCCACCAGATCGTATAGCTAGGGCCTTAAAAGTCAACGCGAGAAGCATAAAATAAAATAAAAATAGAGCAGTTATTCCATCGTATAACAGGAATAATTACAACCAGTGTGAAAGAAATGGACATTTCTACGTTCCGTGCAACCTAGACTTCACACTAGGGCGTTGCTCCACCAGGTCGAATAGTTGGGGCCTTAGAAAACAACTCCAGACGCATAAAATACAATAAAAATACAACAGTTTTACCATCGTATAACTGTCATAATTGCAACCAGTGTGAAAGATATGGTCATTTCTACGTTCCGGGCAACCTAGGCTTCACCCTGGGGCGTTGCTCCACCAGATCGAATAGCTAGGGCCTTAGAAGTCAACGCCCGAAGCATATAATACAATAAAAATACAACAGTTTTTCCATCGTATAACGGGAATAATTGCAACAAATGTGAACGTGATGGTCACTTCCAGGTTCCGGGCAACCTAGGTTTCACTCTAGGGCGTTGGTCCACCAGATCCAATAGTTAGGGCCTAAGAAGTCAACGACAGAATCATAAAATACAACAAAGATACAACAGATTTTCCATCGTATAACAGGAATAATTGCAACCAGAGTGAAGGTGGTGGTCATTTCTACGTTCCGGGCAACCTAGGCTTCACCCTAGGGCGATGCTCCACCAGATCGTATAGCTAGGGCCTTAAAAGTCAACGCGAGAAGCATAAAATAAAATAAAAATAGAGCAGTTATTCCATCGTATAACAGGAATAATTACAACCAGTGTGAAAGAAATGGACATTTCTACGTTCCGTGCAACCTAGACTTCACTCTAGGGCGTTGCTCCACCAGGTCGAATAGTTGGGGCCTTAGAAAACAACTCCAGACGCATAAAATACAATAAAAATACAACAGTTTTACCATCGTATAACTGTCATAATTGCAACCAGTGTGAAAGATATGGTCATTTCTACGTTCCGGGCAACCTAGGCTTCACCCTGGGGCGTTGCTCCACCAGATCGAATAGCTAGGGCCTTAGAAGTCAACGCACGAAACATATAATACAATAAAAATACGACAGTTTTTCCATCGTATAACGGGAATAATTGCAACAAATGTGAACGTGATGGTCACTTCCACGTTCCGGGCAACCTAGGTTTCACTCTAGGGCGTTGGTCCACCAGATCCAATAGTTAGGGCCTAAGAAGTCAACGACAGAATCATAAAATACAACAAAGATACAACAGCTTGTCCATCGTATAACAGGAATAATTGCAACCAGAGTGAAGGTGGTGGTCATTTCTACGTTCCGGGCAACCTAGGCTTCACACTAGGGCGTTGTTCCTCCAGATCGAATAGCTAGGGCCTAAGAAGTCTACAGCAGAAGCATAAAGAACAATGTAAATACAACAGTTTTTCCATCGTATAACAGGAATAATTGCAACCAGTGTGATAGTGATGGTCATTTCTACGTTCCGGGCAACCTAGGCTTCACCCTAGGGCGTTGTTCCACCACGTCGAATAGCTACGGCCTTAGAAGTCAACGCCAGAAGCATAAAATAATATGAAAATACAACAGTTGTTCCGTCGTATAACAGGAGTAATTGCAACCTGCCTGAAGGTAATGGTCATTTCTACGTTCCGGGAAATCTAGGCTTCTCTCTAGGGCGTTGCTCCACCAGATCGAATAGTTAGGGCCTAAGATATCAACGCCAGAACCATAAAATACAATAGAGATACAACAGTTTTTCCATGGTATAACAGGAATAATTGCATCCAGTGTGAAAGTAATGGGCACTTCTACGTTCCGTGCAACCTAGGCTTCACTCTACGGCGTTGGTCCACCAGGTCGAATAGATAGCGCCTTATAAAACAACTCCAGACGCATAAAATACAATATAAATACAACAGTTTTTCCACGGTATAAAACGATAATTGCAACCAGTATGAAAGTTATGGGCATTTCTACGTTCCGTGCAACCTAGGATTCACTCTAGGCCGTTGGTCAATCTGGTCGCATAGTTAGGGCCTTAGAAAACAACTCCAGACGCATAAAATACAATATAAACACAACAGTTTTTCCACGGTATAAAACGAATAATTGCAACCAGTATGAAAGTTATAGTCATTTCTACGTTCCGGGCAACCTACGCTTCACCCTAGGGCGTTGCTCCACCAGATCGAATAGTTAGGGCCTAAGAAGACAACGCCAGAAGCATAAAATACAATTGAAATACAACAGTTTTTCCATCGTATAACAGGAATAATTGTAATCAGTGTGAAAGGTATGGTCATTTCTACGTTCCGGGCAACCTAGGCTTCACTCTAGCTCATTGTTCCACCACATCGAATAGCTACGGCCTTAGAAGTCAACGCCATAACTATAAAAAACGATATAAATGCAACAGTTTTTCCATTGTATAAATTGAATAATTGCAACCAGAGTGGAGGTAATGGTCATTTGTACTTTCCGGACAACCTAGGCTTCACTCTAGGGCGTTTCTCCACCACATCGAATAGCTACGGCCTTAGAAGTCAACGTCTGAAGCATAAAATATAATATAAATACTACAGTTTTTCCATCGTATAACAGGAATAATTGCAACCAGTGTGAAAGACATGGTCATTTCAACGTTCCGGGCAACCTAGGCTTCGCTCTAGGGCGTTGCTCCACCACATCGAATAGCTCCGGCCTTAGAAGTCAACGTCTGAAGCATAAAATATAATATAAATACTAAAGTTTTTCCATCGTATAACAGGAATAATTGCAACCAGTGTGAAAGACATGGTCATTTCAACGTTCCGGGCAACCTAGGCTTCGCTCTAGGGCGTTGCTCCACCACATCGAATAGCTCCGGCCTTAGGAGTCAACGCCAGAGGCATAAAATACAAAATAAATACAACAGTTTTTCAATCGTATAACAAGAATATTTGAAACCAGTGTGAAAGTGATGGTCGTTTCTACATTCCGGGCAACCTAGTGTTCACTCTAGGGCGTTGCTCCACCAGATCGAATAGTTAGGGCCTAAGAAGTCAACGCCAGAAGCATAAAATACACAATAAATACAACAGATTTTCCCTTGTATAACAGGAATAATTGCAACCAGTGTGAAAGCTATGGTCATTTCTACATTCCGGGCAACCTAGGCTTCACTCTAGGGCCATGCTCCACCAGATCGAATAGTTAGGGCCTAAGAAGTCAACGCCAGAAGCATAAAATACAATATAAATACAACAGTTTTTCCCTTGTATAGCAGGAATAATTGCAACCAGTGTGAAAGCTATGGTCATTTCTACGTTCCGGGCAACCTAGGCTTCACTCTAGGGCGTTGCTCCACCACATCGAATAGTTAGGGCCTTAGAAGTCAATGCCAGAAGCATAAAATGCCATATAAATACAACAGCTGTTCCACTGTATAATACGTATAATCGCAAACAGTGTGGAAGTAATGGTCATTTCTACGTTCCGGGCAACCTAGGCTTCACTCTAGGGCGTTCCTCAATCACATAGAATACCTACGGCCCTAGAAGACAACGCCATAACTATAAAATACAATATAAATACAAAAGTCTATGCATCGTATAAAACGAATAATTGCAACCAGTCTGATAGTTATGGTCATTTCTACGTTCCGGGCAACCTAGACTTCACCCTAGGGCGTTGCTCCACCAGATCGAATAGTTAGGGCCTAAGAAGTCAATGCCAGAAGCATAAAATACGATATATGTACAACAGTTTTTCCATCGCATAAAATGAGTAATTGCAACCAGTGTGAAAGTAACGGCCATTTCTACGTTCCGGGAATCCTAGACTTAACACTGAGACATTGCTCCACAAGATCGAATACATAGGGCCTTAGAAGTCAACGCCAGAAGCATAAAGTACATTAAAAATCCAACAGTTTGTCCATCGTGTAACAGGAATAATTGCCACCAGTGTGAAAGTGATGGTCATTTCTGCATTCCGGGCAACCTAGGCTTCACTCTAGGGCGTTGGTCCACCAGATCCAATAGTTAGGGCCTAAGAAGTCAACGCCAGGAGCACCAAATACAAAATAAATACAACAGTTTTTCCATCGTATAAAACGATAATTGCATCCAGTGTGCAAGTAATGGTCATTTCTACGATCCGGGCGACCTAGGCATCACTCTAGGGCGTTGTTCCACCAGAGCGAATAGTTAGGGCCTAAGAAGTCAACGCTGAAGCATAAAATACAATATAAATACAACAGTTTTTCCATCGTATAAAACGAATAATTGCAACCAGTATGAAAGTTATGGTCATTTCTACGTTCCGGGCTATCTAGGCTTCACTCTAGGGCGTTGCTCAACCACATCGAATAGTTAGGGCCTTAGAAGTCAACGCCAGAAGCACCAAATCCAAAATTAATACAACAGTTTATCCATCGTATAAAACGAATAATTGCAACCAGTATGAGAGTTATGGTCATTTCTACGTTCCGGGCAACCTAGGCTTCACCCTAGGGCGTTGCTCCACCTGACCGAATAGTTAGGGCCCAGGAAGTCAACGCCAGAAGCATAAAATACAATATAAATACAACAGTTTTTCCATTGTATAACAGGAATAATTGCAACCAGTGTGAAAGGTATGGTCATTTCTACGTTCCGGGCAACCTAGGCTTCACTCTAGGGCGTTGCTCCACCACATCGAATAGCTGCGGCCTTAGAAGTCAACGCCAGAAGCATAAAATACAATATAAATACAACAGTTTTTCAATCGTATAACAGGAATAATTGCAAACACTGTGAAAAATATGGTCATTTCTACGTTGCGGGCATCCTAGGCATCACTCTAGGGCATTGCTCCACCACATCGAATAGCTACGGCCTTAGAAGTCAACGCCAGAGGCATAAAATACAAAATGAATACAACAGTTTTTCCATCGTATAACAAGAATAATTGCTACCAGTGTGATAGTGCTGGTCATTTCTACATTCCGGGCAACCTAGGCTTCACTCTAGGGCCATGCTCCACCAGATCGAATAGTTAGGGCCTAAGAAGTCAACGCCAGAAGCATAAAATACAATATAAATACAACAGTTTTTCCCTTGTATAGCAGGAATAATTGCAACCAGTGTGAAAGCTATGGTCATTTCTACGTTCCGGGCAACCTAGGCTTCACTCTAGGGCGTTGCTCCACCACATCGAATAGTTAGGGCCTTAGAAGTCAATGCCAGAAGCATAAAATGCCATATAAATACAACAGCTGTTCCACTGTATAATACGTATAATCGCAAACAGTGTGGAAGTAATGGTCATTTCTACGTTCCGGGCAACCTAGGCTTCACTCTAGGGCGTTCCTCAATCACATAGAATAGCTACGGCCCTAGAAGACAACGCCATAACTATAAAATACAATATAAATACAACAGTCTATGCATCGTATAAAACGAATAATTGCAACCAGTCTGTTAGTTATGGTCATTTCTACGTTCCGGGCAACCTAGACTTCACCCTAGGGCGTTTCTCCACCAGATCGAATAGTTAGGGCCTAAGAAGTCAATGCCAGAAGCATAAAATACAAAATAAATACAACAGTTTTCCCATCGTATAAAACGAATAATTGCATCCAGTGTGCAAGTAATCGTCATTTCTACGATACGGGCGACCTAGGCATCACTCTAGGGCGTTGTTCCACCAGAGCGAATAGTTAGGGCCTAAGAAGTCAACGCCAGAAGCATAAAATACGATGTATCTACAACAGTCTTTCCATCGTATAAAACGAATAATTGCAACCAGTCTGATAGTTATGGTCATTTCTACGTTCCGGGCAATCTAGGCTTCTCTCTAGCGCGTTGTTCCACCAGATCGAATAGTTAGGGCCTAAGAAGTCTACGGCAGAAGCATAAAATACAATACAAATACAACAGCTTTTTCAATCGTATAACAGGAATAATTGCAAACTGTGTGAAAAATATGGTCATTTCTACGTTGTGGGCATCCTAGGCATCACTCTAGGGCGTTGCTCCACCACATCGAATAGCTACGGCCTTAGGAGTCAACGCCAGAGGCATAAAATACAAAATAAATACAACAGTTTTTCCATCGTATAACAAGAATAATTGCTACCAGTGTGATAGTGCTGGTCATTTCTACATTCCGGGCAACCTAGGCTTCACTCTAGGGCCATGCTCCACCAGATCGAATAGTTAGGGCCTAAGAAGTCAACGCCAGAAGCATAAAATACAATATAAATACAACAGTTTTTCCCTTGTATAGCAGGAATAATTGCAACCAGTGTGAAAGCTATGGTCATTTCTACGTTCCGGGCAACCTAGGCTTCACTCTAGGGCGTTGCTCCACCACATCGAATAGTTAGGGCCTTAGAAGTCAATGCCAGAAGCATAAAATGCCATATAAATACAACAGCTGTTCCACTGTATAATACGTATAATCGCAAACAGTGTGGAAGTAATGGTCATTTCTACGTTCCGGGCAACCTAGGCTTCACTCTAGGGCGTTCCTCAATCACATAGAATAGCTACGGCCCTAGAAGACAACGCCATAACTATAAAATACAATATAAATACAACAGTCTATGCATCGTATAAAACGAATAATTGCAACCAGTCTGTTAGTTATGGTCATTTCTACGTTCCGGGCAACCTAGACTTCACCCTAGGGCGTTTCTCCACCAGATCGAATAGTTAGGGCCTAAGAAGTCAATGCCAGAAGCATAAAATACAAAATAAATACAACAGTTTTCCCATCGTATAAAACGAATAATTGCATCCAGTGTACAAGTAATCGTCATTTCTACGATACGGGCGACCTAGGCATCACTCTAGGGCGTTGTTCCACCAGAGCGAATAGTTAGGGCCTAAGAAGTCAACGCCAGAAGCATAAAATACGATGTATCTACAACAGTCTTTCCATCGTATAAAACGAATAATTGCAACCAGTCTGATAGTTATGGTCATTTCTACGTTCCGGGCAATCTAGGCTTCTCTCTAGCGCGTTGTTCCACCAGATCGAATAGTTAGGGCCTAAGAAGTCTACGGCAGAAGCATAAAATACAATACAAATACAACAGCTTTTTCAATCGTATAACAGGAATAATTGCAAACTGTGTGAAAAATATGGTCATTTCTACGTTGTGGGCATCCTAGGCATCACTCTAGGGCGTTGCTCCACCACATCGAATAGCTACGGCCTTAGGAGTCAACGCCAGAGGCATAAAATACAAAATAAATACAACAGTTTTTCCATCGTATAACAAGAATAATTGCTACCAGTGTGATAGTGCTGGTCATTTCTACATTCCGGGCAACCTAGGCTTCACTCTAGGGCCATGCTCCACCAGATCGAATAGTTAGGGCCTAAGAAGTCAACGCCAGAAGCATAAAATACAATATAAATACAACAGTTTTTCCCTTGTATAGCAGGAATAATTGCAACCAGTGTGAAAGCCTTGGTCATTTCTACGTTCCGGGCAACCTAGGCTTCACTCTAGGGCGTTGCTCCACCACATCGAATAGTTAGGGCCTTAGAAGTCAATGCCAGAAGCATAAAATGCCATATAAATACAAAAGCTGTTCCACTGTATAATACGTATAATCGCAAACAGTGTGGAAGTAATGGTCATTTCTACGTTCCGGGAAACCAAGGCTACACTCTGGGGCGTTCCTCAATCACATAGAATAGCTACGGCCCTAGAAGACAACGCCATAACTATAAAATACAATATAAATACAACAGTCTATGCATCGTATAAAACGAATAATTGCAACCAGTCTGTTAGTTATGGTCATTTCTACGTTCCGGGCAACCTAGACTTCACCCTAGGGCGTTTCTCCACCAGATCGAATAGTTAGGGCCTAAGAAGTCAATGCCAGAAGCATAAAATACAAAATAAATACAACAGTTTTCCCATCGTATAAAACGAATAATTGCATCCAGTGTGCAAGTAATCGTCATTTCTACGATACGGGCGAACTAGGCATCACTCTAGGGCGTTGTTCCACCAGAGCGAATAGTTAGGGCCTAAGAAGTCAACGCCAGAAGCATAAAATACGATGTATCTACAACAGTCTTTCCATCGTATAAAACGAATAATTGCAACCAGTCTGATAGTTATGGTCATTTCTACGTTCCGGGCAATCTAGGCTTCACCCCTGGGCGTTGGTCCACCAGATCCAATAGTTAGGACCTAAGAAATCAGCGCCAGAAGCATAAAATACAAAATAGATACAACAGCTTTTCCGTCGTATAAAATGAATAATCGCAAACAGTGTGAAGGTAATGGTCATTTCTACATTCCGGGGAACCTAGGCTTAACTGTAGGGCGTTGCTGCACCAGATCGAATAGTTGGGGCCTTAGAAGTCAACGCCCGAAGCATAAAGTACAAAATAAATAGAACAGTATTTCCATTGTATAAAACGAACAATTGAAACCAGTGTGAAAGTTATGGTCATTTCTACATTTCGCGCAACCTAGGCTTCACCCCTGGGCGTTGATCCACCAGATCGAATAGTTAGGGCCTAAGAAGTCAATGCCAGAAGCACAAAATACGATATATGTACAACAGTTTTTCCATCGCATAAAATGAGTAATTGCAACCAGTGTGAAAGTAACGGACATTTCTACGTTCCGGGCATCCTAGACTTAACACTGAGGCATTGCTCCACCAGACCGAATACATAGGGCCTTAGAAGTCAACGCCAGAAGCATAAAGTACATTAAAAATCCAACAGTTTTTCCATCGTATAACAGGAATAATTGCCACCAGTGTGAAAGTGATGGTCATTTCTGCATTCCGGGCAACCTAGGCTTCACTCTAGGGCGTTGCTCCTCCACGTAGAATAGCTAGGGCCCAGGAAGTCAACGCCAGAAGCATAAAATACAATATAAATACAACAGTTTTTCCATTGTATAACAGGAATAATTGCAACCAGTGTGAAAGGTATGGTCATTTCTACGTTCCGGGCAACCTAGGCTTCACTCTAGGGCGTTGCTCCACCACATCGAATAGCTGCGGCCTTAGAAGTCAACGCCAGAAGCATAAAATACAATATAAATACAACAGTTTTTCAATCGTATAACAGGAATAATTGCAAACAGTGTGAAAAATATGGTCATTTCTACGTTGCGGGCATCCTAGGCATCACTCTAGGGCATTGCTCCACCACATCGAATAGCTACGGCCTTAGAAGTCAACGCCATAACTATAAAAAACAATATAAATACAACAGTTTTTCCATTGTATATAATGAATAATTGCAAACAGTGTGGAGGTAATGGTCATTTCTACTTTCCGGGCAACCTGGGCTTCACTCTAGGGCGTTTCTCCACCACATCGAATAGCTACGCCCTTAGAAGTCAACGCCTGAAGCATAAAATATAATATAAGTACAACAGTTTTTCCATCGTGTAACAGGAATAATTGCAACCAGTGTGAAAGACATGGTCATTTCTACGTTCCGGGCAACCTAGGCTTCACTCTAGGGCGTTACTCCACCTGATCGAATAGTTAGGGCCTAAGAAGTCAACGCCAGAAGCATAAAATACGACATATGTACAACAGTTATTCCATCGTATAAAACGGATAATTGCAACCAGTGTGAAAGTAATAGACATTTCTACGTTGCGGGCATCCTAGACTTAACTCTGAGGCATTGCTACACCAGATCGAAAACATAGGGCCTTAGAAGTCAACGCCAGAAGTATAAAGTACAACCAAAATCCAACAGTTTGTCCATCGTATAGCTGGAATAATTGCAACCAGAGTGAAAGTAATGGTCATTTCCACGTTTCGGGCGACCTAGGCTCCACTCTAGGTCGTTGCTCCACCAGATGGAATAGCTAGGGCCTTAGAAGTCAATGCCAGAAGCATAAAATACAAAACAAATACAACCGTTTTACCATCGTATGAAATGAATAATCGCAAACAGTGTGAAGGTAATGGTCATTTCTACGTTCCGGGAAACCTAGGCTTCACTCTAGGGCGTTGATCCACCAGATCGAATAGTTAGGGCCATAGAAGTCAACGCCCGAAGCATAAAATACAAAATAAATAGAACAGTTTTTCCATTGTATAAATCGAATAATTGAGACCAGTGTGAAAGCGATGGTCAATTCTACGTTCCGGGCAACCTAGGCTTCACTACAGGGCGGTGCTCCACCAGATCAATTAGTTAGGGCCTAAGAAGTCAACGCCAGAAGCATAAAATACAATATAAATACAACAGTTTTTCCGTCGTATAAAACGAATAATTGCAACCAGTATGAAAGTTACGGTCATTTCTACGTACCTGGCAACCTAGGCTTCACCCTAGTCGTTGCTCCACCTGATCGAATAGTTAGGGCGTAAGAAGTCAACGCCAGAAGCATAAAATACGATATATGTACAACAGCTTTACCATCGTATGAAACGAATAATTGCAACTAGAGTGCAAGTAATGGTCATTTCTACGATCCGGGCAACCTAGGCATCACCCTAGGGCGTTGTTCCACCAGAGCGAATAGTTAGGGCCTAGGAAGTGAACGCTGAAGCATAAAATACAATATAAATACAACAGTTTTTCCATCGTATAAAACGAATAATTGCTACCAGTATGAAAGTTATGGTCATTTCTACGTTCCGGACAACCTAGGCTTCACTCTAGGCCGTTCCTCCACCAGATCCAATAGTTAGGGCCTAAGAAGTCAACGCCAGAAGCATAAAACAGAATAATAATGGAGCAGTTATGCCATCGTATAACAGGAATAATTACAACCAGTGTGAAGGTGATGGTCATTTCTACGTCCCGGGCAACCTAGGCTTCACTCTAGGGCGTTGCTACACCAGATCGAATAGGTAGGGCCTTAGAAGTCAACACCAGAAGCATAAAATAAAATAAAAATACAACAGTTTTTCCATCGTATAAAAGGAATAATTGCAACCAGCGAGAAAGTAATGGCCATTTCCGCGTTCCGGGCAACCTAGGCTTCACTCTAGGGCGTTGCCCCACCACATCGATTAGCTACGGCCTTAGAAGTCAACGCCTGAAGCATAAAGTACAATAAAAGTAGAACAGTTTTTTCACCGTATAACAGGAATAATTGCAAACAGTGTGAAAGTGATGGTCAATTCTACGTTCCGGGCAACCTAGGCTTCACTACAGGGCGGTGCTCCACCAGATCAATTAGTTAGGGCCTAAGAAGTCAACGCCAGAAGCATAAAATACAATATAAATACAACAGTTTTTTCGTCGTATAAAACGAATAATTGCAACCAGTATGAAAGTTACGGTCATTTCTACGTACCTGGCAACCTAGGCTTCACCCTAGGGCGTTGCTCCACCTGATCGAATAGTTAGGGCGTAAGAAGTCAACGCCAGAAGCATAAAATACGATATATGTACAACAGCTTTACCATCGTATGAAACGAATAATTGCAACTAGAGTGCAAGTAATGGTCATTTCTACGATCCGGGCAACCTAGGCATCACCCTAGGGCGTTGTTCCACCAGAGCGAATAGTTAGGGCCTAGGAAGTGAACGCTGAAGCATAAAATACAATATAAATACAACAGTTTTTCCATCGTATAAAACGAATAATTGCTACCAGTATGAAAGTTATGGTCATTTCTACGTTCCGGACAACCTAGGCTTCACTCTAGGCCGTTCCTCCACCAGATCCAATAGTTAGGGCCTAAGAAGTCAACGCCAGAAGCATAAAACAGAATAACAATGGAGCAGTTATTCCATCGTATAACAGGAATAATTACAACCAGTGTGAAAGATATGGTCACTTCTACGTTCCGGGCAACCTAGGCTTCACTCTAGGGCGTTGGTCCACCACAACCAATAGTTAGGGCTTAAGAAGTAAATGCCAGAAGCACCAAATACAAAATAAATACAACAGTTTTTCCATCGTATATAATGTGTATTTGCAAACAGTGTGAAGGTAATGGTCATTTCTACGTTCCGAGCAACCTAGGCTTCACCCTAGGGCGATGCTCCACCAGATCGAATAGCTAGGTACTTAGAAGTCACCGCGAGAAGCATAAAATAAAATAAAAATAGAGCAGTTATACCATCTTATAACAGGAATAATTACAACCAGCGTGAAAGAAATGGACATTTCTACGTTCCGTGCAACCTAGACTTCACTCTAGGGCGTTGCTCCACCAGGTCGAATAGTTGGGGCCTTAGAAAACAACTCCAGACGCATAAAATACAATAAAAATACAACAGTTTTACCATCGTATAACTGTCATAATTGCAACCAGTGTGAAAGATATGGTCATTTCTACGTTCCGGGCAACCTAGGCTTCACCCTGGGGCGTTGCTCCACCAGATCGAATAGCTAGGGCCTTAGAAGTCAACGCCCGAAACATAAAATACAATAAAAATACAACAGTTTTTCCATCGTATAACGGGAATAATTGCAACAAATGTGAACGTGATGGTCACTTCCACGTTCGGGGCAACCTAGGTTTCACTCTAGGGCGTTGGTCCACCAGATCCAATAGTTAGGGCCTAAGAAGTCAACGACAGAATCATAAAATACAACAAAGATACAACAGATTTTCCATCGTATAACAGGAATAATTGCAACCAGAGTGAAGGTGGTGGTCATTTCTACGTTCCGGGCAACCTAGGCTTCACCCTAGGGCGATGCTCCACCAGATCGTATAGCTAGGGCCTTAAAAGTCAACGCGAGAAGCATAAAATAAAATAAAAATAGAGCAGTTATTCCATCGTATAACAGGAATAATTACAACCAGTGTGAAAGAAATGGACATTTCTACGTTCCGTGCAACCTAGACTTCACTCTAGGGCGTTGCTCCACCAGGTCGAATAGTTGGGGCCTTAGAAAACAACTCCAGACGCATAAAATACAATAAAAATACAACAGTTTTACCATCGTATAACTGTCATAATTGCAACCAGTGTGAAAGATATGGTCATTTCTACGTTCCGGGCAACCTAGGCTTCACCCTGGGGCGTTGCTCCACCAGATCGAATAGCTAGGGCCTTAGAAGTCAACGCACGAAACATATAATACAATAAAAATACGACAGTTTTTCCATCGTATAACGGGAATAATTGCAACAAATGTGAACGTGATGGTCACTTCCACGTTCCGGGCAACCTAGGTTTCACTCTAGGGCGTTGGTCCACCAGATCCAATAGTTAGGGCCTAAGAAGTCAACGACAGAATCATAAAATACAACAAAGATACAACAGCTTGTCCATCGTATAACAGGAATAATTGCAACCAGAGTGAAGGTGGTGGTCATTTCTACGTTCCGGGCAACCTAGGCTTCACACTAGGGCGTTGTTCCTCCAGATCGAATAGCTAGGGCCTAAGAAGTCTACAGCAGAAGCATAAAGAACAATGTAAATACAACAGTTTTTCCATCGTATAACAGGAATAATTGCAACCAGTGTGATAGTGATGGTCATTTCTACGTTCCGGGCAACCTAGGCTTCACCCTAGGGCGTTGTTCCACCACGTCGAATAGCTACGGCCTTAGAAGTCAACGCCAGAAGCATAAAATAATATGAAAATACAACAGTTGTTCCGTCGTATAACAGGAGTAATTGCAACCTGCCTGAAGGTAATGGTCATTTCTACGTTCCGGGAAATCTAGGCTTCTCTCTAGGGCGTTGCTCCACCAGATCGAATAGTTAGGGCCTAAGATATCAACGCCAGAACCATAAAATACAATAGAGATACAACAGTTTTTCCATCCTATAACAGGAATAATTGCATCCAGTGTGAAAGTAATGGGCACTTCTACGTTCCGTGCAACCTAGGCTTCACTCTACGGCGTTGGTCCACCAGGTCGAATAGATAGCGCCTTATAAAACAACTCCAGACGCATAAAATACAATATAAATACAACAGTTTTTCCACGGTATAAAACGATAATTGCAACCAGTATGAAAGTTATGGGCATTTCTACGTTCCGTGCAACCTAGGATTCACTCTAGGCCGTTGGTCAATCTGGTCGCATAGTTAGGGCCTTAGAAAACAACTCCAGACGCATAAAATACAATATAAACACAACAGTTTTTCCACGGTATAAAACGAATAATTGCAACCAGTATGAAAGTTATAGTCATTTCTACGTTCCGGGCAACCTACGCTTCACCCTAGGGCGTTGCTCCACCAGATCGAATAGTTAGGGCCTAAGAAGACAACGCCAGAAGCATAAAATACAATTGAAATACAACAGTTTTTCCATCGTATAACAGGAATAATTGTAATCAGTGTGAAAGGTATGGTCATTTCTACGTTCCGGGCAACCTAGGCTTCACTCTAGCTCATTGTTCCACCACATCGAATAGCTACGGCCTTAGAAGTCAACGCCATAACTATAAAAAACGATATAAATGCAACAGTTTTTCCATTGTATAAATTGAATAATTGCAACCAGAGTAGAGGTAATGGTCATTTGTACTTTCCGGACAACCTAGGCTTCACTCTAGGGCGTTTCTCCACCACATCGAATAGCTACGGCCTTAGAAGTCAACGTCTGAAGCATAAAATATAATATAAATACTACAGTTTTTCCATCGTATAACAGGAATAATTGCAACCAGTGTGAAAGACATGGTCATTTCAACGTTCCGGGCAACCTAGGCTTCGCTCTAGGGCGTTGCTCCACCACATCGAATAGCTCCGGCCTTAGAAGTCAACGTCTGAAGCATAAAATATAATATAAATACTAAAGTTTTTCCCTTGTATAGCAGGAATAATTGCAACCAGTGTGAAAGCTATGGTCATTTCTACGTTCCGGGCAACCTAGGCTTCACTCCAGGGCGTTGCTCCACCACATCGAATAGTTAGGGCCTTAGAAGTCAATGCCAGAAGCATAAAATGCCATATAAATACAACAGCTGTTCCACTGTATAATACGTATAATCGCAAACAGTGTGGAAGTAATGGTCATTTCTACGTTCCGGGCAACCTAGGCTTCACTCTAGGGCGTTCCTCAATCACATAGAATACCCACGGCCCTAGAAGACAACGCCATAACTATAAAATACAATATAAATACAACAGTCTATGCATCGTATAAAACGAATAATTGCAACCAGTCTGATAGTTATGGTCATTTCTACGTTCCGGGCAACCTAGACTTCACACTAGGGCGTTGCTCCACCAGATCGAATAGTTAGGGCCTAAGAAGTCAATGCCAGAAGCATAAAATACGATATATGTACAACAGTTTTTCCATCGCATAAAATGAGTAATTGCAACCAGTGTGAAAGTAACGGCCATTTCTACGTTCCGGGAATCCTAGACTTAACACTGAGACATTGCTCCACAAGATCGAATACATAGGGCCTTAGAAGTCAACGCCAGAAGCATAAAGTACATTAAAAATCCAACAGTTTGTCCATCGTGTAACAGGAATAATTGCCACCAGTGTGAAAGTGATGGTCATTTCTGCATTCCGGGCAACCTAGGCTTCACTCTAGGGCGTTGGTCCACCAGATCCAATAGTTAGGGCCTAAGAAGTCAACGCCAGGAGCACCAAATACAAAATAAATACAACAGTTTTTCCATCGTATAAAACGATAATTGCATCCAGTGTGCAAGTAATGGTCATTTCTACGATCCGGGCGACCTAGGCATCACTCTAGGGCGTTGTTCCACCAGAGCGAATAGTTAGGGCCTAAGAAGTCAACGCTGAAGCATAAAATACAATATAAATACAACAGTTTTTCCATCGTATAAAACGAATAATTGCAACCAGTATGAAAGTTATGGTCATTTCTACGTTCCGGGCTATCTAGGCTTCACTCTAGGGCGTTGCTCAACCACATCGAATAGTTAGGGCCTTAGAAGTCAACGCCAGAAGCACCAAATCCAAAATTAATACAACGGTTTATCCATCGTATAAAACGAATAATTGCAACCAGTATGAGAGTTATGGTCATTTCTACGTTCCGGGCAACCTAGGCTTCACCCTAGGGCGTTGCTCCACCTGACCGAATAGTTAGGGCCCAGGAAGTCAACGCCAGAAGCATAAAATACAATATAAATACAACAGTTTTTCCATTGTATAACAGGAATAATTGCAACCAGTGTGAAAGGTATGGTCATTTCTACGTTCCGGGCAACCTAGGCTTCACTCTAGGGCGTTGCTCCACCACATCGAATAGCTGCGGCCTTAGAAGTCAACGCCAGAAGCATAAAATACAATATAAATACAACAGTTTTTCAATCGTATCACAGGAATAATTGCAAACACTGTGAAAAATATGGTCATTTCTACGTTGCGGGCATCCTAGGCATCACTCTAGGGCATTGCTCCACCACATCGAATAGCTACGGCCTTAGAAGTCAACGCCATAACTATAAAAAACAATATAAATACAACAGTTTTTCCATTGTATAAAATGAATAATTGCAAACAGTGTGGAGGTAATGGTCATTTCTACTTCCCGGGCAACCTGGGTTTCACTCTAGGGCGTTTCTCCACCACATCGAATAGTTAGGGCCTAAGAAGTCAATGCCAGAAGCATAAAATACAAAATAAATACAACAGTTTTCCCATCGTATAAAACGAATAATTGCATCCAGTGTGCAAGTAATCGTCATTTCTACGATACGGGCGAACTAGGCATCACTCTAGGGCGTTGTTCCACCAGAGCGAATAGTTAGGGCCTAAGAAGTCAACGCCAGAAGCATAAAATACGATGTATCTACAACAGTCTTTCCATCGTATAAAACGAATAATTGCAACCAGTCTGATAGTTATGGTCATTTCTACGTTCCGGGCAATCTAGGCTTCTCTCTAGCGCGTTGTCCACCAGATCGAATAGTTAGGGCCTAAGAAGTCTACGGCAGAAGCGTAAATACAATACAAATACAACAGCTTTTTCAATCGTATAACAGGAATAATTGCAAACTGTGTGAAAAATATGGTTATTTCTACGTTGTGGGCATCCTAGGCATCACTCTAGGGCGTTGCTCCACCACATCGAATAGCTACGGCCTTAGGAGTCAACGCCAGAGGCATAAAATACAAAATAAATACAACAGTTTTTCCATCGTATAACAAGAATAATTGCAGCCAGTATGAAAGTGATGGTCATTTCTACATTCCGGGCAACCTAGGCTACACTCTAGGGCGTTGCTCCACCAGATCGAATAGTTAGGGCCATAGAAGTCAACGCCCGAAGCATAAAATACAAAATAAATAGAACAGTTTTTCCATTGTATAAATCGAATAATTGAAACCAGTGTGAAAGCTATGGTCATTTCTACGTTGCGCGCAACCTAGGCTTCACCCCTGGGCGTTGGTCCACCAGATCCAATAGTTAGGACCTAAGAAATCAGCGCCAGAAGCATAAAATACAAAATAGATACAACAGCTTTTCCGTCGTATAAAATGAATAATCGCAAACAGTGTGAAGGTAATGGTCATTTCTACATTCCGGGGAACCTAGGCTTAACTGTAGGGCGTTGCTGCACCAGATCGAATAGTTGGGGCCTTAGAAGTCAACGCCCGAAGCATAAAGTACAAAATAAATAGAACAGTATTTCCATTGTATAAAACGAACAATTGAAACCCGTGTGAAGGTTATGGTCATTTCTACATTTCGCGCAACCTAGGCTTCACCCCTGGGCGTTGATCCACCAGACCGAATACATAGGGCCTTAGAAGTCAACGCCAGAAGCATAAAGTACATTAAAAATCCAACAGTTTTTCCATCGTATAACAGGAATAATTGCCACCAGTGTGAAAGTGATGGTCATTTCTGCATTCCGGGCAACCTAGGCTTCACTCTAGGGCGTTGCTCCTCCACGTAGAATAGCTAGGGCCCAGGAAGTCAACGCCAGAAGCATAAAATACAATATAAGTACAACAGTTTTTCCATTGTATAACAGGAATAATTGCAACCAGTGTGAAAGGTATGGTCATTTCTACGTTCCGGGCAACCTAGGCTTCACTCTAGGGCGTTGCTCCACCACATCGAATAGCTGCGGCCTTAGAAGTCAACGCCAGAAGCATAAAATACAATATAAATACAACAGTTTTTCAATCGTATAACAGGAATAATTGCAAACAGTGTGAAAAATATGGTCATTTCTACGTTGCGGGCATCCTAGGCATCACTCTAGGGCATTGCTCCACCACATCGAATAGCTACGGCCTTAGAAGTCAACGCCATAACTATAAAAAACAATATAAATACAACAGTTTTTCCATTGTATATAATGAATAATTGCAAACAGTGTCGAGGTAATGGTCATTTCTACTTTCCGGGCAACCTGGGCTTCACTCTAGGGCGTTTCTCCACCACATCGAATAGCTACGCCCTTAGAAGTCAACGCCTGAAGCATAAAATATAATATAAGTACAACAGTTTTTCCATCGTGTAACAGGAATAATTGCAACCAGTGTGAAAGACATGGTCATTTCTACGTTCCGGGCAACCTAGGCTTCACTCTAGGTCGTTGCTCCACCACATCGAATAGCTACGGCCTTAGGAGTCAACGCCAGAGGCATAAAATACAAAATAAATACAACAGTTTTTCCATCGTATAACAAGAATAATTGCAACCAGTGTGAAAGTGATGGTCATTTCTACGTTACGCGCAACCTAGGCTTCACCCTAGGGCGTTGCTCCACCTGATCGAATAGTTAGGGCCTAAGAAGTCAACGCCAGAAGCATAAAATACGACATATGTACAACAGTTATTCCATCGTATAAAACGGATAATTGCAACCAGTGTGAAAGTAATAGACATTTCTACGTTGCGGGCATCCTAGACTTAACTCTGAGGCATTGCTACACCAGATCGAAAACATAGGGCCTTAGAAGTCAACGCCAGAAGTATAAAGTACAACCAAAATCCAACAGTTTGTCCATCGTATAGCTGGAATAATTGCAACCAGAGTGAAAGTAATGGTCATTTCCACGTTTCGGGCGACCTAGGCTCCACTCTAGGTCGTTGCTCCACCAGATGGAATAGCTAGGGCCTTAGAAGTCAATGCCAGAAGCATAAAATACAAAACAAATACAACCGTTTTACCATCGTATGAAATGAATAATCGCAAACAGTGTGAAGGTAATGGTCATTTCTACGTTCCGGGAAACCTAGGCTTCACTCTAGGTCGTTGCTCCACCACATCGAATAGCTACGGCCTTAGGAGTCAACGCCAGAGGCATAAAATACAAAATAAATACAACAGTTTTTCCATCGTATAACAAGAATAATTGCAACCAGTGTGAAAGTGATGGTCATTTCTACGTTACGCGCAACCTAGGCTTCACCCTAGGGCGTTGCTCCACCTGATCGAATAGTTAGGGCCTAAGAAGTCAACGCCAGAAGCATAAAATACGACATATGTACAACAGTTATTCCATCGTATAAAACGGATAATTGCAACCAGTGTGAAAGTAATAGACATTTCTACGTTGCGGGCATCCTAGACTTAACTCTGAGGCATTGCTACACCAGATCGAAAACATAGGGCCTTAGAAGTCAACGCCAGAAGTATAAAGTACAACCAAAATCCAACAGTTTGTCCATCGTATAGCTGGAATAATTGCAACCAGAGTGAAAGTAATGGTCATTTCCACGTTTCGGGCGACCTAGGCTCCACTCTAGGTCGTTGCTCCACCAGATGGAATAGCTAGGGCCTTAGAAGTCAATGCCAGAAGCATAAAATACAAAACAAATACAACCGTTTTACCATCGTATGAAATGAATAATCGCAAACAGTGTGAAGGTAATGGTCATTTCTACGTTCCGGGAAACCTAGGCTTCACTCTAGGGCGTTGATCCACCAGATCGAATAGTTAGGGCCATAGAAGTCAACGCCCGAAGCATAAAATACAAAATAAATAGAACAGTTTTTCCATTGTATAAATCGAATAATTGAGACCAGTGTGAAAGTGATGGTCAATTCTACGTTCCGGGCAACCTAGGCTTCACTACAGGGCGGTGCTCCACCAGATCAATTAGTTAGGGCCTAAGAAGTCAACGCCAGAAGCATAAAATACAATATAAATACAACAGTTTTTCCGTCGTATAAAACGAATAATTGCAACCAGTATGAAAGTTACGGTCATTTCTACGTACCTGGCAACCTAGGCTTCACCCTAGGGCGTTTCTCCACCTGATCGAATAGTTAGGGCGTAAGAAGTCAACGCCAGAAGCATAAAATACGATATATGTACAACAGCTTTACCATCGTATGAAACGAATAATTGCAACTAGAGTGCAAGTAATGGTCATTTCTACGATCCGGGCAACCTAGGCATCACCCTAGGGCGTTGTTCCACCAGAGCGAATAGTTAGGGCCTAGGAAGTGAACGCTGAAGCATAAAATACAATATAAATACAACAGTTTTTCCATCGTATAAAACGAATAATTGCTACCAGTATGAAAGTTATGGTCATTTCTACGTTCCGGACAACCTAGGCTTCACTCTAGGGCGTTCCTCCACCAGATCCAATAGTTAGGGCCTAAGAAGTCAACGCCAGAAGCATAAAACAGAATAATAATGGAGCAGTTATTCCATCGTATAACAGGAATAATTACAACCAGTGTGAAAGATATGGTCATTTCTACGTTCCGGGCAACCTAGGCTTCACTCTAGGGCGTTGGTCCACCACAACCAATAGTTAGGGCTTAAGAAGTAAATGCCAGAAGCACCAAATACAAAATAAATACAACAGTTTTTCCATCGTATATAATGTGTATTTGCAAACAGTGTGAAGGTAATGGTCATTTCTACGTTCCGAGCAACCTAGGCTTCACCCTAGGGCGATGCTCCACCAGATCGAATAGCTAGGGCCTTAGAAGTCAACGCGAGAAGCATAAAATAAAATAAAAATAGAGCAGTTATACCATCTTATAACAGGAATAATTACAACCAGCGTGAAAGAAATGGACATTTCTACGTTCCGTGCAACCTAGACTTCACTCTAGGGCGTTGCTCCACCAGGTCGAATAGTTGGGGCCTTAGAAAACAACTCCAGACGCATACAATACAATAAAAATACAACAGTTTTACCATCGTATAACTGTCATAATTGCAACCAGTGTGAAAGATATGGTCATTTCTACGTTCCGGGCAACCTAGGCTTCACCCTGGGGCGTTGCTCCACCAGATCGAATAGCTAGGGCCTTAGAAGTCAACGCCCGAAACATAAAATACAATAAAAATACAACAGTTTTTCCATCGTATAACGGGAATAATTGCAACAAATGTGAACGTGATGGTCACTTCCACGTTCCGGGCAACCTAGGTTTCACTCTAGGGCGTTGGTCCACCAGATCCAATAGTTAGGGCCTAAGAAGTCAACGACAGAATCATAAAATACAACAAACATACAACAGCTTGTCCATCGTATAACAGGAATAATTGCAACCAGAGTGAAGGTGGTGGTCATTTCTACGTTCCGGGCAACCTAGGCTTCACACTAGGGCGTTGTTCCTCCAGATCGAATAGCTAGGGCCTAAGAAGTCTACAGCAGAAGCATAAAGAACAATGTAAATACAACAGTTTTTCCATCGTATAACAGGAATAATTGCAACCAGTATGAAAGTGATGGTCATTTCTACGTTCCGGGCAACCTCGGCTTCACTCTAGGGCGTTGCGCCACCATATCGAATAGCTAGGGCCTTCGAAGTCAATGCCCGAAACATAAAATGCAATAAAAATACAACAGATTTCAATCGTATAACGGGAATAATTGCAACAAATGTTACCGTGATGGTCATTTCCACGTTCCGGGCAACCTAGGCTTCACTCTAGGGCGCTGGTCCACAAGACCCAATAGTAAGGGCCTAAGAAGGCAACGACAGAAGCATAAAATACAATAAAGATACAACAGCTTTTCCATCGTATAACAGGAATAATTGCAACCAGAGTGAAGGTGGTGGTCATTTCTACGTTCCGGGCAACCTAGGCTTCACACTAGGGCGTTGTTCCTCCAGATCGAATAGCTAGGGCCTAAGAAGTCTACAGCAGAAGCATAAAGAACAATGTAAATACAACAGTTTTTCCATCGTATAACAGGAATAATTGCAACCAGTGTGATAGTGATGGTCATTTCTACGTTCCGGGCAACCTAGGCTTCACCCTAGGGCGTTGTTCCACCACGTCGAATAGCTACGGCCTTAGAAGTCAACGCCAGAAGCATAAAATAATATGAAAATACAACAGTTGTTCC
Source organism: Calliopsis andreniformis (assembly GCF_051401765.1). Classification (NCBI taxonomy): domain Eukaryota; kingdom Metazoa; phylum Arthropoda; class Insecta; order Hymenoptera; family Andrenidae; genus Calliopsis; species Calliopsis andreniformis. The sequence goes on along the minus strand of NW_027480422.1, from coordinate 12,951,819 downwards.
GTCGTATAACAGGAGTAATTGCAACCTGCCTGAAGGTAATGGTCATTTCTACGTTCCGGGAAATCTGGGCTTCTCTCTAGGGCGTTGCTCCACCAGATCGAATAGTTAGGGCCTAAGATATCAACGCCAGAACCATAAAATACAATATAGATACAACAGTTTTTCCATCGTATAACAGGAATAATTGCATCCAGTGTGAAAGTAATGGGCACTTCTACGTTCCGTGCAACCTAGGCTTCACTCTACGGCGTTGGTCCACCAGGTCGAATAGATAGCGCCTTATAAAACAACTCCAGACGCATAAAATACAATATAAATACAACAGCTTTTCCACGGTATAAAACGATAATTGCAACCAGTATGAAAGTTATGGGCATTTCTACGTTCCGTGCAACCTAGGATTCACTCTAGGCCGTTGGTCAATCTGGTCGCATAGTTAGGGCCTTAGAAAACAACTCCAGACGCATAAAATACAATATAAACACAACAGTTTTTCCACGGTATAAAACGAATAATTGCAACCAGTATGAAAGTTATGGTCATTTCTACGTTCCGGGCAACCTAGGCTTCACCCTAGGGCGTTGCTCCACCACATCGAATAGCTGCGGCCTTAGAAGTCAACGCCAGAAGCATAAAATGCAATATAAATACAACAGTTTTTCAGTCGTATAACAGGAGTAATTGCAAACAGTGTGAAAGATATGGTCATTTCTACGTTCCGGGCAACCTAGTCTTCACTCTAGGGCGTTGGTCCACCAGGTCGAATAGTTGGGGTCTCAGAAAACAACTCCAGACGCAAAAAATACAATATAGGTACAACAGTTTTTCCACGGTATAAAACGAATAATTTCTACCAGTATGAGAGTTATGGTCAGTTCTACGTTCCGGGCAACCTACGCTTCACCCTAGGGCGTTGCTCCACCAGATCGAATAGTTAGGGCCTAAGAAGACAACGCCAGAAGCATAAAATACGATATATGTACAACAGTTTTTCCATCGCATAAAATGAGTAATTGCAACCAGTGTGAAAGTAACGGCCATTTCTACGTTCCGGGAATCCTAGACTTAACACTGAGACATTGCTCCACAAGATCGAATACATAGGGCCTTAGAAGTCAACGCCAGAAGCATAAAGTACATTAAAAATACAACAGTTTTTCCATCGTATAACAGGAATAATTGTAATCAGTGTGAAAGGTATGGTCATTTCTACGTTCCGGGCAACCTAGGCTTCACTCTAGCTCATTGTTCCACCACATCGAATAGCTACGGCCTTAGAAGTCAACGCCATAACTATAAAAAACGATATAAATGCAACAGTTTTTCCATTGTATAAAATGAATAATTGCAACCAGAGTGGAGGTAATGGTCATTTGTACTTTCCGGACAACCTAGGCTTCACTCTAGGGCGTTTCTCCACCACATCGAATAGCTACGGCCTTAGAAGTCAACGTCTGAAGCATAAAATATAATATAAATACTACAGTTTTTCCATCGTATAACAGGAATAATTGCAACCAGTGTGAAAGACATGGTCATTTCAACGTTCCGGGCAACCTAGGCTTCGCTCTAGGGCGTTGCTCCACCACATCGAATAGCTCCGGCCTTAGAAGTCAACGTCTGAAGCATAAAATATAATATAAATACTAAAGTTTTTCCATCGTATAACAGGAATAATTGCAACCAGTGTGAAAGACATGGTCATTTCAACGTTCCGGGCAACCTAGGCTTCACCCTAGGGCGATGCTCCACCAGATCGAATAGCTAGGGCCTTAGAAGTCAACGCGAGAAGCATAAAATAAAATAAAAATAGAGCAGTTATACCATCTTATAACAGGAATAATTACAACCAGCGTGAAAGAAATGGACATTTCTACGTTCCGTGCAACCTAGACTTCACTCTAGGGCGTTGCTCCACCAGGTCGAATAGTTGGGGCCTTAGAAAACAACTCCAGACGCATACAATACAATAAAAATACAACAGTTTTACCATCGTATAACTGTCATAATTGCAACCTGTGTGAAAGATATGGTCATTTCTACGTTCCGGGCAACCTAGGCTTCACCCTGGGGCGTTGCTCCACCAGATCGAAAAGCTAGGGCCTTAGAAGTCAACGCCCGAAACATAAAATACAATAAAAATACAACAGTTTTTCCATCGTATAACGGGAATAATTGCAACAAATGTGAACGTGATGGTCACTTCCACGTTCCGGGCAACCTAGGTTTCACTCTAGGGCGTTGGTCCACCAGATCCAATAGTTAGGGCCTAAGAAGTCAACGACAGAATCATAAAATACAACAAAGATACAACAGCTTGTCCATCGTATAACAGGAATAATTGCAACCAGAGTGAAGGTGGTGGTCATTTCTACGTTCCGGGCAACCTAGGCTTCACACTAGGGCGTTGTTCCTCCAGATCGAATAGCTAGGGCCTAAGAAGTCTACAGCAGAAGCATAAAGAACAATGTAAATACAACAGTTTTTCCATCGTATAACAGGAATAATTGCAACCAGTGTGATAGTGATGGTCATTTCTACGTTCCGGGCAACCTAGGCTTCACCCTAGGGCGTTGTTCCACCACGTCGAATAGCTACGGCCTTAGAAGTCAACGCCAGAAGCATAAAATAATATGAAAATACAACAGTTGTTCCGTCGTATAACAGGAGTAATTGCAACCTGCCTGAAGGTAATGGTCATTTCTACGTTCCGGGAAATCTGGGCTTCTCTCTAGGGCGTTGCTCCACCAGATCGAATAGTTAGGGCCTAAGATATCAACGCCAGAACCATAAAATACAATATAGATACAACAGTTTTTCCATCGTATAACAGGAATAATTGCATCCAGTGTGAAAGTAATGGGCACTTCTACGTTCCGTGCAACCTAGGCTTCACTCTACGGCGTTGGTCCACCAGGTCGAATAGATAGCGCCTTATAAAACAACTCCAGACGCATAAAATACAATATAAATACAACAGCTTTTCCACGGTATAAAACGATAATTGCAACCAGTATGAAAGTTATGGGCATTTCTACGTTCCGTGCAACCTAGGATTCACTCTAGGCCGTTGGTCAATCTGGTCGCATAGTTAGGGCCTTAGAAAACAACTCCAGACGCATAAAATACAATATAAACACAACAGTTTTTCCACGGTATAAAACGAATAATTGCAACCAGTATGAAAGTTATGGTCATTTCTACGTTCCGGGCAACCTAGGCTTCACCCTAGGGCGTTGCTCCACCACATCGAATAGCTGCGGCCTTAGAAGTCAACGCCAGAAGCATAAAATGCAATATAAATACAACAGTTTTTCAGTCGTATAACAGGAGTAATTGCAAACAGTGTGAAAGATATGGTCATTTCTACGTTCCGGGCAACCTAGTCTTCACTCTAGGGCGTTGGTCCACCAGGTCGAATAGTTGGGGTCTCAGAAAACAACTCCAGACGCAAAAAATACAATATAGGTACAACAGTTTTTCCACGGTATAAAACGAATAATTTCTACCAGTATGAGAGTTATGGTCAGTTCTACGTTCCGGGCAACCTACGCTTCACCCTAGGGCGTTGCTCCACCAGATCGAATAGTTAGGGCCTAAGAAGACAACGCCAGAAGCATAAAATACGATATATGTACAACAGTTTTTCCATCGCATAAAATGAGTAATTGCAACCAGTGTGAAAGTAACGGCCATTTCTACGTTCCGGGAATCCTAGACTTAACACTGAGACATTGCTCCACAAGATCGAATACATAGGGCCTTAGAAGTCAACGCCAGAAGCATAAAGTACATTAAAAATACAACAGTTTTTCCATCGTATAACAGGAATAATTGTAATCAGTGTGAAAGGTATGGTCATTTCTACGTTCCGGGCAACCTAGGCTTCACTCTAGCTCATTGTTCCACCACATCGAATAGCTACGGCCTTAGAAGTCAACGCCATAACTATAAAAAACGATATAAATGCAACAGTTTTTCCATTGTATAAAATGAATAATTGCAACCAGAGTGGAGGTAATGGTCATTTGTACTTTCCGGACAACCTAGGCTTCACTCTAGGGCGTTTCTCCACCACATCGAATAGCTACGGCCTTAGAAGTCAACGTCTGAAGCATAAAATATAATATAAATACTACAGTTTTTCCATCGTATAACAGGAATAATTGCAACCAGTGTGAAAGACATGGTCATTTCAACGTTCCGGGCAACCTAGGCTTCGCTCTAGGGCGTTGCTCCACCACATCGAATAGCTCCGGCCTTAGAAGTCAACGTCTGAAGCATAAAATATAATATAAATACTAAAGTTTTTCCATCGTATAACAGGAATAATTGCAACCAGTGTGAAAGACATGGTCATTTCAACGTTCCGGGCAACCTAGGCTTCGCTCTAGGGCGTTGCTCCACCACATCGAATAGCTCCGGCCTTAGGAGTCAACGCCAGAGGCATAAAATACAAAATAAATACAACAGTTTTTCAATCGTATAACAAGAATAATTGAAACCAGTGTGAAAGTGATGGTCATTTCTACATTCCGGGCATCCTAGTGTTCACTCTAGGGCGTTGCTCCACCAGATCGAATAGTTAGGGCCTAAGAAGTCAACGCCAGAAGCATAAAATACACAATAAATACAACAGATTTTCCCTTGTATAACAGGAATAATTGCAACCAGTGTGAAAGCTATGGTCATTTCTACGTTCCGGGCAACCTAGGCTTCACTCTAGGGCGGTGCTCCACCACATCGAATAGTTAGGGCCTTAGAAGTCAATGCCAGAAGCATAAAATACAAAACAAATACAACCGTTTTACCATCGTATGAAATGAATAATCGCAAACAGTGTGAAGGTAATGGTCATTTCTACGTTCCGGGAAACCTAGGCTTCACTCTAGGGCGTTGATCCACCAGATCGAATAGTTAGGGCCATAGAAGTCAACGCCCGAAGCATAAAATACAAAATAAATAGAACAGTTTTTCCATTGTATAAATCGAATAATTGAGACCAGTGTGAAAGTGATGGTCAATTCTACGTTCCGGGCAACCTAGGCTTCACTACAGGGCGGTGCTCCACCAGATCAATTAGTTAGGGCCTAAGAAGTCAACGCCAGAAGCATAAAATACAATATAAATACAACAGTTTTTCCGTCGTATAAAACGAATAATTGCAACCAGTATGAAAGTTACGGTCATTTCTACGTACCTGGCAACCTAGGCTTCACCCTAGGGCGTTGCTCCACCTGATCGAATAGTTAGGGCGTAAGAAGTCAACGCCAGAAGCATAAAATACGATATATGTACAACAGCTTTACCATCGTATGAAACGAATAATTGCAACTAGAGTGCAAGTAATGGTCATTTCTACGATCCGGGCAACCCAGGCATCACCCTAGGGCGTTGTTCCACCAGAGCGAATAGTTAGGGCCTAGGAAGTGAACGCTGAAGCATAAAATACAATATAAATACAACAGTTTTTCCATCGTATAAAACGAATAATTGCTACCAGTATGAAAGTTATGGTCATTTCTACGTTCCGGACAACCTAGGCTTCACTCTAGGGCGTTCCTCCACCAGATCCAATAGTTAGGGCCTAAGAAGTCAACGCCAGAAGCATAAAACAGAATAATAATGGAGCAGTTATTCCATCGTATAACAGGAATAATTACAACCAGTGTGAAAGATATGGACATTTCTACGTTCCGGGCAACCTAGGCTTCACTCTAGGGCGTTGGTCCACCACAACCAATAGTTAGGGCTTAAGAAGTAAATGCCAGAAGCACCAAATACAAAATAAATACAACAGTTTTTCCATCGTATATAATGTGTATTTGCAAACAGTGTGAAGGTAATGGTCATTTCTACGTTCCGAGCAACCTAGGCTTCACCCTAGGGCGATGCTCCACCAGATCGAATAGCTAGGGCCTTAGAAGTCAACGCGAGAAGCATAAAATAAAATAAAAATAGAGCAGTTATACCATCTTATAACAGGAATAATTACAACCAGCGTGAAAGAAATGGACATTTCTACGTTCCGTGCAACCTAGACTTCACTCTAGGGCGTTGCTCCACCAGGTCGAATAGTTGGGGCCTTAGAAAACAACTCCAGACGCATACAATACAATAAAAATACAACAGTTTTACCATCGTATAACTGTCATAATTGCAACCTGTGTGAAAGATATGGTCATTTCTACGTTCCGGGCAACCTAGGCTTCACCCTGGGGCGTTGCTCCACCAGATCGAAAAGCTAGGGCCTTAGAAGTCAACGCCCGAAACATAAAATACAATAAAAATACAACAGTTTTTCCATCGTATAACGGGAATAATTGCAACAAATGTGAACGTGATGGTCACTTCCACGTTCCGGGCAACCTAGGTTTCACTCTAGCGCGTTGGTCCACCAGATCCAATAGTTAGGGCCTAAGAAGTCAACGACAGAATCATAAAATACAACAAAGATACAACAGCTTGTCCATCGTATAACAGGAATAATTGCAACCAGAGTGAAGGTGGTGGTCATTTCTACGTTCCGGGCAACCTAGGCTTCACACTAGGGCGTTGTTCCTCCAGATCGAATAGCTAGGGCCTAAGAAGTCTACAGCAGAAGCATAAAGAACAATGTAAATACAACAGTTTTTCCATCGTATAACAGGAATAATTGCAACCAGTATGAAAGTGATGGTCATTTCTACGTTCCGGGCAACCTCGGCTTCACTCTAGGGCGTTGCGCCACCATATCGAATAGCTAGGGCCTTCGAAGTCAATGCCCGAAACATAAAATGCAATAAAAGTACAACAGATTTCAATCGTATAACGGGAATAATTGCAACAAATGTTACCGTGATGGTCATTTCCACGTTCCGGGCAACCTAGGCTTCACTCTAGGGCGCTGGTCCACAAGACCCAATAGTAAGGGCCTAAGAAGGCAACGACAGAAGCATAAAATACAATAAAGATACAACAGCTTTTCCATCGTATAACAGGAATAATTGCAACCAGAGTGAAGGTGGTGGTCATTTCTACGTTCCGGGCAACCTAGGCTTCACACTAGGGCGTTGTTCCTCCAGATCGAATAGCTAGGGCCTAAGAAGTCTACAGCAGAAGCATAAAGAACAATGTAAATACAACAGTTTTTCCATCGTATAACAGGAATAATTGCAACCAGTGTGATAGTGATGGTCATTTCTACGTTCCGGGCAACCTAGGCTTCACCCTAGGGCGTTGTTCCACCACGTCGAATAGCTACGGCCTTAGAAGTCAACGCCAGAAGCATAAAATACTATGAAAATACAACAGTTGTTCCGTCGTATAACAGGAGTAATTGCAACCTGCCTGAAGGTAATGGTCATTTCTACGTTCCGGGAAATCTAGGCTTCTCTCTAGGGCGTTGCTCCACCAGATCGAATAGTTAGGGCCTAAGATATCAACGCCAGAACCATAAAATGCAATAGAGATACAACAGTTTTTCCATCGTATAACAGGAATAATTGCATCCAGTGTGAAAGTAATGGGCACTTCTACGTTCCGTGCAACCTAGGCTTCACTCTACGGCGTTGGTCCACCAGGTCGAATAGATAGCGCCTTATAAAACAACTCCAGACGCATAAAATACAATATAAATACAACAGTTTTTCCACGGTATAAAACGATAATTGCAACCAGTATGAAAGTTATGGGCATTTCTACGTTCCGTGCAACCTAGGATTCACTCTAGGCCGTTGGTCAATCTGGTCGCATAGTTAGGGCCTTAGAAAACAACTCCAGACGCATAAAATACAATATAAACACAACAGTTTTTCCACGGTATAAAACGAATAAATGCAACCAGTATGAAAGTTATGGTCAGTTCTACGTTCCGGGCAACCTATGCTTCACCCAAGGGCGTTGCTCCACCAGATCGAATAGTTGGGGCCTAAGAAGTCAACGCCAAAAGCATAAAATACAATAGAAATACAACAGTTCTTCCATCGTATAACAGGAATAATTGCAATCAGTGTGAAAGGTATGGTCATTTCTACGTTCCGGGCAACCTAGGCTTCACTCTAGGGCGTTGCTCCACCACATCGAATAGCTGCGGCCTTAGAAGTCAACGCCAGAAGCATAAAATACAATATAAATACAACAGTTTTTCAATCGTATAACAGGAATAATTGCAAACAATGTGAAAAATATGGTCATTTCTACGTTGCGGGCATCCTAGGCATCACTCTAGGGCATTGCTCCACCACATCGAATAGCTACGGCCTTAGAAGTCAACGCCATAACTATAAAAAACAATATAAATACAACAGTTTTTCCATTGTGTAAAATGAATAATTGCAAACAGTGTGGAGGTAATGGTCATTTCTACTTTCCGGGCAACCTGGGCTTCACTCTAGGGCGTTTCTCCACCACATCGAATAGCTACGCCCTTAGAAGTCAACGCCTGAAGCATAAAATATAATATAAGTACAACAGTTTTTCCATCGTAAAACAGGAATAATTGCAACCAGTGTGAAAGCTATGGTCATTTCTACGTTCCGGGCAACCTAGGCTTCACTCTAGGGCGTTGCTCCACCACATCGAATAGTTAGGGCCTTAGAAGTCAATGCCAGAAGCATAAAATGCCATATAAATACAACAGCTGTTCCACTGTATAATACGTATAATCGCAAACAGTGTGGAAGTAATGGTCATTTCTACGTTCCGGGCAACCTAGGCTTCACTCTAGGGCGCTCCTCAATCAGATAGAATAGCTACGGCCCTAGAAGACAACGCCATAACTATAAAATACAATATAAATACAACAGTCTATGCATCGTATAAAACGAATAATTGCAACCAGTCTGTTAGTTATGGTCATTTCTACGTTCCGGGCAACCTAGACTTCACCCTAGGGCGTTTCTCCACCAGATCGAATAGTTAGGGCCATAGAAGTCAACGCCCGAAGCATAAAATACAAAATAAATAGAACAGTTTTTCCATTGTATAAATCGAATAATTGAAACCAGTGTGAAAGTTATGGTCATTTCTACGTTCCGCGCAACCTAGGCTTCACCCCTGGGCGTTGGTCCACCAGATCCAATAGTTAGGACCTAAGAAATCAGCGCCAGAAGCATAAAATACAAAATAGATACAACAGCTTTTCCGTCGTATAAAATGAATAATCGCAAACAGTGTGAAGGTAATGGTCATTTCTACATTCCGGGGAACCTAGGCTTAACTGTAGGGCGTTGCTGCACCAGATCGAATAGTTGGGGCCTTAGAAGTCAACGCCCGAAGCATAAAGTACAAAATAAATAGAACAGTATTTCCATTGTATAAAACGAACAATTGAAACCAGTGTGAAAGTTATGGTCATTTCTACATTTCGCGCAACCTAGGCTTCACCCCTGGGCGTTGATCCACCAGATCGAATAGTTAGGGCCTAAGAAGTCAATGCCAGAAGCATAAAATACGATATATGTACAACAGTTTTTCCATCGCATAAAATGAGTAATTGCAACCAGTGTGAAAGTAACGGACATTTCTACGTTCTGGGCATCCTAGACTTAACACTGAGGCATTGCCCCACCAGATCGAATACATAGGGCCCTAGAAGTCAACGCCAGAAGCATAAAGTACATTAAAAATCCAACAGTTTTTCCATCGTATAAAAGGAATAATTGCCACCAGTGTGAAAGTGATGGTCATTTCTGCATTCCGGGCAACCCAGGCTTCACTCTAGGGCGTTGCTCCTCCACGTAGAATAGCGAGGGCCCAGGAAGTCAACGCCAGAAGCATAAAATACAATATAAATACAACAGTTTTTCAGTCGTATAACAGGAGTAATTGCAAACAGTGTGAAAGATATGGTCATTTCTACGTTCCGGGCAACCTAGTCTTCACTCTAGGGCGTTGGTCCACCAGGTCGAATAGTTAGGGTCTCAGAAAACAACTCCAGACGCAAAAAATACAATATAGGTACAACAGTTTTTCCACGGTATAAAACGAATAATTGCTACCAGTATGAGAGTTATGGTCAGTTCTACGTTCCGGGCAACCTACGCTTCACCCTAGGGCGTTGCTCCACCAGATCGAAAAGTTAGGGCCTAAGAAGACAACGCCAGAAGCATAAAATACGATATATGTACAACAGTTTTTCCATCGCATAAAATGAGTAATTGCAACCAGTGTGAAAGTAACGGCCATTTCTACGTTCCGGGAATCCTAGACTTAACACTGAGACATTGCTCCACAAGATCGAATACATAGGGCCTTAGAAGTCAACGCCAGAAGCATAAAGTACATTAAAAATACAACAGTTTTTCCATCGTATAACAGGAATAATTGTAATCAGTGTGAAAGGTATGGTCATTTCTACGTTCCGGGCAACCTAGGCTTCACTCTAGCTCATTGTTCCACCACATCGAATAGCTACGGCCTTAGAAGTCAACGCCATAACTATAAAAAACGATATAAATGCAACAGTTTTTCCATTGTATAAAATGAATAATTGCAACCAGAGTGGAGGTAATGGTCATTTGTACTTTCCGGACAACCTAGGCTTCACTCTAGGGCGTTTCTCCACCACATCGAATAGCTACGGCCTTAGAAGTCAACGTCTGAAGCATAAAATATAATATAAATACTACAGTTTTTCCATCGTATAACAGGAATAATTGCAACCAGTGTGAAAGACATGGTCATTTCAACGTTCCGGGCAACCTAGGCTTCGCTCTAGGGCGTTGCTCCACCACATCGAATAGCTCCGGCCTTAGAAGTCAACGTCTGAAGCATAAAATATAATATAAATACTAAAGTTTTTCCATCGTATAACAGGAATAATTGCAACCAGTGTGAAAGACATGGTCATTTCAACGTTCCGGGCAACCTAGGCTTCGCTCTAGGGCGTTGCTCCACCACATCGAATAGCTCCGGCATTAGGAGTCAACGCCAGAGGCATAAAATACAAAATAAATACAACAGTTTTTCAATCGTATAACAAGAATAATTGAAACCAGTGTGAAAGTGATGCTCATTTCTACATTCCGGGCAACCTAGTGTTCACTCTAGGGCGTTGCTCCACCAGATCGAATAGTTAGGGCCTAAGAAGTCAACGCCAGAAGCATAAAATACACAATAAATACAACAGATTTTCCCTTGTATAACAGGAATAATTGCAACCAGTGTGAAAGCTATGGTCATTTCTACGTTCCGGGCAACCTAGGCTTCACTCTAGGGCGGTGCTCCACCACATCGAATAGTTAGGGCCTTAGAAGTCAATGCCAGACGCATAAAATGCCATATAAATACAACAGTTTTTGCACTGTATATAATGAATAATTGCAAACAGTGTGGAACTAATGGTCATTTCTACGTTGCGGGCAACCTAGGCTTCACTCTAGCGCGTTGCTCAACCACATCGAATAGCTACGGCCTTAGAAGTCAGCGCCATAACTATAAAATACAATATAAATACAACAGTTTTTCCATTGTATAAAATGAATAATTGCAAACAGTGTGGAAGTAATGGTTATTTCTACGTCCCGGTCAACCTAGGCTTCACGCTAGGGCGTTGCTCCACCACATCGAACAGCTACGGCATTAGGAGTCAACGCCAGAGGCATAACATACAATATAAGCACAACAATTTTTCCATCGTATAAAATGTATAATTCCAAGCAGTGTGAAGGTAATGGTCATTTCTACGTTCAGGGCAACCTAGGCTTAACTGTAGGGCGTTGCTCCACCAGATCGCATAGTTAGGGACTTAGAATTTAACGCCAGAAGCATAAAATAAAATAAAAATGCAACAGTTTTTCCATAGTATAACAGGAATAATGGCAACCAGTGTGAAAGTACAGGCCATTTCTACGTTCCGGTCAACCTAGGTTTCGCTCTAGGGACTTGCTCCACCAGATCGAATAGTTAGGGACTTAGAAGTCAACGCCAGAGGCATAAAATACAATAAAAATGCAACTGTTTTTCCATCGTATAACATGAATAACTGCAACCAGTGTGAAAGTCCTGGTCATTTCAATGTTCCCGGTAACCTAGGCTTCACTCTAGGGCGTTGCTCCACCACATCGAATAGCTACGGCCTTAGAAGTCAACGCCCTAACTATAAAAAACAATATAAATACAACAGTTCTCCCATTGCATAAAATGAATAATTGCAACCAGAGTGAAGTTGATGGTCATTTCTATGTCCCGGGCAACCTAGGCTTCACTCTAGGGCGTTGCTCCACCAGATCGAATAGCTAGGGACTTAGAAGTCAACGCTAGAAGCATAAAATAAAAGAAAAATACAACAGTTTTGCCATCGTATAAAACGAATAATTGCAACCAGTGTGAAAATTATGGTCATTTCTACGGTCCGGGCAACCTAGGCTTCACTCTAGAGCGTTGCTCCACCAGATCGAATAGTTAGGGCCTAAGAAGACAACGCCAGAAGCATAAAATACAATATAAATACAACAGCTTTTCCATGGTATATAATGTATATTTGCAAACAGTGTGGAAGTAATGGTTATTTCTACGTTCCGGGCAACCTAGGCTTCACGCTAGGGCGTTGCTCCACCACATCGAATAGCTACTGCATTAGGATTCAACGCCAGAGGCATAAGATACGATATAAGCACAACAATATTACCATCGTATAAAATGTATAATTGCAAGCAGTGTGAAGGTAATGGTCATTTCTACGTTCTGGGCAACGTAGGCTTCACTCTAGAGCGTTGCTCCACCAGATCGAATAGTTAGGGCCTTAGAAGTCAACGCCCGAAGCATAAAATACAAAATAAATAGAACAGTTTTTCCATTGTATAAAACGAATAATTGCAACCAGTGTGAAAGCTATGGTCATTTATACGTTCCGGGCAACATACGCTTCACTCTAGGGCATTGTCCCACCAGATCGAATAGTTAGGGCCTAAGAAGTGAACGCCAGAAGCATAAAATACAATATAAATACAACAGCTCTTCCATCGTATATAATGTATATTTGCAGACAGTGTGAAAGTAAAGGTCATTTCTACGTACCGGGCAACCTAGGTTTCGCTGTAGGGCGCTGCTCCACCAGATCGAATAGCTAGGGAGTTAGAAGTCAACCCCAGAAGAATAAAATACAATAAAAATACAACAGTTTTTCCATCGTATAAAATGTATAATTGCAAGGACTGTGAAGGCAATGGTCATTTCTACGTTCCGGGCAACCTAGGCTTCACTCTAGAGCGTTGCTTCACCAGATCGAATAGTTAGTGCCTTAGATGTCAACACCCGAAGCATAAAATACAAAATAAATAGAACAGTTTTTCCATTGTATAAAACGAATAATTGCAACCAGAGTGAAGGTGATGGTCATTTCTACGTCTCGGGCAACCTAGGCTTCACGCTAGGGCGTTGGTCCACCAGGCCGAATAGTTACGGCCTTAGAAAACAACTCGAGACGCATAAAATACAATATAAATACAACAGTTTTTCCACGGTATAAAACGAATAAATGCAACCAGTATGAAAGTTATGGTCAGTTCTACGTTCCGGGCAACCTATGCTTCACCCAAGGGCGTTGCTCCACCAGATCGAATAGTTGGGGCCTAAGAAGTCAACGCCAAAAGCATAAAATACAATAGAAATACAACAGTTCTTCCATCGTATAACAGGAATAATTGCAATCAGTGTGAAAGGTATGGTCATTTCTACGTTCCGGGCAACCTAGGCTTCACTCTAGGGCGTTGCTCCACCACATCGAATAGCTGCGGCCTTAGAAGTCAACGCCAGAAGCATAAAATACAATATAAATACAACAGTTTTTCAATCGTATAACAGGAATAATTGCAAACAATGTGAAAAATATGGTCATTTCTACGTTGCGGGCATCCTAGGCATCACTCTAGGGCATTGCTCCACCACATCGAATAGCTACGGCCTTAGAAGTCAACGCCATAACTATAAAAAACAATATAAATACAACAGTTTTTCCATTGTGTAAAATGAATAATTGCAAACATTGTGGAGGTAATGGTCATTTCTACTTTCCGGGCAACCTGGGCTTCACTCTAGGGCGTTTCTCCACCACATCGAATAGCTACGCCCTTAGAAGTCAACGCCTGAAGCATAAAATATAATATAAGTACAACAGTTTTTCCATCGTAAAACAGGAATAATTGCAACCAGTGTGAAAGCTATGGTCATTTCTACGTTCCGGGCAACCTAGGCTTCACTCTAGGGCGTTGCTCCACCACATCGAATAGTTAGGGCCTTAGAAGTCAATGCCAGAAGCATAAAATGCCATATACATACAACAGCTGTTCCACTGTATAATACGTATAATTGCAAACAGTGTGGAAGTAATGGTCATTTCTACGTTCCGGGCAACCTAGGCTTCACTCTAGGGCGCTCCTCAATCACATAGAATAGCTACGGCCCTAGAACACAACGCCATAACTATAAAATACAATATAAATACAACAGTCTATGCATCGTATAAAACGAATAATTGCAACCAGTCTGTTAGTTATGGTCATTTCTACGTTCCGGGCAACCTAGACTTCACCCTAGGGCGTTTCTCCACCAGATCGAATAGTTAGGGCCATAGAAGTCAACGCCCGAAGCATAAAATACAAAATAAATAGAACAGTTTTTCCATTGTATAAATCGAATAATTGAAACCAGTGTGAAAGTTATGGTCATTTCTGCGTTCCGCGCAACCTAGGCTTCACCCCTGGGCGTTGGTCCACCAGATCCAATAGTTAGGACCTAAGAAATCAGCGCCAGAAGCATAAAATACAAAATAGATACAACAGCTTTTCCGTCGTATAAAATGAATAATCGCAAACAGTGTGAAGGTAATGGTCATTTCTACATTCCGGGGAACCTAGGCTTAACTGTAGGGCGTTGCTGCACCAGATCGAATAGTTGGGGCCTTAGAAGTCAACGCCCGAAGCATAAAGTACAAAATAAATAGAACAGTATTTCCATTGTATAAAACGAACAATTGAAACCAGTGTGAAAGTTATGGTCATTTCTACATTTCGCGCAACCTAGGCTTCACCCCTGGGCGTTGATCCACCAGATCGAATAGTTAGGGCCTAAGAAGTCAATGCCAGAAGCATAAAATACGATATATGTACAACAGTTTTTCCATCGCATAAAATGAGTAATTGCAACCAGTGTGAAAGTAACGGACATTTCTACGTTCTGGGCATCCTAGACTTAACACTGAGGCATTGCCCCACCAGATCGAATACATAGGGCCTTAGAAGTCAACGCCAGAAGCATAAAGTACATTAAAAATCCAACAGTTTTTCCATCGTATAACAGGAATAATTGCCACCAGTGTGAAGGTGATGGTCATTTCTGCATTCCGGGCAACCCAGGCTTCACTCTAGGGCGTTGCTCCTCCACGTAGAATAGCGAGGGCCCAGGAAGTCAACGCCAGAAGCATAAAATACAATATAAATACAACAGTTTTTCCATTGTATAACAGGAATAATTGCAACCAGTGTGAAAGGTATGGTCATTTCTACATTCCGGGCAACCTAGGCTTCACTCTAGAGCGTTGCTCCACCACATCGAATAGCTGCGGCCTTAGAAGTCAACGCCAGAAGCATAAAATACAATATAAATACAACAGTTTTTCAATCGTATAACAGGAATAATTGCAAACAGTGTGAAACATATGGTCATTTCTACGTTGCGGGCATCCTAGGCATCACTCTAGGGCATTGCTCCACCACATCGAATAACTACGGCCTTAGAAGTCAACGCCATAACTATAAAAAACAATATAAATACAACAGTTTTTCCATTGTATATAATGAATAATTGCAAACAGTGTGGAGGTAATAGTCATTTCTACTTTCCGGGCAACCTGGGCTTCACTCTAGGGCGTTTCTCCAACACATCGAATAGCTACGCCCTTAGAAGTCAACGCCTGAAGCATAAAATATAATATAAGTACAACAGTTTTTCCATCGTATAACAGGAACAATTGCAACCAGTGTGAAAGACATGGTCATTTCTACGTTCCGGGCAACCTAGGCTTCACTCTAGGGCGTTGCTCCACCACATCGTATAGCTACGGCCTTAGGAGTCAACGCCAGAGGCATAAAATACAAAATAAATACAACAGTTTTTCCATCGTATAACAAGAATAATTGCAACCAGTGTGAAAGTGATGGTCATTTCTACGTTCCGCGCAACCTAGGCTTCACCCTAGGGCGTTGCTCCACCTGATCGAATAGTTAGGGCCTAAGAAGTCAACGCCAGAAGCATAAAATACGACATATGTACAACAGTTTTTCCATCGTATAAAACGGATAATTGCAACCAGTGTGAAAGTAATAGACATTTCCACGTTTCGGGCGACCTAGGCTCCACTCTAGGTCGTTGCTCCACCAGATGGAATAGCTAGGGCCTTAGAAGTCAATGCCAGAAGCATAAAATACAAAACAAATACAACCGTTTTACCATCGTATGAAATGAATAATCGCAAACAGTGTGAAGGTAATGGTCATTTCTACGTTCCGGGAAACCTAGGCTTCACTCTAGGGCGTTGATCCACCAGATCGAATAGTTAGGGCCATAGAAGTCAACGCCCGAAGCATAAAATAAAAAATAAATAGAACAGTTTTTCCATTGTATAAATCGAATAATTGAGACCAGTGTGAAAGTGATGGTCAATTCTACGTTCCGGGCAACCTAGGCTTCACTACAGGGCGGTGCTCCACCAGATCAATTAGTTAGGGCCTAAGAAGTCAACGCCAGAAGCATAAAATACAATATAAATACAACAGTTTTTCCGTCGTATAAAACGAATAATTGCAACCAGTATGAAAGTTACGGTCATTTCTACGTACCTGGCAACCTAGGCTTCACCCTAGGGCGTTGCTCCACCTGATCGAATAGTTAGGGCGTAAGAAGTCAACGCCAGAAGCATAAAATACGATATATGTACAACAGCTTTACCATTGTATAAAATGAATAATCGCAAACAGTGTGAAGGTAATGGTCATTTCTACGTTCCGGGCAACCTAGGCTTCACCCTAGGGCGTTGTTCCACCAGGGCGAATAGTTAGGGCCGAAGAAGTCAACGCCTGAAGCATAAAGTACAATCAAAATCCAACAGTTTGTCCATCGTACAGCTGGAATAATTGCAACTAGAGTGAAAGTAATGGTCATTTCCACGTTTCGCGCGACCTAGGCTCCACTCTAGGGCGTTGGTCCACCAGATGGAATAGCTGGGGCCTTAGAAGTCAATGCCACAAGCATAAAATACAAAATAAATACAACAGTTTTACCATCGTATAAAATGAATAATCGCAAACAGTGTGAAGGTAATGGTCATTTCTACGTTCCGGGCAACCTAGGCTTCACTCTAGGGCGTTGCTCCACCAGATCGAATAGTTAGGGCCATAGAAGTCAACGCCCGAAGCATAAAATACAAAATAAATAGAACAGTTTTTCCATTGTATAAAACGAATAATTGAAACCAGTGTGAAAGTTATGGTCATTTCCACGTTCCGGGCAACCTAGGCTTCACTACAGGGCGGTGCTCCACCGGATCAAATAGTTAGGGCCTAAGAAGTCAACGCCAGAAGCATAAAATACAATATAAATACAACAGCTTTTCCATGGTATATAATGTACATTTGCAAACAGTGTAAAAGTAACAGTCATTTCTACGTTCCGGGCAACCTAGGCTTCACTCTAGGGCGTTGGTCCTCCACACCTAACAGTTAGGGCCTAAGAAGTCAACGCCAGAAGCACCAAATACAAAATAAATACAACAGTTTTTCCATCGTATGAAACGAATAATTGCAACTAGTGTGCAAGTAATGGTCATTTCTACGATCCGGGCAACCAAGGCATCACCCTAGGGCGTTGTTCCACCAGAGCGAATAGTTAGGGCCTAGGAAGTGAAAGCTGAAGCATAAAATACAATATAAATACAACAGTTTTTCCATCGTATAAAACGAATAATTGCTACCAGTATGAAAGTTATGGTCATTTCAACGTTCCGGGCAATCTAGGCTTCACTCTAGGGCGTTGCTCGACCACATCGAATAGTTAGGGCCTAAGAAGCCAACGCCAGAAGCACCAAATACAAAATTAATACAACAGTTTTTCCATCGTATAAAACGAATAATTGCAACCAGTATGAAAGTTATGGTCATTTCTACGTTCCGGACAACCTAGGCTTCACTCTAGGGCGTTCCTCCACCAGATCCAATAGTTAGGGCCTAAGAAGTCAACGCCAGAAGCATAAAAGAAAATAATAATGGAGCAGTTATTCCATCGTATAACAGGAATAATTACAACCAGTGTGAAAGATATGGTCATTTCTACGTTCCAGGCAACCTAGGCTTCACTCTAGGGCGTTGGTGCACCACAACCAATAGTTAGGGCTTAAGAAGTAAATGCCAGAAGCACCAAATACAAAATAAATACAACAGTTTTTCCATCGTATATAATGTGTATTTGCAAACAGTGTGAAGGTAATGGTCATTTCTACGTTCCGAGCAACCTAGGCTTCACCCTAGGGCGATGCTCCACCAGATCGAATAGCTAGGGCCTTAGAAGTCAACGCGAGAAGCATAAAATAAAATAAAAATAGAGCAGTTATACCATCTTATAACAGGAATAATTACAACCAGCGTGAAAGAAATGGACATTTCTACGTTCCGTGCAACCTAGACTTCACTCTAGGGCGTTGCTCCACCAGGTCGAATAGTTGGGGCCTTAGAAAACAACTCCAGACGCATAAAATACAATAAAAATACAACAGTTTTACCATCGTATAACTGTCATAATTGCAACCAGTGTTAAAGATATGGTCATTTCTACGTTCCGGGCAACCTAGGCTTCACCCTGGGGCGTTGCTCCACCAGATCGAATAGCTAGGGCCTTAGAAGTCAACGCCCGAAACATAAAATACAATAAAAATACAACAGTTTTTCCATCGTATAACGGGAATAATTGCAACAAATGTGAACGTGATGGTCACTTCCACGTTCCGGGCAACCTAGGTTTCACTCTAGGGCGTTGGTCCACCAGATCCAATAGTTAGGGCCTAAGAAGTCAATGACAGAATCATAAAATACAACAAAGATACAACAGATTTTCCATCGTATAACAGGAATAATTGCAACCAGAGTGAAGGTGGTGGTCATTTCTACGTTCCGGGCAACCTAGGCTTCACCCTAGGGCGATGCTCCACCAGATCGTATAGCGAGGGCCTTAAAAGTCAACGCGAGAAGCGTAAAATAAAATAAAAATAGAGCAGTTATTCCATCGTATAACAGGAATAATTACAACCAGTGTGAAAGAAATGGACATTTCTACGTTCCGTGCAACCTAGACTTCACTTTAGGTCGTTGCTCCACCAGGTCGAATAGTTGGGGCCTTAGAAAACAACTCCAGACGCATAAAATACAATAAAAATACAACAGTTTTACCATCGTATAACTGTCATAATTGCAACCAGTGTGAAAGATATGGTCATTTCTACGTTCCGGGCCACCTAGGCTTCACCCTGGGGCGTTGCTCCACCAGATCGAATAGCTAGGGCCTTAGAAGTCAACGCCTGAAACATATAATACAATAAAAATACAACAGTTTTTCCATCGTATAACGGGAATAATTGCAACAAATGTGAACGTGATGGTCACTTCCACGTTCCGGGCAACCTCGGCTTCACTCTAGGGCGCTGGTCCACAAGACCCAATAGTAAGGGCCTAAGAAGGCAACGACAGAAGCATAAAATACAATAAAGATACAACAGCTTTTCCATCGTATAACAGGAATAAATGCAACCAGAGAGAAGGTGATGGTCATTTCTACGTTCTGGGCAACCTAGGCTTCACTCAAGGGCGTTGTTCCTCCAGATCGAAAGCTAGGGCCTAAGAAGTCTACAGCAGAAGCATAATGTACAATTTAAATACAACAGTTTTTCCATCGTATAACAGGAATAATTGCAACCAGTGTGATAGTGATGGTCATTTCTACGTTCCGGGCAACCTAGGCTTCACCCTAGGGCGTTGTTCCACCACGTCGAATAGCTACGGCCTTAGAAGTCAACGCCAGAAGCATAAAATAATATGAAAATACAACAGTTGTTCCGTCGTATAACAGGAGTAATTGCAACCTGCCTGAAGGTAATGGTCATTTCTACGTTCCGGGAAATCTAGGCTTCTCTCTAGGGCGTTGCTCCACCAGATCGAATAGTTAGGGCCTAAGATATCAACGCCAGAACCATAAAATACAATAGAGATACAACAGTTTTTCCATCGTATAACAGGAATAATTGCATCCAGTGTGAAAGTAATGGGCACTTCTACGTTCCGTGCAACCTAGGCTTCACTCTACGGCGTTGGTCCACCAGGTCGAATAGATAGCGCCTTATAAAACAACTCCAGACGCATAAAATACAATATAAATACAACAGTTTTACCATCGTATAACTGTCATAATTGCAACCAGTGTTAAAGATATGGTCATTTCTACGTTCCGGGCAACCTAGGCTTCACCCTGGGGCGTTGCTCCACCAGATCGAATAGCTAGGGCCTTAGAAGTCAACGCCCGAAACATAAAATACAATAAAAATACAACAGTTTTTCCATCGTATAACGGGAATAATTGCAACAAATGTGAACGTGATGGTCACTTCCACGTTCCGGGCAACCTAGGTTTCACTCTAGGGCGTTGGTCCACCAGATCCAATAGTTAGGGCCTAAGAAGTCAATGACAGAATCATAAAATACAACAAAGATACAACAGATTTTCCATCGTATAACAGGAATAATTGCAACCAGAGTGAAGGTGGTGGTCATTTCTACGTTCCGGGCAACCTAGGCTTCACCCTAGGGCGATGCTCCACCAGATCGTATAGCGAGGGCCTTAAAAGTCAACGCGAGAAGCGTAAAATAAAATAAAAATAGAGCAGTTATTCCATCGTATAACAGGAATAATTACAACCAGTGTGAAAGAAATGGACATTTCTACGTTCCGTGCAACCTAGACTTCACTTTAGGTCGTTGCTCCACCAGGTCGAATAGTTGGGGCCTTAGAAAACAACTCCAGACGCATAAAATACAATAAAAATACAACAGTTTTACCATCGTATAACTGTCATAATTGCAACCAGTGTGAAAGATATGGTCATTTCTACGTTCCGGGCAACCTAGGCTTCACCCTGGGGCGTTGCTCCACCAGATCGAATAGCTAGGGCCTTAGAAGTCAACGCCTGAAACATATAATACAATAAAAATACAACAGTTTTTCCATCGTATAACGGGAATAATTGCAACAAATGTGAACGTGATGGTCACTTCCACGTTCCGGGCAACCTCGGCTTCACTCTAGGGCGCTGGTCCACAAGACCCAATAGTAAGGGCCTAAGAAGGCAACGACAGAAGCATAAAATACAATAAAGATACAACAGCTTTTCCATCGTATAACAGGAATAAATGCAACCAGAGAGAAGGTGATGGTCATTTCTACGTTCTGGGCAACCTAGGCTTCACTCAAGGGCGTTGTTCCTCCAGATCGAAAGCTAGGGCCTAAGAAGTCTACAGCAGAAGCATAATGTACAATTTAAATACAACAGTTTTTCCATCGTATAACAGGAATAATTGCAACCAGTGTGATAGTGATGGTCATTTCTACGTTCCGGGCAACCTAGGCTTCACCCTAGGGCGTTGTTCCACCACGTCGAATAGCTACGGCCTTAGAAGTCAACGCCAGAAGCATAAAATAATATGAAAATACAACAGTTGTTCCGTCGTATAACAGGAGTAATTGCAACCTGCCTGAAGGTAATGGTCATTTCTACGTTCCGGGAAATCTAGGCTTCTCTCTAGGGCGTTGCTCCACCAGATCGAATAGTTAGGGCCTAAGATATCAACGCCAGAACCATAAAATACAATAGAGATACAACAGTTTTTCCATCGTATAACAGGAATAATTGCATCCAGTGTGAAAGTAATGGGCACTTCTACGTTCCGTGCAACCTAGGCTTCACTCTACGGCGTTGGTCCACCAGGTCGAATAGATAGCGCCTTATAAAACAACTCCAGACGCATAAAATACAATATAAATACAACAGTTTTTCCACGGTATAAAACGATAATTGCAACCAGTATGAAAGTTATGGGCATTTCTACGTTCCGTGCAACCTAGGATTCACTCTAGGCCGTTGGTCAATCTGGTCGCATAGTTAGGGCATTAGAAAACAACTCCAGACGCATAAAATACAATATAAACACAACAGTTTTTCCACGGTATAAAACGAATAATTGCAACCAGTATGAAAGTTATGGTCATTTCTACGTTCCGGGCAACCTAGGCTTCACCCTAGGGCGTTGCTCCACCACATCGAATAGCTGCGGCCTTAGAAGTGAACGCCAGAAGCCTAAAATACAATATAAATACAACAGTTTTTCAGTCGTATAACAGGAGTAATTGCAACCAGAGTGAAGGTGATGGTCATTTCTACGTCCCGGGCAACCTAGGCTTCACGCTAGGGCGTTGGTCCACCAGGCCGAATAGTTAGGGCCTTAGAAAACAACTCGAGACGCATAAAATACAATATAAATACAACAGTTTTTCCACGGTATAAAACGAATAAATGCAACCAGTATGAAAGTTATGGTCAGTTCTACGTTCCGGGCAACCTATGCTTCACCCAAGGGCGTTGCTCCACCAGATCGAATAGTTAGGGCCTAAGAAGTCAATGCCAGACGCATAAAGTGCCATATAGGTACAACAGTTTTTGCACTGTATATAATGAATAATTGCAAACAGTGTGGAACTAATGGTCATTTCTACGTTGCGGGCAACCTAGGCTTCACTCTAGGGCGTTGCTCAACCACATCGAATAGCTACAGCCTTAGAAGTCAACGCCATAACTATAAAATACAATATAAATACAACAGTTTTTCCATTGTATAAAATGAATAATTGCAAACAGTGTGGAAGTAATGGTTATTTCTACGTTCCGGGCAACCTAGGCTTCACGCTAGGGCGTTGCTCCACCACATCGAACAGCTAGGGCCTAAGAAGTCTACACCAGAAGCATAAAATACAACATAAATACAACAGTTATTCCATCGTATAACAGGAATAATTACAACCAGTGTGAAAGTGAAGGTCATTTCTACGTACCGGGAAACCTAGGTATCGCTGTAGGGCGCTGCTCCACCAGATCGAATAGCCAGGGACTTAGAAGTCAACGCCAGAAGCATAAAATACAATAAAAATACAACAGTTTTTCCATCGTATAAAATGTATAATTGCAAGGACTGTGAAGGCAATGGTCATTTCTACGTTCCGGGCAACCTAGGCTTCACTCTAGAGCGTTGCTTCACCAGATCGAATAGTTAGGGCCTTAGATGTCAACG
Source organism: Calliopsis andreniformis (assembly GCF_051401765.1). Lineage (NCBI taxonomy): Eukaryota > Metazoa > Arthropoda > Insecta > Hymenoptera > Andrenidae > Calliopsis > Calliopsis andreniformis. The sequence continues at coordinate 12,928,462 of NW_027480422.1, read as the reverse complement.
GCCGAAGCATAAAATACAAAATAGATACAACAGTTATTCCATCATATAACAGGAATAATTGCAACTAGTGTGAAAGTGATGGTCATTTCTACGTTCCTGGCAACTTAGGCTTCACACTAGGGCGTTGTTCCTCCAGATCGAATAGCTAGGGCCTAAGAAGTCTACAGCAGAAGCATAAAATACAATGTAAATACAACAGTTTTTCCATCGTATAACAGGAATAATTGCAACCAGTGTGAAAGTGATGGTCGTTTCTACGTTCCGGGCAACCTAGGCTTCAGTCTAGGGCGTGGTACCCCCATATCGAATAGTTAGGTCCTAAGAAGTCAACGCTAGAATCATAAAATACGATATATGTATGAGAGCTTTTCCATCGTATCAAACGAATAAGTGCAACCAGTGTGAAAGCAATGGCCATTTCTACGTTCCGGGCATCCCAGACTTAACTCTGGGGCATTGCTCTACCAGATCGAATAGCTACGGCCTTAGAAGTCAACGCCCGAAGCATAAAATACAATAAAAATACAACAGTTTTTCCATCGTATAACAGGAATAACAGCAACCAGAGCGAAGGTGATGGTCACTTCTAAGTTCCGGGCAACCTAGGCTTCACTCTAGAGCGTTGCACCACCAGATCGAATAGCTAGGGACTTAGAAGTCAACGCCAGAAGCATAAAATACAATAAAAATACAACAGTTTTTCCATCGTCTAAAATTAATAATTGCAACCAGTGAGAAAGTAATGGCCATTTCTACGTTCCCAGCAACCTAGGCTTCACTCTAGGGCGTTGTTCCTCCAGATCGAATGGCTAGGGCCTAAGAAGTCTACAGCAGAAGCATAAAATACAATATAAATACAACAGTTTTTCCATCGTATAACAAGAATAATTGCTACCAGTGTGATAGTGCTGGTCATTTCTACGTTCCGGGCAACCTAGGCTTCACCCTAGGGCGTTGCTCCACCAGATCGAATAGTTAGGGCCCAGGAAGTCAACGCCAGAAGCATAAAATACAATATAGATGCAACAGTTTTTCCCTTGTATAACAGGAATAATTGCAACCAGTGTGAAAGGTATGGTCATTTCTACGTTCCGGGCAACATAGGCTTCACTCTAGGGCGTTGCTCCACCACATCGGATAGCTGCTGCCTTAGAAGTCAACGCCAGGAGCATAAAATACAATATAAATACAACAGTTTTTCCACGGTATAAAACGAATAATTGCAACCAGTATGAAAGTTATGGTCATTTCTACGTTCCGGGCAACCTAGGCTTCACCCTAGGGCGTTGCTCCACCAGATCGAATAGTTAGGGCCTAAGAAGTCAACGCCAGAAGCATAAAATACAATAGAAATACAACAGTTTTTCCATCGTATAACAGGAATAATTGCAACCAGTGTGAAAGGTATGGTCATTTCTACGTCCCGGGCAACCTAGGCTTCACTCTAGGGCGTTGCTCCACCACATCGGATAGCTGCGGCCTTAGAAGTCAACGCCAGAAGCATAAAATACAATATAAATACAACAGTTTTTCAATCGTATAACAGGAATAATTGCAAACAGTCTGGAAGATATGGTCATTTCCACGTTGCGGGCATCCTAGGCTTCACTCTAGGGCATTGCTCCACCACATCGAATAGCTACGGCCTTAGAAGTCGACGCCATAACTATAAAAAACGATATAAATACAGCAGTTGATCCATCGTATAACAGGAATAATTACAACCAGTGTGAAAGTAATGGGCAGTTCTACGTTCCGTGCAGCCTAGGCTTCACTCTAGGGCGTTGGTCCACCCGGCCGAATCGTTAGGGCCTTAGAAAACAACTCCAGACTCATAAAATACAATATAAATACAACAGTTTTTCCACGGTATAAAACGAATAATTGCAACCAGTATGAAAGTTATGGTCATTCCTACGTTACGGGCAACCTAGGCTTCACCCTAGGGCGTTGCTCCACCAAATCGAATAGTTCGGGCCTAAGAAGTCAACGCCAGAAACATAAAATACAAAATAAATACAACAGTTTTTCCATCGCATAACAAAAATAATTGCAAACAGCGTGAGAGTGATGGTCATTTCTACATTCCGGGAAACCTAGGCTTCACTCTAGGGCGTTGCTCCACCATATCGAATACATAGTGCCGTAGATGTCAACGCCAGAAGCATAAAGTACATTAAAAATCCAACAGTTTGTCCATCGTATAACAGGAGTAATTGCCACCAGTGTCAAAGTGATGGTCATTTCTGCATTCCGGGCAACCTAGGCTTCACTCTAGGGCGCTGCTCCTCCAGATATAATAGTTAGGGCCCAGGAAGTCAACGCCAGAAGCATAAAATAAAATATAAATACAACAGTTTTTCCCTTGTATAACAGGAATAATTGCAACCAGTGTGAAAGGTATGGTCATTTCTACGTTCCGGGCAACCTAGGCTTCACTCTAGGGCGTTGCTCCACCACATCGGATAGCTGCGGCCTTAGAAGTCAACGCCAGAAGCATAAAATACAATATAAATACAACAGTTTTTCAATCGTATAACAGGAATAATTGCAAACAGTGTGAAAGATATGGTCATTTCTACGTTGCGGGCATCCTAGGCTTCACTCTAGGGCATTGCTCCACCACATCGAATAGCTACGGCCTTAGAAGTCAACGCCATAACTATAAAAAACAACATAAATACAACAGTTTTTCCATTGTATAACAGGAATAATTGCAACCAGTGTGAAAGTGATGGTCATTTCTACGTTCCGGGCAACCTAGGCTTCAGTCTAGGGCGTGGTTCCCCCAGATCGAATAGTTAGGGCCTAACAACCCTACGCCAGAAGCATAAAATACAATATAAATACCACAGTTTTTCCATCGTATAACAGGAATAATTGCAACCAGAGTGAAGGTGATGGTCATTTCTAAGTTCCGGGCAACCTAGGCTTCACTCTAGAGCGTTGCTCCACCAGGTCGAATAGCTAGGACCTTAGAAGTCAACGCCAGAAGCACAAAATAAAATAAAAATACAAGAGTTATTCCATCGTATAACGGGAATAATTACAACCAGTGTGAAAGTAATCGGCATTTCTACGTTCCGTGCAACCTAGGCTTCACTCTAGGGCGTTGGCCCACCAGGCCGCATAGTTAGGACCTTAGAAAACAACCCCAGACGCATAAAATACAATATAAATACAACAGTGTTTCCACGGTATAAAACGAATAATTGCAACCAGTATGAAAGTTATGGTAATTTCTACGTTCCGGGCAACCTAGGCTTCACCCTAGGGCGTTGCTCCACCAAATCGAATAGTTAGGGCCTAACAAGTCAACGCCAGAAGCATAAAATACAATATAAATACAACAGTTTTTCAATCGTATAACAGGAATAATTGCAAACAGTGTGAAAGATATGGTCATTTCTACGTTGCGGGCATCCTAGGCTTCACTCTAGGGCATTACTCCACCACATCGAATAGCTACGGCCTTAGAAGTCAACGCCATAACTATAAAAAACAATATAAATACAACAGTTTTTCCATTGTATAACAGGAATAATTGCAACCAGTGTGAAAGTGATGGTCATTTCTACGTTCCGGGCAACCTAGGCTTCAGTCTAGGGCATGGTTCCCCCAGATCGAATAGTTAGGGCCTAAGAAGCCTACGCCAGAAGCATAAAATAAAATATAAATACAACAGTTTTTCCCTTGTATAACAGGAATAATTGCAACCAGTGTGAAAGTGATGGGCATTTCTACGTTCCGGGCAACCTAGGCTTCAGTCTAGGGCGTGGTACCCCCATATCGAATAGTTAGGTCCTAAGAAGTCAACGCTGGAAGCATAAAATACGATATATGTATAATAGCTTTTCCATCGTATCAAACGCATAAGTGCAACCAGTGTGAAAGCAATGGCCATTTCTACGTTCCGGGCATCCTAGACTTAACTCTAGGGCATTGCTCTACCAGATCAAATAGCTACGGCCTTAGAAGTCAACGCCCGAAGCATAAAATACAATAAAAATACAACAGTTTTTCCAACGTATAACAGGAATAACAGCAACCAGAGTGAAGGTGATGGTCACTTCTAAGTTCCGGGCAACCTAGGATTCACTCTAGAGCGTTGCACCACCAGATCGAATAGCTAGGGACTTAGAAGTCAACGCCAGAAGCATAAAATACAATAAAAATACAACAGTTTTTCCATCGTATAAAAGGAATAATTGCAGCCAGTGTGAAAGTAATGATCATTTCTACGTTCCCAGCAACCTAGGCTTCACTCTAGGGCGTTGTTCCTGCAGATCGAATAGCTAGGGCCTAAGCAGTCTACAGCAGAAGCATAAAATACAATATAAATACAACAGTTTTTCCATCGTATAGCAGGAATAATTGCAACCAGAGTGAAGGTGTTGGTCATTTCTAAGTTCCGGGCAACCTAGGCTTCACTCTAGAGCGTTGCTCCGCCAGATCGAATAGCTAGGGCCTTAGAAGTCAACGCCAGAAGCACAAAATAAAATAAAAATACAACAGTTATTCCATCGTATAACAGTAATAATTACAACCAGTGTGAAAGTAATGGTCATTTCTACGTTCCGTGCAATCTAGGCTTCACTCTAGGGCGTTGGTCCACCCGTCCGAATAGTTAGGGCCTTAGAAAACAACTCCAGACTCATAAAATACAATATAAATACAACAGTTTTTCCAGGGTATAAAACGAATAATTGCAACCAGTATGAAAGTTATGGTCGTTTCTACGTTACGGGCAACCTAGGCTTCACCCTTGGGCGTTGCTCCACCAGATCGAATAGCTACGGCCTTAGGAGTCAACGCCAGAGGAATAGAATACAAAATAAATACAACAGTTTTTCCATCGTATAACAAGAATAATTGCAACCATTGTGAAAGTGATGGTCATTTCTACATTCCGGGAAACCTAGGCTTCACTCTAGGGCGTTGCTCCACCACATCGAATGGTTTGGGCCTCAGAACGCAATGCCAGAAGCATAAAATGCCATATAAATACAACAGTTTTTCCACTGTATAATATGAATAATTGCAAACAGTGTGGAAGTAATGGTCATTTCTACGTTCCGGGCAACCTAGGCTTCACTCTAGGGCGTTGCGCAACCACATCGAATAGCTACGGCCCTAGAAGACAACGCCATAACTATAAAATACAATATAAATACAACAGTCTTTCCATCGCATAAAACGAATAATTGCAACCAGTCTGATAGTTATGGTCATTTCGACGTGCCGGGCAACCTAGGCTTCACTCTAGGGCGTTGCTCCACCATATCGAATAGTTAGGGCCTAAGAAGTCAATGCCAGAAGCATAAAATACGATATATGTACAACAGTTTTTCCATCGTATAAAATGAATAATTGCAAACAGTGTGGAAGTAATGGTTATTTCTACGTTCCGGGCAACCTAGGCTTCACGCTAGGGCGTTGCTCCACCACATCGAACAGCTAGGGCCTAAGAAGTCTACACCAGAAGCATAAAATACAACATAAATACAACAGTTATTCCATCGTATAACAGGAATAATTACAACCAGTGTGAAAGTGAAGGTCATTTCTACGTACCGGGAAACCTAGGTATCGCTGTAGGGCGCTGCTCCACCAGATCGAATAGCCAGGGACTTAGAAGTCAACGCCAGAAGCATAAAATACAATAAAAATACAACAGTTTTTCCATCGTATAAAATGTATAATTGCAAGGACTGTGAAGGCAATGGTCATTTCTACGTTCCGGGCAACCTAGGCTTCACTCTAGAGCGTTGCTTCACCAGATCGAATAGTTAGGGCCTTAGATGTCAACGGCCGAAGCATAAAATACAAAATAGATACAACAGTTATTCCATCATATAACAGGAATAATTGCAACTGGTGTGAAAGTGATGGTCATTTCTACGTTCCTGGCAACTTAGGCTTCACACTAGGGCGTTGTTCCTCCAGATCGAATAGCTAGGGCCTAAGAAGTCTACAGCAGAAGCATAAAATACAATGTAAATACAACAGTTTTTCCATCGTATAACAAGAATAATTGCTACCAGTGTGATAGTGCTGGTCATTTCTACGTTCCGGGCAACCTAGGCTTCACCCTAGGGCGTTGCTCCACCAGATCGAATAGTTAGGGCCCAGGAAGTCAACGCCAGAAGCATAAAATACAATATAGATGCAACAGTTTTTCCCTTGTATAACAGGAATAATTGCAACCAGTGTGAAAGGTATGGTCATTTCTACGTTCCGGGCAACATAGGCTTCACTCTAGGGCGTTGCTCCACCACATCGGATAGCTGCTGCCTTAGAAGTCAACGCCAGGAGCATAAAATACAATATAAATACAACAGTTTTTCCACGGTATAAAACGAATAATTGCAACCAGTATGAAAGTTATGGTCATTTCTACGTTCCGGGCAACCTAGGCTTCACCCTAGGGCGTTGCTCCACCAGATCGAATAGTTAGGGCCTAAGAAGTCAACGCCAGAAGCATAAAATACAATAGAAATACAACAGTTTTTCCATCGTATAACAGGAATAATTGCAACCAGTGTGAAAGGTATGGTCATTTCTACGTCCCGGGCAACCTAGGCTTCACTCTAGGGCGTTGCTCCACCACATCGGATAGCTGCGGCCTTAGAAGTCAACGCCAGAAGCATAAAATACAATATAAATACAACAGTTTTTCAATCGTATAACAGGAATAATTGCAAACAGTCTGGAAGATATGGTCATTTCCACGTTGCGGGCATCCTAGGCTTCACTCTAGGGCATTGCTCCACCACATCGAATAGCTACGGCCTTAGAAGTCGACGCCATAACTATAAAAAACGATATAAATACAGCAGTTGATCCATCGTATAACAGGAATAATTACAACCAGTGTGAAAGTAATGGGCATTTCTACGTTCCGTGCAGCCTAGGCTTCACTCTAGGGCGTTGGTCCACCCGGCCGAATCGTTAGGGCCTTAGAAAACAACTCCAGACTCATAAAATACAATATAAATACAACAGTTTTTCCACGGTATAAAACGAATAATTGCAACCAGTATGAAAGTTATGGTCATTCCTACGTTACGGGCAACCTAGGCTTCACCCTAGGGCGTTGCTCCACCAAATCGAATAGTTCGGGCCTAAGAAGTCAACGCCAGAAACATAAAATACAAAATAAATACAACAGTTTTTCCATCGCATAACAAAAATAATTGCAAACAGCGTGAGAGTGATGGTCATTTCTACATTCCGGGAAACCTAGGCTTCACTCTAGGGCGTTGCTCCACCATATCGAATACATAGTGCCGTAGATGTCAACGCCAGAAGCATAAAGTACATTAAAAATCCAACAGTTTGTCCATCGTATAACAGGAGTAATTGCCACCAGTGTCAAAGTGATGGTCATTTCTGCATTCCGGGCAACCTAGGCTTCACTCTAGGGCGCTGCTCCTCCAGATATAATAGTTAGGGCCCAGGAAGTCAACGCCAGAAGCATAAAATAAAATATAAATACAACAGTTTTTCCCTTGTATAACAGGAATAATTGCAACCAGTGTGAAAGGTATGGTCATTTCTACGTTCCGGGCAACCTAGGCTTCACTCTAGGGCGTTGCTCCACCACATCGGATAGCTGCGGCCTTAGAAGTCAACGCCAGAAGCATAAAATACAATATAAATACAACAGTTTTTCAATCGTATAACAGGAATAATTGCAAACAGTGTGAAAGATATGGTCATTTCTACGTTGCGGGCATCCTAGGCTTCACTCTAGGGCATTGCTCCACCACATCGAATAGCTACGGCCTTAGAAGTCAACGCCATAACTATAAAAAACAATATAAATACAACAGTTTTTCCATTGTATAACAGGAATAATTGCAACCAGTGTGAAAGTGATGGTCATTTCTACGTTCCGGGCAACCTAGGCTTCAGTCTAGGGCGTGGTTCCCCCAGATCGAATAGTTAGGGCCTAACAACCCTACGCCAGAAGCATAAAATACAATATAAATACCACAGTTTTTCCATCGTATAACAGGAATAATTGCAACCAGAGTGAAGGTGATGGTCATTTCTAAGTTCCGGGCAACCTAGGCTTCACTCTAGAGCGTTGCTCCACCAGGTCGAATAGCTAGGACCTTAGAAGTCAACGCCAGAAGCACAAAATAAAATAAAAATACAAGAGTTATTCCATCGTATAACGGGAATAATTACAACCAGTGTGAAGGTGTTGGTCATTTCTAAGTTCCGGGCAACCTAGGCTTCACTCTAGAGCGTTGCTCCGCCAGATCGAATAGCTAGGGCCTTAGAAGTCAACGCCAGAAGCACAAAATAAAATAAAAATACAACAGTTATTCCATCGTATAACAGTAATAATTACAACCAGTGTGAAAGTAATGGTCATTTCTACGTTCCGTGCAATCTAGGCTTCACTCTAGGGCGTTGGTCCACCCGTCCGAATAGTTAGGGCCTTAGAAAACAACTCCAGACTCATAAAATACAATATAAATACAACAGTTTTTCCAGGGTATAAAACGAATAATTGCAACCAGTATGAAAGTTATGGTCGTTTCTACGTTACGGGCAACCTAGGCTTCACCCTTGGGCGTTGCTCCACCAGATCGAATAGCTACGGCCTTAGGAGTCAACGCCAGAGGAATAGAATACAAAATAAATACAACAGTTTTTCCATCGTATAACAAGAATAATTGCAACCATTGTGAAAGTGATGGTCATTTCTACATTCCGGGAAACCTAGGCTTCACTCTAGGGCGTTGCTCCACCACATCGAATGGTTTGGGCCTCAGAACGCAATGCCAGAAGCATAAAATGCCATATAAATACAACAGTTTTTCCACTGTATAATATGAATAATTGCAAACAGTGTGGAAGTAATGGTCATTTCTACGTTCCGGGCAACCTAGGCTTCACTCTAGGGCGTTGCGCAACCACATCGAATAGCTACGGCCCTAGAAGACAACGCCATAACTATAAAATACAATATAAATACAACAGTCTTTCCATCGCATAAAACGAATAATTGCAACCAGTCTGATAGTTATGGTCATTTCGACGTGCCGGGCAACCTAGGCTTCACTCTAGGGCGTTGCTCCACCATATCGAATAGTTAGGGCCTAAGAAGTCAATGCCAGAAGCATAAAATACGATATATGTACAACAGTTTTTCCATCGTATAAAATGAATAATTGCAAACAGTGTGGAAGTAATGGTTATTTCTACGTTCCGGGCAACCTAGGCTTCACGCTAGGGCGTTGCTCCACCACATCGAACAGCTAGGGCCTAAGAAGTCTACACCAGAAGCATAAAATACAACATAAATACAACAGTTATTCCATCGTATAACAGGAATAATTACAACCAGTGTGAAAGTGAAGGTCATTTCTACGTACCGGGAAACCTAGGTATCGCTGTAGGGCGCTGCTCCACCAGATCGAATAGCCAGGGACTTAGAAGTCAACGCCAGAAGCATAAAATACAATAAAAATACAACAGTTTTTCCATCGTATAAAATGTATAATTGCAAGGACTGTGAAGGCAATGGTCATTTCTACGTTCCGGGCAACCTAGGCTTCACTCTAGAGCGTTGCTTCACCAGATCGAATAGTTAGGGCCTTAGATGTCAACGGCCGAAGCATAAAATACAAAATAGATACAACAGTTATTCCATCATATAACAGGAATAATTGCAACTGGTGTGAAAGTGATGGTCATTTCTACGTTCCTGGCAACTTAGGCTTCACACTAGGGCGTTGTTCCTCCAGATCGAATAGCTAGGGCCTAAGAAGTCTACAGCAGAAGCATAAAATACAATGTAAATACAACAGTTTTTCCATCGTATAACAAGAATAATTGCTACCAGTGTGATAGTGCTGGTCATTTCTACGTTCCGGGCAACCTAGGCTTCACCCTAGGGCGTTGCTCCACCAGATCGAATAGTTAGGGCCCAGGAAGTCAACGCCAGAAGCATAAAATACAATATAGATGCAACAGTTTTTCCCTTGTATAACAGGAATAATTGCAACCAGTGTGAAAGGTATGGTCATTTCTACGTTCCGGGCAACATAGGCTTCACTCTAGGGCGTTGCTCCACCACATCGGATAGCTGCTGCCTTAGAAGTCAACGCCAGGAGCATAAAATACAATATAAATACAACAGTTTTTCCACGGTATAAAACGAATAATTGCAACCAGTATGAAAGTTATGGTCATTTCTACGTTCCGGGCAACCTAGGCTTCACCCTAGGGCGTTGCTCCACCAGATCGAATAGTTAGGGCCTAAGAAGTCAACGCCAGAAGCATAAAATACAATAGAAATACAACAGTTTTTCCATCGTATAACAGGAATAATTGCAACCAGTGTGAAAGGTATGGTCATTTCTACGTCCCGGGCAACCTAGGCTTCACTCTAGGGCGTTGCTCCACCACATCGGATAGCTGCGGCCTTAGAAGTCAACGCCAGAAGCATAAAATACAATATAAATACAACAGTTTTTCAATCGTATAACAGGAATAATTGCAAACAGTCTGGAAGATATGGTCATTTCCACGTTGCGGGCATCCTAGGCTTCACTCTAGGGCATTGCTCCACCACATCGAATAGCTACGGCCTTAGAAGTCGACGCCATAACTATAAAAAACGATATAAATACAGCAGTTGATCCATCGTATAACAGGAATAATTACAACCAGTGTGAAAGTAATGGGCATTTCTACGTTCCGTGCAGCCTAGGCTTCACTCTAGGGCGTTGGTCCACCCGGCCGAATCGTTAGGGCCTTAGAAAACAACTCCAGACTCATAAAATACAATATAAATACAACAGTTTTTCCACGGTATAAAACGAATAATTGCAACCAGTATGAAAGTTATGGTCATTCCTACGTTACGGGCAACCTAGGCTTCACCCTAGGGCGTTGCTCCACCAAATCGAATAGTTCGGGCCTAAGAAGTCAACGCCAGAAACATAAAATACAAAATAAATACAACAGTTTTTCCATCGCATAACAAAAATAATTGCAAACAGCGTGAGAGTGATGGTCATTTCTACATTCCGGGAAACCTAGGCTTCACTCTAGGGCGTTGCTCCACCATATCGAATACATAGTGCCGTAGATGTCAACGCCAGAAGCATAAAGTACATTAAAAATCCAACAGTTTGTCCATCGTATAACAGGAGTAATTGCCACCAGTGTCAAAGTGATGGTCATTTCTGCATTCCGGGCAACCTAGGCTTCACTCTAGGGCGCTGCTCCTCCAGATATAATAGTTAGGGCCCAGGAAGTCAACGCCAGAAGCATAAAATAAAATATAAATACAACAGTTTTTCCCTTGTATAACAGGAATAATTGCAACCAGTGTGAAAGGTATGGTCATTTCTACGTTCCGGGCAACCTAGGCTTCACTCTAGGGCGTTGCTCCACCACATCGGATAGCTGCGGCCTTAGAAGTCAACGCCAGAAGCATAAAATACAATATAAATACAACAGTTTTTCAATCGTATAACAGGAATAATTGCAAACAGTGTGAAAGATATGGTCATTTCTACGTTGCGGGCATCCTAGGCTTCACTCTAGGGCATTGCTCCACCACATCGAATAGCTACGGCCTTAGAAGTCAACGCCATAACTATAAAAAACAATATAAATACAACAGTTTTTCCATTGTATAACAGGAATAATTGCAACCAGTGTGAAAGTGATGGTCATTTCTACGTTCCGGGCAACCTAGGCTTCAGTCTAGGGCGTGGTTCCCCCAGATCGAATAGTTAGGGCCTAACAACCCTACGCCAGAAGCATAAAATACAATATAAATACCACAGTTTTTCCATCGTATAACAGGAATAATTGCAACCAGAGTGAAGGTGATGGTCATTTCTAAGTTCCGGGCAACCTAGGCTTCACTCTAGAGCGTTGCTCCACCAGGTCGAATAGCTAGGACCTTAGAAGTCAACGCCAGAAGCACAAAATAAAATAAAAATACAAGAGTTATTCCATCGTATAACGGGAATAATTACAACCAGTGTGAAAGTAATGGGCATTTCTACGTTCCGTGCAACCTAGGCTTCACTCTAGGGCGTTGGCCCACCAGGCCGCATAGTTAGGACCTTAGAAAACAACTCCAGACGCATAAAATACAATATAAATACAACAGTGTTTCCACGGTATAAAACGAATAATTGCAACCAGTATGAAAGTTATGGTAATTTCTACGTTCCGGGCAACCTAGGCTTCACCCTAGGGCGTTGCTCCACCAAATCGAATAGTTAGGGCCTAACAAGTCAACGCCAGAAGCATAAAATACAATATAAATACAACAGTTTTTCAATCGTATAACAGGAATAATTGCAAACAGTGTGAAAGATATGGTCATTTCTACGTTGCGGGCATCCTAGGCTTCACTCTAGGGCATTACTCCACCACATCGAATAGCTACGGCCTTAGAAGTCAACGCCATAACTATAAAAAACAATATAAATACAACAGTTTTTCCATTGTATAACAGGAATAATTGCAACCAGTGTGAAAGTGATGGTCATTTCTACGTTCCGGGCAACCTAGGCTTCAGTCTAGGGCATGGTTCCCCCAGATCGAATAGTTAGGGCCTAAGAAGCCTACGCCAGAAGCATAAAATAAAATATAAATACAACAGTTTTTCCCTTGTATAACAGGAATAATTGCAACCAGTGTGAAAGTGATGGGCATTTCTACGTTCCGGGCAACCTAGGCTTCAGTCTAGGGCGTGGTACCCCCATATCGAATAGTTAGGTCCTAAGAAGTCAACGCTGGAAGCATAAAATACGATATATGTATAATAGCTTTTCCATCGTATCAAACGCATAAGTGCAACCAGTGTGAAAGCAATGGCCATTTCTACGTTCCGGGCATCCTAGACTTAACTCTAGGGCATTGCTCTACCAGATCAAATAGCTACGGCCTTAGAAGTCAACGCCCGAAGCATAAAATACAATAAAAATACAACAGTTTTTCCAACGTATAACAGGAATAACAGCAACCAGAGTGAAGGTGATGGTCACTTCTAAGTTCCGGGCAACCTAGGATTCACTCTAGAGCGTTGCACCACCAGATCGAATAGCTAGGGACTTAGAAGTCAACGCCAGAAGCATAAAATACAATAAAAATACAACAGTTTTTCCATCGTATAAAAGGAATAATTGCAGCCAGTGTGAAAGTAATGATCATTTCTACGTTCCCAGCAACCTAGGCTTCACTCTAGGGCGTTGTTCCTGCAGATCGAATAGCTAGGGCCTAAGAAGTCTACAGCAGAAGCATAAAATACAATATAAATACAACAGTTTTTCCATCGTATAGCAGGAATAATTGCAACCAGAGTGAAGGTGTTGGTCATTTCTAAGTTCCGGGCAACCTAGGCTTCACTCTAGAGCGTTGCTCCGCCAGATCGAATAGCTAGGGCCTTAGAAGTCAACGCCAGAAGCACAAAATAAAATAAAAATACAACAGTTATTCCATCGTATAACAGTAATAATTACAACCAGTGTGAAAGTAATGGTCATTTCTACGTTCCGTGCAATCTAGGCTTCACTCTAGGGCGTTGGTCCACCCGTCCGAATAGTTAGGGCCTTAGAAAACAACTCCAGACTCATAAAATACAATATAAATACAACAGTTTTTCCAGGGTATAAAACGAATAATTGCAACCAGTATGAAAGTTATGGTCGTTTCTACGTTACGGGCAACCTAGGCTTCACCCTTGGGCGTTGCTCCACCAGATCGAATAGCTACGGCCTTAGGAGTCAACGCCAGAGGAATAGAATACAAAATAAATACAACAGTTTTTCCATCGTATAACAAGAATAATTGCAACCATTGTGAAAGTGATGGTCATTTCTACATTCCGGGAAACCTAGGCTTCAGTCTAGGGCATGGTTCCCCCAGATCGAATAGTTAGGGCCTAAGAAGCCTACGCCAGAAGCATAAAATACAATATAATCACCACAGTTTTTCCATCGTATAACAAGAATAATTGCAACCATTGTGAAAGTGATGGTCATTTATACATTCCGGGCAGCCTAGGCTTCACTCTAGGGCATTGCTCCACCACATCGAATAGCTACGGCCTTAGAAGTCAACGCCATAACTATAAAAAACAATATAAATACAACAGTCTTTCCATCGCATAAAACGAATAATTGCAACCAGTCTGATAGTTATGGTCATTTCGACGTGCCGGGCAACCTAGGCTTCACTCTAGGGCGTTGCTCCACCAGATCGAATAGTTAGGGCCTAAGAAGTCAATGCCAGAAGCATAAAATACGATATATGTACAACAGTTTTTCCATCGTATAAAATGAGTAATTGCAACCAGTGTGAAAGTAACGGCCATTTCTACGTTCCGGGCATCGTAGACTTAACACTGAAACATTGCTCCACCAGATCGAATACATAGGGCGTTAGAAGTCAACGCCAGAAGCATAAAGTACATTAAAAATCCAACAGTTTGTCCATCGTATAACAGGAATAATTGCAACCAGTGTGAAAGTGATGGGCATTTCTACGTTCCGGGCAACCTATGCTTCACCCTAGGGCGTTGCTCCACCAAATCGAATAGTCAGGGCCTTTGAAGTCAACGCCAGAAGCATAAAATACAATATAAATACAACAGTTTTTCAATCGTATAACAGGAATAATTGCAAACAGTGTGAAAGATATGGTCATTTCTACGTTGCGGGCATCCTAGGCTTCACTCTAGGGCATTGCTCCACCACATCGAATAGCTACGGCCTTAGAAGTCAACGCCATAACTATAAAAAACAATATAAATACAACAGTTTTTCCATTGTATAACAGGAATAATTGCAACCAGTGTGAAAGTGATGGTCATTTCTACGTTCCGGGCAACCTAGGCTTCAGTCTAGGGCGTGGTTCCCCCAGATCGAATAGTTAGGGCCTAACAACCCTACGCCAGAAGCATAAAATACAATATAAATACCACAGTTTTTCCATCGTATAACAGGAATAATTGCAACCAGAGTGAAGGTGATGGTCATTTCTAAGTTCCGGGCAACCTAGGCTTCACTCTAGAGCGTTGCTCCACCAGGTCGAATAGCTAGGACCTTAGAAGTCAACGCCAGAAGCACAAAATAAAATAAAAATACAAGAGTTATTCCATCGTATAACGGGAATAATTACAACCAGTGTGAAAGTAATGGGCATTTCTACGTTCCGTGCAACCTAGGCTTCACTCTAGGGCGTTGGCCCACCAGGCCGCATAGTTAGGACCTTAGAAAACAACTCCAGACGCATAAAATACAATATAAATACAACAGTGTTTCCACGGTATAAAACGAATAATTGCAACCAGTATGAAAGTTATGGTAATTTCTACGTTCCGGGCAACCTAGGCTTCACCCTAGGGCGTTGCTCCACCAAATCGAATAGTTAGGGCCTAACAAGTCAACGCCAGAAGCATAAAATACAATATAAATACAACAGTTTTTCAATCGTATAACAGGAATAATTGCAAACAGTGTGAAAGATATGGTCATTTCTACGTTGCGGGCATCCTAGGCTTCACTCTAGGGCATTACTCCACCACATCGAATAGCTACGGCCTTAGAAGTCAACGCCATAACTATAAAAAACAATATAAATACAACAGTTTTTCCATTGTATAACAGGAATAATTGCAACCAGTGTGAAAGTGATGGTCATTTCTACGTTCCGGGCAACCTAGGCTTCAGTCTAGGGCATGGTTCCCCCAGATCGAATAGTTAGGGCCTAAGAAGCCTACGCCAGAAGCATAAAATAAAATATAAATACAACAGTTTTTCCCTTGTATAACAGGAATAATTGCAACCAGTGTGAAAGTGATGGGCATTTCTACGTTCCGGGCAACCTAGGCTTCAGTCTAGGGCGTGGTACCCCCATATCGAATAGTTAGGTCCTAAGAAGTCAACGCTGGAAGCATAAAATACGATATATGTATAATAGCTTTTCCATCGTATCAAACGCATAAGTGCAACCAGTGTGAAAGCAATGGCCATTTCTACGTTCCGGGCATCCTAGACTTAACTCTAGGGCATTGCTCTACCAGATCAAATAGCTACGGCCTTAGAAGTCAACGCCCGAAGCATAAAATACAATAAAAATACAACAGTTTTTCCAACGTATAACAGGAATAACAGCAACCAGAGTGAAGGTGATGGTCACTTCTAAGTTCCGGGCAGCCTAGGATTCACTCTAGAGCGTTGCACCACCAGATCGAATAGCTAGGGACTTAGAAGTCAACGCCAGAAGCATAAAATACAATAAAAATACAACAGTTTTTCCATCGTATAAAAGGAATAATTGCAGCCAGTGTGAAAGTAATGATCATTTCTACGTTCCCAGCAACCTAGGCTTCACTCTAGGGCGTTGTTCCTGCAGATCGAATAGCTAGGGCCTAAGAAGTCTACAGCAGAAGCATAAAATACAATATAAATACAACAGTTTTTCCATCGTATAGCAGGAATAATTGCAACCAGAGTGAAGGTGTTGGTCATTTCTAAGTTCCGGGCAACCTAGGCTTCACTCTAGAGCGTTGCTCCGCCAGATCGAATAGCTAGGGCCTTAGAAGTCAACGCCAGAAGCACAAAATAAAATAAAAATACAACAGTTATTCCATCGTATAACAGTAATAATTACAACCAGTGTGAAAGTAATGGTCATTTCTACGTTCCGTGCAATCTAGGCTTCACTCTAGGGCGTTGGTCCACCCGTCCGAATAGTTAGGGCCTTAGAAAACAACTCCAGACTCATAAAATACAATATAAATACAACAGTTTTTCCAGGGTATAAAACGAATAATTGCAACCAGTATGAAAGTTATGGTCGTTTCTACGTTACGGGCAACCTAGGCTTCACCCTTGGGCGTTGCTCCACCAGATCGAATAGCTACGGCCTTAGGAGTCAACGCCAGAGGAATAGAATACAAAATAAATACAACAGTTTTTCCATCGTATAACAAGAATAATTGCAACCATTGTGAAAGTGATGGTCATTTCTACATTCCGGGAAACCTAGGCTTCAGTCTAGGGCATGGTTCCCCCAGATCGAATAGTTAGGGCCTAAGAAGCCTACGCCAGAAGCATAAAATACAATATAATCACCACAGTTTTTCCATCGTATAACAAGAATAATTGCAACCATTGTGAAAGTGATGGTCATTTATACATTCCGGGCAGCCTAGGCTTCACTCTAGGGCATTGCTCCACCACATCGAATAGCTACGGCCTTAGAAGTCAACGCCATAACTATAAAAAACAATATAAATACAACAGTCTTTCCATCGCATAAAACGAATAATTGCAACCAGTCTGATAGTTATGGTCATTTCGACGTGCCGGGCAACCTAGGCTTCACTCTAGGGCGTTGCTCCACCAGATCGAATAGTTAGGGCCTAAGAAGTCAATGCCAGAAGCATAAAATACGATATATGTACAACAGTTTTTCCATCGTATAAAATGAGTAATTGCAACCAGTGTGAAAGTAACGGCCATTTCTACGTTCCGGGCATCGTAGACTTAACACTGAAACATTGCTCCACCAGATCGAATACATAGGGCGTTAGAAGTCAACGCCAGAAGCATAAAGTACATTAAAAATCCAACAGTTTGTCCATCGTATAACAGGAATAATTGCAACCAGTGTGAAAGTGATGGGCATTTCTACGTTCCGGGCAACCTATGCTTCACCCTAGGGCGTTGCTCCACCAAATCGAATAGTCAGGGCCTTTGAAGTCAACGCCAGAAGCATAAAATACAATATAAATACAACAGTTTTTCAATCGTATAACAGGAATAATTGCAAACAGTGTGAAAGATATGGTCATTTCTACGTTGCGGGCATCCTAGGCTTCACTCTAGGGCATTGCTCCACCACATCGAATAGCTGCGGCCTTAGAAGTCAACGCCATAACTATAAAAAACAATATAAATACAACAGTTTTTCCATTGTATAACAGGAATAATTGCAACCAGTGTGAAAGTGATGGTCATTTCTACGTTCCGGGCAACCTAGGCTTCAGTCTAGGGCATGGTTCCCCCAGATCGAATAGTTAGGGCCTAAGAAGCCTACGCCAGAAGCATAAAATACAATATAAACACCACAGTTTTTCCATCGTATAACAAGAATAATTGCAACCATTGTGAAAGTGATGGTCATTTATACATTCCGGGCAGCCTAGGCTTCACTCTAGGGCATTGCTCCACCACATCGAATAGCTACGGCCTTAGAAGTCAACGCCATAACTATAAAAAACAATATAAATGCAACAGTTTTTCCACTGTATAAAATGAATAATTGCAAACAGTGTGGAGGTAATGGTCATTTCTACCTTCCGGGCAACCTAGGCTTCTCTCTAGGGCGCTTCTCCACCACATCGAATAGGTACTGCCTTAGAAGTCAACGTCTGACGCATAAAATATAATATAAAGACAACAGATTTTCCATCGTATAAAACGTATAATTGCAACCAGTATGAATGTTATCGTCATTCCTACGTTCCGGGCAACCTAGGCTTCACTCTAGGGCGTTGGTGCACCAGATCCCATAGCTAGTGCCTAAGAAGTCAACGCCAGGAGCACCAAATACAAAATAAGTACAACAGCTTTTCCATCGTATAAAACGAATAATCGCAACAAGTATGAGAGCTAGGGTCATTTCTACGTTCCGTGCAACCTAGGCTTCACTCTAGGGCGTTGCTCCACCAGATCGAATAGTTAGGGCCTAAGAAGTCAACGCCAGAAGCATAAAATACAATACAAATACAACAGTTTTTCCATCGTATAACAGGAACAATTGCAACCAGTGTGAAAGACATGGTCATTTCTACGTTCCGGGCAACCTAGGCTTCACTCTAGGGCGTTGCTCCACCACATCGAATAGCTACGGCCTTAGCAGTCAACGCCAGAGGCATAAAATACAAAATAAATACAACAGTTTTGCCATCGTATAACAAGAACAATTGCAACCAGTGTGAAAGTGATGGTCATTTCTACATTCCGGGCAACCTAGGCTTCACTCCAGGGCCATGCTCCACCAGATCGAATAGTTAGGGCCTAAGAAGACAACGCCAGAAGCATAAAATACAATATAAATACAACAGTTTTTCCATTGTATAACAGGAATAATTGCAACCAGTGTGAAAGTGATGGTCATTTCTACGTTCCGGGCAATCTAGGCTTCTCTCTAGGGCGTTGCTCCACCAGATCGAATAGTTAGGGCCTAACAAGTCAACGCCAGAAGCATAAAATACAATATAAATACAACAGCTTTACCATCGCATAAGAGGAATAATTGCAACCAGAGTGAAAGATATGATCATTCCTACGATACGGGCTACCTAGGCTGCACTCTAGGGCGTCGTTCCACCACATCGAATAGCTGCGGCCTTAGAAGTCAACGCCAGAAGCATAAAATGCGATATATGTACAACAGTTTTTCCATCGCATAAAATGAGTAATTGCAACCAGTGTGAAAGGTACGGTCATTTCTACGTTCGGGCAACCTATGCTTCACTATCGAGCGTTGCTCCACCAGATCTAATAGCTAGGACCTTAGAAGTCAACGCCAGAAGCACAAAATAAAATAAAATTACAACAGTTATTCCATCGTATAACAGGAATAATTACCACCAGTGTGAAAGTAATGGGCATTTCTACGTTCCGTGCAACCTAGTCTTCACTCTAGGGCGTTGGTCCACCAGGCCGAATAGTTAGGGCCTTAGAAAACAACTCCAGACGCATAAAATACAATATAAATACAACAGTCTTTCCACGGTATAAAACGAATAATTGCAACGAGTATGAAAGTTATGGTCATTTCTACGTTCCGGGCATCCTAGGCTTCACTCTAGGTCGTTGGTTCACCAGATCCAATAGCTAGGGCCTAAGAAGTCAACGCCAGGAGCACCAAATACAAAATAAGTACAACAGCTTTTCCATCGTATAAAACGAATAATCGCAACAAGTATGAGAGCTACGGTCATTTCTACGTTCCGTGCAACCTAGGCTTCACTCTAGGGCGTTGCTCCACCAGATCGAATAGTTAGGGCCTAAGAAGTCAACGCCAGAAGCATAAAATACAATACAAATACAACAGTTTTTCCATCGTATAACAGGAACAATTGCAAACAGTGTGAAAGATATGGTCATTTCTACGTTCCGTGCAACCTAGGCTTCACTCTAGGGCGTTGGTCCACCAGGCCGAATAGTTAGGACCTTAGAAAACAACTCCAGACGCATAAAATACAATATAAATACAACAGTGTTTCCACGGTATAAACGAATAATTGCATCCAGTATGAAAGCTATGGTCATTTATACGTTCCGGGCAAACTAGGCTTCACTCTAGGGCGTTGCTCAACCACATCGAATAGCTACGGCCCTAGAACACAACGCCATAACTATAAAATACAATATAAATTCAACAGTCTTTCCATCGTATAAAACGAATAATTGCAACCAGTATGAAAGTTATGGTCATTTCTACGTTCCGGGCAACCTAGGCTTCACCCTAGGGCGTTGCTCCACCAAATCGAATAGTTAGGGCCTAAGAAGTCAACGCCAGAAGCATAAAATACAATATAAATACAACAGTTTTTGAATCGTATAACAGGAATAATTGCAAACAGTGTGAAAGATATGGTCATTTCTACGTTGCGGGCATCCTAGGCTTCACTCTAGGGCATTGCTCCACCACATCGAATAGCTGCGGCCTTAGAAGTCAACGCCATAACTATAAAAAACAATATAAATACAACAGTTTTTCCATTGTATAACAGGAATAATTGCAACCAGAGTGAAGGTGTTGGTCATTTCTAAGTTCCGGGCAACCTAGGCTTCACTCTAGAGCGTTGCTCCGCCAGATCGAATAGCTAGGGCCTTAGAAGTCAACGCCAGAAGCACAAAATAAAATAAAAATACAACAGTTATTCCATCGTATAACAGGAATAATTACAACCAGTGTGAAAGTAATGGGCATTTCTACGTTCCGTGCAATCTAGGCTTCACTCTAGGGCGTTGGTCCACCCGGCCGAATAGTTAGGGCCTTAGAAAACAACTCCAGACTCATAAAATACAATATAAATACAACAGTTTTTCCACGGCATAAAACGAATAATTGCAACCAGTATGAAAGTTATGGTCATTTCTACGTTACGGGCAACCTAGGCTTCACCCTTGGGCGTTGCTCCACCAGATCGAATAGCTACGGCCTTAGGAGTCAACGCCAGAGGAATAGAATACAAAATAAATACAACAGTTTTTCCATCGTATAACAAGAATAATTGCAACCATTGTGAAAGTGATGGTCATTTCTACATTCCGGGAAACCTAGGCTTCACTCTAGGGCGTTGCTCCACCACATCGAATAGTTTGGGCCTCAGAACTCAATGCCAGAAGCATAAAATGCCATATAAATACAACAGGTTTTCCACTGTATAATATGAATAATTGCAAACAGTGTGGAAGTAATGGTCATTTCTACGTTCCGGGCAACCTAGGCTTCACTCTAGGGCGTTGCGCAACCACATCGAATAGCTACGGCCCTAGAAGACAACGCCATAACTATAAAATACAATATAAATACAAAAGTCTTCCCATCGCATAAAACGAATAATTGCAACCAGTCTGATAGTTATGGTCATTTCGACGTGCCGGGCAACCTAGGCTTCACTCTAGGGCGTTGCTCCACCAGATCGAATAGTTAGGGCCTAAGAAGTCAATGCCAGAAGCATAAAATACGATATATGTACAACAGTTTTTCCATCGTATAAAATGAGTAATTGCAACCAGTGTGAAAGTAACGGCCATTTCTACGTTCCGGGCATCGTAGACTTAACACTGAAACATTGCTCCACCAGATCGAATACATAGGGCCTTAGAAGTCAACGCCAGAAGCATAAAGTACATTAAAAATCCAACAGTTTGTCCATCGTATAACAGGAATAATTGCAACCAGTGTGAAAGTGATGGTCATTTCTACGTTCCGGGCAACCTAGGCTTCAGTCTAGGGTGTGGTTCCTCCAGATCGAATAGTTAGGGCCTAAGAAGCCTACGCCAGAAGCATAAAATACAATATAAATACCACAGTTTTTCCATCGTATGACAGGAATAATTGCAACCAGAGTGAAGGTGATGGTCATTTCTAAGTTCCGTGCAACCTAGGCTTCACTCTAGTCCGTTGGTCCACCAGGCCGAATAGTTAGGGCCTTAGAAAACAACTCCAGACGCATAAAATACAATATAAATACAACAGTCTTTCCACGGTATAAAACGAATAATTGCAACCAGTATGAATGTTACGGTCATTTCTACGTTACGGGCAACCTAGGCTTCACCCTAGGGCGTTGCTCCACCAAATTGAATAGTTAGGGCCTAACAAGTCAACGCCAGAAGCATAAAATACAATACAAATACAAAAGTTTTTCCATCGTATAACAGGAATAATTGCAACCAGTGTTAAAGATATGGTCATTTCTACGATACGGGCAACCTAGGCTTCACGCTAGAGCGTCGTTCCACCAGATCGAATAGTTAGGGCCTAAGAAGTCTACGCCAGAAGCATAAAATACAATACAAATACAACAGTTTTACAATCTTATAACAGGAATAATTGCAAACAGTGTGAAAGATATGGTCATTTCTATGTTGCGAGCATCCTAGGCTTCACTCTAGGGCATTGCTCCACCACATCGAATAGCTACGGCCTTAGAAGTCAACGCCATAACTATAAAAAACAATATAAATGCAACAGTTTTTCCACTGTATAAAATGAATAATTGCAAACAGTGTGGAGGTAATGGTCATTTCTACCTTCCGGGCAACCTAGGCTTCTCTCTAGGGCGTTTCTCCACCACATCGAATAGGTACTGCCTTAGAAGTCAACGTCTGACGCATAAAATATAATATAAAGACAACAGTTTTTCCATCGTATAAAACGTATAATTGCAACCAGTATGAATGTTATCGTCATTCCTACGTTCCGGGCAACCTAGGCTTCACTCTAGGGCGTTGGTCCACCAGATCCCATAGCTAGGACCTAAGAAGTCAACGCCAGGAGCACCAAATACAAAATAAATACAACAGCTTTTCCATCGTATAAAACGAATAATTGCAACAAGTATGAAGGCTATGGTCATTTATACGTTCCGGGCCACCTAGGCTTCACTCTAGGGCGTTGCTCAACCACATCGAATAGCTACGGCCCTAGAAGACAACGCCATAACTATAAAATACAATATAAATAAAACAGTCTTTCCATCTTATAAAACGAATAATTGAAACCAGTCTGATAGTTATGGTCATTTCTACGTTCCGGGCAATCTAGGCTTCTCTCTAGGGCGTTGCTCCACCAGATCGAATAGTTAGGGCCTAACAAGTCAACGCCAGAAGCATAAAATACAATATAAATACAACAGCTTTACCATCGTATAAGAGGAATAATTGCAACCAGAGTGAAAGATATGCTCATTCCTACGATACGGGCAACCTAGGCTTCACTCTAGAGCGTTGCTTCACCAGATCGAATAGTTAGGGCCTTAGATGTCAACGCCCGAAGCATAAAATACAAAATAGATACAACAGTTTTTCCATCGTATAACAAGAATAATTGCAACCATTGTGAAAGTGATGGTCATTACTACTTTCCGGTCAACCTAGGCTTCACTCTAGGGCGTTTCTCCACCACATCGAATAGCTACTGCCTTAGAAGTCAACGTCTGAAGCATAAAATATAATATAAATACAACAGTTTTTCCATCGTATAACACGAATAATTGCAACCAGTGTGAAAGACATGGTCATTTCTACGTTCCGGGTAACGTAGGCTTCACTCTAGGGCGTTGCTCCAACACATCGAATAGCTACGGCCTTAGAAGTCAACGCCCGAAGCATAAAATACAATAAAAATACAACAGTTTTTCCATCGTATAACAGGAATAATAGCACCCAGAGTGAAGGTGATGGTCACTTCTAAGTTCCGGGCAACCTAGGCTTCACTCTAGAGCGTTGCACCACCAGATCGAATAGCTAGGGACTTAGAAGTCAACGCCAGAAGCATAAAATACAATAAAAATACAACACTTTTTCCATCGTATAACAGGAATAATTGGAACCAGTGTGAAAGTGATGGTCATTTCTACGTTCCGGGCAACCTAGGCTTCAGTCTAGGGCGTGTTTCCCCCAGATCGAATAGTTAGGGCCTAAGAAGCCTACGCCAGAAGCATAAAATACAATATAAATACCACAGTTTTTAGATCGTATAACAGGAATAATTGCAACCAGAGTGAAGGTGATGGTCATTTCTAAGTTCCGGGCAACCTAGGATTCACTATCCAGCGTTGCCCCACCAGATCGAATAGCTAGGACCTTAGAAGTCAACGCCAGAAGCACAAAATAAAATAAAAATACAACAGTTATTCCATCGTATAACACGAATAATTACCACCAGTGTGAAAGTAATGGGCACTTCTACGTCCCGTGCAACCTAGGTTTCACTCTAGGGCGTTGCTCCACCACATCGAATAGTTAGGGCCTTAGAAGTCAATGCCAGAAGCATAAAATACAATTTAAATGCAACAGTTTTTCCACTGTATAATATGAATAATTGCAAACAGTGTGGTAGTAATGGTCATTTCTACGTTCCGGGCAAGCTAGGCTTCACTCTAGGGCGTTGGTCCACCAGATCCAATAGTTAGGGCCTAAGAAGTCAACGACAGGAGCACCAAATACAAAATAAATACAACAGTTTTTCCATCGTATAAAACGAATAATTGCATCCATTGTGCAAGTAATGGTCATTTCTACGATCCGGGCAACCTAGGCATCACTCTAGGGCGTTGTTCCACCAGAGCGAACAGTTAGGGCCTAAGAAGTCAACGCCTGAAGCATAAAATACAATATAAATACAACAGTTTTTCCATTGTATAAAACGAATAATTGCAACCAGTCTGATAGTTATGGTCATTTCTACATTCCGGGCAATCTAGGCTTCTCTCTAGGGCGTTGCTCCTCCAGATCGAATAGTTAGGGCCTAACAAGTCAACGCCAGAAGCATAAAATACAATAGTAATACAACAGTCTTTCCATCGTATAAAACGAATAATTGCAACCAGTGTGAAAGATATGGTCATTTCAACGATACTGGCAACCTAGGCTGCACTCTACGGCGTCGTTCCACCACATCGAATAGCTGCGGCCTTAGAAGTCAACGCCAGAAGCATAATATACAATAGAAATACAACAGTTTTTCCATCGTATAACAGGAATAATTGCAAACAGTGTGAAAGGTATGGTCATTTCTACGATACGGGCAACCTAATCTTCACTCTAGGGCGTCGTTCCACCAGATGGAATAGCTACGGCCTTAGAAGTCAACGCCATCACTATAAAAAACAGTATAAATACAACAGTATTTCCATTGTATAAAATGAATAATTGCAAACAGTGTGGAGGTAATGGTCATATCTACGTTCCGGGCAACCTAGGCTTCACTCTAAGGCGTTGCTCCACCACATCGAATAGTTAGGGCCTTAGAAGTCAATGCCAGAAGCATAAAATACAATATAAATACAACAGTTTTTCAACTGTATAATATGAATAATTGCAAACAGTGTGGAAGTAATGGTCATTTCTACGTTCCGGGCAAGCTAGGCTTCACTCTAGGGCGTTGGTCCACCAGATCCAATAGTTAGGGCCTAAGAAGTCAACGCCAGGAGCACCAAATACAAAATAAATACAACAGTTTTTCCATCGTGTAAAACGAATAATTGCATCCAGTATAAAAGTTATGGTTATTTCTACGTTCAGGGCAACCTAGGCTTCACCCTAGGGCGTTGCTCCACCAGATCGAATAGTTAGGGCCTATGAAGTCAACGCCAGAAGCATACAATACGATATATGTACAACAGTCTTTCCATCGTATAAAACGAATAATTGCAACCAGTCTGATAGTTATGGTCATTTCTACGTTCCGGGCAATCTAGTCTTCTCTCTAGAGCGTCGTTCCACCAGATCGAATAGTTAGGGCCTAAGAAGTCAATGCTAGAAGCATAAAATACGATATATGTACAACAGTTTTTCCATCGTATAAAATGAGTAATTGCAACCAGTGTGAGATTAATGGCCATTTCTGCGTTCCGGGCATCCTAGACTTAACACTGAGACATTGCTCCACCAGATCGAATACATAGGGCCTTAGAAGTCAACGCCAGAAGCATAAAGTACATTAAAAATCCAACAGTTTGTCCATCGTATAACAGGAATAATTGCCACCAGTGTGAAAGTGATGGTTATTTCTGCATTCCAGGCAACCTAGGAATCACTCCAGGGCGCTGCTCCTCCAGATAGAATAGTTAGGGCCCAGGAAGTCAACGCCAGAAGCATAAAATACAATATAAATACAACAGTTTTTCCCTTGTATAACAGGAATAATTGCAACCAGTATGAAAGCTATTGTCATTTATACGTTCCGGGCAACCTAGGCTTCACTCTAGGGCGTTGCTCCACCACATCGAATAGTTAGGGCCTTAGAAGTCAATGCCAGAAGCATAAAATGCCATATAAATACAACAGTTTTTCCACTGTATGATATGAATAATTGCAAACAGTGTGGAAGTAATGGTCATTTCTACGTTCCGGGCAACCTAGGCTTCACTCTAGGGCGTTGCTGCTCCAGATAGAATAGTTAGGGCCCAGGCAGTTAACGCCAGAAGCATAAAAAACAATATAAATACAACAGTTTTTCCCGTGTATAACAGGAATAATTGCAACCAGTGTGAATGGTATGGTCATTTCTACGTTCCGGGCAACCTAGGCCTCACTCTAGGGCATTGCTCCACCACATCGAATAGCTACGGCCTTAGAAGTCAACGCCAGAAGCACAAAATAAAATAAAAATACAAGAGTTATTCCATCGTCTAACAGGAATAATTACAACCAGTGTGAAAGTAATGGGCATTTCTACGTTCCGTGCAACCTAGGCTTCGCTCTAGGGCGTTGGTCCACCAGGCCGAATAGTTAGGGCCTTAGAAAACAACTCCAGACGCATAAAATACAATATAAATACAACAGTTTTTCCATCGTATAAAATGAATAATTGCAACCAGTGTGAAAGTAACGGCCATTTCTACGTTCCTGGAATCCTAGACTTAACACTGAGACATTGCTCCACCAGATCGAATACATTGGGCCTTAGAAGTCAACGCCAGGAGCATAAAATACAATATAGATACAACAGTTTTCCCTTGTATAACAGAAATAATTGCAACCAGTGTGAAAGTTATGGTCATTTCTACGTTCCGGGCAACCTAGGCTTCACTCTAGGGCGTTGCTCCACCAGATCGAATAGTTAGGGCCCAGGAAGTCGACGCCAGAAGCATAAAATACAATATAGATACAACAGTTTTTCCCTTGTATAACAGGAATAATTGCAACCAGTGTGAAAGGTATGGTCATTTCTACGTTATGCGCAACCTAGGCTTCACTCTAGGGCGTTTCTCCACCACATCGAATAGCTACGCCCTTAGAAGTCAACGCCTGAAGCATAAAATATAATATAAGTACAATAGTTTTTCCATCGTATAACAGGAATAATTGCAACCAGTGTGAAAGACATGGTCATTCCTACGTTCCGGGCAACCTAGGCTTCACTCTAGGGCGTTGCTCCACCTCATCGAATAGCTGCGGCCTTAGAAGGCAACGTCAGAAGCATAAAACACAATATAGATAAAACAGTTTTTCAATCGTATAACAGGAATAATTGCAAACAGTGTGAAAGATATGGTCATTTCTACGTTGCGGGCATCCTAGGCTTCACTCTAGGGCGTTGCTCCACCAGATCGAATAGTTAGGGCCTAAGAAGTCAATGCCAGAAGCATAAAATACGATATATGTACAACAGTTTTTCCATCGCATAAAATGAGTAATTGCAACCAGTGTGAATGTAACGGCCATTTCTACGTTCCGGGAATCCTAGACTTCACACTGAGACATTGCTCCACCAGATCGAATACATAGGGCCTTAGAAGTCAACGCCAGAAGCATAAAGTACATTAAAAATCCAACAGTTTGTCCATCGTATATCAGGAATAATTGCAAACAGTGTGAAAAATATGGTCATTTCTACGTTGCGGGCATCCTAGTCTTCACTCTAGGGCATTGCTCCACCACATCGAATGGCTACGGCCTTAGAAGTCAACGCCATAACTATAAGAAACCACATAAATACAACAGTTTTTCCATTGTATAAAATGAATAATTGCAAACAGTGTGAAGGTAATGGTCATTTCTACTTTCCGGGCAACCTAGGCTTCACTCTAGGGCGTTTCTCCACCACATCGAATAGATACGCCCTTAGAAGTCAACGCCTGAAGCATAAAATATAATATAAGTACAACAGCTTTTCCATCGTATAACAGGAATAATTGCAACCAGTGTGAAAGACATGGTCATTTCTACGTTCCGGGCAACCTAGGCTTCACCCTAGGGCGTTGCTCCACCACATCGAATAGCTACGGCCTTAGGAGTCAACGCCAGAGGCATAAAATACAAAATAAATATAACAGTTTTTCACTTGTATAAAACGAATGATTGCAACCAGTATGAAAGCTATGGTCGTTTCTACGTTCCCGGCAATCTAGGCTTCACTCTAGGGCGTTGCTCAGCCACATCGAATAGTTAGGGCCTTTGAAGTCAATGCCAGAAGCATAAAATACAATATAAATACAACAGTTTTTCCACTGTATGATATGAATAATTGCAAACAGTGTGGAAGTAATGGTCATTTCTACGTTCCGGGCAACCTAGGCTTCACTCTAGGGCGTTGGTCCACCAGATACAATAGTTAGGGCCTAAGAAGTCATCGCCAGGAGCACCAAATATAAAATAAATACAACAGTTTTTCCATCGTATCAAACGACTAATTGCAACCAGTGTGCAAGTAATGGTCATTTCTACGATCCGGGCAACCTAGGCATCACCCTAGGGCGTTGCTCAACCACATCGAATAGTTAGGGCCTTAGAAGTCAACGCCAGAAGCACCAAATCCAAAATTAATACAACAGTTTTTCCATCGTATAAAACGAATAATTGCAACCAGTATGAAAGTTATGGTCATTTCTAAGTTCCGGGCAACCTAGGCTTCACCCTAGGGCGTTGCTCCACCTGACCGAATAGTTAGGGCTAAGAAGTCAACGCCAGAAGCATAAAATACGATATATGTACAACAGTTTTACAATCGTATAAAATGAATAATCGCAAACAGTGTGAAGGTAATGGTCACTTCTACGTTCCGGGAAATCTAGGCTTCACACTAGGGCGTTGTTCCACCAGAGCGAATAGTTAGGGCCTAAGAAGTCAACGCCTGAAGCATAAAATACAAAATAAATACAACTGTTTTTCCATCGTATAACAAGAATAATTGCAACCAGTGTGAAAAATATGGTCATTTCTACGTTGCGGGCATCCTAGGCTTCACTCTAGGGCGTTGCACCACCAGATCGAATAGGTAGGGCCTTAGAAGTCAACGCCCGAAGCATAAAATACAAAATAAATAGAACAGTTTTTCCATTGTATAAAACGAATAATTGAAACCAGTGTGAAAGTTATGGTCATTTCTACGTTCCGTGCCACCTAGGCTTCACTCTAGTGCGTTGCTCCACCAGATCGAATAGTTTGGGCCTAAGAAGTCAACGCCAGAAGCATAAAATACAATATAAATACAACAGTTTTTCAACTGTATAATATGAATAATTGCAAACAGTGTGGAAGTAATGGTCATTTCTACGTTCCGGGCAAGCTAGGCTTCACTCTAGGGCGTTGGTCCACCAGATCCAATAGTTAGGGCCTAAGAAGTCAACGCCAGGAGCACCAAATACAAAATAAATACAACAGTTTTTCCATCGTATAAAACGAATAATTGCATCCAGTATAAAAGTTATGGTTATTTCTACGTTCAGGGCAACCTAGGCTTCACCCTAGGGCGTTGCGCCACCAGATCGAATAGTTAGGGCCTATGAAGTCAACGCCAGAAGCATACAATACGATATATGTACAACAGTCTTTCCATCGTATAAAACGAATAATTGCAACCAGTCTGATAGTTATGGTCATTTCTACGTTCCGGGCAATCTAGGCTTCTCTCTAGAGCGTCGTTCCACCAGATCGAATAGTTAGGGCCTAAGAAGTCAATGCTAGAAGCATAAAATACGATATATGTACAACAGTTTTTCCATCGTATAAAATGAGTAATTGCAACCAGTGTGAGATTAATGGCCATTTCTGCGTTCCGGGCATCCTAGACTTAACACTGAGACATTGCTCCACCAGATCGAATACATAGGGCCTTAGAAGTCAACGCCAGAAGCATAAAGTACATTAAAAATCCAACAGTTTGTCCATAGTATAACAGGAATAATTGCCACCAGTGTGAAAGTGATGGTTATTTCTGCATTCCAGGCAACCTAGGAATCACTCCAGGGCGTTGCTCCTCCAGATAGAATAGTTAGGGCCCAGGAAGTCAACGCCAGAAGCATAAAATACAATATAAATACAACAGTTTTTCCCGTGTATAACAGGAATAATTGCAACCAGTGTGAATGGTATGGTCATTTCTACGTTCCGGGCAACCTAGGCCTCACTCTAGGGCATTGCTCCACCACATCGAATAGCTACGGCCTTAGAAGTCAACGCCAGAAGCACAAAATAAAATAAAAATACAAGAGTTATTCCATCGTCTAACAGGAATAATTACAACCAGTGTGAAAGTAATGGGCATTTCTACGTTCCGTGCAAGCTAGGCTTCGCTCTAGGGCGTTGGTCCACCAGGCCGAATAGTTAGGGCCTTAGAAAACAACTCCAGACGCATAAAATACAATATAAATACAACAGTTTTTCCATCGTATAAAATGAGTAATTGCAACCAGTGTGAAAGTAACGGCCATTTCTACGTTCCTGGAATCCTAGACTTAACACTGAGACATTGCTCCACCAGATCGAATACATTGGGCCTTAGAAGTCAACGCCAGGAGCATAAAATACAATATAAATACAACAGTTTTCCCTTGTATAACAGAAATAATTGCAACCAGTGTGAAAGTTATGGTCATTTCTACGTTCCGGGCAACCTAGGCTTCACTCTAGGGCGTTGCTCCACCAGATCGAATAGTTAGGGCCCAGGAAGTCGACTCCAGAAGCATAAAATACAATATAAATACAACAGTTTTTCCCTTGTATAACAGGAATAATTGCAACCAGTGTGAAAGGTATGGTCATTTCTACGTTATGCGCAACCTAGGCTTCACTCTAGGGCGTTTCTCCACCACATCGAATAGCTACGCCCTTAGAAGTCAACGCCTGAAGCATAAAATATAATATAAGTACAATAGTTTTTCCATCGTATAACAGGAATAATTGCAACCAGTGTGAAAGACATGGTCATTCCTACGTTCCGGGCAACCTAGGCTTCACTCTAGGGCGTTGCTCCACCTCATCGAATAGCTGCGGCCTTAGAAGGCAACGTCAGAAGCATAAAACACAATATAGATAAAACAGTTTTTCAATCGTATAACAGGAATAATTGCAAACGGTGTGAAAGATATGGTCATTTCTACGTTGCGGGCATCCTAGGCTTCACTCTAGGGCGTTGCTCCACCAGATCGAATAATTAGGGCCTAAGAAGTCAATGCCAGAAGCATAAAATACGATATATGTACAACAGTTTTTCCATCGCATAAAATGAGTAATTGCAACCAGTGTGAATGTAACGGCCATTTCTACGTTCCGGGAATCCTAGACATCACACTGAGACATTGCTCCACCAGATCGAATACATAGGGCCTTAGAAGTCAACGCCAGAAGCATAAAGTACATTAAAAATCCAACAGTTTGTCCATCGTATATCAGGAATAATTGCAAACAATGTGAAAAATATGGTCATTTCTACGTTGCGGGCATCCTAGTCTTCACTCTAGGGCATTGCTCCACCACATCGAATGGCTACGGCCTTAGAAGTCAACGCCATAACTATAAGAAACCACATAAATACAACAGTTTTTCCATTGTATAAAATGAATAATTGCAAACAGTGTGAAGGTAATGGTCATTTCTACTTTCCGGGCAACCTAGGCTTCACTCTAGGGCGTTTCTCCACCACATCGAATAGATACGCCCTTAGAAGTCAACGCCTGAAGCATAAAATATAATATAAGTACAACAGCTTTTCCATCGTATAACAGGAATAATTGCAACCAGTGTGAAAGACATGGTCATTCCTACGTTCCGGGCAACCTAGGCTTCACCCTAGGGCGTTGCTCCACCACATCGAATAGCTACGGCCTTAGGAGTCAACGCCAGAGGCATAAAATACAAAATAAATATAACAGTTTTTCACTTGTATAAAACGAATGATTGCAACCAGTATGAAAGCTATGGTCGTTTCTACGTTCCCGGCAATCTAGGCTTCACTCTAGGGCGTTGCTCAGCCACATCGAATAGTTAGGGCCTTAGAAGTCAATGCCAGAAGCATAAAATACAATATAAATACAACAGTTTTTCCACTGTATGATATGAATAATGGCAAACAGTGTGGAAGTAATGGTCATTTCTACGTTCCGGGCAACCTAGGCTTCACTCTAGGGCGTTGGTTCACCAGATACAATAGTTAGGGCCTAAGAAGTCATCGCCAGGAGCACCAAATATAAAATAAATACAACAGTTTTTCCATCGTATCAAACGACTAATTGCAACCAGTGTGCAAGTAATGGTCATTTCTACGATCCGGGCAACCTAGGCATCACCCTAGGGCGTTGCTCAACCACATCGAATAGTTAGGGCCTTAGAAGTCAACGCCAGAAGCACCAAATCCAAAATTAATACAACAGTTTTTCCATCGTATAAAACGAATAATTGCAACCAGTATGAAAGTTATGGTCATTTCTAAGTTCCGGGCAACCTAGGCTTCACCTTAGGGCGTTGCTCCACCTGACCGAATAGTTAGGGCTAAGAAGTCAACGCCAGAAGCATAAAATACGATATATGTACAACAGTTTTACCATCGTATAAAATGAATAATCGCAAACAGTGTGAAGGTAATGGTCACTTCTACGTTCCGGGCAATCTAGGCTTCACACTAGGGCGTTGTTCCACCTGAGCGAATAGTTAGGGCCTAAGAAGTCAACGCCTGAAGCATAAAATACAAAATAAATACAACAGTTTTTCCATCGTATAACAAGAATAATTGCAACCAGTGTGAAAAATATGGTCATTTCTACGTTGCGGGCATCCTAGGCTTCACTCTAGGGTGTTGCACCACCAGATCGAATAGTTAGGGCCTTAGAAGTCAAAGCCCGAAGCATAAAATACAAAATAAATAGATCAGTTTTTCCATTGTATAAAACGAATAATTGAAACCAGTGTGAAAGTAATGGTCATTTCTACGATCCGGGCGACCTAGGCTCCACCCCTGGGCGTTGGTCCACCAGATCCAATAGTTAGGACCTAAGAAATCAGCGCCAGAAGCATAAAATACAAAATAGATACAACAGCTTTTCCGTCGTATAAAATGAATAATCGCAAACAGTGTGAAGGTAATGGTCATTTCTACATTCCGGGGAACCTAGGCTTAACTCTAGGGCGTTGCTGCACCAGATCGAATAGTTGGGGCCTTAGAAGTCAACGCCCGAAGCATAAAGTACAAAATAAATAGAACAGTTTTTCCATTGTATAAAACGAACAATTGAAACCAGTGTGAAAGTTATGGTCATTTCTACATTTCGCGCAACCTAGGCTTCACCCCTGGGCGTTGATCCACCAGATCGAATAGTTAGGGCCTAAGAAGTCAATGCCAGAAGCATAAAATACGATATATGTACAACAGTTTTTCCATCGCATAAAATGAGTAATTGCAACCAGTGTGAAAGTAACGGACATTTCTACGTTCCGGGCATCCTAGACTTAACACTGAGGCATTGCGCCACCAGATCGAATACATAGGGCCTTAGGAGTCAACGCCAGAAGCATAAAGTACATTAAAAATCCAACTGTTTTTCCATCGTATAACAGGAATAATTGCCACCAGTGTGAAAGTGATGGTCATTTCTGCATTCCGGGCAACCTAGGCTTCACTCTAGGGCGTTGCTCCTCCAGGTAGAATAGCTAGGGCCCAGGCAGTCAACGCCAGAAGCATAAAATACAATATAAATACAACATTTTTTCCATTGTATAACAGGAATAATTGCAACCAGTATGAAAGCTATTGTCATTTATACGTTCCGGGCAACCTAGGCTTCACTCTAGGGCGTTGCTCCACCACATCGAATAGTTAGGGCCTTAGAAGTCAATGCCAGAAGCATAAAATGCCATATAAATACAACAGTTTTTCCACTGTATGATATGAATAATTGCAAACAGTGTGGAAGTAATGGTCATTTCTACGTTCCGGGCAACCTAGGCTTCACTCTAGGGCGTTGCTGCTCCAGATAGAATAGTTAGGGCCCAGGCAGTTAACGCCAGAAGCATAAAAAACAATATAAATACAACAGTTTTTCCCGTGTATAACAGGAATAATTGCAACCAGTGTGAATGGTATGGTCATTTCTACGTTCCGGGCAACCTAGGCCTCACTCTAGGGCATTGCTCCACCACATCGAATAGCTACGGCCTTAGAAGTCAACGCCAGAAGCACAAAATAAAATAAAAATACAAGAGTTATTCCATCGTCTAACAGGAATAATTACAACCAGTGTGAAAGTAATGGGCATTTCTACGTTCCGTGCAAGCTAGGCTTCGCTCTAGGGCGTTGGTCCACCAGGCCGAATAGTTAGGGCCTTAGAAAACAACTCCAGACGCATAAAATACAATATAAATACAACAGTTTTTCCATCGTATAAAATGAGTAATTGCAACCAGTGTGAAAGTAACGGCCATTTCTACGTTCCTGGAATCCTAGACTTAACACTGAGACATTGCTCCACCAGATCGAATACATTGGGCCTTAGAAGTCAACGCCAGGAGCATAAAATACAATATAAATACAACAGTTTTCCCTTGTATAACAGAAATAATTGCAACCAGTGTGAAAGTTATGGTCATTTCTACGTTCCGGGCAACCTAGGCTTCACTCTAGGGCGTTGCTCCACCAGATCGAATAGTTAGGGCCCAGGAAGTCGACTCCAGAAGCATAAAATACAATATAAATACAACAGTTTTTCCCTTGTATAACAGGAATAATTGCAACCAGTGTGAAAGGTATGGTCATTTCTACGTTATGCGCAACCTAGGCTTCACTCTAGGGCGTTTCTCCACCACATCGAATAGCTACGCCCTTAGAAGTCAACGCCTGAAGCATAAAATATAATATAAGTACAATAGTTTTTCCATCGTATAACAGGAATAATTGCAACCAGTGTGAAAGACATGGTCATTCCTACGTTCCGGGCAACCTAGGCTTCACTCTAGGGCGTTGCTCCACCTCATCGAATAGCTGCGGCCTTAGAAGGCAACGTCAGAAGCATAAAACACAATATAGATAAAACAGTTTTTCAATCGTATAACAGGAATAATTGCAAACGGTGTGAAAGATATGGTCATTTCTACGTTGCGGGCATCCTAGGCTTCACTCTAGGGCGTTGCTCCACCAGATCGAATAATTAGGGCCTAAGAAGTCAATGCCAGAAGCATAAAATACGATATATGTACAACAGTTTTTCCATCGCATAAAATGAGTAATTGCAACCAGTGTGAATGTAACGGCCATTTCTACGTTCCGGGAATCCTAGACATCACACTGAGACATTGCTCCACCAGATCGAATACATAGGGCCTTAGAAGTCAACGCCAGAAGCATAAAGTACATTAAAAATCCAACAGTTTGTCCATCGTATATCAGGAATAATTGCAAACAATGTGAAAAATATGGTCATTTCTACGTTGCGGGCATCCTAGTCTTCACTCTAGGGCATTGCTCCACCACATCGAATGGCTACGGCCTTAGAAGTCAACGCCATAACTATAAGAAACCACATAAATACAACAGTTTTTCCATTGTATAAAATGAATAATTGCAAACAGTGTGAAGGTAATGGTCATTTCTACTTTCCGGGCAACCTAGGCTTCACTCTAGGGCGTTTCTCCACCACATCGAATAGATACGCCCTTAGAAGTCAACGCCTGAAGCATAAAATATAATATAAGTACAACAGCTTTTCCATCGTATAACAGGAATAATTGCAACCAGTGTGAAAGACATGGTCATTCCTACGTTCCGGGCAACCTAGGCTTCACCCTAGGGCGTTGCTCCACCACATCGAATAGCTACGGCCTTAGGAGTCAACGCCAGAGGCATAAAATACAAAATAAATATAACAGTTTTTCACTTGTATAAAACGAATGATTGCAACCAGTATGAAAGCTATGGTCGTTTCTACGTTCCCGGCAATCTAGGCTTCACTCTAGGGCGTTGCTCAGCCACATCGAATAGTTAGGGCCTTAGAAGTCAATGCCAGAAGCATAAAATACAATATAAATACAACAGTTTTTCCACTGTATGATATGAATAATGGCAAACAGTGTGGAAGTAATGGTCATTTCTACGTTCCGGGCAACCTAGGCTTCACTCTAGGGCGTTGGTCCACCAGATACAATAGTTAGGGCCTAAGAAGTCATCGCCAGGAGCACCAAATATAAAATAAATACAACAGTTTTTCCATCGTATCAAACGACTAATTGCAACCAGTGTGCAAGTAATGGTCATTTCTACGATCCGGGCAACCTAGGCATCACCCTAGGGCGTTGCTCAACCACATCGAATAGTTAGGGCCTTAGAAGTCAACGCCAGAAGCACCAAATCCAAAATTAATACAACAGTTTTTCCATCGTATAAAACGAATAATTGCAACCAGTATGAAAGTTATGGTCATTTCTAAGTTCCGGGCAACCTAGGCTTCACCTTAGGGCGTTGCTCCCCCTGACCGAATAGTTAGGGCTAAGAAGTCAACGCCAGAAGCATAAAATACGATATATGTACAACAGTTTTACCATCGTATAAAATGAATAATCGCAAACAGTGTGAAGGTAATGGTCACTTCTACGTTCCGGGCAATCTAGGCTTCACACTAGGGCGTTGTTCCACCAGAGCGAATAGTTAGGGCCTAAGAAGTCAACGCCTGAAGCATAAAATACAAAATAAATACAACAGTTTTTCCATCGTATAACAAGAATAATTGCAACCAGTGTGAAAAATATGGTCATTTCTACGTTGCGGGCATCCTAGGCTTCACTCTAGGGTGTTGCACCACCAGATCGAATAGTTAGGGCCTTAGAAGTCAAAGCCCGAAGCATAAAATACAAAATAAATAGATCAGTTTTTCCATTGTATAAAACGAATAATTGAAACCAGTGTGAAAGTAATGGTCATTTCTACGATCCGGGCGACCTAGGCTCCACCCCTGGGCGTTGGTCCACCAGATCCAATAGTTAGGACCTAAGAAATCAGCGCCAGAAGCATAAAATACAAAATAGATACAACAGCTTTTCCGTCGTATAAAATGAATAATCGCAAACAGTGTGAAGGTAATGGTCATTTCTACATTCCGGGGAACCTAGGCTTAACTCTAGGGCGTTGCTGCACCAGATCGAATAGTTGGGGCCTTAGAAGTCAACGCCCGAAGCATAAAGTACAAAATAAATAGAACAGTTTTTCCATTGTATAAAACGAACAATTGAAACCAGTGTGAAAGTTATGGTCATTTCTAAATTTCGCGCAACCTAGGCTTCACCCCTGGGCGTTGATCCACCAGATCGAATAGTTAGGGCCTAAGAAGTCAATGCCAGAAGCATAAAATACGATATATGTACAACAGTTTTTCCATCGCATAAAATGAGTAATTGCAACCAGTGTGAAAGTAACGGACATTTCTACGTTCCGGGCATCCTAGACTTAACACTGAGGCATTGCGCCACCAGATCGAATACATAGGGCCTTAGGAGTCAACGCCAGAAGCATAAAGTACATTAAAAATCCAACTGTTTTTCCATCGTATAACAGGAATAATTGCCACCAGTGTGAAAGTGATGGTCATTTCTGCATTCCGGGCAACCTAGGCTTCACTCTAGGGCGTTGCTCCTCCAGGTAGAATAGCTAGGGCCCAGGCAGTCAACGCCAGAAGCATAAAATACAATATAAATACAACATTTTTTCCACTGTATAACAGGAATAATTGCAACCAGTGTGAAAGGTATGGTCATTTCTACGTTCCGGGCAACCTAGGCTTCACTCTAGGGCGTTGCTCCACCACATCGAATAGCTGCGGCCTTAGAAGTCAACGCCAGAAGCATAAAATACAATTTAAATACAACAGTTTTTCAATCGTATAACAGGAATAATTGCAAACAGTGTGAAAAATATGGTCATCTCTACGTTGCGGGCATCCTAGGCATCACTCTAGGGCTTTGCTCCACCACATCGAATAGCTACGGCCTTAGAAGTCAACGCCATAACTATAAAAAACAATATAAATACAACAGTTTTTCCATTGTATATAATGAATAATTGCAAACAGTGTGGAGGTAATGGTCATTTCTACTTTCCGGGCAACCTGGGCTTCACTCTAGGGCGTTTCTCCACCACATCGAATAGCTACGCCCTTAGAAGTCAACGCCTGAAGCATAAAATATAATATAAGTACAACAGTTTTTCCATCGTATAACAGGAATAATTGCAACCAGTGTGAAAGACATGGTCATTTCTACGTTCCGGGCAACCTAGGCTTCACTACAGGGCGGTGCTCCACCAGATCGAATTGTTAGGGCCTAAGAATTCAACGCCAGATGCATAAAATACAATATAAATACAACAGTTTTTCCCTTGTATAACAGGAATAATTGCAACCAGTGTGAAAGCTATGGTCATTTCTACGTTCCGGGCAACCTAGGCTACACTCTAGGGCGTTGCTCCACCAGATCAAATAGTTAGGGCCTAAGAAGTCAACGCCAGAAGCATAAAATACAATATAAATACAACAGCTTTTCCATCGTATATAATGTACATTTGCAAACAGAGTGAAAGTAATGGTCATTTCTACGTTTCGGGCGACCTAGGATCCACTCTAGGGCGTTGCTCCATCAGATGGAATAGCTAGGGCCTTAGAAGTCAATGCCAGAAGCATAAAATACAAAATAAATACAACAGTTTTTCCATTGTATAACAAGAATAATTGCAACCAGTGTGAAAGTGATGGTCAATTCTACGTTCCGGGCAACCTAGGCTTCACTACAGGGCGGTGCTCCACGTGATCAAATAGTTAGGGCCTAAGAAGTCAACGCCAGAAGCATAAAATACAATATAAATACAACAGTTTTTCCGTCGTATAAAACGAATAATTGCAACCAGTATGAAAGTTACGGTCATTTCTACGTACCGGGCAACCTAGGCTTCACCCTAGGGCGTTGCTCCACCTGATCGAATAGTTAGGGCGTAAGATGTTAACGCCAGAAGCATAAATTACGATATATGTACAACAGTT
Organism: Calliopsis andreniformis; assembly: GCF_051401765.1. Lineage (NCBI taxonomy): Eukaryota > Metazoa > Arthropoda > Insecta > Hymenoptera > Andrenidae > Calliopsis > Calliopsis andreniformis. Next base: position 12,888,927 of record NW_027480422.1, on the reverse strand, counting down.
TTACCATCGTATAAAATGAATAATTGCAAACAGTGTGAAGGTAATGGTCATTTCTACGTTCCGGGCAACCTAGGCTTCACCCTAGTGCGTTGTTCCACCAGAGCGAATAGTTAGGGCCTAAGAAGTCAACGCCTGAAGCATAAAGTACAATCAAAATCCAACAGTTTGTCCATCGTACAGCTGGAATAATTGCATCTAGAGTGAAAGTAATGGTCATTTCCACGTTTCGCGCGACCTAGGCTCCACTCTAGGGCGTTGCTCCACCAGATGGAATAGCTAGGGCCTTAGAAGTCAATGCCAGAAGCATAAAATACAAAATAAATACAACAGCTTTACCATCGTATAAAATGAATAATCGCAAACAGTGTGAAGGTAATGGTCATTTCTACGTTCCGGGCAACCTAGGCTTCACCCTAGTGCGTTGTTCCACCAGAGCGAATAGTTAGGGCCTAAGAAGTCAACGCCTGAAGCATAAAGTACAATCAAAATCCAACAGTTTGTCCATCGTACAGCTGGAATAATTGAAACCAGTATGAAAGTTATGGTCATTTCTACGTTCCGGGCAACATAGGCTTCACCCTAGGGCGTTGCTCCACCTGATCGAATAGTTAGGGCCTAAGAAGTCAACACCAGAAGCATAAAATACGATATATGTACAACAGTTTTCCCATCGTATAAAACGAATAATTGCAACCAGTGTGAAAGTAATAGACATTTCTACCTTGCGGGCATCCTGGTCTTCACACTAGGGCGTTGTTCCACCAGAGCGAATAGTTAGGGCCTAAGAAGTCAACGCCTGAAGCATAAAATACAAAATAAATACAACAGTTTTTCCATCGTATAACAAGAATAATTGCAACCAGTGTGAAAAATATGGTCATTTCTACGTTGCGGGCATCCTAGGCTTCACTCTAGGGCGTTGCACCACCAGATCGAATAGTTAGGGCCTTAGAAGTCAAAGCCCGAAGCATAAAATACAAAATAAATAGAACAGTTTTTCCATTGTATAAAACGAATAATTGAAACCAGTGTGAAAGTAATGGTCATTTCTACGGTCCGGGCGACCTAGGCATCACTCTAGGGCGTTGTTCCACCAGAGCGAATAGTGAGGGCCTAAGAAGTCAACGCCTGAAGCATAAAATACAAAGTAAATAGAACAGTTTTTCCATTGTATAAATCGAATAATTGAAACCAGTGTGAAAGTTATGGTCATTTCTACGTTCCGCGCAACCTAGGCTTCACCCCTGGGCGTTGGTCCACCAGATCCAATAGTTAGGACCTAAGAAATCAGCGCCAGAAGCATAAAATACAAAATAGATACAACAGCTTTTCCGTCGTATAAAATGAATAATCGCAAACAGTGTGAAGGTAATGGTCATTTCTACAATCCGGGGAACCTAGGCTTAACTCTAGGGCGTTGCTGCACCAGATCGAATAGTTGGGGCCTTAGAAGTCAACGCCCGAAGCATAAAGTACAAAATAAATAGAACAGTTTTTCCATTGTATAAAACGAACAATTGAAACCAGTGTGAAAGTTATGGTCATTTCTACATTTCGCGCAACCTAGGCTTCACCCCTGGGCGTTGATCCACCAGATCGAATAGTTAGGGCCTAAGAAGTCAATGCCAGAAGCATAAAATACGATATATGTACAACAGTTTTTCCATCGCATAAAATGAGTAATTGCAACCAGTGTGAAAGTAACGGACATTTCTACGTTCCGGGCATCCTAGACTTAACACTGAGGCATTGCGCCACCAGATCGAATACATAGGGCCTTAGAAGTCAACGCCAGAAGCATAAAGTACATTAAAAATCCAACAGTTTTTCCATCGTATAACAGGAATAATTGCCACCAGTGTGAAAGTGATGGTCATTTCTGCATTCCGGTCAACCTAGGCTTCACTCTAGGGCGTTGCTCCTCCAGGTAGAATAGCTAGGGCCCAGGCAGTCAACGCCAGAAGCATAAAATACAATATAAATACATCAGTTTTTCCATTGTATAACAGGAATAATTGCAACCAATGTGAAAGGTATGGTCATTTCTACGTTCCGGGCAACCTAGGCTTCACTCTAGGGCGTTGCTCCACCACATCGAATAGCTGCGGCCTTAGAAGTCAACGCCAGAAGCATAAAATACAATTTAAATACAACAGTTTTTCAATCGTATAACAGGAATAATTGCAAACAGTGTGAAAAATATGGTCATCTCTACGTTGCGGGCATCCTAGGCATCACTCTAGGGCTTTGCTCCACCACATCGAATAGCTACGGCCTTAGAAGTCAACGCCATAACTATAAAAAACAATATAAATACAACAGTTTTTCCATGGTATATAATGAATAATTGCAAACAGTGTGGAGGTAATGGTCATTTCTACTTTCCGGGCAACCTAGGCTTCACCCTAGTGCGTTGTTCCACCAGAGCGAATAGTTAGGGCCTAAGAAGTCAACGCCTGAAGCATAAAGTACAATCAAAATCCAACAGTTTGTCCATCGTACAGCTGGAATAATTGCATCTAGAGTGAAAGTAATGGTCATTTCCACGTTTCGCGCGACCTAGGCTCCACTCTAGGGCGTTGCTCCACCAGATGGAATAGCTAGGGCCTTAGAAGTCAATGCTAGAAGCATAAAATACAAAATAAATACAACAGTTTTACCATCGTATAAAATGAATAATCGCAAACAGTGTGAAGGTAATGGTCATTTCTACGTTCCGGGCAACCTAGGCTTCACCCTAGTGCGTTGTTCCACCAGAGCGAATAGTTAGGGCCTAAGAAGTCAACGCCTGAAGCATAAAGTACAATCAAAATCCAACAGTTTGTCCATCGTACAGCTGGAATAATTGCAACCAGTATGAAAGTTATGGTCATTTCTACGTTCCGGGCAACATAGGCTTCACCCTAGGGCGTTGCTCCACCTGATCGAATAGTTAGGGCCTAAGAAGTCAACACCAGAAGCATAAAATACGATATATGTACAACAGTTTTTCCATCGTATAAAACGAATAATTGCAACCAGTGTGAAAGTAATAGACATTTCTACGTTGCGGGCATCCTGGTCTTAACTCTGAGGCATTGCTACACCAGATCGAATACATAGGGCCTTAGAAGTCAACGCCAGAAGTATAAAGTGCAATCAAAATCCAACAGTTTGTCCATCGTATAGCTGGAATAATTGCAACCAGAATGAAAGTAATGGTCATTTCCACGTTTCGGGCGACCTAGGCTCCACTCTAGGGCGTTGCTCCACCACATCGAATAGTTAGGGCCATAGAAGTCAACGCCCGAAGCATAAAATACAAAATGAATAGAACAGTTTTTCCATTGTATTAAACCAATAATTGAAACCAGTGTGAAAGTTATGGTCATTTCTACGTTCCGGGCAACCTACGCTTCACTACAGGGCGGTGCTCCACCAGATCAATTAGTTAGGGCCTAGGATGTCAGCGCCAGAAGTATAAAATACAATATAGATACAACAGCTTTTCCATCGTATATCATGTACATTTGCAAACAGTGTGAAAGTAACGGTCATTTCTACGTTCCGGGCAACCCAGGCTTCACTCTAGGGCGTTGCTCCACCAGATCCAATAGTTAGGGACTTAGAATTCGGCGCCAGAAGCATAAAATACAACATAAGTACAACAGTTTTTCCATCGTATAACAGGAATAATAGCAACCAGTGTGAAAGTACAGGTCATTTTTACGTTCCGGGCAATCTAGGCTTCACTCTAGGGCGTTGCTCCACCAGATTTAATAGTTGGGGCCTTAGGAGTCAACGGTCGAAGCATAAAATACAAAATAAGTAGAACAGTTTTTCCATTGTATAAAACGAATAATTGAAACCAGTGTGAAAGTTATGCTCATTTCTACGTTCCGCGCAACCTAGGCTTCACCCTATGGCGTTATTCCACCTGATCGAATAGTTAGGGCCTAAGAAGTCAACGCCAGAAACATAAAATACGATATATGTACAACAGTTTTACTATCGTATAAAATGAATAATCGCAAGCAGTGTGAAGGTAATGGTCATTTCTACGTTCCGGGCAACCTAGGCTTCACCCTAGGGCGTTGTTCCACCAGAGCGAATAGTTAGGGCCTAAGAAGTCAACGCCTGAAGCAAAAAATACAATATAAATACAACAGTTTTTCCATCGTATAAAACGAATAATTGCAACCAGTATGAAAGTTATGGTCATTTCTACGTTCCGGGCAACCTGGGCGACACCAGAGGGCGTTGCTCAACCACATCGAATAGTTAGGGCCTAAGAAGTCAACGCCTGAAGCATAAAATACAATATAAATACAACAGTTCTTCCATCGTATAATACGAATAATTGCAATCAGTATGAAAGTTATGGTCATTTCTACGTTCCGGGCAACCTAGGCTTCACTCTAGGGCGTTGCTCAACCACATCGAATAGCTACGGCCCTAGAAGACAACGCCATAACTATAAAAAACAATTTAAATACAACAGCTTTCCATTGTATAAAATGAATAATTGCAAACAGTGTGGAGGTAATGGTCATTTCTACTTTCAGGGCAACCTAGGCTTCACTCTAGGGCGTTTCTCCACCACATCGAATAGCTACGGCCCTAGAAGTCATCGCCTGAAGCATAAAATATGATATCAATACAACAGTTTTTACATCGTATAACAGGAATAATTGCAACCAGTGTGAAAGACATGGTCATTTCTACGTTCCGGGCAACCTAGGCTTCACTCTAGGGCGTTGCTCCACCCCATTGAATAGCTACGGCCTTAGAAGTCAACGCCATAACTATAAAATACATTATAAATACAACAGTTTTTCCATTGTATAAAATGAATAATTGCAAACAGTGTGGAAGTAATGGTTATTTCTACGTTCCGGGCAACCTAGGCTTCACGCTAGGGCGTTGCTCCACCACATCGAATAGCTACGGCCTTAGGAGCCAACGCCAGAGGCATAACATACATTATAAGTACAACAGTTTTTCCATCGTATAAAATGAATAATTGCAATCAGTATGAAGGTTAAGGTCATTTCTACGTTCCGGGCAACCTGGGCGACACCAGAGGGCGTTGCGCCACCAGATCCAATAGTTAGGACCTAAGAAGTCAACGCCAGAAGCATAAAATACAAAATAGATACAACAGTTTTTCCATCGCATAACAGGAATAATTGCAACCAGTGTGAAAGTGATGGTCATTTCTACGTTCCGGGCAACCTAGGGTTCAGTCTAGGGCGTGGTGCCCCCAGGTCGAATAGTTAGGGCCTAAGAAGTCAACGCCAGAAGCATAAACTGCAATATAAGTACAACAGTTATTCCCTTGTATAACAGGAATAATTGCAACCAGTGTGAAAGGTATGGTCATTTCTACGTTCCGGGCAACCTAGGCTTCACTCAAGGGCATTGCTCCACCCCATCGAATAGCTACGGCCATAGAAGTCAACGCCATAACTATAAAAAACAATATAAATACAACAGTTTTTCCATTGTATAAAATGAATAACTGCAAACAGTGTGGAGGTAATGGTCATTTCTACTTTCCGGGCAACCTAGGCTTCACTCTAGGGCGATTCTCCACCACATCGAATAGCTACGGCCCTAGAAGTCAACGCCTGAAGCATAAAATATAATATAAATACAACAGTTTTTCCATCGTATAACAAGAATAATTGCAATCAGTGTGAAAGTGATGGTCATTTCTACATTCCGGGCAACCTAGGCTTCACTCTAGGGCGTTGCTCCACCAGATCGAATAGTTAGGGCCTAAGAAGTCAGCGCCAGAAGCATAAAATACAATATAAATACAACAGTTTTTCCCTTGTATAACAGGAATAATTGCAACCACTGTGATAGCTATGGTGATTTCTACGTTCCGGGCAACCTAGGCTTCACTCTAAGGGGTTGCTCCACCACATCGAATAGTTAGGTCCTTAGAAGTCAATGCCAGAAGCATAAAATGCAATATAAATACAACAGTTTTTCCACTGTATAATATGAATAATTGCAAACAGTGTGGAAGTAATGGTCATTTCAACGTTCCGGGCAACCTAGGCTTCTCTCTAGGGCGTTGCTCAACCGCATCGAATAGCTACGGCCCTAGAAGACAACGCCATAACTATAAAATACAATATAAATACAACAGCTTTTCCATCGTATATGATGTATATTTGGAAACAGTGTGAAAATAAAGGTCATTTCTACGTTCCGGGCAACCTAGGCTTCACTCTAGTTCGTTGCTCCACCAGATCGAATAGATAGGGCCTTAGAAGTCAACGCCAGAAGCATAAAATACAATATAAATACAACAGTTTTTCAATCGTATAACAGGAATAATTGCAAACAGTGTAAAAGATATGGTCATTTCTACGTTGCGGGCATCCTAGGCTTCACTCTAGGGCATTGCTCCACCACATCGACTAGTTACGGCCTTAGAAGTCAACGCCATAACTATAAAAAACAATATACATACAACAGTTTTTCCATTGTATAAAATGAATAATTGCAAACAGTGTGGAGGTAATGGTCATTTCTACTTTCCGGGCAACCTAGGCTTCACTCTAGGGCGTTTCTCCACCACATCGAATAGCTACGGCCCTAGAAGTCAACGCCTGAAGCATAAAATATAATATAAATACAACAGTTTTTCCATCGTATAACAGGAATAATTGCAACCAGTGTGAAAGACATGGTCATTTCTACGTTCCGGGCAACCTAGGCTTCACTCTAGGGCGTTGCTCCACCCCATTGAATAGCTACGGCCTTAGAAGTCAACGCCATAACTATAAAATACATTATAAATACAACAGTTTTTCTATTGTATAAAATGAATAATTGCGAACAGTGTGGAGGTAATGGTCATTTCTACTTTCCGGGCAACCTAGGCTTCAGTCTAGGGCGTGGTTCCCCCAGATCGAATAGTTAGGGCCTAAGAAGTCAACGCCAGAAGCATAAACTGCAATATAAATACAACAGTTATTCCCTTGTATAACAGGAGTAATTGCAACCAGTGTGAAAGGTATGGTCATTTCTACGTTCCGGGCAACCTAGGCTTCACTCTAGGGCATTGCTCCACCCCATCGAATAGCTACGGCCATAGAAGTCAACGCCATAAATATAAAATACATTATAAATACAACAGTTTTTCCATTGTATAAAATGAATAATTGCAAACAGTGTGGAAGTAATGGTTATTTCTACGTTCCGGGCAACCTAGGCTTCACGCTAGGGCGTTGATCCACCAGATCGAATAGTTAGGGCCTTAGATGTCAATGCCAGAAGCATAAAATACAATATAAATACAACAGCTTATCCATCGTATATAATGTATATTTGCAAACATTGTGAAGGTAATGGTCATTTCTACGTTCCGGGCAACCTAGGATGCACTCCAAGGCGTTGCTCCACCAGATCGAATAGCTAGGGCCTTAGAAGTCAACGCCCGAAACATAAAATACAATAAAAATACAACAGTTTATCCATCGTATAACGGGAATAATTGCAACAAGTGTGAACGTGGTGGTCACTTCCACGTTCCGGGCAACCTAGGTTTCACTCTAGGGCGTTGGTCCACCAGATCCAATAGTTAGGGCCTAAGAAGTCAACGACAGAATCATAAAATACAACAAAGATACAACAGCTTTTCCATCGTATAACAGGAATAATTGCAACCAGAGTGAAGGTGATGGTCATTTCTACGTTCCGGACAACCTAGGCTTCACCCTAGGGCGTTGCTCCACCAGATCGAATAGCTAGGGCCTAAGAAGCCTACAGCAGAAGCATAAAACACAATATAAATACAACAGTTCTTCCATCGTATAACAGGAATAATTGCAACCAGTGTGAAAGTGATGGTCATTTCAACGTTCCGGGCAACCTAGGCTTCACTCTAGGGCGTTGCTCCACCAGATCGAATAGTTAGGGCCATAGAAGTCAACGCCAGAAGCATAAAACACAAAATTAATACAACAGTTTTTTCATCGTATAACAGGAATAATTGTAACCAGAGTGAATATTCGTCATTTCTACGTTCCTGGCAACCTAGGCTTCACCCTAGGGCTTTGGTCAACCAGATCGAATAGTTAGGGCCTAAGAAGTCAACGCCAGAAGCATAAAATACAAAATAAATAGAACAGTCTTTTCATCGTATAAAAAGGGTAATTGCAACGAGTGCGAAAGTTATGGTCATTTCTGCGTTGCGGGCAACCTAGGCTTCACCCTAGGGCGTTTTTCCAACACATCGAATAGCTACGGCCTTATAAGTTAACGCCAGAAGCATAAAATAATATGAAAATACAACAGTTGTTCCGTCGTATAACAGGAGTAACTGCAACGTGCCTGAAGGTAATGGTCATTTCTACGTTCCGGGAAATCTAGGCTTCTCTCTAGGGCGTTGCTCCACCAGATCGAATAGTTAGGTCCTAAGAAGTCAACGCCAGAAGCATAAAATACGATATATGTACAACAGCCTTTCCATCCTATCAGACGAATAAGTGCAAGCAGTGTGAAAGCAATGGCCATTTCTACGTTCCGGTCATCCTAGCCTTAACTCTAGGGCGTTGCTCCACCAGATCGAATAGCTACGGCCTTAGAAGTCAACGCCCGAAGCAAAAAATAAAATAAAAATACAACAGCTTTTCCATCGTATATAATGTATATTTGCAAACATTGTGAAGGTAATGGTCATTTCTACGTTCCGGGCAACCTAGGATGCACTCCAAGGCGTTGCTCCACCAGATCGAATAGCTAGGGCCTTAGAAGTCAACGCCCGAAACATAAAATACAATAAAAATACAACAGTTTATCCATCGTATAACGGGAATAATTGCAACAAGTGTGAACGTGGTGGTCACTTCCACGTTCCGGGCAACCTAGGTTTCACTCTAGGGCGTTGGTCCACCAGATCCAATAGTTAGGGCCTAAGAAGTCAACGACAGAATCATAAAACACAACAAAGATACAACAGCTTTTCCATCGTATAACAGGAATAATTGCAACCAGAGTGAAGGTGATGGTCATTTCTACGTTCCGGGCAACCTAGGCTTCACCCTAGGGCGTTGCTCCACCAGATCGAATAGCTAGGGCCTAAGAAGCCTACAGCAGAAGCATAAAACACAATATAAATACAACAGTTCTTCCATCGTATAACAGGAATAATTGCAACCAGTGTGAAAGTGATGGTCATTTCTACGTTCCGGGCAACCTAGGCTTCACTCTAGGGCGTTGCTCCACCAGATCGAATAGTTAGGGCCATAGAAGTCAACGCCAGAAGCATAAAACACAAAATTAATACAACAGTTTTTTCATCGTATAACAGGAATAATTGTAACCAGAGTGAATATTCGTCATTTCTACGTTCCTGGCAACCTAGGCTTCACCCTAGGGCTTTGGTCAACCAGATCGAATAGTTAGGGCGTAAGAAGTCAACGCCAGAAGCATAAAATACAAAATAAATAGAACAGTCTTTTCATCGTATAAAAAGGGTAATTGCAACGAGTGCGAAAGTTATGGTCATTTCTGCGTTGCGGGCAACCTAGGCTTCACCCTAGGGCGTTTTTCCAACACATCGAATAGCTACGGCCTTATAAGTTAACGCCAGAAGCATAAACTAATATGAAAATACAACAGTTGTTCCGTCGTATAACAGGAGTAACTGCAACGTGACTGAAGGTAATGGTCATTTCTACGTTCCGGGAAATCTAGGCTTCTCTCTAGGGCGTTGCTCCACCAGATCGAATAGTTAGGTCCTAAGAAGTCAACGCCAGAAGCATAAAATAAAATATAAATACTACAGCTTTTCCATCTTATGAAACGAATAATTGCAACCAGTGTGAAAGTTATGGTCATTTTTACGTCCCGGGCTACCTAGGCTTCACTCTAGGGCATTTCTCCAACAGATCGACTAGTTAGGGCCTAAGAAGTCAGCGCCAGAAGCATGAAATACAATATAAATACTACAGATTCTCCATCGTATAAAACGGATAATTGCAACCAGTGTGAAAGTACTGGCCATTTCTACGTTCCGGGCATCCTAGACTTAACTCTAGGGCGTTGCTCCACCAGATCGAATTGCTAGGGCCTTAGAAGTCAACGCCCGAAACATAAAAAACAATAAAAATACAACAGTTTTTCCATCGTGTAACGGGAGTAATTGCAACCAGTCTGAAAGTTATGGTCATTTCTACGTTCCGTCCAACATAGGCTTCACTCTTGGGCGTTGACCCTCCAGGTCGAATGGCTAGGACCTTAAAAATCAAAGTCAGAAGCAGAAAATACAATAAAAATACAACAGTTTTTCCATCGTATAACAGGAATAATTGCAACCAGGTTGAAGTGATGGTCATTTCTACGTTCCGGGCGACCTAGGCCTCACTCTATGGCGTTGTTCCGCCAGGTCGAATAGTTAGGGTCTAGGAGGTCTACGGCAGAAGCATAAAATACGATATATGTACAACAGTTTTTCCACCGTATAAAACGGATAACTGCAACCAGTGTGAAAGGACTGGTCATTTCTTTATTCCGGCAACCTAGGCTTCACCCTAGGGCATTGCTCCACCAGGTCGAATAGTTAGGGCCTAAGAAGTCAACGCCAGAAGCATAAAATACGATATATGTACAACAGTTTTTCCATCGTATAAAACGGATAATTGCAACCAGTGTGAAGGTAATGGTCATTTCTACGTTCCGGGCAACCTAGGCTTCACCCAAGGGCGTTGCTCCACCAGAACGAATAGTTAGGGCCTTAGAAGTCAAAGCCAGAAGCATAAAATACGATATAAGTACATCAGTCTTTCCATCGTATAAAACGAATAATTACAACCAGTGTGAAAGTGATGGCCTTTCTACGTTCCGGGCATCCTAGTCTTAAGTCTGAGGCATTGCTCCACCAAATCGAATACATAGGGCCTTAGAAGTCAACGCCAGAAGCATAAAGTACAATAAAAATACAACTGCTTGTCCATCGTATAACAGGAATAATTGCAACCAGTGTAAAAGTAATTGTCATTTCTACGTTACGGGCAACCTGGGCGTAACTGTACGGCGTTGTGCCACCACATCGAATAGCTACGGCCTTAGAAGTCAACGCCTGAAGCATAAAATTAATAAAAACACAACAGTTTTTTCATCGTATAAGAGGAATATTTGCAACCAGTGTGAAAGTTTTGGTCATTTCTACGTTCCGGGAAACCTTGTCTTCACGCTAGGGCGTTGGTCCACCAGATCCAATAGTTAGGGCCTAAGAAGTCAACGCCAGAAGCATCAAATACAAAATAAATACAACAGTTTTTCCATCGCATAAAACGAATAATAGCATCGAGTGTGAAAGTAATGGTCATTTCTACGTCCCGGGCAACCTAGGCTTCACCCTAGGGAGTTGCTCCACCAGATCGAATAGTTAGGGCCTTAGAAGTCAAAGCCAGAAGTATAAAATACGATATAAGTACATCAGTCTTTCCATCGTATAAAACGAATAATTACAACCAGTGTGAAAGTAATGGCTTTCTACGTTCCGGGCATCCTAGTCTTAAGTCTGAGGCATTGCTCCACCAAATCGAATACATAGGGCCTTAGAAGTCAACGCCAGAAGCATAAAGTACAATAAAAATACAACTGCTTGTCCATCGTATAACAGGAATAATTGCAACCAGTGTAAAAGTAATGGTCATTTCTACGTTACGGGCAACCTGGGCGTAACTGTACGGCGTTGTGCCACCACATCGAATAGCTACGGCCTTAAAAGTCAACGCCTGAAGCATAAAATTAATAAAAACACAACAGTTTTTTCATCGTATAAGAGGTATATTTGCAACCAGTGTGAAAGTTTTGGTCATTTCTACGTTCGGGGAAACCTTGTCTTCACTCTAGGGCGTTGGTCCACCAGATCCCATTGTTAGGGCCTAAGAAGTCAACGCCAGAAGCATAAAATACAAAATAAATACAACAGTTTTTCCATCGCATAAAACGAATAATAGCAACCAGTGTGAAAGTTATGGTCATTTCTACGTTCCGGGCAACCTAGGCTTCACTCTAGGGCGTTGGTCCACCAGATCGAATAGTTAGGGCCCTAGAAGTCAGCGGCCGAAGCATAAAATGCAATAAAAATGCAACATCTTTTCCATCGTATAGCATGAATAATTGCAAGCAGAGTGAAAGTAATGATCATTTCTACGTTTCGGGCAACCTAGGCTTCACTCTAGGGTGTTGCTCCACCAGATCGAATAGCTAGGGCCTTAGAAGTCAACGCCTGAAGCACAAAATAAAATAAAAATACAACAGATTTTCCTTCTTATAAAACGAATAATTGCAACCAGTGTGAAAGTTATGGTCATTTCTACGTCCCGCGCTACCTAGGCTTCACTCTAGGGCGAGGCCCCACCAGATCCAATAGTAAGGGCCTTAGAAGTCAACTCCAGAAGCACAAAATACCATATAAATACATCAGTCTTTCCGTCGTTTAACAGGAATAATTGCAACCAGTGTCAAGGATACGGTCATTTCTACGTTCCGGACAACCTAGGCTTCACTCTAGGGCGTTGGCCCACCAGATCTCTTAGTTAGGGCCTAAGAAGTCAACGCCAGAAGCATAAAATACAAAATAAACACTACAGTCTTTCCATCGTATAAAACGAATAATTGCAACCACTCTGAATGTTATGGTCATATCTACGTTTCGGGCAACCTAGGCTTCACTCTAGGGCGTTGCTCCACCAGATCGAATAGCTAGGGCCTTAGAAGTCAACGCCCGAAACATAAAATACAATAAAAATACATCAGTTTTTCCATCGTATAACGGGAGTAATTGCAGCCAGCGTGAAAGTTATGGTCATTTCTACGTTCCGGCCAGCATAGGCTTCACCCTTGGACGTTGACCCTCCAGATCGAATGGCTAGGACCTTAAAAATCAAAGTCAGAAGCAGAAAATACAATAAAAATACAACAGTTTTTCCATCGTATAACAGGAATAATTGCAGCCAGGTTGAAGTGATGGTCATTTCCACGTTCCGGGCGACCTAGGCCTCAATCTAGGGCGTTGTTCCGCCAGGTCGAATAGTTAGGGCCTAGGAAGTCAACGGCAGAAGCATAAAATACGATATATGTACAACAGTTTTTCCACCGTATAAAACGGATAATTGCAACCAGTGTGAAAGTAATGGCCATTTCTACCTTCCGGGCATCCTAGACTTCACTCTGAGGCATTGCTGCGCCAGACCGAATAAATAGGGCCTTAGAAGTCAATGCCAGAAGCAAAAAATAAAATAAAAATACAACAGTTTTTTCATCGTATAGCAGGAATATTTGCATCAAGCGTGAATGTAATGATCATTTCTACCTTCCCGGCTATCTAGTCTTCACTGTAGGGAGTTGCTCCACCAGAACGAATAGTTAGGGCCTAAGAAGTCAGCGCCAGAAGCATAAAATAAAATAAAATTACAACAGTTTTTCAGTCGTAAAACAGGAATAATTGCAACCAGTGTGAAGGTAATGGTCATTTCTACGTTCCGGGCAACCTAGGCTTCACTATAGGGCGTTGCTCCACCCTATCGAACAGCTGCGGCCTTAGAATCCAACGCCAGGAGTATAAAATACAATATAAACACAACAGCTTTTCCATCGTATAATACGAATAGTTACAACCAGTGTGAAAGTAATGGCCATTTCTACGTTCCGTGCATCCTAGCCTTAACTCTGAGCCATCGCTCCACCAGATTGAATACATAGGGCCTTAGAAGTCAACGCAAGAAGCATAAAGTACAATAAATATCCAACAGTTTGTCCACCGTATAACAGGAATAATTGCAACCAGTGTGAAAGTAATGGTCATCTCTACGTTCCGGGCTACCTGGGCTTCACTGTAGGGCGTTGCTCCACCACGTCGAATAGCTACGGCCTTAGAAGTCAACGCCTGGAGCATAAAATAAAATATAAATACTACAGCTTTTCCATCTTATGAAACGAATAATTGCAACCAGTGTGAAAGTTATGGTCATTTCTACGTCCCGGGCTACCTAGGCTTCACTCTAGGGCGTTTCTCCACCAGATCGAATAGTTAGGGCCTAAGAAGTCAACGCCAGAAGCATGAAATACAATATAAATACTACAGATTCTCCATCGTATAAAACGGATAATTGCAACCAGTGTGAAAGTAATGGCCATTTCTACGTTCCGGGCATCCTAGACTTAACTCTAGGGCGTTGCTCCACCAGATCGAATTGCTAGGGCCTTAGAAGTCAACGCCCGAAACATAAAAAACAATAAAAATACAACAGTTTTTCCATCGTGTAACGGGAGTAATTGCAACCAGTCTGAAAGTTATGGTCATTTCTACGTTCCGTCCAACATAGGCTTCACTCTTGGACGTTGACCCTCCAGGTCGAATGGCTGGGACCTTAAAAATCAAAGTCAGAAGCAGAAAATACAATAAAAATACAACAGTTTTTCCATCGTATAACAGGAATAATTGCAACCAGGTTGAAGTGATGGTCATTTCTACGTTCCGGGCGACCTAGGCCTCACTCTATGGCGTTGTTCCGCCAGGTCGAATAGTTAGGGTCTAGGAAGTCTACGGCAGAAGCATAAAATACGATATATGTACAACAGTTTTTCCACCGTATAAAACGGATAACTGCAACCAGTGTGAAAGGACTGGTCATTTCTTTATTCCGGCAACCTAGGCTTCACCCTAGGGCGTTGCTCCACCAGGTCGTATAGTTAGGGCCTAAGAAGTCAACGCCAGAAGCATAAAATACGATATATGTAGAACAGTTTTTCCATCGTATAAAACGGATAATTGCAACCAGTGTGAAGGTAATGGTCATTTCTACGTTACGGGCAACCTAGGCTTCACCCTAGGGCGTTGCTCCACCAGAGCGAATAGTTAGGGCCTTAGAAGTCAAAGCCAGAAGCATAAAATACGATATAAGTACATCAGTCTTTCCATCGTATAAAACGAATAATTACAACCAGTGTGAAAGTAATGGCCTTTCTACGTTCCGGGCATCCTAGTCTTAAGTCTGAGGCATTGCTACACCAAATCGAATACATAGGGCCTTAGAAGTCAACGCCAGAAGCATAAAGTACAATAAAAATACAACTGCTTGTCCATCGTATAACAGGAATAATTGCAGCCAGTGTAAAAGTAATTGTCATTTCTACGTTACGGGCAACCTGGGCGTAACTGTACGGCGTTGTGCCACCACATCGAATAGCTACGGCCTTAGAAGTCAACGCCTGAAGCATAAAATTAATAAAAACACAACAGTTTTTTCATCGTATAAGAGGAATATTTGCAACCAGTGTGAAAGTTTTGGTCATTTCTACGTTCCGGGAAACCTTGTCTTCACTCTAGGGCGTTGGTCCACCAGATCCCATTGTTAGGGCCTAAGAAGTCAACGCCAGAAGCATCAAATACAAAATAAATACAACACTTTTTCCATCGCATAAAACGAATAATAGCAACCAGTGTGAAAGTTATGGTCATTTCTACGTTCCGGGCAACCTAGGCTTCACTCTAGGGTGTTGCTCCACCAGATCGAATTGCTAGGGCCTTCGAAGTCAACACCAGGAGCATAAAATAAAATAAAAATACAACAGTTTTTCCATCGTGTAAAACGAATAATAGCAACCAGTGTGAAAGTTATGGTCATTTCTACGTTCCGGGCAACCTAGGCTTCACTCTGGGGCGTTGGTCCAACAGATCGAATAGTTAGGGCCTTAGAAGTCAACGCCCGAAGCATAAAATACCAAATTAATGCAACAGTTCTTCCATCGTATAAAACGAATAATTGCATCCAGTGTGAAAGTAATGGTCATTTCTACGTTCCGGGCACCCTAGGCTTCACTCTAGGCCGTTGCTCCACCACATCGTATAGCTACGGATTTAGATGTCAACGCCAGAAGCATAAAATACAATAAAAGTACAACAGTTTTTCCATCGTATAACAGGAATAATTGCAACCACAGTGAAACTGATGGACATTTCTACGTTCCGGGCGA
Source organism: Calliopsis andreniformis (assembly GCF_051401765.1). Classification (NCBI taxonomy): domain Eukaryota; kingdom Metazoa; phylum Arthropoda; class Insecta; order Hymenoptera; family Andrenidae; genus Calliopsis; species Calliopsis andreniformis. Next base: position 12,872,940 of record NW_027480422.1, on the reverse strand, counting down.
CCTAGGCTTCACTCTGGGGTGTTGGACCACCAGATCAAATAGTTAGAGCCTAAGAAGTCAACGCCAGAAGCATAAAATACAAAATAAATACAATAGTTTTTCCATCGTCTAAAACGAATAATTGCGCGAGTGAGAAAGGTATGGTCATTTCTACGTTCCGGGCAACCTAGGCTTCACTCTAGGGCATTGCTCCACCAGATCGAATAGCTAGGGCCTTAGAAGTCAGCGGCCGAAACATAAAATGCAATAAAAATACAACAGTTTTTCCATCGTATACCAGGAATGATTGCAACCAGAGTGAAGGTGATTGTGATTTCTACGTTCCGGGCAACCTAGGCTTCACTCTAGGACAAGGCTCCACCAGATCGAATAGCTAGGGCCTTAGAAGTCAGCGCCCGAAACACAAAATACAATATAAATACATCAGTTTTTCCGTCGTTAAAAGGAATAAATGCAACCAGTGTGAAGGATATGGCCATTTCTACGTTGCGGACAACATAGGCTTCACTCTAGGGCGTTGGTCCACCAGATCCAATAGTTAGGGCCTAAGAAGTCAACGCCAGAAGCATCAAATACAAAATAAATGCAACAGTTTGTCCCTTGTATAACAGGAATAATTGCAACCAGTGTGAAAGGTATGGTCATTTCTACGTTCCGGGCAACCTAGGCTTCACTCTAGGGCGTTGCTCCACCACATCGAAAGCTAGGGCCTTAGAAGTCAGCGCCGGAAACATAAAATACAATATAAATACAACAGCTTTTCCATCGTATAAAACGAATAACTGCATCCAGTGTTAAAGTTATGGTCATTTCAACGTGCCGGGCAACCTAGGCTTCTCCCTAGGGCGTTGCTCGACCAGATCAAATAGTTAGGGCCTTAGAAGTCAACGCCAGAAGCATAAAATACCATATAAATACATCAGTTTTTCCGTCGTTAAAAGCAATAAATGCAACCAGTGTGAAGGATATGGTCATTTCTACGTTCCGGACAACATAGGGTTCACTCTAGGGCGTTGCTCCTCCAGATAGAATAGTTAGGGCCCAGGAAGTCTACGCCAGAAGCATAAAATACAATATAAATACAACACTTTTTCCCTTGTATAACAGGAATAATTGCAACCAGTGTGAAAGGTATGGTCATTTCTACGTTCCGGGCAACCTACTCTTCACTCTAGGGCGTTGCTCCACCAAATCGAATAGCTGCGGCCTTAGAAGTCAACGCCAGAAGCATAAAATACAATATAAATATAACAGTTCTTCAATCGTATAACAGGAATAATTGCAAACAGTGTGAAAGATATGGTCATTTCTACGTTGCGGGCATCCTAGGCTTCACTCTAGGGCATTGCTCCACCACATCGAATAGCTACGGCCTTAGAAGTCAACGCCAGAAGCATAAAATAAAATAAAATTACAACAGTTTTTCAATCGTATAACAGGAATAATTGCAACCAGTGTGAAAGTTAATGGTCATTTCTACGTTCCGGGCAACCTAGGCTTCACTGTAGGGCGTTGCTCCACCACATCGAATAGCTACGACCTTGGAAGTCAACGCCTGAAGCATAAAATAAAATAAAAATACAACAGATTCTCCATTGTATAAAACGGATAATTGCAACCAGTGTTAAAGTAACGGCCATTTCTACGTTCCGGGCATCCTAGACTTAACTCTGAGACATTGCTCCACCAGATTGAATACATAGGGCCTTAGAATTCAACGCCAGAAGCATAAAATACAATGCAAATGCAACAGTTTTTCCACCGTATTACAGGCATAACTGCAACCAGTGTGAAAGGACTGGTCATTTCTACGTTCCGGGTAACCTAGGCTTCATTCGAGGGCGTTGCCCCACAAGATCGAATAGCTAGGGACTAAGAATTCAACGCCAGAAGAATAAAATACAATATAAGTACAACAGTTTTTCCATGATATAAAATGAATAACTGCAAACAATGTGAAAGTTATGGTCATTTCTGCGTTCCGGGAACCTAGTCTTCACTCTAGGGTGTTGCACCACCACATCGAATAGTTAGGGCCTAAGAAGTCAACGCCAGAAGCATCAAAGACAATAGAAATATAACAGCTTTTCCACCGTATAAAACGGATAAATGCAACCAGTGTGAAAGCTATGGCCATTTCTACGTATCGGGCAACCTGGGCTTCACTCTAGGGCGTTGCTCCACCAGATCGAATAGTTAGGGCCTTAGAAGTCAACGCCAGAAGCATAAAATACAATATAAATACAACAGTTTATCCATTCTATAAAATGAATAATTGCAAACAGTGTGGAAGTAATGGTCATTTCTACGTTCCGGGCAACCTAGGCTTCACTCTATGTCGTTGCTCCACCACATCGAATAGCTACGGCCTTAGAAGTCAACGCCTGGAGCATAAAATACATTAACAATACAACATTTTTTTCACCGTGTAACAGGAAGAATTGCAACACGAGTGAAGGTAATGGTCTTTTCTACGTTCCGGGTAATCTAGGCTTCACTCTAGGGCGTTGCTCCACCAGATTGAATAGCTAGGGCATTAGAAGTCAACGCCAGAAGCAAAAGATAAAATAAAAGTACAACAGTTTTTTCATCGCATAACAGGAATAATCGCAACAAGCGTGAATGTAATGGTCATTTCTACGTTCCGAGCAATCTAGGCTTCACTCAAGGGCGTTGTTCCACCAGATCGAATAGTCAGGGCCTAAGAAGACAACGCCAGAAGCATAAAATACGATATAAGTACATCAGTTTTTCCATTCGTATAATTCGAATAGTTACAACCAGTGTGAAAGTAATGGCCATTTCTACGTTCCGGGCATCCTAGCCTTAACTCTGAGCCATCGCTCCACCAGATCGAATACATAGGGCCTTAGAAGTCAACGCAAGAAGCGTAAAGTACAGTAAATATCCAACAGTTTGTCCACCGTATAACAGGAATAATTGCAACCAGTGTGCAAGTTATGGTCATTTCTACGTTCCGGCAACCTAGGCTTCACCCTAGGGCGTTGCTCCACCAGGTCGAATAGTTAGGGCCTAAGAAGTCAACGCCAGATGCATAAAATACAATAAAGATACAACAGTTTTTCCATCGTATAGCATGAATAATTACAACCAGAGTGAAAGTAATGGTCATTTCTACGTCCCGGGCAACCTAGGCTTCACCCTAGGGCGTTGCTCCACCAGATCGTATAGTTAGGGCCCTAGAAGTCAACGCCCGAAGCATAAAATACAATAAAAATGCAACACCTTTTCCATCGTATAACAGTAATGATTGCAACCAGTGTGAAAGTAATGGTCATTTCTACGTTCCGGGCAACCTAGGCTTCACCCTAGGGCGTTGCTCCACCAGATCGAATAGTTAGGGCCTTAGAAGTCAAAGTCAGAAGCATAAAATACGATATAAGTACATCAGTCTTTCCATCGTATAAAACGAATAATTACAACCAGTGTGAAAGTAATGGCCTTTCTACGTTCCGGGCATCCTAGTCTTAAGTCTGAGGCATTGCTCCACCAAATCGAATACATAGGGCCTTAGAAGTCAACGACAGAAGCATAAAGTACAATAAAAATACAACTGCTTGTCCATCGTATAACAGGAATAATTGCAACCGGTGTAAAAGTAATGGTCATTTCTACGTTACGGGCAACCTGGGCGTAACTGTACGGCGTTGTGCCACCACATCGAATAGCTACGGCCTTAGAAGTCAACGCCTGAAGCATAAAATTAATAAAAACACAACAGTTTTTTCATCGTATAAGAGGAATATTTGCAACCAGTGTGAAAGTTTTGGTCATTTCTACGATCCGGGAAACCTAGTCTTCACTCTAGGGCGTTGGTCCACCAGATCCAATAGTTAGGGCCTAAGACGTCAACGCCAGAAGCATCAAATACAAAATAAATACGACAGTTCTTCAATCGTATAACAGGAATAATTGCAAACAGTGTGAAAGATATGGACATTTCTTCGTTGCGGGCAACCTAGGCTTCACCCTAGGGCGTTGCTCCACCAGATCGAATAGTTAGGGCCTTAGAAGTCAACGCCCGAAGCATAAAATACCAAATTAATGCAACAGTTCTTCCATCGTATAAAACGAATAATTGCATCCAGTGTGAAAGTAATGGTCATTTCTACGTTCCGGGCACCCTAGGCTTCACTCTAGGCTGTTGCTCCGCCACATCGTATAGCTACGGACTTAGATGTCAACGCCAGAAGCATAAAATACAATAAAAGTACAACAGTTTTTCCATCGTATAACAGGAGTAATTGCAACCAGAGTGAAACTGATGGACATTTCTACGTTCCGGGCGACCTAGCCTTCACTCTGGGGTGTTGGACCACCAGATCAAATAGTTAGGGCCTAAGAACTCAACGCCAGAAGCATAAAATACAAAATAAATACAATAGTTTTTCCATCGTCTAAAACGAATAATTGCGCGAGTGAGAAAGGTATGGCCATTTCTACGTTCCGGGCAACCTAGGCTTCACTCTAGGGCATTGCTCCACCAGATCGAATAGCTAGGGCCTTAGAAGTCAGCGTCCTGAAACATAAAATGCAATAAAAATACAACAGTTTTTCCATCGTATAACAGTAATGATTGCAACCAGTGTGAAAGTGATGGTCATTTCTACGTATCGGGCAACCTGGGCTTCACTCTAGGGCGTTGCTCCACCAGATCGAATAGTTAGGGCCTTAGAAGTCAACGCCAGAAGCATAAAATACAATATAAATACAACACTTTTTCCCTTGTATAACATTAATAATTGCAACCAGTGTGAAAGGTATGGTCATTTCTACGTTCCGAGCAACCTACTCTTCACTCTAGGGCGTTGCTCCACCACATCGAATAGCTGCGGCCTTAGAAGTCAACGCCAGAAGCATAAAATACAATATAAATATAACAGTTCTTCAATCGTATAACAGGAATAATTGCAAACAGTGTGAAAGATATGGTCATTTCTACGTTGCGGGCATCCTAGGCTTCACTCTAGGGCATTGCTCCACCACATCGAATATCTACGGCTTTAGAAGTCAACGCCAGAAGCATAAAATAAAATAAAATTACAACAGTTTTTCAATCGTATAACAGGAATAATTGCAACCAGTGTGAAAGTTAATGGTCATTTCTACGTTCCGGGCAACCTAGGCTTCACTGTAGGGCGTTGCTCCACCACATCGAATAGCTACGGCCTTAGAAGTCAACGCCAGAAGCATAAAATGAAATAGAATTACAAGAGTTTTTCAATCGTATAACAGGAATAATTGCAACCAGTGTGAAAGTTAATGGTCATTTCTACGTTCCGGGCAACCTAGGCTTCACTGTAGGGCGTTGCTCCACCACATCGAATAGCTACGGCCTTGGAAGTCAACGCCTGAAGCATAAAATAAAATAAAAATACAACAGATTCTCCATTGTATAAAACGGATAATTGCAACCAGTGTTAAAGTAATGGCCATTTCTACGTTCCGGACATCCTAGACTTAACTCTGAGACATTGCTCCACCAGATCGAATACATAGGGCCTTAGAATTCAACGCCAGAAGCATAAAATACAATGTAAATGCAACAGTTTTTCCACCGTATTACAGGAATAACTGCAACCAGTGTGAAAGGACTGGTCATTTCTACGTTCCGGGTAACCTAGGCTTCATTCGAGGGCGTTGCCCCACAAGATCGAATAGCTAGGGACTAAGAATTCAACGCCAGAAGAATAAAATACAATATAAGTACAACAGTTTCTCCATCATATAAAATGAATAACTGCAAACAGTGTGAAAGTTATGGTCATTTCTGCGTTCCGGGAACCTAGTCTTCACTCTAGGGCGTTGCCCCACCAGATCGAATAGTTAGGGCCTAAGAAGTCAACGCCAGAAGCATAAAATACAATATAAATACAACAGTTTATCCATTCTATGAAATGAATAATTGCAAACAGTGTGGAAGTAATGGCCATTTCTACGTTCCGGGCAACCTAGGCTTCACTCTATGTCGTTGCTCCACCACGTAGAATAGCTACGGCCTTTGAAGTCAACGCCTGGAGCATAAAATACATTAACAATACAACAGTTTTTTCACCGTGTAACAGGAATAATTGCAACAAGCGTGAATGTAATGGTCATTTCTACGTTCCGGGCAATCTAGGCTTCACTCTAGGGCGTTGTTCCACCAGATCGAATAGTCAGGGCCTAAGAAGACAACGCCAGAAGCATAAAATACGATATAAGTACATCAGTTTTTCCATCGTATAATACGAATAGTTACAACCAGTGTGAAAGTAATGGCCATTTCTACGTTCCGGGCATCCTAGCCTTAACTCTGAGCCATCGCTCCACCAGATCGAATACATAGGGCCTTAGAAATCAACGCAAGAAGCATAAAGTACAATAAAAATACAACTGCTTGTCCATCGTATAACAGGAATAATTGCAACCATTGTAAAAGTAATGGTCATTTCTACGTTACGGGCAACCTGGGCGTAACTGTACGGCGTTGTGCCACCACACCGAATAGCTACGGCCTTAGTAGTCAACGCCTGAAGCATAAAATTAATAAAAACACAACAGTTTTTTCATCGTATAAGAGGAATATTTGCAACCAGTGTGAAAGTTTTGGTCATTTCTACGTTCCGGGAAACCTAGGCTTCACCCTAGGGCGTTGCTCCACCAGATCTAATAGTTAGGGCCTTAGAAGTCAACGCCCGAAGCATAAAATACCAAATTAATGCAACAGTTCTTCCATCGTATAAAACGAATAATTGCATCCAGTGTGAAAGTAATGGTCATTTCTACGTTCCGGGCACCCTAGGCTTCACTCTAGGCCGTTGCTCCACCACATCGTATAGCTACGGACTTAGATGTCAACGCCAGAAGCATAAAATACAATAAAAGTACAACAGTTTTTCCATCGTATAACAGGAGTAATTGCAACCAGAGTGAAACTGATGGACATTTCTACGTTCCGGGCGACCTAGGCTTCACTCTGGGGTGTTGGACCACCAGATCAAATAGTTAGGGCCTAAGAAGTCAACGCCAGAAGCATAAAATACAATATAAATGCAACACTTTTTCCCTTGTATAACAGGAATAATTGCAACCAGTGTGAAAGGTATGGTCATTTCTACGTTCCGGGCAACCTACGCTTCACTCTAGGGCGTTGCTCCACCACATCGAATAGCTGCGGCCTTAGAAGTCAGCGCCCGAAACATAAAATGCAATAAAAATACAACAGTTTTTCCATCGTATACCAGGAATGATTGCAACCAGAGTGAAGGTGATTGTGTTTTCTACATTCCGGGCAACCTAGGCTTCACTCTAGGGCAAGGCTCCACCAGATCGAATAGCTAGGGCCTTAGAAGTCAACACCAGAAGCAGAAAATAAAATAAAAATACAACAGTTTTTCCATCGTAAAACAGGAATAATTGCAACCAGTGTGAAAGTGATGGTCATTTCTACGTTCCGGGCATCCTAGGCTTCACTCTAGGGCGTTGTTCCACCAGATCGAATAGCTAGGGCCTAAGAAGTCAACGCCAGAAGCATAAACTGCAATATAAATACAACAGTTATTCCCTTGTATAACAGGAATAATTGCAACCAGTGTGAAAGGTATGATCATTTCTACGTTCCGGGCATCCTAGGCTTCACTCTAGGGCGTTGCTCCACCACATCGGATAGCTGCGGCCTTAGAAGTCAACGCCAGAAACATAAAATACAATATAAATACAACAGTTTTTCCATTGTATAAAATGAATAATTGCAAACAGTGTGGAAGTAATGGTAATTTCTACGTTCCGGGCAACCTAGGCTTCACCCTAGGGCGTTGCTGCAGCAGATCGAATAGCCAGGGCATTAGAAGTGAACGCCAGAAGCATAAAATAAAATAAAAATAGAGCAGTTATTCCATCGTATAACAGGAATAATTACAACCAGTGTGAAAGAAATGGGCATTTCTACGTTGCGTGCAACCTAGACTTCACTCTAGGGCGTTGCTCCACCAGGTCGAATAGTTGGGGCCTTAGAAAACAACTCCAGACGCATACAATACAATAAAAATACAACAGTTTTACCAACGTATAAATGGCATAATTGCAACCAGTGTGATGGTAATGGTCATTTCTACGTTCCGGGCAACCTAGGCTTCACTCTAGGGCGTTGTTCCACCACATCGAATAGCTACGGCCTTAGAAGTCAACCCCAGAAGCATAAAATACAATATAAATACAACAGTATTTCCACCGTATAAAACGAGTAATTGCAACCAGTGTGAAAGTAATGGCCATTTCTACGTTCCGGGCATACTAGACTTAACTCTGAGGCATTGCTCCTCCAGATCGAATACATAGGGCCTTAGAAGTCAACGCCAGAAGCACAAAGTACAATCAAAATCCAACAGTTTGTCCATCGTATAACAGGAATAATTGCAACAAGCGTGATGGTAATGGTTATTTCTACGTTGCGGGCAACCTAGGTATTGCTCTAGGGCGTTGCTCAACCACGTCGAATAGTTAGGGCCTTAGAAGTCAACGCCTGAAGCATAAAATACAACATAAGTACAACAGTCTTTCCATCGTATAACAGGAATAATTGCAACCAGTGTGAAAGTACAGGTCATTTCTACGTTCCGGGCAATCCAGGTTTCGCTCTAGGGCGTTGCTCCACTAGATCGAATAGCTAGGGACTTAGAAGTCAACGCCAGAAGTATAAAATACAATAAAAATACAACAGTTTTTCCATCGTATAAAAGGAATAATTGCAACCATTGTGAAAGTAATGGCCGTTTCTTCGTTCCGGGCAACGTAGGCTTCACTCTAGGGCGTTGCCCCAACACATCGATTAGCTACGGCCTTAGAAGTCAACACCTGAAGCATAAAATACAATAAAAATAGATCAGTTTTTTTATCGTATAACAGGAATAATTACAACCAGAGTTAATGTAATGGTCATTTCTACGTTTCGGGCGACCCAGGCTTCACTCTACGGCGTTGCTCCACCAGATCGAATAGCTAGGGCCCTAGAAGTCAACGCCAGAAGCGTAAAATACCATATAAATACATCAGTTTTTCCGTCGTTAAAAGGAATAAATGCAACCAGTGTGAAGGATATGGTCATTTCTACGTTCCGGACAACATAGGCTTCACTCTAGGGCGTTGGTCCACCAGATTCACTAGTTAGGGCCTAAGGAGACAACGTCAGAAGCATAGAATACAATATAAATACAACAGCTTTTCCATCGTATAACAGGAATAATTGACACCAGTGTGAAAGTGATGGTCATTTCTGCATTCCGGGCAACCTAGGCTTCACTCTAGGGCGTTGCTCCTCCAGATAGAATAGTTAGGGCCCAGGAAGTCAACGCCAGAAGCATAAAATACAATATAAATACAACACTTTTTCCCTTGTATAACAGGAATAATTGCAACCAGTGTGAAAGGTATGGTCATTTCTACGTTCCGGGCAACCTACGCTTCACTCTAGGGCGTTGCTCCACCACATCGAATAGCTGCGGCCTTAGAAGTCAACGCCAGAAGCATAAAATACAATATAAATACAACAGTTCTTCAATCGTATAACAGGAATAATTGCAAACAGTGTGAAAGATATGGTCATTTCTACGTTGCGGGCATCCTAGGCTTCACTCTAGGGCATTGCTCCACCACATCGAATAGCTATGGCCTTAGAAGTCAACGCCAGAAGCATAAAATAAAATAAAATTACAACAGTTTTTCAATCGTATAACAGGAATAATTGCAACCAGTGTGAAAGTTAATGGTCATTTCTACGTTCCGGGCAACCTAGGCTTCACTGTAGGGCGTTGCTCCACCACATCGAATAGCTACGACCTTGGAAGTCAACGCCTGAAGCATAAAATAAAATAAAAATACTACAGTTTTTCCATCGTATAAAACGGTAAATAGCAACCAGTGTGAAAGTAATGGCCATTTCTACGTTCCGGGCATCCTAGACTTCACTCTGAGTCATTGCTGCGCCAGACCGAATACATAGGGTCTTAGAAGTCAACGCCAGAAGCATAAAGTACAATAAATATCAAACAGTATGTCCATCGTATAACGGGAGTAATTGTAAGCAGTGTGAAAGTTATGGTCATTTCTACGTTCCGGCCACCTAGGTTTCGCTGTAGAGCGTTGCTCCACCAGATCGAATAGCTAGGGACTTAGAAGTCAACGCCAGAAGCATAAAATACAATAAAAATACAACAGTTTTTCCATCGTATAAAAGGAATAATTGCAACCAGTGTGAAAGTAATGGTCATTTCTACGTTCCGGGCTACCTATACTTCACTCTAGTGCGTTGCTCCACCAGATCGAATAGTTAGGGCCTTAGAAGTCAACGCCCCAAGCATAAAATACAAAATAAATAGAACACTTTTTCCATTGTAAAAAACGATTATTTGCAACCAGTGTGAAAGTAATGGTCATTTCTACGTTCCGAGCAACCTGGGGTTCACTCTAGGGCGTTGCACCACCAGTCCGAATAGTTAGGGCCTAACAAGTCAACGCCAGAAGCATTAAATACAATATAAATACAACAGCTTTATCACCGTATAACAGGAATAATTGCAAACCGTGTGAAAGATATGGTCACTTCTACGTTCCTGGCAACCTAGGCTTCACTCTAGAGAGTTGCTCCAACACATCGAACAGCTACGGCCTTAGAAGTCAACGCCAGAAGCATAATATACAATATAAATACAATAGTTTTTCCATCGTATACAACGAATCATTGCAACCAGTATGAAAGTTATGGTCACTTCTTCGTTCCTCGCAACCTAGGCTTCACTCTAGGGAGTTGCTGCAACACATCGAACAGCTACGGCCTTAGAAGTCGAGGCCAGAAGCATAAAATACAATATAAATGCAACAGCTTTTCCATCGTATATAATGTATATTTGCAAACAGTGTGAAAGTAAATGTCATTTCTACGTTCCGGGCAACCTAGGCTTAACTGTAGGGCGTTGATTCACCAGATCGCATAGTTAGGGACTTAGAAGTCAACGCCAGAAGCATAAAAAATAATAAAAATGCATCAGTTTTTCCATCGTATAACAGGAATAACTGCAACCAGTGTGAAAGTACAGGTCATTTCTACGTTCCGGGCAACCTAGGCTTCGCTCTAGAGCCTTGCTCCACCAGATCGAATAGCTAGGGACTTAGAAGTCAACGCCAGAAGCATAAAATATAATAAAAATGCATCAGTTTTTCCATCGTATAACAGGAATAACTGCAACCAGTGTGAAAGTACTGGTCACTTCTGTGTTCCGGGTAACCTAGGCTTCACTCAAGGGCGTTACTCCACCAGATCGAATAGCTAGGGAATTAGAATTCAACACCAGAAGAATAAAATACAACATAAGTATAACTGTTTTTCCATCGTATAAAACGAATAATTGCAACCAGGATGAAAGCTATGGTCATTTCTACGTTCCGGGCAACCTAGGCTTCACTCTAGGGCGTTGCTCAACCACATCGACTAGCTACGGCCCTAGAAGACAACGCCATAACTATAAAATACAATATAAATACAACAGTCTTTCCATCCTCTAAAACGAGTAATTGCAACCAGTCTGATAGTTATGGTCATTTCTACGTTCCGGGCAACCTAGGTTTCGCTCTATGGCGTTGCTCCACCACATCGAATAGTTAGGGCCTTAGAAGTCAATGCCAGAAGCATAAAATACAATATAAGTACAACAGTTTTTCCATGTATAAAATGAATAATTGCAAACAGTGAGGAAGTAATCGTCATTACTATGTTCCGGGCAACCTAGCCTTCACTCTAGGTCGTTGCTCCACCACATCGAATAGCTACGGCCTTAGAAGTGAACGCCTGAAGCATAAAATACAATAAAAATGCAACAGTTTTTTCATCGTATAACAGGAATAGTTGCAGCAAGCCTGAAGGTAATGGTCATTTCTACGTTCCGGGCAATCTAGGCTTCTCTCTAGGGCGTTGCTCCACCAGTTCGAATAGCTAGGGCCTAACAAGTCAACGCCAGAAGCATAAAATACAATAGAAATACAACAGCTTTTCCATCGTATAAAACGCATAATTGCAATCAGTATGAAAGTTATGGTCATTTATACGTTCCGGGCAACCTAGGCTTCACTCTAGGTCGTTGCTCAACCACATCGAATAAAGCGACGGCCGCAGAAGACAGCGCCATAACTATAAAACACAATATAAATACAACAGCCTTTCCATCCTATAAAACGAATAATTACAACCAGTCTAATTGTTATGGTCATTTCTACGTTCCGGGCAACCTAGGCTTTACTCTAGAGCATTCCTCCACCAGATCGAATAGCTAGTGCCTAAGAAGTCAACGCCAGAAGCATAAAATACAATATAAATACAACAGCTTTTCCATCGTATATAATGTATATTTGCAACCAGTGTGAAAGTAAAGGTCATTTCTACGTTCCGGGCAACCTAGGCTTAACTGTAGGGCGTTGCTCCACCAGATCGAATAGTTAGGGCCTTAGCAGTCAACACTCGAAGCATAAAATACAAAATAAATACAACAGTCTTTCCATCCTATAAAACGAATAATTGCAACCAGTCTGATAGTTATGGTCATTGTTACGTTCCGGGCAACCTAGGCTTCACCCTAGGGCGTTGCTCAACCAGATCGAATAGTGAGGGCCTAAGAAGTCAACGCCAACAGCATAAAATACGATATAGGTACAACAGTTTTTCCATCGTATATAATGAATAATTGCAACCAGTGTGAAAGTCATGGCCATTTCTACGTTCCGGGCAACCTAGGTTTCGCTGTAGAGCGCTGCTCCACCAGATCGAATAGCTAGGGACTTAGAAGTCAACGCCAGAAGCATAAAATACAATAAAAATACAACAGTTTTTCCATCGTATAAATGAATAATTGCAACCAGTGTGAAAGTAATGGTCACTTCTACGTTCCGGGCAACCTAGGTTTCACTCTTGGGCGTTGCTCCACCACACCGAATAGTTAGGGCCTTAGAAGTCAACGCCCGAAGCATAAAATACAAAATAAAAACAACAGTCTTTCTATCCTATAAAACTAATAATTGCAACCCGTCTGATAGTTATGGTCATTGTTACGTTCCGGGCAACCTAGGCTTCACCCTAGGCCGTTGCTCAACCAGATCGAATAGTGAGGGCCTAAGAAGTCAACGCCAACAGCATAAAATACGATATATGTACAACAGTTTTTCCATCGTATATAATGAATAATTGCAACCAGTGTGAAAGTCATGGCCATTTCTACGTTCCGGGCAACCTAGGTTTCGCTGTAGAGCGCTGCTCCACCAGATCGAATAGCTAGGGACTTAGTAGTCAACGCCAGAAGCATAAAATACAATAAAAATACAACAGTTTTTCCATCGTATAAATGAATAATTGCAACCAGTGTGAAAGTAATGGTCACTTCTACGTTCCGGGCAACCTAGGTTTCACTCTTGGGCGTTGCTCCACCACACCGAATAGTTAGGGCCTTAGAAGTCAACGCCCGAAGCATAAAATACAAAATAAAAACAACAGTCTTTCTATCCTATAAAACTAATAATTGCAACCAGTCTGATAGTTATGGTCATTGCTGCGTTCCGGCCAACCTAGGCTTCACACTAGGGCGTTGCTCAACCAGATCGAATAGTGAAGGCCTAAGAAGTCAACGCCAACAGCATAAAATACGATATATGTACAACAGTTTTTCCATAGTATAAAATGAATAATTGCAACCTGTGTGCAAGTAATGGTCATTTCTATGTTCCGAGCAACCTAGGTTTCGCTCTATGGCGTTGCTCCACCACATCGAATAGTTAGGGCCTTAGAAGTCAATGCCAGAAGCATAAAATACAATATAAGTACAACAGTTTTTCCACCGTATAAAACGCATAATTGCAATCAGTATGAAAGTCCTGGTCATTTATACGTTCCGGGCAACCTAGGCTTTGCTCTGGAGCATTCCTCCACCAGATCGAATAGTTAGTGCCTAAGAAGACAACGCCAGAAGCATAAAATACAATATAAATACAACAGCTTTTCCATCGTATATAATGTATATTTGCAAACAGTGTGAAAGTAAAGGTCATTTCTACGTTCCGGGCAACCTAGGTTTCGCTGTAGAGCGCTGCTTCACATGATGGAATAGCTAGGGACTTAGAAGTCAACGCCAGAAGCATAAAATACAATAAAAATACTACAGTTTTTCCATCGTATAAATGAATAGTTGCAACCAGTGTGAAAGTAATGGTCATTTCTACGTTCCGGGCAACCTAGGTTTCACTCTTGGGCGTTGCTCCACCACACCGAATAGCTACGGCCTTAGAAGTCAACTCCAGAAGCATAAAATACAATATAAATACAACAGCTTTTCCATCGTATAAAATGAATGGTTGCAAACAGTGTGAATGTTATGGTCATTTCTACGTTCCGGGCAACCTAGGCTTAACTCCAGGGCGTTGCTCCACCAGATCGAATAGCCAGGGACTTAGAATTCAACGCCAGAAGAATAAAATACAACATAAGTACAACAGTTTTACTATCGTATAAAATGAATAATCGCAAACAGTGTGAAGGTAATTGTCATTTCTACGGTCCGGGCAACCTAGGCTTCACTCCAGTGCGTCGCTCCACCAGATCGGAAGGTTAGGGCCTAAGAAGTCAGCGCCTGAAGCATAAAATATAATATAAATACAACAGTTTTTCCATCGTATAACAGGAATAATTGCAACCAGAGTGAAGGTGATGGTCATTTCTACGGTCCGGGCAGCCTAGGCTTCACTCTAGGGCGTTGCTCCACCAGATCGAATAGCTATGGACTTAGAAGTCAACGACAGAAGCCTAAAATAAAATAAAAATACAACAGTTTTTCCATCGTATAAAACGAATAATTGCAACCAGTGTGTATGTCATGGTCATTTCTACGTCCCCGGCAACCTAGGCTTCACTCTAGGGCGTTGGACCACCAAATCCAATAGCTAGGGCCTAAGAAGTCATCGCCAGGAGCAACAAATACAAAATAAATACAACAGCCTTTCCATCTTATAAAACGAATAATTGCAACCAGTATGAAAGCTATGGTCACTTCTACGTTCCGTTCAACCTAGGCTTCACTCTAGGGCGTTGCTCAACCACATCGAATAGCTACGGCCCTAGAAGACAACGCCATAACTATAAAATACAATATAAATACAATGGTCTTTCCATCGTATAAAACGAATAATTGCAACCAGTCTGATAGTTATGGTCATTTCTACGTTCCGGGCAACCTAGGCTTCACCCTAGGGCGTTGCTCCACCAGATCGAATAGCTACGGCCTTAGAAGTCAACTCCAGAAGCATAAAATACAATATAAATACAACAGCTTTTCCATCGTATAAAATGAATGGTTGCAAGCAGTGTGAATGTTATGGTCATTTCTACGTTCCGGGCAACCTAGGCTTAACTCCAGTGCGTTGCTCCACCAGATCGAATAGCTAGGGACTCTGAATACAACGCCAGAAGTATAAAATACAATAAAAATGCAACAGTTTTTCCATCGTATAACAGGAAAGCTACAACCAGAGTGAAAGTACTGGTCATTTCTATATTCCGGGTAACCTATGCTTCACTCTAGGGCGTTGCTCCACCAGATCGAATAGTTAGGGCCTCAGATGTCGACTCCCGAAGCATAAAATATAAAATAAATAGTACAGTTTTTCCATTGTATAAAACGAATAACTGCAACCAGTGTGCAAGTTATGGTCATTTCTACGTTCCGAGCATCCTAGGCTTAACTCCAGGGCGTTGCTCCACCAGATCGAATAGCTAGGGACTTAGAATTCAACGCCAGAAGAATAAAATACAACATAAGTACAACAGTTTTACCATCATATAAAACGAATAATTGCAACCAGTATGAAAGCTATGGTCACTTCTACGTTCCGGGCAACCTAGGCTTCACTCTAGGGCATCGCTCAACCACATCGAATAGCTACGGCCCTAGAAGACAACGCCATAACTATAAAATACAATATAAATACAATGGTCTTTCCATCGTATAAAACGAATAATTACAACCAGTGTGAAAGCTATGGTCACTTCTACGTTCCGTGCAACCTAGACATCACTCTACGGCGTTGCTCCACCAGGTCGATTAGTTGGGGAATTAGGAAACAACTCCAGACGCATAAAATACAATAAAAATACAACAGTTTTTCCATCGTATAGCATGAATAATTGCAACCAGAGTGAAAGTAATGGTCATTTCTACGTTTCGGGCGACCTAGGCTTCACTCTAGGGCGTTGTTCCACCATATCGAATAGCTAGCGCCTTAGAAGTCAACGACCGAAACATAAAATACAATAAAAATACATCAGTTTTTCCATCGTATAACGGGAATAATTGCAACAAATGTGAACGTGATGGTCATTTCCACGTTCCGGGCAACCTAGGCTTCACTCTAGGGTGTTGGTCCACCAGATCCAATAGTTAGGGCCTAAGAAGTCAACGACAGAAGCATAAAATACAATAAGGATACAACAGCTTTTTCATCGTATAACAGGAATAATTGCAACCAGAGTGAAGGTGATGGTCATTTCTACGTTCCGGGCAACCTAGGCTCCACCCAAGGGCGTTGCTCCACCAGATCGGATAGCTAGGGCCTTAGATGTCAACGCCAGAAGCATAAAATAAAATAAAAATAGGGCAGTTTATCCATCGTATAACAGGAATAAGTACAACCAGTGTGAAAGAAAACGGCATTTCTACGTTACGTGCAACCTAGACTTCACTCTAGGGCGTTGCTCCACAAGGTCGAATAGTTGGGGCGTTAGAAAACAACTCCAGACGCATACAATACAATAAAAATGCAACAGTTTTACCAACGTATAACTGGCATAATTGCAACCAGTGTGAAAGTAATGGTCGTTTCTAAGTTCCGGGCAACCTAGGCTTCACTATAGGGCGTTCTTCCACCACATCGAATAGCGACGGCCTTAGAAGTCAACGCCAGAAGCATAAAATACAATATAAATACAACAGTCTTTCCACCGTATAAAACGAGTAATTGCAACCAGTGTGAAAGTAATGGCCATTTCTACGTTCCGGGCATACTAGGCTTAACTCTGAGGCATTGCTCCACCAGATCGAATACATAGGGCCTTAGAAGTCAACTCCAGAAGCATAAAATACAATATAAATACAACAGCTTTTCCATCGTATAAAATGAATAATCGCAAACAGTGTGAAGGTAATGGTCATTTCTACATTCCGAGCAACCTAGGTTTTGCTCTAGGGCGTCGCTCAACCACGTCGAATAGTTGGGGCCTTAGAAGTCAACGCCTGAAGCATAAAATACAATAAAAATACAACATTTTTTTCATCGTATATCAGAAACAATTGCAACCAGTCTGAAAGGTATGGTCATTTCTACGTTCCGGGCAAGCTATGCTTCACCCTAGGGCGTTGCTCCACCTGATCGAATAGTTAGGGCCTAAGAAGTCAACGCCAGAAGCATAAAATACGATATATGTACAATAGTTTAACCATCGTATAAAATGAATAATCGCAAACAGTGTGAAGGTAATGGTCATTTCTGCATTCCGAGCAACGTAGGCTTCACCGCAGGGCGTTGCTCCACCAGATCCAATAGTTAGGACCTAAGAAGTCAGCGCCAGAAGCATAAAATACAAAATAGATACAACAGTTTTTCTATCGTATATAATGTATATTTGGAAACAGTGTGAAAGTAAAGGTCATTTCTACGTTCCAGGCAACCTAGGCTTAACTGTAGGGCGTTTCTCCACCAGATCGTATAGTTAGGGAATTAGAATTCGACGACAGAAGCATAAAATGCATTAAAAATGCAACAGCTTTTCCATCGTATAACAGGAATAACTGCAACCAGTGTGAAAGTACAGGTCATTTCTACTTTCCGGGCAACCTAGGCTTCACTACAGGGCGGTGCTCCACCATATCGAATAGCTAGGGCCTTAGAAGTCAACGCCCGAAACATAAAATACAATAAAAGTACAACAGTTTTTCCATCGTATAACGGGAATAATTGCAACAAGCGTGATGGTAATGGTTATTTCTACGTTCCGGGCAACCTAGGTATTGCTCTAGGGCGTTGCTCAACCACATCGAATAGTTAGGGCCTTAGAAGTCAACGCCTGCAGTATAAAATACAACATAAGTACAACAGTCTTTCCATCGTATAACAGGAATAATTGCAACCAGTGTGAAAGTACAGGTCATTTCTACGTTCCGGGCAATCCAGGTTTCGCTCTAGGGCGTTGCTCCACTAGATCGAATAGCTAGGGACTTAGAAGTCAACGCCAGAAGTATAAAATACAATAAAAATACAACAGTTTTTCCATCGTATAAAAGGAATAATTGCAACCAGTGTGAAAGTAATGGCCGTTTCTTCGTTCCGGGCAACCTAGGCTTCACTCTAGGGCGTTGCCCCAACACATCGATTAGCTACGGCCTTAGAAGTCAACACCTGAAGCATAAAATACAATAAAAATAGTACAGTTTTTTTATCGTATAACAGGAATAATTACAACCAGAGTTAATGTAATGGTCATTTCTACGTTTCGGGCGACCCAGGCTTCACTCTACGGCGTTGCTCCACCAGATCGAATAGCTAGGGCCCTAGAAGGCAACGCCCGAAACCTAAAATGCAATAAAAATACAACAGTTTTTCCATCGTATAACGGGAATAATTGCAACAAATGTGAGAAGTGATGGTCATTACCAGGTTCCGGGCAACCTATGGTTCACTCGAGGGCGTTGGTCCACCGCATCCAATAGTTAGGGCCTAAGAAGTCAACGACAGAAGCACCAAATACAAAATAAATACAACAGTTTTTCCATTGTATAAAACGAATAAATGAAACCAGTGTGAAATTTATGGTCATTTCTACGTTCCGCGCAACCTAGACTTCACCCATGGGCGTTGCTCCACCAGATCCAATAGTGAGGACCTAAGAAGTCAGCGCCAGAAGCATAAAACACAAAATAGATACAGCAGCTTTTCCATCGTATATAATGTATATTTGCAAACAGTGTGAAGGTAATGGTCATTTCTACGTTACGCGCAACCCAGGCTTCACTCCAGGGCGTTGCTCCACCAGATCGAATAGTTAGGGCCTAAGAAGTCAACGCCAGAAGCATAAAATACAATAAAAATACGACAGTTTTTCCATCGTATAGCATGAATAATTGCAACCAGAGTGAAAGTAGTGGTCATTTCTACGTTTCCGGCGACCTAGGCTTCACTCTAGGGCGTTGATCCACCATATCCGATAGTTAGGACCTAAGGAGTCAGCGCCAGAAGCATAAAATACAAAATAGATACAACAGTGTTTCTATCGTGTATACTGTATATTTGCAAACAGTGTGAAAGTAAAGGTCATTTCTACGTTCCGGGCAACCTCTGCTTAACTGTAGGGCGTTTCTCCACCAGATCGCATAGTTAGGGACTTAGAATTCATCGCCAGAAGCATAAAATACAATAAAAGTGCCACAGTTTTTCCATCGTATAACAGGAATAATTGCAACCAGTGCGAAAGTACAGGTCATTTCTACGTTCCGGGCAACCTAGGCTTCGCTCAAGGGCGTTGCTCCACCAGTTCGAATAGCAAGGGACTTAGAAGTCAGCGCCAGAAGCATAAAATACAATAAAAATACAACTGTTTTCCATCGTTGAAAAGAATAATTGCAACCAGTGTGAAAGCAATGGTCATTACTACGTTTCGGGCGACATAGGCTTCACCCTTGGACGTTGCCTCACGAGATTGAATAGCTAGGACCTTAGAAGTCAACGCCAGAAGCATAAAATACAATATAGATACATCACCTTTTCCATCGGATAAAACGAATAATTTCAACCAGTGTGAAAGTTATGGTCATTTCTACGTTCCGTGCAACCTTGTCTTTACTCTAGGGCGTTGCTCCACCAGACCGAATTGTTAGGGACTTGGAAGTCAACGCCCCAAGCATAAAATACAAAATTAATAGAACAGCTTTTCCATTGCATAAAACGAATAATTGCAACCAGTGTGAAGATTATGGTCATTTCTACGTTCCGTGCAACATAGGCTTCACTCTAGGGCGCTGCTCCACAAGATCGAATAGCTACGGCTTTAGAAGTCAACGCCAGAAGCATAAAATACAATATAAATACAAGAGTTTTTCCATCGTATACAATGAATGATTGCAAACATTGTGAAAGTAACGGTCATTTCTACGTTCCGGGCAACCTAGGCTTCACTCTAGGGCGTTGCTCTACCAGATCGAATAGCTAGGCCGTTAGAAGTCAACGCGTGAAGCATAAAATACAAAATAAATCGAACAGTTCTTCCATTGTATAAAACGAATAATTGCAGCCAGTGTGAAAGGTATGGTCACATCTGCGTTCCGTGCAACCTCGGCTTCACTCTAGGGCGTTAGTCCACCAGATCGAATAGTTTGGACCTAAGAAATCAACGCCAGAAGCATAAAATACAATATAAGTACAACACCTTTTCCATCGTATAAAACGAATAATTTCAACCAGTGTGAAGGTTATGGTCATTTTTACGTTCTGTGCAACCTTGTCTTTACTCTAGGGCGTTGCTCCACCAGATCGAATTGTTAGGGCCTTGGAAGTCAACGCCCCAAGCATAAAATACAAAATTAATAGAACAGTTTTTCCATTGTATAAAACGAATAATTGCAACCAGTGTGAAGATTATGGTCATTTCTACGTTCCGTGCAACATAGGCTTCACTCTAGGGCGTTGCTCCACAACATCGAATCGCTACGGCTTTAGAAGTCAACGCCAGAAGCATAAAATACAATTGAAATACAAGAGTTTTTCCATCGTATACAATGAATGATTGCAAACATTGTGAAAGTAACGGTCATTTCTACGTTCCGGGCAATCTAGGCTTCACTCTAGGGCGTTGCTCCACCAGATCGAATAGCTAGGCCCTTAGATGTCAACGCCCGAAACATGAAATACAATAAAAATACAATAGTTTTTCCATTGTATAACGAGAATAATTGCAACCAGTGCGAAAGTGACGGTCATTTCCACGTTCCGGGCAACTTAGGCTTCACTCTAGGGCGCTGTTCCACCAGATCGAATTGTTAGGGCCTTGGAAGTCAACGCCCGAAGCATAAAATACAGAATTAATAGAACAGTTTTTCCATTGTATAAAACGAATAATTGCAACCAGTGTGAAGATTATGGTCATTTCTACGTTCCGTGCAACATAGGCTTCACTCTAGGGCGTTGCTCCACAACATCGAATAGCTACGGCTTTAGAAGTCAACGCCAGAAGCATAAAATACAATATAAATGCAAGAGTTTTTCCATCGTATACAATGAATGATTGCAAACGTTGTGAAAGTATCGGTCATTTCTACGTTCCGGGCAACCTAGGCTTCGCTCTAGGGCCATGCTCCACCAGATCGAATAGCTAGGGACTTAGAAGTCAACCCCACAAGCATAAAATATAATAAAAATGCAACAGTTTTTCCATCGTATAACTGGAATAATTGCAACCAGTGTGAAAGTACAGGTCATTTCTACGTTACGGGCAACGTAGGTTTCGCTGTAGGGAGTTGCTGCACCAGATCGAATAGCTAGGGACTTAGAAGTCAACGCCCGAATCATAAAATACAATAAAAATGCAACAGTTCTTTCATCGTATAACAGGAATAGTTGCAGCAAGCCTGAAGGTAATGGTATTTTCTACGTTTCGGGTAATCTAGGCTTCACTCTAGGGCGTTGCTCCACCAGATCGAATAGCTAGGGCATTAGAAGTCAACGCCAGAAGCAAAAGATAAAATAAAAGTACAACAGTTTTTTCATCGCATAACAGGAATAATTGCAACAAGCGTGAATGTAATGGTCATTTCTACGTTCCGGGCAATCTAGGCTTCACTCTAGGGCGTTGCTCCACCAGATTGAATAGCTAGGGCATTAGAAGTCAACGCCAGAAGCAAAAGATAAAATAAAAGTACAACAGTTTTTTCATCGCATAACAGGAATAATTGCAACCAGAGTGAAACTGATGGACATTTCTACGTTCCGGGCGACCTAGGCTTCACTCTGGGGTGTTGGACCACCAGATCAAATAGTTAGGGCCTAAGAAGTCAACGCCAGAAGCATAAAATACAAAATAAATACAATAGTTTTTCCATCGTCTAAAATCAATAATTGCGCGAGTGAGAAAGGTATGGTCATTTCTACGTCCCGGGCAACCTAGGCTTCACTCTAGGGCATTGCTCCACCAGATCGAATAGCTAGGGCCTTAGAAGTCAGCGCCCGAAACATAAAATGCAATAAAAATACAACAGTTTTTCCATCGTATACCAGGAATGATTGCAACCAGAGTGAAGGTGATTGTGATTACTACGTTCCGGGCAACCTAGGCTTCACTCTAGGGCAAGGCTCCACCAGATCGAATAGCTAGGGCCTTAGAAGTCAAGACCAGAAGCATAAAATAAAATAAAAATACAACAGTTATTCCATCGTATAACGGGAATAATTACAACCAGTGTGATAGTAATGGGCATTTCTACGTTCCGTGCAACCTAGGCTTCATTCTAGGGCATTGTTCCACCAGATCGAACAGTTAGGGCCTAAGAAGTCAACGCCAGAAGCATAAAACACAAAATAAATACAATAGTTTTTCTATCGTCTAAAATGAATAATTGCGCGAGTGAGAAAGGTATGGTCATTTCTACGTCCCGGGCAACCTAGGCTTCACCCTAGGGCGTTGCTCCACCAGATCGAATAGTTAGGGCCTTAGAAGTCAACGCCCGAAGCATAAAATACCAAATTAATGCAACAGTTCTTCCATCGTATAAAACGAATAATTGCATCCAGTGTGAAAGTAATGGTCATTTCTACGTTCCGGGCACCCTAGGCTTCATTCTAGGGCATTGTTCCACCAGATCGAACAGTTAGGGCCTAAGAAGTCAACGCCAGAAGCATAAAATACAATATAAATACAATAGTTTTTCCATCGTCTAAAACGAATAATTGCGCGAGTGTGAATGGTATGGTCATTTCTACGTTCCGGGCAACCTAGGCTTCACTCTAGGGCGTTGCTCCACCACATCGAATAGCTAGGGCCTTAGAAGTCAGCGCCCGAAACATAAAATACAATATAAATACAACAGCTTTTCCATCGTATAAAACGTATAACTGCATCCAGTGTGAAAGTTATGGTCATTTCTACCTGCCGGGCAACCCAGGCTTCACCCTAGAGCGTTGCTCCACCAGATCGAATAGTTAGGGCCTTAGAAGTCAACGCCAGAAGCATAAAATACCATATAAATAAATCAGTTTTTCCGTCGTTAAAAGGAATAAATGCAACCAGTGTGAAGGATATGGTCATTTCTACGTTCCGGACAACATAGGCTTCACTCTAGGGCGTTGGTCCACCAGATACACTAGTTAGGGCCTAAGGAGACAGCGTCAGAAGCATAGAATACAATATAAATACAACAGCTTTTCCATCGTATAACAGGAATAATTGACACCAGTGTGAAAGTGATGATCATTTCTGCATTCCGGGCAACCTAGGCTTCACTCTAGGGCGTTGCTGCTCCAGATAGAATAGTTAGGGCCCAGGAAGTCAACGCCAGAAGCATAAAATACAATCTAAATACAACACTTTTTCCCTTGTATAACAGGAATAATTGCAACCAGTGTGAAAGGTATGGTCATTTCTACGTTCCGGGCAACCTACGCTTCACTCTAGGGCGTTGCTCCACAACATCGAATAGCTGCGGCCTAAGAAGTCAACGCCAGAAGCATAAAATACAATATAAATACAACAGTTCTTCAATCGTATAACAGGAATAATTGCAAACAGTGTGAAAGGTATGGTCATTTCTACGTTGCGGGCATCCAAGGCTTCACTCTAGGGCAAGGCTCCACCACATCGAATAGCTACGGCCTTAGAAGTCAACGCCAGAAGCATAAAATTAAATAAAATTACAACAGCTTTTCAATCGTATAACAGGAATAATTGCAACCAGTGTGAAAGTTAATGGTCATTTCTACGTTCCGGGCAACCTAGGCTTCACTGTAGGGCGTTGCTCCACCACATCGAATAGCTACGGCCTTGGAAGTAAACGCCTGAAGCATAAAATAAAATAAAAATACAACAGATTCTCCATTTTATAAAACGGATAATTGCAACCAGTGTTAAAGTAATGGCCATTTCTACGTTCCGCGCATCCTAGACTTAACTCTGAGACATTGCTCCACCAGATCGAATACATAGGGCCTTAGAATTCAACGCCAGAAGCATAAAATACAATGTAAATGCAACAGTTTTTCCACCGTATTACAGGAATAACTGCAACCAGTGTGAAAGGACTGGTCATCTCTACGTTCCGGGTAACCTAAGCTTCATTCGAGGGCGTTGCCCCACAAGATCGAATAGCTAGGGACTAAGAATTCAACGCCAGAAGAATAAAATACAATATAAGTACAACAGTTTTTCCATCTTATAAAATGAATAACTGCAAACAGTGTGAAAGTTATGGTCATTTCTGCGTTCCGGGAACCTAGTCTTCACCCTAGGGCGTTGCCCCACCAGATCGAATAGTTAGGGCCTTAGAAGTCAACGCCAGAAGCATAAAATACAATATAAATACAACAGTTTATCCATTCTATGAAATGAATAATTGCAAACAGTGTGGAAGTAATGGTCATTTCTACGTTCCGGGCAACCTAGGCTTCACTCTATGTCGTTGCTCCACCACATCGAATAGCTACGGCCTTAGAAGTCAACGCCTGGAGCATAAAATACATTAACAATACAACAGTTTTTTCACCGTGTAACAGGAAGAATTGCAACACGAGTGAAGGTAATGGTCTTTTCTACGTTCCGGGTAATCTAGGCTTCACTCTAGGGCGTTGCTCCACCAGATCGAATAGCTAGGGCATTAGAAGTCAACGCCAGAAGCAAAAGATAAAATAAAAGTACAACAGTTTCTTCATCGCATAACAGGAATAATTGCAACAAGCGTGAATGTAATGGTCATTTCTACGTTCCGGGCAATCTAGGCTTCACTCTAGGGCGTTGTTCCACCAGATCGAATAGTCAGGGCCTAAGAAGACAACGCCAGAAGCATAACATACGATATAAGTACATCAGTTTTTCCATCGTATAATACGAATAGTTACAACCAGTGTGAAAGTAATGGCCATTTCTACGTTCCGGGCATCCTAGCCTTAACTCTGAGCCATCGCTCCACCAGATCGAATACATAGGGCCTTAGAAATCAACGCAAGAAGCATAAAGTACAATAAAAATACAACTGCTTGTCCATCGTATGACAGGAATAATTGCAACCATTGTAAAAGTAATGGTCATTTCTACGTTACGGGCAACCTGGGCGTAACTGTACGGCGTTGTGCCACCACATCGATTAGCTACGGCCTTAGTAGTCAACGCCTGAAGCATAAAATTAATAAAAACACAACAGTTTTTTCATCGTATAAGAGGAATATTTGCAACCAGTGTGAAAGTTTTGGTCATTTCTACGTTCCGGGAAACCTAGGCTTCACCCTAGGGCGTTGCTCCACCAGATCGAATAGTTAGGGCCTTAGAAGTCAACGCCCGAAGCATAAAATACCAAATTAATGCAACAGTTCTTCCATCGTATAAAACGAATAATTGCATCCAGTGTGAAAGTAATGGTCATTTCTACGTTCCGGGCACCCTAGGCTTCACTCTAGGCCGTTGCTCCTCCAGATAGAATAGTTAGGGCCCAGGAAGTCAGCGCCAGAAGCATAAAATACAATATAAATACAACACTTTTTCCCTTGTATAACAGGAATAATTGCAACCAGTGTGAAAGGTATGGTCATTTCTACGTTCCGGGCAACCTACGCTTCACTCTAGGGCGTTGCTCCACCACATCGAATAGCTGCGGCCTTAGAAGTCAACGCCAGAAGCATAAAATACAATATAAATACAACAGTTCTTCAATCGTATAACAGGAATAATTGCAAACAGTGTGAAAGATATGGTCATTTCTACGTTGCGGGCATCCTAGGCTTCACTCTAGGGCGAGGCTCCACCACATCGAATAGCTACGGCCTTAGAAGTCAACGCCAGAAGCATAAAATAAAATAAAATTACAACAGTTTTTCAATCGTATAACAGGAATAATTGCAACCAGTGTGAAAGTTAATGGTCATTTCTACGTTCCGGTCAACCTAGGCTTCACTGTAGGGCGTTGCTCCACCACATCGAATAGCTACGGCCTTGGAAGTCAACGCCTGAAGCATAAAATAAAATAAAAATACAACAGATTCTCCATTGTCTAAAACGGATAATTGCAACCAGTGTTAAAGTAATGGCCATTTCTACGTTCCGGGCATCCTAGACTTAACTCTGAGACATTGCTCCACCAGATCGAATTCATAGGGCCTTAGAATTCAACGCCAGAAGCATAAAATACAATGTAAATGCAACAGTTTTTCCACCGTATTACAGGAATGACTGCAACCAGTGTGAAAGGACTGGTCATCTCTACGTTCCGGGTAACCTAAGCTTCATTCGAGGGCGTTGCCCCACAAGATCGAATAGCTAGGGACTAAGAATTCAACGCCAGAAGCATAACATACGATATAAGTACATCAGTTTTTCCATCGTATAATACGAATAGTTACAACCAGTGTGAAAGTAATGGCCATTTCTACGTTCCGGGCATCCTAGCCTTAACTCTGAGCCATCGCTCCACCAGATCGAATACATAGGGCCTTAGAAATCAACGCAAGAAGCATAAAGTACAATAAAAATACAACTGCTTGTCCATCGTATGACAGGAATAATTGCAACCATTGTAAAAGTAATGGTCATTTCTACGTTACGGGCAACCTGGGCGTAACTGTACGGCGTTGTGCCACCACATCGATTAGCTACGGCCTTAGTAGTCAACGCCTGAAGCATAAAATTAATAAAAACACAACAGTTTTTTCATCGTATAAGAGGAATATTTGCAACCAGTGTGAAAGTTTTGGTCATTTCTACGTTCCGGGAAACCTAGGCTTCACCCTAGGGCGTTGCTCCACCAGATCGAATAGTTAGGGCCTTAGAAGTCAACGCCCGAAGCATAAAATACCAAATTAATGCAACAGTTCTTCCATCGTATAAAACGAATAATTGCATCCAGTGTGAAAGTAATGGTCATTTCTACGTTCCGGGCACCCTAGGCTTCACTCTAGGCCGTTGCTCCTCCAGATAGAATAGTTAGGGCCCAGGAAGTCAGCGCCAGAAGCATAAAATACAATATAAATACAACACTTTTTCCCTTGTATAACAGGAATAATTGCAACCAGTGTGAAAGGTATGGTCATTTCTACGTTCCGGGCAACCTACGCTTCACTCTAGGGCGTTGCTCCACCACATCGAATAGCTGCGGCCTTAGAAGTCAACGCCAGAAGCATAAAATACAATATAAATACAACAGTTCTTCAATCGTATAACAGGAATAATTGCAAACAGTGTGAAAGATATGGTCATTTCTACGTTGCGGGCATCCTAGGCTTCACTCTAGGGCGAGGCTCCACCACATCGAATAGCTACGGCCTTAGAAGTCAACGCCAGAAGCATAAAATAAAATAAAATTACAACAGTTTTTCAATCGTATAACAGGAATAATTGCAACCAGTGTGAAAGTTAATGGTCATTTCTACGTTCCGGTCAACCTAGGCTTCACTGTAGGGCGTTGCTCCACCACATCGAATAGCTACGGCCTTGGAAGTCAACGCCTGAAGCATAAAATAAAATAAAAATACAACAGATTCTCCATTGTCTAAAACGGATAATTGCAACCAGTGTTAAAGTAATGGCCATTTCTACGTTCCGGGCATCCTAGACTTAACTCTGAGACATTGCTCCACCAGATCGAATTCATAGGGCCTTAGAATTCAACGCCAGAAGCATAAAATACAATGTAAATGCAACAGTTTTTCCACCGTATTACAGGAATGACTGCAACCAGTGTGAAAGGACTGGTCATCTCTACGTTCCGGGTAACCTAAGCTTCATTCGAGGGCGTTGCCCCACAAGATCGAATAGCTAGGGACTAAGAATTCAACGCCAGAAGAATAAAATACAATATAAGAACAACAGTTTTTCCATCTTATAAAATGAATAACTGCAAACAGTGTGAAAGTTACGGTCATTTCTGCGTTCCGGGAACCTAGTCTTCACTCTAGGGCGTTGCCCCACCAGATCGAATAGTTAGGGCCTAAGAAGTCAACGCCAGAAGCATAAAATACATTAACAATACTACAGTTTTTTCACCGTGTAACAGGAAGAATTTGCAACACGAGTGAAGGTAATGGTCTTTTCTACGTTCCGGGTAATCTAGGCTTCACTCTAGGGCGTTGCTCCACCAGACCGAATAGCTAGGGCATTAGAAGTCAACGCCAGAAGCAAAAGATAAAATAAAAGTACAACAGTTTTTTCATCGCATAACAGGAATAATTGCAACAAGCGTGAATGTAATGGTCATTTCTACGTTCCGGGCAATCTAGGCTTCACTCTAGGGCGTTGTTCCACCAGATCGAATAGTCAGGGCCTAAGAAGACAACGCCAGAAGCATAACATACGATATAAGTACATCAGTTTTTCCATCGTATAATACGAATAGTTACAACCAGTGTGAAAGTAATGGCCATTTCTACGTTCCGGGCATCCTAGCCTTAACTCTGAGCCATCGCTCCACCAGATCGAATACATAGAGCCTTAGAAGTCAACGCAATAAGCATAAAGTACAGTAAATATCCAACAGTTTGTCCACCGTATAACAGGAATAATTGCAACCAGTGTGCAAGTTATGGTCATTTCTACGATCCGGGCACCATAGGCTTCACTCTAGGCCGTTGCTCCACCACATCGTATAGCTACGGACTTAGATGTCAACGCCAGAAGCATAAAATACAATAAAAGTACAACAGTTTTTCCATCGTATAACAGGAGTAATTGCAAGCAGAGTGAAACTGATGGACATTTCTACGTTCCGGGCGACCTAGGCTTCACTCTGGGGTGTTGGACCACCAGATCAAATAGTTAGGGCCTAAGAAGTCAACGCCAGAAGCATAAAATACAATATAAATACAACAGCTTTTCCATCGTATATAATGTGTATTTGCAAACAGTGTGAAAGTAAAGGTCATTTCTTGGTTCCGGGCAA
This sequence comes from Calliopsis andreniformis, assembly GCF_051401765.1. Taxonomy (NCBI): domain Eukaryota; kingdom Metazoa; phylum Arthropoda; class Insecta; order Hymenoptera; family Andrenidae; genus Calliopsis; species Calliopsis andreniformis. The sequence goes on along the minus strand of NW_027480422.1, from coordinate 12,843,739 downwards.
TCTAGGCTTAACTGTAGGGCGTTGCTCCACCAGATCTAATAGTTAGGGCCTAAAAAGTCTACGCCAGAAGCATAAAATCCAATATAAATACAACAGCTTTACCATCGTATATAATGTATATTTGCAAACAGTGTGAAGGTATAGGTCATTTCTACGTTCCGGGCAACCTAGGCTTAACTGTAGGGCGTTGCTCCACCAGATCGAATAGTTAGGGCCTTAGAAGTCAACGCGCGCAGCATAAAATACAAAATAAATAAAACAGTTTTTCCATTGTATGAAACGAATAATTGCAACCAGTGTGAAAGTAATGGTCATTTCTACGTTGCGTGCAACATAGGCTTCACTCTAGGGCGTCGCTCCACCAGATCGAATAGTTAGGGCCTTAGAAGCTAACGCCCGAAGCATAAAATACAAAATTAATAGAACTGTTTTTCCATTGTATAAAACGAATAGTTGCAACCAGTGTGAAAAATATGGTCACTTCTACGTTCCGTGCAACCTAGGCTTCACTCTAGGGCGTTGCTCCACCACATCGAATGGCTACAGCTTTAGAAGTCAACGCCAGAGGCATAAAATACAATATAAATACTACAGTTTTTCCATCGTATACAATCAATGATTGCAAACATTGTGAAAGTAACGGTCATTACTACGTTCCGGGCAACCTGGGCTTGACTCTAGGGCGTTGCTCCACCAAATCGAATAGTTAGGGCCTAAGAAGTGGACGCCAGAAGCATAAAATACAATAAAATTACAACAGTATTTCCATCGTATAGCATGAGTAATTGCAACCAGTGTGAAAGTGATGGTCATTTCTACGTTCCGGGCAACCTTGGCCTATCTTTAGGGCGTTGCTCCACCAGATCGAATGGATAGGGCCTAAGAAGTCAACGCCAGAAGCATAAAATAAAATAAATATACAACCGTTGTTCCATCGTATACCAGGAATAATTACAACCAGTGTGAAAGTAATGGCCATTTCTACGTTCCGGAATCCTAGACTCAACTCTGAGGAATTGCTCCAACAGATCGAATAGCTAGGGCCTTAGAGGTCAACGCCCGAAACATAAAATACAATAAAAATACAGCAGTTTTTCCTTCGTATAACAGGAATAATTGCAACAAGCGTGTAGGTAATGGTCATTTCTACATCCCGGGCAAAATAGGCTTCACTCTTGGATGTTGCCCCATCAGATCGCCTAGCTAGGACCGTAGAAGTCAAAGCCATAAGCAGAAAATACAATAAAAATGTAACAGTTTTTCCATCGTATAGCATGAGTAATTGCAACCAGTGTGAAAGCAATGGTCATTACTACGTTTCGGGCAACATAGGCTTCACTCTTGGACGTTGCCTCACGAGATTGAATAGCTAGGACCTTAGAAGTCAACGCCAGAAGCATAAAATACAATATAGATACAACACCTTTTCCATCGGATAAAACGAATAATTTCAACCAGTGTGAAAGTTATGGTCATTCCTACGTTCCGTGCAACCTTGTCTTTACTCTAGGGCGTTGCTCCACCAGATCGAATTGTTAGGGACTTGGAAGTCAACGCCCCAAGTATAAAATAGAAAATTAATAGAACAGTTTTTCCATTGCATAAAACGAATAATTGCAACCAGTGTGAAGATTATGGTCATTTCTGCGTTCCGTGCAACATAGGCTTCACTCTAGGGCGTTGCTCCACAACATCGAATAGCTACGGCTTTAGAAGTCAACGCCAGAAGCATAAAATACAATATAAATACAAGAGTTTTTCCATCGTATACAATGAATGATTGCAAACATTGTGAAAGTAACGGTCATTTCTACGTTCCGGGCAACCTAGGCTTCACTCTAGGGCGTTGCTCCACCAGACCGAATAGCTAGGCCCTTAGAAGTCAACGCGTGAAGCATAAAATACAAAATAAATAGAACAGTTTTTCCATTGTATGAAACGAATAATTGCAACCAGTGTGAAAGTTATGGTCTTTTCTACGTTCCGGGCTACCTAGGCTTCACTATAGAGCGTTGTTCCACCAGATCGAAAAGTTAGGGCCTAAGAAGTCAACGTCAGAAGCATACAATACTATATAAATACTGCAGCTTTTCCATCGTATATAATGTATATTTGCAAACAGTGTGAAAGTAAAGGTCATTTCTAGGTTCCGGGCAACCTAGGCTTAACTGTAGGGTGTTGCTCCACCAGATCGCATAGCTATGGACTTAAAATTTAACGCCGGAAGCATAAAATACAATAAAAATGCAACAGTTTTTCTATAGTATAACAGGAATAATTGCAACCAGTGTGAAAGTACAGGTCATTTCTACGTTCCGGGCAACCTAGGCTTCGCACTAGGGCCTTGCTCCACCAGATCGAATAGCTAGGGACTTAGAAGTCAACCCCACAAGCATAAAATATAATAAAAATGCAACAGTTTTTGCATCGTATAACAGGAATAATTGCAACCAGTGTGAAAGTACAGGTCATTTCTACGTTACGGGCAACGTAGGTTTCGCTGTAGGGAGTTGCTGCACCAGATCGAATAGCTAGGGACTTAGAAGTCAACGCCAGAAGCATAAAATACAATAAAAATGCAACAGTTTTTCCATCGTATAACAGGAATAATTGCAACCAGTGTGAAAGTACAAGTCATTTCTACGTTACGGGCAACCTAGGTTTCGCTGTTGGGAGTTGCTCCACCAGATCGAATAGCTAGGGACTTAGAAGTCAACGCCAGAAGCATAAAATACGATAAAAATGCAACAGTCTTTCCATCGTATGATAGGAATAACTGCAACCAGTGTGAATGTACTGGTCATTTCTATGTTCCCGGTAACCTTGGCTTCACTCTAGGGCGTTGCTGCACCAGACCGAATAGCGAGGGACTTAGAAGTCAACGCGCGAAGCATAAAATACAAAATAAATAGAACAGTTTTTCCATTGTATGAAACGAATAATTGCAACCAGTGTGAAAGATATGGTCATTTCTACGTTACGGGCAACCTAGGCTTCACTCTAGGTCGTTGCTCCACCAAATCGAATAGCTAGGGCCTTAGAAGTCATAGCACGAAGCATAAAATACAAAATTAATACAACAGTTATTCCATCGTATAACAGGTATAATTACAACCAGGGTGAAAGTAATGGGCATTTCTACGTTCCGTGCAACCTAGGCTTCACTCTAGGGCGTAGCTCCACCAGGTCGAGTAGTTAGGGCCTTAGAAAACAACTCCAGACGCATAAAATACAATAAAAATACAACAGTTTTTCCATCGTATAAAAAGAATAATTGCAACCAGTGTCAAAGTAATGGTCATTTCTACGTTTCGGGCAATCTAGGCTTCACTCAAGAGCGTTGCTCCACCAGATCGAATAGTTAGGGCCTTAGAAGTCAACGCGCGAAGCATAAAATACAAAATAAATAGAACAGTTTTTCCATTGTATGAAACGAATAATTGCATCCAGTGTGAAAGTTATGGTCATTTCTACGTTCCGGGCAACCTAGGCTTCACTCTAGGGCGTTGTTCCACCAGATCGAATAATTAGGGCCTGAGAAGTCAACGTCAGAAGCATAAAATACAATATAAATACAACAGCTTTTCCATCGTATATAATGTATAGTTGCAAACAGTGTGAAAGTAAAGGTCATTTCTTGGTTCCGGGCAACCTAGGCTTAACTGCAGGGCGTTACTCCACCAGATCACATAGTTAGGGACTTAGAATTCAACGCCAGAAGCATAAAATACAATAAAAATGCAACAGTTTTTCCATCGTATAAGAGGAGTAACTGCAACCAGTGTGAAGGTACTGGTCATTTCTACGTTCCGGGTAACCTAGGCTTCGCTCAATGGCGTTGCTGCACTAGATCGAAAAGCAAGGGACTTAGAAGTCAACGCCAGAAGCATAAAATACAATAAAAATACAACAATTTTTCCATCGTATAAAATGAATAATTGCAAACAGTGTGGAAGCAATGGTCATTTCCACTTTCCGGGCAAACTAGGCTTCAGTCTAGGGCGTTGGTCCACCACATCGACTAGCTACGGCCTTAGAAGTCAACGCCTGAAGCATAAAATACAATAAAAATAGAACAGTTTTTTCATCGTATAACAGGAATAATTGCAACGAGAGTGAAAGTAATGGTCATTTCTACGCTTCCGGCAACCTGGGCATCACTCTAGGGCGTTGCTCCACCAGATGGAATAGCTAGGGCCTTAGAAGTGAACGCCCGAAACCTAAAATACAATAAAAATACAACAGTTTATCCATCGTATAACGGGAATAATTGCAACAAATGTGAAAGTGATGGTCATTACCACGTTCCGGGCAACCTAGGCTTCACTCTAGGCCGTTGGTCCACCAGATCAAATAGTTAGGACCTAAGAAGTGAACGGCAGAAGCACCAAATACAAAATAAGTACAACAGTTTTTCCATCGTATAAAACGAATAATTGCAACCAGTGTGAAAGTAATGACCATTTCTACGTTCCGGGCATCCTAGACTTAACTCTGAGGCATTGCTCCACCAGATCCAATACATAGGGCCTTAGAAGTGAACGCCAGAAGCATAAAATACAAAATAGATACTACAGTTTTTCCATCGCATATAATGTATATTTGCAAACAGTGTGAAAGTAAAGGTCATTTCTACGTTTCGGGCAACCTAGGCTTCACTGTAGGACGTTTCTCCACCAGATCGCATAGTTAGGGACTTAGAATTCAGCGCCAGAAGCATAAAATACAATTAAAATCCAACAGTTTTTTCATCGTATACCAGGAATAACTGCAACCAGTGTGACAGTACAGGTCATTTATACTTTCCGGGCAACCTAGGCTTCACTCTAGCGCGTTGCTCCACCAGATCGAATAGCTAGGGACTTAGAAGTCAGCGCCAGAAGCATAAAATACAAAATAAATAGAACAGTTTTTCCATCGTATAAAACGAATAATTGAAACCAGTGTGAAAGTTATGGTCATTTCTACGTTCCGGGCAACCTAGGCTTCGCTCAAGGGCGTTGCTCCACCAGATCGAAAAGCAAGGGACTTAGAAGTCATCGCCAGAAGCATAAAATACCATAAAAATACAACAGTTTTACCATCGTATGAAATGAATAATGGCAACCAGTATGAAAGTTATGGTCATTTCTACGTTCCGGGCAACCTAGGCTTCACCCTAGGGCGATGCTCCACCTGACCGAATAGCTAGGGACTAAGAAGTCCACGCCAGAAGCATAAAACACGATATTTGTACAACAGTTTTACCATCGTATAAAATGAATAATCGCAAACAGTGTGAGGTAATGGTCATTTCTACGTTCCGGGCAACCTAGGCTTCACTGCAGGGCGTTGCTCCACCTGATCCAATAGTTAGGACCTAAGAAGTCAGCGCCAGAAGCATAAAATACAAAATAGATACAACAGCTTTTCCATGTTATATAATGTATATTTGCAAACAGTGCGAGGTAATGGTCATTTCTACGTTCCGGGCAACCTAGGCTTCACCCTAGGGCGATGCTCCACCTGACCGAATAGCTAGGGACTAAGAAGTCAACGCCAGAAGCATAAAATGCAATAAAAATGCAACAGTTTTTCCATCGTATAACAGGAAAGCTGCAATCAGTGTGAAAGTACGCGACATTTCTATGCTCCGGGTAACCTAGACTCCACTCTAGGGCGTTGCTCCACCTGATCGAATAGCTAGGGACTTAGAATTCAACGGCAGAAGAATAAACTACAACATAAGTACAGCAGTTTTTCCATCGTATAAAATGTATAATAGCAACAGGGTGAAGGTAATGGTCATTTCTGCGTTCCGGGCAACCTAGGCTTCACTCTAGAGCGTTGCTAAACCAGATCGAATATTTAGGGCCTTAAAAGTCAACGCCCGAAGCATAAAATACAAAATAAATAGAACAGTTTTTCCATTGTATAACACGAATATTTGCAACCAGTGTGAAAGTTATGGTCATTTCTACGTTCCGGGCAACCTAGGCTTCACTCTAGGGCGTTGCTCCACCAGATCGAATAGCTAGGGACTTAGAAGTCAGCGCCAGAAGCATAAAATACAAAATCAATACAACAGTTTTTCCATCGTATAAAACGAATAATTGAAACCAGTGTGAAAGTTACGGTCATTTCTACGTTCCGCGCAACCTAGGCTTCACTCTATTGCGTTGCTCCGCCAGATCCAATAGTTAGGACCTAAGAAGTCAGCGCCAGAATCATAAAATACAAAATAGATACAACAGCTTTTCCATGGTATATAATGTATATTTGCAAACAGTGTGAAGGTAATGGTCATTTCTACGTTCCGGGCAACCTAGGCTTCACTGCAGGGCGTTGCTCCTCCAGATCGAATATTTAGGGACTTTGAATACAACGCCAGAAGCATAAAATGCAATAAAAATGCAACAGTTTTTCCATCGTATAACAGGAAAGCTGCAAGCAGTGTGAAAGTACGGGACACTTCTATGTTCCGGGTAACCTAGACTCCACTCTAGGGCGTTGCTCCACCTGATCGAATAGCTAGGGACTTAGAATTCAACGCCAGTAGAATAAACTACAACATAAGTACAGCAGTTTTTCCATCGTATGAAATGTATAATTGCAACAGCGTGAAGGTAATGGTCATTTCTACGTTCCCGGCAACCTAGGCTTCACTCTAGGGCGTTGTTCCAACAGATCGAATAGTTAGGGCCTAAGAAGTCAACGCCAGAAGCATAAAATACCATAAAAATACAACAGTTTTACCATCGTATAAAATGAATAATGGCAACCAGTATGAAAGTTATGGTCATTTCTACGTTCCGGGCAACCTAGGCTTCACCCTAGGGCGATGCTCCACCTGACCGAATAGCTAGGGACTAAGAAGTCCACGCCAGAAGCATAAAACACGATATTTGTACAACAGTTTTACCATCGTATAAAATGAAAAATCGCAAACAGTGTGAGGTAATGGTCATTTCTACGTTCCGGGCAACCTAGGCTTCACTCTAGGGCGTTGCTCCACCAGGTCGAATAGTTGGGGCCTTAGAAAGCAACTCCAGTCGCATAAAATACAATAAAGATACAACAGTTTTACCATCGTATAACTGGCAGAATTGCAACCATTGTGAAAGATATGGTCATTTCTACGTTCCGGGCAACCTAGGCTTCACCTTAGGGCGATGCTCCACCTGACCGAATAGCTAGGGACTAAGAAGTCAACGCCAGAAGCATAAAATACAGTAAAAATACAACAGTTTTTCCATCGTATAACAGGAAAGCTGCAAGCAGTGTGAAAGTACGCGACATTTCTATGCTCCGGGTAACCTAGACTCCACTCTAGGGCGTTGATCAACCAGATCGAATAGCTAGGGACTTAGAAGTCAGCGCCAGAAGCATAAAATACAACATAAGTACAACAGTTTTACCATCGTAAAAAATGAATAATCACAAACTGTGTGAAAGTAATGGCCATTTCTACGTTCCGGGCATCCTAGACTTAACTCTGAGGCATTGCTCCACCAGATCCAATACATACGGCCTTAGAAGTGAACGCCAGAAGCATAAAATACAAAATAGATACTACAGTTTTTCCATCGCATATACTGTATATTTGCAAACAGTGTGAAAGTAAAGGTCATTTCTACGTTTCGGGCAACCTAGGCTTCACTGTAGGACGTTTCTCCACCAGATCGCATAGTTAGGGACTTAGAATTCAGCGCCAGAAGCATAAAATACAATTAAAATGCAACAGTTTTTTCATCGTATAAAAGGAATAACTGCAACCATTGTGAAAGTACAGGTCATTTCTACGTTCCGGGCAACCTAGGCTTCACTCTAGGGCGTTGCTCCACCAGACCGAATTGTTAGGGACTTGGAAGTCAACGCCCCAAGCATAAAATACAAAATTAATAGAACAGCTTTTCCATTGCATAAAACGAATAATTGCAGCCAGTGTGAAGATTATGGTCATTTCTACGTTCCGTGCAACATAGGCTTCACTCTAGGGCGCTGCTCCACAAGATCGAATAGCTACGGCTTTAGAAGTCAACGCCAGAAGCATAAAATACAATATAAATACAAGAGTTTTTCCATCGTATACAATGAATGATTGCAAACATTGTGAAAGTAACGGTCATTTCTACGTTCCGGGCAACCTAGGCTTCACTCTAGGGCGTTGCTCTACCAGATCGAATAGCTAGGCCGTTAGAAGTCAACGCGTGAAGCATAAAATACAAAATAAATAGAACAGTTTTTCCATTGTATGAAACGAATAATTGCAACCAGTGTGAAAGTTATGGTCTTTTCTACGTTCCGGGCAACCTAGGCTTCACTATAGGGCGTTGTTCCACCAGATCGAAAAGTTAGGGCCTAAGAAGTCAACGTCAGAAGCATACAATACAATATAAATACTACAGCTTTTCCATCGTATATAATGTATATTTGCAAACAGTGTGAACGTAAAGGTCATTTCTAGGTTCCGGGCAACCTAGGCTTAACTGTAGGGCGTTGCTCCACCAGATCGCATAGCTAGGGACTTAAAATTTAACGCCAGAAGCATAAAATACAATAAAAATGCAACAGTTTTTCTATAGTATGACAGGAATAATTGCAACCAGTGTGAAAGTACAGGTCATTTCTACGTTCCGGGCAACCTAGGCTTCGCTCTAGGGCCTTGCTCCACCAGATCGAATAGCTAGGGAATTAGAAGTCAACCCCACAAGCATAAAATATAATAAAAATGCAACAGTTTTTCCATCGTATAACAGGAATAATTGCAGCCAGTGTGAAAGTACAGGTCATTTCTACGTTACGGGCAACGTAGGTTTCGCTGTAGGGAGTTGCTGCACCAGATCGAATAGCTAGGGACTTAGAAGTCAACGCCAGAAGCATAAAATACAATAAAAATGCAACAGTTTTTCCATCGTATAACAGGAATAATTGCAACCAGTGTGAAAGTACAGGTCATTTCTACGTTACGGGCAACCTAGGTTTCGCTGTAGGGAGTTGCTCCACCAGATCGAATAGCTAGGGACTTGGAAGTCAACGCCAGAAGCATAAAATACAATAAAAATGCAACAGTTTTTCCTTCGTATAATAGGAATAACTGCAACCAGTGTGTATGTACTGGTAATTTCTATGTTCCCGGTAACCTAGGCTTCACTCTAGGGCGTCGCTGCACCAGACCGAATAGCGAGGGTCTTTTGAATTCAGTGCCAGAAGAATAAAATACAACATATGTACAACAGTTTTTCCATCGTATAAAATGTATAAATGCAAGCAGTGTGAATTTAATGGTCATTTCTACGTTTCGGGCAACCTAGGCTTCACTCTGGGGCGTTGTTCCAACAGATCAAATAGTTAGGGCCTAAGAAGTCAACGCCAGAAGCATAAAATACATTATAAATACAACAGCTTTTCCATGGTATATGATGTATATTTGCAAAGAGTGTGAAAGTAAAGGTCACTTACACGTTCCGGACAACCTAGGCTTAACTGTGGGGCGTTGCTCCACCAGATCGAATAGCTAGGCCCTTAGATGTCAACGCCCGAAACATGAAATACAATAAAAATACAATAGTTTTTCCATTGTATAACGAGAATAATTGCAACCAGTGCGAAAGTGATGGTCATTTCCACGTTCCGGGCAACTTAGGCTTCACTCTAGGGCGCTGTTCCACCAGATCGAATTGTTAGGGCCTTGGAAGTCAACGCCCGAAGCATAAAATACAGAATTAATAGAACAGTTTTTCCATTGTATAAAACGAATAATTGCAACCAGTGTGAAGATTATGGTCATTTCTACGTTCCGTGCAACATAGGCTTCACTCTAGGGCGTTGCTCCACCAGATCGAATAGCTAGGGCATTAGAAGTCAACGCCAGAAGCAAAAGATAAAATAAAAGTACAACAGTTTTTTCAACGCATAACAGGAATAATTGCAACAAGCGTGAATGTAATGGTCATTTCTACGTTCCGGGCAATCTAGGCTTCACTCTAGGGCGTTGCTCCACCAGATTGAATAGCTAGGGCATTAGAAGTCAACGCCAGAAGCAAAAGATAAAATAAAAGTACAACAGTTTTTTCATCGCATAACAGGAATAATTGCAACCAGAGTGAAACTGATGGACATTTCTACGTTCCGGGCGACCTAGGCTTCACTCTGGGGTGTTGGACCACCAGATCAAATAGTTAGGGCCTAAGAAGTCAACGCCAGAAGCATAAAATACAAAATAAATACAATAGTTTTTCCATCGTCTAAAATGAATAATTGCGCGAGTGAGAAAGGTATGGTCATTTCTACGTCCCGGGCAACCTAGGCTTCACTCTAGGGCATTGCTCCACCAGATCGAATAGCTACGGCCTTAGAATTCAACGCCAGAAGCATAAAATACAATGTAAATGCAACAGTTTTTCCACCGTATTACAGGAATGACTGCAACCAGTGTGAAAGGACTGGTCATCTCTACGTTCCGGGTAACCTAAGCTTCATTCGAGGGCGTTGCCCCACAAGATCGAATAGCTAGGGACTAAGAATTCAACGCCAGAAGAATAAAATACAATATAAGTACAACAGTTTTTCCATCTTATAAAATGAATAACTGCAAACAGTGTGAAAGTTACGGTCATTTCTGCGTTCCGGGCGACCTAGGCTTCACTCTGGGGTGTTGGACCACCAGATCAAATAGTTAGGGCCTAAGAAGTCAACGCCAGAAGCATAAAATACAAAATAAATACAATAGTTTTTCCATCGTCTAAAATGAATAATTGCGCGAGTGAGAAAGGTATGGTCATTTCTACGTCCCGGGCAACCTAGGCTTCACTCTAGGGCATTGCTCCACCAGATCGAATAGCTAGGGCCTTAGAAGTCAGCGCCCGAAACATAAAATGCAATAAAAATACAACAGTTTTTCCATCGTATACCAGGAATGATTGCAACCAGAGTGAAGGTGATTGTGATTTCTACGTTCCGGGCAACCTAGGCTTCACTCTAGGGCAAGGCTCCACCAGATCGAATAGCTAGGGCCTTAGAAGTCAAGACCAGAAGCATAAAATAAAATAAAAATACAACAGTTATTCCATCGTATAACGGGAACAATTACAACCAGTGTGATAGTAATGGGCATTTCTACGTTCCGTGCAACCTAGGCTTCATTCTAGGGCATTGTTCCACCAGATCGAACAGTTAGGGCCTAAGAAGTCAACGCCAGAAGCATAAAATACAAAATAAATACAATAGTTTTTCCATCGTCTAAAATGAATAATTGCGCGAGTGAGAAAGGTATGGTCATTTCTACGTCCCGGGCAACCTAGGCTTCACCCTAGGGCGTTGCTCCACCAGATCGAATAGTTAGGGCCTTAGAAGTCAACGCCCGAAGCATAAAATACCAAATTAATGCAACAGTTCTTCCATCGTATAAAACGAATAATTGCATCCAGTGTGAAAGTAATGGTCATTTCTACGTTCCGGGCACCCTAGGCTTCACTCTAGGCCGTTGCTCCTCCAGATAGAATAGTTAGGGCCCAGGAAGTCAGCGCCAGAAGCATAAAATACAATATAAATACAACACTTTTTCCCTTGTATAACAGGAATAATTGCAACCAGTGTGAAAGGTATGGTCATTTCTACGTTCCGGGCAACCTACGCTTCACTCTAGGGCGTTGCTCCACCACATCGAATAGCTGCGGCCTTAGAAGTCAACGCCAGAAGCATAAAATACAATATAAATACAACAGTTCTTCAATCGTATAACAGGAATAATTGCAAACAGTGTGAAAGATATGGTCATTTCTACGGTGCGGGCATCCTAGGCTTCACTCTAGGGCGAGGCTCCACCACATCGAATAGCTACGGCCTTAGAAGTCAACGCCAGAAGCATAAAATAAAATAAAATTACAACAGTTTTTCAATCGTATAACAGGAATAATTGCAAACAGTGTGAAAGATATGGTCATTTCTACGGTGCGGGCATCCTAGGCTTCACTCTAGGGCGAGGCTCCACCACATCGAATAGCTACGGCCTTAGAATTCAACGCCAGAAGAATAAAATACAATATAAGTACAACAGTTTTTCCATCTTATAAAATGAATAACTGCAAACAGTGTGAAAGTTACGGTCATTTCTGCGTTCCGGGAACCTAGTCTTCACTCTAGGGCGTTGCCCCACCAGATCGAATAGTTAGGGCCTAAGAAGTCAACGCCAGAAGCATAAAATACATTAACAATACTACAGTTTTTTCACCGTGTAACAGGAAGAATTTGCAACACGAGTGAAGGTAATGGTCTTTTCTACGTTCCGGGTAATCTAGGCTTCACTCTAGGGCGTTGTTCCACCAGATCGAATAGTCAGGGCCTAAGAAGACAACGCCAGAAGCATCACATACGATATAAGTACATCAGTTTTTCCATCGTATAATACGAATAGTTACAACCAGTGTGAAAGTAATGGCCATTTCTACGTTCCGGGCATCCTAGCCTTAACTCTGAGCCATCGCTCCACCAGATCGAATACATAGAGCCTTAGAAGTCAACGCAATAAGCATAAAGTACAGTAAATATCCAACAGTTTGTCCACCGTATAACAGGAATAATTGCAACCAGTGTGCAAGTTATGGTCATTTCTACGTTCCGGGCACCCTAGGCTTCACTCTAGGCCGTTGCTCCACCGCATCGTATAGCTACGGACTTAGATGTCAACGCCAGAAACATAAAATACAATAAAAGTACAACAGTTTTTCCATCGTATAACAGGAGTAATTGCAAGCAGAGTGAAACTGATGGACATTTCTACGTTCCGGGCGACCTAGGCTTCACTCTGGGCTGTTGGACCACCAGATCAAATAGTTAGGGCCTAAGAAGTCAACGCCAGAAGCATAAAATACAATATAAATACAACAGCTTTTCCATCGTATATAATGTATATTTGCAAACAGTGTGAAAGTAAAGGTCATTTCTTGGTTCCGGGCAACCTAGGCTTAACTGTAGGGCGTTGCTCCACCAGATCTAATAGTTAGGGCCTAAAAAGTCTACGCCAGAAGCATATAATCCAATATAAATACAACAGCTTTACCATCGTATATAATGTATATTTGCAAACAGTGTGAAGGTATAGGTCATTTCTACGTTCCGGGCAACCTAGGCTTAACTGTAGGGCGTTGCTCCACCAGATCGAATAGTTAGGGCCTTAGAAGTCAACGCGCGCAGCATAAAATACAAAATAAATAAAACAGTTTTTCCATTGTATGAAACGAATAATTGCAACCAGTGTGAAAGTAATGGTCATTTCTACGTTGCGTGCAACATAGGCTTCACTCTAGGGCGTCGCTCCACCAGATCGAATAGTTAGGGCCTTAGAAGCTAACGCCCGAAGCATAAAATACAAAATTAATAGAACTGTTTTTCCATTGTATAAAACGAATAGTTGCAACCAGTGTGAAAAATATGGTCACTTCTACGTTCCGTGCAACCTAGGCTTCACTCTAGGGCGTTGCTCCACCACATCGAATGGCTACAGCTTTAGAAGTCAACGCCAGAGGCATAAAATACAATATAAATACTACAGTTTTTCCATCGTATACAATCAATGATTGCAAACATTGTGAAAGTAACGGTCATTTCTACGTTCCGGGCAACCTGGGCTTGACTCTAGGGCGTTGCTCCACCAAATCGAATAGTTAGGGCCTAAGAAGTGGACGCCAGAAGCATAAAATACAATAAAATTACAACAGTATTTCCATCGTATAGCATGAGTAATTGCAACCAGTGTGAAAGTGATGGTCATTTCTACGTACCGGGCAACCTTGGCCTATCTTTAGGGCGTTGCTCCACCAGATCGAATGGATAGGGCCTAAGAAGTCAACGCCAGAAGCATAAAATAAAATAAATATACAACCGTTGTTCCATCGTATACCAGGAATAATTACAACCAGTGTGAAAGTAATGGCCATTTCTACGTTCCGGAATCCTAGACTCAACTCTGAGGAATTGCTCCAACAGATCGAATAGCTAGGGCCTTAGAAGTCAACGCCCGAAACATAAAATACAATAAAAATACAGCAGTTTTTCCTTCGTATAACAAGAATAATTGCAACAAGCGTGAGGTAATGGTCATTTCTACATCCCGGGCAAAATAGGCTTCACTCTTGGATGTTGCCCCATCAGATCGCCTAGCTAGGACCGTAGAAGTCAAAGCCATAAGCAGAAAATACAATAAAAATGTAACAGTTTTTCCATCGTATAGCATGAGTAATTGCAACCAGTGTGAAAGCAATGGTCATTACTACGTTTCGGGCAACATAGGCTTCACTCTTGGACGTTGCCTCACGAGATTGAATAGCTAGGACCTTAGAAGTCAACGCCAGAAGCATAAAATACAATATAGATACAACACCTTTTCCATCGGATAAAACGAATAATTTCAACCAGTGTGAAAGTTATGGTCATTCCTACGTTCCGTGCAACCTTGTCTTTACTCTAGGGCGTTGCTCCACCAGATCGAATTGTTAGGGACTTGGAAGTCAACGCCCCAAGTATAAAATACAAAATTAATAGAACAGTTTTTCCATTGCATAAAACGAATAATTGCAACCAGTGTGAAGATTATGGTCATTTCTGCGTTCCGTGCAACATAGGCTTCACTCTAGGGCGTTGCTCCACAACATCGAATAGCTACGGCTTTAGAAGTCAACGCCAGAAGCATAAAATACAATATAAATACAAGAGTTTTTCCATCGTATACAATGAATGATTGCAAACATTGTGAAAGTAACGGTCATTTCTACGTTCCGGGCAACCTAGGCTTCACTCTAGGGCGTTGCTCCACCAGATCGAATAGCTAGGCCCTTAGAAGTCAACGCGTGAAGCATAAAATACAAAATAAATAGAACAGTTTTTCCATTGTATGAAACGAATAATTGCAACCAGTGTGAAAGTTATGGTCTTTTCTACGTTCCGGGCTACCTAGGCTTCACTATAGAGCGTTGTTCCACCAGATCGAAAAGTTAGGGCCTAAGAAGTCAACGTCAGAAGCATACAATACTATATAAATACTACAGCTTTTCCATCGTATATAATGTATATTTGCAAACAGTGTGAAAGTAAAGGTCATTTCTAGGTTCCGGGCAACCTAGGCTTAACTGTAGGGTGTTGCTCCACCAGATCGCATAGCTATGGACCTAAAATTTAACGCCGGAAGCATAAAATACAATAAAAATGCAACAGTTTTTCTATAGTATAACAGGAATAATTGCAACCAGTGTGAAAGTACAGGTCATTTCTACGTTCCGGGCAACCTAGGCTTCGCACTAGGGCCTTGCTCCACCAGATCGAATAGCTAGGGACTTAGAAGTCAACCCCACAAGCATAAAATATAATAAAAATGCAACAGTTTTTCCATCGTATAACAGGAATAATTGCAACCAGTGTGAAAGTACAGGTCATTTCTACGTTACGGGCAACGTAGGTTTCGCTGTAGGGAGTTGCTGCACCAGATCGAATAGCTAGGGACTTAGAAGTCAACGCCAGAAGCATAAAATACAATAAAAATGCAACAGTTTTTCCATCGTATAACAGGAATAATTGCAACCAGTGTGAAAGTACAGGTCATTTCTACGTTACGGGCAACCTAGGTTTCGCTGTTGGGTGTTGCTCCACCAGATCGAATAGCTAGGGACTTAGAAGTCAACGCCAGAAGCATAAAATACGATAAAAATGCAACAGTCTTTCCATCGTATGATAGGAATAACTGCAACCAGTGTGAATGTACTGGTCATTTCTATGTTCCCGGTAACCTAGGCTTCACTCTAGGGCGTTGCTGCACCAGACCGAATAGCGAGGGACTTAGAAGTCAACGCGCGAAGCATAAAATACAAAATAAATAGAACAGTTTTTCCATCGTATAACAGGTATAATTACAACCAGGGTGAAAGTAATGGGCATTTCTACGTTCCGTGCAACCTAGGCTTCACTCTAGGGCGTAGCTCCACCAGGTCGAGTAGTTAGGGCCTTAGAAAACAACTCCAGACGCATAAAATACAATAAAAATACAACAGTTTTTCCATCGTATAAAAAGAATAATTGCAACCAGTGTCAAAGTAATGGTCATTTCTACGTTTCGGGCAATCTAGGCTTCACTCAAGAGCGTTGCTCCACCAGATCGAATAGTTAGGGCCTTAGAAGTCAACGCGCGAAGCATAAAATACAAAATAAATAGAACAGTTTTTCCATTGTATGAAACGAATAATTGCATCCAGTGTGAAAGTTATGGTCATTTCTACGTTCCGGGCAACCTAGGCTTCACTCTAGGGCGTTGTTCCACCAGATCGAATAATTAGGGCCTGAGAAGTCAACGTCAGAAGCATAAAATACAATATAAATACAACAGCTTTTCCATCGTATATAATGTATAGTTGCAAACAGTGTGAAAGTAAAGGTCATTTCTTGGTTCCGGGCAACCTAGGCTTAACTGCAGGGCGTTACTCCACCAGATCACATAGTTAGGGACTTAGAATTCAACGCCAGAAGCATAAAATACAATAAAAATGCAACAGTTTTTCCATCGTATAAGAGGAGTAACTGCAACCAGTGTGAAGGTACTGGTCATTTCTACGTTCCGGGTAACCTAGGCTTTGCTCAATGGCGTTGCTCCACTAGATCGAAAAGCAAGGGACTTAGAAGTCAACGCCAGAAGCATAAAATACAATAAAAATACAACAATTTTTCCATCGTATAAAATGAATAATTGCAAACAGTGTGGAAGCAATGGTCATTTCCACTTTCCGGGCAAACTAGGCTTCAGTCTAGGGCGTTGGTCCACCACATCGACTAGCTACGGCCTTAGAAGTCAACGCCTGAAGCATAAAATACAATAAAAATAGAACAGTTTTTTCATCGTATAACAGGAATAATTGCAACGAGAGTGAAAGTAATGGTCATTTCTACGCTTCCGGCAACCTGGGCATCACTCTAGGGCGTTGCTCCACCAGATGGAATAGCTAGGGCCTTAGAAGTGAACGCCCGAAACCTAAAATACAATAAAAATACAACAGTTTATCCATCGTATAACGGGAATAATTGCAACAAATGTGAAAGTGATGGTCATTACCACGTTCCGGGCAACCTAGGCTTCACTCTAGGCCGTTGGTCCACCAGATCAAATAGTTAGGACCTAAGAAGTGAACGGCAGAAGCACCAAATACAAAATAAGTACAACAGTTTTTCCATCGTATAAAACGAATAATTGCAACCAGTGTGAAAGTAATGACCATTTCTACGTTCCGGGCATCCTAGACTTAACTCTGAGGCATTGCTCCACCAGATCCAATACATAGGGCCTTAGAAGTGAACGCCAGAAGCATAAAATACAAAATAGATACTACAGTTTTTCCATCGCATATAATGTATATTTGCAAACAGTGTGAAAGTAAAGGTCATTTCTACGTTTCGGGCAACCTAGGCTTCACTGTAGGACGTTTCTCCACCAGATCGCATAGTTAGGGACTTAGAATTCAGCGCCAGAAGCATAAAATACAATTAAAATGCAACAGTTTTTTCATCGTATACCAGGAATAACTGCAACCAGTGTGACAGTACAGGTCATTTATACTTTCCGGGCAACCTAGGCTTCACTCTAGGGCGTTGCTCCACCACATCGAATAGGTAGGGCCTTAGAAGTCAATGCCAGAAGCATAAAATGCCATATAAATACAACAGTCTTTCCACTGTATAATATGAATAATTGCAACCAGTGTGAAAGTAACGGCCATTTCTACCTTCCGGGCATCCTAGACTTAATACTGAGGCATTGCTCCACCAGATCGTATACATAGGGCCTTAGAAGTCAACGCCAGAAGCATAAAGTACATTAAAAATCCAACAGATTGTCCATCGTATAACAGGAATAATTGCCACCAGTGTGAACGTGATGGTCATTTCTACGTTCCGGTCAACCTTGGCTTCACCCTAGGGCGTTGTTCCTCCAGATCGAATAGCTAGAGCCTAAGAAGTCTACACCAGAAGCATAAAATACAATATAAATACAACAGTTTTTCCATCGTATGACAGGAATAATTGCAACCAGTGTGACAGCTATGGTCATTTCTACGTTCCGGACAACCTAGGCTTCACTCTAGGGCGTTGCTCCACCACATCGAATAGTTAGGGCCTTAGAAGTCAATGCCAGAAGCTTAAAATGCCATATAAATACAACAGTTTTTCCAGTGTATAATTTGAATAATTGCAAACAGTGTGGATGTAGGGGTCATTTCTACGTTCCGGGCAACCTAGGCTTCACTCTAGGGCGTTGCTCCACCACATCGAATAGCTACGGCCTTAGAAGTCAACGCCTGACGCATAAAATATAATATAAATACAACAGTTTTTCCATCGTATAGCAGGAATAATTGCAACCAGAGTGAAGGTGATGGTCATTTCTACGTCCCGGGCAACCTAGGCTTCACTCTAGGGCGTTGCGCCACCAGATCGAATAGCTAGGGACTTAGAAGTCAACGCTAGGAGCGTAAAATAAAATAAAAATACAACGGTTTTTCCATCGTATAAAACGAATAATTGCAACCAGTATGCATGTTATGGTCATTTCTACGTTGCGGGCAGCCTAGGCTTCACTCTATGGCGTTGGTCCACCAGATCCAATAGCGAGGGCCTAAGAAGTCAAAGCCAGGAGCACCAAATACAAAATAAATTCAACAGTTTTTCCATCGTATAAAACGAATAATTGCAACCAGTATGAAAGCTGTGGTCATTTCTACGTTCAGGGCAACCTAGGCTTCACTCTAGGACGTTGCTCAGCCACATCGAATAGCTACGGCCCTAGAAGACAACGCCATAACTATAACATACAATATAAGTACAACAGTCTTTCCATCGTATAAAACGAATAATTGCAACCAGTCTGATGGTTATGGTCATTTCTACGATACGGGCAATCTAGGCTTCTCTCTAGGGCGTTGCTCCACCAGATCAAATAGTTAGGGCCTAAGAAGTCAACGCCAGAAGCATAAAATACAATATAAATACAACAGTTTTTCCATTGTATAACAGGAATAATTGCAACCAGTGATAAAGCGATGGCCATTTCTACGTTTCGTGCAACCTAGGCTTCACTCTAGGGCGTTGCTCTACCAGGTCGAATAGTTGGGGCCTTAGAAAACAACTCCAGACGCATGAAATACAATAAAAATACAACAGTTTTACCATCGTATAACTGGCATAATTGCAACCAGTGTGAAAGATATGGTCATTTCTACGTTCCGGGCAACCTAGGCTTCACTCTAGGGCGTTGGTCCACCACATCCAATAGTTAGGGCTTAAGAAGTCATCGCCAGAAGCACCAAATACAAAATAAATACAACAGTTTTTCCATTGTATAACAGGAATAATTGCAACCAGTGAGAAAGCGATGGCCATTTCTACGTTTCGTGCAACCTAGGCTTCACTCTAGGGCGTTGCTCCACCACATCGAATAGCTACGGCCTTAGGAGTCAACGCCAGAGGCATAAAATACAAAATAAATACAACAGTTTTTCCATCGTATAACAAGAATAATTGCAACCAGTGTGCAAGTGATGGTCATTTCTACATTCCGGGCAACCTAGCCTCCACTCTATGGCGTTGCTCCACCAGATCGAATAGTTAGGGCCTAAGAAGTCAACGCCAGAAGCATAAAATACAATATAAATACAACAGCTTTTCCATCGTATATGATGTATATTTGCAAACAGTGTGAAAGTAAAGGTCACTTCTACGTTCCGTGCAACGTAGGCTTAACTGTAGGGCGTTGCTCCACCAGATCGCATAGTTAGGGACTTAGAAATCAACGCCAGAAGCATAAAATACAATAAAAATACAACAGTTTTTCCATCGTATAAAAGGAATAATTGCAACCAGCGTGAAGGTAATGGTCATTTCTGCGTTCCTGTCACCATAGGCTTCACTCTTGGACGTTCCCCACCAGATCGAATAGCTAGGACCTTAGAAGTCAAAGCCAGAAGCAGAAAATACAATAAAAATGCAACAGTTTTTCCATCGAATAACGGGAATAATTGCAACAAATGTGAAAGTGATGGTCATTTCTACGTTTCTGGCGACCTAGGCTTCACTCTAGGGCGTTGATCCACCAGATCGAATAGCCAGGGCCTCAGAAGTCAACGCCCGAAACCTAAAATACAATAAAAATACAACAGTTTTTCCATCGTATAACGTGAATAATTGCAACAAATGTGAAAGTGATGGTCATTACCACGTTCCTGGCAACCCAGGGTTCACTCTAGGGCTTTGGTCCACCACATCGAATAGCTACGGCCTTAGTAGTCAACGCCAGAAGCATAAAATACAACATAAATACAACAGTTTTTCCATCGTATGAAACGAATAATTGCAACCAGTGTGGCAGATATGGTCATTTCTACGTTCCGGGCAACCTAGGCTTCACTCTAGAGAGTGGCTCCACCAGATCGAATAGTTAGGGACTTTGAATACAACGCCAGAAGCATAAAATACAGTAAAAATGCAACAGTTTTTCCATCGTATAACAGGAAAGCTACAACCAGTGTGAAAGTACTGGTCATTTCTATGTTCCGGGTAACCTCGGCTTCACTCTAGGGCGTTGCTCAACCAGATCGAATAGCTAGGGACTTAGAGTTCAACGCCAGAAGAATAAAATACAACATAAGTACAACAGTTTTACCATCGTATAAAATGAATAATCGCAGACAGTGTGAAGGTAATGGTCATTTCTACGTTCTGCGCAACCTAGGCTACAGTCTAGGGCGTGGTTCCCCCATATCGAATAGTTAGGGCCTAAGAAGCCTACGCCAGAAGCATAAAATACAATATAAATACCACAGTTTTTCCATCGTACAACAGGAATAATTGCAACCAGAGTGAAGGTGACGGTCATATCTACGTTCCGGGCAACCTAGGCTTAACTCTAGGGCGTTGCTCCACCAGATCGCATAGTTAGGGAATTAGAAATCAACGCCAGAAGCATAAAATACAATAAAAATACAACAGTTTTTCCACTGTATAATATGAATAATTGCAACCAATGTGGAAGTAATGGTCATTTCTGCGTTCCGGGCAACCTAGGCTTCACTCTAGGGCGTTGCCCCACCACACCGATTAGCTACAGCCTTCGAAGTCAACGGCTGAAGCATAAAATACAATAAAGATACAACAGTTTTTCCATCGTATAACGGGAATAATTGCAACAAATGTGAAAGTGATGGTCATTACCACGTTCCTGGCAACCCAGGGTTCACTCTAGGGCGTTGGTCCACCACATCCAATCGCTACGGCCTTAGTAGTCAACGCCAGAAGCAAAAAATACAACATAAATACAACAGTTTTTCCATCGTATGAAACGAATAATTGCAACCAGTGTGGCAGATACGGTCATTTCTACGTTCCGGGCAACCTAGGCTTCACTCTAGAGAGTGGCTCCACCAGATCGAATAGTTAGGGACTTTGAATACAACGCCAGAAGCATAAAATACAGTAAAAAAGCAACAGTTTTTCCATCGTATAACAGGAAAGCTACAACCAGTGTGAAAGTACTGCTCATTTCTATGTTCCGGGTAACCTCGGCTTCACTCTAGGGCGTTGCTCAACCAGATCGAATAGCTAGGGACTTAGAACTCAACGCCAGAAGAATAAAATACAACATAAGTACAACAGTTTTACCATCGTATAAAATGAATAATCGCAAACAGTGTGAAGGTAATGGTCATTTCTACGTTCTGCGCAACCTAGGCTTCAGTCTAGGGCGTGGTTCCCCCATATCGAATAGTTAGGGCCTAAGAAGCCTACGCCAGAAGCATAAAATACAATATAAATACCACAGTTTTTCCATCGTACAACAGGAATAATTGCAACCAGAGTGAAGGTGATGGTCATTTCTACGTTCCGGGCAACCTAGGCTTCACTCTAGAGCGTTGCTCCACCAGATCGTATAGCAAGGGCCTTAGAAGTCAACGCCAGAAGCATTAAATAAAATATAAATACAACAGTTATTCCATCGTATAATAGGAATAATTACAACCAGTGTGAACGTAATGGGCATTTCTACGTTCCGTACAACCTAGGCTTCACTCTAGGGCGTTGGACCATCAGGTCGAATAGTTAGGGCCTTAGAAAACAACTCCAGACGCATTAAGTACAATATAAATACAACAGATTTTCCATCGAATAATACGAATAATTGCAATCAGTATGAAAGTTATGGTCATTTCTACGTTCCGGGCAACCTGGGCTTCACCAGAGGGCGTTGCTCCACCAGATCCAATAGTTAGGACCTAAGAAGTCAACGCCAGAAGCATAAAATACAAAATAGATACAACAGTTTTTCCCTTGTATAACAGGAATAATTGCAACCAGTATGCATGTTATGGTCATTTCTATGTTCCCGGTAACCTCGGCTTCACTCTAGGGCGTTGCTCCACCAGATCGAATAGCTAGGGACTTAGAATTCAACGCCAGAAGAATAAAATACAACATAAGTACAACAGTTTTACCATCGTATAAAATGAATAATCGCAAGCAGTGTGAAGGTAATGGTCATTTCTACGTTCTGCGTAACCTAGCCTTAACTCCAGGGCGTTGCTCCACCAGATCGAATAGCTAGGGACTTAGAAGTCAACGCAAGAGGCATAATATACAACATAAATACAACAGTTTTTCCATCGTATGAAACGAATAATTGCAACCAGTGTGGCAGATATGGTCATTTCTACGTTCCGGGCAACCTAGGCTTCACTCTAGAGAGTTGCTCCACCACATCGAATTGCTACGGCCTTAGAAGTCAACGCCAGAGGCATAAAATGCAATATAAATACAACAGTTTTTCCACTGTATAATATGAATAATTGCAAACAGTGTGGAAGTAATGGTCATTTCTGCGTTCCGGGCAACCTAGGCTTCACTATAGGGCGTTGCCCCACCACATCGATTAGCTACGGCCTTAGAAGTCAACGGCTGAAGCATAAAATACAATAAAAATGGAACAGATTTCCCATCGTATAAAACGAATAATTGCAACCAGTATGAAAGTTATGGTCATTCCTACGTTCCGGGCAACCTAGGCTTCACCCTAGGGCGTTGATTCACCAGATCGAATAGTTAGGGCCTAAGAAGTCAACGCCAGAAGCATAAAATACAATATAAATACAACAGTTTTTCCCTTGTATAACAGGAATAATTGCAAACAGTGTGGAAGTAATGGTAATTTCTACGTTCCGGGCAACCTAGGCTTCACCCTAGGGCGTTGCTCCACCACATCGAATAGCTACGGCCTTAGGAGTCAACGCCAGAGGCATAAAATACATAATAAATACAACAGTTTTTCCATCGTATAGCAAGAATAATTGCAACCAGTGTGAAAGTGATGGTCATTTCTACATTCCGGGCAACCTAGGCTTCACTCTAGGGCGTAGCTCCACCAGATGGAATAGTTAGAGCCTAGGAAGTCAACGCCAGAAGCATAAAATACAATATAAATACAACAGTTTTTCCCTTGTGTAACAGGAATAATTGCAACCACGTGAAAGCTATGGTCATTTCTACGTTCCGGGCAATCTAGGCTTCACTCTAGGGCGTTGCTCCACCACATCGAATAGTTAGGGCCTTAGAAGTCAATGCCAGAAGCATAAAATGCAATATAAATACAACAGTTTTTCCACTGTATAATATGAATAATTGCAAACAGTGTGGAACTAATGGTCATTTTTACGTTCCGGGCAACCTAGGCTTCACTCTAGGGCGTTGCACCACCACATCGAATATCTACGGCCTTAGAAGTCAACGCCTGAAGAATAAAATATAATATAAATACAACAGTTTTTCCATCGTATAACAGGAGTAATTGCAACCAGAGTGAAGGTGATGGTCATTTCTACGTCCCGGGCAACCTAGGCTTCACTCTAGGGCGTTGCTCCACCAGATCCAATAGTTAGGACCTAAGAAGTCAACGCCAGAAGCATAAAATACAAAATAGATACAACAGTTTTTCCATCGTATAACATGAATAATTGCAACCAGTGTGAAAGTAATGGTCATTTCTACGTTTCTGGCGACCTAGGCTTCACTCTAGGGCGTTGGTCCACCAGATCCAATAGCTAGGGCCTAAGAAGTCAACGCCAGGAGCACCAAATACAAAATAAATACAACAGTTTTTCCATCGTTTAAAACGAATAATTGCAACCAGTATGAAAACTATGGTCATTTCTACGTTCCGGGCAACCTAGGCTTCACTCTAGGGCGTTGCTCAACCACATCGAATAGCTACGTCCCTGGAAGACCACGCCATAACTATAAAATACAATATAAATACAACAGTCTTTCCATCGTATAAAACGAATAATTGCAACCAGTCTGATAGTTACGGTCATTTCTACGTTCCGGGCATCCTAGGCTTCTCTCTAGGGCGTTGCTTCACCAGATCGAATAGTTAGGGCCTAAGAAGTCAACGCCAGAAGCATAAAATACAATAGAAATACAACAGTTTTTCCATCGTATAACAGGAATAATTGCAACCAGTGTGAAAGATATGGTCATTTCTACGATACGGGCTACCTAGGCATCACTCTAGGGCGTCGTTCCACCAGATCGAATAGTTAGGGCCTAAGAAGTCTACGCCAGAAGCATGTAATACAATACAAATACAACAGCTTTTCCTTCGTATAACAGGGATAATTGCAACCAGTGTGAAAGGTATGGTCATTTCTACGTTCCGGGCAACCTAGGCTTCACTCTAGGGCGTTGCTCCACCACATCGAATAGCTACGGCCTTAGGAGTCAACGCCAGAGGCATAAAATACAAAATAAATACAACAGCTTTTCCATCGTATATTAAGAGTAATTGCAACCAGTGTGAAAGTGATGGTCATTTCTACATTCCGGGCAACCTAGGCTTCACTCTAGGGCGTTGCTCCACCAGATCGAATGGTTAGGGCCTAAGAATTCAACGCCAGAAGCGTAAAATACAATATAAATACAGCAGTTTTTCAATCGTATAACAGGAATAATTGCAAACAGTGTGAAAGATATGGCCATTTCTACGTTGCGGGCATCTGAGTCTTCAATCTAGGGCATTGCTCCACCACATCGAATAGCTACGGCCTTAGAAGTCAACGCCATAACTATAAAAAACTATATAAATACAACAGTTTTTCCATTGTATAAAATGAGTAATTGCAAACAGTGTGGAGGTAATGGTCATTTCTACATTCCGGGCAACCTAGGCTTGAGTCTATGGCGTTTCTCCACCACATCGTATAGCTACGGCCTTAGAAGTCAACGTCTGAAGCATAAAATATAATATAAATACAACAGTTTTTCCATCGTATAACAGGAATAATTGCAACCAGTGTGGAAGTAATGGTCACTTCTACGTTCCGGGCAACCTAGGCTTCACTCTAGGGCGTTGCTCCACCACAACGAATAGTTAGGGCCTTAGAAGTCAATGCCAGAAGCATAAAATACAATATAAATACAACAGTTTTTCCCTTGTATAACAGGAATAATTGCAAACAGTGTGGAAGTAATGGTAATTTCTACGTTCCGGGCAACCTCGGCTTCACTATAGGGCGTTGCCCCACCACATCGATTAGCTACGGCCTTAGAAGTCAACGGCTGAAGCATAAAATACAATAAAAATGGAACAGATTTCCCATCGTATAAAACGAATAATTGCAACCAGTATGAAAGTTATGGTCATTCCTACGTTCCGGGCAACCTAGGCTTCACCCTAGGGCGTTGATTCACCAGATCGAATAGTTAGGGCCTAAGAAGTCAACGCCAGAAGCATAAAATACAATATAAATACAACAGTTTTTCCCTTGTATAACAGGAATAATTGCAAACAGTGTGGAAGTAATGGTAATTTCTACGTTCCGGGCAACCTAGGCTTCACCCTAGGGCGTTGCTCCACCACATCGAATAGCTACGGCCTTAGGAGTCAACGCCAGAGGCATAAAATACATAATAAATACAACAGTTTTTCCATCGTATAGCAAGAATAATTGCAACCAGTGTGAAAGTGATGGTCATTTCTACATTCCGGGCAACCTAGGCTTCACTCTAGGGCGTAGCTCCACCAGATGGAATAGTTAGAGCCTAGGAAGTCAACGCCAGAAGCATAAAATACAATATAAATACAACAGTTTTTCCCTTGTATAACAGGAATAATTGCAACCACGTGAAAGCTATGGTCATTTCTACGTTCCGGGCAATCTAGGCTTCACTCTAGGGCGTTTCTCCACCACATCGAATAGTTAGGGCCTTAGAAGTCAATGCCAGAAGCATAAAATGCAATATAAATACAACAGTTTTTCCACTGTATAATATGAATAATTGCAAACAGTGTGGAACTAACGGTCATTTTTACGTTCCGGGCAACCTAGGCTTCACTCTAGGGTGTTGCACCACCACATCGAATATCTACGGCCTTAGAAGTCAACGCCTGAAGAATAAAATATAATATAAATACAACAGTTTTTCCATCGTATAACAGGAATAATTGCAACCAGAGTGAAGGTGATGGTCATTTCTACGTCCCGGGCAACCTAGGCTTCACTCTAGGGCGTTGCTCCACCAGATCCAATAGTTAGGACCTAAGAAGTCAACGCCAGAAGCATAAAATACAAAATAGATACAACAGTTTTTCCATCGTATAACATGAATAATTGCAACCAGTGTGAAAGTAATGGTCATTTCTACGTTTCTGGCGACCTAGGCTTCACTCTAGGGCGTTGGTCCACCAGATACAATAGCTAGGGCCTAAGAAGTCAACGCCAGGAGCACCAAATACAAAATAAATACAACAGTTTTTCCATCGTTTAAAACGAATAATTGCAACCAGTATGAAAACTATGGTCATTTCTACGTTCCGGGCAACCTAGGCTTCACTCTAGGGCGTTGCTCAACCACATCGAATAGCTACGTCCCTGGAAGACCACGCCATAACTATAAAATACAATATAAATACAACAGTCTTTCCATCGTATAAAACGAATAATTGCAACCAGTCTGATAGTTACGGTCATTTCTACGTTCCGGGCATCCTAGGCTTCTCTCTAGGGCGTTGCTTCACCAGATCGAATAGTTAGGGCCTAAGAAGTCAACGCCAGAAGCATAAAATACAATAGAAATACAACAGTTTTTCCATCGTATAACAGGAATAATTGCAACCAGTGTGAAAGATATGGTCATTTCTACGATACGGGCTACCTAGGCTTCACTCTAGGGCGTCGTTCCACCAGATCGAATAGTTAGGGCCTAAGAAGTCTACGCCAGAAGCATGTAATACAATACAAATACAACAGCTTTTCCTTCGTATAACAGGGATAATTGCAACCAGTGTGAAAGGTATGGTCATTTCTACGTTCCGGGCAACCTAGGCTTCACTCTAGGGCGTTGCTCCACCAGATCGAATAGTTAGGGCCTAAGAATTCAACGCCAGAAGCATAAAATACAATATAAATACAACAGTTTTTCCCTTGTATAACAGGAATAATTGCAACCAGTGTGAAAGCTATGGTAATTTCTACGTTCCGGGCAACCTAGGCTTCACTCTAGGGCGTTGCTCCACCACATCGAATAGTTAGGGCCTTGCAAGTCAATGCCAGAAGCATAAAATACAAAATAGATACAACAGCTTTTCCATTGTATAAAACGAATAATTACAAACAGTGTGAAAGTAATGGGAATTTCTACGTTCCGGGCACCATAGGTTTCACTCTTGGACATTCCCCACCAGATCGAATAGCTAGGACCTTAGAAGTCAAAGCCAGAAGCAGAAAATACAATAAAAATCCAACAGTTTTTCCATCGTATAACATGAATAATTGCAACCAGTGTGAAAGTAATGGTCATTTCTACGTTTCTGGCGACCTAGGCTTCACTCTAGGGCGTTGTTCCACCAGATCGAATAGCTAGGGCCTTAGAAGTCAACGCCCGAAACCTAAAATACAATAAAAATACAACAGTTTTTCCATTGTATAAAACGAACAATTGCTACCAGTGTGAAAGTTATGGTCATTTCTGCGTTCCGGGCACCATAGGCTTCACTCTTGGACATTCCCCACCAGATCGAATAGCTAGGACCTTAGAAGTCAAAGACACAAGCAGAAAATACAATAAAAATGCTACAGTTTTTCCATCGTATAACAGGAATTATTGCAACCAGTGTGGAAGATATGGTCATTTCTACGTTCGGGGCAACATAGGCTTCACTCTAGGGCGTTGCTGCACCACATCGAATAGGTGCGGCCTTAGGAGTCAACGCCAGAAAGTTAAAATACAATATAAGTACAACAGTTTTTCCATCGTATAGAACGAATAATTGCAATCCGTATGAAAAATATGGTCATTTCTACGTTCCGGGCAACCTAGGCTTCACCCTAGGGCGTTGCTCCACCAGATCCAATAGTTAGGACATAAGAAGTCAACGTCAGAAGCATAAATTACAAAATAGATACAACAGCTTTTCAATCATATAACAGAAATAATTGCAACCAGTGTGAAAGTAATGGTCATTTCTACGTTCCGGGCAACCTAGGCTTCAGTCTAGGGCGTGGTTCCGCCATATCGAATAGTTAGGGCCTAAGAAGCCTACGCCAGAAGCATAAAATACAATATAAATACCACAATTTTTCCATCGTACAACAGGAATAATTGCAACCAGAGCGAAGGTGATGGTCATTTCTACGTTCCGGGCAACCTAGGCTTCACTCTAGAGCGTTGCTCCACCAGATCGAATAGCAAGGGCCTTAGAAGTTAACGCCAGAAGCATTAAATAAAATATAAATACAACAGTTATTCCATCGTATAACAGGAATAATTACAACCAGTGTGAAAGTAATGGGCATTTCTACGTTCCGTGCAACCTGGGCTTCACCCTAGGGCGTTGCTCCACCACATCGAAAGCTACGGCCTTAGGACTCAACGCCAGAGGCATAAAAAACAAAATAAATACAACAGTTTTTCCATCGTATAACAAGAATAATTGCAACCAGTGTGAAAGTGATGGTCATTTCTACATTCCGGGCAACCTAGGCATCACTCTAGGGCGTTGCTCCACCAGATCGAATAGTTAGGGCCTAAGAAGTCAACGCCAGAAACATAAAATACAATATAAATACAACAGTTTTTCCCTTGTATAACAGGAATAATTGCAACCATTGTGAAAGCTATGGTCATTACTACGTTCCGGGCAACCTAGGCTTCACTCTAGGGCGTTGCTCCACCACATCGAATAGTTAGGGCCTTACAAGTCAATGCCAGTAGCATAAAATACAAAATAGATACAACAGTTTTTCCATCGTATAACAGAAATAATTGCAACCAGTGTGAAAGGTATGGTCATTTCTACGTTCCGGGCAACCTAGGCTTCACTCTAGGGCATTGCTCCACCACATCGAATAGCTACGGACTTAGAAGTCAACGCCAGAAGCATAACGTACAATAAAAATCCAACAGTTTGTCCATCGTATAACAGGAATAATTGCAACCAGTGTGAAAGGTATGGTCATTTCTACGTTCCGGGCATCCTAGGCTTCACTCTAGGGCATTGCTCCACCACATCGAATAGCTGCGGCCTTAGAAGTCAAGGCCAGAAGCATAAAATACAATATAAATACAGCAGTTTTTCAATCGTATAACAGGAATAATTGCAAACAGTGTGAAAGATATGGTCATTTCTACGTTGCGGGTTTCTGAGGCTTCAATCTAGGGCATTGCTCCACCACATCGAATAGCTACGGCCTTAGAAGTCAACGTCTGAAGCATAAAATATAATATAAATACAACAGTTTTTCCATCGTATAACAGGAATAATTGCAACCAGTGTGGAAGTAATGGTCACTTCTACGTTCCGGGCAACCTAGGCTTCACCCTAGGGCGTTGCTCCACCACATCGAATAGCTACGGCCTTAGGAGTCAACGACAGAGGCATAAAATACAAAAATAAATACAACTGTTTTTCCATCGTATAACAAGAATAATTGCAACCAGTGTGAAAGTGATGGTCATTTCTACGTTCCGGGCAACCTAGGCTTCACCCTAGGGCGTTGTTCCTCCAGATCGAATAGCTAGGGCCTAAGAAGTCTACACCAGAAGCATAAAATACAATATAAATACAACAGCTTTTCCATCGTATAACAGTAATAATTGCAACCAGTCTGATAGTTATGGTCATTTCTGCGTTCCGGGCAACCTAGGCTTCACCCTAGGGCGTTGCTCCACCACATCGAATAGCTACGGCCTTAGGAGTCAACGACAGAGGCATAAAATACAAAAATAAATACAACTGTTTTTCCATCGTATAACAAGAATAATTGCAACCAGTGTGAAAGTGATGGTCATTTCTACGTTCCGGGCAACCTAGGCTTCACCCTAGGGCGTTGTTCCTCCAGATCGAATAGCTAGGGCCTAAGAAGTCTACACCAGAAGCATAAAATACAATATAAATACAACAGCTTTTCCATCGTATAACAGTAATAATTGCAACCAGTCTGATAGTTATGGTCATTTCTGCGTTCCGGGCAACCTAGGCTTCACCCTAGGGCGTTGCTCCACCACATCGACAGCTACGGCCTTAGGAGTCAGCGCCAGAGGCATAAAATACAAAATAAATACAACAGTTTTTCCATCGTATAACAAGAATAATTGCAACCAGTGTGAAAGTGATGGTCATTTCTACGTTCCGGGCAACCTAGGTTTCACTCTAGGGCGTTGCTCCACCACATCGAATAGCTACGGCCTTAGGAGTCAACGACAGAGGCATAAAATACAAAATAAATACAACAGTTTTTCCATCGTATAACAAGAATAATTGCAACCAGTGTGAAAGTGATGGTCATTTCTACGTTCCGGGCAACCTAGGCTTCACTCTAGGGCGTTGTTCCTCCAGATCGAATAGCTAGGGCCTAAGAAGTTTACACCAGAAGCATAAAATACAATATAAATACAACAGTTTTTCCATCGTATAACTGGAATAATTGCAACCAGTCTGATACTTATGGTCATTTCTACGTTCCGGGCAACCTAGGCTTCACCCTAGGGCGTTGCTCCACCACATCGAAAGCTACGGCCTTAGGACTCAACGCCAGAGGCATAAAAAACAAAATAAATACAACAGTTTTTCCATCGTATAACAAGAATAATTGCAACCAGTGTGAAAGTGATGGTCATTTCTACATTCCGGGCAACCTAGGCTTCACTCTAGGGCGTTGCTCCTCCAGATCGAATAGTTAGGGCGTAAGAAGTCAACGCCAGAAACATAAAATACAATATAAATACAACAGTTTTTCCCTTGTATAACAGGAATAATTGCAACCATTGTGAAAGCTATGGTCATTACTACGTTCCGGGCAACCTAGGCTTCACTCTAGGGCGTTGCTCCACCACATCGAATAGTTAGGGCCTTACAAGTCAATGCCAGAAGCATAAAATACAAAATAGATACAACAGTTTTTCCATCGTATATCAGAAATAATTGCAACCAGTGTGAAAGGTATGGTCATTTCTACGTTCCGGGCAACCTAGGCTTCACTCTAGGGCATTGCTCCACCACATCGAATAGCTACGGCCTTAGAAGTCAGCGCCAGAAGCATAACGTACAATAAAAATCCAACAGTTTGTCCATCGTATAACAGGAATAATTGCAACCAGTGTGAAAGGAATGATCATTTCTCCGTTCCGGGCAACCTAGGTTTCGCTCTAGGGCGTTGCTCCACCACATCCAATAGTTAGGGCCTTCGAAAACAATTCCAGACGCATAAAATACAATAAAAATACAGCAGTTTTTTCATCGTATAACAGGAATAATTGCAACAAGCCAGAAGGTAATGGTCACTTCTACGTTCCGTGCAATATAGGCTTCTCCCTAGGGCGTTGCTCCACCAGATCGAATAGTTAGGGCCTAAGAAGTCAACGCCATAACTATAAAATACAATATAAATACAACAGTTTTTCCATTGTATAAAATGAATAATTGCAAACAGTGTGGAAGTAATGGTAATTTCTACGTTCCGGGCAACCTAGGCTTCACCCTAGGGCGTTGCTCCACCACATCGAATAGCTACGGCCTTAGGAGTCAACGCCAGAGGCATAAAATACATAATAAATACAACAGTTTTTCCATCGTATAGCAAGAATAATTGCAACCAGTGTGAAAGTGATGGTCATTTCTACATTCCGGGCAACCTAGGCTTCACTCTAGGGCGTAGCTCCACCAGATGGAATAGTTCGAGCCTAGGAAGTCAACGCCAGAAGCATAAAATACAATATAAATACAACAGTTTTTCCCTTGTATAACAGGAATAATTGCAACCACGTGAAAGCTATGGTCATTTCTACGTTCCGGGCAATCTAGGCTTCACTCTAGGGCGTTGCTCCACCACATCGAATAGTTAGGGCCTTAGAAGTCAATGCCAGAAGCATAAAATGCAATATAAATACAACAGTTTTTCCACTGTATAATATGAATAATTGCAAACAGTGTGGAACTAATGGTCATTTTTACGTTCCGGGCAACCTAGGCTTCACTCTAGGGCGTTGCACCACCACATCGAATATCTACGGCCTTAGAAGTCAACTCCTGAAGCATAAAATATAATATAAATACAACAGTTTTTCCATCGTATAACAGGAATAATTGCAACCAGAGTGAAGGTGATGGTCATTTCTACGTCCCGGGCAACCTAGGCTTCACTCTAGGGCGTTGCTCCACCAGATCCAATAGTTAGGACCTAAGAAGTCAACGCCAGAAGCATAAAATACAAAATAGATACAACAGTTTTTCCATCGTATAACATGAATAATTGCAACCAGTGTGAAAGTAATGGTCATTTCTACGTTTCTGGCGACCTAGGCTTCACTCTAGGGCGTTGGTCCACCAGATCCAATAGCTAGGGCCTAAGAAGTCAACGCCAGGAGCACCAAATACAAAATAAATACAACAGTTTTTCCATCGTTTAAAACGAATAATTGCAACCAGTATGAAAACTATGGTCATTTCTACGTTCCGGGCAACCTAGGCTTCACTCTAGGGCGTTGCTCAACCACATCGAATAGCTACGTCCCTGGAAGACCACGCCATAACTATAAAATACAATATAAATACAATAGTCTTTGCATCGTATAAAACGAATAATTGCAACCAGTCTGATAGTTACGGTCATTTCTACGTTCCGGGCATCCTAGGCTTCTCTCTAGGGCGTTGCTTCACCAGATCGAATAGTTAGGGCCTAGGAAGTCAACGCCAGAAGCATAAAATACAATAGAAATACAACAGTTTTTCCATCGTATAACAGGAATAATTGCAACCAGTGTGAAAGATATGGTCATTTCTACGATACGGGCTACCTAGGCTTCACTCTAGGGCGTCGCTCCACCAGATCGAATAGTTAGGGCCTAAGAAGTCTACGCCAGAAGCATGTAATACAATACAAATACAACAGCTTTTCCTTCGTATAACAGGGATAATTGCAACCAGTGTGAAAGGTATGGTCATTTCTACGTTCCGGGCAACCTAGGCTTCACTCTAGGGCGTTGCTCCACCACATCGAATAGCTACGGCCTTAGGAGTCAACGCCAGAGGCATAAAATACAAAATAAATACAACAGCTTTTCCATCGTATATTAAGAGTAATTGCAACCAGTGTGAAAGTGATGGTCATTTCTACATTCCGGGCAACCTAGGCTTCACTCTAGGGCGTTGCTCCACCAGATCGAATAGTTAGGGCCTAAGAAGTCAACGCCAGAAGCATAAAATACAATATAAATACAGCAGTTTTTCAATCGTATAACAGGAATAATTGCAAACAGTGTGAAAGATATGGTAATTTCTACGTTGCGGGCATCTGAGTCTTCAATCTAGGGCATTGCTCCACCACATCGAATAGCTACGGCCTTAGAAGTCAACGCCATAACTATAAAAAACTATATAAATACAACAGTTTTTCCATTGCATAAAATGAGTAATTGCAAACAGTGTGGAGGTAATGGTCATTTCTACATTCCGGGCAACCTAGGCTTGAGTCTATGGCGTTTCTCCACCACATCGAATAGCTACGGCCTTAGAAGTCAACGTCTGAAGCATAAAATATAATATAAATACAACAGTTTTTCCATCGTATAACAGGAATAATTGCAACCAGTGTGGAAGTAATGGTCACTTCTACGTTCCGGGCAACCTAGGCTTCACTCTAGGGCGTTGCTCCACCACAACGAATGGTTAGGGCCTTAGAAGTCAATGCCAGAAGCATAAAATACAATATAAATACAACAGTTTTTCCACTGTATAGTCGAATAATTGCAAACACTGTGGAAGTAATGGTCATTTCTACGTTCCTGGCAACCTAGGCTTCACTCTAGGGCGTTGCTCCACCACATCGAATAGCTACGGCCTTAGGAGTCAATGCCAGAGGCATAAAATACAAAATAAATACAACAGCTTTTCCATCGTACATTAAGAGTAATTGCAACCAGTGTGAAAGTGATGGTCATTTCTACATTCCGGGCAACCTAGGCTTCACTCTAGGGCGTTGCTCCACCAGATCGAATAGTTAGGGCCTAAGAATTCAACGCCAGAAGCATAAAATACAATATAAATACAACAGTTTTTCCCTTGTATAACAGGAATAATTGCAACCAGTGTGAAAGCTATGGTAATTTCTACGTTCCGGGCAACCTAGGCTTCACTCTAGGGCGTTGCTCCACCACATCGAATAGTTAGGGCCTTGCAAGTCAATGCCAGAAGCATAAAATACAAAATAGATACAACAGCTTTTCCATCGTATAAAACGAATAATTACAAACAGTGTGAAAGTAATGGGAATTTCTACGTTCCGGGCACCATAGGCTTCACTCTTGGACATTCCCCACCAGATCGAATAGCTAGGACCTTAGAAGTCAAAGCCAGAAGCAGAAAATACAATAAAAATCCAACAGTTTTTCCATCGTATAACATGAATAATTGCAACCAGTGTGAAAGTAATGGTCATTTCTACGTTTCTGGCGACCTAGGCTTCACTCTAGGGCGTTGTTCCACCAGATCGAATAGCTAGGGCCTTAGAAGTCAACGCCCGAAACCTAAAATACAATAAAAATACAACAGTTTTTCCATTGTATAAAACGAACAATTGCTACCAGTGTGAAAGTTATGGTCATTTCTGCGTTCCGGGCACCATAGGCTTCACTCTTGGAAATTCCCCACCAGATCGAATAGCTAGGACCTTAGAAGTCAAAGACAGAAGCAGAAAATACAATAACAATGCTACAGTTTTTCCATCGTATAACAGGAATTATTGCAACCAGTGTGGAAGATATGGTCATTTCTACGTTCGGGGCAACATAGGCTTCACTCTAGGGCGTTGCTGCACCACATCGAATAGGTACGGCCTTAGGAGTCAACGCCAGAAAGTTAAAATACAATATAAGTACAACAGTTTTTCCATCGTATAGAACGAATAATTGCAATCCGTATGAAAATTATGGTCATTTCTACGTTCCGGGAAACCTAGGCTTCACCCTAGGGCGTTGCTCCACCAGATCCAATAGTTAGGACATAAGAAGTCAACGTCAGAAGCATAAATTACAAAATAGATACAACAGCTTTTCAATCATATAACAGGAATAATTGCAACCAGTGTGAAAGTAATGGTCATTTCTACGTTCCGGGCAACCTAGGCTTCAGTCTAGGGCGTGGTTCCGCCATATCGAATAGTTAGGGCCTAAGAAGCCTACGCCAGAAGCATAAAATACAATATAAATACCACAATTTTTCCATCGTACAACAGGAATAATTGCAACCAGAGCGAAGGTGATGGTCATTTCTACGTTCCGGGCAACCTAGGCTTCACTCTAGAGCGTTGCTCCACCAGATCGAATAGCAAGGGCCTTAGAAGTTAACGCCAGAAGCATTAAATAAAATATAAATACAACAGTTATTCCATCGTATAACAGGAATAATTACAACCAGTGTGAAAGTAATGGGCATTTCTACGTTCCGTGCAACCTAGGCTTCACTCTAGGGCGTTGCTCCACCAGATCGAATAGTTAGGGCCTAAGAAGTCAACGACAGAAGCATAAAATACAATATAAATACAACAGTTTTTCCCTTGTATAACAGGAATAATTGCAACCATTGTGAAAGCTATGGTCATTTCTACGTTCCGGGCAACCTAGGCTTCACTCTAGGGCGTTGCTCCACCACATCGAATAGTTAGGGCCTTACAAGTCAATGCCAGAAGCATAAAATACAAAATAGATACAACAGTTTTTCCATCGTATAACAGAAATAATTTCAACCAGTGTGAAAGGTATGGTCATTTCTACGTTCCGGGCAACCTAGGCTTCACTCTAGGGCATTGCTCCACCACATCGAATAGCTACGGCCTTAGAAGTCAACGCCATAACTATAAAATACAATATAAATACAACAGTTTTTCCATTGTATAAAATGAATAATTGCAAACAGTGTGGAAGTAATGGTTATTTCTACGTTCCGGGCAACCTAGGGTTCACGCTAGGGCGCTGCTCCACGACATCGAATAGCTACGGCCTTAGGAGCCAGCGCCAGAGGCATAACATGCAATATCAGTACAACAGTTTTTCCATCGTATAAAACGAATAATTGCAATCAGTATGAAGGTTATGGTCATTTCTACGTTCCGGGCAACCTAGGCTTCACTCTAGGGCGTAGCTCCACCAGATGGAATAGCTAGAGCCTAGGAAGTCAACGCCAGAAGCATAAAATACAATAAAAATCCAACAGTTTGTCCATCGTATAACAGGAATAATTGCAACCAGTGTGAAAGTAATGATCATTTCTACGTTCCGGGCAACCTAGGTTTCGCTCTAGGGCGTTGCTCCACCACATCCAATAGTTAGGGCCTTCGAAAACAATTCCAGACGCATAAAATACAATAAAAATACAGCAGTTTTTTCATCGTATAACAGGAATAATTGCAACAAGCCAGAAGGTAATGGTCACTTCTACGTTCCGGGCAATATAGGCTTCTCTCTAGGGCGTTGCTCCACCAGATCGAATAGTTAGGGCCTAAGAAGTCAACGCCATAACTATAAAATACAATATAAATACAACAGTTTTTCCATTGTATAAAATGAATAATTGCAAACAGTGTTCAAGTAATGGTAATTTCTACGTTCCGGGCAACCTAGGCTTCACCCTAGGGCGTTGCTCCACCACATCGAATAGCTACGGCCTTAGGAGTCAACGCCAGAGGCATAAAATACATAATAAATACAACAGTTTTTCCATCGTATAGCAAGAATAATTGCAACCAGTGTGAAAGTGATGGTCATTTCTACATTCCGGGCAACCTAGGCTTCACTCTAGGGCGTAGCTCCACCAGATGGAATAGTTAGAGCCTAGGAAGTCAACGCCAGAAGCATAAAATACAATATAAATACAACTGTTTTTCCCTTGTATAACAGGAATAATTGCAACCAGTGAGAAAGCTATGGTCATTTCTACGTTCCGGGCAACCTAGGCTTCACTCTAGGGCGCTGCTCCACCACATCGAATAGTTAGGGCCTTAGAAGTCAATGCCAGAAGCATAAAATGCAATATAAATACAACAGTTTTTCCACTGTATAATATGAATAATTGCATACAGTGTGGAACTAATGGTCATTTTTACGTTCCGGGCAACCTAGGCTTCGCTCTAGGGCGTTGCTCCACCACATCGAATATCAACGGCCTTAGAAGTCAACGCCTGAAGCATAAAATACAAAATAGATACAACAGTTTTTCCTATAGTATAACATGAATAATTGCAACCAGTGTGAAAGTAATGGTCATTTCTAAGTTTCTGGCGACCTAGGCTTCACTCTAGGGCGTTGGTCCACCAGATCCAATAGCTAGGGCCTAAGAAGTCAACGCCAGGAGCACCAAATACAAAATAAATACAACAGTTTTTCCATCGTTTAAAACGAATAATTGCGACCAGTATGAAAACTATGGTCATTTCTACGTTCCGGGCATCCTAGGCTTCTCTCTAGGGCGTTGCTTCACCAGATCGAATAGTTAGGGCCTAAGAAGTCAACGCCAGAAGCATAAAATACAATAGAAATACAGCAGTTTTTCCATCGTATAACAGGAATAATTGCAACCAGTGTGAAAGATATGGTCATTTCTACGATACGGGCAAGCTAGGCTTCACTCTAGGGCGTCGTTCCTCCAGATCGAATAGCTAGGGCCTAAGAAGTTTACACCAGAAGCATAAAATACAATATAAATACAACAGTTTTTCCATCGTATAACTGGAATAATTGCAACCAGTCTGATACTTATGGTCATTTCTACGTTCCGGGCAACCTAGGCTTCACCCTAGGGCGTTGCTCCACCACATCGAAAGCTACGGCCTTAGGACTCAACGCCAGAGGCATAAAAAACAAAATAAATACAACAGTTTTTCCATCGTATAACAAGAATAATTGCAACCAGTGTGAAAGTGATGGTCATTTCTACATTCCGGGCAACCTAGGCTTCACTCTAGGGCGTTGCTCCTCCAGATCGAATAGTTAGGGCGTAAGAAGTCAACGCCAGAAACATAAAATACAATATAAATACAACAGTTTTTCCCTTGTATAACAGGAATAATTGCAACCATTGTG
This sequence comes from Calliopsis andreniformis, assembly GCF_051401765.1. Taxonomy (NCBI): domain Eukaryota; kingdom Metazoa; phylum Arthropoda; class Insecta; order Hymenoptera; family Andrenidae; genus Calliopsis; species Calliopsis andreniformis. The sequence continues at coordinate 12,805,117 of NW_027480422.1, read as the reverse complement.
AAAGCTATGGTCATTACTACGTTCCGGGCAACCTAGGCTTCACTCTAGGGCGTTGCTCCACCACATCGAATAGTTAGGGCCTTACAAGTCAATGCCAGAAGCATAAAATACAAAATAGATACAACAGTTTTTCCATCGTATATCAGAAATAATTGCAACCAGTGTGAAAGGTATGGTCATTTCTACGTTCCGGGCAACCTAGGCTTCACTCTAGGGCATTGCTCCACCACATCGAATAGCTACGGCCTTAGAAGTCAGCGCCAGAAGCATAACGTACAATAAAAATCCAACAGTTTGTCCATCGTATAACAGGAATAATTGCAACCAGTGTGAAAGGAATGATCATTTCTCCGTTCCGGGCAACCTAGGTTTCGCTCTAGGGCGTTGCTCCACCACATCCAATAGTTAGGGCCTTCGAAAACAATTCCAGACGCATAAAATACAATAAAAATACAGCAGTTTTTTCATCGTATAACAGGAATAATTGCAACAAGCCAGAAGGTAATGGTCACTTCTACGTTCCGTGCAATATAGGCTTCTCCCTAGGGCGTTGCTCCACCAGATCGAATAGTTAGGGCCTAAGAAGTCAACGCCATAACTATAAAATACAATATAAATACAACAGTTTTTCCATTGTATAAAATGAATAATTGCAAACAGTGTGGAAGTAATGGTAATTTCTACGTTCCGGGCAACCTAGGCTTCACCCTAGGGCGTTGCTCCACCACATCGAATAGCTACGGCCTTAGGAGTCAACGCCAGAGGCATAAAATACATAATAAATACAACAGTTTTTCCATCGTATAGCAAGAATAATTGCAACCAGTGTGAAAGTGATGGTCATTTCTACATTCCGGGCAACCTAGGCTTCACTCTAGGGCGTAGCTCCACCAGATGGAATAGTTCGAGCCTAGGAAGTCAACGCCAGAAGCATAAAATACAATATAAATACAACAGTTTTTCCCTTGTATAACAGGAATAATTGCAACCACGTGAAAGCTATGGTCATTTCTACGTTCCGGGCAATCTAGGCTTCACTCTAGGGCGTTGCTCCACCACATCGAATAGTTAGGGCCTTAGAAGTCAATGCCAGAAGCATAAAATGCAATATAAATACAACAGTTTTTCCACTTTATAATATGAATAATTGCAAACAGTGTGGAACTAATGGTCATTTTTACGTTCCGGGCAACCTAGGCTTCACTCTAGGGCGTTGCACCACCACATCGAATATCTACGGCCATAGAAGTCAACTCCTGAAGCATAAAATATAATATAAATACAACAGTTTTTCCATCGTATAACAGGAATAATTGCAACCAGAGTGAAGGTGATGGTCATTTCTACGTCCCGGGCAACCTAGGCTTCACTCTAGGGCGTTGCTCCACCAGATCCAATAGTTAGGACCTAAGAAGTCAACGCCAGAAGCATAAAATACAAAATAGATACAACAGTTTTTCCATCGTATAACATGAATAATTGCAACCAGTGTGAAAGTAATGGTCATTTCTACGTTTCTGGCGACCTAGGCTTCACTCTAGGGCGTTGGTCCACCAGATCCAATAGCTAGGGCCTAAGAAGTCAACGCCAGGAGCACCAAATACAAAATAAATACAACAGTTTTTCCATCGTTTAAAACGAATAATTGCAACCAGTATGAAAACTATGGTCATTTCTACGTTCCGGGCAACCTAGGCTTCACTCTAGGGCGTTGCTCAACCACATCGAATAGCTACGTCCCTGGAAGACCACGCCATAACTATAAAATACAATATAAATACAATAGTCTTTGCATCGTATAAAACGAATAATTGCAACCAGTCTGATAGTTACGGTCATTTCTACGTTCCGGGCATCCTAGGCTTCTCTCTAGGGCGTTGCTTCACCAGATCGAATAGTTAGGGCCTAGGAAGTCAACGCCAGAAGCATAAAATACAATAGAAATACAACAGTTTTTCCATCGTATAACAGGAATAATTGCAACCAGTGTGAAAGATATGGTCATTTCTACGATACGGGCTACCTAGGCTTCACTCTAGGGCGTCGCTCCACCAGATCGAATAGTTAGGGCCTAAGAAGTCTACGCCAGAAGCATGTAATACAATACAAATACAACAGCTTTTCCTTCGTATAACAGGGATAATTGCAACCAGTGTGAAAGGTATGGTCATTTCTACGTTCCGGGCAACCTAGGCTTCACTCTAGGGCGTTGCTCCACCACATCGAATAGCTACGGCCTTAGGAGTCAACGCCAGAGGCATAAAATACAAAATAAATACAACAGCTTTTCCATCGTATATTAAGAGTAATTGCAACCAGTGTGAAAGTGATGGTCATTTCTACATTCCGGGCAACCTAGGCTTCACTCTAGGGCGTTGCTCCACCAGATCGAATAGTTAGGGCCTAAGAAGTCAACGCCAGAAGCATAAAATACAATATAAATACAGCAGTTTTTCAATCGTATAACAGGAATAATTGCAAACAGTGTGAAAGATATGGTAATTTCTACGTTGCGGGCATCTGAGTCTTCAATCTAGGGCATTGCTCCACCACATCGAATAGCTACGGCCTTAGAAGTCAACGCCATAACTATAAAAAACTATATAAATACAACAGTTTTTCCATTGCATAAAATGAGTAATTGCAAACAGTGTGGAGGTAATGGTCATTTCTACATTCCGGGCAACCTAGGCTTGAGTCTATGGCGTTTCTCCACCACATCGAATAGCTACGGCCTTAGAAGTCAACGTCTGAAGCATAAAATATAATATAAATACAACAGTTTTTCCATCGTATAACAGGAATAATTGCAACCAGTGTGGAAGTAATGGTCACTTCTACGTTCCGGGCAACCTAGGCTTCACTCTAGGGCGTTGCTCCACCACAACGAATAGTTAGGGCCTTAGAAGTCAATGCCAGAAGCATAAAATACAATATAAATACAACAGTTTTTCCACTGTATAGTATGAATAATTGCAAACACTGTGGAAGTAATGGTCATTTCTACGTTCCTGGCAACCTAGGCTTGACTCTAGGGCGTTGCTCCACCACATCGAATAGCTACGGCCTTAGGAGTCAATGCCAGAGGCATAAAATACAAAATAAATACAACAGCTTTTCCATCGTACATTAAGAGTAATTGCAACCAGTGTGAAAGTGATGGTCATTTCTACATTCCGGGCAACCTAGGCTTCACTCTAGGGCGTTGCTCCACCAGATCGAATAGTTAGGGCCTAAGAATTCAACGCCAGAAGCATAAAATACAATATAAATACAACAGTTTTTCCCTTGTATAACAGGAATAATTGCAACCAGTGTGAAAGCTATGGTAATTTCTACGTTCCGGGCAACCTAGGCTTCACTCTAGGGCGTTGCTCCACCACATCGAATAGTTAGGGCCTTGCAAGTCAATGCCAGAAGCATAAAATACAAAATAGATACAACAGCTTTTCCATCGTATAAAACGAATAATTACAAACAGTGTGAAAGTAATGGGAATTTCTACGTTCCGGGCACCATAGGCTTCACTCTTGGACATTCCCCACCAGATCGAATAGCTAGGACCTTAGAAGTCAAAGCCAGAAGCAGAAAATACAATAAAAATCCAACAGTTTTTCCATCGTATAACATGAATAATTGCAACCAGTGTGAAAGTAATGGTCATTTGTACGTTTCTGGCGACCTAGGCTTCACTCTAGGGCGTTGTTCCACCAGATCGAATAGCTAGGGCCTTAGAAGTCAACGCCCGAAACCTAAAATACAATAAAAATACAACAGTTTTTCCATTGTATAAAACGAACAATTGCTACCAGTGTGAAAGTTATGGTCATTTCTGCGTTCCGGGCACCATAGGCTTCACTCTTGGAAATTCCCCACCAGATCGAATAGCTAGGACCTTAGAAGTCAAAGACAGAAGCAGAAAATACAATAACAATGCTACAGTTTTTCCATCGTATAACAGGAATTATTGCAACCAGTGTGGAAGATATGGTCATTTCTACGTTCGGGGCAACATAGGCTTCACTCTAGGGCGTTGCTGCACCACATCGAATAGGTACGGCCTTAGGAGTCAACGCCAGAAAGTTAAAATACAATATAAGTACAACAGTTTTTCCATCGTATAGAACGAATAATTGCAATCCGTATGAAAATTATGGTCATTTCTACGTTCCGGGAAACCTAGGCTTCACCCTAGGGCGTTGCTCCACCAGATCCAATAGTTAGGACATAAGAAGTCAACGTCAGAAGCATAAATTACAAAATAGATACAACAGCTTTTCAATCATATAACAGGAATAATTGCAACCAGTGTGAAAGTAATGGTCATTTCTACGTTCCGGGCAACCTAGGCTTCAGTCTAGGGCGTGGTTCCGCCATATCGAATAGTTAGGGCCTAAGAAGCCTACGCCAGAAGCATAAAATACAATATAAATACCACAATTTTTCCATCGTACAACAGGAATAATTGCAACCAGAGCGAAGGTGATGGTCATTTCTACGTTCCGGGCAACCTAGGCTTCACTCTAGAGCGTTGCTCCACCAGATCGAATAGCAAGGGCCTTAGAAGTTAACGCCAGAAGCATTAAATAAAATATAAATACAACAGTTATTCCATCGTATAACAGGAATAATTACAACCAGTGTGAAAGTAATGGGCATTTCTACGTTCCGTGCAACCTAGGCTTCACTCTAGGGCGTTGCTCCACCAGATCGAATAGTTAGGGCCTAAGAAGTCAACGACAGAAGCATAAAATACAATATAAATACAACAGTTTTTCCCTTGTATAACAGGAATAATTGCAACCATTGTGAAAGCTATGGTCATTTCTACGTTCCGGGCAACCTAGGCTTCACTCTAGGGCGTTGCTCCACCACATCGAATAGTTAGGGCCTTACAAGTCAATGCCAGAAGCATAAAATACAAAATAGATACAACAGTTTTTCCATCGTATAACAGAAATAATTTCAACCAGTGTGAAAGGTATGGTCATTTCTACGTTCCGGGCAACCTAGGCTTCACTCTAGGGCATTGCTCCACCACATCGAATAGCTACGGCCTTAGAAGTCAACGCCATAACTATAAAATACAATATAAATACAACAGTTTTTCCATTGTATAAAATGAATAATTGCAAACAGTGTGGAAGTAATGGTTATTTCTACGTTCCGGGCAACCTAGGGTTCACGCTAGGGCGCTGCTCCACGACATCGAATAGCTACGGCCTTAGGAGCCAGCGCCAGAGGCATAACATGCAATATCAGTACAACAGTTTTTCCATCGTATAAAACGAATAATTGCAATCAGTATGAAGGTTATGGTCATTTCTACGTTCCGGGCAACCTAGGCTTCACTCTAGGGCGTAGCTCCACCAGATGGAATAGCTAGAGCCTAGGAAGTCAACGCCAGAAGCATAAAATACAATAAAAATCCAACAGTTTGTCCATCGTATAACAGGAATAATTGCAACCAGTGTGAAAGTAATGATCATTTCTACGTTCCGGGCAACCTAGGTTTCGCTCTAGGGCGTTGCTCCACCACATCCAATAGTTAGGGCCTTCGAAAACAATTCCAGACGCATAAAATACAATAAAAATACAGCAGTTTTTTCATCGTATAACAGGAATAATTGCAACAAGCCAGAAGGTAATGGTCACTTCTACGTTCCGGGCAATATAGGCTTCTCTCTAGGGCGTTGCTCCACCAGATCGAATAGTTAGGGCCTAAGAAGTCAACGCCATAACTATAAAATACAATATAAATACAACAGTTTTTCCATTGTATAAAATGAATAATTGCAAACAGTGTTCAAGTAATGGTAATTTCTACGTTCCGGGCAACCTAGGCTTCACCCTAGGGCGTTGCTCCACCACATCGAATAGCTACGGCCTTAGGAGTCAACGCCAGAGGCATAAAATACATAATAAATACAACAGTTTTTCCATCGTATAGCAAGAATAATTGCAACCAGTGTGAAAGTGATGGTCATTTCTACATTCCGGGCAACCTAGGCTTCACTCTAGGGCGTAGCTCCACCAGATGGAATAGTTAGAGCCTAGGAAGTCAACGCCAGAAGCATAAAATACAATATAAATACAACTGTTTTTCCCTTGTATAACAGGAATAATTGCAACCAGTGAGAAAGCTATGGTCATTTCTACGTTCCGGGCAACCTAGGCTTCACTCTAGGGCGCTGCTCCACCACATCGAATAGTTAGGGCCTTAGAAGTCAATGCCAGAAGGATAAAATGCAATATAAATACAACAGTTTTTCCACTGTATAATATGAATAATTGCATACAGTGTGGAACTAATGGTCATTTTTACGTTCCGGGCAACCTAGGCTTCGCTCTAGGGCGTTGCTCCACCACATCGAATATCAACGGCCTTAGAAGTCAACGCCTGAAGCATAAAATACAAAATAGATACAACAGTTTTTCCTATAGTATAACATGAATAATTGCAACCAGTGTGAAAGTAATGGTCATTTCTAAGTTTCTGGCGACCTAGGCTTCACTCTAGGGCGTTGGTCCACCAGATCCAATAGCTAGGGCCTAAGAAGTCAACGCCAGGAGCACCAAATACAAAATAAATACAACAGTTTTTCCATCGTTTAAAACGAATAATTGCGACCAGTATGAAAACTATGGTCATTTCTACGTTCCGGGCATCCTAGGCTTCTCTCTAGGGCGTTGCTTCACCAGATCGAATAGTTAGGGCCTAAGAAGTCAACGCCAGAAGCATAAAATACAATAGAAATACAGCAGTTTTTCCATCGTATAACAGGAATAATTGCAACCAGTGTGAAAGATATGGTCATTTCTACGATACGGGCAAGCTAGGCTTCACTCTAGGGCGTCGTTCCACCAGATCGAATAGTTAGGGCCTAAGAAGTCTACGCCAGAAGCATGTAATACAATACAAATACAACAGCTTTTCCTTCGTATAACAGGGATAATTGCAACCAGTGTGGAAGGTATGGTCATTTCTACGTTCCGGGCATCCTAGGCTTCACTCTAGGGCATTGCTCCACCACATCGAATATCTGCGGCCTTAGAAGTCAACGCCAGAAGCATAAAATACAATATAAATACAGCAGTTTTTCAATCGTATAACAGGAATAATTGCAAACAGTGTGAAAGATATGGTCATTTCTACGTTGCGGGCATCTGAGGCTTCACCCTAGGGCATTGCTCCACCACATCGAATAGCTACGGCCTTAGCAGTCAACGCCATAACCATAAAAAACTATATAAATACAACAGTTTTTCCATTGTATAAAATGAGTAATTGCAAACAGTGTGGAGGTAATGGTCATTTCTACATTCCGGGCAACCTAGGCTTGAGTCTATGGCGTTTCTCCACCACATCGAATAGCTACGGCCTTAGAAGTCAACGTCTGAAGCATAAAATATAATATAAATACAACAGTTTTTCCATCGTATAACAGGAATAATTGCAACCAGTGTGGAAGTAATGGTCACTTCTACGTTCCGGGCAACCTAGGCTTCACTCTAGGGCGTTGCTCCACCACAACGAATAGTTAGGGCCTTAGAAGTCAATGCCAGAAGCATAAAATACAATATAAATACAACAGTTTTTCCACTGTATAGTATGAATAATTGCAAACACTGTGGAAGTAATGGTCACTTCTACGTTCCGGGCAACCTTGGCTTCACTCTAGGGCGTTGCTCCACCACAACGAATAGTTAGGGCCTTAGAAGTCAATGCCAGAAGCATAAAATACAATATAAATACAACAGTTTTTCCACTGTATAGTATGAATAATTGCAAACACTGTGGAAGTAATGGTCATTTCTACGTTCCTGGCAACCTAGGCTTCACTCTAGGGCGTTGCTGCACCACATCGAATAGGTACGGCCTTAGGAGTCAACGCAAGAAAGTTAAAATACAATATAGGTACAACAGTTTTTCCATCGTATAGAACGAATAATTGCAATCCGTATGAAAATTATGGTCATTTCTACGTTCCGGGCAACCTAGGCTCCACCCTAGGGCGTTGCTCCACCAGATCCAATAGTTAGGACATAAGAAGTCAACGTCAGAAGCATAAATTACAAAATAGATACAACAGCTTTTCAATCATATAACTGGAATAATTGCAACCAGTGTGAAAGTAATGGTCATTTCTACGTTCCGGGCAACCTAGGCTTCAGTCTAGGGCGTGGTTCCCCCATATCGAATAGTTAGGGCCTAAGATGCCTACGCCAGAAGCATAAAATACAATATAAATACCACAATTTTTCCATCGTACAACAGGAATAATTGCAACCAGAGCGAAGGTGATGGTCATTTCTACGTTCCGGGCAACCTAGGCTTCACTCTAGAGCGTTGCTCCACCAGATCGAATAGCAAGGGCCTTAGAAGTTAACGCCAGAAGCATTAAATAAAATATAAATACAACAGTTATTCCATCGTATAACAGGAATAATTACAACCAGTGTGAAAGTAATGGGCATTTCTACGTTCCGTGCAACCTAGGCTTCACTCTAGGGCATTGCTCCACCACATCGAATAGCTACGGCCTTAGAAGTCAGCGCCAGAAGCATAACGTACAATAAAAATCCAACAGTTTGTCCATCGTATAACAGGAATAATTGCAACCAGTGTGAAAGGAATGATCATTTCTCCGTTCCCGGCAACCTAGGTTTCGCTCTAGGGCGTTGCTCCACCACATCCAATAGTTAGGGCCTTCGAAAACAATTCCAGACGCATAAAATACAATAAAAATACAGCAGTTTTTTCATCGTATAACAGGAATAATTGCAACAAGCCAGAAGGTAATGGTCACTTCTACGTTCCGTGCAATATAGGCTTCTCCCTAGGGCGTTGCTCCACCAGATCGAATAGTTAGGGCCTAAGAAGTCAACGCCATAACTATAAAATACAATATAAATACAACAGTTTTTCCACTGTATAATATGAATAATTGCAAACAGTGTGGAACTAATGGTCATTTTTACGTTCCGGGCAACCTAGGCTTCACTCTAGGGCGTTGCACCACCACATCGAATATCTACGGCCTTAGAAGTCAACGCCTGAAGCATAAAATATAATATAAATACAACAGTTTTTCCATCGTATAACAGGAATAATTGCAACCAGAGTGAAGGTGATGGTCATTTCTACGTCCCGGGCAACCTAGGCTTCACTCTAGGGCGTTGCTCCACCAGATCCAATAGTTAGGACCTAAGAAGTCAACGCCAGAAGCATAAAATACAAAATAGATACAACAGTTTTTCCATCGTATAACATGAATAATTGCAACCAGTGTGAAAGTAATGGTCATTTCTACGTTTCTGGCGACCTAGGCTTCACTCTAGGGCGTTGGTCCACCAGATCCAATAGCTAGGGCCTAAGAAGTCAACGCCAGGAGCACCAAATACAAAATAAATACAACAGTTTTTCCATCGTTTAAAACGAATAATTGCAACCAGTATGAAAACTATGGTCATTTCTACGTTCCGGGCAACCTAGGCTTCACTCTAGGGCGTTGCTCAACCACATCGAATAGCTACGTCCCTGGAAGACCACGCCATAACTATAAAATACAATATAAATACAATAGTCTTTGCATCGTATAAAACGAATAATTGCAACCAGTCTGACAGTTACGGTCATTTCTACGTTCCGGGCATCCTAGGCTTCTCTCTAGGGCGTTGCTTCACCAGATCGAATAGTTAGGGCCTAAGAAGTCAACGCCAGAAGCATAAAATACAATAGAAATACAACAGTTTTTCCATCGTATAACAGGAATAATTGCAACCAGTGTGAAAGATATGGTCATTTCTACGTTGCGGGCATCTGAGTCTTCAATCTAGGGCATTGCTCCACCACATCGAATAGCTACGGCCTTAGAAGTCAACGCCATAACTATAAAAAACTATATAAATACAACAGTTTTTCCATTGCATAAAATGAGTAATTGCAAACAGTGTGGAGGTAATGGTCATTTCTACATTCCGGGCAACCTAGGCTTGAGTCTATGGCGTTTCTCCACCACATCGAATAGCTACGGCCTTAGAAGTCAACGTCTGAAGCATAAAATATAATATAAATACAACAGTTTTTCCATCGTATAACAGGAATAATTGCAACCAGTGTGGAAGTAATGGTCACTTCTACGTTCCGGGCAACCTAGGCTTCACTCTAGGGCGTTGCTCCACCACAACGAATAGTTAGGGCCTTAGAAGTCAATGCCAGAAGCATAAAATACAATATAAATACAACAGTTTTTCCACTGTATAGTATGAATAATTGCAAACACTGTGGAAGTAATGGTCATTTCTACGTTCCTGGCAACCTAGGCTTCACTCTAGGGCGTTGCTCCACCACATCGAATAGCTACGGCCTTAGGAGTCAACGCCAGAGGCATAAAATACAAAGTAAATACAACAGCTTTTCCATCGTATATTAAGAGTAATTGCAACCAGTGTGAAAGTGATGGTCATTTCTACATTCCGGGCAACCTAGGCTTCACTCTAGGGCGTTGCTCCACCAGATCGAATAGTTGGGGCCTAAGAATTCAACGCCAGAAGCATAAAATACAATATAAATACAACAGTTTTTCCCTTGTATAACAGGAATAATTGCAACCAGTGTGAAAGCTATGGTAATTTCTACGTTCCGGGCAACCTGGGCTTCACTCTAGGGCGTTGCTCCACCACATCGAATAGTTAGGGCCTTGCAAGTCAATGCCAGAAGCATAAAATACAAAATAGATACAACAGCTTTTCCATCGTATAAAACGAATAATTACAAACAGTGTGAAAGTAATGGGAATTTCTACGTTCCGGGCACCATAGGCTTCACTCTTGGACATTCCCCACCAGATCGAATAGCTAGGACCTTAGAAGTCAAAGCCAGAAGCAGAAAATACAATAAAAATCCAACAGTTTTTCCATCGTATAACATGAATAATTGCCACCAGTGTGAAAGTAATGGTCATTTCTACGTTTCTGGCGACCTAGGCTTCACCCTAGGGCGTTGCTCCACCAGATCCAATAGTTAGGACATAAGAAGTCAACGTCAGAAGCATAAATTACAAAATAGATACAACAGCTTTTCAATCATATAACAGGAATAATTGCAACCAGTGTGAAAGTAATGGTCATTTCTACGTTCCGGGCAACCTAGGCTTCAGTCTAGGGCGTGGTTCCGCCACATCGAATAGTTAGGGCCTAAGAAGCCTACGCCAGAAGCATACAATACAATATAAATACCACAATTTTTCCATCGTACAACAGGAATAATTGCAACCAGAGCGAAGGTGATGGTCATTTCTACGTTCCGGGCAACCTAGGCTTCACTCTAGAGCGTTGCTCCACCAGATCGAATAGCAAGGGCCTTAGAAGTTAACGCCAGAAGCATTAAATAAAATATAAATACAACAGTTATTCCATCGTATAACAGGAATAATTACAACCAGTGTGAAAGTAATGGGCATTTCTACGTTCCGTGCAACCTAGGCTTCACCCTAGGGTGTTGGTCCACCAGGTCGAATAGTTAGGGCCTAAGAAAACAACTCCAGACGCATAAAGTTCAATATAAATACAACAGATTTTCCATCGAATAATACGAATAATTGCAATCAGTATGAAAGTTATGGTCGTTTCTACGTTCCGGGCAACCTGGGCTTCACCTGAGGGCGTTGCTCCACCAGATCCAATAGTTAGGACCTAAGAAGTCAACGCCAGAAGCATAAAATACAAAATAGATACAACAGTTTTTCCATCGTAAACCAGGAATAATTGAAACCAGTGTGAAAGTGATGGTCATTTCTACGTTCCGGGCAACCTAGGGTTCACGCTAGGGCGCTGCTCCACGACATCGAATAGCTACGGCCTTAGGAGCCAGCGCCAGAGGCATAACATGCAATATCAGTACAACAGTTTTTCCATCGTATAAAACGAATAATTGCAATCAGTATGAAGGTTATGGTCATTTCTACGTTCCGGGCAACCTAGGCTTCACTCTAGGGCGTAGCTCCACCAGATGGAATAGTTAGAGCCTAGGAAGTCAACGCCAGAAGCATAAAATACAATAAAAATCCAACAGTTTGTCCATCGTATAACAGGAATAATTGCAACCAGTGTGAAAGTAATGATCATTTCTACGTTCCGGGCAACCTAGGTTTCGCTCTAGGGCGTTGCTCCACCACATCCAATAGTTAGGGCCTTCGAAAACAATTCCAGACGCATAAAATACAATAAAAATACAGCAGTTTTTTCATCGTATAACAGGAATAATTGCAACAAGCCAGAAGGTAATGGTCACTTCTACGTTCCGGGCAATATAGGCTTCTCTCTAGGGCGTTGCTCCACCAGATCGAATAGTTAGGGCCTAAGAAGTCAACGCCATAACTATAAAATACAATATAAATACAACTGTTTTTCCATTGTATAAAATGAATAATTGCAAACAGTGTTCAAGTAATGGTAATTTCTACGTTCCGGGCAACCTAGGCTTCACCCTAGGGCGTTGCTCCACCACATCGAATAGCTACGGCCTTAGGAGTCAACGCCAGAGGCATAAAATACATAATAAATACAACAGTTTTTCCATCGTATAGCAAGAATAATTGCAACCAGTGTGAAAGTGATGGTCATTTCTACATTCCGGGCAACCTAGGCTTCACTCTAGGGCGTAGCTCCACCAGAAGGAATAGTTAGAGCCTAGGAAGTCAACGCCAGAAGCATAAAATACAATATAAATACAACTGTTTTTCCCTTGTATAACAGGAATAATTGCAACCAGTGAGAAAGCTATGGTCATTTCTACGTTCCGGGCAACCTAGGCTTCACTCTAGGGCGTTGCTCCACCACATCGAATATCAACGGCCTTAGAAGTCAACGCCTGAAGCATAAAATACAAAATAGATACAACAGTTTTTCCTATAGTATAACATGAATAATTGCAACCAGTGTGAAAGTAATGGTCATTTCTAAGTTTCTGGCGACCTAGGCTTCACTCTAGGGCGTTGGTCCACCAGATCCAATAGCTAGGGCCTAAGAAGTCAACGCCAGGAGCACCAAATACAAAATAAATACAACAGTTTTTCCATCGTTTAAAACGAATAATTGCGACCAGTATGAAAACTATGGTCATTTCTACGTTCCGGGCATCCTAGGCTTCTCTCTAGGGCGTTGCTTCACCAGATCGAATAGTTAGGGCCTAAGAAGTCAACGCCAGAAGCATAAAATACAATAGAAATACAGCAGTTTTTCCATCGTATAACAGGAATAATTGCAACCAGTGTGAAAGATATGGTCATTTCTACGATACGGGCAACCTAGGCTTCACTCTAGGGCGTCGTTCCACCAGATCGAATAGTTAGGGCCTAAGAAGTCTACGCCAGAAGCATGTAATACAATACAAATACAACAGCTTTTCCTTCGTATAACAGGGATAATTGCAACCAGTGTGGAAGGTATGGTCATTTCTACGTTCCGGGCATCCTAGGCTTCACTCTAGGGCATTGCTCCACCACATCGAATATCTGCGGCCTTAGAAGTCAACGCCAGAAGCATAAAATACAATATAAATACAGCAGTTTTTCAATCGTATAACAGGAATAATTGCAAACAGTGTGAAAGATATGGTCATTTCTACGTTGCGGGCATCTGAGGCTTCACCCTAGGGCATTGCTCCACCACATCGAATAGCTACGGCCTTAGCAGTCAACGCCATAACCATAAAAAACTATATAAATACAACAGTTTTTCCATTGTATAAAATGAGTAATTGCAAACAGTGTGGAGGTAATGGTCATTTCTACATTCCGGGCAACCTAGGCTTGAGTCTATGGCGTTTCTCCACCACATCGAATAGCTACGGCCTTAGAAGTCAACGTCTGAAGCATAAAATATAATATAAATACAACAGTTTTTCCATCGTATAACAGGAATAATTGCAACCAGTGTGGAAGTAATGGTCACTTCTACGTTCCGGGCAACCTAGGCTTCACTCTAGGGCGTTGCTCCACCACAACGAATAGTTAGGGCCTTAGAAGTCAATGCCAGAAGCATAAAATACAATATAAATACAACAGTTTTTCCACTGTATAGTATGAATAATTGCAAACACTGTGGAAGTAATGGTCACTTCTACGTTCCGGGCAACCTTGGCTTCACTCTAGGGCGTTGCTCCACCACAACGAATAGTTAGGGCCATAGAAGTCAATGCCAGAAGCATAAAATACAATATAAATACAACAGTTTTTCCACTGTATAGTATGAATAATTGCAAACACTGTGGAAGTAATGGTCATTTCTACGTTCCTGGCAACCTAGGCTTCACTCTAGGGCGTTGCTGCACCACATCGAATAGGTACGGCCTTAGGAGTCAACGCCAGAAAGTTAAAATACAATATAGGTACAACAGTTTTTCCATCGTATAGAACGAATAATTGCAATCCGTATGAAAATTATGGTCATTTCTACGTTCCGGGCTACCTAGGCTTCACTCTAGGGCGTTGCTCCACCAGATCGAATAGTTAGGGCCTAAGAAGTCAACGACAGAAGCATAAAATATAATATAAATACAACAGTTTTTCCCTTGTATAACAGGAATAATTGCAACCATTGTGAAAGCTATGGTCATTTCTACGTTCCGGGCAACCTAGGCTTCACTCTAGGGCGTTGCTCCACCACATCGAATAGTTAGGGCCTTACAAGTCAATGCCAGAAGCATAAAATACAAAATAGATACAACAGTTTTTCCATCGTATAACAGAAATAATTGCAACCAGTGTGAAAGGTATGGTCATTTCTACGTTCCGGGCAACCTAGGCTTCACTCTAGGGCATTGCTCCACCACATCGAATAGCTACGGCCTTAGAAGTCAACGCCATAACTATAAAATACAATATAAATACAACAGTTTTTCCATTGTATAAAATGAATAATTGCAAACAGTGTGGAAGTAATGGTTATTTCTACGTTCCGGGCAACCTAGGGTTCACGCTAGGGCGCTGCTCCACGACATCGAATAGCTACGGCCTTAGGAGCCAGCGCCAGAGGCATAACATGCAATATCAGTACAACAGTTTTTCCATCGTATAAAACGAATAATTGCAATCAGTATGAAGGTTATGGTCATCTCTACGTTCCGGGCAACCTAGGCTTCACTCTAGGGCGTAGCTCCACCAGATGGAATAGTTAGAGCCTAGGAAGTCAACGCCAGAAGCATAAAATACAATAAAAATCCAACAGTTTGTCCATCGTATAACAGGAATAATTGCAACCAGTGTGAAAGTAATGATCATTTCTACGTTCCGGGCAACCTAGGTTTCGCTCTAGGGCGTTGCTCCACCACATCCAATAGTTAGGGCCTTCGAAAACAATTCCAGACGCATAAAATACAATAAAAATACAGCAGTTTTTTCATCGTATAACAGGAATAATTGCAACAAGCCAGAAGGTAATGGTCACTTCTACGTTCCGGGCAATATAGGCTTCTCTCTAGGGCGTTGCTCCACCAGATCGAATAGTTAGGGCCTAAGAAGTCAACGCCATAACTATAAAATACAATATAAATACAACTGTTTTTCCATTGTATAAAATGAGTAATAGCAAACAGTGTGGAAGTAATGGTTATTTCTACGTTCCGGGCAACCTAGGCTTCACGCTAGGGCGCTGCTCCACGACATCGAATAGCTACGGCCTTAGGAGCCAGCGCCAGAGGCATAACATGCAATATCAGTACAACAGTTTTTCCATCGTATAAAACGAATAATTGCAATCAGTATGAAGGTTATGGTCATTTCTACGTTCCGGGCAACCTAGGCTTCACTCTAGGCGTTGCTCCACCAGATCCAATAGCTAGGGCCTAAGAAGTCAACGCCAGAAGCATAACGTACAATAAAAATCCAACAGTTTGTCCATCGTATAACAGGAATAATTGCAACCAGTGTGAAAGTAATGATCATTTCTACGTTCCGGGCAACCTAGGTTTCGCTCTAGGGCGTTGCTCCACCAGATCGAATAGTTAGGGCCTAAGAAGTCAACGCCATAGCTATAAAATACAATATAAATACAACAGTTTTTCCATTGTATAAAATGAATAATTGCAAACAGTGTGGAAGTAATGGTAATTTCTACGTTCCGGGCAACCTAGGCTTCACCCTAGGGCGTTGCTCCACCACATCGAATAGCTACGGCCTTAGGAGCCAACGGCAGAGGCATAAAATACATAATAAATACAACAGTTTTTCCATCGTATAGCAAGAATAATTGCAACCAGTGTGAAAGTGATGGTCATTTCTACATTCCCGGCAACCTAGGCTTCACTCTAGGGCGTAACTCCACCAGATGGAATAGTTAGAGCCTAGGAAGTCAACGCCAGAAGCATAAAATACAATATAAATACAACAGTTTTTCCCTTGTATAACAGGAATATATGCAACCAGAGTGAAGGTGATTGTCATTTCTACGTCCCGGGCAACCTAGGCTTCACTCTAGGGCGTCGTTCCACCAGATCGAATAGTTAGGGCCTAAGAAGTCTACGCCAGAAGCATGTAATACAATACAAATACAACAGCTTTTCCTTCGTATAACAGGGATAATTGCAACCAGTGTGAAAGGTATGGTCATTTCTACGTTCCGGGCATCCTAGGCTTCACTCTAGGGCATTGCTCCACCACATCGAATAGCTGCAGCCTTAGAAGTCAACGCCAGAAGCGTAAAATACAATATAAGTACAGCAGTTTTTCAATCGTATAACAGGAATAATTGCGAACAGTGTGAAAGATATGGTCATTTCTACGTTGCGGGCATCTGAGGCTTCACTCTAGGGCATTGCTCCACCACATCGAATAGCTACGGCCTTAGAAGTCAACGCCTGAAGCATAAAATATAATATAAATACAACAGTTTTTCCATCGTATAACAGGAATAATTGCAACCAGAGTGAAGGTGATGGTCATTTGTACGTCCCGGGCAACCTAGGCTTCACTCTAGGGCGTTGGTCCACCAGATCCAATAGTTAGGACCTAAGAAGTCAACGCCAGAAGCATAAAATACAAAATAGATACAACAGTTTTTCCATCGTATAACATGAATAATTGCAACCAGTGTGAAAGTAATGGTCATTTCTACGTTTCTGGCGACCTAGGCTTCACTCTAGGGCGTTGGTCCACCAGATCCAATAGCTAGGGCCTAAGAAGTCAACGCCAGGAGCAACAAATACAAAATAAATACAACAGTTTTTCCATCGTTTAAAACGAATAATTGCAACCAGTATGAAAACTATGGTCATTTCTACGTTCCGGGCAACCTAGGCTTCACTCTAGGGCGTTGCTCAACCACATCGAATAGCTACGTCCCTGGAAGACAACGCCAAAACTATAAAATACAATATAAATACAACAGTCTTTCCATCGTATAAAACGAATAATTGCAACCAGTCTGATAGTTACGGTCATTTCTACGTTCCGGGCATCCTAGGCTTCTCTCTAGGGCGTTGCTTCACCAGATCGAATAGTTAGGGCCTAAGATGTCAACGCCAGAAGCATAAAATACAATAGAAATACAACAGTTTTTCCATCGTATAACAGGAATAATTGCAACCAGTGTGAAAGATATGGTCATTTCTACGATACGGGCAACCTAGGCTTCACCCTAGGGCGTTGCTCCACCACATCGAAAGCTACGGCCTTAGGAGTCAGCGCGAGAGGCATAAAATACAAAATAAATACAACAGTTTTTCCATCGTATAACAAGAATAATTGCAACCAGTGTGAAAGTGATGGTCATTTCTGCGTTCCGGGCAACCTAGGCTTCACTCTAGGGCGTTGCTCCACCACATCGAATAGCTACGGCCTTAGGAGTCAACGACAGAGGCATAAAATACAAAATAAATACAACAGTTTTTCCATCGTATAACAAGAATAATTGCAACCAGTGTGAAAGTGATGGTCGTTTCTACGTTCCGGGCAACCTAGGCTTCACTCTAGGGCGTTGTTCCTCCAGATCGAATAGCTAGGGCCTAAGAAGTTTACACCAGAAGCATAAAATACAATATAAATACAACAGTTTTTCCATCGTATAACTGGAATAATTGCAACCAGTCTGATACTTATGGTCATTTCTACGTTCCGGGCAACCTAGGCTTCACCCTAGGGCGTTGCTCCACCACATCGAAAGCTACGGCCTTAGGACTCAACGCCAGAGGCATAAAATACAAAATAAATACAACAGTTTTTCTATCGTATAACAAGAATAATTGCAACCAGTGTGAAAGTGATGGTCATTTCTACATTCCGGGCAACCTAGGCTTCCCTCTAGGGCGTTGGTCCACCAGATCCAATAGCTAGGGCCTAAGAAGTCAACGCCAGGAGCACCAAATACAAAATAAATACAACAGTTTTTCCATCGTATAAAACGAATAATTGCAACCAGTATGAAAACTATGGTCATTTCTACGTTCCGGGCAGCCTAGGCTTTACTCTAGGGCGTTGCTCAACCACATCGAATAGCTACGTCCCTGGAAGACAACGCCATAACTATAAAATACAATATAAATACAACAGTCTTTCCATCGTATAAAACGAATAATTGCAACCAGTCTGATAGTTACGGTCATTTCTACGTTCCGGGCAACATAGGCTTCTCTCTAGGGCGTTGCTTCACCAGATCGAATAGTTAGGGCCTAAGAAGTCAACGCCAGAAGCATAAAATACAATAGAAATACAACAGTTTTTCCATCGTATAACAGGAATAATTGCAACCAGTGTGAAAGATATGGTCATTTCTACGATACGGGCAACCTAGGCTTCACTCTAGGGCGTCGTTCCACCAGATCGAAGAGTTAGGGCCTAAGAAGTCTACGCCAGAAGCATAAAATACAATACAAATACAACAGCTTTTCCATCGTATAACAGGGATAATTGCAACCAGTGTGAAAGGTATGGTCATTTCTACGTTCCGGGCATCCTAGGCTTCACTCTAGGGCGTTGCTCCACCACATCGAATAGCTACGGCCGTAGGAGTCAACGCCAGAGGCATAAAATGAAATATAAATACAACAGTTTTTCCACCGTATAATAAGAATAATTGCAAACAGTGTGGAAGTAATGGTCATTTCTACGTTCCGGGCAACCTAGCCTTCACTCTAGGGCGTTGCTCCACCAGATCGAATAGTTAGGGCCTAAGAAGTCAGTGCCAGAAGCATAAAATACGATATATGTACAACAGTTTTTCCATCGTATAACAGGAATACTAGCGACCAGAGTGAAGGTGATGGTCACTTCTAAGTTCCGGGCAACCTAGGCTTCACTCTAGAGCGTTGCACCACCAGGTCGAATAGCTAGGGCCTAAGAAGTCAACGCCATAACTATAAAAAACTATATAAATACAACAGTTTTTCCATTGTATAAAATGAGTAATTGCAAACAGTGTGGAGGTAATGGTCATTTCTACATTCCGGGCCACCTAGGCTTGAGTCTATGGCGTTTCTCCACCACATCGAATAGCTACGGCCTTAGAAGTCAACGTCTGAAGCATAAAATATAATATAAATACAACAGTTTTTCCATCGTATAACAGGAATAATTGCAACCAGTGTGGAAGTAATGGTCACTTCTACGTTCCGGGCAACCTAGGCTTCACTCTAGGGCGTTGCTCCACCACAACGAATAGTTAGGGCCTTAGAAGTCAATGCCAGAAGCATAAAATACAATATAAATACAACAGTTTTTCCACTGTATAGTATGAATAATTGCAAACACTGTGGAAGTAATGGTCATTTCTACGTTCCTGGCAACCTAGGCTTCACTCTAGGGCGTTGCTCCACCACATCGAATAGCTACGGCCTTGGAAGTCAACGCCTGAAGCTTAAAATTCAAAATAAATACAACAGTTTTTCCATCGCATAACAAGAATAATTGCAACCAGTGTGAAAGTGATGGTCATTTCTACATTCCGGGCAACCTAGGCTTCGCTCTAGGGCGTTGCTGCACCAGATCGAATAGCTAGGGTCTTAGAAGTCAGCGCCAGAAGCATAAAATAAAACAAAAATACAACAGATTTTCCATCGTATAAAACGAATAATTGCAACCAGTATGAGTGTTATGGTCATTTCTACGTTCCGGGAAACCTAGGCTTCACTCTAGCACGTTGCTCCACCAGATCGAAAAGCTAGGGTCTTAGAAGTCAGCGCCAGAAGCATAAAATAAAATAAATACAACAGATTTTCCATCGTATAAAACGAATAGTTGCAACCAGTATGAATGTTATAGTCATTTCTACGTTCCGGGAAACCTAGGCTTCACTCTAGAGCGTTGGTCCTCCAGATCCAATAGTTAGGGCCTAAGAAGTCAACGCCAGGAGCACCAAATACAAAATAAATACAATAGTTTTTCCATCATATAAAACGAATAATTGCAACCAGCATGAAAGCTATCGTCATTTCTACGTTCCGGGCAATCTAGGCATCACTCTAGGGCACTGCTCCACCAGATCGAATAGCTAGGGACTTAGAAGTCAACGCCAGAAGCGTAAAATACGATATATGTACAACAGTTCTTCCATCGTATAAAATGAATAATTGCAACCAGTGTTTAAGTAACGGCCACTTCTACGTTCCGGGCATCCTAGACTTAAGACTGAGGCATTGCTCCTCCATATCGAATACATAGGGCCTTAGAAGTCAACGCCAGAAGCATAGAATACAATAGAAATACAACAGCTTTTCCATCGTATAAATCGAATAATTGCAACCAGTGTGAAAGATATGGTCATTTCTACGTTCCGGGCAACCTAGGCTTCACCCTAGGGCGTTGCTCCACCACATCGAATAGCTACGGCCTTGGAAGTCAACGCCTGAAGCATAAAATTCAATATAAATACAATAGTTTTCCCATCGTATAACAGGAGTAATTGCAACCAGAGTGAAGGTGATGGCCATTTCTACGTTCCGGACAACCTAGGCTTCACCCTAGGGCGTTGCTCCACCAGATCGAATAGCTAGGGCCTTAGAAGTCAACGCCAGAAGAATAAAATAAAATAAAAATAGAGCAGTTATTCCATCGTAAAAAAGGAATAATTGCAACCAGCGTGAAAGAAATGGGCATTTCTACGTTCCGCGCAACCTAGGCTTCACTCCAGGGCGTTGCCCCACCACATCGATTAGCTACGGCCTTAGAAGTCAACGCCCGAAACCTAAAATACAATTAAAGTACAACAGTTTTTCCATCGTATACCGGGAATAATTGCAACAAATGTGAAAGAGATGGTCATTACCACGTTCCGGGCAACCTAGGCTTCACTGTAGGGCGTTGTTCCGCCACATCGAATAGCTACGACCTTGGAAGTCAACGCCTGAAGCATAAGATAAAATAAAAATACAACAGATTCTCCATTGTATAAAACGGATAATTGCAACCAGTGTTAAGGTAATGGCCATTTCTACGTTCCGGGCATCCTAGACTTAACTCCGACACATTGCACCACCAGATCGAATACATAGGGCCTTAGAATTCAACGCCAGAAGCATAAAATACAATGTAAATTCAACAGTTTTTCCATCGTATTACAGGAATAACTGCAACCAGTGTGAAAGGACTGGTCATTTCTACGTTCCGGGTAACCTAGGCTTCATTCGAGGGCATTGCCCCACAAGATCGAATCGCTAGAGACATAGAATTCAACGCCAGAAGCAGAAAATACAATAAACATACTTCAGTTTTTCCATCGTATAACAGGAATAATTGCATCCAGTGTGAAAGTAATAGTCCCTTCTACGTTCCGGATAACCTAGACTTGACCCTGGGGCGTAGCTCCAACAGATCGAATAGCTAGGGCATTAGAAGTCAACGCCAGAAGTAAAAGATAAAATAAAAATACAACAGTTTTTTCATCGTATAACAGGAATAATTGCAACAAGCGTGAACGTAATGGTCATTTCAGCGTTCCGGGCAATCTAGGCTTCACTCTAGGGCGTTGTTCCACCAGGTCGAATAGTTAGGGACTAGGAAGTCAGCGGCAGAAGCATAAAATACGATATATGTACAGCAGTTTTTCCATCGTATAAAACGGAAAATTGCAACCAGTGTGAAAGTAATGGCCATTCCTACGTTCCGGGCATCCTAGACTTCACTCTGAGTCATTGCTGCGCCAGAGCGAATACATAGGTTCTTAGAAGTCTACGCCAGAAGCATAAAGTACAATAAAAGTCAAACAGTATGTCCATCGTATAACGGGAGTAATTGCAAGCAGTGTGAAAGTTATGGACATTTCTACGTTCCGGGCAACATAGGCTTCACTCTTGGACGTTGCCTCAACCGATCGAATAGCTAGGACCTTAGAAGTCTAAGCCAGAAGCAGGAAATACAATAAATATGCAGCAGTTTTTCCATCGTATAGCATGAATGATTGCAACCGGTGTGATAGTAATGATCATTTCGACGTTTCGGGCATGCTAGACTTAACTCTGAGGCATTGCTCCACCAGATCGAAGAGTTAGGCCCAT
Source organism: Calliopsis andreniformis (assembly GCF_051401765.1). Lineage (NCBI taxonomy): Eukaryota > Metazoa > Arthropoda > Insecta > Hymenoptera > Andrenidae > Calliopsis > Calliopsis andreniformis. The sequence goes on along the minus strand of NW_027480422.1, from coordinate 12,782,631 downwards.
AGAAGTCAACGCCAGAAGCATAAAATACAAAATAAATACAACAGTCTTTCCGTCGTATAAAACGAATAATTGCAACCAGTGTAAATGTTATGGTCATATCTACGTTTCGGGCAACCTAGGCTTCACTCTAGGGTGTTGCTCCACCACATCGAATAGCTACGGCCTTAGAAGTCAACGCCTGAAGCATAAAATATAATATAAATACAACAGTTTTTCCATCGTATAACAGGAATAATTGCAACCAGTGTGAAAGGCATGGCCTTTTCTGCGTTCCGGGCAACCTAGCCTTCACTCTAGGTCGTTGCTCCACCACATCGAATAGCTGCGGCCTTAGGAGTCAACGCCTGAAGCATAAAATATAATATAAGTACAACAGTTTTTCCATCGTATAAAATGAATAATTGCAACCAGTATGAATGTTATGGTCATTTCTACGTTCCGGGCAACCTAGGCTTCACGCTAGGGCGTTGGTCCACCAGGTTCAACAGTTAGGGCCTAAGAAGTCAACGCCAGGAGCACCAAATACAAAATAAATACAACAGTTTTTCCATCGTATAAAACGAAAAATTGCAACCAGTGTGCAAGTAATGGTCATTACAACGATCCGGGCGACCTAGGCATCACTCTAGGGCGTTGTTCCACCAGAGCGAATAGTTTGGGCCTAAGAAGTCAACGCCTGAAGCATAAAATAGAGTATAAATACAACAGTTTTTCCATCGTATAGAACGAATAATTGCAACCAGTATGAAAGTTAGGGTCATTTCGACGTTCCGGGTAACCTAGGCTTCACCCTAGGGCGTTGCTCCACCAGATAGAATAGTTAGGGCCTAAGAAGTCAACGCCAGAAGCATAAAATACAATATAAATACAACAGTTTTTCCATCGTATAGAACGAATAATTGCAACCAGTATGAAAGTTAGGGTCATTTCGACGTTCCGGGTAACCTAGTCTTCACCCTAGGGGGTTGCTCCACCAGATCGAATAGCTAGGGCCTTAGAAGTCAACGCCAGAAGCATAAAATAAAATAAAAATAGAGCAGTTATTCCATCGTATAACAGGAATAATTACAACCAGTGTGAAAGAAATGGCCATTTCTACGTTCCGTGCAACCTAGACTTCACTCTAGGGCGTTGCTCCACCAGGTCGAATAGTTGCGGCCTTAGAAAACGACTCCAGACGTATAAAATACAATAAAAATACAACAGTTTTACCAACGTATAACTGGCATAATTGCAACCAGTGTGAAGGTGATGGTCATTTCTAAGTTCCGGGCAACATAGGCTTCACTCTATAGCGTTGCTCCACCAGATCGAATAGCTCGGGCCTTAGAAGTCAACGCCAGAAGCACAAAATAAAATAAAAATACAACAGTTATTCCATCGTATAACAGGAATAATTAGAACCAGTGTGAAAGTAATGGGCATTTCTACGTTCCGTGCAACCTAGGCTTCACTCTACGGCGTTGGTCCACCAGGTCGAATAGTTAGGGCTTTAGAAAACAACTCCCGACTCATAAAATACAATATAAAGACAACTGTTTTTCCACGTTATAAAACGAATAATTGCAACCAGTATGAAAACTATGGTCATTTCTACGTTCCGGGCAACCTAGGCTTCACCCTAGGGCGTTGCTCCACCAGATCCAATAGTTAGGACCTAAGAAGTCAACGCCAGAAGCATAAAATACAAAATAGATACAGCAGCTTTTCCGTCATATAACAGGAATAATCGCGACCAGTGTGAAAGTAATGGTCATTTTTACGTTCCAGGCAACCTAGGCTTCACTCCAGAGCGTTGCTCCACCAGATCGAATAGCTAGGGCCTTAGAAGTCAACGCCAGAAGCACAAAATAAAATAAAAATACAACAGTTATTCCATCGTATAACAGGAATAATTACAACCAGTGAGAAAGTAATGGGCATTTCTACGTTCCGTGCAACCTCGGCTTCATCAGAGGGCGTTGCTCCACCAGATCCAATAGTTAGGACCTAAGAAGTCAACGCCAGAAGCATAAAATACAAAATAGATACAACAGTTTTTCCATCGTATACCAGGAATAATTGCAACCAGTGTGAAAGTGATGGTCATTTCTACGTTCCGGGCATCCTAGGCTTCACTCTAGGGCGTTGCTCCACCACATCGAAAGCTACGGCCTTAGGACTCAACGCCAGAGGCATAAAATACAAAATAAATACAACAGTTTTTCCATCGTATAACAAGAATAATTGCAACCAGTGTGAAAGTTATGGTCATTTCTACATTCCGGGCAACCTAGGCTTCCCTCTAGGGCGTTGCTCCACCAGATCGAATAGTTAGGGCCTAAGAAGTCAACGCCAGAAGCATAAAATACAATATAAATACAACAGTTTTTCCCATGTATAACAGGAATAATTGCAACCATTGTGAAAGCTATGGTCATTTCTACGTTCCGGGCAACCTAGGCTTCACTCTAGGGCGTTGCTCCACCACATCGAATAGTTAGGGCCTTACAAGTCAATGCCAGAAGCATAAAATACAAAATAGATGCAACAGTTTTTCCATCGTATAACAGAAATAATTGCAACCAGGGTGAAAGGTATGGTCATTTCTACGTTCCGGGCAACCTAGGCTTCACTCTAGGGCATTGCTCCACCACATCGAGTAGTTACGGCCTTAGAAGTCAACGCCATAACTATAAAATACAATATAAATACAACAGTTTTTCCATTGTATAAAATGAGTAATAGCAAACAGTGTGGAAGTAATGGTTATTTCTACGTTCCGGGCAACCTAGGCTTCACGATAGGGCGCTGCTCCACGACATCGAATAGCTACGGCCTTAGGAGCCAGCGCCAGAGGCATAACATGCAATATCAGTACAACAGTTTTTCCGTCGTATAAAACGAATAATTGCAATCAGTATGAAGGTTATGGTCATTTCTACGTTCCGGGCAACCTAGGCTTCACTCTAGGCGTTGCTCCACCAGATCCAATAGCTAGGGCCTAAGAAGTCAACGCCAGAAGCATAACGTACAATAAAAATCCAACAGTTTGTCCATCGTATAACAGGAATAATTGCAACCAGTGTGAAAGTAATGATCATTTCTACGTTCCGGGCAACCTAGGTTACGCTCTAGGGCGTTGCTCCACCACATCCAATAGTTAGGGCCTTCGAAAACAATTCCAGACGCATAAAACACAATAAAAATACAGCAGTTTTTTCAACGTATAACAGGAATAATTGCATCAAGCCAGAAGGTAATGGTCACTTCTACGTTCCGGGCAATATAGGCTTCTCTCTAGGGCGTTGCTCCACCAGATCGAATAGTTAGGGCCTAAGAAGTCAACGCCATAGCTATAAAATACAATATAAATACAACAGTTTTTCCATTGTATAAAATGAATAATTGCAAACAGTGTGGAAGTAATGGTAATTTCTACGTTCCGGGCAACCTAGGCTTCACCCTAGGGCGTTGCTCCACCACATCGAATAGCTACGGCCTTAGGAGCCAACGGCAGAGGCATAAAATACATAATAAATACAACAGTTTTTCCATCGTATAGCAAGAATAATTGCAACCAGTGTGAAAGTGATGGTCATTTCTACATTCCGGGCAACCTAGGCTTCACTCTAGGGCGTAACTCCACCAGATGGAATAGTTAGAGCCTAGGAAGTCAACGCCAGAAGCATAAAATACAATATAAATACAACAGTTTTTCCCTTGTATAACAGGAATATATGCAACCAGAGTGAAGGTGATGGTCATTTCTACGTCCCGGGCAACCTAGGCTTCACTCTAGGGCGTCGCTCCACCAGATCGAATAGTTAGGGCCTAAGAAGTCTACGCCAGAAGCATGTAATACAATACAGATACAACAGCTTTTCCTTCGTATAACAGGGATAATTGCAACCAGTGTGAAAGGTATGGTCATTTCTACGTTCCGGGCATCCTAGGCTTCACTCTAGGGCATTGCTCCACCACATCGAATAGCTGCAGCCTTAGAAGTCAACGCCAGAAGCGTAAAATACAATATAAGTACAGCAGTTTTTCAATCGTATAACAGGAATAATTGCGAACAGTGTGAAAGATATGGTCATTTCTACGTTGCGGGCATCTGAGGCTTCACTCTAGGGCATTGCTCCACCACATCGAATAGCTACGGCCTTAGAAGTCAACGCCATAACTATAAAAAACTATATAAATACAACAGTTTTTCCATTGTATAAAAAGAGTAATTGCAAACAGTGTGGAGGTAATGGTCATTTCTACATTCCGGGCCACCTAGGCTTGAGTCTATGGCGTTTCTCCACCACATCGAATAGCTACGGCCTTAGAAGTCAACGTCTGAAGCATAAAATATAATATAAATACAACAGTTTTTCCATCGTATAACAGAAATAATTGCAACCAGTTTGGAACTAATGGTCATTTTTACGTTCCGGGCAACCTAGGCTTCACTCTAGGGCGTTGCTCCACCACATCGAATATGTACGGCCTTAGAAGTCAACGCCTGAAGCATAAAATATAATATAAATACAACAGTTTTTCCATCGTATAACAGGAATAATTGCAACCAGAGTGAAGGTGATGGTCATTTCTACGTCCCGGGCAACCTAGGCTTCACTCTAGGGCGTTGCTCCACCAGATCCAATAGTTAGGACCTAAGAAGTCAACGCCAGAAGCATAAAGTACATAATAGATACAACAGTTTTTCCATCGTATAACATGAATAATTGCAACCAGTGTGAAAGTAATGGTCATTTCTACGTTTCTGGCGACCTAGGCTTCACTCTAGGGCGTTGGTCCACCAGATCCAATAGCTAGGGCCTAAGAAGTCAACGCCAGGAGCACCAAATACAAAATAAATACAACAGTTTTTCCATCGTTTAAAACGAATAATTGCAACCAGTATGAAAACTATGGTCATTTCTACGTTCCGGGCAACCTAGGCTTCACTCTAGGGCGTTGCTCAACCACATCGAATAGCTACGTCCCTGGAAGACAACGCCATAACTATAAAATACAATATAAATACAACAGTCTTTCCATCGTATAAAACGAATAATTGCAACCAGTCTGATAGTTACGGTCATTTCTACGTTCCGGGCATCCTAGGCTTCTCTCTAGGGCGTTGCTTCACCAGATCGAATAGTTAGGGCCTAAGATGTCAACGCCAGAAGCATAAAATACAATAGAAATACAACAGTTTTTCCATCGTATAACAGGAATAATTGCAACCAGTGTGAAAGATATGGTCATTTCTACGATACGGGCAACCTAGGCTTCACCCTAGGGCGTTGCTCCACCACATCGAAAGCTACGGCCTTAGGAGTCAGCGCCAGAGGCATAAAATACAAAATAAATACAACAGTTTTTCCATCGTATAACAAGAATAATTGCAACCAGTGTGAAAGTGATGGTCATTTCTACGTTCCGGGCAACCTAGGCTTCACTCTAGGGCGTTGCTCCACCACATCGAATAGCTACGGCCTTAGGAGTCAACGACAGAGGCATAAAATACAAAATAAATACAACAGTTTTTCCATCGTATAACAAGAATAATTGCAACCAGTGTGAAAGTGATGGTCATTTCTACGTTCCGGGCAACCTAGGCTTCACTCTAGGGCGTTGTTCCTCCAGATCGAATAGCTAGGGCCTAAGAAGTCAACGCCAGAAGCAGAAAATACAATAAAAATCCAACAGTTTTTCCATCGTATAACATGAATAATTGCAACCAGTGTGAAAGTAATGGTCATTTCTACGTTTCTGGCGACCTAGGCTTCACTCTAGGGCGTTGTTCCACCAGATCGAATAGCTAGGGCCTTAGAAGTCAACGCCCGAAACCTAAAATACAATAAAAATACAACAGTTTTTCCATTGTATAAAACGAACAATTGCTACCAGTGTGAAAGTTATGGTCATTTCTGCGTTCCGGGCACCATAGGCTTCACTCTTGGACATTCCCCACCAGATCGAATAGCTAGGACCTTAGAAGTCAAAGACAGAAGCAGAAAATACAATAAAAATGCTACAGTTTTTCCATCGTATAAGAGGAATTATTGCAACCAGTGTGGAAGATATGGTCATTTCTACGTTCGGGGCAACATAGGCTTCACTCTAGGGCGTTGCTGCACCACATCGAATAGGTACGGCCTTAGGAGTCAACGCCAGAAAGTTAAAATACAATATAAGTACAACAGTTTTTCCATCGTATAGAACGAATAATTGCAATCCGTATGAAAATTATGGTCATTTCTACGTTCCGGGCAACCTAGGCTTCACCCTAGGCCGTTGCTCCACCAGATCCAATAGTTAGCACATAAGAAGTCAACGTCAGAAGCATAAATTACAAAATAGATACAACAGCTTTTCAATCATATAACAGGAATAATTGCAACCAGTGTGAAAGTAATGGTCATTTCTACGTTCCGGGCAACCTAGGCTTCAGTCTAGGGCGTGGTTCCGCCATATCGAATAGTTAGGGCCTAAGAAGCCTACGCCAGAAGCATAAAATACAATATAAATACCACAATTTTTCCATCGTACAACAGGAATAATTGCAACCAGAGCGAAGGTGATGGTCATTTCTACGTTCCGGGCAACCTAGGCTTCACTCTAGAGCGTTGCTCCACCAGATCGAATAGCAAGGGCCTTAGAAGTTAACGCCAGAAGCATTAAATAAAATATAAATACAACAGTTATTCCATCGTATAACAGGAATAATTACAACCAGTGTGAAAGTAATGGGCATTTCTACGTTCCGTGCAACCTAGGCTTCACCCTAGGGTGTTGGTCCACCAGGTCGAATAGTTAGGGCCTAAGAAAACAACTCCAGACGCATAAAGTTCAATATAAATACAACAGATTTTCCATCGAATAATACGAATAATTGCAATCAGTATGAAAGTTATGGTCGTTTCTACGTTCCGGGCAACCTGGGCTTCACCTGAGGGCGTTGCTCCACCAGATCCAATAGTTAGGACCTAAGAAGTCAACGCCAGAAGCATAAAATACAAAATAGATACAACAGTTTTTCCATCGTAAACCAGGAATAATTGCAACCAGTGTGAAAGTGATGGTCATTTCTACGTTCCGGGCATCCTAGGCTTCACTCTAGGGCGTTGTTCCACCAGATCGAATAGCTAGGGCCTAAGAAGTCAACGCCAGAAGCATAAACTGCAATATAAATACAACAGTTATTCCCTTGTATAACAGGAATAATTGCAACCAGTGTGAAAGTGATGGTCATTTGTACGTTCCGGGCAACCTAGGCTTCACCCTAGGGCGTTGTTCCTCCAGATCGAATAGCTAGGGCCTAAGAAGTCTACACCAGAAGCATAAAATACAATATAATTACAACAGTTTTTCCATCGTATAACAGTAATAATTGCAACCAGTCTGATAGTTATGGACATTTCTACGTTCCGGGCAACCTAGGCTTCACCCTAGGGCGTTGCTCCACCACATCGAAAGCTACGGCCTTAGGAGTCAGCGCCAGAGGCATAAAATACAAAATAAATACAACAGTTTTTCCATCGTATAACAAGAATAATTGCAACCAGTGTGAAAGTGATGGTCATTTCTACATTCCGGGCTACCTAGGCTTCACTCTAGGGCGTTGCTCCACCAGATCGAATAGTTAGGGCCTAAGAAGTCAACGACAGAAGCATAAAATACAATATAAATACAACAGTTTTTCCCTTGTATAACAGGAATAATTGCAACCATTGTGAAAGCTATGGTCATTTCTACGTTCCGGGCAACCTAGGCTTCACTCTAGGGCGTTGCTCCACCACATCGAATAGTTAGGGCCTTACAAGTCAATGCCAGAAGCATAAAATACAAAATAGATACAACAGTTTTTCCATCGTATAACAGAAATAATTGCAACCAGTGTGAAAGGTATGGTCATTTCTACGTTCCGGGCAACCTAGGCTTCACTCTAGGGCATTGCTCCACCACATCGAATAGCTACGGCCTTAGAAGTCAACGCCATAACTATAAAATACAATATAAATACAACAGTTTTTCCATTGTATAAAATGAATAATTGCAAACAGTGTGGAAGTAATGGTTATTTCTACGTTCCGGGCAACCTAGGGTTCACGCTAGGGCGCTGCTCCACGACATCGAATAGCTACGGCCTTAGGAGCCAGCGCCAGAGGCATAACATGCAATATCAGTACAACAGTTTTTCCATCGTATAAAACGAATAATTGCAATCAGTATGAAGGTTATGGTCATTTCTACGTTCCGGGCAACCTAGGCTTCACTCTAGGGCGTAGCTCCACCAGATGGAATAGTTAGAGCCTAGGAAGTCAACGCCAGAAGCATAAAATACAATAAAAATCCAACAGTTTGTCCATCGTATAACAGGAATAATTGCAACCAGGTTGAAAGTGATGGTCATTTCTACGTTCCGGGCAACCTAGGCTTCACTCCAGGAGGTTGCTCCACCCCATCGAATATCTACGGCCTTAGAAGTCAACGCCTGGAGCATAAAATACATTAACAATACAACAGTTTTTTCACCGTATAACAGGAAGAATTGCAACACGAGTGATGGTAATGGTCTTTTCTACGTTCCGGGCAATCTAGGCTCCACTCTAGGGCGTTGCTCGACCTCGTCGAATAGCTATGGCCTTAGAAGTCAACGCCAGAAGCAGTAAATACAATATAAATACAACAGCTTTTCCACCGCATAACATGAATAATTGCAAACAGTGTAAAAGATATGGTCATATCTACGTTCCTGGCAACCTAGGCTTCACTCTAGAGAGTTGCACCAACACATCGAACAGCTACGGCCTTAGAAGTCAACGCCAGAAGCATAAAATACAATATATATACAATAGTTTTTCCATCGTATAAAACGAATAAATGCAACCAGTATGAAAGTTATGGTCATTTATACGTTCCGGGCAACCTAGGCTTCACCCTAGGGCGTTGCTCCAACAGATGCAATAGTTAGGACCTTAGAAGTCAACGCCAGAAGCATAAAATACAATATAAATACAACAGCCTTTCAATCGTATAACAGGAATAATTGCAAACAGTGTGAAAGGCATGGTCTTTTCTGCGTTCCGGGCAACCTAGGCTTCACTCTAGGTCGTTGCTCCACCACATCGAATAGCTGCGGCGTTAGGAGTCAACGCCATAACTATAAAAAACAATATAAATACAACAGTTTTTCCATAGTATAAAATGAATAATTGCAAACAGTGTGGAGGTAATGGCCATTTCTACTTTCCGGGCAACCTAGGCTTCGCTCTAGGGCGTTGCTCCACCACATCGAATAGCTACGGCCTTAGAAGTCAACGCCTGAAGCATAAAATATAATATAAATACAACAGTTTTTCCATCGTATAACAGGAATAATTGCAACCAGTGTGAAAGGCATGGCCTTTTCTGCGTTCCGGGCAACCTAGCCTTCACTCTAGGTCGTTGCTCCACCACATCGAATAGCTGCGGCCTTAGGAGTCAACGCCTGAAGCATAAAATATAATATAAGTACAACAGTTTTTCCATCGTATAAAATGAATAATTGCAACCAGTATGAATGTTATGGTCATTTCTACGTTCCGGGCAACCTAGGCTTCACGCTAGGGCGTTGGTCCACCAGGTTCAACAGTTAGGGCCTAAGAAGTCAACGCCAGGAGCACCAAATACAAAATAAATACAACAGTTTTTCCATCGTATAAAACGAAAAATTGCAACCAGTGTGCAAGTAATGGTCATTACAACGATCCGGGCGACCTAGGCATCACTCTAGGGCGTTGTTCCACCAGAGCGAATAGTTTGGGCCTAAGAAGTCAACGCCTGAAGCATAAAATAGAGTATAAATACAACAGTTTTTCCATCGTATAGAACGAATAATTGCAACCAGTATGAAAGTTAGGGTCATTTCGAAGTTCCGGGTAACCTAGGCTTCACCCTAGGGCGTTGCTCCACCAGATAGAATAGTTAGGGCCTAAGAAGTCAACGCCAGAAGCATAAAATACAATATAAATACAACAGCTTTTCCATCGTATATTATGTATATTTGCAAACAGTCTGAAGGTACTGGTCATTTCTACGTTCCGGGCAACCTAGGCTTCACTCCAGGGCGTTGCTCCACCAGATCGAATAGCTAGTGCCTTAGAAGTCAACGACCGAAACATTAAATACAATAAAAATACAACAGTTTTTCCATCGTATAACGGGAATAATTGCAACAATTGTGAACGTGATGGTCATTTCCACGTTCCGGGCAATCTAGGCTTCACTCTAGGGCGTTGGTCCACCAGATCCAATAGTTAGGGCCTAAGAAGTCAACGACAGAAGCATAAAATACAATAAAAATGCAACAGTTTTCCATCGTATAACGGGAATAATTGCAACAAATGTGAACGTGATGGTCATTTCCACGTTCCGGGCAACCTAGGTTTTGCTCTAGGGCGTTGCTTCACAACATCGAATAGTTAGGGCCTTAGAAGACAACGCCTGAAGCATAAAATACAATAAAAATACATCATTTTTTTCATCGTATAGAAGGAATAATTGCAACCAGTCTGAAAGATATGGTCATTTCTACGTTCCGGGCAACCTAGTCTTCACCCTAGGGGGTTGCTCCACCAGATCGAATAGCTAGGGCCTTAGAAGTCAACGCCAGAAGCATAAAATAAAATAAAAATAGAGCAGTTATTCCATCGTATAACAGGAATAATTACAACCAGTGTGAAAGAAATGGGCATTTCTACGTTCCGTGCAACCTAGACTTCACTCTAGGGCGTTGCTCCACCAGGTCGAATAGTTGCGGCCTTAGAAAACGACTCCAGACGTATAAAATACAATAAAAATACAACAGTTTTACCAACGTATAACTGGCATAATTGCAACCAGTGTTAAGGTGATGGTCATTTCTAAGTTCCGGGCAACCTAGGCTTCACTCTATAGCGTTGCTCCACCAGATCGAATAGCTCGGGCCTTAGAAGTCAACGCCAGAAGCACAAAATAAAATAAAAATACAACAGTTATTCCATCGTATAACAGGAATAATTAGAACCAGTGTGAAAGTAATGGGCATTTCTACGTTCCGTGCAACCTAGGCTTCACCCTAGGGCGTTGCTCCACCAGATCCAATAGTTAGGACCTAAGAAGTCAACGCCAGAAGCATAAAATACAAAATAGATACAGCAGCTTTTCCGTCATATAACAGGAATAATCGCGACCAGTGTGAAAGTAATGGTCATTTTTACGTTCCAGGCAACCTAGGCTTCACTCCAGAGCGTTGCTCCACCAGATCGAATAGCTAGGGCCTTAGAAGTCAACGCCAGAAGCACAAAATAAAATAAAAATACAACAGTTATTCCATCGTATAACAGGAATAATTACAACCAGTGAGAAAGTAATGGGCATTTCTACGTTCCGTGCAACCTCGGCTTCATCAGAGGGCGTTGCTCCACCAGATCCAATAGTTAGGACCTAAGAAGACAACGCCAGAAGCATAAAATACAAAATAGATACAACAGTTTTTCCATCGTATACCAGGAATAATTGCAACCAGTGTGAAAGTGATGGTCATTTCTACGTTCCGGGCATCCTAGGCTTCACTCTAGGGCGTTGCTCCACCACATCGAAAGCTACGGCCTTAGGACTCAACGCCAGAGGCATAAAATACAAAATAAATACAACAGTTTTTCCATCGTATAACAAGAATAATTGCAACCAGTGTGAAAGTTATGGTCATTTCTACATTCCGGGCAACCTAGGCTTCCCTCTAGGGCGTTGCTCCACCAGATCGAATAGTTAGGGCCTAAGAAGTCAACGCCAGAAGCATAAAATACAATATAAATACAACAGTTTTTCCCATGTATAACAGGAATAATTGCAACCATTGTGAAAGCTATGGTCATTTCTACGTTCCGGGCAACCTAGGCTTCACTCTAGGGCGTTGCTCCACCACATCGAATAGTTAGGGCCTTACAAGTCAATGCCAGAAGCATAAAATACAAAATAGATGCAACAGTTTTTCCATCGTATAACAGAAATAATTGCAACCAGTTTGGAACTAATGGTCATTTTTACGTTCCGGGCAACCTAGGCTTCACTCTAGGGCGTTGCTCCACCACATCGAATATGTACGGCCTTAGAAGTCAACGCCTGAAGCATAAAATATAATATAAATACAACAGTTTTTCCATCGTATAACAGGAATAATTGCAACCAGAGTGAAGGTGATGGTCATTTCTACGTCCCGGGCAACCTAGGCTTCACTCTAGGGCGTTGCTCCACCAGATCCAATAGTTAGGACCTAAGAAGTCAACGCCAGAAGCATAAAATACAAAATAGATACAACAGTTTTTCCATCGTATAACATGAATAATTGCAACCAGTGTGAAAGTAATGGTCATTTCTACGTTTCTGGCGACCTAGGCTTCACTCTAGGGCGTTGGTCCACCAGATCCAATAGCTAGGGCCTAAGAAGTCAACGCCAGGAGCACCAAATACAAAATAAATACAACAGTTTTTCCATCGTTTAAAACGAATAATTGCAACCAGTATGAAAACTATGGTCATTTCTACGTTCCGGGCAGCCTAGGCTTCACTCTAGGGCGTTGTTCCACCACATCGAAGAGTTAGGGCCTAAGAAGTCTACGCCAGAAGCATAAAATACAATACAAATACAACAGCTTTTCCATCGTATAACAGGGATAATTGCAACCAGTGTGAAAGGTATGGTCATTTCTACGTTCCGGGCATCCTAGGCTTCACTCTAGGGCGTTGCTCCACCACATCGAATAGCTACGGTCGTAGGAGTCAACGCCAGAGGCATAAAATGAAATATAAATACAACAGTTTTTCCACCGTATAATAAGAATAATTGCAAACAGTGTGGAAGTAATGGTCATTTCTACGTTCCGGGCAACCTAGCCTTCACTCTAGGACGTTGCTCAACCACATCGAATAGCTACGGCCCTAGAAGACAACGCCATAACTATAAAATACAATATAAATACAACAGTCTTTCCATTGTATATAACGAATAATTGCAACCAGTCTGATAGCTATGGTCATTTCTACGTTCCGGGCAACCTAGGCTTCACCCTAGGGTGTTGCTCCACCAGATCGAATAGTTAGGGCCTAAGAAGTCAATGCCAGAAGCATAAAATACGATATATGTACAACAGTTTTTCCATCGTATAACAGGAATACTAGCGACCAGAGTGAAGGTGATGGTCACTTCTAAGTTCCGGGCAACCTAGGCTTCACTCTAGAGCGTTGCACCACCAGGTCGAATAGCTAGGGCCTAAGAAGTCAACGCCAGGAGCACCAAATACAATATAAATACAGCAGTTTTTCAATCGTATAACAGGAATAATTGCAAAGAGTGTGAAAGATATGGTCATTTCTACGTTGCGGGCATCTGAGGCTTCACTCTAGGGCATTGCTCCACCACATCGAATAGCTACGGCCTTAGAAGTCAACGCCATAACTATAAAAAACTATATAAATACAACAGTTTTTCCATTGTATAAAATGAGTAATTGCAAACAGTGTGGAGGTAATGGTCATTTCTACATTCCGGGCCACCTAGGCTTGAGTCTGTGGCGTTTCTCCACCACATCGAATAGCTACGGCCTTAGAAGTCAACGTCTGAAGCATAAAATACAATATAAATACAACAGTTTTTCCACTGTATAGTATGAATAATTGCAAACACTGTGGAAGTAATGGTCACTTCTACGTTCCTGGCAACCTAGGCTTCACTCTAGGGCGTTGCTCCACCACATCGAATAGCTACGGCCTTGGAAGTCAACGCCTGAAGCTTAAAATTCAAAATAAATACAACAGTTTTTCCATCGCATAACAAGAATAATTGCAACCAGTGTGAAAGTGATGGTCATTTCTACATTCCGGGCAACCTAGGCTTCGCTCTAGGGCGTTGCTGCACCAGATCGAATAGCTAGGGTCTTAGAAGTCAGCGCCAGAAGCATAAAATAAAACAAAAATACAACAGATTTTCCATCGTATAAAACGAATAATTGCAACCAGTATGAGTGTTATGGTCATTTCTACGTTCCGGGAAACCTAGGCTTCACTCTAGCACGTTGCTCCACCAGATCGAAAAGCTAGGGTCTTAGAAGTCAGCGCCAGAAGTATAAAATAAAATAAATACAACAGATTTTCCATCGTATAAAACGAATAGTTGCAACCAGTATGAATGTTATAGTCATTTCTACGTTCCGGGAAACCTAGGCTTCATTCTAGAGCGTTGGTCCTCCAGATCCAATAGTTAGGGCCTAAGAAGTCAACGCCAGGAGCACCAAATACAAAATAAATACAATAGTTTTTCCATCATATAAAACGAATAATTGCAACCAGTATGAAAGCTATCGTCATTTCTACGTTCCGGGCAATCTAGGCATCACTCTAGGGCACTGCTCCACCAGATCGAATAGCTAGGGACTTAGAAGTCAACGCCAGAAGCGTAAAATACGATATATGTACAACAGTTCTTCCATCGTATAAAATGAATAATTGCAACCAGTGTTTAAGTAACGGCCACTTCTACGTTCCGGGCATCCTAGACTTAAGACTGAGGCATTGCTCCTCCAGATCGAATACATAGGGCCTTAGAAGTCAACGCCAGAAGCATAGAATACAATAGAAATACAACAGCTTTTCCATCGTATAAATCGAATAATTGCAACCAGTGTGAAAGATATGGTCATTTCTACGTTCCGGGCAACCTAGGCTTCACCCTAGGGCGTTGCTCCACCACATCGAATAGCTACGGCCTTGGAAGTCAACGCCTGAAGCATAAAATTCAATATAAATACAATAGTTTTCCCATCGTATAACAGGAGTAATTGCAACCAGAGTGAAGGTGATGGCCATTTCTACGTTCCGGACAACCTAGGCTTCACCCTAGGGCGTTGCTCCACCAGATCGAATAGCTAGGGCCTTAGAAGTCAACGCCAGAAGAATAAAATAAAATAAAAATAGAGCAGTTATTCCATCGTAAAAAAGGAATAATTGCAACCAGCGTGAAAGAAATGGGCATTTCTACGTTCCGCGCAACCTAGGCTTCACTCCAGGGCGTTGCCCCACCACATCGATTAGCTACGGCCTTAGAAGTCAACGCCCGAAACCTAAAATACAATTAAAGTACAACAGTTTTTCCATCGTATACCGGGAATAATTGCAACAAATGTGAAAGAGATGGTCATTACCACGTTCCGGGCAACCTAGGCTTCACAGTAGGGCGTTGTTCCGCCACATCGAATAGCTACGACCTTGGAAGTCAACGCCTGAAGCATAAGATAAAATAAAAATACAACAGATTCTCCATTGTATAAAACGGATAATTGCAACCAGTGTTAAGGTAATGGCCATTTCTACGTTCCGGGCATCCTAGACTTAACTCTGACACATTGCACCACCAGATCGAATACATAGGGCCTTAGAATTCAACGCCAGAAGCATAAAATACAATGTAAATTCAACAGTTTTTCCATCGTATTACAGGAATAACTGCAACCAGTGTGAAAGGACTGGTCATTTCTACGTTCCGGGTAACCTAGGCTTCATTCGAGGGCATTGCCCCACAAGATCGAATCGCTAGAGACATAGAATTCAACGCCAGAAGCAGAAAATACAATAAACATACTTCAGTTTTTCCATCGTATAACAGGAATAATTGCAACCAGTGTGAAAGTAATAGTCCCCTCTACGTTCCGGATAACCTAGACTTGACCCTGGGGCGTAGCTCCACCAGATCGAATAGCTAGGGCATTAGAAGTCAACGCCAGAAGTAAAAGATAAAATAAAAATACAACAGTTTTTTCATCGTATAACAGGAATAATTGCAACAAGCGTGAACGTAATGGTCATTTCTGCGTTCCGGGCAATCTAGGCTTCACTCTAGGGCGTTGTTCCACCAGGTCGAATAGTTAGGGACTAGGAAGTCAGCGGCAGAAGCATAAAATACGATATATGTACAGCAGTTTTTCCATCGTATAAAACGGAAAATTGCAACCAGTGTGAAAGTAATGGCCATTCCTACGTTCCGGGCATCCTAGACTTCACTCTGAGTCATTGCTGCGCCAGAGCGAATACATAGGGTCTTAGAAGTCTACGCCAGAAGCATAAAGTACAATAAAAGTCAAACAGTATGTCCATCGTATAACGGGAGTAATTGCAAGCAGTGTGAAAGTTATGGACATTTCTACGTTCCGGGCAACATAGGCTTCACTCTAGGCCGTTGCTCCACCACATCGAATAGCTACGGCCTTAGAAGTCAACGCCAGAAGCACAAAATAAAATAAAAATACAACAGCTATTCCATCGTATAACAGGAATAATTACAACCAGTGTGAAAGTAATGGGCATTTCTACGTTCCGTGCAACCTAGGCTTCACTCTAGGGCGTTGGACCACCATATCGAATAGCTAGGGACTTAGAATTCAACGCCAGAAGAATAAAGTACAACATAAGTACCTCAGTTTTTCCATTGTATAGAATGTATAATTGCAAGCAGTGTGAAGGTAATGGTCATTTCTACGTTCCGGGCAACCTAGGCTTCACTCTAGAGCGTCGCTGCACCAGATCGAATAGTTAGGGCCTTAGATGTCAACGCCAGAGGCATAAAATACAATAAAAATGCAACAGTATTTCCATCGTATAACAGGAAAGCTGCAACCACTGTGAAAGTACTGGTCATTTCTATGTTCCGGGTTACCTAGGCTTCATTCTAGGGCGTAGCTCCATCAGATCGAATAGCTATGGACTTAGAATTCAACGCCAGAAGAATAAAATACAACATAAGTACCACAGTTTTTCCATTGTATAGAATGTATAATTGCAAGCAGTGTGAAGGTAATGGTCATTTCTACGTTCCGGGCAACCTAGGCTTCACTCTAGAGCGTTGCTGCACCAGATCGAATAGTTAGGGCCTTAGATGTCAACGCCCGAAGCATAAAATACAAAATAAATGGAACAGTTTTTCCATTGTATAAAACGAATAATTGCAACCAGTGTGAAAGTTATGGTCATTTCTACGTTCCGGTCAACCTAGGCTTAACTCCAGGGCGTTGCTCCACCAGATCGAATAGTTAGGGACTTTGATTACAACGCCAGAAGCATAAAATACAATAAAAATGCAACAGTTTTTGCATGGTATAACAGGAGTAATTGCAACCAGTGTGAAAGTACAGGTCATTTCTACGTTCCGGGCAACCTAGGCTTCGCTCTATGGCCTTGCTCCACCGGATCGAATAGCCAGGGACTTAGAAGTCAACGCCAGAGGCATAAAATACAATAAAAATGCAACAGTTTTTCCATCGTATAACAGGAATAACTGCAACCAGTGTGAAAGTACTGGTCATTTCTATGTTCCCGGTCACCTAGGCTTCACTCCAGGGCGTTGCTCCACCAGATCCAACAGCTAGGGACATAGAATTCAGCGCCAGAAGAATATAATACACCATATGTACAACAGCTTTTCCATCGCATAAAATGAATGATTGCAAACAGTGTGAAAGTTATGGTCATTTCTACGTTCCGGGCAACCTTTGCTTAACTGTAGGGCGTTGCTCCACCAGATCGTATAGTTAGGGACTTAGAATTTAACGCCAGGAGCATAAAATACTATAAAAATGCAACAGTTTTTCTATAGTATAACAGGAATAATTGCAACCAGTGTTAAAGTTATGGTCATTTCCACGTTCCGGGCAACCTAGGCTTCGCTCTAGGGCCCTGCACCACCACACCGAATAGCTACGGCCTTAGAAGTCAACTCCAGAAGCTTAAAATACAATATAAATACAACAGCTTTTCCATCGTATAATAGGAATGATTGCAAACAGTGTGTATGTTATGGTCATTTCTACGTTCCGGGCAACCTAGGCTTAACTCCAGGGCGTTGCTCCACCAGATCGAATAGATAGGGACTTTGAATACGACGCCAGAAGCATAAAATACAATAAAAATGCAACAGTTTTTCCATCGTATAACAGGAAAGCTGCAACCAGTGTGAAAGTACTGGTCATTTCTATGTTCCGGGTAACCTAGGCTTCACTCTAGGGCGTAGCCCCACCAGATCGAATAGCTATGGACTTAGCATTCAACGCCAGAAGAATAAAGTACAACATAAGTACCTCAGTTTTTCCATTGTATAGAATGTATAATTGCAAGCAGTGTGAAGGTAATGGTCATTTCTACGTTCCGGGCAACCTAGGCTTCACTCTAGAGCGTTGCTGCACCAGATCGAATAGTTAGGGCCTTAGATGAAAACGCCCGAAGCATAAAATACAAAATAAATAGAACAGTTTTTCCATTGTATAAAACGAATAATTGCAACCAGTGTGAAAGTTATGGTCATTTCTACGTTCCGGGCAACCTAGGCTTAACTCCAGGGCGTTGCTCCACCAGATCGAATAGTTAGGGACTTTGATTACAACGCCAGAAGCATAAAATACAATAAAAATGCAACAGTTTTTCCATCGTATAACAGGAAAGCTGCAACCAGTGTGAAAGTACTGGTCATTTCTATGTTCCGGGTAACCTAGGCTTCACTCTAGGGCGTAACTCCACCAGATCGAATAGCTATGGACTTAGAATTCAACGCCAGAAGAATAAAATACAGCATAAGTACCACAGTTTTTCCATCGTATAAAATGTATAATTGCAAGCAGTGTGAAGGTAATGGTCATTTCTACGTTCCGGGCAACCTAGGCTTCACCATAGGGCGTTGCTCCACCACATTGAATAGCTACGGCCTTGGAAGTCAACGCCTGAAGCATAAAATTCAATATAAATACAATAGTTTTCCCATCGTATAACAGGAGTAATTGCAACCAGAGTGAAGGTGATGGCCATTTCTACGTTCCGGACAACCTAGGCTTCACCCTAGGGCGTTGCTCCACCAGATCGAATAGCTAGGGCCTTAGAAGTCAACGCCAGAAGAATAAAATAAAATAAAAATAGAGCAGTTATTCCATCGTAAAAAAGGAATAATTGCAACCAGCGTGAAAGAAATGGGCATTTCTACGTTCCGCGCAACCTAGGCTTCACTCCAGGGCGTTGCCCCACCACATCGATTAGCTACGGCCTTAGAAGTCAACGCCCGAAACCTAAAATACAATTAAAGTACAACAGTTTTTCCATCGTATACCGGGAATAATTGCAACAAATGTGAAAGAGATGGTCATTACCACGTTCCGGGCAACCTAGGCTTCACAGTAGGGCGTTGTTCCGCCACATCGAATAGCTACGACCTTGGAAGTCAACGCCTGAAGCATAAGATAAAATAAAAATACAACAGATTCTCCATTGTATAAAACGGATAATTGCAACCAGTGTTAAGGTAATGGCCATTTCTACGTTCCGGGCATCCTAGACTTAACTCTGACACATTGCACCACCAGATCGAATACATAGGGCCTTAGAATTCAACGCCAGAAGCATAAAATACAATGTAAATTCAACAGTTTTTCCATCGTATTACAGGAATAACTGCAACCAGTGTGAAAGGACTGGTCATTTCTACGTTCCGGGTAACCTAGGCTTCATTCGAGGGCATTGCCCCACAAGATCGAATCGCTAGAGACATAGAATTCAACGCCAGAAGCAGAAAATACAATAAACATACTTCAGTTTTTCCATCGTATAACAGGAATAATTGCAACCAGTGTGAAAGTAATAGTCCCCTCTACGTTCCGGATAACCTAGACTTGACCCTGGGGCGTAACTCCACCAGATCGAATAGCTAGGGCATTAGAAGTCAACGCCAGAAGTAAAAGATAAAATAAAAATACAACAGTTTTTTCATCGTATAACAGGAATAATTGCAACAAGCGTGAACGTAATGGTCATTTCTGCGTTCCGGGCAATCTAGGCTTCACTCTAGGGCGTTGTTCCACCAGGTCGAATAGTTAGGGACTAGGAAGTCAGCGGCAGAAGCATAAAATACGATATATGTACAGCAGTTTTTCCATCGTATAAAACGGAAAATTGCAACCAGTGTGAAAGTAATGGCCATTCCTACGTTCCGGGCATCCTAGACTTCACTCTGAGTCATTGCTGCGCCAGAGCGAATACATAGGGTCTTAGAAGTCTACGCCAGAAGCATAAAGTACAATAAAAGTCAAACAGTATGTCCATCGTATAACGGGAGTAATTGCAAGCAGTGTGAAAGTTATGGACATTTCTACGTTCCGGGCAACATAGGCTTCACTCTAGGCCGTTGCTCCACCACATCGAATAGCTACGGCCTTAGAAGTCAACGCCAGAAGCACAAAATAAAATAAAAATACAACAGCTATTCCATCGTATAACAGGAATAATTACAACCAGTGTGAAAGTAATGGGCATTTCTACGTTCCGTGCAACCTAGGCTTCACTCTAGGGCGTTGGACCACCATATCGAATAGCTAGGGACTTAGAATTCAACGCCAGAAGAATAAAGTACAACATAAGTACCTCAGTTTTTCCATTGTATAGAATGTATAATTGCAAGCAGTGTGAAGGTAATGGTCATTTCTACGTTCCGGGCAACCTAGGCTTCACTCTAGAGCGTCGCTGCACCAGATCGAATAGTTAGGGCCTTAGATGTCAACGCCAGAGGCATAAAATACAATAAAAATGCAACAGTATTTCCATCGTATAACAGGAAAGCTGCAACCACTGTGAAAGTACTGGTCATTTCTATGTTCCGGGTTACCTAGGCTTCATTCTAGGGCGTAGCTCCATCAGATCGAATAGCTATGGACTTAGAATTCAACGCCAGAAGAATAAAATACAACATAAGTACCACAGTTTTTCCATCGTATAAAATGAATGATTGCAAACAGTGTGAAAGTTATGGTCATTTCTACGTTCCGGGCAACCTAGGCTCAACTCCAGGGCGTTGCTCCACCAGATCGAATAGTTAGGGACTTTGATTACAACGCCAGAAGCATAAAATACAATAAAAATGCAACAGTTTTTCCATCGTATAACAGGAAACCTGCAACCAGTGTGAAAGTACTGGTCATTTCTATGTTCCGGGTAACCTAGGCTTCACTCTAGGGCGTAGCTCCACCAGATCGAATAGCTATGGACTTAGAATTCAACGCCAGAAGAATAAAATACAACATAAGTACCACAGTTTTTCCATTGTATAGAATGTATAATTGCAAGCAGTGTGAAGGTAATGGTCATTTCTTCGTTCCGGGCGACCTAGGCTTCACTCTAGGGCGTTGTTGCACCAGATCGAATAGTTAGGGCCTGAGTAGCCAACGCCAGATGCATAAAATACAATATAAATACAACAGCTTTTCCGTCGTATATAATGTATATATGCAAAGTGTGTGAAAGCAAAGGCCATTTCTACGTTCCGGGCAACCTTTGCTTAACTGTAGGGCGTTGTTCCACCAGATCGCATAGTTAGGGACATAGAATTTAACGCCAGAAGCATAAAATACTATAAAAATGCAACAGTTTTTCTATAGTATAACAGGAATAATTGCAACCAGTGTTAAAGTTATGGTCATTTCCACGTTCCGGGTAACCTAGGCTTCGCTCTAGGGCCTTGCACTACCAGATCGAATAGCTAGAGACTTAGAAGTCAGCGCCAGTAGCATAATATACAATAAAAATGCAACAGTTTTTCCATCCTATAACAGGAATAACTGCAACCAGTGTGAAAGTACTGGTCATTTCTACGTTCCGGGGAACCTAGGCTTCACTCTAGGGCGTTGCTCCACCAGGTCGAATAGCTAGGGACTTAGAATTCAACGCCAGTAGAATAAAATACAACATAAGTACAACAGTTTTACCATCGTATAAAATGAATAATCGCAAACATTGTGAAGGTAATGGTCATTTCTACGTTCCGGGAAACCTAGGCTTCACTCTAGGGCGTTCCTCCACCACATCGAATAGTTAGGGCCTTAGAAGTCAATGCCAGAAGCATAAAATACAATATAAATACAACAGTTTTTCCACTGTATAATATGAATAATTGCAAACAGTGTGAAAGTAATGGTCATTTCTGCGTTCCCGGCAACCTAGGTTTCACTCTTGGGCGTTGCTCCACCACACCGAATAGCTACGGCCTTAGAAGTCAACTCCAGAAGCATAAAATACAATATAAATACAACAGCTTTTCCATCGTATAATATGAATGATTGCAAACAGTGTGAAAGTTATGGTCATTTCTACGTTCCGGGCAACCTAGGCTTAACTCCAGGGCGTTGCTCCACCAGATCGAATAGATAGGGACTTTGAATACGACGCCAGAAGCATAAAATACAATAAAAATGCAACAGTTTTTCCATCGTATAACAGGAAACCTGCAACCAGTGTGAAAGTACTGGTCATTTCTATGTTCCGGGTAACCTAGGCTTCACTCTAGGGCGTAGCTCCACCAGATCGAATAGCTATGGACTTAGAATTCAACGCCAGAAGAATAAAATACAACATAAGTACCACAGTTTTTCCATTGTATAGAATGTATAATTGCAAGCAGTGTGAAGGTAATGGTCATTTCTACGTTCCGGGCAACCTAGGCTTCACTTTAGAGCGTTGCTGCACCAGATCGAGTAGTTAGGGCCTTAGATGAAAACGCCCGATGCATAAAATACAAAATAAATAGAACAGTTTTTCCATTGTATAAAACGAATAATTGCAACCAGTGTGAAAGTTATGGTCATTTCTACGTTCCGGGCAACCTAGGCTTAACTCCAGGGCGTTGCTCCACCAGATCGAATAGTTAGGGACTTAGAATTCAACGCCAGAAGAATAAACTACAACATAAGTACCACAGTTTTTCCACTGTATAATATGAATATTTGCAAACAGTGTGAAAGTAATGGTCATTTCTGCGTTCCCGGCAACCTAGGTTTCACTCATGGGCGTTGCTCCACCACGCCGAATAGCTACGGCCTTAGAAGTCAACTCCAGAAGCATAAAATACAATATAAATACAACAGTTTTTCCATCGTATAAAATTTATAACAGCAAGCAGTGTGAAGGTAAAGGTCATTTCTACGTTCCGGGCAACCTAGGCTTAACTCCAGGGCGCTGCTGCAGCAGATCGAATAGATAGGGACTTTGAATACGACGCCAGAAGCATAAAATACAATAAAAATGCAACAGTTTTTCCATCGTATAACAGGAAACCTGCAACCAGTGTGAAAGTACTGGTCATTTCTATGTTCCGGGTAACCTAGGCTTCACTCTAGGGCGTAGCTCCACCAGATCGAATAGCTATGGACTTAGAATTCAACGCCAGAAGAATAAACTACAACATAAGTACCACAGTTTTTCCATTGTATAGAATGTATAATTGCAAGCAGTGTGAAGGTAATGGTCATTTCTTCGTTCCGGGCGACCTAGGCTTCACTCTAGGGCGTTGTTGCACCAGATCGAATAGTTAGGGCCTGAGTAGCCAACGCCAGATGCATAAAATACAATATAAATACAACAGCTTTTCCGTCGTATATAATGTATATATGCAAAGTGTGTGAAAGCAAAGGCCATTTCTACGTTCCGGGCAACCTTTGCTTAACTGTAGGGCGTTGCTCCACCAGATCGCATTGTTAGGGACTTAGAATTTAACGCCAGAAGCATAAAATACTATAAAAATGCAACAGTTTTTCTATAGTATAACAGGAATAATTGCAACCAGTGTTAAAGTTATGGTCATTTCCACGTTCCGGGTAACCTAGGCTTCGCTCTAGGGCCTTGCACTACCAGGTCGAATAGCTAGAGACTTAGAAGTCAGCGCCAGTAGCATAATATACAATAAAAATGCAACAGTTTTTCCTTCCTATAACAGGAATAACTGCAACCAGTGTGAAAGTACTGGTCATTTCTACGTTCCGGGGAACCTAGGCTTCACTCTAGGGCGTAGCTCCACCAGATCGAATAGCTATGGACTTAGTATTCAACGCCAGAAGAATAAAATACAACATAAGTACCACAGTTTTTCCATTGTATAGAATGTATAATTGCAAGCAGTGTGAAGGTAATGGTCATTTCTACGTTCCGGGCAACCTAGGCTTCACTTTAGAGCGTTGCTGCACCAGATCGAGTAGTTAGGGCCTTAGATGAAAACGCCCGAAGCATGAAATACAAAATAAATAGAACAGTTTTTCCATTGTATAAAACGAAAAATTGCAACCAGTGTGAAAGTTATGGTCATTTCTATGTTCCGGGCAACCTAGGCTTAACTCCAGGGCGTTGCTCCACCAGATCGAATAGTTAGGGACTTTGATTACAACGCCAGAAGCATAAAATACAATAAAAATGCAACAGTTTTTCCATCGTATAACAGGAAAGCTGCAACCAGTGTGAAAGTACTGGTCATTTCTATGTTCCGGGTAACCTTGGCTTCACTCTAGGGCGTAACTCCACCAGATCGAATAGCTATGGACTTAGAATTCAACGCCAGAAGAATAAAATACAACATAAGTAGCACAGTTTTTCCATCGTATAAAATGTATAATTGCAAGCAGTGTGAAGGTACTGGTCATTTCTACGTTCCGGGCAACCTAGGCTTCATTCTAGAGCGTCGCTGCACCAGATCGAATAGTTAGGGCCTTAGATGTCAACGCCCGAAGCATAAAATACAAAATAAATAGAATAGTTTTTCCATTGTATAAAACGAATAATTGCAACCAGTGTGAAAGTTATGGTCATTTCTACGTTCCGGGCAACCTAGGCTTAACTCCAGGGCGTTGCTCCACCAGATCGAATAGCTAGGGCCTATGAAGTCAACGCCAGAAGCATAATATACAATATAAATACAACAGTTTTTCCCTTGTATAACAGGAATAATTGCAACCAGTGTGAAGCCTATGGTCACTTCTACGTTCCGGGCAACCTAGGCTTCACTCTTGGGCGTTCCTCCACCACATCGAATAGTTAGGGCCTTAGAAGTCAATGCCAGAAGCATAAAATACAATATAAATACAACAGTTTTTCCACTGTATAATATGAATAATTGCAAACAGTGTGAAAGTAATGGTCATTTCTGCGTTCCCGGCAACCTAGGTTTCACTCTTGGGCGTTGCTCCACCACGCCGAATAGCTACGGCCTTAGAAGTCAACTCCAGAAGCATAAAATACAATATAAATACAACAGCTTTTCCATCGTATAATATGAATGATTGCAAACAGTGTGAAAGTTATGGTCATTTCTACCTTCCGGCAACCTAGGCTTAACTCCAGGGCGTTGCTCCACCAGATAGATTAGTTAGGGACTTTGAGTACAACGCCTGAAGCATAAAATAAAATAAAAATGCAACAGTTTTTCCATCGTATAACTGGAAAGCTGCAACCAGTGTGAAAGCACTAGTCATTTCTATGTTCCGGGTAACCTAGGCTTCACTCTAGGGCATAGGTCCACCAGATCGAATAGCTAGGGACATAGAATTCAGCGCCAGAAGAATATAATACACCATATGTACAACAGTTTTTCCATCGTATAAAATGTATAACAGCAAGCAGTGTGAAGGTAATGGTCATTTCTACGTTCCGGGCAACCTATGCTTCACTCTAGAGCGTTGCTTCACCAGATCGAATAGTTAGGGCCTTAGACGTCAACGCCCGAAGCATAAAATACAAAATAAATAGAACAGTTTTTCCATTGTATAAAACGAATAATTGCAACCAGTGTGAAAGTTATGCTCATTTCTACGTTCCGGGCAACCTAGGCTTAACTCCAGGGCGTTGCTCCACCAGATCGATTAGTTAGGGACTTTGAGTACAACGCCTGAAGCACGAAACACAATAAAAATGCAACAGTTTTTCCATCGTATAACTGGAAAGCTGCAACCAGTGTGAAAGCACTAGTGATTTCTATGTTCCGGGTAACCTAGGCTTCACTCTAGGGCATCGGTCCACCAGATCGAATAGCTAGGGACATAGAATTCAGCGCCAGAAGAATATAATACACCATATGTACAACAGTTTTTCCATCGCATAAAATGTATAACAGCAAGCAGTGTGAAGGTAATGGTCATTTCTACGTTCCGGGCAACCTATGGTTCACTCTAGAGCGTTGCTTCACCAGATCGAATAGTTAGGGCCTTAGACGTCAACGCCCGAAGCATAAAATACAAAATAAATAGAACAGTTTTTCCATTGTATAAAACGAATAATTGCAACCAGTGTGAAAGTTATGGTCATTTCTACGTTGCGGGCGACCTAGGCTTCACTCTAGGGCGTTGTTGCACCAGATCGAATAGTTAGGGCCTAAGTAGCCAACGCCAGATGCATAAAATACAATATAAATACAACAGCTTTTCCGTCGTATATTATGTATATATGCAAAGAGTGTGAAAGCAAAGGTCATTTCTACGTTCCGGGCAACCTTTGCTTAACTGTAGGGCGTTGCTCCACCAGATCGCATAGTTAGGGACTTAGAATTTAACGCCAGAAGCATAAAATACTATAAAAATGCAACAGTTTTTCTATAGTATAACAGGAATAATTGCAACCAGTGTTAAAGTTATGGTCATTTCCACGTTCCGGGCAACCTAGGCTTCGCTCTAGGGCCTTGCACCACCAGATCGAATAGCTAGAGACTTAGGAGTCAGCGCCAGTAGCATAAAATACAATAAAAATGCAACAGTTTTTCCATCCTATAACAGGAATAACTGCAACCAGTGTGAAAGTACTGGTCATTTCTACGTTCCGGGTAACCTAGGCTTCACTCTAGGGTGTTGCTCCACCAGATCGCATAGTTAGGGACTTAGAATCTAACGCCAGAAGCATAAAATACAATAAAGATGCACCAGTTTTTCCATCGGATAAAAGGAATAATTGCAACCTGTGTGAAAGTAATGGTCATTTCTACGTTCCGGGCAACCTAGGTTTCACTCTTGGGCGTTGCTCCACAACGTCGAATAGCTACGGCCTTAGAAGTCAACTCCAGAAGCAGAAAATACAATATAAATACAACAGCTTTTCCATCGTATAAAGTGAACGATTGCAAACAGTGTGAAAGTTATGGTCATTTCTACGTTCCGGGCAACCTAGGCTTAACTCCAGGGCGTTGCTCCACCAGATCGAATAGTTAGGGACTTTGAATACAACGCCAGAAGCATAAAATACAATAAAAATGCAACAGTTTTTCCATCGTATAACAGGAAAGCTGCAACCAGTGTGAAAGTACTGGTCATTTCTATGTTCCGGGTAACCTTGGCTTCACTCTAGGGCGTAACTCCACCAGATCGAATAGCTATGGACTTAGAATTCAACGCCAGAAGGATAAAATACAACATACGTAGCACAGTTTTTCCATCGTATAAAATGTATAATTGCAAGCAGTGTGAAGGTACTGGTCATTTCTACGTTCCGGGCAACCTAGGCAACATTCTAGAGCGTCGCTGCACCAGATCGAATAGTTAGGGCCTTAGATGTCAACGCCCGAAGCATAAAATACAAAATAAATAGAATAGTTTTTCCATTGTATAAAACGAATAATTGCAACCAGTGTGAAAGTTATGGTCATTTCTACGTTCCGGGCAACCTAGGCTTAACTCCAGGGCGTTGCTCCACCAGATCGAATAGCTAGGGCCTATGAAGTCAACGCCAGAAGCATAATATACAATATAAATACAACAGTTTTTCCCTTGTATAACAGGAATAATTGCAACCAGTGTGAAGCCTATGGTCACTTCTACGTTCCGGGCAACCTAGGCTTCACTCTTGGGCGTTCCTCCACCACATCGAATAGTTAGGGCCTTAGAAGTCAATGCCAGAAGCATAAAATACAATATAAATACAACAGTTTTTCCACTGTATAATATGAATAATTGCAAACAGTGTGAAAGTAATGGTCATTTCTGCGTTCCCGGCAACCTAG
Organism: Calliopsis andreniformis; assembly: GCF_051401765.1. Classification (NCBI taxonomy): domain Eukaryota; kingdom Metazoa; phylum Arthropoda; class Insecta; order Hymenoptera; family Andrenidae; genus Calliopsis; species Calliopsis andreniformis. Next base: position 12,754,811 of record NW_027480422.1, on the reverse strand, counting down.
GTTTCACTCTTGGGCGTTGCTCCACCACGCCGAATAGCTACGGCCTTAGAAGTCAACTCCAGAAGCATAAAATACAATATAAATACAACAGCTTTTCCATCGTATAATATGAATGATTGCAAACAGTGTGAAAGTTATGGTCATTTCTACCTTCCGGCAACCTAGGCTTAACTCCAGGGCGTTGCTCCACCAGATAGATTAGTTAGGGACTTTGAGTACAACGCCTGAAGCATAAAATACAATAAAAATGCAACAGTTTTTCCATCGTATAACTGGAAAGCTGCAACCAGTGTGAAAGCACTAGTCATTTCTATGTTCCGGGTAACCTAGGCTTCACTCTAGGGCATAGGTCCACCAGATCGAATAGCTAGGGACATAGAATTCAGCGCCAGAAGAATATAATACACCATATGTACAACAGTTTTTCCATCGTATAAAATGTATAACAGCAAGCAGTGTGAAGGTAATGGTCATTTCTACGTTCCGGGCAACCTATGCTTCACTCTAGAGCGTTGCTTCACCAGATCGAATAGTTAGGGCCTTAGACGTCAACGCCCGAAGCATAAAATACAAAATAAATAGAACAGTTTTTCCATTGTATAAAACGAATAATTGCAACCAGTGTGAAAGTTATGCTCATTTCTACGTTCCGGGCAACCTAGGCTTAACTCCAGGGCGTTGCTCCACCAGATCGATTAGTTAGGGACTTTGAGTACAACGCCTGAAGCATGAAACACAATAAAAATGCAACAGTTTTTCCATCGTATAACTGGAAAGCTGCAACCAGTGTGAAAGCACAAGTGATTTCTATGTTCCGGGTAACCTAGGCTTCACTCTAGGGCATCGGTCCACCAGATCGAATAGCTAGGGACATAGAATTCAGCGCCAGAAGAATATAATACACCATATGTACAACAGTTTTTCCATCGCATAAAATGTATAACAGCAAGCAGTGTGAAGGTAATGGTCATTTCTACGTTCCGGGCAACCTATGGTTCACTCTAGAGCGTTGCTTCACCAGATCGAATAGTTAGGGCCTTAGACGTCAACGCCCGAAGCATAAAATACAAAATAAATAGAACAGTTTTTCCATTGTATAAAACGAATAATTGCAACCAGTGTGAAAGTTATGGTCATTTCTACGTTGCGGGCAACCTAGGCTTCACTCTAGGGCGTTGTTGCACCAGATCGAATAGTTAGGGCCTAAGTAGCCAACGCCAGATGCATAAAATACAATATAAATACAACAGCTTTTCCGTCGTATATTATGTATATATGCAAAGAGTGTGAAAGCAAAGGTCATTTCTACGTTCCGGGCAACCTTTGCTTAACTGTAGGGCGTTGCTCCACCAGATCGCATAGTTAGGGACTTAGAATTTAACGCCAGAAGCATAAAATACTATAAAAATGCAACAGTTTTTCTATAGTATAACAGGAATAATTGCAACCAGTGTTAAAGTTATGGTCATTTCCACGTTCCGGGCAACCTAGGCTTCGCTCTAGGGCCTTGCACCACCAGATCGAATAGCTAGAGACTTAGGAGTCAGCGCCAGTAGCATAAAATACAATAAAAATGCAACAGTTTTTCCATCCTATAACAGGAGTAACTGCAACCAGTGTGAAAGTACTGGTCATTTCTACGTTCCGGGTAACCTAGGCTTCACTCTAGGGTGTTGCTCCACCAGATCGCATAGTTAGGGACTTAGAATCTAACGCCAGAGCATAAAATACAATAAAGATGCACCAGTTTTTCCATCGGATAAAAGGAATAATTGCAACCTGTGTGAAAGTAATGGTCATTTCTACGTTCCGGGCAACCTAGGTTTCACTCTTGGGCGTTGCTCCACAACGTCGAATAGCTACGGCCTTAGAAGTCAACTCCAGAAGCAGAAAATACAATATAAATACAACAGCTTTTCCATCGTATAAAGTGAACGATTGCAAACAGTGTGAAAGTTATGGTCATTTCTACGTTCCGGGCAACCTAGGCTTAACTCCAGGGCGTTGCTCCACCAGATCGAATAGTTAGGGACTTTGAATACAACGCCAGAAGCATAAAATACAGTAAAAATGCAACAGTTTTACCATCGCATAACAGGAAAGCTACAACCAGTGTGAAAGTACTGGTCATTTCTATGTTCCGGATAACCTAGGCATCACACTAGGGCGCTGCTCCACAAGATCGAAAGCTAGGGACTTAGAATTCAACGCTAGAAGAATAAAATACAACATGAGTACAACAGTTTTTCCATCGTATAAAATGTATAATTGCAAGTCGTGTTAAGGTAATGGTCATTTCTACGTTCCGGGCAACCTAGGCTTCACTCAAGAGCGTTGCTCCACCAGATCAAATAGTTACGGCCTTAGAAGTCAACGCGCGAAGCATATACTACAAAATAAATAGAACAGTTTTTCCATTGTATAAAACGAATAATTGCAACCAGTTTGAAAGTTATGGTCATTTCTACGTTCCAGGCAACATAGGCTTCACTCTAGGGCGTTGTTCCACCATATCGAATTGTTATGACCTAAGAAGTCAACGCCAGAAGCATAAAATACAATATAAATACAACAGCTTTTCCATCGTATATAGTGTATATTTGGAAACAGTGTGAAAGTTATGGTCATTTCTATGTTCCGGGCAACCTAGGCTTAACTCCAGGGCGTTGCTCCACCAGATCGAATAGTTAGGGACTTTGATTACAACGCCAGAAGCATAAAATACAATAAAAATGCAACAGTTTTTCCATCGTATAACGGGAAAGCTGCAACCAGTGTGAAAGTACTGGTCATTTCTATGTTCCGGGTAACCTTGGCTTCACTCTAGGGCGTAACTCCACCAGATCGAATAGCTATGGACTTAGAATTCAACGCCAGAAGGATAAAATACAACATAAGTAGCACAGTTTTTCCATCGTATAAAATGTATAATTGCAAGCAGTGTGAAGGTATTGGTCATTTCTACGTTCCGGGCAACCTAGGCTTCATTCTAGAGCGTCGCTGCACCAGATCGAATAGTTAGGGCCTTAGATGTCAACGCCCGAAGCATAAAATACAAAATAAATAGAATAGTTTTTCCATTGTATAAAACGAATAATTGCAACCAGTGTGAAAGTTATGGTCATTTCTACGTTCCGGGCAACCTAGGCTTAACTCCAGGGCGTTGCTCCACCAGATCGAATAGCTGGGGCCTATGAAGTCAACGCCAGAAGCATAATATACAATATAAATACAACAGTTTTTCCCTTGTATAACAGGAATAATTGCAACCAGTGTGAAGCCTATGGTCACTTCTACGTTCCGGGCAACCTAGGCTTCACTCTTGGGCGTTCCTCCACCACATCGAATAGTTAGGGCCTTAGAAGTCAATGCCAGAAGCATAATATACAATATAAATACAACAGTTTTTCCACTGTATAATATGAATAATTGCAAACAGTGTGAAAGTAATGGTCATTTCTGCGTTCCCGGCAACCTAGGTTTCACTCTTGGGCGTTGCTCCACCACGCCGAATAGCTACGGCCTTAGAAGTCAACTCCAGAAGCATAAAATACAATATAAATACAACAGCTTTTCCATCGTATAATATGAATGATTGCAAACAGTGTGAAAGTTATGGTCATTTCTACCTTCCGGCAACCTAGGCTTAACTCCAGGGCGTTGCTCCACCAGATAGATTAGTTAGGGACTTTGAGTACAACGCCTGAAGCATAAAATACAATAAAAATGCAACAGTTTTTCCATCGTATAACTGGAAAGCTGCAACCAGTGTGAAAGCACTAGTCATTTCTATGTTCCGGGTAACCTAGGCTTCACTCTAGGGCATAGGTCCACCAGATCGAATAGCTAGGGACATAGAATTCAGCGCCAGAAGAATATAATACACCATATGTACAACAGTTTTTCCATCGTATAAAATGTATAACAGCAAGCAGTGTGAAGGTAATGGTCATTTCTACGTTCCGGGCAACCTATGCTTCACTCTAGAGCGTTGCTTCACCAGATCGAATAGTTAGGGCCTTAGACGTCAACGCCCGAAGCATAAAATACAAAATAAATAGAACAGTTTTTCCATTGTATAAAACGAATAATTGCAACCAGTGTGAAAGTTATGCTCATTTCTACGTTCCGGGCAACCTAGGCTTAACTCCAGGGCGTTGCTCCACCAGATCGATTAGTTAGGGACTTTGAGTACAACGCCTGAAGCATGAAACACAATAAAAATGCAACAGTTTTTCCATCGTATAACTGGAAAGCTGCAACCAGTGTGAAAGCACTAGTGATTTCTATGTTCCGGGTAACCTAGGCTTCACTCTAGGGCATCGGTCCACCAGATCGAATAGCTAGGGACATAGAATTCAGCGCCAGAAGAATATAATACACCATATGTACAACAGTTTTTCCATCGCATAAAATGTATAACAGCAAGCAGTGTGAAGGTAATGGTCATTTCTACGTTCCGGGCAACCTATGGTTCACTCTAGAGCGTTGCTTCACCAGATCGAATAGTTAGGGCCTTAGACGTCAACGCCCGAAGCATAAAATACAAAATAAATAGAACAGTTTTTCCATTGTATAAAACGAATAATTGCAACCAGTGTGAAAGTTATGGTCATTTCTACGTTGCGGGCGACCTAGGCTTCACTCTAGGGCGTTGTTGCACCAGATCGAATAGTTAGGGCCTAAGTAGCCAACGCCAGATGCATAAAATACAATATAAATACAACAGCTTTTCCGTCGTATATTATGTATATATGCAAAGAGTGTGAAAGCAAAGGTCATTTCTACGTTCCGGGCAACCTTTGCTTAACTGTAGGGCGTTGCTCCACCAGATCGCATAGTTAGGGACTTAGAATTTAACGCCAGAAGCATAAAATACTATAAAAATGCAACAGTTTTTCTATAGTATAACAGGAATAATTGCAACCAGTGTTAAAGTTATGGTCATTTCCACGTTCCGGGCAACCTAGGCTTCGCTCTAGGGCCTTGCACCACCAGATCGAATAGCTAGAGACTTAGGAGTCAGCGCCAGTAGCATAAAATACAATAAAAATGCAACAGTTTTTCCATCCTATAACAGGAATAACTGCAACCAGTGTGAAAGTACTGGTCATTTCTACGTTCCGGGTAACCTAGGCTTCACTCTAGGGTGTTGCTCCACCAGATCGAATAGCTAGGGACTTAGAATTCAACGCCAGAAGAATAAAATACAACATGAGTACAACAGTTTTTCCATCGTATAAAATGTATAATTGCAAGTCGTGTTAAGGTAATGGTCATTTCTACGTTCCGGGCAACCTAGGCTTCACTCAAGAGCGTTGCTCCACCAGATCGAATAGTCACGGCCTTAGAAGTCAACGCGCGAAGCATATACTACAAAATAAATAGAACAGTTTTTCCATTGTATAAAACGAATAATTGCAACCAGTTTGAAAGTTATGGTCATTTCTACGTTCCAGGCAACATAGGCTTCACTCTAGGGCGTTGTTCCACCATATCGAATTGTTATGACCTAAGAAGTCAACGCCAGAAGCATAAAATACAATATAAATACAACAGCTTTTCCATCGTATATAGTGTATATTTGGAAACAGTGTGAAAGTAAAGGTCATTTCTAGGTTCCGGCAACTGGGCTTAACTGTAGGGCGTTGCTCCACCAGATCGCATAGTTAGGGACTTAGAATTTAACGCCAGAAGCATAAAATACTATAAAAATGCTACAGTTTTTCTATAGTATAACAGGAGTAATTGCAACCAGTGTGAAAGTACAGGTCATTTCTACGCTCCGGGTAACCTAGGCTTCACCCTAGGGTGTTGCTCCACCAGATCGAATAGCTAGGGACTTAGAATTCAACGCCAGAAGAATAAAATACAACATAAGGACAACAGTTTTACCATCGTATAAAATGAATAATCGCAAACAGTGTGAAGGTAATGGTCATTTCTACGTTCCGGGCAACCTAGGTTTCACTCTTGGGCGTTGCTCCACCACATCGAATAGCTACGGCCTTAGAAGTCAGCTCCAGAAGCATGAAATACAATATAAATACAACAGCTTTTCCATCGTATAAAGTGAATGATTGCAAACAGTGTGAAAGTTATGATCATTTCTACGTTCCGGTCAACCTAGGCTTAACTCCAGGGCGTTGCTCCACCAGATCGAATAGTTAGGGACTTTGAATACAACGCCAGAAGCACAACATACAGTAAAAATGCAACAGTTTTACCATCGCATAACAGCAAAGCTACAACCAGTGTGAAAGGACTGGTCATTTCTATGTTCCGGATAACCTAGGCATCACTCTAGGGCGCTGCTCCACAAGATCGAATAGCTCGGGACTTAGAATTCAACGCCCGAAGCACAAAATACAAAACAAATAGAACAGTTTTTCCAGTGTATAAAACGAATAATTGCAACCAGTGTGAATGTTATGGTCATTTCTACGTTCCGGGCGACATAGGCTTCACCCTAGGGCGTTGTTGACCAAGATCGAATAGTTAGGGTCTAAGTAGCCAACGCCAGATGCATAAAATACAATATAAATACAACAGCATTTCCATCGTATATAATGTATATTTGCAAAGAGTGTGAAAGCAAAGGTCATTTCTACGTTCCGGGCAACCTTTTCTTAACTGTAGGGCGTTGCTCCACCAGATCGCATAGCTAGGGACTTAGAATTTAACGCCAGAAGCATAAAATACTATAAAAATGCAACAGTTTTTCTATAGTATAACAGGAATAATTGCAACCAGTGTCAAAGTTATGGTCATTTCTACGTTCCGGGCAACCTAGGCTTAACTCCAGGGCGTTGCTCCACCAGATCGAATAGATAAGGACTTTGAATACGACGCCAGAAGCCTAAAATACAACATAAGTACAACAGCTTTTCCTTCGTATAAAAGGAATAGTTGCAACCAGTGTGAAAGTAATGGTCATTTCTACGTTCCGGGCAACCTACGCTTCACTCTTGGGCGTTGCTCCATCACATCGAATAGCTGCGGCCTTAGAAGTCAACTCCAGAAGCATAAAATCCATATAAATACAACAGCTTTTCCATCGCATAAAATGAATGATTGCAAACAGTGTGAAAGTTATGGTCATTTCTACTTTCCGGACAACCTAGCCTTAACTGGAGGCCGTTGTTCCACCAGATCGAATTCTTAGGGACTTTGAATACAACGCCAGAAGCATAAAATACAATAAAAATGCAACAGTTTTTCCATCGTATAACAGGAAAGCTGTAACCAGTGTGAAAGTACTGGTCATTTCTATGTTCCGGGGAACCTAGGCTTCACTCTAGAGCGTTGCTCCACCAGATCGAATTGCTAGGGACTTAGAATTCAACGCCAGAAGAATAAAATACAACATAAGTACAACAGTTTTACCATCGTATAAAATGAATAATCGCAAACAGTGTGAAGGTAATGATCATTTCTGCGTTCTGGGCAACCTAGGCTTAACTCCAGGGCGTTGCTCTACCAGATCGAATAGTTAGGGACTTAGAAGTCAACACCAGAGGCTTAAAATACAATAAAAATGCAACAGTTTTTCCATCGTATAACAGGAATAACTGCAACCAGTGTGAAAGTACAGGTCATTTCTATGTTCCCGGTAACCTAGGCTTCACACTAGGGCGTTGCTCCACCAGATCGAATAGCTAGGGACTTAGAATTCAGCGCCAGAAGAATATAGTACAACATATGTACAACAGTTTTTCCATCGTATAAAATGTATAACAGCAAGCAGTGTGAAGGTAATGGTCATTTCTACGTTGCGGGCAACCTAGGCTTAAGTCCAGGGCGTTGCTCCACCAGATCGAATAGATAGGGACTTTGAATACGACGCCAGAAGCATAAAATACAATAAAAATGCAACAGTTTTTCCATCGTATAACAGGAAACCTTCAACCAGTGTGAAAGTACTGGTCATTTCTATGTTCCGGGTAACCTAGGCTTCACTCTAGGGCGTAGCTCCACCAGATCGAATAGCTATGGACTTAGAATTCAACGCCAGAAGAATAAAATACAACATAAGTACCACAGTTTTTCCATTGTATAGAATGTATAATTGCAAGCAGTGTGAAGGTAATGGTCATTTCTACGTTCCGCGCAACCTAGGCTTAACTACAGGGCGTTGCTCCACCAGATCGCGTAGTTAGGGACTTAGAATTTAACGCCAGAAGCATAAAATACAATATAAATACAACAGTTTTTCCACTGTATAATATGAATAATTGCAAACAGTGTGAAAGTAATGGTCATTTCTGCGTTCCCGGCAACCTAGGTTTCACTATTGGGCGTTGCTCCACCACACCGAATAGCTACGGCCTTAGAAGTCAACTCCAGAAGCATAAAATACAATATAAACACAACAGCTTTTCCATCGTATAATATGAATGATTGCAGACAGTGTGAAAGTTATGGTCATTTCTACGTTCCGGGCAACCTAGGCTTAACTCCAGGGCGTTGCTCCACCAGATCGAATAGATAGGGACATTGAATACGACGCCAGAAGCATAAAATACAATAAAAATGCAACAGTTTTTCCATCGTATAACAGGAAACCTGCAACCAGTGTGAAAGTACTGGTCATTTCTATGTACCGGGTATCCTAGACTTCACTCTAGGGCGTAGCTCCACCAGATCGAATAGCTATGGACTTAGAATTCAACGCCAGAAGAATAAAATACAACATAAGTACCAAAGTTTTTCCATTGTATAGAATGTATAATTGCAAGCAGTGTGAAGTTAATGGTCATTTCTATGTTCCGGGGAACCTAGGCTTCACTCTAGAGCGTTGCTCCACCAGATCGAATTGCTAGGGACTTAGAATTCAACGCCAGAAGAATAAAATACAACATAAGTACAACAGTTTTACCATCGTATAAAATGAATAATCGCAAACAGTGTGAAGGTAATGATCATTTCTGCGTTCTGGGCAACCTAGGCTTAACTCCAGGGCGTTGCTCTACCAGATCGAATAGTTAGGGACTTAGAAGTCAACACCAGAGGCTTAAAATACAATAAAAATGTAACAGTTTTTCCATCGTATAACAGGAATAACTGCAACCAGTGTGAAAGTACAGGTCATTTCTATGTTCCCGGTAACCTAGGCTTCACACTAGGGCGTTGCTCCACCAGATCGAATAGCTATGGACTTAGAATTCAACGCCAGAAGAATAAAATACAACATAAGTACCACAGTTTTTCCATTGTATAGAATGTATAATTGCAACCAGTGTGAAGGCTATGGTCATTTCTACGTTCCGGGCAACCTAGGCTTCACTCTAGGGCGTTCCTCCACCACATCGAATAGTTAGGGCCTTAGAAGTCAATGCCAGAAGCATAAAATACAATATAAATACAACAGTTTTTCCACTGTATAATATGAATAATTGCAAACGGTGTGAAAGTAATGGTCATTTCTGCGTTCCCGGCAACCTAGGTTTCACTCTTGGGCGTTGCTCCACCACACCGAATAGCTACGGCCTTAGAAGTCAACTCCAGAAGCATAAAATACAATATAAATACAACAGCTTTTCCATCGTATAATATGAATGATTGCAAACAGTGTGAAAGTTATGGTCATTTCTACGTTCCGGGCAACCTAGGCTTAACTCCAGGGCGTTGCTCCACCAGATCGAATAGATAGGGACTTCGAATACGACGCCAGAAGCATAAAATACAATAAAAATGCAACAGTTTTTCCATCGTATAACAGGAAACCTGCAACCAGTGTGAAAGTACTGGTCATTTCTATGTACCGGGTAACCTAGGCTTCACTCTAGGGCGTAGCTCCACCAGATCGAATAGCTATGGACTTAGAATTCAACGCGAGAAGAATAAAATACAACATAAGTACCACAGTTTTTCCATTGTATAGAATGTATAATTGCAAGCAGTGTGAAGGTAATGGTCATTTCTACGTTCCGGGCAACCTAGGCTTCACTTTAGAGCGTTGCTGCACCAGATCGAGTAGTTACGGCCTTAGATGAAAACGCCCGAAGCATAAAATACAAAATAAATAGAACAGTTTTTCCATTGTATAAAACGAATAATTGCAACCAGTGTGAAAGTTATGGTCATTTCTACGTTCCGGGCAACCTAGGCTTAACTCCAGGGCGCTGCTCCACCAGATCGAATAGTTAGGGACTTTGATTACAACGCCAGAAGCATAAAGTACAATAAAAATGCAACAGTTTTTCCATCGTATAACAGGAAAGCTGCAACCAGTGTGAAAGTACTGGTCATTTCTATGTTCCGGGTAACCTAGGCTTCACTCTAGGGCGTAACTCCACCAGATCGAATAGCTATGGACTTAGAATTCAACGCCAGAAGAATAAAGTACAACATAAGTACCACAGTTTTTCCATCGTATAAAATGTATAATTGCAAGCAGTGTGAAGGTACTGGTCATTTCTAAGTTCCGGGCAACCTAGGCTTCATTCTAGAGCGTCGCTGCACCAGATCGAATAGTTAGGGCCTTAGATGTCGACGCCCGAAGCATAATACACAATATAAATACAACAGTTTTTCCCTTGTATAACAGGAATAATTGCAACCAGTGTGAAGCCTATGGTCATTTCTACGTTCCGGGCAACCTAGGCTTCACTCTTGGGCGTTCCTCCACCACATCGAATAGTTAGGGCCTTAGAAGTCAATGCCAGAAGCATAAAATACAATATAAATACAACAGTTTTTCCACTGTATAATATGAATAATTGCAAACAGTGTGAAAGTAATGGTCATTTCTGTGTTCCCGGCAACCTAGGTTTCACTCTTTGGCGTTGCTCTACCAGATCGAATAGCTAGGGACTTAGAAGTCAACACCAGAGGCTTAAAATACAATAAAAATGCAACAGTTTTTACATCGTATAACAGGACTAACTGCAACCAGTGTGAAAGTACAGGTCATTTCTATGTTCCCGGTAACCTAGGCTTCACTCTAGGGCGTTGCTCCACCAGATCGAATAGCTAGGGACTTAGAATTCAGCGCCAGAAGAATATAATACAACATATGTACAACAGTTTTTCCATCGTATAAAATGTATAACAGCAAGCAGTGTGAAGGTAATGGTCATTTCTACGTTCCGGGCAACCTAGGCTTAAGTCCAGGGCGTTGCTCCACCAGATCGAATAGATAGGGACTTTGAATACGACGCTAGAAGCATAAAATACAATAAAAATGCAACAGTTTTTCCATCGTATAACAGGAAACCTGCAACCAGTGTGAAAGTACTGGTCATTTCTATGTTCCGGGTAACCTAGGCTTCACTCTAGGGCGTAGCTCCACCAGATCGACTAGCTATGGACTTAGAATTCAACGCCAGAAGAATAAAATACAACATAAGTACCACAGTTTTTCCATTGTATAGAATGTATAATTGCAAGCAGTGTGAAGGTAATGGTCATTTCTACGTTCCGCGCAACCTAGGCTTAACTACAGGGCGTTGCTCCACCAGATCGAATAGTTAGGGCCTTAGATGTCAACGCCCGAAGCATAATATACAATATAAATACAACAGTTTTTCCCTTGTATAACAGGAATAATTGCAACCAGTGTGAAGGCTATGGTCATTTCTACGTTCCGGGCAACCTAGGCTTCACTCTAGGGCGTTCCTCCACCACATCGAATAGTTAGGGCCTTAGAAGTCAATGCCAGAAGCATAAAATACAATATAAATACAACAGTTTTTCCGCTGTATAATATGAATAATTGCAAACAGTGTGAAAGTAATGGTCATTTCTATGTACCGGGTAACCTAGGCTTCACTCTAGGGCGTAGCTCCACCAGATCGAATAGCTATGGACTTAGAATTCAACGCCAGAAGAATAAAATACAACATAAGTACCACAGTTTTTCCATTGTATAGAATGTATAATTGCAAGCAGTGTGAAGGTAATGGTCATTTCTACGTTCCGGGCAACCTAGGCTTCACTTTAGAGCGTTGCTGCACCAGATCGAGTAGTTAGGGCCTTAGATGAAAACGCCCGAAGCATAAAATACAAAATAAATAGAACAGTTTTTCCATTGTATAAAACGAATAATTGCAACCAGTGTGAAAGTTATGGTCATTTCTACGTTCCGGGCAACCTAGGCTTAACTCCAGGGCGCTGCTCCACCAGATCGAATAGTTAGGGACTTTGATTACAACGCCAGAAGCATAAAATACAATAAAAATGCAACAGTTTTTCCATCGTATAACAGGAAAGCTGCAACCAGTGTGAAAGTACTGGTCATTTCTATGTTCCGGGTAACCTAGGCTTCACTCTAGGGCGTAACTCCACCAGATCGAATAGCTATGGACTTAGAATTCAACGCCAGAAGAATAAAATACAACATAAGTACCACAGTTTTTCCATCGTATAAAATGTATAATTGCAAGCAGTGTGAAGGTACTGGTCATTTCTAAGTTCCGGGCAACCTAGGCTTCATTCTAGAGCGTCGCTGCACCAGATCGAATAGTTAGGCCCTTAGATGTCAACGCCCGAAGCATAAAATACAAAATAAATAGAATAGTTTTTCCATTGTATAAAACGAATAATTGCAACCAGTGTGAAAGTTATGGTCATTTCTACGTTCCGGGCAACCTAGGGTTAACTCCAGGGCGTTGCTCCAACAGATCGAATAGCTAGGGCCTATGAAGTCAACGCCAGAAGCATACTACACAATATAAATAAAACAGTTTTTCCCTTGTATAACAGGAATAATTGCAACCAGTGTGAAGCCTATGGTCATTTCTACGTTCCGGGCAACCTAGGCTTCTCTCTTGGGCGTTCCTCCAACACATCGAATAGTTAGGGCCTTAGAAGTCAATGCCAGAAGCATAAAATACAATATAAATACAACAGTTTTTCCACTGTATAATATGAATAATTGCAAACAGTGTGAAAGTAATGGTCATTTCTGCGTTCCCGGCAACCTACGTTTCACTCTTGGGCGTTGCTCTACCAGATCGAATAGCTAGGAACTTAGAAGTCAACACCAGAGGCTTAAAATACAATAAAAATGCAACAGTTTTTACATCGTATAACTGGAATAACTGCAACCAGTGTGAAAGTACAGGTCATTTCTATGTTCCCAGTAACCTAGGCTTCACTCTAGGGCGTTGCTCCACCAGATCGAATAGCTAGGGACTTAGAATTCAGCGCCAGAAGAATATAATACAACATATGTACAACAGTTTTTCCATTGTATAGAATGTATAATTGCAAGCAGTGTGAAGGTAATGGTCATTTCTACGTTCCGCGCAACCTAGGCTTAACTACAGGGCGTTGCTCCACCAGATCGCATAGTTAGGGACTTAGAATTTAACGCCAGAAGCATAAAACACAATAACGATGCAACAGTTTTTCCATCGGATAAAAGGAGTAATTGCAACCAGTGTGAAAGTAATGGTCATTTCTACGTTCCGGGCAACCTAGGTTTCACTCTTGGGCGTTGCTCCACCACATCGAATAGCTACGGCCTTAGAAGTCAACTCCAGAAGCATAAAATACAATATAAATACAACAGTTTTTCCCTTGTATAACAGGAATAATTGCAACCAGTGTGAAGGCTATGGTCATTTCTACGTTCCGGGCAAGCTAGGCTTCACTCTAGGGCGTTCCTCCACCACATCGAATAGTTAGGGCCTTAGAAGTCAATGCCAGAAGCATAAAATACAATATAAATACAACAGTTTTTCCACTGTATAATATGAATAATTGCAAACCGTGTGAAAGTAATGGTCATTTCTGCGTTCCCGGCAACCTAGGTTTCACTCTTGGGCGTTGCTCCACCACACCGAATAGCTACGGCCTTAGAAGTCAACTCGAGAAGCATAAAATACAATATAAATACAACAGCTTTTCCATCGTATAATATGAATGATTGCAAACAGTGTGAAAGTTATGGTCATTTCTACGTTCCGGGCAATCTAGGCTTAACTCCAGGGCGTTGCTCCACCAGATCGAATAGATAGGGACTTTGAATACGACGCCAGAAGCATAAAATACAATAAAAATGCAACAGTTTTTCCATCGTATAACAGGAAACCTGCAACCAGTGTGAAAGTACTGGTCATTTCTATGTACCGGGTAACCTAGGCTTCACTCTAGGGCGTAGCTCCACCAGATCGAATAGCTATGGACTTAGAATTCAACGCCAGAAGAATAAAATACAACATAAGTACCACAGTTTTTCCATTGTATAGAATGTATAATTGCAAGCAGTGTGAAGGTAATGGTCATTTCTACGTTCCGGGCAACCTAGGCTTCACTTTAGAGCGTTGCTGCACCAGATCGAGTAGTTAGGGCCTTAGATGAAAACGCCCGAAGCATAAAATACAAAATAAATAGAACAGTTTTTCCATTGTATAAAACGAATAATTGCAACCAGTGTGAAAGTTATGGTCATTTCTACGTTCCGGGCAACCTAGGCTTAACTCCAGGGCGCTGCTCCACCAGATCGAATAGTTAGGGACTTTGATTACAACGCCAGAAGCATAAAATACAATAAAAATGCAACAGTTTTTCCATCGTATAACAGGAAACCTGCAACCAGTGTGAAAGTACTGGTCATTTCTATGTTCCGGGTAACCTAGGCTTCACTCTAGGGCGTAGCTCCACCAGATCGAATAGCTATGGACTTAGAATTCAACGCCAGAAGAATAAAATACAACATAAGTACCACAGTTTTTCCATTGTATAGAATGTATAATTGCAAGCAGTGTGAAGGTAATGGTCATTTCTACGTTCCGCGCAACCTAGGCTTAACTACAGGGCGTTGCTCCACCAGATCGCATAGTTAGGGACTTAGAATTTAACGCCAGAAGCATAAAATACAATAACGATGCAACAGTTTTTCCATCGGATAAAAGGAGTAATTGCAACCAGTGTGAAAGTAATGGTCATTTCTACGTTCCGGGCAACCTAGGTTTCACTCTTGGGCGTTGCTCCACCACATCGAATAGCTACGGCCTTAGAAGTCAACTCCAGAAGCATAAAATACAATATAAATACAACAGCTTTTCCATCGTATAAAGTGAATGATTGCAAACAGTGTGAAAGTTATGGTCATTTCTACGTTCCGGGCAACCTAGGCTTAACTCCAGGGCGTTGCTCCACCAGATCGAATAGTTAGGGACTTTGAATACAACGCCAGAAGCACAAAATACAGTAAAAATGCAACAGTTTTACCATCGCATAACAGGAAAGCTACAACCAGTGTGAAAGTACTGGTCATTTCTATGTTCCGGATAACCTAGGCATCACTCTAGGGCGCTGCTCCACAAGATCGAATAGCTCTAGACTTAGAATTCAACGCCCGAAGCATAAAATACAAAACCAATAGAACAGTTTTTCCAGTGTATAAAACGAATAATCGCAAACAGTGTGAAGGTAATGGTCATTTCTACGTTCCGGGCAACCTAGGCTTCACTCTAGGGCGTTGCTCCACCAGATCGAATAGCTAGGGCCTAAGAAGTCAACGCCAGAAGCATAATATACAATATAAATACAACAGTTTTTCCCTTGTATAACAGGAATAATTGCAACCAGTGTGAAGGCTATGGTCATTTCTACGTTCCGGGCAACCTAGGCTTCACTCTAGGGCGTTCCTCCACCACATCGAATAGTTAGGGCCTTAGAAGTCAATGCCAGAAGCATAAAATACAATATAAATACAACAGTTTTTCCACTGTATAATATGAATAATTGCAAACAGTGTGAAAGTAATGGTCATTTCTGCGTTCCCGCGAACCTAGGTTTCACTCTTGTGCGTTGCTCCACCACACCGAATAGCTACGGCCTTAGAAGTCAACTCCAGAAGCATAAAATACAATATAAATACAACAGCTTTTCCATCGTATAATATGAATGATTGCAAACAGTGTGAAAGTTATGGTCATTTCTACGTTCCGGGCAATCTAGGCTTAACTCCAGGGCGTTGCTCCACCAGATCGAATAGATAGGGACTTTGAATACGACGCCAGAAGCATAAAATACAATAAAAATGCAACAGTTTTTCCATCGTATAACAGGAAACCTGCAACCAGTGTGAAAGTACTGGTCATTTCTATGTACCGGGTAACCTAGGCTTCACTCTAGGGCGTAGCTCCACCAGATCGAATAGCTATGGACTTAGAATTCAACGCCAGAAGAATAAAATACAACATAAGTACCACAGTTTTTCCATTGTATAGAATGTATAATTGCAAGCAGTGTGAAGGTAATGGTCATTTCTACGTTCCGGGCAACCTAGGCTTCACTTTATAGCGTTGCTGCACCAGATCGAGTAGTTAGGGCCTTAGATGAAAACGCCCGAAGCATAAAATACAAAATAAATAGAACAGTTTTTCCACTGTATAATATGAATAATTGCAAACAGTGTGAAAGTAATGGTCATTTCCGCGTTCCCGGCAACCTAGGTTTCACTCTTGGGCGTTGCTCCACCACGCCGAATAGCTACGGCCTTAGAGGTCAACTCCAGAAGCATAAAACACAATATAAATACAACAGCTTTTCCATCGTATAATATGAATGATTGCAAACAGTGTGAAAGTTATGGTCATTTCTACCTTCCGGGCAACCTAGGCTTAACTCCAGGGCGTTGCTCCACCAGATCGATTAGTTAGGGACTTTGAGTACAACGCCTGAAGCATAAAATACAATAAAAATGCAACAGTTTTTCCATCGTATAACTGGAAAGCTGCAACCAGTGTGAAAGCACTAGTCATTTCTATGTTCCGGGTAACCTAGGCTTCACTCTAGGGCGTAACTCCACCAGATCGAATAGCTATGGACTTAGAATTCAACGCCAGAAGAATAAAATACAACATAAGTACCACAGTTTTTCCATCGTATAAAATGTATAATTGCAAGCAGTGTGAAGGTACTGGTCAATTCTAAGTTCCGTGCAACCTAGGCTTCATTCTAGAGCGTCGCTGCACCAGATCGAATAGTTAGGGCCTTAGATGTCAACGCCCGAAGCATAAAATACAAAATAAATAGAATAGTTTTTCCATTGTATAAAACGAATAATTGCAACCAGTGTGAAAGTTATGGTCATTTCTACGTTCCGGGCAACCTAGGGTTAACTCCAGGGCGTTGCTCCACCAGATCGAATAGCTAGGGCCTATGAAGTCAACGCCAGAAGCATAAAATCCAATATAAATACAACAGCTTTTCCATCGTATCATATGAATGATTGCAAACAGTGTGAAAGTTATGGTCATTTCTACCTTCCGGGCAACCTAGGCTTAACTCCAGGGCGTTGCTCCACCAGATCGATTAGTTAGGGACTTTGAGTACAACGCCTGAAGCATAAAATACAATAAAAATGCAACAGTTTTTCCATCGTATAACTGGAAAGCTGCAACCAGTGTGAAAGCACTAGTCATTTCTATGTTCCGGGTAACCTAGGCTTCACTCTAGGGCATAGGTCCAAAAGATCGAATAGCTAGGGACATAGAATTCAGCGCCAGAAGAATATAATACACCATATGTACAACAGTTTTTCCATCGTATAAAATGTATAACAGCAAGCAGTGTGAAGGTAATGGTCATTTCTACGTTCCGGGCAACCTATGCTTCACTCTAGAGCGTTGCTTCACCAGATCGAATAGCTATGGACTTAGAATTCAACGCCAGAAGAATAAAATACAACATAAGTACCACAGGTTTCCCATTGTATAGAATGTATAATTGCAAGCAGTGTGAAGGTAATGGTCATTTCTACGTTCAGGGCAACCTAGGCTTCACTTTATAGCGTTGCTGCACCAGATCGAGTAGTTAGGGCCTTAGATGAAAACGCCCGAAGCATAAAATACAAAATAAATAGAACAGTTTTCCCACTGTATAAAACGAATAATTGCAACCAGTGTGAAAGTAAAGGTCATTCCTAGGTTCCGGGCAACTGGGCTTAACTGTAGGGCGTTGCTCCACCAGATCGCATAGTTAGGGACTTAGAATTTAACGCCAGAAGCATAAAATACTATAAAAATGCAACAGTTTTTCTATAGTATAACAGGAGTAATTGCAACCAGTGTGAAAGTACAGGTCATTTCTACGCTCCGGGTAACCTAGGCTTCACCCTAGGGTGTTGCTCCACCAGATCGAATAGCTAGGGACTTAGAATTCAACGCCAGAAGAATAAAATACAACATAAGGACAACAGTTTTACCATCGTATAAAATGAATAATCGCAAACAGTGTGAAGGTAATGGTCATTTCTACGTTCCGGGCAACCTAGGTTTCACTCTTGGGCGTTGCTCCACCACATCGAATAGCTACGGCCTTAGAAGTCAACTCCAGAAGCATGAAATACAATATAAATACAACAGCTTTTCCATCGTATAAAGTGAATGATTGCAACCAGTGTGAAAGTTATGGTCATTTCTAAGTTCCGGGCAACCTAGGCTTAACTCCAGGGCGTTGCTCCACCAGATCGAATAGATAGGGACTTTGAATACGACGCCAGAAGCACAAAATACAACAAAAATGAAACAGTTTTTCCATCGTATAACAGGAAAGCTGCAACCAGTGTGAAAGTACTGGTCATTTCTATGTTCCGGGTAACCTAGGCTTCACTCTAGGGCGTAGCTCCACCAGATCGAATAGTTAGGAACTTAGAATTCAACGCCAGAAGCCTAAAATACAACATAAGTACAACAGTTTTTCCATCGTATAACAGGAATAATTGCAACCAGTGTGAAAGTACAGGTCATTTCTACGTTCCGGGCAACCTAGGCTTCGCTTAAGGGCGTTGCTCCACCAGATCGAATAGCTAGGGACTTAGAAGTCAACGCCAGAAGCATAAAATACAATAAAAATACAACAGCTTTTCCTTCGTATAAAAGGAATAGTTGCAACCAGTGTGAAAGTAATGGTCATTTCTACGTTCCGGGCAAGCTACGCTTCACTCTTGGGCGTTGCTCCATCACATCGAATAGCTGCGGCCTTAGAAGTCAACTCCAGAAGCATACAATCCATATAAATACACCAGCTTTTCCATCGCATAAAATGAATGATTGCAAACAGTGTGAAAGTTATGGTCATTTCTACTTTCCGGACAACCTAGCCTTAACTCGAGGCCGTTGTTCCACCAGATCGAATTCTTAGGGACTTTGAATACAACGCCAGAAGCATAAAATACAATAAAAATGCAACAGTTTTTCCATCGTATAACAGGAAAGCTGTAACCAGTGTGAAAGTACTGGTCATTTCTATGTTCCGGGGAACCTAGGATTCACTCTAGAGCGTTGCTCCACCAGATCGAATTGCTAGGGACTTAGAATTCAACGCCAGAAGAATAAAATACAACATAAGTACAACAGTTTTACCATCGTATAAAATGAATAATCGCAAACAGTGTGAAGGTAATGGTCATTTCTGCGTTCTGGGCAACCTAGGCTTAACTCCAGGGCGTTGCTCTACCAGATCGAATAGCTAGGGACTTAGAAGTCAACACCAGAGGCATAAAATACAATAAAAATGCAACAGCTTTTCCATCGTATAACTGGAAAGCTGCAACCAGTGTGAAAGCACTAGTCATTTCTATGTTCCGGGTAACCTAGGCTTCACTCTAGGGCGTAACTCCACCAGATCGAATAGCTATGGACTTAGAATTCAACGCCAGAAGAATAAAATACAACATAAGTACCACAGTTTTTCCATCGTATAAAATGTATAATTGCAAGCAGTGTGAAGGTACTGGTCAATTCTAAGTTCCGTGCAACCTAGGCTTCATTCTAGAGCGTCGCTGCACCAGATCGAATAGTTAGGGCCTTAGATGTCAACGCCCGAAGCATAAAATACAAAATAAATAGAATAGTTTTTCCATTGTATAAAACGAATAATTGCAACCAGTGTGAAAGTTATGGTCATTTCTACGTTCCGGGCAACCTAGGGTTAACTCCAGGGCGTTGCTCCACCAGATCGAATAGCTAGGGCCTATGAAGTCAACGCCAGAAGCATAAAATCCAATATAAATACAACAGCTTTTCCATCGTATAATATGAATGATTGCAAACAGTGTGAAAGTTATGGTCATTTCTACCTTCCGGGCAACCTAGGCTTAACTCCAGGGCGTTGCTCCACCAGATCGATTAGTTAGGGACTTTGAGTACAACGCCTGAAGCATAAAATACAATAAAAATGCAACAGTTTTTCCATCGTATAACTGGAAAGCTGCAACCAGTGTGAAAGCACTAGTCATTTCTATGTTCCGGGTAACCTAGGCTTCACTCTAGAGCGTTGCTTCACCAGATCGAATAGTTAGGGCCTTAGACGTCAACGCCCGAATAATAAAATACAAAATAAATAGAACAGTTTTTCCATTGTATAAAACGAATAATTGCAAACAGTGTGAAAGTAACGGTCATTTCTACGTTCCGGGCAACCTAGGCTTCACTCTAGGCCGTTGCTCCACCAGATCGAATAGTTAGGGACTTAGAATTCGACGCCACAAGCATAAAATACAACATAAGTACAACAGTTTTTTCATCGTATAAAAGGAATAGTTGCAACCAGTGTAAAAGTACAGGTCATTTCTACGTTCCGGGCAACCTAGGCTTCACTCTAGGGCGTTGGTCCACCAGGTCGAATAGTTAGGGCCTGAGAAAACAACTCCAGACGCATAAAACACAATAAAAATACAACAGTTCTTTCATCGTATAACAGGAACAGTTGCAACATGCCTGAACGTAATGGTCATTTCTACGTTCCGGGCAATCTAGGCTCCTCTCTAGGGCGTTGCTCCACCAGATCGAATGGTTAGGGCCTATGAAGTCAACGCCAGAAGCATAAAATGCAATAGAGATACAACAGTTTTTCCATCGTATAACAGGGATAATTGCAACCAGTGTGAAGGATATGGTCATTTCTACGATCAGGGCAACCTAGGCTTCACTCTAGGCGTTGCTCCACCAGATCCAATAGTTAGGGCCTAAGAAGTCAACGCCGGAAGCATAACGTACAATAAAAATCCAACAGTTTGTCCATCGTATAACAGGAATAATTGCAACCAGTGTGAAAGTAACGGTCATTTCTACGTTCCGGGCAACCTAGGCTTCACTCTAGGGCGTTGCTCCACCACATCGAATAGCTACGGCCTTAGAAGTCAACGCCAGAAACACAAAATAAAATAAAAATACAACAGTTATTCCATCGTATAACAGGAATAATTACAACCAGTGTGAAAGTAATTGGCATTTCTACGTTCCGGGCAACCTAGGCTTCACTCTAGGGCGTTGGTCCACCAGGTCGAATAGTTAGGGCCTGAGAAAACAACTCCAGACGCATAAAACACAATAAAAATACAACAGTTCTTTCATCGTATAACAGGAACAGTTGCAACATGCCTGAACGTAATGGTCATTTCTACGTTCCGTGCAACCTAGGCTTCACTCTAGGGCGTTGCTCCACCAGGTCGAATAGTCAGGGCCTTAGAAAACAATTCCAGCCGCATAAAACACAAGAAAAATACAACAGCTCTTTCATCGTATAACAGGAACAATTGCAACATGCCTGACGGTAATGGTCATTTCTACGTTCCGGGAAATCTAGGCTTCTCTCTAGGGCGTTGCTCCACCAGGTCGAATAGTTAGGGCCTAAGAAGTCAACGCCAGAAGCATAAAATAAAATAGAAATACAACAGTTTTTCCATCGTAAAACAGGAATAATTGCAACCAGAATGAAAGATATGGTCAATTCTACAATACGGGCAACCTAGGCTTCACTCTAGGGCGTTGCTCGACCACATCCAATAGCTATGGCCTTAGAAGTCAACGCCAGAAGCATTAAATACAATATAAATACTACAGTTTTTCCATCGAATAGTACGAATAATTGCAACCAGTGTGAAAGCAATGGCCATTTCTACGTTCCGGGAAACATAGGCTTCACTCTAGGGCGTTGTTCCACCAGATCGAATAGTTAGGGCCGAAGAAGTCAACGCCAGAAGCATAAACTGCAATATAAATACAACAGTTGTTCCCTTGTATAACAGGAATAATTGCAACCAGTGTGAAAGGTATGGTCATTTCTACGTTCCAGGCAACCTAGGCTTCACACTAGGGCATTGCTCCACCACATCGAATAGCTACGGCCTTAGAAGTCAACGCCATATCTATAAAATACAATATAAATACAACAGTTTTTCCATTGTATAAAATAAATAATTGCAAACAGTGTGGAAGTAATGGTTATTTCTACGTTCCGGGCAACCTAGGCTCCACGCTATGGCGTTGCTCCACCACATCGAATAGCTACGGCCTTAGAAGTCAACGCCAGAGGCATAACATACAATATAAGTACAACAGTTTTTCCATCGTATAAAACGAATAATTGCAATCAGTATGAAGGTTATGGTCATTTCTACTTTCCGGGCAACCTAGGCTTCACTGGAGGCGTTGCTCCACCAGATCCAATAGTTAGGGCCTAAGAAGTCAACGCCAGAAGCATAACGTACAATAAAAATCCAACAGTTTGTCCATCGTATAACAGGAATAATTGCAACCAGTGTGAAAGTAATGGTCATTTCTACGTTCCGGTCAACCTAGGTTTCGCTCTAGGGCGTTGCTCTACCACATCGAATAGTTAGGTCCTTAGAATGCAACTCCAGACGCATAAAATACAATAAACATACAGCGGCTTTTTCATCGTACAACAGGAATAATTGCAACAAGCCGGAAGGTACTGGTCACTTCTACGTTCCGGGCAATCTAGGCTTCTCTCTAGAGCGTGCTCCACCAGGTCGAATAGCTAGGACCTAAGAAGTCAACGCCAGAAGCATAAAATACAATAGAAATACAACAGTTTTTCCATCGTATAACGGGAATAATTGCAAACAGTGTGGAAGTAATGGTCATTTCTACGTTGCGGGCATCCTAGGCTTCACTCTAGGGCTTTGCTCTACCACATCGAATAGCTACGGCCTTAGAAGTCAACGCCATAACTATAAAAAACAATATAAATACAACAGTTTTTCCATTGTATAAAATGAATAATTGCAACCAGTGTGAAAGACATGGTCATTTCTACGTTCCGGGCAACCTAGGCTTCACCCAAGGGCGTTGCTCCACCACATCGAATAGCTACGGCCTTAGGAGTCAACGCCAGAAGCGCAACATAAAATAAAAATACAACAGTTATTCCATCGTGTAACAGGAATAATTACAACCAGTGTGAAAGTAATGGGCATTTCTAAGTTCCGGGCAACCTAGGCTTCACCCTAGAGCGTTCCACCACCAGATCAAATAGCTAGGGCCTTAGATGTCAACGCCAGAAGCATAAAATAAAATATAAATACAACAGTTATTCCATCATATAACAGGAATAATTACAAGCAGTGTGAAAGTAATGGGCATTTCTACGTTCCGTGCAACCTAGGCTTCATCTAGGGCGTTGCTCCACCAGGTCGAATAGTTAGGGCCTTAGAAAACAACTCCAGACGCATAAAACACAAGAAAAATACAACAGTTCTTTCATCCTATAACAGGAACAATTGCAACATGCCTGAAGGTAATGGTCATTTCTACGTTCCGGGAAATCTAGGCTTCTCTCTAGGGCGTTGCTCCACCAGATCGAATAGTTACGGCCTAAGAAGTCAACGCCAGAAACATAAAATACAATAGAGATACAACAGTTTTTCCATCGATTAACAGGAATAATTGCAACCAGTGTGAAAGATATGGTCATTTCTACGATCAGGGCAACCTAGGCTTCACTCCAGGGCGTTGCTGCACCACATCGAATAGCTATGGCCTTAGAAGTCAACGCCAGAAGGTTAAAATACAATATAAATACAACAGATTTTCCATCGTATAATACGAATAATTGCAATCAATATGAAATTTATGGTCATTTCTACGTTCCGGGCAACCTGGGCTTCATCAGAGGGCGTTGCTCCACCAGATCCAATAGTTAGGACCTAAGAAGTCAACGCCAGAAGCATAAAAAACAAAATAGGTACAACAGTCTTTCAATCGTATAACAGGAATAATTGCAACCAGTGTGAAAGTGATGGTCATTTCTACGTCCCGGGCAACCTAGGCTTCACTCTAGGGCGTTGTTCCTCCAGATCGAATAGCTAGGGCCTAAGATGTCTACACCAGAAGCATAAAATACAATGTAAATACAACAGTTTTTCCATCGTATAATACGAATAATTGCAACCAGTGTGAATGCAATGGCCATTTCTACGTTCCGGGCATCCTAGACTTAACTCTAGGGCGTTGCTATACCAGATCGAATAGCTACGGCCTTAGAAGTCAACGCCCGAAGCATAAAATACAATAAAAATACAACAATTTTTCCATCGTATAACAGGAATAATAGCAACCAGAGTGAAGGTGATGGTCACTTCTAAGTTCCGGGCAACCTAGGCTTCACCCTAGAGCGTTGCACCACCAGATCAAATAGCTAGGGCCTAAGATGTCAACGCCAGAAGCATAAAATAAAATATAAATACAACAGTTATTCCATCATATAACAGGAATAATTACAAGCAGTGTGAAAGTAATGGGCATTTCTACGTTCCGTGCAACCTAGGCTTCATCTAGGGCGTTGCTCCACCAAGTCGAATAGTTAGGGCCTTAGAAAACAACTCCAGACGCATAAAACACAAGAAAAATACAACAGTTCCTTCATCCTGTAACAGGAACAATTGCAACATGCCTGAAGGTAATGGTCATTTCTACGTTCCGGGAAATCTAGGCTTCTCTCTAGGGCGTTGCTCCACCAGGTCGAATAGTTAGGGCCTTAGAAAACAACTCCAGACGCATAAAATACATTATAAATACAACAGTTTTCCCACGGTATAAAACGAATAATTGCAACCAGTGTGAAAGTTATGGTCAGTTCTACGTTCCGGGCAACCTAGGCTTCACTCTAGGGCGTTGGTCCACCAGGTCGAATAGTTAGGGCCTTAGAAAACAACTCCAGAAGCATAAAATACAATATAAATACAACAGTTTTTCCATCGTATAATACGAATAATTGCAACCAGTGTGAAAGCAATGGCCATTTCTACGTTCCGGGCACCCTAGGCTTCACTCTACGGCGTTGCTCCACAAGATCGAATAGTTAGGGCCTAAGAAGTCAACGCCAGGAGCATAAACTGCAATATAAATACAACAGTTATTCCCTTGTATAACAGGAATAATTGCAACCAGTGTGAAAGGTATGGTCATTTCTACGTTCCGGGCAACCTAGGCTTCACACTAGGGCATTGCTCCACCACATCGAATAGTTACGGCCTTAGAATACAACTCCAGACGCATAAAATACAATAAAAATACAGCGGCTTTTTCATCGTACAACAGGAATAATTGCAACAAGCCAGAAGGTAATGGTCACTTCTACGTTCCGGGCAATCAAGGCTTCTCTCTAGAGCGTTGCTCCACCAGGTCAAATAGTTAGGGCCTAAGAAGTCAACGCCAGAAGCATAAAATAAAATAGAAATACAACAGTTTTTCCATCGTATAACAGGAATAATTGCAAACAGTGTGGAAGTAATGGGTATTTCTACGTTCCGTGCAACCTAGGCTTCACTCCAGGGCGTTGCTGCACCACATCGAATAGCTATGGCCTTAGAAGTCAACGCCAGAAGGTTAAAATACAATATAAATACAACAGATTTTCCATCGTATAATACGAATAATTGCAATCAATATGAAATTTATGGTCATTTCTACGTTCCGGGCAACCTGGGCTTCATCAGAGGGCGTTGCTCCACCAGATCCAATAGTTAGGACCTAAGAAGTCAACGCCAGAAGCATAAAAAACAAAATAGGTACAACAGTCTTTCAATCGTATAACAGGAATAATTGCAACCAGTGTGAAAGTGATGGTCATTTCTACGTCCCGGGCAACCTAGGCTTCACTCTAGGGCGTTGTTCCTCCAGATCGAATAGCTAGGGCCTAAGATGTCTACACCAGAAGCATAAAATACAATGTAAATACAACAGTTTTTCCATCGTATAATACGAATAATTGCAACCAGTGTGAATGCAATGGCCATTTCTACGTTCCGGGCATCCTAGACTTAACTCTAGGGCGTTGCTATACCAGATCGAATAGCTACGGCCTTAGAAGTCAACGCCCGAAGCATAAAATACAATAAAAATACAACAATTTTTCCATCGTATAACAGGAATAATAGCAACCAGAGTGAAGGTGATGGTCACTTCTAAGTTCCGGGCAACCTAGGCTTCACCCTAGAGCGTTGCACCACCAGATCAAATAGCTAGGGCCTAAGATGTCAACGCCAGAAGCATAAAATAAAATATAAATACAACAGTTATTCCATCATATAACAGGAATAATTACAAGCAGTGTGAAAGTAATGGGCATTTCTACGTTCCGTGCAACCTAGGCTTCATCTAGGGCGTTGCTCCACCAAGTCGAATAGTTAGGGCCTTAGAAAACAACTCCAGACGCATAAAACACAAGAAAAATACAACAGTTCCTTCATCCTGTAACAGGAACAATTGCAACATGCCTGAAGGTTATGGTCATTTCTACGTTCCGGGAAATCTAGGCTTCTCTCTAGGGCGTTGCTCCACCAGGTCGAATAGTTAGGGCCTTAGAAAACAACTCCAGACGCATAAAATACATTATAAATACAACAGTTTTCCCACGGTATAAAACGAATAATTGCAACCAGTGTGAAAGTTATGGTCAGTTCTACGTTCCGGGCAACCTAGGCTTCACTCTAGGGCGTTGGTCCACCAGGTCGAATAGTTAGGGCCTTAGAAAACAACTCCAGAAGCATAAAATACAATATAAATACAACAGTTTTTCCATCGTATAATACGAATAATTGCAACCAGTGTGAAAGCAATGGCCATTTCTACGTTCCGGGCACCCTAGGCTTCACTCTACGGCGTTGCTCCACAAGATCGAATAGTTAGGGCCTAAGAAGTCAACGCCAGGAGCATAAACTGCAATATAAATACAACAGTTATTCCCTTGTATAACAGGAATAATTGCAACCAGTGTGAAAGGTATGGTCATTTCTACGTTCCGGGCAACCTAGGCTTCACACTAGGGCATTGCTCCACCACATCGAATAGCTACGACCTTAGGAGTCAACGCCAGAGGCATAACATACAATATAAGTCCAACAGCTTTTCCATCGTATAAGACGAATAATTGCACTCAGTATGAAGGTTATGGTCATTTCTACGTTCCGGGCAACCTAGGCTTCAGTGGAGGCGTTGCTCCACCAGATCCGATAGTTAGGGCCTAAGAAGTCAACGCCAGAAGCATAAC
This sequence comes from Calliopsis andreniformis, assembly GCF_051401765.1. NCBI lineage: Eukaryota > Metazoa > Arthropoda > Insecta > Hymenoptera > Andrenidae > Calliopsis > Calliopsis andreniformis. Next base: position 12,727,556 of record NW_027480422.1, on the reverse strand, counting down.
GTACAATAAAAATCCACCTGTTTGTCCACCGTATAACAGGAATAATTGCAACCAGTGTGAAAGTAATGGTCATTTCTACGTTCAGGGCAACCTAGGTTTCGCTCTAGGGCGTTGCTCCACCACATCGAATAGTTACGGCCTTAGAATACAACTCCAGACGCATAAAATACAATAAAAATACAGCGGCTTTTTCATCGTACAACAGGAATAATTGCAACAAGCCAGAAGGTAATGGTCACTTCTACGTTCCGGGCAATCAAGGCTTCTCTCTAGAGCGTTGCTCCACCAGGTCAAATAGTTAGGGCCTAAGAAGTCAACGCCAGAAGCATAAAATAAAATAGAAATACAACAGTTTTTCCATCGTATAACAGGAATAATTGCAAACAGTGTGGAAGTAATGGGTATTTCTACGTTCCGTGCAACCTAGGCTTCACTCCAGGGCGTTGCTGCACCACATCGAATAGTTACGGCCTTAGAAGTCAACGCCAGAAGGTTAAAATACAATATAAATACAGCAGATTTTCCATCGTATAATACGAATAATTGCAATCAGTATGAAAGTTATGGTCATTTCTACGTTCCGGGCAACTTGGGCTTCATCAGAGGGCGTTGCTCCACCAGATCCAATAGTTAGGACCTAAGAAGTCAACGCCAGAAGCATAAAAAACAAAATAGATACAACAGTCCTTCCATCGTATAACAGGAATAATTGCAACCAGTGTGAAAGTGATGGTCATTTCTACGTTCCGGGCAACCTAGGCTTTACTCTAGGGCTTTGTTCCACCAGATCGAATAGCTACGGCCTTAGGAGTCAACACCAGAGCCATAACATACAATATAAGTACAACAGTTTTTCCATCGTATAAAACGAATAATTGCAATCAGTATGAAGGTTATGGTCATTTCTACGTTCCGGGCAACCTAGGCTTCACTCTAGGGCGTTGCTCCTCCAGATACAATAGTTAGGGCCCAGGAAGTCGACGCGAGAAGCATAAAATACAATATAAATACAACAGTTTTTTCCTGGTATAACAGGAATAATTGCAACCAGTGTGAAAGGTATGGTCATATCTACGTTCCGGGCAACCTAGGCTTCACTCTGGGGCGCTGCTCCACCACATCGAATAGCTACGGCCTTAGAAGTCAACGCCAGAAGGTTAAAATACAATATAAATACAACAGATTTTCCATCGTATAATACGAATAATTGCAATCAGTATGAAATTTATGGTCATTTCTACGTTCCGGGCAACCTGGGCTTCATCAGAGGGCGTTGCTCCACAAGATCCAATAGTTAGGACCTAAGAAGTCAACGCCAGAAGCACAAAATAAAATAAAAATACAACAGTTATTCCATCGTGTAACAGGAATAATTACAACCAGTATGAAAGTAATGGGCATTTCTAAGTTCCGGCAACCTAGGCTTCACCCTAGAGCGTTGCACCACCAGATCAAATAGCTAGGGCGTTAGAAGTCAACGCCAGAAGCATAAAATAAAATATAAATACAACAGTTATTCCATCATATAACAGGAATAATTACAACCAGTGTGAAAGTAATGGGCATTTCTACGTTCCGTGCAACCTAGGCTTCACTCTAGGGCGTTGCTCCACCAGGTCGAATAGTTAGGGCCTTAGAAAACAACTCCAGACGCATAAAACACAGGAAAAATACAACAGTTCCTTCATCCTATAACAGGAACAATTGCAATATGCCTGAAGGTAATGGTCATTTATACGTTCCGGGAAATCTAGGCTTCTCTCTAGGGCGTTGCTCCACCAGATCGAATAGTTAGGGCCTAAGAAGTCAACGCCAGAAGCATAAAATACAATAGAAATACAACAGTTTTTCCATCGATTAACAGGAATAATTGCAACCAGTGTGAAAGATATGGTCATTTCTACGATCAGGGCAACCTAGGCTTCACTCCAGGGCGTTGCTGCACCACATCGAATAGCTACGGCCTTAGAAGTCAACGCCAGAAGGTTAAAATACAATATAAATACAACAGATTTTCCATCGTATAATACGAATAATTGCAATCAATATGAAATTTATGGTCATTTCTACGTTCCGGGCAACCTGGGCTTCATCAGAGGGCTTTGCTCCACCAGATCCAATAGTTAGGACCTAAGAAGTCAACGCCAGAAGCATAAAAAACAAAATAGGTACAACAGTCTTTCAATCGTATAACAGGAATAATTGCAACCAGTGTGAAAGTGATGGTCATTTCTACGTTCCGGGCAACCTAGGCTTCACTCTAGGGCGTTGTTCCTCCAGATCGAATAGCTAGGGCCTAAGATGTCTACACCAGAAGCATAAAATACAATGTAAATACAACAGTTTTTCCATCGTACAATACGAATAATTGCAACCAGTGTGAAAGCAATGGCCATTTCTACGTTCCGGGCATCCTAGACTTAACTCTAGGGCGTTGCTATACCAGATCGAATAGCTACGGCCTTAGAAGTCAACGCCCGAAGCATAAAATACAATAAAAATACAACAATTTTTCCATCGTATAACAGGAATAATAGCAACCAGAGTGAAGGTGATGGTCACTTCTAAGTTCCGGGCAACCTAGGCTTCACCCTAGAGCGTTGCACCACCAGATCAAATAGCTAGGGCCTTAGATGTCAACGCCAGAAGCATAAAATAAAATATAAATACAACAGTTATTCCATCATATAACAGGAATAATTACAAGCAGTGTGAAAGTAATGGGCATTTCTACGTTCCGTGCAACCTAGGCTTCATCTAGGGCGTTGCTCCACCAGGTCGAATAGTTAGGGCCTTAGAAAACAACTCCAGACGCATAAAACACAAGAAAAATACAACAGTTCCTTCATCCTGTAACAGGAACAATTGCAACATGCCTGAAGGTAATGGTCATTTCTACGTTCCGGGAAATCTAGGCTTCTCTCTAGGGCGTTGCTCCACCAGGTCGAATAGTTAGGGCCTTAGAAAACAACTCCAGACGCATAAAATACATTATAAATACAACAGTTTTCCCACGGTATAAAACGAATAATTGCAACCAGTGTGAAAGTTATGGTCAGTTCTACGTTCCGGGCAACCTAGGCTTCACTCTAGGGCGTTGGTCCACCAGGTCGAATAGTTAGGGCCTTGGAAAACAACTCCAGAAGCATAAAATACAATATAAATACAACAGTTTTTCCATCGTATAATACGAATAATTGCAACCAGTGTGAAAGCAATGGCCATTTCTACGTTCCGGGCACCCTAGGCTTCACTCTACGGCGTTGCTCCACCAGATCGAATAGTTAGGGCCTAAGAAGTCAACGCCAGGAGCATAAACTGCAATATAAATACAACAGTTATTCCCTTGTATAACAGGAATAATTGCAACCAGTGTGAAAGGTATGGTCATTTCTACGTTCCAGGCAACCTAGGCTTCACACTAGGGCATTGCTCCACCACATCGAATAGCTACGACCTTAGGAGTCAACGCCAGAGGCATAACATACAATATAAGTCCAACAGCTTTTCCATCGTATAAGACGAATAATTGCACTCAGTATGAAGGTTATGGTCATTTCTACGTTCCGCGCAACCTAGGCTTCACTGGAGGCGTTGCTCCACCAGATCCGATAGTTAGGGCCTAAGAAGTCAACGCCAGAAGTATAACGTACAATAAAAATCCACCAGTTTGTCCACCGTATAACAGGAATAATTGCAACCAGTGTGAAAGTAATGGTCATTTCTACGTTCAGGGCAACCTAGGCTTCACTCTAGGGCGTTGCTCCACCTCATCGAATATCTACGGCCTTAGAAGTCAACGCCAGAAGCATAAAATGCAATATAAATACAACAGTCTTTCCATCGTATAGCATGAATAATTGCAACCAGTGTGAAAGTAATGGTCATCTCTACGATTCGGGCAACATAGGCACCACTCTAGGGCGTTGGTCCACCAAATCGAATAGCTAGGGCCTTAGAAGTCAACGCCCGAGGCATAAAATACAAAATTAAAAGAACAGCTTTAACATTGTATAAAACGAATAATTGCAACCAGTGTGAAAGTGATGGTCATTTCTACGTTCCGGGCAACCTAGGCTTCACTCTAGGGCTTTGTTCCACCAGATCGAATAGCTACGGCCTTAGGAGTCAACACCAGAGCCATAACATACAATATAAGTACAACAGTTTTTCCATCGTATAAAACGAATAATTGCAATCAGTATGAAGGTTATGGTCATTTCTACGTTCCGGGCAACCTAGGCTTCACTCTAGGGCGTTGCTCCTCCAGATACAATAGTTAGGGCCTAAGAAGTCAACGCCAGAAGCATAACGTACAATAAAAATCCACCAGTTTGTCCACCGTATAACAGGAATAATTGCAACCAGTGTGAAAGTAATGGTCATTTCTACGTTCAGGGCAACCTAGGTTTCGCTCTAGGGCGTTGCTCCACCACATCGAATAGTTACGGCCTTAGAATACAACTCCAGACGCATAAAATGCAATAAACATACAGCGGCTTTTTCATCGTACAACAGGAATAATTGCAACAAGCCAGAAGGTAATGGTCATTTCTACGTTCCGGGCAATCTAGGCTTCTCTCTAGAGCGTTGCTCCACCAGGTCGAATAATTAGGGCCTAAGAAGTCAACGCCAGAAGCATAAAATAAAATAGAAATACAACAGTTTTTCCATCGTATAACAGAAATAATTGCAAACAGTGTGGAAGTAATGGGTATTTCTACGTTCCGTGCAACCTAGGCTTCACTCCAGGGCGTTGCTGCACCACATCGAATAGCTACGGCCTTAGAAGTCAACGCCAGAAGGTTAAAATACAATATAAATACAACAGATTTTCCATCGTATAATACGAATAATTGCAATCAGTATGAAAGTTATGGTCATTTCTACGTTCCGGGCAACTTGGGCTTCATCAGAGGGCGTTGCTCCACCAGATCCAATAGTTAGGACCTAAGAAGTCAACGCCAGAAGCATAAAAAACAAAATAGATACAACAGTCCTTCCATCGTATAACAGGATTAATTGCAACCAGTGTGAAAGTGATGGTCATTTCTACGTTCCGGGCAACCTAGGCTTTACTCTAGGGCTTTGTTCCACCAGATCGAATAGCTACGGCCTTAGGAGTCAACACCAGAGCCATAACATACAATATAAGTACAACAGTTTTTCCATCGTATAAAACGAATAATTGCAATCAGTATGAAGGTTATGGTCATTTCTACGTTCCGGGCAACCTAGGCTTCACTCTAGGGCGTTGCTACTCCAGATACAATAGTTAGGGCCCAGGAAGTCGACGCGAGAAGCATAAAATACAATATAAATACAACAGTTTTTCCCTGGTATAACAGGAATAATTGCAACCAGTGTGAAAGGTATGGTCATATCTACGTTCCGTGCAACCTAGGCTTCACTCTAGGGCGTTGCTCCACCAGATCGGATAGCTGCGGCCTTAGAAGTCAACGCCAGAAGGTTAAAATACAATATAAATACAACAAATTTTCCATCGTATAATACGAATAATTGTAATCAGTGTGAAATGTATGGTCATTTCTACGTTACAGGCAACCTAGGCTTCACTGTAGGGCGTTGCTCCACCAGATCGGATAGTTAGGGCCTAAGAAGTCAACGCCAGAAGCATAAACTGCAATATAAATACAACAGTTATTCCCTTGTATAACAGGAATAATTGCAACCAGTGTGAAAGGTATGGTCATTTCTACGTTCCGGGCAACCTAGGCTTCACACTAGGGCATTGCTCCACCAGATCGAATAGCTAGGGACTTAGAATTCAACGCCAGAAGAACAAAATACAACATAAGTACAACAGTTTTTCCATCGTATGAAATGTATAATAGCAAGAAGTGTGAAGGTAATGGTCATTTCTACGTTCCGGGCTACCTAGGCTTCGCTCCAGGGCCTTGCTCCACCAGATCGAATACCTAGGGACTTAGAAGTCAACGCCAGAGGCATAAAATACAATTAAAATGCAACAGTTTTTCCATCGTATAACAGGAATAACTGCATCCAGTGTGAAAGTACTGGTCATTTCTATGTTCCCGGTAACCTAGGCTTCACTCTAGGCCGTTGCTCCACCAGATCGAATAGCTAGGGACCTAGAATTCAGCTCCCGAAGCATAAAATACAAAATAAATAGAACAGTTTTTCCATTGTATAAAACGAATAATTGCAACCAGTGTGAAAGTTATGGTCATTTCGAAGTTCCGGGTAACCTAGGCTTCGCTCTAGGTCATTGTTCCACCAGATCGAATAGTTAGGGCCTAAGAAGTCAACGCCAGAAGCATAAAATACAATATAAATACAACAGCTTTTCCATCGTATATAATGTATATTTGCAAACAGTGTGAAAGTAAAGGTCATTTCTACGTTCCGGGCAACCTAGGTTTCGCTGTAGGGCGTTGCTCCACCAGATCGAGTAGCTAGGGACTTAGAAGTTAACGCCAGAAGCATAAAACACAATAGAAATACAACAGTTTTTCCATCGTATAACAGGAATAATTGCAATCAGTGTGAAAGTAATGGTCATTTCTACGTTCCGGACAACCTAGGCTTCACTCTAGGGCGTTGCTCCACCTCATCGAATATCTACGGCCTTAGAAGTCAACGCCAGAAGCATAAAATGCAATATAAATACAACAGTCTTTCCATCGTATAGCATGAATAATTGCAACCAGTGTGAAAGTAATGGTCATCTCTACGATTCGGGCAACATAGGCACCACTCTAGGGCGTTGGTCCACCAAATCGAATAGCTAGGGCCTTAGAAGTCAACGCCCGAGGCATAAAATACAAAATTAAAAGAACAGCTTTAACATTGTATAAAACGAATAATTGCAACCTGTGTGAAAGTTATGGTCATTTCGAAGTTCCGCGCAACCTAGGCTTCACTCTAGGGCATTGTTCCACCAGATCGGATAGTTAGGGCCTAAGAAGTCAACGCCAGAAGCTTAAACTGCAATATAAATACAACAGTTGTTCCCTTGTATACCAGGAATAATTGCAACCAGTGTGAAAGGTATGGTCATTTCTACGTTCCGGGCAACCTAGGTTTCGCTGTAGGGCGTTGCTCCAACAGATCGAGTAGCTAGGTACTTAGAAGTCAACGCCAGAAGCATAAAACACAATAGAAATACAACAGTTTTTCCACCGTATAACAGGAATAATTGTAATCAGTGTGAAATGTATGGTCATTTCTACGTTACAGGCAACCTAGGCTTCACTGTAGGGCGTTGCTCCACCAGATCGGATAGTTAGGGCCTAAGAAGTCAACGCCAGAAGCATAAACTGCAATATAAATACAACAGTTATTCCCCTGTATAACAGGAATAATTGCAACCAGTGTGAAAGTTATGGTCATTTCGAAGTTCCGGGCAACCTAGGCTTCGCTCTAGGTCATTGTTCCACCAGATCGAATAGTTAGGGCCTAAGAAGTCAACGCCAGAAGCATAAAATACAATGTAAATACAACAGCTTTTCCATCGTATATAATGTATATTTGCAAACAGTGTGAAAGTAAAGGTCATTTCTACGTTCCGGGCAACCTAGGTTTCGCTGTAGGGCGTTGCTCCACCAGATCGAGTAGCTAGGGACTTAGAAGTTAACGCCAGAAGCATAAAACACAATAGAAATACAACAGTTTTTCCATCGTATAACAGGAATAATTGCAATCAGTGTGAAAGTAATGGTCATTTCTACGTTCCGGACAACCTAGGCTTCACTCTAGGGCGTTGCTCCACCTCATCGAATATCTACGGCCTTAGAAGTCAACGCCAGAAGCATAAAATGCAATATAAATACAACAGTCTTTCCATCGTATAGCATGAATAATTGCAACCAGTGTGAAAGTAATGGTCATCTCTACGATTCGGGCAACATAGGCACCACTCTAGGGCGTTGGTCCACCAAATCGAATAGCTAGGGCCTTAGAAGTCAACGCCCGAGGCATAAAATACAAAATTAAAAGAACAGCTTTAACATTGTATAAAACGAATAATTGCAACCAGTGTGAAAGTGATGGTCATTTCTACGTTCCGGGCAACCTAGGCTTCACTCTAGGGCTTTGTTCCACCAGATCGAATAGCTACGGCCTTAGGAGTCAACACCAGAGCCATAACATACAATATAAGTACAACAGTTTTTCCATCGTATAAAACGAATAATTGCAATCAGTATGAAGGTTATGGTCATTTCTACGTTCCGGGCAACCTAGGCTTCACTCTAGGGCGTTGCTCCTCCAGATACAATAGTTAGGGCCTAAGAAGTCAACGCCAGAAGCATAACGTACAATAAAAATCCACCAGTTTGTCCACCGTATAACAGGAATAATTGCAACCAGTGTGAAAGTAATGGTCATTTCTACGTTCAGGGCAACCTAGGTTTCGCTCTAGGGCGTTGCTCCACCACATCGAATAGTTACGGCCTTAGAATACAACTCCAGACGCATAAAATGCAATAAACATACAGCGGCTTTTTCATCGTACAACAGGAATAATTGCAACAAGCCAGAAGGTAATGGTCATTTCTACGTTCCGGGCAATCTAGGCTTCTCTCTAGAGCGTTGCTCCACCAGGTCGAATAATTAGGGCCTAAGAAGTCAACGCCAGAAGCATAAAATAAAATAGAAATACAACAGTTTTTCCATCGTATAACAGGAATAATTGCAAACAGTGTGGAAGTAATGGGTATTTCTACGTTCCGTGCAACCTAGGCTTCACTCCAGGGCGTTGCTGCACCACATCGAATAGCTACGGCCTTAGAAGTCAACGCCAGAAGGTTAAAATACAATATAAATACAACAGATTTTCCATCGTATAATACGAATAATTGCAATCAGTATGAAAGTTATGGTCATTTCTACGTTCCGGGCAACTTGGGCTTCATCAGAGGGCGTTGCTCCACCAGATCCAATAGTTAGGACCTAAGAAGTCAACGCCAGAAGCATAAAAAACAAAATAGATACAACAGTCCTTCCATCGTATAACAGGATTAATTGCAACCAGTGTGAAAGTGATGGTCATTTCTACGTTCCGGGCAACCTAGGCTTTACTCTAGGGCTTTGTTCCACCAGATCGAATAGCTACGGCCTTAGGAGTCAACACCAGAGCCATAACATACAATATAAGTACAACAGTTTTTCCATCGTATAAAACGAATAATTGCAATCAGTATGAAGGTTATGGTCATTTCTACGTTCCGGGCAACCTAGGCTTCACTCTAGGGCGTTGCTCCTCCAGATACAATAGTTAGGGCCCAGGAAGTCGACGCGAGAAGCATAAAATACAATATAAATACAACAGTTTTTCCCTGGTATAACAGGAATAATTGCAACCAGTGTGAAAGGTATGGTCATATCTACGTTCCGTGCAACCTAGGCTTCACTCTAGGGCGTTGCTCCACCAGATCGGATAGCTGCGGCCTTAGAAGTCAACGCCAGAAGGTTAAAATACAATATAAATACAACAAATTTTCCATCGTATAATACGAATAATTGTAATCAGTGTGAAATGTATGGTCATTTCTACGTTACAGGCAACCTAGGCTTCACTGTAGGGCGTTGCTCCACCAGATCGGATAGTTAGGGCCTAAGAAGTCAACGCCAGAAGCATAAACTGCAATATAAATACAACAGTTATTCCCTTGTATAACAGGAATAATTGCAACCAGTGTGAAAGGTATGGTCATTTCTACGTTCCGGGCAACCTAGGCTTCACACTAGGGCATTGCTCCACCAGATCGATTAGCTAGGGACTTAGAATTCAACGCCAGAAGAACAAAATACAACATAAGTACTACAGTTTTTCCATTGTATAAAACGAATAATTGCAACCAGTGTGAAAGTTATGGTCATTTCGAAGTTGCGGGCAACCTAGGCTTCGCTCTAGGTCATTGTTCCACCAGATCGAATAGTTAGGGCCTAAGAAGTCAACGCCAGAAGCATAAAATACAATATAAATACAACAGCTTTTCCATCGTATATAATGTATATTTGCAAACAGTGTGAAAGTAAAGGTCATTTCTACGTTCCGGGCAACCTAGGTTTCGCTGTAGGGCGTTGCTCCACCAGATCGAGTAGCTAGGGACTTAGAAGTTAACGCCAGAAGCATAAAACACAATAGAAATACAACAGTTTTTCCATCGTATAGCATGAATAATTGCAACCAGTGTGAAAGTAATGGTCATCTCTACGATTCGGGCAACATAGGCACCACTCTAGGGCGTTGGTCCACCAAATCGAATAGCTAGGGCCTTAGAAGTCAACGCCCGAGGCATAAAATACAAAATTAAAAGAACAGCTTTAACATTGTATAAAACGAATAATTGCAACCTGTGTGAAAGTTATGGTCATTTCGAAGTTCCGCGCAACCTAGGCTTCACTCTAGGGCATTGTTCCACCAGATCGGATAGTTAGGGCCTAAGAAGTCAACGCCAGAAGCTTAAACTGCAATATAAATACAACAGTTGTTCCCTTGTATACCAGGAATAATTGCAACCAGTGTGAAAGGTATGGTCATTTCTACGTTCCGGGCAACCTAGGTTTCGCTGTAGGGCGTTGCTCCAACAGATCGAGTAGCTAGGTACTTAGAAGTCAACGCCAGAAGCATAAAACACAATAGAAATACAACAGTTTTTCCACCGTATAACAGGAATAATTGTAATCAGTGTGAAATGTATGGTCATTTCTACGTTACAGGCAACCTAGGCTTCACTGTAGGGCGTTGCTCCACCAGATCGGATAGTTAGGGCCTAAGAAGTCAACGCCAGAAGCATAAACTGCAATATAAATACAACAGTTATTCCCTTGTATAACAGGAATAATTGCAACCAGTGTGAGAGGTATGGTCATTTCTACGTTCCGGGCAACCTAGGCTTCACACTAGGGCATTGCTCCACCAGATCGAATAGCTAGGGACTTAGAATTCAACGCCAGAAGAACAAAATACAACATAAGTACAACAGATTTTCCATCGTATGAAATGTATAATAGCAAGAAGTGTGAAGGTTATGGTCATTTCTACGTTCCGGGCAACCTAGGCTTCACTATAGGGCGTTGCTCCTCCAGATACAATAGTTAGGGCCCAGGAAGTCGACGCGAGAAGCATAAAATACAATATAAATACAACAGTTTTTCCCTGGTATAACAGGAATAATTGCAACCAGTGTGAAAGGTATGGTCATATCTACGTTCCGTGCAACCTAGGCTTCACTCTAGGGCGTTGCTCCACCAGATCGGATAGCTGCGGCCTTAGAAGTCAACGCCAGAAGGTTAAAATACAATATAAATACAACAAATTTTCCATCGTATAATACGAATAATTGTAATCAGTGTGAAATGTATGGTCATTTCTACGTTACAGGCAACCTAGGCTTCACTGTAGGGCGTTGCTCCACCAGATCGGATAGTTAGGGCCTAAGAAGTCAACGCCAGAAGCATAAACTGCAATATAAATACAACAGTTATTCCCTTGTATAACAGGAATAATTGCAACCAGTGTGAAAGGTATGGTCATTTCTACGTTCCGGGCAACCTAGGCTTCACACTAGGGCATTGCTCCACCAGATCGAATAGCTAGGGACTTAGAATTCAACGCCAGAAGAACAAAATACAACATAAGTACAACAGTTTTTCCATCGTATGAAATGTATAATAGCAAGAAGTGTGAAGGTAATGGTCATTTCTACGTTCCGGGCTACCTAGGCTTCGCTCCAGGGCCTTGCTCCACCAGATCGAATACCTAGGGACTTAGAAGTCAACGCCAGAGGCATAAAATACAATTAAAATGCAACAGTTTTTCCATCGTATAACAGGAATAACTGCATCCAGTGTGAAAGTACTGGTCATTTCTATGTTCCCGGTAACCTAGGCTTCACTCTAGGCCGTTGCTCCACCAGATCGAATAGCTAGGGACCTAGAATTCAGCTCCCGAAGCATAAAATACAAAATAAATAGAACAGTTTTTCCATTGTATAAAACGAATAATTGCAACCAGTGTGAAAGTTATGGTCATTTCGAAGTTCCGGGTAACCTAGGCTTCGCTCTAGGTCATTGTTCCACCAGATCGAATAGTTAGGGCCTAAGAAGTCAACGCCAGAAGCATAAAATACAATATAAATACAACAGCTTTTCCATCGTATATAATGTATATTTGCAAACAGTGTGAAAGTAAAGGTCATTTCTACGTTCCGGGCAACCTAGGTTTCGCTGTAGGGCGTTGCTCCACCAGATCGAGTAGCTAGGGACATAGAAGTTAACGCCAGAAGCATAAAACACAATAGAAATACAACAGTTTTTCCATCGTATAACAGGAATAATTGCAATCAGTGTGAAAGTAATGGTCATTTCTACGTTCCGGACAACCTAGGCTTCACTCTAGGGCGTTGCTCCACCTCATCGAATATCTACGGCCTTAGAAGTCAACGCCAGAAGCATAAAATGCAATATAAATACAACAGTCTTTCCATCGTATAGCATGAATAATTGCAACCAGTGTGAAAGTAATGGTCATCTCTACGATTCGGGCAACATAGGCACCACTCTAGGGCGTTGGTCCACCAAATCGAATAGCTAGGGCCTTAGAAGTCAACGCCCGAGGCATAAAATACAAAATTAAAAGAACAGCTTTAACATTGTATAAAACGAATAATTGCAACCTGTGTGAAAGTTATGGTCATTTCGAAGTTCCGCGCAACCTAGGCTTCACTCTAGGGCATTGTTCCACCAGATCGGATAGTTAGGGCCTAAGAAGTCAACGCCAGAAGCTTAAACTGCAATATAAATACAACAGTTGTTCCCTTGTATACCAGGAATAATTGCAACCAGTGTGAAAGGTATGGTCATTTCTACGTTCCGGGCAACCTAGGTTTCGCTGTAGGGCGTTGCTCCAACAGATCGAGTAGCTAGGTACTTAGAAGTCAACGCCAGAAGCATAAAACACAATAGAAATACAACAGTTTTTCCACCGTATAACAGGAATAATTGTAATCAGTGTGAAATGTATGGTCATTTCTACGTTACAGGCAACCTAGGCTTCACTGTAGGGCGTTGCTCCACCAGATCGGATAGTTAGGGCCTAAGAAGTCAACGCCAGAAGCATAAACTGCAATATAAATACAACAGTTATTCCCTTGTATAACAGGAATAATTGCAACCAGTGTGAAAGGTATGGTCATTTCTACGTTCCGGGCAACCTAGGCTTCACACTAGGGCATTGCTCCACCAGATCGAATACCTAGGGACTTAGAAGTCAACGCCAGAGGCATAAAATACAATTAAAATGCAACAGTTTTTCCATCGTATAACAGGAATAACTGCATCCAGTGTGAAAGTACTGGTCATTTCTATGTTCCCGGTAACCTAGGCTTCACTCTAGGCCGTTGCTCCACCAGATCGAATAGCTAGGGACCTAGAATTCAGCTCCCGAAGCATAAAATACAAAATAAATAGAACAGTTTTTCCATTGTATAAAACGAATAATTGCAACCAGTGTGAAAGTTATGGTCATTTCGAAGTTCCGGGCAACCTAGGCTTCGCTCTAGCGCATTGTTCCACCAGATCGAATAGTTAGGGCCTAAGAAGTCAACGCCAGAAGCATAAAATACAATATAAATACAACAGCTTTTCCATCGTATATAATGTATATTTGCAAACAGTGTGAAAGTAAAGGTCATTTCTACGTTCCGGGCAACCTAGGTTTCGCTGTAGGGCGTTGCTCCACCAGATCGAGTAGCTACAGCCTTAGAAGTCAACGCCAGAAGGTTAAAATACAATATAAATACAACAGATTTTCCATCGTGTAATACGAATAATTGCAATCAGTATGAAAGTTATTGTTTTTTCTACGTTCCCGGCAACCTGGGCTTCACCAGAGGGCGTTGCTCCACCAGATCCAATAGTTAGGACATAAGAAGTCAACGCCAGAAGCATAAAATACAAAATAGTTCCAAGAGTTTTTCCATCGTATAACAGGAATAATTGCAACCAGTGTGAAAGTGATGGTCATTTCTACGTTCCGGGCAACGTAGGATTCACTCTAGGGCGTTGTTCCGCCAGATCGAATAGTTAGGGACTAAGAAGTTAACGCCAGAAGCATAAACTGCAATATAAATACAACAGTTATTCCCTTGTATAACTGGAATAATAGCAACCAGAGTGAAGGTGATGGTCACATCTAAGTTCCGGGCAACCTAGGCTTCACCCTAGAGCCTTGCACCACCAGATCGAATAGCTAGGGTCTTAGAAGTCAACGCCAGAAGCATAAAATAAAATATAAATACAACAGTTATTCCATCGTATAACAGGAATAATTACAACCAGTGTGAAAGTAATGGTCATTTCTACGTTCCGGGAAATCTACGCTTCTCTCTAGGGCGTTGCTCCACCAGATCGAATAGATAGGGCCTAAAAAGTCAACGCCAGAAGCATAAAATACAATAGGGATACAACAGTTTTTCCATCGTATAACAGGAATAATTGCAACCAGTGTGAAAGATATGGTCATTTCTACGATCAGGGCAACCTAGGCTTCACTCTAGGCGTTGCTCCACCAGATCCAATAGTTAGGGCCTAAGAAGTCAACGCCAGAAGCATAACGGACAATAAAAATCCAACAGTTTGTCCATCGTATAACAGGAGTAATTGCAACCAGTGTGAAAGTAATGGTCATTTCTACGTTCCGGGCAACCTAGGCTTCACTCTGGGGCGTTGCTCCTCCAGATAGAATACCTAGGGCCCAGGAAGTCAACGCCAGAAGCATAAAATACAATATAAATACAACAGTTATTCCCTTATATAACAGGAATAATTGCAACCAGTGTGAAAGGTATGGTCATTTTTACGTTCCGGGCAACCTAGGCTTCACTCTAGGGCGCTGCTCCACCACATCGAATAGCTGCGGCCTTAGAAGTCAACGCCAGAGGCATAACATAGAATATAAGTACAACAGTTATTCCATCGTATAAAACGAATAATTGCATTCAGTATGAAGGTTATGGTCATTTCTACGTTCCGGGCAACCTAGGCTTCACTCTAGGGCGTTGTTCCTCCAGATCGAATAGCTAGGACCAAAGAAGTCTACACCAGAAGCATAAAATACAATATAAATACAACAGTTTTTCCATCGCATAATACGAATAATTGCAACCAGTGTGAAAGCAATGGCTATTTCTACGTTCCGGGCAACCTAGGCTTCACTCTAGGGCGTTGTTCCTCCAGATCGACTAGCTAGGACCTAAGAAGTCTACACCAGAAGCATAAAATACAATATAAATACAACAGTTTTTCCATCGAATAATACGAATAATTGCAACCAGTGTGAAAGCAATGGCCATTTCTACGTTCCGGGCAACATAGGCTTCACTCTAGGCCGTTGTTCCACCAGATCGAATAGTTAGGGCCTAAGAAGTCAACGCCAGAAGCATAAAATACAATATAAATACAACAGTTTTTCCATCGCATAACAGGAATAATAGCAACCAGTGTGAAAGTGATGGTCATTTCTACGTTCCGGGCAACCTAGGCTTTACTCTAGGGCGTTGGTCCAACAGGTCGAATAGTTAGGGCCTTAGAAAACAACTCCAGACGCATAAAATACAATATAAATACAACAGTTTTTCCACGGTGTAAAACGAATAATTGCAAACAGTATGAAAGTTATGGGTATTTCTACGTTCCGGGCAACCTAGGTTTCGCTGTAGGGCGTTGCTCCACCAGATCGAATAGCTAGGGACTCAGAAGTCAACGCCAGAAGCATAAAATACAGTAAAAATACAACAGTTTTTCCATCGTATAAAAGGAATAATTGCAACCAGTGTGAAGGTAATGGTCATTTCTACATTCCGCGCAAACTAGGCTTCACTCTAGGGCATTGTTCCACCAGATCGAATAGTTAGGGCCTAAGAATTCAACGCCAGAAGCATAAAATGCAATATAAATACAACAGATTTTCCATCGTATAAAAGGAATAATTGCAACCAGTGTGAAAGTAAAGGTCATTTCTACGTTCCGGGCAACCTCAGTTCCGCTGTAGGGCGTTGCTCCACCAGATCGAATAGCTAGGGACTTAGATGTCAACGCCCGAAGCATAAAACACAAAATAAACAGAACAGCTTTTCCATTGTATAAAACGAATAATTGCAACCAGTGTGAAAGTTATGGTCATTCCTACTTTCCGGGCTACCTAGGCTTAACTCCAGGGCGCTGCTCCTCCAGATCGAATAGTTAGGGACTTTGAATACAACTCCAGAAGCATAAAATACAATAAAAATGCAACAGTTTTTCCATCGTATAACAGGAAAGCTGCAACCAGTGTGAAAGTACTGGTCATTTCTATGTTCCGGGTGACCTAGGCTTCACTCTAGGGCATTGCTCCACCAGATCGAATAGCTAGGGACTTAGAATTCGACGCCAAAAGAACAAAATAACACATAAGTACAATAGTTTTTCCATCGTATAAAATGTATAATTGCAAGAAGTGTGAAGGTAATGGTCATTTCTACGATACGGGCAACCTAGGCTTCACTCTAGGGCGTTGGTCCACCAGATCCAATAGCTAGGGCCTAAGATGTCAACGCCAGGAACACCAAATACAAGATAAATACAACAGTTTTTCCATCGTATAAAACGAATAATTGCTACCAGTATGAAGGCAATGGTCATTTCTACGTTCCGGGCAACCTAGGCTTCACTCTAGGGCGTTGCTCAACCACATCGAATAGCTACGGCCCTAGAACACAACGCCATAACTATAAAATACAATATAAATACAACAGTCTTTCCATCGTATAAAACAAATAATTGCAACCAGTCTGATAGTTATTGTCATTTCTACGTCCCGGGCAACCTAGGCTTCACTCTAGGGCGCTGCTCCACCAGATCTAATAGTTAGGGCCTAAGAAGTCAACGCCAGAAGCATAAAATATAATATAAGTACAACAGTTTTTCCATCGTATAACAGGCATAATTGCAACCAGTGTGAAGGTAACGGCCATTTCTACGTTCCGGGCATCCTAGACTTAACACTGAGCCATTGCTCCGCCAGATCGAATACATAGGGCCTTAGAAGTCAACGCCAGAAGCATAAAGTACATTAAAAATCCAACAGTTTGTCCATCTTATAACAGGAATAATTGCAACCAGTGTGAAAGTAATGGTCACTTCTACGTTCCGAGCAACCTAGGTTTCGCTCTGTGGCGTAGCTCCACCACATCGAATAGTTAGGGCCTTAGATGTCAATGCCAGAAGCATAAAATACAATATAAATACAACAGCTTTTCCATTGTATAAAATGAATAATTGCAAACAGTGAGGAAGTAATGGTCATTTCTACGTTCCGTGCAACCTAGGCTTCACTCTAGGGCGTTGCTCCACCAGGTCGAATAGTTAGGGCCTAAGAAGTCAACGCCAGAAGCATAAAATGCAATATAAATACAACAGTTTTTCCCTTGTATAACAGAAATAATTGCAACCAGTGTGAAAGCTATGGTCATTTATACGTTCCTGGCAACCTAGGCTTCACTCTAGGGCGTTGCTCCACCACATCGAATAGTTAGGGCCTTAGAAGTCAATGCCAGAAGCATAAAATACAATATAAATACAACAGTTTTTCCACTGTATAATATGAATAATTGCAAACAGTGTGGAAGTAATGGTCATTTCTGCGTTCCGGGCAACCTAGGCTTCACTCTAGGGCGTTGCTCAACCACATCGAATAGCTACGTCCCTAGAAGGCAACGCCATAACTATAAAATACAATATACATACAACAGTCTATCCATCGTATAAAACGAATAATTGCAACCAGTCTGATAGTTATGGTCATTTCTACGTTCCGGGCAACCTAGGCTTCACCCTAGGGCATTGCTCCACCAGATCGAATAGTTAGGGCCTAACAAGTCAATGCCCGAAGCATAAAATACGAAATATGTACAACAGTTTTTCCATCGCATAAAATGAGTAATTGCAACCAGTGTGAAAGGTATGGTCATTTCTACGTTCCGGGCAACCTAGGCTTCACTCTAGGGCGTTGCTCCACCACATCGAATAGCTGTGGCCTTAGAAGTCAACGCCAGAAGCATAAAATACAATATAAATACAACAGTATTTCCATCGTATAAAAGGAATAATTGCAACCAGTGTGAAAGTAAAGGTCATTTCTACGTTCCGGGCAACCTCAGTTCCGCTGTAGGGCGTTGCTCCACCAGATCGAATAGCTAGGGACTTAGATGTCAACGCCCGAAGCATATAACACAAAATAAACAGAACACCTTTTCCATTGTATAAAACGAATAATTGCAACCAGTGTGGAAGTTATGGTCATTCCTACTTTCCGGGCTACCTAGGCTTAACTCCAGGGCGCTGCTCCTCCAGATCGAATAGTTAGGGACTTTGAATACAACTCCAGAAGCATAAAATACAATAAAAATGCAACAGTTTTTCCATCGTATAGCAGGAAAGCTGCAACCAGTGTGAAAGTACTGGTCATTTCTATGTTCCGGGTGACCTAGGCTTCACTCTAGGGCATTGCTCCACCAGATCAAATAGCTAGGGACTTAGAATTCGACGCCAAAAGAACAAAATACCACATAAGTACAATAGTTTTTCCATCGTATAAAATGTATAATTGCAAGAAGTGTGAAGGTAATGGTCATTTCTACGATACGGGCAACCTAGGCTTCACTCTAGGGCGTTGGTCCACCAGATCCAATAGCTAGGGCCTAAGATGTCAACGCCAGGAACACCAAATACAAGATAAACACAACAGTTTTTCCATCGTATAAAACGAATAATTGCTACCAGTATGAAGGCAATGGTCATTTCTACGTTCCGGGCAACCTAGGCTTCACTCTAGGGCGTTGCTCAACCACATCGAATAGCTACGGCCCTAGAACGCAACGCCATAACTATAAAATACAATATAAATACAACAGTTTTTCCATCGTATAACAGGAATAATTGCAACCAGTGTGAAGGTAACGGCCACTTCTACGTTCCGGGCATCCTAGACTTAACACTGAGCCATTGCTCCGCCAGATCGAATACATAGGGCCTTAGAAGTCAACGCCAGAAGCATAAAGTACATTAAAAACCCAACAGTTTGTCCATCTTATAACAGGAATAATTGCAACCAGTGTGAAAGTAATGGTCACTTCTACGTTCCGAGCAACCTAGGTTTCGCTCTGTGGCGTAGCTCCACCACATCGAATAGTTAGGGCCTTAGATGTCAATGCCAGAAGCATAAAATACAATATAAATACAACAGTTTTTCCACTGTATAATATGAATAATTGCAAACAGTGTGGAAGTAATGGTCATTTCTGCGTTCCGGGCAACCTAGGCTTCACTCTAGGGCGTTGCTCAACCACATCGAATAGCTACGTCCCTAGAAGGCAACGCCATAACTATAAAATACAATATACATACAACAGTCTATCCATCGTATAAAACGAATAATTGCAACCAGTCTGATAGTTATGGTCATTTCTACGTTCCGGGCAACCTAGGCTTCACCCTAGGGCATTGCTCCACCAGATCGAATAGTTAGGGCCTAACAAGTCAATGCCCGAAGCATAAAATACGAAATATGTACAACAGTTTTTCCATCGCATAAAATGAGTAATTGCAACCAGTGTGAAAGGTATGGTCATTTCTACGTTCCGGGCAACCTAGGCTTCACTCTAGGGCGTTGCTCCACCACATCGAATAGCTGTGGCCTTAGAAGTCAACGCCAGAAGCATAAAATACAATATAAATACAACAGTATTTCCATCGTATAAAAGGAATAATTGCAACCAGTGTGAAAGTAAAGGTCATTTCTACGTTCCGGGCAACCTCAGTTCCGCTGTAGGGCGTTGCTCCACCAGATCGAATAGCTAGGGACTTAGATGTCAACGCCCGAAGCATATAACACAAAATAAACAGAACACCTTTTCCATTGTATAAAACGAATAATTGCAACCAGTGTGGAAGTTATGGTCATTCCTACTTTCCGGGCTACCTAGGCTTAACTCCAGGGCGCTGCTCCTCCAGATCGAATAGTTAGGGACTTTGAATACAACTCCAGAAGCATAAAATACAATAAAAATGCAACAGTTTTTCCATCGTATAGCAGGAAAGCTGCAACCAGTGTGAAAGTACTGGTCATTTCTATGTTCCGGGTGACCTAGGCTTCACTCTAGGGCATTGCTCCACCAGATCAAATAGCTAGGGACTTAGAATTCGACGCCAAAAGAACAAAATACCACATAAGTACAATAGTTTTTCCATCGTATAAAATGTATAATTGCAAGAAGTGTGAAGGTAATGGTCATTTCTACGATACGGGCAACCTAGGCTTCAATCTAGGGCGTTGGTCCACCAGATCCAATAGCTAGGGCCTAAGATGTCAACGCCAGGAACACCAAATACAAGATAAACACAACAGTTTTTCCATCGTATAAAACGAATAATTGCTACCAGTATGAAGGCAATGGTCATTTCTACGTTCCGGGCAACCTAGGCTTCACTCTAGGGCGCTGCTCAACCACATCGAATAGCTACGGCCCTAGAACGCAACGCCATAACTATAAAATACAATATAAATACAACAGTTTTTCCATCGTATAACAGGAATAATTGCAACCAGTGTGAAGGTAACGGCCACTTCTACGTTCCGGGCATCCTAGACTTAACACTGAGCCATTGCTCCGCCAGATCGAATACATAGGGCCTTAGAAGTCAACGCCAGAAGCATAAAGTACATTAAAAACCCAACAGTTTGTCCATCTTATAACAGGAATAATTGCAACCAGTGTGAAAGTAATGGTCACTTCTACGTTCCGAGCAACCTAGGTTTCGCTCTGTGGCGTAGCTCCACCACATCGAATAGTTAGGGCCTTAGATGTCAATGCCAGAAGCATAAAATACAATATAAATACAACAGCTTTTCCATTGTATAAAATGAATAATTGCAAACAGTGAGGAAGTAATGGTCATTTCTACGTTCCGGGCAACCAAGGCTTCACTCTAGGGCATTGTTCCACCAGATCGAATAGGTAGGGCCTAAGAAGTCAACGCCAGAAGCATAAAATACAATATAAATACAACAGCTTTTCCATCGTATATAATGTATATTTGCAAACAGTGTGAAAGTAATGATCATTTCTACGTTCCGGGCAACCTAGGTTTCGCTGTAGAGCGCTGCTCCACCAGATCGAATAGCTAGGGACTTAGAAGTCAGCGCCAGAAGCATAAAATACAATAAAAATACAACACTTTTTCCATCGTATAAATGAATAATTGCAACCAGTGTGAAAGTAATGGTCATTTCTACGTTCCGGGCAACCTAGGTTTCACTCTTGGGCGTTGCTCCACCATACCGAATAGTTAGGGACTTAGAAGTCAACGCCAGAAGCATAAAATACAAAATAAATACAACAGTCTTTCCATCCTATAAAACGAATAATTGCAACCAGTCTGATAGTTATGGTCATTGCTACGTTCCGGGCAACCTAGGCTTCACACTAGGGCGTTGCTCAACCAGATCGAATAGTGAGGGCCTAAGAAGTCAACGCCAACAGCATAAAATACGATATATGTACAACAGTTTTTCCATCGTATAAAATGTATAATTGGAACCAGTGTGAAAGTAATGGTCATTTCTACGTTCCGAGCAACCTAGGTTTTGCTCTATGGCGTTGCTCCACCAGATGGAATAGTTAGGGACTTAGAATTCAACGCCAGAAGCATAAAATACAACATAAGTACAACAGTTTTTCCATCGTGTAACAGGAATAATTGCAACCAGTGTGAAAGTACAGGTCATTTCTATGTTCCGGGCAACCTAGGCTTCACTCTTGGGCGTTGCTCCACCAGATCGAATAGTCAGGGACTTTGAATACAACGCCAGAAGCATAAAATACAATAAAAATGCAACAGTTTTTGCATTGTATAACAGGAATAACTGCAACCAGTTTGAAAGTACTGGTCATTTCTACGTTCCGGGTAGCCTAGGCTTCACTCCAGGGTGCTGCTCCACCAGATAGAATAGCTAGGGACTTAGAATTCAACGCCAGAAGAATAAAATACAACATAAGTACAACAGTTTTACCATCGTATAAAATGAATAACCGCAAACAGTGTGAAGGTAATGGTCATTTTTACGTTCCGGGCAACCTAGGCTTCACTCCAGGGCGTTGCTCCACCAGATCGAAAAGTTAGGGCCTAAGAAGTCAACGCCAGAAGCACCAAACACAAAATAAATACAACAGTTTTTCCATCGGATAAAACGAATAATTGCAACCAGTGTGAAAGTAAAGGTCATTTCTACGGTCCGGTCAACCTAGGCTTCACTCTAGGGAGTTGTTCCACCCGATCGAATAGGTAGGGCCTAAGAAGTCAACTCCAGAAGCATAAAATACAATATAAATACAACAGCTCTTCCATCGTATATAATGTATATTTGCAAACAGTGTGAAAGTAAAGGCCATTTCTACGTTCCGGGCAACCTAGGCTTCACTCTAGGGCGTTGTTCCACCAGGTCGAATAGTTAGGGCCTTAGAAGTCAACGCCCGAAGCATAAAATACAAAATAAGTAGAACGGTTTTTCCATTGTATAAAACGAATAATTGCAACCAGTGTGAAAGTAATGGTCACTTCTACGTTCCGGGCAACCTAGGTTTCACTCTTGGGCGTTGCTCCACCACACCGAATAGCTACGGCCTTAGATGTCGACTCCCGAAGCATAAAATATAAAATAAATAGTACAGTTTTTCCATTGTATAAAACGAATAACTGCAACCAGTGTGAAAGTTATGGTCATTTCTACGTTCCGGGCATTCTAGGCTTAACTCCAGGGCGTTGCCCCACCAGATCGGATAGCTAGGGACTTAGAATTCAACGCCAGAAGAATAAAATACAACATAAGTACAACAGTTTTACCATCGTATAAAATGAATAATCGCAAATAGTGTGAAGGTAATTGTCATTTCTACGTTCCGGGCAACCTAGGCTTCACTCCAGGGCGTCGCTCCACCAGATCGAAAAGTTAGGGCCTAAGAAGTCAACGCCAGAAGCATAAAATGAAATAAAAATAGAGCAGTTATTCCATATTATAACAGGAATAATTACAACCAGTGTGAAAGAAATGGGCATTTCTACGTTCCGTGCAACCTAGACTTCACTCTAGGGCGTTGCTCCACCAGATCGAAAAGTTAGGGCCTAAGAAGTCAACGCCTGAAGCATAAAATATAATATAAATACAACAGTTTTTCCATCGTATAACAGGAATAATGGCAACCAGAGTGAAGGTGATGGTCATTTCTACGTTCCGGGCAACCTAGGCTTCACTCTAGGGCGTTGCTCCACCAGATCGAATAGCTAGGGACTTAGAAGTCAACGACAGAAGCCTAAAATAAAATAAAAATACAACAGTTTTTCCATCCTATAAAACGAATAATTGCAACCAGTCTGATAGTTATGGTCATTGCTACGTTACGGGCAACCTAGGCTTCACACTAGGGCGTTGCTCCACCACACCGAATAGTTAGGGACTTAGAAGTCAACGCCAGAAGCATAAAATACAAAATAAATACAACAGTCTTTCCATCCTATAAAACGAATAATTGCAACCAGTATGAAAGCTATGGTCACTTCTACGTTCCGTTCAACCTAGGCTTCACTCTTGGGCGTTGCTCAACCACATCGAATAGCTACGGCCCTAGAAGACAACGCCATAACTATAAAATACAATATAAATACAGTGGTCTTTCCATCGTATAAAACGAATAATTGCAACCAGTCTGATAGTTATGGTCATTTCTACGTTCCGGGCAACCTAGGCTTCACCCTAGGGCGTTGCTCCACCAGACCGAATAGTTAGGGCCTAAGAAGACAACGCCAGATGCACAAAATACAATATAAATACAACAGCTTGTCCATCGTATATAATGTATATATGCAAACAGTATGAAAGTAAAGGTCATTTCTACGTTCCGGGCAGCCTAAGCTTCACTGTAGGGTGTTGTTCCACCAGATCGAATAGGTAGGGCCTGAGAAGTCAACGCCAGAAGCATAAAATACACAATAAATACAACATCTTTTCCACCGTATACAATGTCTATTTGCAAACAGTGTGAAAGAAATGGGCATTTCTACGTTCCGTGCAACCTAGACTTCACTCTAGGGCGTTGCTCCACCAGATCGAAAAGTTAGGGCCTAAGAAGTCAACGCCTGAAGCATAAAATATAATATAAATACAACAGTTTTTCCATCGTATAACAGGAATAATGGCAACCAGAGTGAAGGTGATGGTCATTTCTACGTTCCGGGCAACCTAGGCTTCACTCTAGGGCGTTGCTCCACCAGATCGAATAGCTAGGGACTTAGAAGTCAACGACAGAAGCCTAAAATAAAATAAAAATACAACAGTTTTTCCATCCTATAAAACGAATAATTGCAACCAGTCTGATAGTTATGGTCATTGCTACGTTACGGGCAACCTAGGCTTCACACTAGGGCGTTGCTCCACCACACCGAATAGTTAGGGACTTAGAAGTCAACGCCAGAAGCATAAAATACAAAATAAATACAACAGTCTTTCCATCCTATAAAACGAATAATTGCAACCAGTATGAAAGCTATGGTCACTTCTACGTTCCGTTCAACCTAGGCTTCACTCTTGGGCGTTGCTCAACCACATCGAATAGCTACGGCCCTAGAAGACAACGCCATAACTATAAAATACAATATAAATACAGTGGTCTTTCCATCGTATAAAACGAATAATTGCAACCAGTCTGATAGTTATGGTCATTTCTACGTTCCGGGCAACCTAGGCTTCACCCTAGGGCGTTGCTCCACCAGACCGAATAGTTAGGGCCTAAGAAGACAACGCCAGATGCACAAAATACAATATAAATACAACAGCTTGTCCATCGTATATAATGTATATATGCAAACAGTATGAAAGTAAAGGTCATTTCTACGTTCCGGGCAGCCTAAGCTTCACTGTAGGGTGTTGTTCCACCAGATCGAATAGGTAGGGCCTGAGAAGTCAACGCCAGAAGCATAAAATACACAATAAATACAACATCTTTTCCACCGTATACAATGTCTATTTGCAAACAGTGTGAAAGAAATGGGCATTTCTACGTTCCGTGCAACCTAGACTTCACTCTAGGGCGTTGCTCCACCAGATCGAAAAGTTAGGGCCTAAGAAGTCAACGCCTGAAGCATAAAATATAATATAAATACAACAGTTTTTCCATCGTATAACAGGAATAATGGCAACCAGAGTGAAGGTGATGGTCATTTCTACGTTCCGGGCAACCTAGGCTTCACTCTAGGGCGTTGCTCCACCAGATCGAATAGCTAGGGACTTAGAAGTCAACGACAGAAGCCTAAAATAAAATAAAAATACAACAGTTTTTCCATCCTATAAAACGAATAATTGCAACCAGTCTGATAGTTATGGTCATTGCTACGTTACGGGCAACCTAGGCTTCACACTAGGGCGTTGCTCCACCACACCGAATAGTTAGGGACTTAGAAGTCAACGCCAGAAGCATAAAATACAAAATAAATACAACAGTCTTTCCATCCTATAAAACGAATAATTGCAACCAGTATGAAAGCTATGGTCACTTCTACGTTCCGTTCAACCTAGGCTTCACTCTTGGGCGTTGCTCAACCACATCGAATAGCTACGGCCCTAGAAGACAACGCCATAACTATAAAATACAATATAAATACAGTGGTCTTTCCATCGTATAAAACGAATAATTGCAACCAGTCTGATAGTTATGGTCATTTCTACGTTCCGGGCAACCTAGGCTTCACCCTAGGGCGTTGCTCCACCAGACCGAATAGTTAGGGCCTAAGAAGACAACGCCAGATGCACAAAATACAATATAAATACAACAGCTTGTCCATCGTATATAATGTATATATGCAAACAGTATGAAAGTAAAGGTCATTTCTACGTTCCGGGCAGCCTAAGCTTCACTGTAGGGTGTTGTTCCACCAGATCGAATAGGTAGGGCCTGAGAAGTCAACGCCAGAAGCATAAAATACACAATAAATACAACATCTTTTCCACCGTATACAATGTCTATTTGCAAACAGAGTGAAAGTAAAGGTCATTTCTACGTTCCGGGCAACCTAGGCTTAACTGTAGGGCGTTGCTCCATCAGATCGAATAGTTAGAGACTTAGAAGTCAACGCCCGAAGCATGAAATACAAAATAGATAGAACAGTTTTTCCATCGTATAACGGGAGTAATTGCAACAAATGTGAAAGTGATGGTCGTTACCAGGTTCCGGGCAACCTAGCGTTCACTCGAGGGCGTTGGTCCACCGGATCCAATAGTTAGGGCCTAAGAAGTCAACGACAGAAGCACCAAACACAAAATAAATACAACAGTTTTTCCATTATATAAAACGAATAATTGAAACCAGTGTGAAAATCATGGTCATTTCTACGTTCCGCGCAACCTAGACTTCACCACTGGGCGTTGCTCCACCAGATCCAATAGTTAGGACCTAAGAAGTCAGCGCCAGAAGCATAAAATACAAAATAGATACAGCAACTTTTCCATCTTATATAATGTATATTTGCAAACAGAGTGAAAGTAATGGTCATTTCTACGTTACGCGCAACCCAGGCTTCACTCCAGGGCGTTGCTCCACCAGATCGAATAGTTAGGGCCTAAGAAGTCAACGCCAGAAGCATAAAATACAATAAAAATACGACAGTTTATCCATCGTATAGCATGAATAATTGCAACCAGAGTGACAGTAATGGTCATTTCTACGTTTCGGGCGACCTAGGCTTCACTCTAGGGCGTTGATCCACCATATACAATAGTTAGGACCTAAGAAGTCAGCGCCAGAAGCATAAAATACAAAATAGATACAACAGTTTTTCCATCGTATATACTGTATATTTGCAAACAGTGTGAAAGTAAAGGTCATTTCTACGTTCCGGGCAACCTAGGTTTAACTGTAGGGCGTTTCTCCACCAGATCGCATAGTTAGGGACTTAGAATTCAACGACAGGAGCATAAAATGCAATAAAAATGCAACAGTTTTTCCATCGTATAACAGGAATAACTGCAACAAGTGTGAAAGTACAGGTCATTTCTACTTTCCGGGCAACCTAGGCTTCACTCTAGGCCGGTGCTCCACCAGATCAAATAGTTAGGACCTAAGAAGTCAACGCCATAAGCTTAAAATACAACATAAATTCACCAGCTTTTCCATCGTATATAATGTATCTCTGCAAACAGTATGAAAGTAACAGTCATTTCTACGTTCCGGGCACCCGAGGCTTCACTCTAGGGCGTTCCTCCACCAGATCGAATATATAGGGACTTAGAATTCGACGCCAGAAGCATAAAATACAACATAAGTACTACAGTTTTTCAATCGTATAACAGGAATAATTGCAATCAGTGCGAAAGTACAGGTCATTTCTACGTTCCGGGCAATCCAGGTTGCGCTCTAGGGCGTTGCTCCACCAGATCGAATAGCTAGGGCCCTAAAAGTCAACGCCCGAAGCCCAAATGCAATAAAAATACAACAGTTTTTCCATCGTATAACGGGAATAATTGCATCAAATGTGAAAGTGATTGTCATTACCAGGTTCCGGGCAACCTAGGGTTCAGTCGAGGGCGTTGGTCCACCGGATCCAATGGTTAGGGCCTAAGAAGTCAACGACAGAAGCACCAAATACAAAATAAATACAACAGTTTTTCCATTGTATAAAACGAATAATTGAAACCAGTGTGAAATCTATGGTCACTTCTACGTTCCGCGCAACCTAGACTTCAACTCTGGGCGTTGCTCCACCAGATCCAATAGTTAGGACCTAAGAAGTCAGCGCCAGAAGCATAAAATACAAAATAGATACAGCAGCTTTTCCATCGTATATAATGTATATTTGCAAACAGTGTGAAGGTAATGGTCATTTCTACGTTACGCGCAACCCAGGCTTCACTCCAGGGCGTTGCTCCACCAGATCGAATAGTTAGGGCCTAAGAAGTCAACGCCAGAAGCATAAAATACAATAAAAATACGACAGTTTATCCATCGTATAGCATGAATAATTGCAACCAGAGTGACAGTAATGGTCATTTCTACGTTTCGGGCGACCTAGGCTTCAGTCTAGGGCGTGGTTCCACCAGATCGAATAGTTAGGACCTAAGAAGTCAACGCCAGAAGCATAAAATACAAAATAGATACAACAGTTTTTCCATCGTGTAACAGGAATAATTGCAACCAGAGTGAAGGTGATGGTCTTTTCAAAGTTCCCGGCAACCTAGGCTTCACTCTAGAGCGTTGCTCCACCAGATCGAATAGCTGCGGCCTTAGAAGTCAACGCCAGATGGTTAAAATACAATATAAATACAACAAATTTTCCATCGTATAATACGAATAATTGCAATCAGTATTAATGTTATGGTCCTTTCTTCGTTCCGGGCAACCTAGGCTTCACTCTAGAGCCTTGTTCCACCAGGTCGAATAGTTAGGGCCTAAGAAGTCAACGCCAGAAGCATAAACTGCAATATAAATACAACAGTTATTCCCTTGTATAACAGGAATAATTGCAACCAGTGTGAAAGGTATGGTCATTTCTACGTTCCGGGCAACCTAGGCTTCACACTAGGGCATTGCTCCACCCGATCGAATAGCTAGGGACTTAGAATTCAACGCCAGAAGAACAAAATACAACATAAGTACAACAGTTTTTCCATCGTATGAAATGTATAATAGCAAGAAGTGTGAAGGTAATGGTCATTTCTACGTTCCGGGCTACCTAGGCTTCGCTCCAGGGCCTTGATCCACCAGATCGAATACCTAGGGACTTAGAAGTCAACGCCAGAGGCATAAAATACAATTAAAATGCAACAGTTTTTCTATCGTATAACAGGAATAACTGCAACCAGTGTGAAAGTACTGGTCATTTCTATGTTCCCAGTAACCTAGGCTTCACTCTAGGCCGTTGCTCCACCAGATCGAATAGCTAGGGACCTAGAATTCAGCTCCCGAAGCATAAAATACAAAATAAATAGAACAGTTTTTCCATTGTATAAAACGAATAATTGCAACCAGTGTGAAAGTTATGGTCATTTCGAAGTTCCGGGCAACCTAGGCTTCGCTCTAGGGCATTGTTCCACCAGATCGAATAGTTAGAGCCTAAGAAGTCAACGCCAGAAGCATAAAATACAATATAAATACAACAGCTTTTCCATCGTATATAATGTATATTTGCAAACAGTGTGAAAGTAAAGGTCATTTCTACGTTCCGGGCAACCTAGGTTTCGCTGTAGGGCGTTGCTCCACCAGATCGAGTAGCTAGGGACTTAGAAGTTAACGCCAGAAGCATAAAACACAATAGAAATACAACAGTTTTTCCATCGTATAACAGGAATAATTGCAATCAGTGTGAAAGTAATGGTCATTTCTACGTTCCGGACAACCTAGGCTTCACTCTAGGGCGTTGCTCCACCTCATCGAATATCTACGGCCTTAGAAGTCAACGCCAGAAGCATAAAATGCAATATAAATACAACAGTCTTTCCATCGTATAGCATGAATAATTGCAACCAGTGTGAAAGTAATGGTCATCTCTACGATTCGGGCAACATAGGCACCACTCTAGGGCGTTGCTCCACCAGACCGAATAGTTAGGGCCTAAGAAGTCAACGCCAGAAGCATAAAATACAATATAAATACAACAGTTTTTCCCTTGTATAACAGGAATAATTGCAACCAGTGTGAAAGCTATGGTCATTTCTACGTTCCGGGCAACCTAGGCTTCACTGTAGGGCATTGCTCCAGCAGATGGAATAGCTAGGGACATGGAATTCAGCTCCCGAAGCATAAAATACAAAATTAATAGAACAGTTTTTCCATTGTATAAAACGAATAATTGCAACCAGTGTGAAAGTTATGGTCATTTCAACGTTCCGGGCAACCTAGTCTTCACACTAGGGCATTGTTCCACCAGATCGAATAGTTAGGGCCTAAGAAGTCAACGCCAGAAGCATAAAATACAATATAAATACAACAGCTTTTCCACCGTATATAATGTATATTTGCAAACAGTGTGAAAGTAAAGGTCATTTCTACGTTCCGGGCAACCTAGGTTTCGCTGTAGGGCGTTGCTCCACCAGATCGAATAGCTAGGGACTCAGAAGTCAACGCCTGAAGCATAAAATACAGTAAAAATACAACAGTTTTTCCATCGTATAAAAGGAATAATTGCAACCAGTGTGAAGGTAATGGTCATTTCTACATTCCGCGCAAACTAGGCTTCACTCTAGGGCATTGTTCCACCAGATCGAATAGTTAGGGCCTAAGAAGTCAACGCCAGAAGCATAAAATACAATATAAATACAACAGATTTTCCATCGTATAAAAGGAATAATTGCAAGCAGTGTGAAGGTAAAGGTCATTTCTACGTTCCGGGCAACCTAAGTTCCGCTGTAGGGCGTTGCTCCACCAGATCGAATAGCTAGGGACTTAGAAGTCAACGCCAGAAGCATAAAATACAATAAAAATACAACAGTTTTCCCATCGTATAAAAGGAATAATTGAAACCAGTGTGAAAGTACTGATCATTTCTATGTTCCGGGTAACCTAGGCTTCACTCTAGGGCGTTGCTCCACCAGATCGAATAGCTATGGACTTAGAATTCAACGCCAGAAGAATAAAATACAACACAGGTACCACAGTTTATCCATCGTATAAAATGTATAATCGCAAGCTGTGTGAAGGTAATGGTCATTTCTACGTTCCGGGCAACCTAGGCTTCACTCCAGGGCGTTGCTCAACCACATCGAATAGCTACGGCCCTAGAGCACAATGCCATAACTATAAAATACAATATAAATACAACAGTCTTTCCATCGTATAAAACGAATAATTTTAACCAGTCTGATAGTTATGGTCATTTCTACGTTCCGGGCAAGCTAGGCTTCACCCTAGGGCGCTGCTCCACCAGATCGAATAGTTAGGGCCTAAGAAGTCATCGCCAGAAGCATAAAATACGATATATGTACAACAGTTTTTCCATCGTATAAAATGAATAATTGCAACCAGTGTGAAAGTAACGGCCATTTCTACGTTCCGGGCATCCTAGACTTAACACTGAGCCATTGCTCCGCCAGATCGAATACATAGGGCCTTAGAAGTCAACGCCAGAAGCATAAAGTACATTAAAAATCCAGCAGTTTGTCCATCGTATAACAGGAATAATTGCAACCAGTTTGAAAGGTATGGTCATTTCTACGTTCCGGGCAACCTAGGCTTCACTCTAGGGCGTTGCTCCTCCACATCGAACAGCTGCGGCCTTAGAAGTCAACGCCAGAAGCATAAAATACAATATAAATGCAACAGCTTTTCCATTGTATAAAATGAATAATTGCATACAGTGAGGAAGTAATGGTCATTTCTACGTTCCGTGCAACCTAGGCTTCACTCTAGGGCGTTGCTCCACCAGATCGAATA
This sequence comes from Calliopsis andreniformis, assembly GCF_051401765.1. NCBI lineage: Eukaryota > Metazoa > Arthropoda > Insecta > Hymenoptera > Andrenidae > Calliopsis > Calliopsis andreniformis. The sequence goes on along the minus strand of NW_027480422.1, from coordinate 12,696,060 downwards.
GTCAGGGCCTAAGAAGTCAACGCCAGAAGCATAAAATGCAATATAAATGAAAAAGTTTTTCCCTCGTATAACAGAAGTAATTGCAACCAGTGTGAAAGTACTGGTCATTTCTATGTTCCGGGTGACCTAGGCTTCACTCTAGGGCATTGCTCCACCACATCGAATAGCTACGGCCTGAGAAGTCAACGCCATAACTATAAAAAACAATATAAATACAACAGTTTTTCCATTGTATAAAATGAATAATTGCAAACAGTGTGGAGGTAATGGTCATTTCTACTTTTCGGGAAACCTAGGCTTCACTCTAGGGCGTTTCTCCACCACATCGAATAGCTACGGCTTACAAGTCAACGTCTGAAGCATAAAACATAATATAAATACAACAGTTTTTCCATCGTATAACAGGAATAATTGCAACCAGTCTGAAAGACATGGTCATTTCTACGTTCCGGGCAACCTAGGCCTCACTCTAGGGCGTTGCTCCACCACAACGTATAGTTAGGGCCTTAGAAGTCAATGCCAGAATCATAAAATGCCATATAAATACAACAGATGTTCCACTGTATAAAATGAATAGTTGCAAACAGTGTGGAGGTAATGGTCATTTCTACTTTCCGGATAACCTAGGCTCACTCTAGGGCGTTTCTCCACCACATCGAATAGCTACGGCCTTAGAAGTCAACGCCTGAAGCATAAAATATAATATAAGTACAACAGTTTTTCCACCGTATAACAGGAATAATTGCAACCATTGTGAAAGACATGGTCATTTCTATGTTCCGGGCAACATAGGCTTCACGCTTGGGCGTTGCTCCACCACTTCGAGTAGCTATGGACTTAGAATTCAACGCCAGAAGAATAAAATACAACACAGGTACCACAGTTTATCCATCGTATAAAATGTATAATTGCAAGCAGTGTGAAGGTAATGGTCATTTCTACGTTCCGGGCAACCTAGGCTTCACTCTAGAGCGTTGCTCCTCCAGATCGAATAGTTAGGGCCTTAGATGTTAACGCCCGAAGCATAAAACACAAAATAAATACAACAGTTTTTCCATCGTATAAAACGAATAATTGCAACCAGTATGAAAGCTATGGTCATTTCTACGTTCCGGGCAACCTAGGCTTCACTCTAGGGCGTTGCTCAACCACATCGAATAGCTACGGCCCTAGAGCACAATGCCATAACTATAAAATACAATATAAATACAACAGTCTTTCCATCGTATAAAACGAATAATTTTAACCAGTCTGATAGTTATGGTCATTTCTACGTTCCGGGCAAGCTAGGCTTCACCCTAGGGCGCTGCTCCACCAGATCAAATAGTTAGGGCCTTATAAGTCATCGCCAGAAGCATAAAATACGATATATGTACAACAGTTTTTCCATCGTATAAAATGAATAATTGCAACCAGTGTGAAAGTAACGGCCATTTCTACGTTCCGGGCATCCTAGACTTAACACTGAGCCATTGCTCCGCCAGATCGAATACATGGGGCCTTAGAAGTCAACGCCAGAAGCATAAAGTACATTAAAAATCCAACAGTTTGTCCATCTTATAACAGGAATAATTGCAACCAGTGTGAAAGTAATGGTCACTTCTACGTTCCGAGCAACCTAGGTTTCGCTCTGTGGCGTAGCTCCACCACATCGAATAGTTAGGGCCTTAGATGTCAATGCCAGAAGCATAAAATACAATATAAATACAACAGCTTTTCCATTGTATAAAATGAATAATTGCAAACAGTGAGGAAGTAATGGTCATTTCTACGTTCCGGGCAACCAAGGCTTCACTCTAGGGCATTGTTCCACCAGATCGAATAGGTAGGGCCTAAGAAGTCAACGCCAGAAGCATAAAATACAATATAAATACAACAGCTTTTCCATCATATATAATGTATATTTGCAAACAGTGTGAAAGTAAAGGTCATTTCTACGTTCCGGGCAACCTAGGTTTCGCTGGAGAGCGCTGCTCCACCTGATCGAATAGCTAGGGACTTAGAAGTCAACGCCAGAAGCATAAAATACAATAAAAATACAACAGTTTTTCCATCGTATAGCATGAATAATTGCAACCAGTGTGAAAGTAATGGTCACTTCTACGTTCCGGGCAACCTAGGTTTCACTCTTGGGCGTTGCTCCACCACACCGAATAGCTACGGCCTTAGATGTCGACTCCCGAAGCATAAAATATAATATAAATAGTACAGTTTTTCCATTGTATAAAACGAATAACTGCAACCAGTGTGAAAGTTATGGTCATTTCTACGTTCCGGGCATCCTAGGCTTAACTCCAGGGCGTTGCTCCACCAGATCGAATAGCTAGGGACTTAGAAGTCAACGCCAGAAGCATAAAATACAATAAAAATACAACACTTTTTCCATCGTATAAATGAATAATTGCAACCAGTGTGAAAGTAATGGTCATTTCTACGTTCCGGGCAACCTAGGTTTCACTCTTGGGCGTTGCTCCACCACACCGAATAGTTAGGGACTTAGAAGTCAACGCCAGAAGCATAAAATACAAAATAAATACAACAGTCTTTCCATCCTATAAAACGAATAATTGCAACCAGTCTGATAGTTATGGTCATTGCTACGTTCCGGGCAACCTAGGCTTCACACTAGGGCGTTGCTCAACCAGATCGAATAGTGAGGGCCTAAGAAGTCAACGCCAACAGCATAAAATACGATATATGTACAACAGTTTTTCCATCGTATAAAATGTATAATTGGAACCAGTGTGAAAGTAATGGTCATTTCTACGTTCCGAGCAACCTAGGTTTTGCTCTATGGCGTTGCTCCACCAGATGGAATAGTTAGGGACTTAGAATTCAACGCCAGAAGCATAAAATACAACACAAGCACAACAGTTTTTCCATCGTGTAACAGGAATAATTGCAACCAGTGTGAAAGTACAGGTCATTTCTATGTTCCGGGCAACCTAGGCTTCACTCTTGGGCGTTGCTCCACCAGATCGAATAGTCAGGGACTTTGAATACAACGCTAGAAGCATAAAATACGATAAAAATGCAACAGTTTTTGCATTGTATAACAGGAATAACTGCATCCAGTTTGAAAGTACTGGTCATTTCTACGTTCCGGGTAGCCTAGGCTTCACTCCAGGGTGCTGCTCCACCAGATCGAATAGCTAGGGACTTAGAATTCAACGCCAGAAGAATAAAATACAACATAAGTACAACAGTTTTACCATCGTATAAAATGAATAACCGCAAACAGTGTGAAGGTAATGGTCATTTTTACGTTCCGGGCAACCTAGCCTTCACTCCAGGGCGTTGCTCCACCATATCGAAAAGTTAGGGCCTAAGAAGTCAACGCCAGAAGCACCAAACACAAAATAAATACAACAGTTTTTCCATCGGATAAAACGAATAATTGCATCCAGTGTGAAAGTAATGGTCATTTCTACGTTCCGGGCAACCTAGGTTTCACTCTTGGGCGTTGCTCCACCACACCGAATAGTTAGGGACTTAGAAGTCAACGCCAGAAGCATAAAATACAAAATAAATACAACAGTCTTTCCATCCTATAAAACGAATAATTGCAACCAGTCTGATAGTTATGGTCATTGCTACGTTCCGGGCAACCTAGGCTTCACACTAGGGCGTTGCTCAACCAGATCGAATAGTGAGGTCCTAAGAAGTCAACGCCAACAGCATAAAATACGATATATGTACAACAGTTTTTCCATCGTATAAAATGTATAATTGGAACCAGTGTGAAAGTAATGGTCATTTCTACGTTCCGAGCAACCTAGGTTTTGCTCTATGGCGTTGCTCCACCAGATGGAATAGTTAGGGACTTAGAATTCAACGCCAGAAGCATAAAATACAACACAAGTACAACAGTTTTTCCATCGTGTAACAGGAATAATTGCAACCAGTGTGAAAGTACAGGTCATTTCTATGTTCCGGGCAACCTAGGCTTCACTCTTGGGCGTTGCTCCACCAGATCGAATAGTCAGGGACTTTGAATACAACGCCAGAAGCATAAAATACAATAAAAACGCAACAGTTTTTGCATTGTATAACAGGAATAACTGCATCCAGTTTGAAAGTACTGGTCATTTCTACGTTCCGGGTAGCCTAGGCTTCACTCCAGGGTGCTGCTCCACCAGATCGAATAGCTAGGGACTTAGAATTCAACGCCAGAAGAATAAAATACAACATAAGTACAACAGTTTTACCATCGTATAAAATGAATAACCGCAAACAGTGTGAAGGTAATGGTCATTTTTACGTTCCGGGCAACCTAGCCTTCACTCCAGGGCGTTGCTCCACCATATCGAAAAGTTAGGGCCTAAGAAGTCAACGCCAGAAGCACCAAACACAAAATAAATACAACAGTTTTTCCATCGGATAAAACGAATAATTACAACCAGTGTGAAAGTTATGGTCATTCCTACTTTCCGGGCTACCTAGGCTTAACTCCAGGGCGCTGCTCCTCCAGATCGAATAGTTAGGGACTTTGAATACAACTCCAGAAGCATAAAATACAATAAAAATGCAACAGGTTTTCCATCGTATAACAGGAAAGCTGCAACCAGTGTGAAAGTACTGGTCATTTCTATGTTCCGGGTGACCTAGGCTTCACTCTAGGGCATTGCTCCACCAGATCGAATAGCTAGGGACTTAGAATTCGACGCCAGACGAACAAAATACAACATAAGTACAATAGTTTTTCCATCGTATAAAATGTATAATTGCAAGAAGTGTGAAGGTAATGGTCATTTCTACGATACGGGCAACCTAGGCTTCACTCTAGGGCGTTGGTCCACCAGATCCAATAGCTAGGGCCTGAGAAGTCAACGCCAGGAGCACCAAATACAAAATAAATACAACAGTTTTTCCATCGTATAAAACGAATAATTGCAACCAGTATGAAAGCTATGGTCATTTCTACGTTCCGGGCAACCTAGGCTTCACTCTAGGGCGTTGCTCAACCACATCGAATAGCTACGGCCCTAGAGCACAATGCCATAACTATAAAATACAATATAAATACAACAGTCTTTCCATCGTATAAAACGAATAATTGCAACCAGTCTGATAGTTATGGTCATTTCTACGTTCCGGGCAAGCTAGGCTTCACCCTAGGGCGCTGCTCCACCAGATCGAATAGTTAGGGCCTAAGAAGTCATCGCCAGAAGCATAAAATACGATATATGTACAACAGTTTTTCCATCGTATAAAATGAATAATTGCAACCAGTGTGAAAGTAACGGCCATTTCTACGTTCCGGGCATCCTAGACTTAACACTGAGCCATTGCTCCGCCGGATCGAATACATAAGGCCTTAGAAGTCAACGCCAGAAGCATAAAGTACATTAAAAATCCAACAGCTTGTCCATCGTATAACAGGAATAATTGCAACCAGTGTGAAAGTAATGGTCATTTCTACGTTCCGAGCAACCTAGGTTTCGCTCTATGGCGTAGCTCCACCACATCGAATAGTTAGGGCCTTAGATGTCAATGCCAGAAGCATAAAATACAATATAAATGCAACAGCTTTTCCATTGTATAAAACGAATAATTACAACCAGTGTGAAAGTTATGGTCATTCCTACTTTCCGGGCTACCTAGGCTTAACTCCAGGGCGCTGCTCCTCCAGATCGAATAGTTAGGGACTTTGAATACAACTCCAGAAGCATAAAATACAATGAAAATGCAACAGGTTTTCCATCGTATAACAGGAAAGCTGCAACCAGTGTGAAAGTACTGGTCATTTCTATGTTCCGGGTGACCTAGGCTTCACTCTAGGGCATTGCTCCACCAGATCGAATAGCTAGGGACTTAGAATTCGACGCCAGACGAACAAAATACAACATAAGTACAATAGTTTTTCCATCGTATAAAATGTATAATTGCAAGAAGTGTGAAGGTAATGGTCATTTCTACGATACGGGCAACCTAGGCTTCACTCTAGGGCGTTGGTCCACCAGATCCAATAGCTAGGGCCTGAGAAGTCAACGCCAGGAGCACCAAATACAAAATAAATACAACAGTTTTTCCATCGTATAAAACGAATAATTGCAACCAGTATGAAAGCTATGGTCATTTCTACGTTCCGGGCAACCTAGGCTTCACTCTAGGGCGTTGCTCAACCAAATCGAATAGCTACGGCCCTAGAGCACAATGCCATAACTATAAAATACAATATAAATACAACAGTCTTTCCATCGTATAAAACGAATAATTTTAACCAGTCTGATAGTTATGGTCATTTCTACGTTCCGGGCAAGCTAGGCTTCACCCTAGGGCGCTGCTCCACCAGATCAAATAGTTAGGGCCTTATAAGTCATCGCCAGAAGCATAAAATACGATATATGTACAACAGTTTTTCCATCGTATAAAATGAATAATTGCAACCAGTGTGAAAGTAACGCCCATTTCTACGTTCCGGGCATCCTAGACTTAACACTGAGCCATTGCTCCGCCAGATCGAATACATAGGGCCTTAGAAGTCAACGCCAGAAGCATAAAGTACATTAAAAATCCAACAGTTTGTCCATCGTATAACAGGAATAATTGCAACCAGTGTGAAAGTAATGGTCATTTCTTCGTTCCGAGCAACCTAGGTTTCGCTCTATGGCGTTGCTCCACCACATCGAATAGTTAGGGCCTTAGAAGTCAATGCCAGAAGCATAAAACACAATACAAATACAACAGCTTTTCCATCGTATAACAGGAATAATTGCAACCAGTTTGAAAGGTATGGTCATTTCTACGTTGCGGGCACCCTAGGCTTCACTCTAGGGCATTGTTCCACCACATCGAATAGCTACGGCCTTAGAAGTCAACGCCATAACTTTAAAAAACAATATAAATTCAACAGTTTTTCCATTGTATAAAGTGTATAATTGCAAACAGTGTGGAGGTAATGGTCATTTCTACTTTCCGGGCAACCTAGGCTTCACTCTAGGGCGTTTCTCCACCACATCGAATAGCTACGGCCTTAGAAGTCAACGTCTGAAGCATACAATATAATATAAATACAACAGTTTTTCCATCGTATAACAGGAATAATTGCAAGCAGTGTGAAAGACATGGTCATTTCTACGTTCCGGGCAACCTAGGCTTCACTCTAGGGCGTTGCTCCACCACATCGAATAGCTACGGCCTTAGGAGTCAACGCCAGAGGCATAAAATACAAAATAAATACAACAGTTTTTCCATCGTATAACAAGAATAATTGCAACCAGTGTGAAAGTGAAGGCCATTTCTACATTCCGGGCAACCTAGGCTTCACTCTAGGGCCATGCTCCACCAGATCGAATAGTTAGGGCCTAAGAAGTCAACGCCTGGAGCATAAAATATAATATAAATACAACAGTTTTTCCATCGTATAACAGGAATAATTGCAGCCAGAGTGAAGGTGATGGCCATTTCTACGTCCCGGCAACCTAGGCTTCACTCGAGGGCGTTGCTCCACGAGATCGAATAGCTAGGGACTTAGAAGTCAACTCTAGAAGCATAAAATAAAATAAAAATACAACAGTTTCTCCATCGTATAAAACGAATAATTGCAACCAGTATGAATGGTATGGTCATTTCTACGTTCCGGGAAGCCTAGGCTTCACTCTAGGGCGTTGGTCCACCAAATCCAATAGCTAGGGCCTAAGAAGTCAATGCCAGAAGCATAAAATGCCATATAAATACATCAGTTGTTCCACTGTATAATACGAATAATTGCAAACAGTGTGGAAGTAATGGTCATTTCTACGTTCCGGGCAACCTAGACTTCACCCTATGGCGTGGCTCCACCAGATCGAATAGTTAGGGCCTAAGAAGTCAATGCCAGAAGCATAAAATACGATATATGTATAACAGTTTTTCCTTCGCATAAAATGAGTAATTGCAACCAGTGTGAAAGTAACGGCCATTTCTACGTTCCGGGAATCCTAGACTTAACACAGAGCCATTGCTCCACCAGATCGAATACATAGGGCCTTAGAAGTCAACGCCAGAAGCATAAAGTACATTAAAAATCCAACAGTTTGTCCATCGTATAAAAGGAATAATTGCAACCAGTGTGCAGGTAATGGTCATTTCTACGTTCCGGGCAAACTAGGCTTCACTCTAGGGCATTGTTCCACCAGATCGAATAGTTAGGGCCTTAGAAGTCAATGCCAGAAGCATAAAATGCAATATAAATACAACAGTTTTTCCATCGCATAACAGGAATAATTGCAACCAGAGTGAAGGTGATGGTCATTTCTACGTCCCGGGCAACCTAGGCTTCACTTTAGGGCGTTGCTCCACGAGATCGAATAGCTAGGGACTTAGAAGTCAACGCTAGAAGCATAAAATAAAATAAAGATACAACAGTTTTTCCATCGTATAAAACGAATAATTGCAACCAGTATGAATGTTATGGTCATTTCTACGTTCCGGGCAACCTAGGCTTCACTCTAGGGCGTTGGTCCACCAGATCCAATAGCTAGGGCCTAAGAAGTCAACACAAGGAACACCAAATACAAGATAAATACAACAGTTTTTCCATCGTATAAAACGAATAATTGCTACCAGTATGAAAGCAATGGTCATTTCTACGTTCCGGTCAACCTAGGCTTCACTCTAGGGCGTTGCTCAACCACATCGAATAGCTATGGCCCTAGAACACAACGCCATAACTATAAAATACAATATAAATACAACAGTCTTTCCATCGTATAAAACGAATAATTGCAACCAGTGTGAAAGTTATGGTCATTTCAACGTTCCGGGCAACCTAGGCTTCACACTAGGGCATTGTTCCACCAGATCGAATAGTTAGGGCCTAAGAAGTCAACGCCAGAAGCATAAAATACAATATAAATACAACAGCTTTTCCACCGTATATAATGTATATTTGCAAACAGTGTGAAAGTAAAGGTCATTTCTACGTTCCGGGCAACCTAGGTTTCGCTGTAGGGCGTTGCTCCACCAGATCGAATAGCTACGGACTCAGAAGTCAACGCCAGAAGCATAAAATACAATAAAAATACAACAGTTTTTCCATCGTATAAAAGGAATAATTGCAACCAGTGTGCAGGTAATGGTCATTTCTACGTTCCGGGCAAACTAGGCTTCACTCTAGGGCATTGTTCCACCAGATCGAATAGTTATGGCCTAAGAAGTCAACGCCAGAAGCATAAAATACAATATAAATACAACAGATTTTCCATCGTATAAAAGGAATAATTGCAACCAGTGTGAAAGTAAAGGTCATTTCTACGTTCCGGGCAAAATCAGTTCCGCTGTAGGGCGTTGCTCCACCAGATCGAATAGCTAGGGACTTAGATGTCAACGCCCGAAGCATAAAACGCAAAATAAACAGAACAGCTTTTCCATTGTATAAAACGAATAATTGCAACCAGTGTGAAAGTTATGGTCATTCCTACTTTCCGGGCTACCTAGGCTTAACTCCAGGGCGCTGCTCCTCCAGATCGAATAGTTAGGGACTTTGAATACAACTCCAGAAGCATAAAATACAATAAAAATGCAACAGTTTTTCCATCGTATAACAGGAAAGCTGCAACCAGTGTGAAAGTACTGGTCATTTCTAACTTCCGGGTGACCTAGGCTTCACTCTAGGGCATTACTCCACCAGATCGAATAGCTAGGGACTTAGAATTCGACGCCAAAAGAACAAAATACCACATAAGTACAATAGTTTTTCCATCGTATAAAATGTATAATTGCAAGAAGTGTGAAGGTAATGGTCATTTCTACGATACGGGCAACCTAGGCTTCACTCTAGGGCGTTGGTCCACCAGATCCAATAGCTAGGGCCTAAGATGTCAACGCCAGGAACACCAAATACAAGATAAATACAACAGTTTTTCCATCGTATAAAACGAATAATTGCTACCAGTATGAAGGCAATGGTCATTTCTACGTTCCGGGCAACCTAGGCTTCACTCTAGGGCGCTGCTCAACCACATCGAATAGCTACGGCCCTAGAACACAACGCCATAACTATAAAATACAATATAAATACAACAGTCTTTCCATCGTATAAAACGAATAATTGCAACCAGTCTGATAGTTATTGTCATTTCTACGTCCCGGGCAACCTAGGCTTCACTCTAGGGCGCTGCTCCACCAGATCTAATAGTTAGGGCCTAAGAAGTCAACGCCAGAAGCATAAAATATAATATAAGTACAACAGTTTTTCCATCGTATAACAGGCATGATTGCAACCAGTGTGAAGGTAACGGCCATTTCTACGTTCCGGCATCCTAGACTTAACACTGAGCCATTGCTCCGCCAGATCGAATACATAGGGCCTTAGAAGTCAACGCCAGAAGCATAAAGTACATTAAAAATCCAACAGTTTGTCCATCTTATAACAGGAATAATTGCAACCAGTGTGAAAGTAATGGTCACTTCTACGTTCCGAGCAACCTAGGTTTCGCTCTGTGGCGTAGCTCCACCACATCGAATAGTTAGGGCCTTAGATGTCAATGCCAGAAGCATAAAATACAATATAAATACAACAGCTTTTCCATTGTATAAAATGAATAATTGCAAACAGTGAGGAAGTAATGGTCATTTCTACGTTCCGTGCAACCTAGGCTTCACTCTAGGGCGTTGCTCCACCAGATCGAATAGGTAGGGCCTAAGAAGTCAACGCCAGAAGCATAAAATACAATATAAATACAACAGCTTTTCCATCATATATAATGTATATTTGCAAACAGTGTGAAAGTAAAGGTCATTTCTACGTTCCGGGCAACCTAGGTTTCGCTGGAGAGCGCTGCTCCACCTGATCGAATAGCTAGGGACTTAGAAGTCAACGCCAGAAGCATAAAATACAATAAAAATACAACAGTTTTTCCATCGTATAGCATGAATAATTGCAACCAGTGTGAAAGTAATGGTCACTTCTACGTTCCGGGCAACCTAGGTTTCACTCTTGGGCGTTGCTCCACCACACCGAATAGCTACGGCCTTAGATGTCGACTCCCGAAGCATAAAATATAATATAAATAGTACAGTTTTTCCATCGTATAAAATGAATAACCGCAAACAGTGTGAAGGTAATGGTCATTTTTACGTTCCGGGCAACCTAGCCTTCACTCCAGGGCGTTGCTCCACCATATCGAAAAGTTAGGGCCTAAGAAGTCAACGCCAGAAGCACCAAACACAAAATAAATACAACAGTTTTTCCATCGGATAAAACGAATAATTGCATCCAGTGTGAAAGTAAAGGTCATTTCTACGGTCCGGGCAACCTAGGCTTCACTCTAGGGAGTTGTTCCACCCGATCGAATAGGTAGGGCCTAAGAAGTCAACTCCAGAAGCATAAAATACAATATAAATACAACAGCTTTTCCATCGTATATAATGTATATTTGCAAACAGTGTGAAAGTAAAGGCCATTTCTACGTTCCGGGCAACCTAGGCTTCACTCTAGGGCGTTGTTCCACCAGGTCGAATAGTTAGGGCCTTAGAAGTCAACGCCCGAAGCATAAAATACAAAATAAGTAGAACGGTTTTTCCATTGTATAAAACGAATAATTGCAATCAGTATGAAAGTTATGGTCATTTATACGTTCCGGGCAACCTAGGCTTTACTCTGGAGCATTCCTCCATCAGATCGAATAGTTAGTGCCTAAGAAGACAACGCCAGAAGCATAAAATACAATATAAATACAACAGCTTTTCCATCGTATATAATGTATATTTGCAAACAGTGTGAAAGTAATGATCATTTCTACGTTCCGGGCAACCTAGGTTTCGCTGTAGAGCGCTGCTCCACCAGATCGAATAGCTAGGGACTTAGAAGTCAACGCCAGAAGCATAAAATACAATAAAAATACAACACTTTTTCCATCGTATAAATGAATAATTGCAACCAGTGTGAAAGTAATGGTCATTTCTACGTTCCGGGCAACCTAGGTTTCACTCTTGGGCGTTGCTCCACCACACCGAATAGTTAGGGACTTAGAAGTCAACGCCAGAAGCATAAAATACAAAATAAATACAACAGTCTTTCCATCCTATAAAACGAATAATTGCAACCAGTCTGATAGTTATGGTCATTGCTACGTTCCGGGCAACCTAGGCTTCACACTAGGGCGTTGCTCAACCAGATCGAATAGTGAGGGCCTAAGAAGTCAACGCCAACAGCATAAAATACGATATATGTACAACAGTTTTTCCATCGTATAAAATGTATAATTGGAACCAGTGTGAAAGTAATGGTCATTTCTACGTTCCGAGCAACCTAGGTTTTGCTCTATGGCGTTGCTCCACCAGATGGAATAGTTAGGGACTTAGAATTCAACGCCAGAAGCATAAAATACAACACAAGTACAACAGTTTTTCCATCGTGTAACAGGAATAATTGCAACCAGTGTGAAAGTACAGGTCATTTCTATGTTCCGGGCAACCTAGGCTTCACTCTTGGGCGTTGCTCCACCAGATCGAATAGTCAGGGACTTTGAATACAACGCCAGAAGCATAAAATACGATAAAAATGCAACAGTTTTTGCATTGTATAACAGGAATAACTGCATCCAGTTTGAAAGTACTGGTCATTTCTACGTTCCGGGTAGCCTAGGCTTCACTCCAGGGTGCTGCTCCACCAGATCGAATAGCTAGGGACTTAGAATTCAACGCCAGAAGAATAAAATACAACATAAGTACAACAGTTTTACCATCGTATAAAATGAATAACCGCAAACAGTGTGAAGGTAATGGTCATTTTTACGTTCCGGGCAACCTAGCCTTCACTCCAGGGCGTTGCTCCACCATATCGAAAAGTTAGGGCCTAAGAAGTCAACGCCAGAAGCACCAAACACAAAATAAATACAACAGTTTTTCCATCGGATAAAACGCATAATTGCATCCAGTGTGAAAGTAAAGGTCATTTCTACGGTCCGGGCAACCTAGGCTTCACTCTAGGGAGTTGTTCCACCCGATCGAATAGGTAGGGCCTAAGAAGTCAACTCCAGAAGCATAAAATACAATATAAATACAACAGCTTTTCCATCGTATATAATGTATATTTGCAAACAGTGTGAAAGTAAAGGCCATTTCTACGTTCCGGGCAACCTAGGCTTCACTCTAGGGCGTTGTTCCACCAGGTCGAATAGTTAGGGCATTAGAAGTCAACGCCCGAAGCATAAAATACAAAATAAGTAGAACGGTTTTTCCATTGTATAAAACGAATAATTGCAATCAGTATGAAAGTTATGGTCACTTATACGTTCCGGGCAACCTAGGCTTTACTCTGGAGCATTCCTCCATCAGATCGAATAGTTAGTGCCTAAGAAGACAACGCCAGAAGCATAAAATACAATATAAATTCAACAGCTTTTCCATCGTATATAATGTATATTTGCAAACAGTGTGAAAGTAATGATCATTTCTACGTTCCGGGCAACCTACGTTTCGCTGTAGAGCGCTGCTCCACCAGATCGAATAGCTAGGGACTTAGAAGTCAACGCCAGAAGCATAAAATACAATAAAAATACAACACTTTTTCCATCGTATAAATGAATAATTGCAACCAGTGTGAAAGTAATGGTCATTTCTACGTTCCGGGCAACCTAGGTTTCACTCTTGGGCGTTGCTCCACCACACCGAATAGTTAGGGACTTAGAAGTCAACGCCAGAAGCATAAAATACAAAATAAATACAACAGTCTTTCCATCCTATAAAACGAATAATTGCAACCAGTCTGATAGTTATGGTCATTGCTACGTTCCGGGCAACCTAGGCTTCACACTAGGGCGTTGCTCAACCAGATCGAATAGTGAGGGCCTAAGAAGTCAACGCCAACAGCATAAAATACGATATATGTACAACAGTTTTTCCATCGTATAAAATGTATAATTGGAACCAGTGTGAAAGTAATGGTCATTTCTACGTTCCGAGCAACCTAGGTTTTGCTCTATGGCGTTGCTCCACCAGATGGAATAGTTAGGGACTTAGAATTCAACGCCAGAAGCATAAAATACAACACAAGTACAACAGTTTTTCCATCGTGTAACAGGAATAATTGCAACCAGTGTGAAAGTACAGGTCATTTCTATGTTCCGGGCAACCTAGGCTTCACTCTTGGGCGTTGCTCCACCAGATCGAATAGTCAGGGACTTTGAATACAACGCCAGAAGCATAAAATACGATAAAAATGCAACAGTTTTTGCATTGTATAACAGGAATAACTGCATCCAGTTTGAAAGTACTGGTCATTTCTACGTTCCGGGTAGCCTAGCCTTCACTCCAGGGTGCTGCTCCACCAGATCGAATAGCTAGGGACTTAGAATTCAACGCCAGAAGAATAAAATACAACATAAGTACAACAGTTTTACCATCGTATAAAATGAATAACCGCAAACAGTGTGAAGGTAATGGTCATTTTTACGTTCCGGGCAACCTAGCCTTCACTCCAGGGCGTTGCTCCACCATATCGAAAAGTTAGGGCCTAAGAAGTCAACGCCAGAAGCACCAAACACAAAATAAATACAACAGTTTTTCCATCGGATAAAACGAATAATTGCATCCAGTGTGAAAGTAAAGGTCATTTCTACGGTCCGGGCAACCTAGGCTTCACTCTAGGGAGTTGTTCCACCCGATCGAATAGGTAGGGCCTAAGAAGTCAACTCCAGAAGCATAAAATACAATATAAATACAACAGCTTTTCCATCGTATATAATGTATATTTGCAAACAGTGTGAAAGTAAAGGCCATTTCTACGTTCCGGGCAACCTAGGCTTCACTCTAGGGCGTTGTTCCACCAGGTCGAATAGTTAGGGCCTTAGAAGTCAACGCCCGAAGCATAAAATACAAAATAAGTAGAACGGTTTTTCCATTGTATAAAACGAATAATTGCAATCAGTATGAAAGTTATGGTCATTTATACGTTCCGGGCAACCTAGGCTTTACTCTGGAGCATTCCTCCATCAGATCGAATAGTTAGTGCCTAAGAAGACAACGCCAGAAGCATAAAATACAATATAAATACAACAGCTTTTCCATCGTATATAATGTATATTTGCAAACAGTGTGAAAGTAATGATCATTTCTACGTTCCGGGCAACCTAGGTTTCGCTGTAGAGCGCTGCTCCACCAGATCGAATAGCTAGGGACTTAGAAGTCAACGCCAGAAGCATAAAATACAATAAAAATACAACACTTTTTCCATCGTATAAATGAATAATTGCAACCAGTGTGAAAGTAATGGTCATTTCTACGTTCCGGGCAACCTAGGTTTCACTCTTGGGCGTTGCTCCACAACACCGAATAGTTAGGGACTTAGAAGTCAACGCCAGAAGCATAAAATACAAAATAAATACAACAGTCTTTCCATCCTATAAAACGAATAATTGCAACCAGTCTGATAGTTATGGTCATTGCTACGTTCCGGGCAACCTAGGCTTCACACTAGGGCGTTGCACAACCAGATCGAATAGTGAGGGCCTAAGAAGTCAACGCCAACAGCATAAAATACGATATATGTACAACAGTTTTTCCATCGTATAAAATGTATAATTGGAACCAGTGTGAAAGTAATGGTCATTTCTACGTTCCGAGCAACCTAGGTTTTGCTCTATGGCGTTGCTCCACCAGATGGAATAGTTAGGGACTTAGAATTCAACGCCAGAAGCATAAAATACAACACAAGTACAACAGTTTTTCCATCGTGTAACAGGAATAATTGCAACCAGTGTGAAAGTACAGGTCATTTCTATGTTCCGGGCAACCTAGGCTTCACTCTTGGGCGTTGCTCCACCAGATCGAATAGTCAGGGACTTTGAATACAACGCCAGAAGCATAAAATACAATAAAAATGCAACAGTTTTTGCATTGTATAACAGGAATAACTGCATCCAGTTTGAAAGTACTGGTCATTTCTACGGTCCGGGTAGCCTAGGCTTCACTCCAGGGTGCTGCTCCACCAGATCGAATAGCTAGGGACTTAGAATTCAACGCCAGAAGAATAAAATACAACATAAGTACAACAGTTTTACCATCGTATAAAATGAATAACCGCAAACAGTGTGAAGGTAATGGTCATTTTTACGTTCCGGGCAACCTAGCCTTCACTCCAGGGCGTTCCTCCACCATATCGAAAAGTTAGGGCCTAAGAAGTCAACGCCAGAAG
Source organism: Calliopsis andreniformis (assembly GCF_051401765.1). Classification (NCBI taxonomy): domain Eukaryota; kingdom Metazoa; phylum Arthropoda; class Insecta; order Hymenoptera; family Andrenidae; genus Calliopsis; species Calliopsis andreniformis. The sequence goes on along the minus strand of NW_027480422.1, from coordinate 12,679,940 downwards.
CACCAAACACAAAATAAATACAACAGTTTTTCCATCGGATAAAACGAATAATTGCATCCAGTGTGAAAGTAAAGGTCATTTCTACGGTCCGGGCAACCTAGGCTTCACTCTAGGGAGTTGTTCCACCCGATCGAATAGGTAGGGCCTAAGAAGTCAACTCCAGAAGCATAAAATACAATATAAATACAACAGCTTTTCCATCGTATATAATGTATATTTGCAAACAGTGTGAAAGTAAAGGCCATTTCTACGTTCCGGGCAACCTAGGCTTCACTCTAGGGCGTTGTTCCACCAGGTCGAATAGTTAGGGCCTTAGAAGTCAACGCCCGAAGCATAAAATACAAAATAAGTAGAACGGTTTTTCCATTGTATAAAACGAATAATTGCAATCAGTATGAAAGTTATGGTCATTTATACGTTCCGGGCAACCTAGGCTTTACTCTGGAGCATTCCTCCATCAGATCGAATAGTTAGTGCCTAAGAAGACAACGCCAGAAGCATAAAATACAATATAAATACAACAGCTTTTCCATCGTATATAATGTATATTTGCAAACAGTGTGAAAGTAATGATCATTTCTACGTTCCGGGCAACCTAGGTTTCGCTGTAGAGCGCTGCTCCACCAGATCGAATAGCTAGGGACTTAGAAGTCAACGCCAGAAGCATAAAATACAATAAAAATACAACACTTTTTCCATCGTATAAATGAATAATTGCAACCAGTGTGAAAGTAATGGTCATTTCTACGTTCCGGGCAACCTAGGTTTCACTCTTGGGCGTTGCTCCACCACACCGAATAGTTAGGGACTTAGAAGTCAACGCCAGAAGCATAAAATACAAAATAAATACAACAGTCTTTCCATCCTATAAAACGAATAATTGCAACCAGTCTGATAGTTATGATCATTGCTACGTTCCGGGCAACCTAGGCTTCACACTAGGGCGTTGCTCAACCAGATCGAATAGTGAGGGCCTAAGAAGTCGACGCCAACAGCATAAAATACGATATATGTACAACAGTTTTTCCATCGTATAAAATGTATAATTGGAACCAGTGTGAAAGTAATGGTCATTTCTACGTTCCGAGCAACCTAGGTTTTGCTCTATGGCGTTGCTCCACCAGATGGAATAGTTAGGGACTTAGAATTCAACGCCAGAAGCATAAAATACAACACAAGTACAACAGTTCTTCCATCGTGTAACAGGAATAATTGCAACCAGTGTGAAGGTACAGGTCATTTCTATGTTCCGGGCAACCTAGGCTTCACTCTTGGGCGTTGCTCCACCAGATCGAATAGTCAGGGACTTTGAATACAACGCCAGAAGCATAAAATACAATAAAAATGCAACAGTTTTTGCATTGTATAACAGGAATAACTGCAACCAGTTTGAAAGTACTGGTCATTTCTACGTTCCGGGTAGCCTAGGCTTCACTCCAGGGTGCTGCTCCACCAGATCGAATAGCTAGGGACTTAGAATTCAACGCCAGAAGAATAAAATACAACATAAGTACAACAGTTTTACCATCGTATAAAATGAATAACCGCAAACAGTGTGAAGGTAATGGTCATTTTTACGTTCCGGGCAACCTAGCCTTCACTCCAGGGCGTTGCTCCACCAGATCGAAAAGTTAGGGCCTAAGAAGTCAACGCCAGAAGCACCAAACACAAAATAAATACAACAGTTTTTCCATCGGATAAAACGAATAATTGCATCCAGTGTGAAAGTAAAGGTCATTTCTACGGTCCGGGCAACCTAGGCTTCACTCTAGGGAGTTGTTCCACCCGATCGAATAGGTAGGGCCTAAGAAGTCAACTCCAGAAGCATAAAATACAATATAAATACAACAGCTTTTCCATCATATATAATGTATATTTGCAAACAGTGTGAAAGTAAAGGCCATTTCTACGTTCCGGGCAACCTAGGCTTCACTCTAGGGCGTTGTTCCACCAGGTCGAATAGTTAGGGCCTTAGAAGTCAACGCCCGAAGCATAAAATACAAAATAAGTAGAACGGTTTTTCCATTGTATAAAACGAATAATTGCAACCAGTGTGAAAGTAATGGTCACTTCTACGTTCCGGGCAACCTAGGTTTCACTCTTGGGCGTTGCTCCACCACACCGAATAGCTACGGCCTTAGATGTCGACTCCCGAAGCATAAAATATAAAATAAATAGTACAGTTTTTCCATTGTATAAAACGAATAACTGCAACCAGTGTGAAAGTTATGGTCATTTCTACGTTCCGGGCATTCTAGGCTTCACTCCAGGGCGTCGCTCCACCAGATCGAAAAGTTAGGGCCTAAGAAGTCAACGCCAGAAGCATAAAATGAAATAAAAATAGAGCCGTTATTCCATATTATAACACGAATAATTACAACCAGTGTGAAAGAAATGGGCATTTCTACGTTCCGTGCAACCTAGACTTCACTCTAGGGCGTTGCTCCACCAGACCGAATAGTTAGGGCCTAAGAAGACAACGCCAGATGCACAAAATACAATATAAATACAACGGCTTGTCCATCGTATATAACGTATATATGCAAACAGTATGAAAGTAAAGGTCATTTCTACGTTCCGGGCAGCCTAAGCTTCACTGTAGGGTGTTGTTCCACCAGATCGAATAGGTAGGGCCTGAGAAGTCAACGCCAGAAGCATAAAATACACAATAAATACAACATCTTTTCCACCGTATACAATGTCTATTTGCAAACAGAGTGAAAGTAAAGGTCATTTCTACGTTCCGGGCAACCTAGGCTTAACTGTAGGGCGTTGCTCCATCAGATCGAATAGTTAGAGACTTAGAAGTCAACGCCCGAAGCATGAAATACAAAATAGATAGAACAGTTTTTCCATCGTATAACGGGAGTAATTGCAACAAATGTGAAAGTGATGGTCGTTACCAGGTTCCGGGCAACCGAGCGTTCACTCGAGGGCGTTGGTCCACCGGATCCAATAGTTAGGGCCTAAGAAGTCAACGACAGAAGCACCAAACACAAAATAAATACAACAGTTTTTCCATTATATAAAACGAATAATTGAAACCAGTGTGAAAATCATGGTCATTTCTACGTTCCGCGCAACCTAGACTTCACCACTGGGCGTTGCTCCACCAGATCCAATAGTTAGGACCTAAGAAGTCAGCGCCAGAAGCATACAATACAATAAAAATAGAACAGTTTTTTCATCGTATAACAGGAATAATTGCAGCCAGAGTGAAGGTGATGGTCATTTCTACGTTCCGCGCAATCCAGGCTTCACTCCAGGGCGTTGCTCCACCAGATCGAATAGTTAGGGCCTAAGAAGTCAACGCCAGAAGCATAAAATACAATAAAAATACGACAGTTTTGCCATCGTATAGCATGAATAATTGCAACCACAGTGAAAGTAATGGTCATTTCTACGTTTCGGGCGACCTAGGCTTCACTCTATGGCGTTGATCCACCATATCGAATAGCTAGGGCCTTAGAAGTCAACGCCCGAAACATAAAATACAATCAAAATCCAACAGTTTGTCCATCGTATAACAAGAATAATTGCAACAAGCGTGAAGGTAATGGTCATTTCTACGTTCCGGGCAACCTAGGTATTGCTCTAGGGCGTTGCTCAACCACATCGAATAGTTAGGGCCTTAGAAGTCAACGCCTGAAGCATAAAATACAACATAAGTACAACAGTTTTTCATCGTATAACTGGAATAATTGCAACCAGTGTGAAAGTACAGGTCATTTCTACGTTCCGCGCAACCTAGGATTCACCCCTGGGCGTTGCTCCACCAGATCCAAAAGTTAGGACCTAAGAAGTCAGCGCCAGAAGCATAAAACACAAAATAGATACAACAGTTTTTCTATAGTATATAATGTATATTTGCAAACAGTGTAAAAGTAAAGGTCATTTCTACGTTCCGGGCAACCTAGGCTTAACTGTAGGGCGTTTCTCCACCAGATCGCATAGTTAGGGATTTAGAATTCAACGACAGGAGCATAAAATGCAATAAAAATGCAACAGCTTTTCCATCGTATAACAGGAATAACTGCAACCAGTGTGAAAGTACAGGTCATTTCTACGTTCAGGGCAACCTAGGCTTCACTACAGGGCGGTGCTCCACCAGATCGAATTGTTAGTGCCTTAGAAGTCAGCGCCCGAAGCATAAAATACAATAAAGATGCAACAGTTTGTCCATCGTATAACAGGAATAATTGCAACCAGTGTGAAGGTAATGGTCTTCTCTACGTTCCTGGCATCCTAGACTTAACTCTGAGGCATTGCTCCACCAGATCGAATACATAGGGCCTTAGAAGTCAACGCCAGAATCATAAAATACAATAAAAATACGACAGTTTTTCCATCGTATAGCATGAATAATTGCAACCAGAGTGAAAGTAATGGTCATTTCTACGTTTCGGGCGACCTAGGTTTCACTCTAGGGCGTTGATCCACCATATCCAATAGTTAGGACCTAAGAAGTCAGCGCCAGAAGCATAAAATACAAAATAGATACAACAGTTTTTCTATAGTATATAATGTATATTTGCAAACAGTGTGAAAGTAAAGGTCATTTCTACGTTCCGGACAACCTAGGCTTAACTGTAGGGCGTTTCTCCACCAGATCGCATAGTTAGGGACTTAGAATTCAACGACAGGAGCATAAAATGCAATAAAAATGCAACAGTTTTTCCATCGTATAACAGGAATAACTGCAACAAGTGTGAAAGTACAGGTCATTTCTACTTTCCGGGCAACCTAGGCTTCACTCTAGGCCGGTGCTCCACCAGATCAAATAGTTAGGACCTAAGAAGTCAACGCCATAAGCTTAAAATACAATATAAATTCACCAGCTTTTCCATCGTATATAATGTATCTTTGCAAACAGTATGAAAGTAACAGTCATTTCTACGTTCCGGGCAATCCAGGTTTCGCTCTAGGGCGTTGCTCCACCAGATCGAATAGCTAGGGCCCTAAAAGTCAACGCCCGAAGCCCAAATGCAATAAAAATACAACAGTTTTTCCATCGTATAACCGGAATAATTGCAACAAATGTGAAAGTGATGGTCATTACCAGGTTCCGGGCAACCTAGGGTTCAGTCGAGGGCGTTGGTCCACCGGATCCAATGGTTAGGGCCTAAGAAGTCAACGACAGAAGCACCAAATACAAAATAAATACAACAGTTTTTCCATTGTATAAAACGAATAATTGAAACCAGTGTGAAATCTATGGTCACTTCTACGTTCAGCGCAACCTAGACTTCAACTCTGGGCGTTGCTCCACCAGATCCAATAGTTAGGACCTAAGAAGTCAGCGCCAGAAGCATAAAATACAAAATAGATACAGCAGCTTTTCCATCGTATATAATGTATATTTGCAAACAGTGTGAAGGTAATGGTCATTTCTACGTTACGCGCAACCCAGGCTTCACTCCAGGGCGTTGCTCCACCAGATCGAATAGTTAGGGCCTAAGAAGTCAACGCCAGAAGCATAAAATACAATAAAAATACGACAGTTTATCCATCGTATAGCATGAATAATTGCAACCAGAGTGACAGTAATGGTCATTTCTACGTTTCGGGCGACCTAGGCTTCACTCTAGGGCGTTGCCTCACGAGATCGAATACCTAGGACCTTAGATGTCAACGCCAGAAGCATAAAATACAATAAAAATACAACAGCTTTTCCATTGTATAGCATGAATAATTGCAACCAGAGTGAAAGTAATGGTCATTTCTACATTTTGGGCAAGCTAGGCTTCACTCTAGGGCGTTGATCCACCAGATCGAATAGCTAGGGATTTAGAATTCAACGGCAGTAGAATAAAATAAAATATAAGTACAACAGTTTTTCCATCGTATAAAACGAATAATAGCAACCAGTGTGAAAGTTATGGTCATTTCTATTTTCCGGGCAACCTAGGCTTCACTCTAGGGCGTTGCTCCACCAGATAGAATCGTTAGGGCCTTAGATGTCAACGCCCGAAGAACAAAATACAATGAAAATGAAACGGTTTTTCCATTGTATGACACGAATAATTGCGACCCGTGTGAAAGTAATAGCCATTTCTCCGTTCCAGGCAACCTAGGCTTCAGTGTAGGGTGTTGCTCTACCAAATCGAATAGATAGGGCCTTAAAAGTCTACGCCCGGAGCATAAAATACAATAAAAATACAACAGTTTTTCCATCGTATATAACGAGTAATAGCCATCAGTGTGAAAGTGATGGTCATTTCTACGTTCCGGGCAACCTAGGCTGCACTCTAGGACGTTGTTCCGCCAGAACGAATTGTTAGGGCCTTAGAAGTCAACGCCAGAAGCGTAAAGTACAAAACAAATGCAACAGTTTTTTCATCGTATATAACGGATAATTGCAACCGATATGAAAATTATGGTCATTTCTACGTTCCGGGCATCCTAGTCTTCACTCTAGGGCGTTGCTCCACCAGGTGGAATAGTTAGGGCCTTAGAAGTCAACGCCCGAAGCATAAAATACAATGAAAATGCAACGGTTTTTCCATCGTATAACACGAATAATTGCAACCAGTGTGAAAGTGATAGTCACTTCTAGGTTGCAGGCAGCCAGGGCTTCACTCTACGGTGTTGCTCCACCAGATCGAATAGCTAGGGCCTAAGAAGTCATCGCCAGAAGCATAAAACACAATATAAATACAACAGCTGTTCCATCGTATAAAGCGAATAATTGCAACCAATGTGAAAGTGACGGCCATTTCTACGTTCCGGCCATCCTAGATATAACTCTGAGGCGTTGCTCCACCAGATCGAATAGTTAGGGCCTAGGAAGTCAACACCAGGTGCATAAAATACAATAAGAATACAACAGTTTTTCCATCATATAACAGGAATAACTGCAACCAGTGTGAAGGTAATGGTCATTTCTGCGTTCCTGGCAACCTAGCCTTCACTCTAGGGCGTTGCTCCACCAGATCGAATAGTTAGGGCCTAAGAAGTCAACGCCAGAAGCATAAAACACAAAGTAACTACAACAGTTTTTCCATCGTATAAAACGAATAATTGCATCCAGTGTGAAAGTTATGGTCATTTCTACGTTCCGGTCAACCTAGTCTTCACCCAAGGGCGTTGCTCCACCAGATCGAATCGTTAGGGCCTTAGATGTCAACGCCCGAAGCATAAAATACAATGAAAATGCAACGGTTTTTCCATCGTATAACACGAATAATGGCAACCCGTGTGAAAGTGATAGCCATTTCTACGTTCCAGGCAACCTAGGCTTCACTGTAGGGTGTTGCTCTACCAAATCGAATAGCTAGGGCCTTAGAAGTCTACGGCCGGTACATAAAATACAATAAAAATAGAACAGTTTTTCCATCGTATAAAATGAGTAATTGCCATCAGTGTGAAAGTAATGGTCATTTCTGCGTTCCGCACAACCTAGGATTCACTCTAGGGTGATGCTGCACCAGATCGAATAGTTAGGGCCTGACAAGTCAATGCCCGAAGCATATAATACAATAAAAATACAACAGTTTTTCCATCGTATAACAGGAATAACTGCAACCAGTGTGAAGGTAATGGTCACTTCTACGTTCCGGGCAACCTATGCTTCGCTCTAGAGCGTTGCTCAACCAGATCGATTAGCCAGGGCCTTAGAAGTCAACGCCCGAAGCATAAAATACAAAATAAATACAACAGTTTTTCCATCGTATAAAACGAATAATTGCAACCAGTGTGAAAGTTATGGTCATTTCTACGTTCCTGGCAAACTAGGCTTGACTCTAGGGCGTTGCTCCATCAGATCGAATAGTTAGGGTCTTAGAAGTCATCGCCCGAAGCATAAGATACAATAAAAATACAATAGTTTTTCCATCGTATAAAATGGATAATTGCAATCAGTGTGAAGGTAATGGTCATCTCTACGTTCCGGGCAACCTAGGCTTCACTCTAGGGCGTTGCTCCACCAGATCGAATAGTTAGGGCCTTAGAAGTCGGCGCCCGAAGCTTAAAATACAGAATAAATGCAACAGTTTTTCCATCGTATAAAACGAATAATTTCAACCAGTGTGAAAGTGACGGCCATTTCTACGTTCCGGCCATCCTAGATATAACTCTGAGGCGTTGCTCCACCAGATCGAATAGTTAGGGCCTAGGAAGTCAACACCAGGTGCATAAAATACAATAAGAATACAACAGTTTTTCCATCATATAACAGGAATAACTGCAACCAGTGTGAAGATAATGGTCATTTCTACGTTCCGGGCAACCTGGTCTTAACCCTAGCGCGTTGCTCCACCAGATCGAATAGTTAGGGACTTTGAATACTACGCCCGAAGCATAAAATGCAATAAAAATACAACAGCTTTTCCACCGTATAACAGGAATAATTGCAACCAGTGTGAAAGTGATGGTCATTTCTACGTTCCGAGAAACATAGGCTTCTCTCTAGGGCGTTCTTCCACCAGATCGAATAGTTAGGTCCTAAGAAGTCAACGCCAGAAGCATAAAATACAATATAAGTACGGCAGTTTTTCCATCGTATAAAACGAATAATAGCAACCTGTATGAAAGTTATGGTCATTTGTACGTTCCGGGCAACCTAGGCTTCACTCTACGGCGTTGCTCCACCAGATCGAATAGCTAGGGCCTAAGAAGTCAACGCCAGAGGCATAAAATACAAAATAAATACAATAGTTTTTGCATCGTCTAAAACGAATAATTGCACGAGTGTGAAATGTATTGCCATTTCTACGTTCCGGGCAACCTAGGCTTCACTCTAGGGCGTTCCTCCACCAGATCGAATAGTTAGAGCCTAAGAAGTCAACGCCAGAAGCATAAAATACAATATAGCTTCAGCAGTTTTTCCATCGTATAAAACGAATAATAGCAACCTGTATGAAACTTATTTTCATATCTACGTTCCGGGCAACCTAGGCTTCACTCTAGGGCGTTGCTCCACCAGATCGAATAGCTAGGGCCTAAGAAGTCAACGCCAGAAGCATAAAATAAAATAAAAATACAGCCGTTATTCCATCGTATAATACGAATAATAGCAATCTGTATGAAAGTTATGGTCATTTCTACGTTTCGTGCTACCTAGGCTTCACTCTATGGCGTTGGTCCATCACATCGTATAGCAACGGCCTTAGAAGTCAACGCCAGAAGCATAAAATACGAAATAAATACAACAGCTTTTCCATCGTATAAAATGAATAACTGCATCCAGTGTCAAAGATATGGTCATTTCTACGTTCCGGGCATCCTAGACTTATCTCTGAGGCATTGCTCCACCAGATCGAAGAGTTAGGACCTTAGAAATCAACGCCATAAGCATAAAATACAAAATAAATACAACAGTCTTTCCATCGTATAACAGGAATAATTGCAAACAGTGTGAAAGTGATGGTCATTTCTACGTTCCTGGCAACCTACGCTTCACTCTAGGGCGTTGGTCCACCAGATCCAATAGTTGGGGCCTTAGAAGTCAACACCCGACGCATTAAATACAATAAAAGTACAACAGTTTTTCCATTGTATGAATAGAGTAATTGCAACCAGTGTGAAAGTAATGGCCATTCCTACGTTTCGGGCAACTTAGGCTTCACTCTAGGGCGCTGGTCCATCAGATCCAATAGTTAGGGCTTAATAAGTCAACGCCAGAAGCATAAAATACAAAATAAATACAACAGTTTTTCCAGCGTATAAAACGAATAATTGCAACCAGTGTGAAAGTAATAGTCATGTCCACGTACCGGGCAACCTAGGCTTCACTCAAGGGCGCTGGTCCATTAGATCCAATAGTTAGGGCTTAATAAGTCAACGCCAGAAGCATAAAATACAAAATAAATACAACAGTTTTTCCATCGTATATAAAGAATAATTGCAACCAGAGTGAAGGTGATGGACATTTCTACGTTCTGGGCAACCGAGGCTTCACTCTAGGGCGTTGCTCCACCAGATCGAATAGCAAGGGCCTTAGAAGTCAACGCCGAAGCATAAAATACAATAAAAATACAACAGTTTTTCCATGGTATACCATGAATAATTGCAACCAGTGTGAAAGTAATGATCATTTCGACGTTTCGGCCATTCTAGACTTAACTCTGAGGCATTGCTCCACCAGATCGAAGAGTTAGGACCTTAGAAGTCAACGCCAGCGGCATAAACTCCAAAATAAATACAATATATTATCCATCGTCTAAAACGAATAATTGCACGAGTGTGAAAGGTATGGTCATTTCTACGTTCCGGCAACCTAGGCTTCACTCTAGGGCGTTGCTCCACCAGACCGAGTAGTTAGGGCCTTAGAAGTCAACGCCAGAAGCGTAAAATACGATATAAATACAACAGTTTTTCCGTCGTATAGCAGGAATAATTGCAAACAGTGTGAAAGTGATGGTCATTTCTACGTTCCTGTCAACCTATGCTTCACTCTAGGGCGTAGGTCCACCAGATCCAATAGTTAGGGCCTTAGAAGTTAACGCCAGACGCATTAAATACAATAAAAATACAACAGTTATTCCATCGTATAACAGGAATGGTTGCAACCAAAGTGAAGGTGATGGACATTTCTACGTTCCGGGCAACCTAGGCTTCACTCTAGGGCGTTGGTCCACCAGATCGAATAGCTAGGGCCTTAGAAGTCAACGCCATAAGCATAAAATACAATAAAAATACAAAAGTCTTTCCATCGTATAGCATGAATAATTGCAACCAGTCTGAAAGTAATGATCATTTCGACTTTTCGGCCATTCTAGACTTAACTCTGAGGCATTGCTCCACCAGATCGAAGAGTTAGGGCCTAAGACGTCAACGCTAGAAGCATAAAAAACAATAAAAATACAACAGTATTTCCATCGTATAAAAAGAATAATTGCAACCAGTGAGAAAGTAATGGTCATTTCTACGTTCCGGACGACCTAGGCTTCAGTCTGGGGCGTTGGTCCATCAGATCGAATAGTTAGGGCCTAAGAAGTCAACGCCAGAGGCATAAAATACAAAATAAATACAATAGTTTTTCCATCGTCTAAAAGGTATAATTGCACGAGTGTGAAAGGTATGGTCATTTCTACGTTCCGGGCGACCTAGGCTTCACTCTAGGGCGTTGCTCCACCAGATCGAATAGATCGGGCCTTAGAAGTCAACGCCAGACGCATTAAATACAATAAAAATACAACAGTTACTCCATCGTATAAGAGGAATAATTGCAACCAGAGTGAAGGTGATGGACATTTCTACGTTCCGGGCAACCTAGGCTTCACTCTAGGGCGTTCTTCCATCAGATCGAATAGTTAGGGCCTAAGAAGTCAACGCCAGAAGCATAAAATACAATACAGGTACAGCAGTTTTTCCATCGTATGAAACGAATAATAGCAACCAGTGTGAAAGTTATGGTCATTTCTACTTTCCGGCAACGTAGGCTCCACTCTTGGACGTTGCCACACGAGATCGAATAGCTAGGACCTTAGAAGTCAACGCCAGGCGCAGAAAATGCAAAATAAATACAATAGTTTTTCCACCGTAGAAAAAGAATAATTGCAACCAGTGTGAAAGTAATGGTCATTTCTACGTTCCGGTCGATCTAGGCTTCACTCTGGGGCGTTGGTCCACCTGATCGAATAGTTAGGGCCTAAGGAGTCAACTACAGAGGCATAAAATACAAAATAAATACAATAGTTTTTCCATCGTCTAAAACGAATAATTGCACGAGCGTGAAAGGTATGGTCATTTCTACGTTCCGGGCGACCTAGGCTTCACTGTAGGGAGTTGCTCCACCAGATCCAATAGCTAGGGCCTTAGAAGTCAACGCCAGAAGCATAAAATACAATAAAAATACAACAGTCTTTCCATCGTATAACAGGAATAATTGCAACCAGTATGAAGGTAATGGTCATTTCTACGTTTCGGGCAACATAGGCTTCACTCATGGACGTTGCCTCACGAGACCGAATAGTTAGGACCATAGAAATCAACGCCAGAATCATAAAGTACAAATAAATACAACAGTTTTTCCACCGTATAAAAAGAATAATTGCAACCAGTGTGAAAGTAATGGTCATTTCTACGTTCCGGGAAACCTAGTCTTCACTCCTGGGCGTTGCTCCACGAGATCGAATAGGTAGGGACTTAGAATTCAACGACAGAAGAATAAAATACAATATAAGTACAACAGTCTTTCCATCGTTTAAATAAATAATTGCAAACAGTGGGAAAGTAATGGTCATTTCTACGTTCCGGGCAACCTAGGCTTCACCCTAGAGCGTTGATCCACGAGACCGGATAGTTAGGGCCTTAGGAGTCAACGCCAGAAGCATAAAATACAATATAAATACAACAGTTTTTCCATCGTATAACAGGAATAATTAAAACCAGTGTGAAAGTTATGGTCATTTCTACGTCCCTAGCCACCTAGGCTTCACCTTAGGGCGTGGCTCCACCAGATCCAATAGTTAGGGCCTAAGAAGTCAACGCCAGAAGCATAAAATACAAAATAAATACAACAGTTTTTCCACCGTATAACAGGAATAATTGCAACCAGTGTGAAAGTGATGGTCACTTCTACGTGCCGCGCAACCTAGGCTTCACTCTAGGGCGTTGGTCAACAAGATCGAAAAGCTAGGACCTTAGAAGTCAACGCCAGAAGCATAAAATACCTAATAAATACAACAGGTTTTCCATCGTATAACAGGAATAATTGCAACCAGAGTGAAGGTGATGGTCATTTCTACGTTCCGGGCAACCCAGGCTACACTCTAGGGCGTTGTTCCACCAGATCGAATAGTTAGGTCCTAAGAAGTCAACGGCAGAAGCATAAAATACAATATAAGTACAGCAGTTTTTCCATCGAATAAAACGAATAATAGCAACCTGTATGAAAGTTATGGTCATTTCTACGTTCCGGGCAACCTAGGCTTCACTCTAGGGCGTTCTTTCACCAGATGGTATAGTTAGGGCCTTAGAAGCCAACGCCCGAAGCATAAAATACAATAAAAATACATCAGTTTTTTCATCGTATAACAGGAATAATTGCATCCAGTGTGAAAGTAATGGCCATTTCTACGTTCCGACAGACCTAGGCTTCACTCTGGAGCGTTGGTCCACCAGATCGAATAGTTAGGGCCTAAGAAGGCAACGCCAGAGGCATAAAATACAAAATAAATACAATAGCTTTTGCATCGGCTAAAACGAATAATTGCACGAGTGTGAAATGTATGGCCATTTCTACGTTCCGGGCAACCTAGGCTTCACTCTCGGGAGTTGCTCCACCATATCGAATAGCTACGGCCTTAGAAGTCAACGCCAGAGTCATAAAATACAATATAAATACGCCAGCTATTCCATTGTATAAAACGAGTAATTGCAACCAGTGTGAAAGTCATGGTCATTTCTTCGTTCCGGGCAACATAGACTTCACGCTTGGACGTTGCCAGTCCAGATCGAATAGCTAGGACCTTAGAAGTCAAAGCCAGATGCAGAAAATACAATAAAAATGCAACAGTTTTTCCATCGTATAGCATGAATAATTGCAACCAGTGTGAAAGTTATGGTCATTTCTACGTTCCGTGCAACCTAGGCTTCACTCTAGGGCGTTGCTTCACCACATCGAATAGCTACGTCCTTAGAAGTCAACGCCAGAAGCATAAAATGCAATATAAATATAACAGTTTTTCCATCGTATACAATGAATGATAGCAAGCATTGTGAAAGTAACGGTCATTTCTACGTTCCGGGCAACCTAGGCTTCACCCTTGGACGTTGCCCCACCAGATCGAATAGCTAGGACCTTAGAAGTCAATGCCAGAAGCAGAAAATACAATAAAAATGCAACAGTTTTTCCATCGTATAGCATGAATAATTGCAACCAGTGCGAAAGTAATGGTCATATCTACGTACCGGACAACGTAGGCCTCATTCTAGGGCCTTGTTCCACCAGATCGAACAGTTAGGGCCTAAGAAGTCATCGCACGAAGCATAAAATACAAAATAAATACAATAGCTCTTCCATCGTCTAAAACGAATAATTGCACGAGTGTGAAACGTATGGTCATTTCTACGTTCCGGTCATCCTAGGCTTCACTCTAGGGCGTAGCTCTACCAGATCCACTAGCTAGGGCCTTAGAACTAAACGCCCGAAACATAAAATACAATAAAAATACAACAGTTTTTCCATCGTATAAAGGGAATAATTGCAACCAGTGTGAAAGTAATGGTCATTTCTACGCTCCGGGCAACCTTGGCTTCACTCTAGGGCGTTGCTCCACCAGATCGAATAGTGAGGGCCTAAGATGTCAACGCCAGAAGCATAAAATACAATAGAAATACAACAGTTTTTCCATCGCATTGCATGAATAATTGCAACCAGAGTAAATGTAATGATCATTTCTACGATTCGGGCAAGCCAGGCTTCACTCTAGGGCGTTGCTCCACCAGATCGAATAGTTAGGGCCTAAGAAGTCAAAGCCGGAAGCATAAAATACAATAAAGGTATAACAGTTTTTCCATTGTATAACATTAATAATTGCAACCAGTGTGAAGGTGACGGACAATTCTACGTTGCGGGCAACCTAGGCTTCACTGTAGGGCGGTGTTCCACCAGATCACATAGTTTGGGCCTAAGAAGTCAACGCCAGAAGCATAAAATACAATATAAATACAACAGCTTTTCCATCGTATAACAGGAATAATTGCGACCAGTGTGAAAGTAATGATCATTTCGACGTTTCGGGCATTCTAGACTTAACTCTGAGGCATTGCTCCAACAGATCGAAGAGTTAGGACCTTAGAAGTCAACGCCAGAAGCATAAAATACAAAACAAATACAACAGTCGTTCCATCGTATAAAACGAATAATTGCAACCAGTGTGAAAGTTATGGCCATATCTACGTCCCGGGCAACCTAGGCTTCACTCTAGCGCATTGCTCCTCCACATCGAATAGCTACGGCCTTAGAAGTCAACGCCAGAAGCATAAAATACAATATAAATACAACAGTTTTTCCATCGTATAAAAAGAATAATTGCAACCAGTGTGAAAGTAATGGTCATTTCTACGTTCCGGGAAACCTAGTCTTCACTCCTGGGCGTTCCTCCACGAGATCGAATAGGTAGGGACTTAGAATTCAACGACAGAAGAATAAAATACAATATAAGTACAACAGTCTTTCCATCGTTTAAATAAATAATTGCAAACAGTGGGAAAGTAATGGTCATTTCTACGTTCCGGGCAACCTAGGCTTCACCCTAGAGCGTTGATCCACGAGATCGGATAGTTAGGGCCTTAGGAGTCAACGCCAGAAGCATAAAATACAATATAAATACAACAGTTTTTCCATCGTATAACAGGAATAATTAAAACCAGTGTGAAAGTTATGGTCATTTCTACGTCCCTAGCCACCTAGGCTTCACCTTAGGGCGTGGCTCCACCAGATCCAATAGTTAGGGCCTAAGAAGTCAACGCCAGAAGCATAAAATACAAAATAAATACAACAGTTTTTCCACCGTATAACAGGAATAATTGCAACCAGTGTGAAAGTGATGGTCACATCTACGTGCCGCGCAACCTAGGCTTCACTCTAGGGCGTTGGTCAACAAGATCGAATAGCTAGGACCTTAGAAGTCAACGCCAGAAGCATAAAATACCTAATAAATACAACAGGTTTTCCATCGTATAACAGGAATAATTGCAACCAGAGTGAAGGTGATGAACATTTCTACGTTCCGGGCAACCTAGGCTTCACTCTAGAGCGTTGGGCCACCAGATCGAATAGCTGGGGCCTTAGAAGTCAACGCCAGAAGCATAAAATACAATAACAATACAACAGTCTTTCCATCGTATATCAGGAATAATTGCAACCAGTGTGAACGTAATGGTCATTTCTACGTTCCTATCAACCTACGCTACGCTGTAGTGCGTTGGTCCACCAGATCCAATAGTTCGGGCCTTAGAAGTTAACGCCAGACGCATTAAATACAATAAAAATACAACAGTTATTCCATCGTATAACAGGAATGGTGGCAACCAGAGTGAAGGTGATGGACATTTCTACGTTCAAGGCAACCTAGGCTTCACTCTAGAGCGTTGGTCCACCAGATCGGTTAGCTAAGGCCTTTGAAGTCAACGCCAGAAGCATAAAATACAATACAGGTACAGCAGTTTTTCCATCGTATGAAA
This sequence comes from Calliopsis andreniformis, assembly GCF_051401765.1. NCBI lineage: Eukaryota > Metazoa > Arthropoda > Insecta > Hymenoptera > Andrenidae > Calliopsis > Calliopsis andreniformis. Next base: position 12,663,809 of record NW_027480422.1, on the reverse strand, counting down.
CGAATCATAGCAACCAGTGTGAAAGTTATGGTCATTTCTACTTTCCGGCAACGTAGGCTCCACTCTTGGACGTTGCCACACGAGATCGAATAGCTAGGACCTTAGAAGTCAGCGCCAGAAGCATAAAATACAATATAAATATAGCAGTTTTTGCATAGTATAAATCGAATAATTGCAACCAGTTCGAAAGTAATGGCCATTTCCACGTTTCGGGCAACCTAGGCTTCACTCTTGGACGTTGCCTCACGAGATCGGATAGATAGGACCTTACAAGACACCGCCAGAAGCATAAAATACAATATAAATATAACAGCTTTTCCATCGTATAACAGGAATAATTGCAACCAGTGTGAAAGAGATGGTTATTTCTACGTTCCGGGCAACCTAGGCTTCACTCTAGGGCATTGCTCCACCACATCGAGTAGCTACGGCCTTAGGAGTCAACGCCAGAAGCATAAAATACACTATAAATACAACAGTTTTTCCATCGTATGGAATGATTAATTGCAATGATTGTGATTGTAACGGTCATTACTACGTTCCGGGCAACCTAGGCTTCACTATAGGGCGTTCCTCCACCAGATCGAATAGTTAGGGCCTAAGAAGTCAACGCCAGAAGCATAAAATACAATAAAAATACAAATGTCTTTCCATCGTATAACAGGAATAATTGTAACCAGTATGAAGGTAATGGTCATTTCTACGTTCCGCGCAACCTAGGCTTCACTCTAGGGCGTTGGTCAACAAGATCGAATAGCTAGGACCTTAGAAGTCAACGCCAGAAGCATAAAATACCTAATAAATACAACAGGTTTTCCATCGTATAACAGGAATAATTGCAACCAGAGTGAAGGTGATGGTCATTTCTACGTTCCGGGCAACCCAGGCTACACTCTAGGGCGTTGTTCCACCAGATCGAATAGTTAGGTCCAAAGAAGTCAACGGCAGAAGCATAAAATACAATATAAGTACAGCAGTTTTTCCATCGAATAAAACGAATAATAGCAACCTGTATGAAAGTTATGGTCATTTCTACGTTCCGGGCAACCTAGGCTTCACTCTAGGGCGTTCTTTCACCAGATGGTATAGTTAGGGCCTTAGAAGCCAACGCCCGAAGCATAAAATACAATAAAAATACATCAGTTTTTTCATCGTATAACAGGAATAATTGCATCCAGTGTGAAAGTAATGGCCATTTCTACGTTCCGACAGACCTAGGCTTCACTCTGGAGCGTTGGTCCACCAGATCGAATAGTTAGGGCCTAAGAAGGCAACGCCAGAGGCATAAAATACAAAATAAATACAATAGCTTTTGCATCGGCTAAAACGAATAATTGCACGAGTGTGAAATGTATGGCCATTTCTACGTTCCGGGCAACCTAGGCTTCACTCTCGGGAGTTGCTCCACCATATCGAATAGCTACGGCCTTAGAAGTCAACGCCAGAGTCATAAAATACAATATAAATACGCCAGCTATTCCATTGTATAAAACGAGTAATTGCAACCAGTGTGAAAGTCATGGTCATTTCTTCGTTCCGGGCAACATAGACTTCACGCTTGGACGTTGCCAGTCCAGATCGAATAGCTAGGACCTTAGAAGTCAAAGCCAGATGCAGAAAATACAATAAAAATGCAACAGTTTTTCCATCGTATAGCATGAATAATTGCAACCAGTGTGAAAGTTATGGTCATTTCTACGTTCCGTGCAACCTAGGCTTCACTCTAGGGCGTTGCTTCACCACATCGAATAGCTACGTCCTTAGAAGTCAACGCCAGAAGCATAAAATGCAATATAAATATAACAGTTTTTCCATCGTATACAATGAATGATAGCAAGCATTGTGAAAGTAACGGTCATTTCTACGTTCCGGGCAACCTAGGCTTCACCCTTGGACGTTGCCCCACCAGATCGAATAGCTAGGACCTTAGAAGTCAATGCCAGAAGCAGAAAATACAATAAAAATGCAACAGTTTTTCCATCGTATAGCATGAATAATTGCAACCAGTGCGAAAGTAATGGTCATATCTACGTACCGGACAACGTAGGCCTCATTCTAGGGCCTTGTTCCACCAGATCGAACAGTTAGGGCCTAAGAAGTCATCGCACGAAGCATAAAATACAAAATAAATACAATAGCTCTTCCATCGTCTAAAACGAATAATTGCACGAGTGTGAAACGTATGGTCATTTCTACGTTCCGGTCATCCTAGGCTTCACTCTAGGGCGTAGCTCTACCAGATCCACTAGCTAGGGCCTTAGAACTAAACGCCCGAAACATAAAATACAATAAAAATACAACAGTTTTTCCATCGTATAAAGGGAATAATTGCAACCAGTGTGAAAGTAATGGTCATTTCTACGCTCCGGGCAACCTTGGCTTCACTCTAGGGCGTTGCTCCACCAGATCGAATAGTGAGGGCCTAAGATGTCAACGCCAGAAGCATAAAATACAATAGAAATACAACAGTTTTTCCATCGCATTGCATGAATAATTGCAACCAGAGTAAATGTAATGATCATTTCTACGATTCGGGCAAGCCAGGCTTCACTCTAGGGCGTTGCTCCACCAGATCGAATAGTTAGGGCCTAAGAAGTCAAAGCCGGAAGCATAAAATACAATAAAGGTATAACAGTTTTTCCATTGTATAACATTAATAATTGCAACCAGTGTGAAGGTGACGGACAATTCTACGTTGCGGGCAACCTAGGCTTCACTGTAGGGCGGTGTTCCACCAGATCACATAGTTTGGGCCTAAGAAGTCAACGCCAGAAGCATAAAATACAATATAAATACAACAGCTTTTCCATCGTATAACAGGAATAATTGCGACCAGTGTGAAAGTAATGATCATTTCGACGTTTCGGGCATTCTAGACTTAACTCTGAGGCATTGCTCCAACAGATCGAAGAGTTAGGACCTTAGAAGTCAACGCCAGAAGCATAAAATACAAAACAAATACAACAGTCGTTCCATCGTATAAAACGAATAATTGCAACCAGTGTGAAAGTTATGGCCATATCTACGTCCCGGGCAACCTAGGCTTCACTCTAGCGCATTGCTCCTCCACATCGAATAGCTACGGCCTTAGAAGTCAACGCCAGAAGCATAAAATACAATATAAATACAACAGTTTTTCCATCGTATAAAAAGAATAATTGCAACCAGTGTGAAAGTAATGGTCATTTCTACGTTCCGGGAAACCTAGTCTTCACTCCTGGGCGTTCCTCCACGAGATCGAATAGGTAGGGACTTAGAATTCAACGACAGAAGAATAAAATACAATATAAGTACAACAGTCTTTCCATCGTTTAAATAAATAATTGCAAACAGTGGGAAAGTAATGGTCATTTCTACGTTCCGGGCAACCTAGGCTTCACCCTAGAGCGTTGATCCACGAGATCGGATAGTTAGGGCCTTAGGAGTCAACGCCAGAAGCATAAAATACAATATAAATACAACAGTTTTTCCATCGTATAACAGGAATAATTAAAACCAGTGTGAAAGTTATGGTCATTTCTACGTCCCTAGCCACCTAGGCTTCACCTTAGGGCGTGGCTCCACCAGATCCAATAGTTAGGGCCTAAGAAGTCAACGCCAGAAGCATAAAATACAAAATAAATACAACAGTTTTTCCACCGTATAACAGGAATAATTGCAACCAGTGTGAAAGTGATGGTCACATCTACGTGCCGCGCAACCTAGGCTTCACTCTAGGGCGTTGGTCAACAAGATCGAATAGCTAGGACCTTAGAAGTCAACGCCAGAAGCATAAAATACCTAATAAATACAACAGGTTTTCCATCGTATAACAGGAATAATTGCAACCAGAGTGAAGGTGATGAACATTTCTACGTTCCGGGCAACCTAGGCTTCACTCTAGAGCGTTGGGCCACCAGATCGAATAGCTGGGGCCTTAGAAGTCAACGCCAGAAGCATAAAATACAATAACAATACAACAGTCTTTCCATCGTATATCAGGAATAATTGCAACCAGTGTGAACGTAATGGTCATTTCTACGTTCCTATCAACCTACGCTACGCTGTAGTGCGTTGGTCCACCAGATCCAATAGTTCGGGCCTTAGAAGTTAACGCCAGACGCATTAAATACAATAAAAATACAACAGTTATTCCATCGTATAACAGGAATGGTGGCAACCAGAGTGAAGGTGATGGACATTTCTACGTTCAAGGCAACCTAGGCTTCACTCTAGAGCGTTGGTCCACCAGATCGGTTAGCTAAGGCCTTTGAAGTCAACGCCAGAAGCATAAAATACAATACAGGTACAGCAGTTTTTCCATCGTATGAAACGAATCATAGCAACCAGTGTGAAAGTTATGGTCATTTCTACTTTCCGGCAACGTAGGCTCCACTCTTGGACGTTGCCACACGAGATCGAATAGCTAGGACCTTAGAAGTCAGCGCCAGAAGCATAAAATACAATATAAATATAGCAGTTTTTGCATAGTATAAATCGAATAATTGCAACCAGTTCGAAAGTAATGGCCATTTCCACGTTTCGGGCAACCTAGGCTTCACTCTTGGACGTTGCCTCACGAGATCGGATAGATAGGACCTTACAAGACACCGCCAGAAGCATAAAATACAATATAAATATAACAGCTTTTCCATCGTATAACAGGAATAATTGCAACCAGTGTGAAAGAGATGGTTATTTCTACGTTCCGGGCAACCTAGGCTTCACTCTAGGGCATTGCTCCACCACATCGAGTAGCTACGGCCTTAGGAGTCAACGCCAGAAGCATAAAATACACTATAAATACAACAGTTTTTCCATCGTATGGAATGATTAATTGCAATGATTGTGATTGTAACGGTCATTACTACGTTCCGGGCAACCTAGGCTTCACTATAGGGCGTTCCTCCACCAGATCGAATAGTTAGGGCCTAAGAAGTCAACGCCAGAAGCATAAAATACAATAAAAATACAAATGTCTTTCCATCGTATAACAGGAATAATTGTAACCAGTATGAAGGTAATGGTCATTTCTACGTTCCGCGCAACGTAGGCTTCACTCTAGGGCGTTGCTCCACCAGATCGAATAGTTAGGACCTTAGAAATCAACGCCAGAGGCATAAAATACAAAAAAATACAACAGTTTTTCCATCGTATAAAAAGAATAATTGCAACCAGAGTGAAGGTGATGGTCATTTCTACGTTCCGGGCAACCCAGGCTACACTCTAGGGCGTTGTTCCACCAGATCGAATAGTTAGGTCCTAAGAAGTCAACGGCAGAAGCATAAAATACAATATAAGTACAGCAGTTTTTCCATCGAATAAAACGAATAATAGCAACCTGTATGAAAGTTATGGTCATTTCTACGTTCCGGGCAACCTAGGCTTCACTCTAGGGCGTTCCTCCACCAGATCGGATAGCTAGGGCCTTACAAGTCAACGCCAGAAACATAAAATACAATATAAATACAACAGTTTTTCCATCGTATAACAGGAATAATTGTAACCAGTATGAAGGTAATGGTCATTTCTACGTTCCGCGCAACGTAGGCTTCACTCTAGGGCGTTGCTCCACCAGATCGAATAGTTAGGACCTTAGAAATCAACGCCAGAAGCATAAAATACAAAATAAATACAGCAGTTTGTCCATCGTATAAAACGTATAATTGCAAGCAGTGTGAAAGTAATGATCATTTCGACGTTTCGGCCATTCTAGACTTAACTCTGAGGCATTGCTCCACCAGATCGAAGAGTTAGGACCTTAGAAGTCAACGCCAGCGGCATAAACTCCAAAATAAATACAATATATTATCCATCGTCTAAAACGAATAATTGCACGAGTGTGAAAGGTATGGTCGTTTCTACGTTCCGGCAACCTAGGCTTCACTCTAGGGCGTTGCTCCACCAGACCGAGTAGTTAGGGCCTTAGAAGTCAACGCCAGAAGCGTAAAATACGATATAAATACAACAGTTTTTCCGTCGTATAGCAGGAATAATTGCAAACAGTGAGAAAGTGATGGTCATTTCTACGTTCCTGTCAACCTATGCTTCACTCTAGGGCGTAGGTCCACCAGATCCAATAGTTAGGGCCTTAGAAGTTAACGCCAGACGCATTAAATACAATAAAAATACAACAGTTATTCCATCGTATAACAGGAATGGTTGCAACCAAAGTGAAGGTGATGGACATTTCTACGTTCCGGGCAACCTAGGCTTCACTCTAGGGCGTTGGTCCACCAGATCGAATAGCTAGGGCCTTAGAAGTCAACGCCATAAGCATAAAATACAATAAAAATACAAAAGTCTTTCCATCGTATAGCATGAATAATTGCAACCAGTGTGAAAGTAATGATCATTTCGACTTTTCGGCCATTCTAGACTTAACTCTGAGGCATTGCTCCACCAGATCGAAGAGTTAGGGCCTAAGAAGTCAACGCTAGAAGCATAAAAAACAATAAAAATACAACAGTATTTCCATCGTATAAAAAGAATAATTGCAACCAGTGGGAAAGTAAAGGTCATTTCTACGTTCCGGACGACCTAGGCTTCACTCTGGGGCGATGGTCCATCAGATCGAATAGTTAGGGCCTAAGAAGTCAACGCCAGAGGCATAAAATACAAAATAAATACAATAGTTTTTCCATCGTCTAAAACGTATAATTGCACGAGTGTGAAAGGTATGGTCATTTCTACGTTCCGGGCCAACTAGGCTTCACTCTAGGGCGTTGCTCCACCAGATCGAATAGTTAGGTCCTTAGAAGTTAACGCCAGACGCATTAAATACAATAAAAATACAACAGTTATTCCATCGTATAAGAGGAATAGTTGCAACCAGAGTGAAGGTGATGGACATTTCTACGTTCCGGGCAACCTAGGCTTCACCCTAGGGCGCTCTTCCATCAGATCGAATAGTTAGGGCCTAAGAAGTCAACGCCAGAAGTATAAAATACAATATAAGTACAGCAGTTTTTCCATCGTATAAAACGAATAATAGCAACCAGTGTGAAAGTTATGGTCATTTCTACTTTCCGGCAACGTAGGCTCCACTCTTGGACGTTGCCACACGAGATCGAATAGCGAGGACCTTAGAAGTCAACGCCAGGCGCATAAAATACAATATAGATGCAACAGTTTCTGCATCGCATAAAACGAATAAGTGCTACCAGTGTGAAAGTAATGATCATTTTTACATTCCGGGCAACCTAGGCTTCACTCTAGGGCGTTGTTCAACCAGATCGAATAGCTAGGGCCTAAGAAGTCAACTTTAGAAGCATAGAATACAAAATAAATACAACATTTTTTCCATCGTATATAATGTATATTTGCAAACAGTGTGAAAGCAATGGTCATTTCTACGTTCCGGGCAACCTAGTCTTCACTCTAGGGCGTTGCTTCACGAGATCGAATAGGTAGGGACTTAGAATTCAACGCCAGAAGAATAAAATACTATATAAGTACAACAGTTTTTCCATCGTTTAAATAAATAATCGCAAACAGTGTGAAAGTAATGGTCATTTCTACGTTACGGGCAACGTAGGCTTCACTCTAGAGCGTTGCACCACGAGATCGGATAGTTAGGGCCTTAGGTGTCAACGCCAGAACAATAAAATGCAATATAAATACAACAGTTTTTCCATCGTATAACAGGAATAATTGCAACGAGTGTGAAAGTGAGGGTCATTTCTACGTGCCGGGCAACCTAGGCTAACTCTAGGGCGTTGGACAACCAGATCGAATAGCTAGGGCCTAAGAAGTCAACGCCAGAAGCATAGAATACAAAACAAATACAACAGTTTTTCCATCGTATAAAAAGGATAATTGCAACGAGTGTGAAGGTTATGGTCATTTCTACGTTCCGGGCAACCTAGGCTTCACTCTAGGGCGTTGCTCCACCAGATCGAATATTTAGGGCCTTATAAGTCAGCGCCCGAAGCATAAAATACAATAAAGATACAACAGTTTTTCCATCGTATAACAGGAATAATTGCAACCAGAGTGAAGGTGATGGACATTTCTACGTTCCGGGCAACCCAGGCTTCACTCTAGGGCGTTGCTCCACCAGATCGAATAGTTAGGACCATAGAAATCAACGCCAGAATCATAAAGTACAAATAAATACAACAGTTTTTCCACCGTATAAAAAGAATAATTGCAACCAGTGTGAAAGTAATGGTCATTTGTACGTTCCGGGAAACCTAGTCTTCACTGCTGGGCGTTGCTCCACGAGATCGAATAGGTAGGGACTTAGAATTCAACGACAGAAGAATAAAATACAATATAAGTACAACAGTCTTTCCATCGTTCAAATAAATAATTGCAAACAGTGGGAAAGTAATGGTCATTTCTACGTTCCGGGCAACCTAGGCTTCACCCTAGAGCGTTGATCCACGAGATCGGATAGTTAGGGCCTTAGGAGTCAACGCCAGAAGCATAAAATACAATATAAATACAACAGTTTTTCCATCGTATAACAGGAATAATTAAAACCAGTGTGAAAGTTATGGTCATTTCTACGTCCCTAGCCACCTAGGCTTCACCTTAGGGCGTGGCTCCACCAGATCCAATAGTTAGGGCCTAAGAAGTCAACGCCAGAAGCATAAAATACAAAATAAATACAACAGTTTTTCCACCGTATAACAGGAATAATTGCAACCAGTGTGAAAGTGATGGTCACTTCTACGTGCCGCGCAACCTAGGCTTCACTCTAGGGCGTTGGTCAACAAGATCGAATAGCTAGGACCTTAGAAGTCAACGCCAGAAGCATAAAATACCTAATAAATACAACAGGTTTTCCATCGTATAACAGGAATAATTGCAACCAGAGTGAAGGTGATGGTCATTTCTACGTTCCGGGCAACCCAGGCTACACTCTAGGGCGTTGTTCCACCAGATCGAATAGTTAGGTCCTAAGAAGTCAACGGCAGAAGCATAAAATACAATATAAGTACAGCAGTTTTTCCATCGAATAAAACGAATAATAGCAACCTGTATGAAAGTTATGGTCATTTCTACGTTCCGGGCAACCTAGGCTTCACTCTAGGGCGTTCTTTCACCAGATGGTATAGTTAGGGCCTTAGAAGCCAACGCCCGAAGCATAAAATACAATAAAAATACATCAGTTTTTTCATCGTATAACAGGAATAATTGCATCCAGTGTGAAAGTAATGGCCATTTCTACGTTCCGACAGACCTAGGCTTCACTCTGGAGCGTTGGTCCACCAGATCGAATAGTTAGGGCCTAAGAAGGCAACGCCAGAGGCATAAAATACAAAATAAATACAATAGCTTTTGCATCGGCTAAAACGAATAATTGCACGAGTGTGAAATGTATGGCCATTTCTACGTTCCGGGCAACCTAGGCTTCACTCTCGGGAGTTGCTCCACCATATCGAATAGCTACGGCCTTAGAAGTCAACGCCAGAGTCATAAAATACAATATAAATACGCCAGCTATTCCATTGTATAAAACGAGTAATTGCAACCAGTGTGAAAGTCATGGTCATTTCTTCGTTCCGGGCAACATAGACTTCACGCTTGGACGTTGCCAGTCCAGATCGAATAGCTAGGACCTTAGAAGTCAAAGCCAGATGCAGAAAATACAATAAAAATGCAACAGTTTTTCCATCGTATAGCATGAATAATTGCAACCAGTGTGAAAGTTATGGTCATTTCTACGTTCCGTGCAACCTAGGCTTCACTCTAGGGCGTTGCTTCACCACATCGAATAGCTACGTCCTTAGAAGTCAACGCCAGAAGCATAAAATGCAATATAAATATAACAGTTTTTCCATCGTATACAATGAATGATAGCAAGCATTGTGAAAGTAACGGTCATTTCTACGTTCCGGGCAACCTAGGCTTCACCCTTGGACGTTGCCCCACCAGATCGAATAGCTAGGACCTTAGAAGTCAATGCCAGAAGCAGAAAATACAATAAAAATGCAACAGTTTTTCCATCGTATAGCATGAATAATTGCAACCAGTGCGAAAGTAATGGTCATATCTACGTACCGGACAACGTAGGCCTCATTCTAGGGCCTTGTTCCACCAGATCGAACAGTTAGGGCCTAAGAAGTCATCGCACGAAGCATAAAATACAAAATAAATACAATAGCTCTTCCATCGTCTAAAACGAATAATTGCACGAGTGTGAAACGTATGGTCATTTCTACGTTCCGGTCATCCTAGGCTTCACTCTAGGGCGTAGCTCTACCAGATCCACTAGCTAGGGCCTTAGAACTAAACGCCCGAAACATAAAATACAATAAAAATACAACAGTTTTTCCATCGTATAAAGGGAATAATTGCAACCAGTGTGAAAGTAATGGTCATTTCTACGCTCCGGGCAACCTTGGCTTCACTCTAGGGCGTTGCTCCACCAGATCGAATAGTGAGGGCCTAAGATGTCAACGCCAGAAGCATAAAATACAATAGAAATACAACAGTTTTTCCATCGCATTGCATGAATAATTGCAACCAGAGTAAATGTAATGATCATTTCTACGATTCGGGCAAGCCAGGCTTCACTCTAGGGCGTTGCTCCACCAGATCGAATAGTTAGGGCCTAAGAAGTCAAAGCCGGAAGCATAAAATACAATAAAGGTATAACAGTTTTTCCATTGTATAACATTAATAATTGCAACCAGTGTGAAGGTGACGGACAATTCTACGTTGCGGGCAACCTAGGCTTCACTGTAGGGCGGTGTTCCACCAGATCACATAGTTTGGGCCTAAGAAGTCAACGCCAGAAGCATAAAATACAATATAAATACAACAGCTTTTCCATCGTATAACAGGAATAATTGCGACCAGTGTGAAAGTAATGATCATTTCGACGTTTCGGGCATTCTAGACTTAACTCTGAGGCATTGCTCCAACAGATCGAAGAGTTAGGACCTTAGAAGTCAACGCCAGAAGCATAAAATACAAAACAAATACAACAGTCGTTCCATCGTATAAAACGAATAATTGCAACCAGTGTGAAAGTTATGGCCATATCTACGTCCCGGGCAACCTAGGCTTCACTCTAGCGCATTGCTCCTCCACATCGAATAGCTACGGCCTTAGAAGTCAACGCCAGAAGCATAAAATACAATATAAATACAACAGTTTTTCCATCGTATAAAAAGAATAATTGCAACCAGTGTGAAAGTAATGGTCATTTCTACGTTCCGGGAAACCTAGTCTTCACTCCTGGGCGTTCCTCCACGAGATCGAATAGGTAGGGACTTAGAATTCAACGACAGAAGAATAAAATACAATATAAGTACAACAGTCTTTCCATCGTTTAAATAAATAATTGCAAACAGTGGGAAAGTAATGGTCATTTCTACGTTCCGGGCAACCTAGGCTTCACCCTAGAGCGTTGATCCACGAGATCGGATAGTTAGGGCCTTAGGAGTCAACGCCAGAAGCATAAAATACAATATAAATACAACAGTTTTTCCATCGTATAACAGGAATAATTAAAACCAGTGTGAAAGTTATGGTCATTTCTACGTCCCTAGCCACCTAGGCTTCACCTTAGGGCGTGGCTCCACCAGATCCAATAGTTAGGGCCTAAGAAGTCAACGCCAGAAGCATAAAATACAAAATAAATACAACAGTTTTTCCACCGTATAACAGGAATAATTGCAACCAGTGTGAAAGTGATGGTCACATCTACGTGCCGCGCAACCTAGGCTTCACTCTAGGGCGTTGGTCAACAAGATCGAATAGCTAGGACCTTAGAAGTCAACGCCAGAAGCATAAAATACCTAATAAATACAACAGGTTTTCCATCGTATAACAGGAATAATTGCAACCAGAGTGAAGGTGATGAACATTTCTACGTTCCGGGCAACCTAGGCTTCACTCTAGAGCGTTGGGCCACCAGATCGAATAGCTGGGGCCTTAGAAGTCAACGCCAGAAGCATAAAATACAATAACAATACAACAGTCTTTCCATCGTATATCAGGAATAATTGCAACCAGTGTGAACGTAATGGTCATTTCTACGTTCCTATCAACCTACGCTACGCTGTAGTGCGTTGGTCCACCAGATCCAATAGTTCGGGCCATAGAAGTTAACGCCAGACGCATTAAATACAATAAAAATACAACAGTTATTCCATCGTATAACAGGAATGGTGGCAACCAGAGTGAAGGTGATGGACATTTCTACGTTCAAGGCAACCTAGGCTTCACTCTAGAGCGTTGGTCCACCAGATCGGTTAGCTAAGGCCTTTGAAGTCAACGCCAGAAGCATAAAATACAATACAGGTACAGCAGTTTTTCCATCGTATGAAACGAATCATAGCAACCAGTGTGAAAGTTATGGTCATTTCTACTTTCCGGCAACGTAGGCTCCACTCTTGGACGTTGCCACACGAGATCGAATAGCTAGGACCTTAGAAGTCAGCGCCAGAAGCATAAAATACAATATAAATATAGCAGTTTTTGCATAGTATAAATCGAATAATTGCAACCAGTTCGAAAGTAATGGCCATTTCCACGTTTCGGGCAACCTAGGCTTCACTCTTGGACGTTGCCTCACGAGATCGGATAGATAGGACCTTACAAGACACCGCCAGAAGCATAAAATACAATATAAATATAACAGCTTTTCCATCGTATAACAGGAATAATTGCAACCAGTGTGAAAGAGATGGTTATTTCTACGTTCCGGGCAACCTAGGCTTCACTCTAGGGCATTGCTCCACCACATCGAGTAGCTACGGCCTTAGGAGTCAACGCCAGAAGCATAAAATACACTATAAATACAACAGTTTTTCCATCGTATGGAATGATTAATTGCAATGATTGTGATTGTAACGGTCATTACTACGTTCCGGGCAACCTAGGCTTCACTATAGGGCGTTCCTCCACCAGATCGAATAGTTAGGGCCTAAGAAGTCAACGCCAGAAGCATAAAATACAATAAAAATACAAATGTCTTTCCATCGTATAACAGGAATAATTGTAACCAGTATGAAGGTAATGGTCATTTCTACGTTCCGCGCAACGTAGGCTTCACTCTAGGGCGTTGCTCCACCAGATCGAATAGTTAGGACCTTAGAAATCAACGCCAGAGGCATAAAATACAAAAAAATACAACAGTTTTTCCATCGTATAAAAAGAATAATTGCAACCAGAGTGAAGGTGATGGTCATTTCTACGTTCCGGGCAACCCAGGCTACACTCTAGGGCGTTGTTCCACCAGATCGAATAGTTAGGTCCTAAGAAGTCAACGGCAGAAGCATAAAATACAATATAAGTACAGCAGTTTTTCCATCGAATAAAACGAATAATAGCAACCTGTATGAAAGTTATGGTCATTTCTACGTTCCGGGCAACCTAGGCTTCACTCTAGGGCGTTCCTCCACCAGATCGGATAGCTAGGGCCTTACAAGTCAACGCCAGAAACATAAAATACAATATAAATACAACAGTTTTTCCATCGTATAACAGGAATAATTGTAACCAGTATGAAGGTAATGGTCATTTCTACGTTCCGCGCAACGTAGGCTTCACTCTAGGGCGTTGCTCCACCAGATCGAATAGTTAGGACCTTAGAAATCAACGCCAGAAGCATAAAATACAAAATAAATACAGCAGTTTGTCCATCGTATAAAACGTATAATTGCAAGCAGTGTGAAAGTAATGATCATTTCGACGTTTCGGCCATTCTAGACTTAACTCTGAGGCATTGCTCCACCAGATCGAAGAGTTAGGACCTTAGAAGTCAACGCCAGCGGCATAAACTCCAAAATAAATACAATATATTATCCATCGTCTAAAACGAATAATTGCACGAGTGTGAAAGGTATGGTCGTTTCTACGTTCCGGCAACCTAGGCTTCACTCTAGGGCGTTGCTCCACCAGACCGAGTAGTTAGGGCCTTAGAAGTCAACGCCAGAAGCGTAAAATACGATATAAATACAACAGTTTTTCCGTCGTATAGCAGGAATAATTGCAAACAGTGAGAAAGTGATGGTCATTTCTACGTTCCTGTCAACCTATGCTTCACTCTAGGGCGTAGGTCCACCAGATCCAATAGTTAGGGCCTTAGAAGTTAACGCCAGACGCATTAAATACAATAAAAATACAACAGTTATTCCATCGTATAACAGGAATGGTTGCAACCAAAGTGAAGGTGATGGACATTTCTACGTTCCGGGCAACCTAGGCTTCACTCTAGGGCGTTGGTCCACCAGATCGAATAGCTAGGGCCTTAGAAGTCAACGCCATAAGCATAAAATACAATAAAAATACAAAAGTCTTTCCATCGTATAGCATGAATAATTGCAACCAGTGTGAAAGTAATGATCATTTCGACTTTTCGGCCATTCTAGACTTAACTCTGAGGCATTGCTCCACCAGATCGAAGAGTTAGGGCCTAAGAAGTCAACGCTAGAAGCATAAAAAACAATAAAAATACAACAGTATTTCCATCGTATAAAAAGAATAATTGCAACCAGTGGGAAAGTAAAGGTCATTTCTACGTTCCGGACGACCTAGGCTTCACTCTGGGGCGATGGTCCATCAGATCGAATAGTTAGGGCCTAAGAAGTCAACGCCAGAGGCATAAAATACAAAATAAATACAATAGTTTTTCCATCGTCTAAAACGTATAATTGCACGAGTGTGAAAGGTATGGTCATTTCTACGTTCCGGGCCAACTAGGCTTCACTCTAGGGCGTTGCTCCACCAGATCGAATAGTTAGGTCCTTAGAAGTTAACGCCAGACGCATTAAATACAATAAAAATACAACAGTTATTCCATCGTATAAGAGGAATAGTTGCAACCAGAGTGAAGGTGATGGACATTTCTACGTTCCGGGCAACCTAGGCTTCACCCTAGGGCGCTCTTCCATCAGATCGAATAGTTAGGGCCTAAGAAGTCAACGCCAGAAGTATAAAATACAATATAAGTACAGCAGTTTTTCCATCGTATAAAACGAATAATAGCAACCAGTGTGAAAGTTATGGTCATTTCTACTTTCCGGCAACGTAGGCTCCACTCTTGGACGTTGCCACACGAGATCGAATAGCGAGGACCTTAGAAGTCAACGCCAGGCGCATAAAATACAATATAGATGCAACAGTTTCTGCATCGCATAAAACGAATAAGTGCTACCAGTGTGAAAGTAATGATCATTTTTACATTCCGGGCAACCTAGGCTTCACTCTAGGGCGTTGTTCAACCAGATCGAATAGCTAGGGCCTAAGAAGTCAACTTTAGAAGCATAGAATACAAAATAAATACAACATTTTTTCCATCGTATATAATGTATATTTGCAAACAGTGTGAAAGCAATGGTCATTTCTACGTTCCGGGCAACCTAGTCTTCACTCTAGGGCGTTGCTTCACGAGATCGAATAGGTAGGGACTTAGAATTCAACGCCAGAAGAATAAAATACTATATAAGTACAACAGTTTTTCCATCGTTTAAATAAATAATCGCAAACAGTGTGAAAGTAATGGTCATTTCTACGTTACGGGCAACGTAGGCTTCACTCTAGAGCGTTGCACCACGAGATCGGATAGTTAGGGCCTTAGGTGTCAACGCCAGAACAATAAAATGCAATATAAATACAACAGTTTTTCCATCGTATAACAGGAATAATTGCAACGAGTGTGAAAGTGAGGGTCATTTCTACGTGCCGGGCAACCTAGGCTAACTCTAGGGCGTTGGACAACCAGATCGAATAGCTAGGGCCTAAGAAGTCAACGCCAGAAGCATAGAATACAAAACAAATACAACAGTTTTTCCATCGTATAAAAAGGATAATTGCAACGAGTGTGAAGGTTATGGTCATTTCTACGTTCCGGGCAACCTAGGCTTCACTCTAGGGCGTTGCTCCACCAGATCGAATATTTAGGGCCTTATAAGTCAGCGCCCGAAGCATAAAATACAATAAAGATACAACAGTTTTTCCATCGTATAACAGGAATAATTGCAACCAGAGTGAAGGTGATGGACATTTCTACGTTCCGGGCAACCCAGGCTTCACTCTAGGGCGTTGCTCCACCAGATCGAATAGTTAGGACCATAGAAATCAACGCCAGAATCATAAAGTACAAATAAATACAACAGTTTTTCCACCGTATAAAAAGAATAATTGCAACCAGTGTGAAAGTAATGGTCATTTGTACGTTCCGGGAAACCTAGTCTTCACTGCTGGGCGTTGCTCCACGAGATCGAATAGGTAGGGACTTAGAATTCAACGACAGAAGAATAAAATACAATATAAGTACAACAGTCTTTCCATCGTTCAAATAAATAATTGCAAACAGTGGGAAAGTAATGGTCATTTCTACGTTCCGGGCAACCTAGGCTTCACCCTAGAGCGTTGATCCACGAGATCGGATAGTTAGGGCCTTAGGAGTCAACGCCAGAAGCATAAAATACAATATAAATACAACAGTTTTTCCATCGTATAACAGGAATAATTAAAACCAGTGTGAAAGTTATGGTCATTTCTACGTCCCTAGCCACCTAGGCTTCACCTTAGGGCGTGGCTCCACCAGATCCAATAGTTAGGGCCTAAGAAGTCAACGCCAGAAGCATAAAATACAAAATAAATACAACAGTTTTTCCACCGTATAACAGGAATAATTGCAACCAGTGTGAAAGTGATGGTCACTTCTACGTGCCGCGCAACCTAGGCTTCACTCTAGGGCGTTGGTCAACAAGATCGAATAGCTAGGACCTTAGAAGTCAACGCCAGAAGCATAAAATACCATATAAATACAACAGTTTTTCCATCGTATAACAGGAATAATTGCAACCAGAGTGAAGGTGATGAACATTTCTACGTTCCGGGCAACCTAGGCTTCACTCTAGAGCGTTGGGCCACCAGATCGAATAGCTGGGGCCTTAGAAGTCAACGCCAGAAGCATAAAATACAATAACAATACAACAGTCTTTCCATCGTATATCAGGAATAATTGCAACCAGTGTGAACGTAATGGTCATTTCTACGTTCCTATCAACCTACGCTACGCTGTAGTGCGTTGGTCCACCAGATCCAATAGTTCGGGCCTTAGAAGTTAACGCCAGACGCATTAAATACAATAAAAATACAACAGTTATTCCATCGTATAACAGGAATGGTGGCAACCAGAGTGAAGGTGATGGACATTTCTACGTTCAAGGCAACCTAGGCTTCACTCTAGAGCGTTGGTCCACCAGATCGGATAGCAAAGGCCTTTGAAGTCAACGCCAGAAGCATAAAATACAATACAGGTACAGCAGTTTTTCCATCGTATGAAACGAATCATAGCAACCAGTGTGAAAGTTATGGTCATTTCTACTTTCCGGCAACGTAGGCTCCACTCTTGGACGTTGCCACACGAGATCGAATAGCTAGGACCTTAGAAGTCAACGCCAGGCGCAGAAAATACAAAATAAATACAATAGTTTTTCCACCGTAGAAAAAGAATAATTGCAACCAGTGTGAAAGTAATGGTCATTTCTACGTTCCGGTCGATCTAGGCTTCACTCTGGGGCGTTGGTCCACCTGATCGAATAGTTAGGGCCTAAGGAGTCAACTACAGAGGCATAAAATACAAAATAAATACAATAGTTTTTCCATCGTCTAAAACGAATAATTGCACGAGCGTGAAAGGTATGGCCATTTCTACGTTCCGGGCGACCTAGGCTTCTCTGTAGGGAGTTGGTCCACCTGATCGAATAGCTAGGGCCTTAGAAGTCAACGCCAGAAGCATAAAATACAATATAAATACAACAGTTTTTCCATTGTATAGAATGAATAATTGCAAACAGTTTGAAAGAAATGGTCATTTCTACGTTCCGGGCAACCTAGGCTTCACTCTAGGGCGTCGCTCCACCAGGTCGAATAGTTAGGGCCTTAGAAAACAACGCCAGACGCATAAAATACAATAAAAATACAACAGCTATTCCTTCGTATTAAAGGTATAATTCCAACCAGAGTGAAGGTGATGGACATTTCTACGTTCCGGGCAACCCAGGCTTCACTCTAGGGCGTTGCTCCACCAGATCGAATAGTTAGGACCATAGAAATCAACGCCAGAATCATAAAGTACAAATAAATACAACAGTTTTTCCACCGTATAAAAAGAATAATTGCAACCAGTGTGAAAGTAATGGTCATTTGTACGTTCCGGGAAACCTAGTCTTCACTGCTGGGCGTTGCTCCACGAGATCGAATAGGTAGGGACTTAGAATTCAACGACAGAAGAATAAAATACAATATAAGTACAACAGTCTTTCCATCGTTCAAATAAATAATTGCAAACAGTGGGAAAGTAATGGTCATTTCTACGTTCCGGGCAACCTAGGCTTCACCCTAGAGCGTTGGTCCACGAGATCGGATAGTTAGGGCCTTAGGAGTCAACGCCAGAAGCATAAAATACAATATAAATACAACAGTTTTTCCATCGTATAACAGGAATAATTAAAACCAGTGTGAAAGTTATGGTCATTTCTACGTCCCTAGCCACCTAGGCTTCACCTTAGGGCGTGGCTCCACCAGATCCAATAGTTAGGGCCTAAGAAGTCAACGCCAGAAGCATAAAATACAAAATAAATACAACAGTTTTTCCACCGTATAACAGGAATAATTGCAACCAGTGTGAAAGTGATGGTCACTTCTACGTGCCGCGCAACCTAGGCTTCACTCTAGGGCGTTGGTCAACAAGATCGAATAGCTAGGACCTTAGAAGTCAACGCCAGAAGCATAAAATACCATATAAATACAACAGTTTTTCCATCGTATAACAGGAATAATTGCAACCAGAGTGAAGGTGATGAACATTTCTACGTTCCGGGCAACCTAGGCTTCACTCTAGAGCGTTGGGCCACCAGATCGAATAGCTGGGGCCTTAGAAGTCAACGCCAGAAGCATAAAATACAATAACAATACAACAGTCTTTCCATCGTATATCAGGAATAATTGCAACCAGTGTGAACGTAATGGTCATTTCTACGTTCCTATCAACCTACGCTACGCTGTAGTGCGTTGGTCCACCAGATCCAATAGTTCGGGCCTTAGAAGTTAACGCCAGACGCATTAAATACAATAAAAATACAACAGTTATTCCATCGTATAACAGGAATGGTGGCAACCAGAGTGAAGGTGATGGACATTTCTACGTTCAAGGCAACCTAGGCTTCACTCTAGAGCGTTGGTCCACCAGATCGGATAGCAAAGGCCTTTGAAGTCAACGCCAGAAGCATAAAATACAATACAGGTACAGCAGTTTTTCCATCGTATGAAACGAATCATAGCAACCAGTGTGAAAGTTATGGTCATTTCTACTTTCCGGCAACGTAGGCTCCACTCTTGGACGTTGCCACACGAGATCGAATAGCTAGGACCTTAGAAGTCAACGCCAGGCGCAGAAAATACAAAATAAATACAATAGTTTTTCCACCGTAGAAAAAGAATAATTGCAACCAGTGTGAAAGTAATGGTCATTTCTACGTTCCGGTCGATCTAGGCTTCACTCTGGGGCGTTGGTCCACCTGATCGAATAGTTAGGGCCTAAGGAGTCAACTACAGAGGCATAAAATACAAAATAAATACAATAGTTTTTCCATCGTCTAAAACGAATAATTGCACGAGCGTGAAAGGTATGGCCATTTCTACGTTCCGGGCGACCTAGGCTTCTCTGTAGGGAGTTGGTCCACCTGATCGAATAGCTAGGGCCTTAGAAGTCAACGCCAGAAGCATAAAATACAATATAAATACAACAGTTTTTCCATTGTATAGAATGAATAATTGCAAACAGTTTGAAAGAAATGGTCATTTCTACGTTCCGGGCAACCTAGGCTTCACTCTAGGGCGTCGCTCCACCAGGTCGAATAGTTAGGGCCTTAGAAAACAACGCCAGACGCATAAAATACAATAAAAATACAACAGCTATTCCTTCGTATTAAAGGTATAATTCCAACCAGTGTGAAAGTAATGGTCATTTCTACGTTCCGGGCAACATAGGCTTCACTCTTGGACGTTGCCCCACCAGATCGAAAAGTTAGGGCCTAAGAAGTCAACGCCAGAAGCATAAAGTAAAATATAATAACAACAGTTTTTCCATCGTAAAACAGGAATAATTGGAACCAGTGTGAAAGAAATGGTCATTTCTACGTTCCGGGCAACATAGGCTGCTCTCCTGGACGTTGCTCCAAGAGACCGAATAGCTAGGACCTTAGAAGTCAACGCCAGAAGCATAGAACACAATATAAATACAACAGTCTCTTCATTGTATTAAATGAATAATTGCAAACTGTGTGAAAGTAATGGTCATTGCTACGTTCCGGCCAACCTAGGCTTCACTCTAGGGCGTTGCACCACCAGGTCGAATAGTTAGGGCCTTTGAAAACAACGCCAGACGCTTAACATACAATAAAATTATAACAGTTTTTCCATCGTATAGCAGGAATAATTGCAACCAGTGTGAAAGTGATGGTCATTTCAACGCTCTGGGCTACCTAGGCATCACTCTAGGGCGTTGCTTCGCCAGATCGAATAGCTAGGGACTTAGAATTCAACGCCAGAAGCATAAAATACAATAAAAAAACAGCAGTTTTTCCACGGTATAACAGGAATAATTGCAACCAGTGTGAAAGAAATGGTCTTTTCTACGTTCCGGGCAGCCTAGGCTTCACTCTAGGGCGTTGCTCCACAAGGTCGAATAGTTAGGGCATTCGAAAACAACGCCAGGCGCATAAAATACAATAAAAATACAACAGCTTTTCCATCGTATAAAAGGTATAATTGCAACCAATGTGAAAGTAATGGTCACTTATACGTTCCAGGCAACATAAGCTTCACTCTTGGACGTTGCCCAACCAGATCGAAAAGTTAGGGCCTAAGAAGTCAACGCCAGAAGCATAAAGTAAAATAAAATTACAACAGTTTTTCCATCGTATAACTGGAATAATTGCAACCAGTGTGAAAGTGATGGTCATTTCTACGTTCCGGACAACCTAGGCATCACTCTAGGGCGCTGCTCCACCAGATTCAATAGCTAGGGCCTAAGAAGCCGACGCCAGGAGCATCAAATACAAAATAAATACAACAGTTTTTCCATCGTAAAACAGGAATAATTGCAACCAGTGTGAAAGTAATGGTCATTCCTACGTTCCGGGCAACATAGGCTTCACTCCTGGACGTTGCTCCATGAGATCGAATAGCTAGGACCTTAGAAGTCAACGCCAGACGCATAAAATACACTAAAAATACAACAGCTTTTCCATCGTATAAAAGGTATAATTGCAACCAATGTGAAAGTAATTGTCACTTCTACGTTCCAGGCAACATAGGCTTCACTCTTGGACGTTGCCCACCAGATCGAAAAGTTAGGGCCTAAGAAGTCAACGTCAGAAGCATAAAATAAAATAAAATTACAACAGTTTTTCAATCGTATAACTGGAATAATTGCAACCAGTGTGAAAGTGATGGTCATTTCTACTTTCCGGGCAACCTAGGCATCACTCTAGGGCGCTGCTCCACCAGATCCAGTAGCTAGGACCTAAGAAGCCGACGCCAGGAGCATCAAATACAAAATAAATACAACAGTTTTTCCATCGTAAAACAGGAATAATTGCAACCAGTGTGAAAGTAATGGTCATTTCTACGTTCCGGGCAACATAGGCTTCTATCTTGGACGTTGCTCCATGAGATCGAATAGCTAGGACCTTAGAAGTCAACGCCAGAAGCATAGAATACAA
The DNA here is from genome assembly GCF_051401765.1 of Calliopsis andreniformis. Classification (NCBI taxonomy): domain Eukaryota; kingdom Metazoa; phylum Arthropoda; class Insecta; order Hymenoptera; family Andrenidae; genus Calliopsis; species Calliopsis andreniformis. The sequence continues at coordinate 12,642,129 of NW_027480422.1, read as the reverse complement.
TATAAATACAACAGTCTTTCCATTGTACAAAATGAATAATTGCAAACAGTGTGAAGGTAATGGTCATTTCTACGTTCCGGGCAACCTTGGCTTCACTCTAGGGCGTTGCTCCACCAGGTCGATTAGTTAGGGCCTTTGAAAACAACGCCAGACGCTTAAAATACAATAAAATTACAACAGTTTTTCCATCATATAACAGGAATAATTGCAACCAGTGTGAAAGTGATGGTCATTTCAACGCTCTGGGCTAACTAGGCATCACTCTAGGGCGTTGCTGCACCAGATCGAATAGCTAGGGACTTAGAATTCAACGCCAGAATCATAAAATACAATAAAAATCCAACAGTTTGTCCATGGTATAACAGGAATAATTGCAACCAGTGTGAAAATAATAGTCATTTCTACGTACGGGGCAACCTAGGCTTCAATCTAGGGCGTTGCTCCACCATGTCGAATAGTGAGAGCCTTAGAAAACTACGCCGGACGCATAAAATACAATAAAAATACAACAGCTTTTCCATCGTATAAAAGGTATAATTGCAACCAATGTGAAAGTAATGGTCACTTCTACGTTCCGGGCAACATAGGATTCACTCTTGGACGTTGCCCCACCAGATCGAAAAGTTAGGGCCTAAGAAGTCAACGCCAGAAGCATAAAACAAAATAAAATTACAACAGTTTTTCCATCGCATAACAGGAATAATTGCAACCAGTGTAAAAGTGATGGTCATTTCTACGTTCGGGGCAACCTATTCATCACTCTAGGGCGTTGGTCCACCAGATCCAATAGTTAGGGCTTAAGAAGCCAACACCAGGAGCATCAAATACAAAATAAATACAAAGGTTTTTCCATCGTAAAATAGGAATAATTGCAACCAGTGTGAAAGAAATGGTCATTTCTACGTTCCGGGCAACATAGGCTTCACTCTTGAACGTTGCTCCATGAGATCGAATAGCTATGACCTTAGAAGTCAACTACAGAAGCATAGAATACAATATAAATACAACAGTCTTTCCATTGTATAAAATGAATAATTGCAAACAGTGTGAAAGTAATGATCATTTCTACGTTCCGGGCAACCTAGGCTTCACTCTAGGGCGTTGCTCCACCAGGTCGAATAGTTAGGGCCTTAGAAAACAACGCCAGACGCATAAAATACAATAAAATTACAACAGTTTTTCCATAGTATAACAGGAATAATTGCAACCAGTGTGAATGTGATGGTCATTTCAACGCTATGTGCTACCTAGGCATCACTCTAGGGCGTTGCTCCACCAGATCGAATAGCTAGGGACTTAGAATTCCACGCCAGAAGCATAAAAAACAATAAAAATCCAACGGTTTGACCATGGTATAACAGGAATAATTGCAACCAGTGTCAAAGTGATGGTCATTTCTACGTTCCTTGCAGCCTAGGCTTCACTCTGGGGCGTTGCTCCACCAGATCCAATAGTTAGGGCCAAAGAAGTCAACGCCAGAAGCATAAAATAAAATAGAAGTACAACAGTTTTTCCATCGTATAAAACGAATAATTGCAACCAGTGTGAAAGTAATGGTCATTTCTACGTTCCGGGCAACCTAGGTTTCGCTCTAGGGCGTTGCTCCACCACGTCGAATGGTTAGGGCCTTAGAAGTCAACGCCAGAAGCATAAAATACAATAAAAATCCAACAGTTTGTCCATGGTATAACAGGAATAATTGCAACATGTGTGAAAGTAGTGGTCATTTATACGTCCCGGGCAACCTAGGTTTCGCTCTAGGGCGTTGCTTCACCACGGGGAATGGTTAGGGCATTAGAAGTCAACGCCAGAAGCATAAAATACAATATAAATACAACAGTTTTTCCATTGTATAAAATGAATAATTGCAACCAGTGTGAAAGTAATGGTCATTTCTACGTTCCGGACAACATAGGCTTCACTATTGGACGTTGCCCCACCAGATCGAGAAATTAGGGCCTAAGAAGTCAACGCCAGAAGCATAAAATAAAATAAAACTACAACAGTTTTTCCATCGTATAACAGGAATAATTGCAACCAGCGTGAAGGTGATGGTCATTTCGACGTTCCGTGCAACCTAGGCTTCACTCTGGGGCGTTGCTCCACCAGATCCAATAGTTAGGGCCATAGAAGTCAACGCCAGAAGCATAAAATAAAATATAAATTCTACAGTTTTTCCATCGTATAAAACGAATAATTGCAACCAGTGTGAAACTAATGGTCACTTCTACGTTCCGAGCAACCTAGGTTTCGCTCTAGGGCGTTGCTCTACCACCTCGAATGGTTAGGGCCTTAGAAGTCATCGCCAGAAGCAGAAAATACAATATAAATACAACAGTTTTTCCACTGTATAAAATGAATAATTGCAAACAGTGTGAAAGTAATGGTCAATTCTACGTTCCGGGCAACCTAGGCTTCACTCTAGGGCGTTGCTCCACCAGGTCGAAAAGTTAGGGCCTTCGGAAACAACGCCAGACGCATAAAATACAATAAAAATACAACAGCTTTTTCATCGTATAACAGGAATAATTGCAACCAGTGTGAAAGTGATGGTCATTTCTACGTTGCGGGCAACCTAGGCATCACTCTAGGTCGTTGGTCCACCAGATCCAATAGTTAGGGCCTAAGAAGCCGACGCCAGGAGCATCAAATACAAAATAAATACAACAGTTTTTCCATCGTAAAACAGGAATAAATGCAACCAGCGTGAAAGTAATGGTCATTTCTACGTTCCGGGCAACATAGGCCTCACTCTTGGACGTTGCTCCAAGAGATCGAACTGCTAGGACCTTAGAAGTCAACGCCAGAAGCATAAAATACAATATAAATAAAACAGTTTTTCCATTGTATAAAATGAATAATTGCAAACAGTGTGAAAGTAATGGTCATTTCTACGTTCCGGGCAACCTAGGCTTCACTCTAGGGCGTTGCTCCACCAGGTCGAATAGTTAGGGCCTTCGAAAACAACGCCAGACGCATAAAATACAATAAAAATACAACAGATTTTCCATCGTATAAAAGGTATAATTGCAACCAATGTGAAAGTAATGGTCACTTCTACGTTCCAGGCAACATAGGCTTCACTCTTGGACGTTGCCCCACCAGATCGAAAAGTTAGGGCCTAAGAAGTCAACGCCAGAAGCATAAAATAAAACAAAATTACAACAGTTTTTCAATCGTATAACTGGAATAATTGCAACCAGTGTGGAAGTGATGGTCATTTCTACGTTCCGGGCAACCTAGGCATTACTCTAGGGCGCTGCTCCACCAGATCCAGTAGCTAGGACCTAAGAAGCCGACGCCAGGAGCATCAAATACAAAATAAATACAACAGTTTTTCCATCGTAAAACAGGAATAATTGCAACCAGAGTGAAAGTAATGGTCATTTCTACGTTCCGGGCAACATAGGCTTCACTCTTGGACGTTGCTCCATGAGATCGAATAGCTAGGACCTCAGAAGTCAACGCCAGATGCATAGAATACAATATAAATACAACAGTCTTTCCATTGTATAAAATGAATAATTGCAAACAGTGTGAAGGTAATGGTCATTTCTACGTTCCGGGTATCCTAGGCTTCACTCTAGGGCGTTACTCCACCAGGTCCAATAGTTAGGGCCTACGAAGTCAATGCTAGAAGCATAAAATAAAATAAAATGACAACAGTTTTTCCATCTTATAACAGGAGTAACTGCAACCAGTGAGAAAGTGATGGTCATTTCTACGTTCCGTGCAACCTAGGCTTCACTCTGGGGCGTTGGTCCACCAGATCCAATAGTTAGGGCCATAGAAGTCAACGCCAGAAGCATAAAGTGAAATATAAATTCAACAGATTTTCCATCGTATAAAACGAATAATTGCAACCAGTGTGAAAGTAATGGTCATTTCTACGTTCCGGGCAACCTAGGTTTCGCTCTAGGGCGTTGCTGCACCACGCCGAATTGTTAGGGCCTTAGAAGTCTACACCAGATGCATAAAATACAATATATATACAACAGTTTTTCCATTGTATAAAATGAATAATTGAAAACAGTGTGAAAGTAATGGTCATTTCTACGTTCCGGGCATCCTATGCTTCACTCTAGGGCGTTGCTCCACCAGGTCGAATAGTTAGGGCCTTCGAAAACAACGCCAGGCGCATGAAATACAATATAAATACAACAGTTTTTCGATTGTATAGAATGAATAATTGCAAACAGTGTGAAAGAAATGGTCATTTCTACGTTCCGGGCAACCTAGGCTTCACTCTAGGTCGTTGCTCCACCGGATCGAAAAGTTAGGGCCTACGAAGTCAACGCCAGAAGCATAAAATAAAATAAAATTACAACAGTTTTTCCATCGTATAACAGGAATAATTGAAACCAGTGTGAAGGTGATGGTCATTTCTACGTTCCGGGCAACCTAGGCATCACTCTAGGGCGTTGCTCCACCAGATCCAATAGTTAGGGCCCAAGAAGCTGACGCCAGGAGCATCAAATACAAAATAAATACAACTGTTTTCCCATCGTAAAACAGGAATAATTGCAATGAGTGTGAATGTAATGGTCATTTCTACGTTCCGGGCAACATAGGCTTCACTCTTGGACGTTGCCCCACCAGATCGAAAAGTTAGGGCCTAAGAAGTCAACGCCAGAAGCATAAAATACAATAAAAATACAACAGCTTTTCCATCGTATAAAAGGTATAATTGCAACCAATGTGAAAGTAATGGTCACTTCTACGTTCCGGGCAACATAGGCTTCACTGTTGGACGTTGCCCTACCAGATCGAAAGGTTAGGGCCTAAGAAGTCAACGCCAGAAGCATAAAATAAAATAAAATTACAACAGCTTTTCCATCGTATAACTGGAATGATTGCAACCAGTGTGAAAGTGATGGTCATTTCTACGTTGCGGGCAACCTATTCATCACTCTAGGGCGTTGGTCCACCAGATCCAACACTTAGGGCCTAAGCAGCCGACGACAGGAGCATCAAATACAAAATAAATACAACAGTTTTTCCATCGTAAAACAGGAATAATTGCAACCAGTGTGAAAGGAATGGTCATTTCTACGTTCCGGGCAACATAGGCTGCTCTCTTGGACGTTGCTCCATGAGATCGAATAGCTAGGACCTTAGAAGTCAACGCCAGAAGCATAGAATACAATATAAATACAACAGTCTTTCCATTGTATAAAACGAATAATTGCAACCAGAGTGAAAGTAATGGTCATTTCTACGTTCCGGGCAACCTAGGTTTCGCTCTATGGCGTTGCTCCATCACGTCGAATTGTTAGGGCCTTAGAAGTCAACGCCAGAAGCATGAAATACAATATAAATACAACAGTTTTTCCATTGTATAAAATGAATAATTGCAAACAGTGTGAAAGTAATGGTCATTTCTACGTTCCGGGCAACCTAGGCTTCACTCTAGGGCGTTGCTCCACCAGGTCGAATAGTTAGGGCCTTCGAAAACACCGCCAGACGCATAAAATACAATAAAAATACAACAGCTATTCCATCGTATTAAAGGTATACTTGCAACCAGTGTGAAAGTAATGGTCACTTCTACGTTCCAGGCAACATAGGCTTCACTCTTGGACGTTGCCCCAGCAGATCGAAAAGTTAGGGCCTAAGAAGTCAACGCCAGAAGCATAAAATAAAATAAAATTACAACAGTTTTTCCATCGTATAACTGGAATAATTGCCACCAGTGTGAAAGTGATGGTCATTTCTACGTTCCGGGCAACCTAGGCATCACTCTAGGGCGCTGCTCCACCATATCCAATAGCTAGGGCCTAAGAAGCCGACGCCAGGAGCATCAAATACAAAATAAATACAACAGTTTTTCCATCGCAAAACAGGAATAATTGCAACCAGTGTGAAGGTAATGGTCATTTCTACATTCCGGGCAACATAGGCTTCACTCTTGGACGTTGCTCCATGAGAGCGAATAGCTAGGACCTTAGAAGTCAACGCCAGAAGCATAGAATACAATATAAATACAACAGTCTTTCCATTGTATAAAATGAATAATTGGAAACAGTGTGAACGTAATGGTCATTTCTACGTTCCGGGTAACCTAGTCTTCACTCTAGAGCGTTGCTCCTCCAGGTCGAATAGTTAGGGCCTAAGATGTCAACGCTAGAAGCATAAAATAAAATAAAATTACAACAGTTTTTCCATCGTATAACAGGAGTAACTGCAACCAGTGAGAAAGTGATGGTCATTTCTACGTTGCGTGCAACCTAGGCATCACTCTGGGGCGTTGCTCCACCAGATCCAATAGTTAGGGCCATAGAAGTCAACGCCAGAAGCATAAAATAAAATATAAATTCAACAGTTTTTCCCTTGTATAACGTGTATAATTGCAACCAGTGTGAAAGCTATGGTCATTTCTACGTTCCGGGCAACCTAGGCTTCACTCTAGGGCGTTGCTCCACCACATCGAATAGTTAGGGTCTTAGAAGTCAATGCCAGAAGCATGAAATTCAATATAAATACAACAGTTTTTCCACTGTATAATTTGAATAATTGCAAACAGTGTGGGAGTAACGGTCATTTCAACGTTCCGGGCAACCTAGGTTTCGCTCTAGGGCGTTGCTCCACCTGATCGAATAGCTAGGAACTTAGAAGTCAACGCCAGAAGCATTAAATACAATAAAAGTACAACAGTTTTTCCATCGTATAAAAGGAATAATAGCAACCAGTGTGAAAGTAATGGTCATTTCTTCGTTCCGGGCTACCTAGGTTTCACTCTTGGGCGTTGCTCCACCAGATCGAATAGTTAGGGCCATAGAAGTCAACGCCCGAAGCATAAAATACAAAATAAATAGAACAGCCTTTTCATTGTATAGATGGAATAATTGCAACCAGTGTGAAAGTTATGGTCATTTCTACGTTCCGGGCAACCTTGGCTTAACTCCAGGGCGTTGCTCCACCAGATCGAATAGTTAGGGACTTTCAGTACAATGCCAGAAGCATAAAATACCTTAAAAATGCAACAGTTTTTCCATTGTATAACAGGAATAACTGCAACCAGTGTGAAAGTACTGGTCATTACTACGTTCCGGGCAACCTAGGCTTCAGTCTAGGGCAGTGCTCCACCAGATCGAATAGTTAGGGCCTAAGAAGTCAACGCCAGAAGCATAAAATACAATATAAATACAAAAGCTTTTCCATCGTATAACAGGAAAGCTGCAACCAGTGTGAAAGTACTGGTCATTTCTATGTTCCGGGTAACCTAGGCTTCACTCTAGGGCGTTGCTCCACCAGATCGAATAGTTAGGGACTTTGAGTACAATGCCAGAAGCATAAAATACATTAAAAATGCAACAGTCTTTCCATTGTATAACAGGAATAACTGCAACCAGTGTGAAAGTACTGGTCATTACTACGTTCCGGGCAACCTAGGCTTCAGTCTAGGGCAGTGCTCCACCAGATCGAATAGTTAGGGCCTTAGAAGACAATGCCAGAAGCATAAAATACAATATAAATACAATAGTTTTTCCACTGTATAATATGAATAATTGCAAACAGTGTGGAAGTAATGGTCATTTCTACGTTCCGGGCAATCTAGGCTTCACTCTAGGGCGTTGCTCCACCACATCGAATGGCTACGGCCTTAGAAGTCAACGCCTGAAGCATAAAATATATATAAATACAACAGTTTTTCCATCGTATAACAGGAATAAATGCAACCAGAGCGAAGGTGATGGTCATTTCTACGTTCCGGGAAACCTAGGCTTCACTCTAGGGCGTTGGTCCACCAGATCGAATAGCTAGGGTCTTAGAAGTCAACGCCAGAAGCGTAAAATAAAATAAAAATACAACAGTTTTTCCATCCTATAAAACGAATAATTGCAACCAATATGAATGTTATGGTCATTTCTACGTTCCGGGCATCGTAGGCCTCACTCTAGGGCGTTGGTCCACCAGATCCAATAGTTAGGGCCATAGAAGTCAACGCCAGAAGCATAAAATGAAATATAAATTCAACAGATTTTCCATCGTATAAAACGAATAATTGCAACCAGTGTGAAAGTAATGGTCATTTCTACGTTCCGGGCAACCTAGGTTTCGCTCTAGGGCGTTGCTGCACCACGCCGAATTGTTAGGGCCTTAGAAGTCCACACCAGATGCATGAAATACAATAAAAATACAACAGTTTTTCGATTGTATAGAATGAATAATTGCAAACAGTGTGAAAGAAATGGTCATTTCTACGTTCCGGGCAACCTAGGCTTCACTCTAGGTCGTTGCTCCACCGGATCGAAAAGTTAGGGCCTAAGAAGTCAACGCCAGAAGCATAAAATAAAATAAAATTACAACAGTTTTTCCATCGTATAACAGGAATAATTGAAACCAGTGTGAAGGTGATGGTCATTTCTACGTTTCGGGCAACCTAGGCATCACTCTAGGGCGTTGCTCCACCAGATCCAATAGTTAGGGCCCAAGAAGCTGACGCCAGGAGCATCAAATACAAAATAAATACAACTGTTTTCCCATCGTAAAACAGGAATAATTGCAATGAGTGTGAATGTAATGGTCATTTCTACGTTCCGGGCAACATAGGCTTCACTCTTGGACGTTGCCCCACCAGATCGAAAAGTTAGGGCCTAAGAAGTCAACGCCAGAAGCATAAAATACAATAAAAATACAACAGCTTTTCCATCGTATAAAAGGTATAATTGCAACCAATGTGAAAGTAATGGTCACTTCTACGTTCCGGGCAACATAGGCTTCACTGTTGGACGTTGCCCTACCAGATCGAAAGGTTAGGGCCTAAGAAGTCAACGCCAGAAGCATAAAATAAAATAAAATTACAACAGCTTTTCCATCGTATAACTGGAATGATTGCAACCAGTGTGAAAGTTATGGTCATTTCTACGTTGCGGGCAACCTATTCATCACTCTAGGGCGTTGGTCCACCAGATCCAACACTTAGGGCCTAAGCAGCCGACGACAGGAGCATCCAATACAAAATAAATACAACAGTTTTTCCATCGTAAAACAGGAATAATTGCAACCAGTGTGAAAGGAATGGTCATTTCTACGTTCCGGGCAACATAGGCTGCTCTCTTGGACGTTGCTCCAAGAGATCGAATAGCTAGGACCTTAGAAGTCAACGCCAGAAGCATAGAACACAATATAAATACAACACTCTCTTCATTGTATTAAATGAATAATTGCAAACAGTGTGAAAGAAATGGTCATTTCTACGTTCCGGGCAACCTAGGCTTCACTCTAGGGCGCTGCTCCACCAGATCCAATGGCTAGGGCCTAAGAAGCCGACGCCAGGAGCATCAAATACAAAATAAATACTACAGTTTTTCCATCGTAAAACAGGAATAATTGCAACCAGTGTGAAAGTAATGGTCATTTCTACGTTCCGGGCAACATAGGCTTCACTCCTGGACGTTGCTCCATGAGATCGAATAGCTAGGACCTTGGAAGTCAACGCCAGACGCATAAAATACAATAAAAATACAACAGCTTTTCCATCGTATAAAAGGTATAATTGCAACCAATGTGAAAGTAATTGTCACTTCTACGTTCCAGGCAACATAGGCTTCACACTTGGACGTTGCCCCACCAGATCGAAAAGTTAGGGCCTAAGAAGTCAACGCCAGAAGCATAAAATAAAATAAAATTACAACAGTTTTTCCATCGTATAACTGGAATAATTGCAACCAGTGTGAAAGTGATGGTCATATCTACGTTCCAGGCAACCTAGGCATCACTCTAGGGCGCTGCTCTACCAGATCCAATAGCTAGGGCCTAAGAAGCCGACGCCAGGAGCATCAAATACAAAATAAATACAACAGTTTTTCCATCGTAAAACAGGAATAATTGCAACCAGTGTGAAAGTAATGGTCATTTCTACGTTCTGGGCAACATAGGCTTCTATCTTGGACGTTGCTCCATGAGATCGAATAGCTAGGACCTTAGAAGTCAACGCCAGAAGCATAGAATACAATATAAATACAACAGTCTTTCCATTGTATAAAATGAATAATTGGAAACAGTGTGAACGTAATGGTCATTTCTACGTTCCGGGTAACCCAGTCTTCACTCTAGAGCGTTGCTCCTCCAGGTCGAATAGTTAGGGCCTAAGATGTCAACGCTAGAAGCATAAAATAAAATAAAATTACAACAGTTTTTCCATCGTATAACAGGAGTAACTGCAACCAGTGAGAAAGTGATGGTCATTTCTACGTTGCGTGCAACCTAGGCTTCACTCTGGGGCGTTGCTCCACCAGATCCAATAGTTAGGGCCATAGAAGTCAACGCCAGAAGCATAAAATAAAATATAAATTCAACAGTTTTTCCCTTGTATAACATGTATAATTGCAACCAGTGAGAAAGCTATGGTCATTTCTACGTTCCGGGCAACCTAGGCTTCACTCTAGGGCGTTGCTCCACCACATCGAATAGTTAGGGTCTTAGAAGTCAATGCCAGAAGCATAAAATTCAATATAAATACAACAGTTTTTCCACTGTATAATTTGAATAATTGCAAACAGTGTGGGAGTAACGGTCATTTCAACGTTCCGGGCAACCTAGGTTTCGCTCTAGGGCGTTGCTCCACCTGATCGAATAGCTAGGAACTTAGAAGTCAACGCCAGAAGCATTAAATACAATAAAAGTCGAACAGTTTTTCCATCGTATAAAAGGAATAATAGCAACCAGTGTGAAAGTAATTGTCATTTCTTCGTTCCGGGCTACCTAGGTTTCACTCTTGGGCGTTGCTCCACCAGATCGAATAGTTAGGGCCATAGAAGTCAACGCCCGAAGCATAAAATACAAAATAAATAGAACAGTCTTTTCATTGTATAGATGGAATAATTGCAACCAGTGTGAAAGTTATGGTCATTTCTACGTTCCGGGCAACCTTGGCTTAACTCCAGGGCGTTGCTCCAGCAGATCGAATAGTTAGGGACTTTGAGTACAATGCCAGAAGCATAAAATACATTAAAAATGCAACAGTTTTTCCATTGTATAACAGGAATAACTGCAACCAGTGTGAAAGTACTGGTCATTACTACGTTCCGGGCAACCTAGGCTTCAGTCTAGGGCAGTGCTCCACCAGATCGAATAGTTAGGGCCTAAGAAGTCAACGCCAGAAGCATAAAATACAATATAAATACAAAAGCTTTTCCATCGTATATCAGGAAAGCTGCAACCAGTGTGAAAGTACTGGTCATTTCTATGTTCCGGGTAACCTAGGCTTCACTCTAGGGCGTTGCTCCACCAGATCGAATAGTTAGGGACTTTGAGTACAATGCCAGAAGCATAAAATACATTAAAAATGCAACAGTCTTTCCATTGTATAACAGGAATAACTGCAACCAGTGTGAAAGTACTGGTCATTACTACGTTCCGGGCAACCTAGGCTTCAGTCTAGGGCAGTGCTCCACCAGATCGAATAGTTAGGGCCTTAGAAGACAATACCAGAAGCATAAAATACAATATAAATACAACAGTGTTTCCACTGTATAATATGAATAATTGCAAACAGTGTGGAAGTAATGGTCATTTCTACGTTCCGGGCAACCTAGGCTTCACTCTAGGGCGTTGCTCCACCACATCGAATGGCTACGGCCTTAGAAGTCAACGCCTGAAGCATAAAATATATATAAATACAACAGTTTTTCCATCGTATAACAGGAATAAATGCAACCAGAGTGAAGGTTATGGTCATTTCTACGTTCCGGGAAACCTAGGTTTCACTCTAGGGCGTTGGTCCACCAGGTCGAATAGCTAGGGTCTTAGAAGTCAACGCCAGAAGCGTAAAATAAAATAAAAATACAACAGTTTTTCCATCCTATAAAACGAATAATTGCAACCAATATGAATGTTATGGTCATTTCTACGTTCCGGGCATCCTAGGCTTCACTCTAGGGCGTTGGTCCACCAGATCCAATAGCTAGGGCCTAAGAAGTCAACGCCAGGAGCACCAAATACATAATAAATACAACCGTTTTTCCATCGTATAAAACGAATAATTGCAACCAGTATGAAAGCTATGGTCATTTCTACGTTCCGGGCAACCTAGGCTTCACCCTGGGGCGTTGCTCAACCATATCGAATAGCTACGGCCCGAGAAGACAACGCCATAACTATAAAATACAATATAAATACAACCGTCTTTCCATCGTATAAAACGGACAATAGCAACCAGTCTGATAGTTATGGTCATTTCTACGTTCCGGGCAAGCTAGGCTTCACCCTAGGGCGTTGCTCGATCAGATCGAATAGTTAGGGCCTAAGCAGTCAACGCCAGAAGCATAAAATACGATATATGTACAACAGTTTTTCCATCGTATAGAATGAATAATTGGAACCAGTGTGAAAGTAATGGTCATTTCTACGTTCCGAGCAACCTAGGTTTCGCTCTATGGCGTTGCTCCACCACATCGAATAGTTAGGGCCTTAGAAGTCAATGCCTGAAGCATAAAATACGATATAAATACAACAGTTTTTTCATCGTATAACAGGAATAATTGCAACAAGCCTGAAGGTAATGGTAATTTCTACGTTTCGGGTAACCTAGGTTTCACTCTAGGGCGTTGCTCCACCAGATCGAATAGCTAGGGACTTAGAATTCAACGCCAGAAGAATAAAATACAACATAAGTATAACAGTTCTTCCATTGTATAAAATGTATAATTGCAAGCAGTGTGAAGGTAATGGTCATTTCTACGTTCCGGGCAACCTAGGCTTCACTCTAGAGCATTGCTGCTCCAGATCGAATAGTTAGGGCCTAAGAAGACAACGCCAGAAGCATAAAACACAATATAAAAACAACAGCTTTTCCTTCGTATATAATGTATATTTGCAAACAGTGTGAAAGGAAAGGTCATTTCTATGTTCCGGGCAACCTAGGCTTCACTCTAGGGCGTTGTTCCACCAGATCGAATAGTTAGGGCCTAAGAAGTCAACGCCAGAAGCATAAAGTACAATATTAATACAACAGCTTTTCCATCCTATATAATGTATATTTGCAAACAGTGTGAAAGTAAAGGTCATTTCTACGTTCCGGGCAGCCTAGGCTTCACTGTAGGGCGTTGCTCCACCAGATCGAATAGCTAGGGACTTAGAATTCAACGCCAGAAAAATAAAATACAACTCAAGTACAACAGTTTTACCATCGTATAAAATGAATAATCGCAAACAGTGTGAAGGTAATGGTCACTTCCACGTTCCGGGCAACCTAGGCTTCACTCTAGGGCGTTGCTCCACCGGATCGAATAGTTAGGGCCTAAGAAGTCAAGGCCAGAAGCATAAAATACAATATAAGTAGAACAGTTTTTCCCTTGTATAACAGGAATAATTGCAACCAGTGTGTAAGCTATGGTCATTTCTACGTTCCGGGCAACCTAGGCTTCACTCTAGGGCGTTGCTCCACCACATCGAATAGTTAGGGACTTAGAAGTCAATGCCAGAAGCGTAAAATAAAATAAAAATACAACAGTTTTTCCATCTTATAAAACGAATAATTGCAACCAATATGAATGTTATCGTCATTTCTACGTTCCGGGCATCCTAGGCTTCACTCTAGGGCGTTGGTCCACCAGATCCAATAGCTAGGGCCTAAGAAGTCAACGCCAGGAGCACCAAATACATAATAAATACAACCGTTTTTCCATCGTATAAAACGAATAATTGCAACCAGTATGAAAGCTATGGTCATTTCTACGTTCCGGGCAACCTAGGCTTCACCCTGGGGCGTTGCTCAACCATATCGAATAGCTACGGCCCGAGAAGACAACGCCATAACTATAAAATACAATATAAATACAACCGTCTTTCCATCGCATAAAACGGACAATAGCAACCAGTCTGATAGTTATGGTCATTTCTACGTTCCGGGCAAGCTAGGCTTCACCCTAGGGCGTTGCTCGATCAGATCGAATAGTTAGGGCCTAAGAAGTCAACGCCAGAAGCATAAAATACGATATATGTACAACAGTTTTTCCATCGTATAGAATGAATAATTGGAACCAGTGTGAAAGTAATGGTCATTTCTACGTTCCGAGCAACCTAGGTTTCGCTCTATGGCGTTGCTCCACCACGTCGAATAGTTAGGGCCTTAGAAGTCAATGCCTGAAGCATAAAATACGATATAAATACAACAGTTTTTTCATCGTATAACAGGAATAATTGCAACAAGCCTGAAGGTAATGGTAATTTCTACGTTTCGGGTAACCTAGGTTTCACTCTAGGGCGTTGCTCCACCAGATCGAATAGCTAGGGACTTAGAATTCAACGCCAGAAGAATAAAATACAACATAAGTATAACAGTTCTTCCATTGTATAAAATGTATAATTGCAAGCAGTCTGAAGGTAATGGTCATTTCTACGTTCCGGGCAACCTAGGCTTCACTCTAGAGCATTGCTGCTCCAGATCGAATAGATAGGGCCTAAGAAGTCAACGCCAGAAGCATAAAGTACAAAATAAATACAACAGTTTTTCCATCGTGTAAAACGAATAATTGCAACCAGTGTGCAAGTAATGGTCATTTCTACGTTCCGGGCAACCTAGGCTACACTCTATGGCGTTGTTGCACCAGATCAAATGGTTAGGGCCTAAGAAGTCAACGCCTGAAGCATAAAATACATTATAAATACAACAGATTTTCCGTCGTATAAAACGAGTAATTGCAAACATTGCGAAAGTAACGGTCATTTGTACGTCCCGGGCAACCTAGGCTTCACTCTAGGGCGTTGCTCCACCAGGTCGAATAGTTAGGGCCTAAGAAGTCAACGCCAGAAGCATAAAGTACAATATAAATACAACAGTTTTTCCATCGTATAACAGGAATAATTGCTACCAGTGTGAAAGTTATGGCCATTTCTACGTTCCGGGCAACCTAGGCTTCACTCTAGGGTGTTGGTCCACCAGATCCAATAGTTAGGGCCTAAGAAGTCAATGCCAGAAGCACTAAATACAAAATAGATACAACAGTTTTTCCATCGTATAAAGCGAATAATTGCAACCAGTGTGAAAGTAATGGTCATTTCTACGTTCCGGGCAACCTAGGCTTCACTCTAGGGCGTTGTTCGACCAGATCGAATAGTTAGGGCCTAAGAAGTCAACGCCTGAAGCATAAAATACATTATAAATACAACAGTTCTTCCATCGTATAAAACGAATAATTGCAGCTAGTATGAAAGTTATGGTCATTTCTACGTTCCACGCAACCTAGGCTTCACCCTAGGGCGTTGCTTCACCAGATCCAATAGTTAGGACCTAAGAAGTCAACGCCAGAAGCATAAAATACAAAATAGATACAACAGTTTTTTCATCGTATAAAAGGAATAATTGCAACCAGTGTCAAAGTGATGGTCATTTCTACGTTCCGGGCAACCTAGGCTTCACTCTAGGGCATTGTTCCACCAGATCGAAAAGTTAGGGCCTAAGAAGTAAACGCCAGAATCATAAAATACAAAATAAATACAACAGTCTTTCCATTGTATAAAATGAACAATTGCAAACAGTGTGGAGGTAATGGTCATTTCTACGTTCCGGGCAACCTAGGCTTCACTCTAGGGCGTTGCTCGACCACATCGAATAGCTACGGCCTTAGAAGGCAACGCCTGAAGCATAAAATACAATATAAATACAACAGTCTTTCCATTGTATAAAATGAACAATTGCAAACAGTGTGGAGGTAATGGTCATTTCTACGTTCCGGGCAACCTAGGCTTCACTCTAGGTCGATGCTCCACCACATCGAATAGCTACGGCCTTAGAAGACAACGCCTGAAGCATAAAATATAACATAAATACAACAGTTTTTCCATTGTATAAAATGAATAATTGCAAACAGTGTGGAAGTAATGGTCATTTCTACGTTCCGGGCAGCCTAGGCTTCGCTCTAGGGCGTTGCTCCACCAGGTCGAATAGTTAGGGCCTTAGAAGTCAACGCGAGATGCATAAAATACTATATAAATAAAACAGTTTTTTCATTGTATAACAGGAATAATTGCAACCAATGTGAAAGTAATGGTCATTTCTACGTTCCGGGCAAAGTAGGCTTCACTCCAGCGCGTCGGTCCACCACATCGAATAGCTACGGCCTTAGAAGTCAACGCCAGAAGCATAAAGTACAATACAAATAAAACAGTTTTTCCACCGTATAAAATGAATTATTGCAAACAGTGTGAAAGTAACAGTCATTTCTAAGTTCCGGGCAACCTAGGCATCACTCTATGGCGCTGCTCCACCAGATCGAATAGCTAGGGTCTTAGAAGTCAACGCCAGAATCATAAAATACACTAAAAATACAACAGTTTTTCCGTCGTATAACAGGAATAATTGCAACCAGTGTGAAAGTGATTGTCATTTCTACGTTCCGTGCAACCTAGGCTTCACTCTAGGGCGTTGCTCCACCAGGTCGAATAGTTAGGGTATTAGAAAGCAACGCCAGAAGCATAAAATAGAATAAAGATACTACAGTTTTTCCATCGTATAACAGGAATAATTGCAACCAGAGTGAAAGTAAAGGTCATTCTACGTTCCGGGCAGCATAGGCTTCACTCTTGGACGTTGCACCGCGATATCGAATAGCTAAGACCTTAGAAGTCAACGCCAGAAGCATAAAATACAAAATAAAAATACAACAGTTTTACCATCGTATAACAGGGATAATTGCAACCTGTGTGAAAGCAATGGCCATTTCTACGTTCCGTGCTGCCTAGGCTTCAGCATAGGGCGTTGCTCCAGCAGGTCGAATAGTTAGGGCCTTAGAAAACAACGGCAGAAGCATAAAATATAATAAAAATACAACAGTTTTTCCATCGTATAGCATGAATAATTGCAAACAGTGTGAAAGTAACGGTCATTTCTAAGTTCCGGGCAACCTAGGCTTCACTCTAGGGCGTTGCTCCACCAGATCGAATAGCTAGGGACTTAGAAGTCAACGACAGAAGCATAACATAAGATAAAAATACTACAGCTTTTCCATCGTGTAACAGGAATAATTGCAACCTGTGTTAAGGTGATGGCCATTTCCACGTTCCGTGCTGCCTAGGCTTCAGTCTAGGGCGTTGCTCCACCAGATCGAATAGTTAGGGCCTTAGAAAACAACGCCAGACGCATAAAATACAATAAAAATACAACAGTTTTTCCATCGTATAAAAGGAATAATTGCACCCAGTGTGAAAGTAATGACCATTTCTACGTTCCGGGCAACATAGGCTTCACACTTGGACGTTGCCCCACGTGCTAGAATAGCTAGGACCTTAGAAGTCAACGCCAGAAGCATAAAATATAATAAAAATACAACAGTTTTTCCATCGTATAGCATGAATAATTGCAACCAGTGTGAAAGGGATGGTCATTTCTACGTTCCGTGCAACCTAGGCTTCGCTCTAGGGCGTAGCTCCACCTGGTCGAATAGTTAGGGCCTTAGAGAACAACGCCAGACGCATAAAATACAATAAAAATACAACAGTTTTTCCATCGTATAAAAGGAATAATTGCACCCAGTGTGTAAGTAATGGCCATTTCTACGTTCCGGGCAACATAGGCTTCACACTTGGACGTTGCCCCACGTGCTAGAATAGCTAGGACCTTAGAAGTCAACGCCAGAAGCATAAAATATAATAAAAATACAACAGTTTTTCCCTCGTATAGCATGAGTAATTGCAACCAGAGTGAAAGTAATGGTCATTTCTACGCTTCGGGCAACCTAGGCCTCACTCTAGGGCGTTGCTCCACCAGATCGAATAGTTAGGGCCTTAGAAGTTAACGCCAGAAGCATAAAATACTATATAAATAAAACAGTTTTTCCACCGTATAAAATGAATATTTGAAAACAGTGTGAAAGTAACGGCCATTTCTAAGTTCCGGGCAACCTAGGCTTCACTCTAGGGCGTTGCTCCACCAGATCGAATAGCTAGGGCCTTAGAAGTCAACGACAGAAGCATAACATAAAATAAAAATACTACAGTTTTTCCATCGTGTAACAGGAATAATTGCAACCAGTGTGAAGGTGATGGACACTTCTACGTTCCGGGCAACCTAGGCTTCACTCTAGGGCGTTGCTACACCAGATCGAATAGTTAGGGTCTAAGAATTCAACGCCAGATGCATAAAATAAAATATAAATACATCAGCTTTTCCATCGTATAAAACGAATAATTGCAAACAGTCTGAAAGTTATGGTAATTTCTACGTTCCGTGCAACCTAGGCTTCACTGTAGGGCGTTGCTCCATCAGATCGAATAGCTAGGGACTTAGAAGTCAACGCCAGAAGCATAAAATACAATAAAAATTCAACAGTTTTTCCACCGTATAACAGGAATAACTGCAATCAGTGTGAAGGTAAGTGTCATTTCTACGTTCCGGGCAACCTAGACTTGACTCTAGGGCGTTGCTCCACCAGATCGAATAGTTAGGGCATTAGAAAATAACGCCAGACGCATAAAATACAATATAAATACAACAGTCTTTCCATCGTATAACAGGAATAATTGAAACCTGTGTGAAGGTAATGGCCATTTCTACGTTCCGTGCAACCTAGGCTTAACTCTAGGGCGTTGCTCCGCCAGATCGAATAGTTAGGGCCTTAGAAATCAACGCCACAGATTAAAATAAAAAATAAATACGGCAGGTTTGCGAACGTATGACAGGAACTGATGCATCGAGTGTCAATCTAATGGTCATTTCTACGTTCCGGGCAACCTAGGGTTCACTCTAGGGCGTTGCTTCACCAGATGGATGAGTTTTGGCCTTAGAAATCAACGCCAGAATATTAAAATTAAAAATAAATACCGCAGGTTTGCGAGACGTATGACAGGAACTGATGCAACGAGTGTCAATCTAAAGGTCATTTCTACGTTTCGAGCAGCCTAGGCATCACTCGAGAGCGCTACTCCACCAGATCGAATAGCCAGGGCCTTAGAAGTCAACGGACGAAGCATAAGATACAATGAACATACAACTGTTTTTCCATCGTATAACAGGAATAATTGCAACCAGTGTGAAGGTTCTGGTATTTATTTTGTATTTTAAACTTCTGGCGTTAATTTCTAAGGACCAAACTCATCCATCTGGTAGAGCAACGCCCTAGAGTGAACCCTAGGTTGCCCGGAACGTAGAGATGACCATTACTTTCACACTGGTTGCAATTATTCCTGTTATACGATGGAATAACTGTTGTATTTATATAGTATTTTATGCCTCTGGCGTTGACTTCTAATGTCCTAGCTATTCGATCTGGTGGAGCAGCGCCCTACAGTGAAGACTAGGTTGGCCGGAACGTAGAAATGACCATACCTTTCACACTCGTGCAATTATTCGTTTTATACGATGGAAAAGCTATTGCATTTATTTTGTGTTTTATGCTTCTGGCGTTGACTTCTTAGGCCCCAACTATTCGATCTGCTGGACGAACGCCCCAGAGTGAAGCCTAGGTCGCCCGGAACGTAGAAATGACCATCACTTTTACTCTGGTTGCAATTATTCTGTTATACGATGGAGAAACTGTTGTATTTTTATTGTGTTTTATGCTTCGGGCGTTGACTTCTAAGGCTCTAGCTATTCGATTTGGTGGATTAACGCCCTAGAGTGGAGCCTAGGTTGCCCGGAACCTAGAAATGACCATAACTTTCATACTGGTTGCAATTATGCGTTTCATACGATGGAAAAACTGTTGTATTTATTTTGTATTTGGTGCTTCTGGCGTTGACTTCTTAGGCCATAACTATTGGATCTGGTGGACCAAAGCCCTAGAGTGAAGCCTAAATTGTCCGGAACGTAGAAATGACCATTACCTTCACGCGTGTTGCAATTACTCCTGTTATACGATGAAAAAACTTTTGTATTTTTATTGCATTTTATGCTTCAGGCGTTGACTTCTAAGGCCGTAGCTATTCGATGTGGTGGAGCAACGCCCTAGAGTGAAGCCTATGTTGCCAGGAATGTAGAAATGAGCATTACTTTCACACTATTTGCTATTATTCATTTTATACGATCGAAAATCTGTCGTATTTATATTGTATTTTATGCTTCTGGCGTTGACTTCTTAGGCCCTAGCTATTCGTTCTAGTGGAACACCGCCCTAGAGTGAAGCCTAGGTTGCCCGGAACGTAGAAATGACCATCACTTTAGCAGTGGTTCAATTATTCCTGTTATACAATGGAAAAACTGTTGTATTTATTTTGTATTTGGTGCTTCCTTCGTTGACTTGTTAGGCCCTAACTATTGCATCTGGTGGAGCAACGCCCTAGAGTGGAGCCTAGGTTGCCCGAAACATAGAAATGACCATTACTTTCAAACTGGTTGCAATTATTCATGCTATACAATGGAAAAAATGTTGTATTTTTATTGTATTTTATGCTTCTGGCGTTGTCTTCTAAGGTCCTAGTTATTCGATCTCTTGGGGCAACGTCCAAGAGTGAAGCCTATGTTGCCCTAAACGTAGAAAAGACGATAACTTTCATACTGGTTGCAATTATTCGTTTCATACGATGGAAAAACTGTTGTATTTATATTGTATTTTATGCTTCTGGCGTTGACTTCTTAGGCCCTAGCTATTCGATCTGGTGGAACAACGCCCTAGAGTGAAGCCTAGGTTGCCCGCAACGTAGAAATGACTTTCACTTTTACTCTGGTTGCAATTATTCCTTTTAAACGATGGAAAAGCTGTTGTATTTTTATTGTGTGTTATGCTTCGGGCGTTGACTTCTAAGGCTCTAGCTATTCGATTTGGTGGAGCAACGCCCTAGGGTGAAGCCTAGGTTGCCCGGTACGTAGAAATGACCATAACTTTCATACTGGTTGCAATTATTCGTTTCATAGGATGGAAAAACTGTTGTATTTGTTTTGTATTTGGTGCCTCTGGCGTTGACTTCTTAGGCCATAACTATTGGATCTGGTGTACCAAAGCCCTAGAGTGAAGCCTAAATTGCCCGGAACGTAGAAATGACCATTACCTTCACGCTTGTTGCAATTACTCCTGTTATACGATGAAAAAACTTTTGTATTTTTATTATATTTTATGCTTCCGGCGCTGACTTTTAATGCCCTAACTATTCGATCTGGTGGAGCAACGACCTAGAGTGAAGCGTTGGCTGCCGGGGAGGTAGAAATGAGCATCACTTTCACACTGGTTGCAATTATTCATTTTATACGACGGAAAAGCTGTTGTATTTATATTGTATTTTATGCTTCCGGCGTTGACTTCTAAGGCCGTAGCTACTAGATGTGGTGGAGCAACGCCCTAGAGTGAAGCCTAGGTTGCCCGGAACGTAGGAATGACCATTACTTTCACACTGTATGCAATTATTCATTTTATACGATGGAAAAACTGTTGTATCTTTATTGTATTTTATGCGTCTGGAGTTGTTTTCTAAGGCGCTATCTATTCGACCTGGTGGAGCAGCGCCCTAGATTGAAGCCTAGTTTGCACGGAACGTAGAAATGCCCATTTCGTTCACACTGGTTGCAATTATTCCTGTAATACGATGGAAAAACTGATGTATCTATATTGTATTTTATGCTTCTGTCGTTGACTTCTAAGGCCCTAACAATTCGATCTGGAGGAGCAACGCCCTAGAGTGAAGCATAGGTCGCCCGGAACGTAGTAATGACTATTACGTTCACAGTGGTTGCAACTATTCCTGTTATACGATGGAAGAACTGTTGGGATTTTATTGTATTTTATGCTTCTGGCGTTGAATTCTAAGCCCTAACAATTCGATCTGGTGGAGCAACGCCCTAAGGTTAAGCCTAGGTTGCCCGGCACGTAGAAATGACCATTACTTTCACACTGTTTCCAAATATACGTTATATACAATGGAAGAGCTGTTATATTTATATTATATTTTATGCTCCTGGCGTTGGAGTCTTCGGCCCTAGCTATTCGATCTGGTGGAACAACGCCCTAGAGCGATGCCTAGGTTGCCCGGAACGTAGAAATGACCATTACCTTCACACCGATTGCAATTATTCCTGAAATACGATGGAGAAACTGTTGTATTTTTATTGTATTTTATGCTTCGGGCGTTGACTTCTAAGGCTCTAGCTATTCGATTTGGTGGAGCAACGCCCTTGAGTGGAGCGTAGGTTGCCCGAAACATAGAAATGACCATTACCTTCAAAGTGGTTGCAATTATTCATGCTATACGATGGAAAAAATGTTGTATTTTAATTGTATTTTATGCGTCTGGCGTTGACTTCTTAGGTCCTAGTTATTCGATCTGGTGGAGCAACGCCCTAGAGTGAAGCCTAGGTTACCCGTAACGTAGAAATGAACAGTACTTTCACACTGGTTGCAGTTATTCCTGTTATACGATGGATAAACTGTTGCATTTTTATTGTATTTTATGCTTCTGGCGTTGAGTTCTATGTCCCTAACTACACGGTCTGGTGGAGCAACGCCCTAGAGTGAAAACTAGGTTGCCCGGAACGTAGAAATCACCATTACTTTCACACTGTTTGCAAATATACATTGTATACAGTGGAAAAGCTATAGCATTTATACTGTATTTTATGCTTCTGGCGTTGACTTCTTAGGCCCCAACTATTTGATCTGCTGGACGAACGCCCCAGAGTGAAGCCTAGTTCGCCCGGAACGTAGAAATTACCTTCACTTTCACTCTGGTTGCAATTATTCCTTTTATACGATGGAAAAGCTGTTATATTTATATTGTATTTTATGCTCCTGGCGTTGACGTCTTCGGCCCTAACTATTTGGTCTGGTGGAGCACCGCCCTAGAGTGAAGCCTAGTTGCCCGGAACATAGAAAAGACCATTATCATCACAGTGGTTGCAATTATTCCTGTTATACGATGGAAAGGCTGTTGTATTTTTATTGTATTTTATGCTTCTGGTGTTGCCTTCATAGTCCCTAACTATTGGATCTGGTAGAGGAACGCCCTAGAGTGAAGCCTTGATTGCCCGGAACGTAGAAATAACCATTACCTTCACAGTGGTTGCAATTATTCATTTTATACGACGAAAAAGCTGTTGTATTTATATTGTATTTTATGATTCCGGCGTTGACTTCTAAGGCCGTAGCTATTAGATGTGGTGGAGCAACGCCCTAGAGTGAAGCCTAGGTTACCCGGAACGTAGGAATGACCATTACTTTCACACTGTTTGCAATTATTCATTTTATACGATGGAAAAACTGGTGAACTTATATTGTATTTTATCATTCTGGCGTACAATTCTAAGTCCCTAGCTATTCGATCTGGTGGAGCAGCGCCCTAGAGTGAAGCCTAGGTTACCCGTAACGTAGAAATGATCAGTACTTTCACACTGGTTGCAGTTATTCCTGTTATACGATGGAAAAACTGTTGCATTTTTATTGTATTTTATGCTTCTGGCGTTGAGTTCTATGTCCCTAACTACACGGTCTCGTGGAGCAACGCCCTAGAGTGAAAACTAGGTTGCCCGGAACGTAGAAATGACCATTACTTTCACACTGCTTGCAAATATACATTGTATACGGTGGAAAAGCTGTAGCATTTATGCTGTATTTTATGCTTCTGGCGTTGACTTCTTAGGCCCTAACTACTGTATCTGTTGGACCAAAGCACTAGAGTGAAGCCTAGATTGCCCGGAACGTAGAAATGACCATTACCTTCACGCTTGTTGCAATTATTCCTGTTATACGATGAAAAAACTTTTGCATTTTTATTGTATTTTATGCTTCAGGCGTTGACTTCTAAGGCCGTAGCTATTCGATTCGGTGGAGCAACGCCACAGAGTGAAGCCTATGTTGCCCGGAATGTAGAAATGAGCATGACTTTGACACTGTTTGCAATTATTCATTTTATACGACGGAAAAGGTGTTGTATTTATATTGTATTTTATGCTTCCGGCGTTGACTTCTAAGGCCGTAGCTACTAGATGTGGTGGAGCAGCGCCCTAGAGTGAAGACTAGGTTGGCGGGAACGTAGAAATGACCATACCTTTCACACACGTGCAATTATTCGTTTTATACGATGGAAAAACTATTGTATTAATTTTGTATTTTATGCTTCTGGCGTTGACTTCTTAGGCCCCAACTATTCGATCTGGTGGAGCAACGCCCTCGTGTGCAGCCTAGGTTACCCGTAACGTAGAAATGACTATTACCTTCACACTGGTTGCAATTATTCCTGCTATAGGATGGAAATACTGTTTCACTTTTATTTTACTTTATGCTTCGGGCGTTGACTTCTATGGCCCTAACTACTCGACCTGGTGGAGCGACGCCCTAGAGTGAAGCCTGGGTTGGACGGAACGTAGAAATGGCCATTACTTTCACACAGGCTGAAGTTCTTCCTGTTATACGATGGAAAAACTGTTGTATTTTTATTTTATTTTATGATCCTGTCGTTGACATCTCAGGCCATAGCTATACGATCTGGTGGAGCTACGCCCTATAGTGAAGCCTAGGTTGCCCGGAACGTAGAAATGAACATTACTTTCCCACTGGTTGCAATTATTCCTGCTATTCAATGGAAAAACTTCTTTATCTATATTGTACTTTATGCTTCCGGCGTTGACTTCTGAGATTCTAACTATTCGACCTGGGGGAGCAACGCCCTAGGGTGCAGCCTACGTTGCCCGTAACGTAGAGATGACCATTACCTTCACACTGGTTGCAATTATTCGTGTTATAGGATGGAAGAACTGTTCTATTTTTATTTTATTTTATGCTTCGGGCGTTGACTTCTATGGCCCTAACTACTCGACCTGGTGGAGCGACGCCCTAGAGTGAAGCCTGGGTTGGACGGAACGTAGAAATGGCCATTACTTTCACACAGGCTGAAGTTCTTCCTGTTATACGATGGAAAAACTGTTGTATTTTTATTTTATTTTATGATCCTGTCGTTGACATCTCAGGCCATAGCTATACGATCTGGTGGAGCTACGCCCTATAGTGAAGCCTAGGTTGCCCGGAACGTAGAAATGAACATTACTTTCCCACTGGTTGCAATTATTCCTGCTATTCAATGGAAAAACTTCTGTATCTATATTGTACTTTATGCTTCCGGCGTTGACTTCTGAGATTCTAACTATTCGACCTGGGGGAGCAACGCCCTAGGGTGCAGCCTACGTTGCCCGTAACGTAGAGATGACCATTACCTTCACACTGGTTGCAATTATTCGTGTTATAGGATGGAAGAACTGTTCTATTTTTATTTTATTTTATGCTTCGGGTGTTGACTTCTAAGGCCCTAGCTATTCGATCTGGTGGAGCAACGCCCTAGAGTGAAGCCTAGGTTGCCCGGAACGTAGAAATGACCATAACTTTCACACTGGTTGCAATTATTCGTTTTATACGATGGAAGAACTGTTCTATTTTTATTGTAATATATGCTTCTGGCGTTGACTTCTAAGGTCCTAGCTATTCGCTCTCGGTGGACAACGTCCAAGAGTGAAGCCTATGTTGCCGGGAACGTAGAAATGAACATTACGTGCACATTGGTTGCAATTATTCCTTTTATAAGACGGAAAAACTGTTGTATTTTTAATGTATTTTATTCTTCAGGCGTTGACTGCTAAGGCCATAGCTATTCGATGAGGTGGAGCAACGCCCTAGAGTGAAGCCTGGGTTGCCCGGAAGGGGGAAATGACCATTACTTTCACACTGTTTGCAAATATATATTATATACGATGGAAAAGCTGTTGTATTTATGTTGTATTTTATGCTTCTGGCGTTGACTTCTTAGGCCCTAACTATTTGATCTGGAGGAGCACCGCCCTGTAGTGAAGCCTAGGTTGCGCGGAACGTAGAAAACACCATTACCTTCACACTGGTTGCAGTTATTCCTGTTATACGATGGAAAAACTGTTGCATTTTTATTGTATTTTATGCTTCTGGCGTTGTATTCAAAGTCCCTAACTATTCGATCTGGTGGAGCAACGCCCTAGAGTGAAGCCTAGGTTGCCCGGAACGTAGAAATGACCTTTACTTTCGCACTGTTTGCAAATATACATTATATACGATGGTAAAACTGTTGCACTTGGGTTGTATTTTATGCTTCTGGCCTTGACTTCTAAGGCCCTAACTGTTCGACGTGGTGGAGCAACGCCCTAGTGTGAAACCTAGGTTGCCCGGAACGTAGAAATGACCATGTCTTTCACACTGTTTGCAATTGTTCCTGTTATACGGTGGAAAAGCTGTTGTATTTATATTGTATTTAATGCTTCTGGCGTTGACTTCGTAGGCCCCAACTATTGGATCTGTTGAAGCAACGCCCTAGGGTGAAGCCTAGGTTGCCCGGAACGTATAAATGACCATAACTTACATACTGATTGCAATTATTCGTTTTATACGATGGAAAAGCTGTTGTATTTCTATTGTATTTTATGCTTCTGGTGTTGCCTTCATAGTCCCTAACTATTGGATCTGGTAGAGGAACGCCCTAGAGTGAAGCCTTGATTGCCCGGAACGTAGAAATAACCATTACCTTCACAGTGGTTGCAATTATTCATTTTATACGACGAAAAAGCTGTTGTATTTATATTGTATTTTATGATTCCGGCGTTGACTTCTAAGGCCGTAGCTATTAGATGTGGTGGAGCAACGCCCTAGAGTGAAGCCTAGGTTACCCGGAACGTAGGAATGACCATTACTTTCACACTGTTTGCAATTATTCATTTTATACGATGGAAAAACTGGTGAACTTATAATGTATTTTATCCTTCTGGCGTACAATTCTAAGTCCCTAGCTATTCGATCTGGTGGAGCAGCGCCCTAGAGTGAAGCCTAGGTTACCCGTAACGTAGAAATGATCAGTACTTTCACACTGGTTGCAGTTATTCCTGTTATACGATGGAAAAACTGTTGCATTTTTATTGTATTTTATGCTTCTGGCGTTGAGTTCTATGTCCCTAACTACACGGTCTCGTGGAGCAACGCCCTAGAGTGAAAACTAGGTTGCCCGGAACGTAGAAATGACCATTACTTTCACACTGCTTGCAAATATACATTGTATACGGTGAAAAGCTGTAGCATTTATGCTGTATTTTATGCTTCTGGCGTTGACTTCTTAGGCCCTAACTACTGTATCTGTTGGACCAAAGCACTAGAGTGAAGCCTAGATTGCCCGGAACGTAGAAATGACCATTACCTTCACGCTTGTTGCAATTATTCCTGTTATACGATGAAAAAACTTTTGCATTTTTATTGTATTTTATGCTTCAGGCGTTGACTTCTAAGGCCGTAGCTATTCGATTCGGTGGAGCAACGCCACAGAGTGAAGCCTATGTTGCCCGGAATGTAGAAATGAGCATGACTTTGACACTGTTTGCAATTATTCATTTTATACGACGGAAAAGGTGTTGTATTTATATTGTATTTTATGCTTCCGGCGTTGACTTCTAAGGCCGTAGCTACTAGATGTGGTGGAGCAGCGCCCTAGAGTGAAGACTAGGTTGGCGGGAACGTAGAAATGACCATACCTTTCACACACGTGCAATTATTCGTTTTATACGATGGAAAAACTATTGTATTAATTTTGTATTTTATGCTTCTGGCGTTGACTTCTTAGGCCCCAACTATTCGATCTGGTGGAGCAACGCCCTCGTGTGCAGCCTAGGTTACCCGTAACGTAGAAATGACTATTACCTTCACACTGGTTGCAATTATTCCTGCTATAGGATGGAAATACTGTTTCACTTTTATTTTACTTTATGCTTCGGGCGTTGACTTCTATGGCCCTAACTACTCGACCTGGTGGAGCGACGCCCTAGAGTGAAGCCTGGGTTGGACGGAACGTAGAAATGGCCATTACCTTCACACAGGCTGAAGTTCTTCCTGTTATACGATGGAAAAACTGTTGTATTTTTATTTTATTTTATGATCCTGTCGTTGACATCTCAGGCCATAGCTATACGATCTGGTGGAGCTACGCCCTATAGTGAAGCCTAGGTTGCCCGGAACGTAGAAATGAACATTACTTTCCCACTGGTTGCAATTATTCCTGCTATTCAATGGAAAAACTTCTTTATCTATATTGTACTTTATGCTTCCGGCGTTGACTTCTGAGATTCTAACTATTCGACCTGGGGGAGCAACGCCCTAGGGTGCAGCCTACGTTGCCCGTAACGTAGAGATGACCATTACCTTCACACTGGTTGCAATTATTCGTGTTATAGGATGGAAGAACTGTTCTATTTTTATTTTATTTTATGCTTCGGGCGTTGACTTCTATGGCCCTAACTACTCGACCTGGTGGAGCGACGCCCTAGAGTGAAGCCTGGGTTGGACGGAACGTAGAAATGGCCATTACTTTCACACAGGCTGAAGTTCTTCCTGTTATACGATGGAAAAACTGTTGTATTTTTATTTTATTTTATGATCCTGTCGTTGACATCTCAGGCCATAGCTATACGATCTGGTGGAGCTACGCCCTATAGTGAAGCCTAGGTTGCCCGGAACGTAGAAATGAACATTACTTTCCCACTGGTTGCAATTATTCCTGCTATTAAATGGAAAAACTTCTTTATCTATATTGTACTTTATGCTTCCGGCGTTGACTTCTGAGATTCTAACTATTCGACCTGGGGGAGCAACGCCCTAGGGTGCAGCCTACGTTGCCCGTAACGTAGAGATGACCATTACCTTCACACTGGTTGCAATTATTCGTGTTATAGGATGGAAGAACTGTTCTATTTTTATTTTATTTTATGCTTCGGGTGTTGACTTCTAAGGCCCTAGCTATTCGATCTGGTGGAGCAACGCCCTAGAGTGAAGCCTAGGTTGCCCGGAACGTAGAAATGACCATAACTTTCACACTGGTTGCAATTATTCGTTTTATACGATGGAAGAACTGTTCTATTTTTATTGTAATATATGCTTCTGGCGTTGACTTCTAAGGTCCTAGCTATTCGCTCTCGGTGGACAACGTCCAAGAGTGAAGCCTATGTTGCCGGGAACGTAGAAATGAACATTACGTGCACATTGGTTGCAATTATTCCTTTTATAAGACGGAAAAACTGTTTTATTTTTAATGTATTTTATTCTTCAGGCGTTGACTGCTAAGGCCATAGCTATTCGATGAGGTGGAGCAACGCCCTAGAGTGAAGCCTGGGTTGCCCGGAAGGGGGAAATGACCATTACTTTCACACTGTTTGCAAATATATATTATATACGATGGAAAAGCTGTTGTATTTATGTTGTATTTTATGCTTCTGGCGTTGACTTCTTAGGCCCTAACTATTTGATCTGGAGGAGCACCGCCCTGTAGTGAAGCCTAGGTTGCGCGGAACGTAGAAAACACCATTACCTTCACACTGGTTGCAGTTATTCCTGTTATACGATGGAAAAACTGTTGCATTTTTATTGTATTTTATGCTTCTGGCGTTGTATTCAAAGTCCCTAACTATTCGATCTGGTGGAGCAACGCTCTGGAGTTAAGCCTAGGTTGCCCGGAACGTAGAAATGACCATAACTTTAACACTGGTTGCAATTATTCGTTTTATACAATGGAAAAACTGTTGTATTTATTTTGTATTTTATGCTTCGGTCGTTGACATCTAAGGCCCTAACTATACGTTCTGGTGGAGCAACGCTCTAGAGTGAAGCCTAGGTTGCCCGGTACGTAGAAATGACCATAACATTCATACAGGTTGCAATTATTCGTTTTATAGGATGGAAAAACTGTAGTATTTTTATTTTACTTTATGCTTCTGGCGTTTGCATCTAAGTCCCTAGCTATTCGATCTGGTGGTCCAACGCCCTAGAGTGAAGTCTAGGTTGCCCGGAACGTAGAGGTGACCATCACCTTCACTCTGGTTGCAATTATTCCTGTTATACGATGGAAAAACTGTTGTATTTATTTGTATTTTATGCTTCTGGCGTTCACTTGTTAGGCCCTAACAATTCGAACTGGTGGACCAACGCCCTAGAGTGAAGCCTAGGTTGCCCGGAACGTAGAGATGACCATCACCTTCACTCTGGTTGCAATTATTCCTGTTATACGAAGGAAAAACTGTTGCATTTATTTGTATTTTATGCCTCTGGCGTTGACTCCTAAGGCCGTAGCTATTCGATGTGGTGGAGTAACGCCCTAGAAGGAAGCCTAGATTGCCCGGAACGTAGAAATGACCATGTCTTTCACACTGTTTGCAATTGTTCCTGTTATACGGTGGAAAAGCTGTTGTATTTATATTGTATTTAATGCTTCTGGCGTTGACTTCGTAGGCCCCAACTATTGGATCTGTTGAAGCAACGCCCTAGGGTGAAGCCTAGGTTGCCCGGAACGTATAAATGACCATAACTTACATACTGATTGCAATTATTCGTTTTATACGATGGAAAAGCTGTTGTATTTCTATTGTATTTTATGCTTCTGGCGTTCACTTGTTAGGCCCTAACAATTCGAACTGGTGGACCAACGCCCTAGAGTGAAGCCTAGGTTGCCCGGAACGTAGAGATGACCATCGCCTTCACTGTGGTTGCAATTATTCCTGTTATACGATGGAAAAACTGTTGCATTTATTTGTATTTTATGCCTCTGGCGTTGACTCCTAAGGCCGTAGCTATTCGATGTGTTGGAGTAACGCCCTAGAGGGAAGCCTCGGTTGCCCGGAACGTAGAAATGACCATGTCTTTCACACTGTTTGCAATTATTCCTGATATACGGTGGATAAGCTGTTGTATTTATATTGTATTTAATGCTTCTGGCGTTGACTTCTAAGGCCATAGCAATTCGATGTGGTCGAGCAACACCCTAGAGTGAAGCCTAGGTTGTCCGGGACGTAGAAATGACCATATCTTACACACTGTTTGCAGTGATTCCTGTTATACGATGGAATAGCTGTTGCATTTATATTGTATTTTATGCTTCTGGCGTAGACTTCTTAGGCCCTAACTGAACGACCTGGTGGAACAACGCCCTAGGGTGAAGCCTAGGTTGCCCGGAACGTATTAGTGACCATAACTTTCATACTGATTGCCATTATTCGGTTTATACGATGGAAAAGCTGTTGTATTTTTATTGTATTTTATGCTTCTGTCGTTGACTTTTAAGTCCCCAGCTATTCGATCTGGTGGAGCAACGCCCTCAAGCGAAGCCTAGGTTGCCCGGAACGTAGAAATGACCGTTACTTTCACAATGTTTGCAAATATACATTATATACGATGGAAAAGCTGTTGTATTTATGTTGTATTTTATGCTTCTGGCGTTGACTTCTTAGGCCCTAACTATTTGATCTGGTGGAGCACCGCCCTGTAGTGAAGCCTATGTTGCGCGGAACGTAGAAAACACCATTACCTTCACACTGGTTGCAGTTATTCCTCTTATACGATGGAAAAACTGTTGCATTTTTATTGTATTTTATGCTTCTGGCGTTGTATTCAAAGTCCCTAACTATTCGATCTGGTGGAGCAACGCTCTGGAGTTAAGCCTAGGTTATCCGGAACGTAGAAATGACCATAACTTTAACACTGGTTGCAATTATTCGTTTTATACAATGGAAAAACTGTTGTATTTATTTTGTATTTTATGCTTCGGGCGTTGACATCTAAGGCCCTAACTATACGTTCTGGTGGAGCAACGCTCTAGAGTGAAGCCTAGGTTGCACGGGATGTTGAAATGGCCATTACTTACACTCTGGTTGCAATCATTCATGCTATACGATGTAAAAACTGTTGTATTTTTATTGTATTTTATGCTTCTGGCGTTGACTTCTAAGGTCCTAGCTAGACGATCTGCGGAGCAACGCTATAGAGTGAAGCCTAGGTTGCACGGGATGTTGAAATGGCCATTACATTCACACTGGTAGCAATTGTTGCTGTCATACGATGGAAACGCTGTTGTATTTTTATTGTATTTTATGGTTCGGGCGTTGACTTCTAAGGCCCTAGCTATTCGATCTGGTGCAGCAACGCCCTAGAGTGAAGCCTAGGTTGCCCGAACCGTAGAAATGACCATTACTTTCACTCTGGTTGCAATTATTCATGCTATACGATAGAAAAACTGTTGTATTTTTATTTTATTTTATTCTTCTTGCGTTGACTTCTAAGGCCCTATCTATTTGATCTGGTGGCGCAACACCCTAGAGTGCAGCCTAGATTGCACGGGACGTAGAAATGGCCATTACTTTCACACTGTTTGCAATTATTCCTGTTATACGATGGAAATGCTGTTGTATTTATATTGCATTTTATGCTTACGGCGTTGACTTCTAAGGCCCTAACTTTTCGATTTGGTGGAGCAATGCCTCAGAGTTAAGTCTAGGATGCCCGGAACATAGAAATGGACGTAACTTTCACACTGGTTGCATTCATTCCTGTTATTCGGTGGAAAAGCTGTTCTAATTATATTCTATTTTATGCTTCTGGCGTTGACTTCTTAGGCCCTATCTATTCGATCTGGTGGCGCAACACCCTAGAGTGCAGCCTAGATTGCACGGGACGTAGAAATGGCCATTACTTTCACACAGGTTGCAATTATTCCCGTTATACGATTGAAAAACTGTTGTATTTTTATTTTATTTTATGCCTCTGGCGTTGACTTCTAAGGCCCTAGCTATTCGATCTGGTGGAGCAACGCCCTAGAGTGAATCCTAGGTTGCCTGGAATGTAGAACTGACCATTACTTACACTCTGGTTGCAATCATTCATGCTATACGATGTAAAAACTGTTGTATTTATATTGTATTTTATGCTTCTGGCGTTGACTTCTAAGGTCCTAGCTAGACGATCTGCGGAGCAACGCTCTAGAGTGAAGCCTAGGTTGCACGGAATGTTGAAATGGCCATTACATTCACACTGGTAGCAATTGTTGCTGTCATACGATGGAAAGGCTGTTGTATTTTTATTGTATTTTATGGTTCGGGCGTTGACTTCTAAGGCCCTAGCTATTCGATCTGGTGCAGCAACGCCCTAGAGTGAAGCCTAGGTTGCCCGAACCGTAGAAATGACCATTACTTTCACTCTGGTTGCAATTATTCATGCTATACGATAGAAAAACTGTTGTATTTTTATTTTATTTTATTCTTCTTGCGTTGACTTCTAAGGCCATATCTATTCGATCTGGTGGCGCAACACCCTAGAGTGCAGCCTAGATTGCACGGGACGTAGAAATGGCCATTACTTTCACACTGTTTGCAATTATTCCTGTTATACGATGGAAATGCTGTTGTATTTATATTGCATTTTATGCTTACGGCGTTGACTTCTAAGGCCCTAACTTTTCGATTTGGTGGAGCAATGCCTCGGAGTTATGTCTAGGACGCCCGGAACGTAGAAATGGACGTTACTTTCACACTGGTTGCATTCATTCCTGTTATACGGTGGAAAAGCTGTTCTAATTATATTCTATTTTATGCTTCTGGCGTTGACTTCTTAGGCCCTATCTATTCGATCTGGTGGCGCAACACCCTAGAGTGCAGCCTAGATTGCACGGGACGTAGAAATGGCCATTACTTTCACACTGTTTGCAATTATTCCTGTTATACGATGGAAATGCTGTTGTATTTATATTGCATTTTATGCTTACGGCGTTGACTTCTAAGGCCCTAACTTTTCGATTTGGTGGAGCAATGCCTCAGAGTTAAGTCTAGGATGCCCGGAACGTAGAAATGGACGTTACTTTCACACTGGTTGCATTCATTCCTGTTATATGGTGGAAAAGCTGTTGTAACTATATTCTATTTTATGCTTCTGGCGTTGACTTCTTAGGCCCTAACTTTTGGATCTGGTGGACTAACGTCCTAGAGAGAACCCTAGGTTGCCCTGAACGTAGAAATGACCATTACCTTCACACTGGTTGCATTTATTCCATTTATAGGATGGAGAAACTTCTGTATTTATATCGTATTTTATGCTTCCGGCGTTGACTTCTAAGGCCCGAACTCTTCGATCTGGTGTAGCAATGCCTCAGAGTTAAGTCGAGGATGCCCGGAACGTAGAAATGGCCGTTACTTTCACACTGGTTGCAATTATTCCTGTTATACATTGGAAAAACTTCTGAATTTATATTGTATTTTATGCTTCCGGCGTAGACTTCTAAGGCCCTAACTCTTCGATCTGGTGGAGCAATGCCCCAGAGTAAAGTCTAGGACGCCCGGAACGTAGAATTGGCAGTTACATTCACACGGGCTGCAATCATTCCTGCTATACGATCGAAAAGCTGTTCTATTTATATTGTACTTTATGCTTCTGGCGTTGACTTCTTATGCCCTTACTATTCGATCTGGTGGAACAACGCCCTAGAGTGATGCCTAGATTACCCGGAACGTAGAAATGACCATCACTTTCACACTGTTTGCAATTATACCTGTTATACGATGGAAAAGCTGTTGCATTTTTATTGTATTTTATGCTTCTGGCGTTCACTCCTAAGGCCCTAGCTATTCGATCTGGTGGTGCAATGCCTCAGAGTTAAGCCTAGGATGCCCGGAACGTAGAAATGGCCATTACTTTCACACTGGTTGCAATTATTCCTGTTATACAATGGAAAACCTGTTGCATTTATATTGTATTTTAGGCTTCTGGCGTTGACTTCTTAGGCCCTAATTATTCGATCTGGTGGAGCAACGCACTAGAGCGAAGCCTAGCTTGCCTGGATCGTAGAAATGACCATTACTTTCACACTGTTTGCAATTATTCCTGTTATACGATGGTAAAACTGTTGTACATAGGTTGTATTTTATTCTTCTGGCGTTGAATTCTAAGTCCCTAGCTGTTCGATCAGGTGGAGCAACGCCCTAGAGTGAAGCCCAGGTTGCCCGGAACGTAGAAATGACCATTACCTTCACACTGTTTGAGATTATTCATTTTATGCGATGGTAAAACTGTTGTACATAGGTTGTATTTTATTCTTCTGGCGTTGAATTCTAAGTCCCTAGCTGTTCGATCAGGTGGAGCAACGCCCTAGAGTGAAGCCTAGGTTGCCCGGAACGTAGAAATGACAGGTACTTTCACACTGGTTGCAGTTATTCCTGTTATACGACGGAAAAACTGTTGCATTTTTATTGTATTTTATGCTTCTGGCGTTGAATTCTAAGTCCCTAACTATGCGATCTGGTGGAGCAACGCCCTACAGTTAAGACTAGGTTGCCCGGAACGTGGAAATGACCATTACCTTCACACTGGTTGCAATTATTCCTCTTATACGATGGAAAAACTGTTGCATTTTTATTGTATTTCATGCTTCTGGCGTTGAATTCTAAGTCCCTAACTATGCGATCTGGTGGAGCATCGCCCTGCACTTAAGCCTAGGTTGCCCGGCACGAAGAAATGACCTTTACTTTCACACTGTTTGTAAATATACATTATATACGATGGAAAAGCTGTTGTATTTATATTGTATTTTATGCTTCTGGCGTTGACTTCTTAGGCCCTAACTATTCGATCTAGTGGAGCAACGCCCTAGACTGAAGCCTAGGTTGCCCGGAACGTAGTAATGACCAGTACTTTCACACTGGTTGCAGTTATTCCTGTTATACAATGGAAAAACTGTTGCATTTTTAATGTATTATATGTTTCTGTCGTTGTACTCAAAGTCCCTAACTATTCGGTCTGGTGGAGCAACGCCCTGGAGTTAAGCCAAGGTTGCCCGGAATGTAGAGATGACCATAACTTTCACTCTGGTTGCAATTATTCCTTCTATACAATGAAAAAACTGTTCTATTTATTTTGTATTTTATGCTTCGGGCGTTGACTTCTAAGGCCCTAACTATTCGATCTGGTGGAGCAACGCTCTAGAGTGAAGCCAAGGTTGCCCAGAACGTAGAATTGACCATTACCATCACACTGCTTGCAATTATACATTTTATGCGGTGAAAAAACTGTTGTACATATGTTGTGTTTTATTCTTCTGGCGCTGAATTCTAAGTCCCTAGCTATTCGGTCTGGTGCAGCAACGATCTAGAGTGAAGCCTAGGTTACCGGGAACATAGAAATGACCAGTACCTTCACACTGGTTGCAGTTATTCCTGTTATACGATGGAAAAACTGTTGCATTTTTATTGTATTTTATGCTTCTGGCGTTGACTTCTAAGTCCCTAGCTATTCGATCTGGTGGAGCAAGGCCCTAGAGCGAAGCCTAGGTTACCGGGAACATAGGAATGACCAGTACTTTCACACTGGTTGCAGCTTTCCTGTTATACGATGGAAAAACTGCTGCATTTTTATTGTATTTTATGCCTCTGGCGTTGTATTCAAAGTCCCTAACTATTCGATCTGGTGGAGCAACGCCCTGGAGTTAAGCATAGGTTGCCAGGAACGTAGAAATGACCATAACTTTAACACTGGTTGCAATTATTCGTTTTATACAATGGAAAAACTGTTGTATTTATTTTGCATTTTATGCTTCGGGCGTTGACATCTAAGGCCCTAACTATTCGTTCTGATGGAGCAACGCTCTAGAGTGAAGCCTAGGTTGCCCGGGACGTAGAAATGACCATTAGCCTCACACTGCTTGCAATTATAAATTTTATACGATGGAAAAACTGTTATACTTAAGTTGCATTTTATTCTTCTGGCGCTGAATTCTAAGTCCCCAGCTATTCTATCTGGTGGAGCAACGCCCTAGAGTGAAGCCTAGGTTACCCGAAACGTAGAAATGACCATTACCTTCAGGCTTGTTGCAATTATTCCTGTTATACGATGAAAAAACTGTTGTATTTATATTGTATTTTATGCTTCTGGCATTGACTTCTAAGGCCCTAACTATTCGATCTGGTGGAGCAACGCCCTAGAGTGAAGCCTAGGTTGCCCGGAACGTGGAAGTGTCCATTACCTTCAAACTGTTTGCGATTATTCATTTTATACGGTGGTAAAACTGTTGTACTTAAGTTGTATTTTATTCTTCTGGCGTTGAATTCTAAGTCCCTAGCTATTCGATCTGATGGAGCAACGCCCTAGAGTGAAGCCTAGGATACCCGGAACGTAGAAATGACCAGTACTTTCACACTGGTTGCAGTTATTCCTATTATACAATGGAGAAACTGTTGCATTTTTATTGTACTTTATGCTTCTTGCGTTGTATTCAAAGTTCCTAAATATTCGATCTCATGGAGCAACGCCCTGGAGTTAAGCCAAGGTTGCCCGGAACGTAGAAATGACCATAACTTTAACACTGGTTGCAATTACTCGTTCTATACAATGGAAAAACTGTTCTATTTATTTTGTATTTCATGATTCGGGCGTTGACTTCTAAGGCCCTAACTATTCGATCTGGTGGAGCAACGCCCTACAGTTAAGGCTAGGTTGCCCGAAACGTAGAAGTGACCATAGCTTTCACACTGCTTGCAATTATTCCTGTTATACAAGGGAAAAACTGTTGTATTTATATTGTATTTTATGCTTCTGGCGTTGACTTCTTAGGCCCTAACTATTCGATCTGGTGGAGCAACGCCCTAGAGTGACGCCTAGGATGCCCGGAACGTAGAAATGACCAGTACCTTCACACTGTTTGCGATTATTCATTTTATACGAAGGTAAAACTGTTGTACTTATGTTGTATTTTATTCTTCTGGCGTCGAATTGTAAGTCCCTAGCTAGTCGATCTGGTGGATCAACGCCCCAGTGTGAAGCCTAAGTTACCCGGAACGTAGAAATGACCAGTACTTTCACACTGGTTGCAGTTATTCCTGTTATACAATGGAAAAACTGTTGCATTTTTATTGTATTTTATGCTTCTGCCGTTGTATTCAAAGTCCCCAACTATTCGATCTGGTGGAGCAACGCCCTGGAGTTAAGCCAACGTTGCCCGGAACGTAGAAATGACCATAACTTTCACACTGGTTGCAATTATTCGTTCTATACAATGGAAAAACTGTTCTAATTATTTTGTATTTCATGATTCGGCAGTTGACTTCTAAGGCCCTAACTATTCGATCTGGTGGACCAACGCCCTAGAGTGAAGCCTAGGTTGCCCGGAACGTAGAAATGACCATAACATTCATAGTGGTTGCAATTATTCGTTTTATACGATGGAAAAACTGTTGTATTTTTATTTTCTCTTATGCTTCTGGCGTTGACTTCTAAGTCCCTAGCTATTCGATCTGGTGGAGCAACGCCCTAGAGTGAAGCCTAGGTTGCCCGGAACGTAGAAATGACCTTTACTTTCACACTGTTTGCAAATATACATTATATACGATGGTAAAACTGTTGCACTTGGGTTGTATTTTATGCTTCTGGCCTTGACTTCTAAGGCCCTAACTGTTCGACGTGGTGGAGCAACGCCCTAGTGTGAAACCTAGGTTGCCCGGAACGTAGAAATGACCATTACTTTCACACTGGTTGCAATTATTCCTGTTATACGATGGAAAAACTATTGCATTTTTATTTTATTTTATGCTTCTGGCGTTGACTTCTTAGGCCCTAACTATTCGATCTGGTGCAGCAACGCCCTGGAGTGAAGGCCAGGTTGCCTGGAACGTAGAAATAACCATAACTTTCACACCGCTTGCAACTATTCGTTTTACACGGTGGAAAAACTGTTGTATTTATTTTGTATTTTATGTTTCTGGCGTTGACTTGTAAGTACCTAACAATTAGATCTGGTGGAACAACGCCATAGAGTGAAGCCTAGGTTGCCCGGAACGTAGAAATGCCCATCACCTTCACTCTGGTTGCAATTATTCCTGGTATACGATGGAAAAAATGTTGCATTTTTATTGTATTTTATGCTTCTGCCGTTGTATTCAAAGTCCCCAACTATTCGATCTGGTGGAGCAACGCTCTGGAGTTAAGCCAAGGTTGCCCGGAACGTAGAAATGACCATAACTTTAACACTGGTTGTAATTATTCGTTCTATACAATGGAAAAACTGTTCTATTTACTTTGTATTTCATGATTCGGCCGTTGACTTCTAAGGCCCTAACTATTCGATCTGGTGGACCAACGCCCTAGAGTGAAGCCTAGGTTGCCCGGAACGTAGAAATGACCATAACATACATACTGGTTGCAATTATTCGTTTTATACGATGGAAAAACTGTTGTATTTTTATTTTATTTTATGCTTCTGGCGTTGACTTCTAAGTCCCTAGCTATTTGATCTGGTGGAGCAACGCCCTAGAGTAAAGCCTAGGTTGCCCGGAACGTAGAAATGACCATCACCTTCACACTGTTTGCGATTATTCATTTTATACGAAGGTAAAACTGTTGTACTTATGTTGTATTTTATTCTTCTGGCGTCGAATTGTAAGTTCCTAGCTAGTCGATCTGGTGGATCAACGCCCCAGTGTGAAGCCTAAGTTACCCGGAACGTAGAAATGACCAGTACTTTCACACTGGTTGCAGTTATTCCTGTTATACAATGGAAAAACTGTTGCATTTTTATTGTATTTTATGCTTCTGCCGTTGTATTCAAAGTCCCCAACTATTCGATCTGGTGGAGCAACGCCCTGGAGTTAAGCCAAGGTTGCCCGGAACGTAGAAATGACCATAACTTTAACACTGGTTGTAATTATTCGTTCTAGACAATGGAAAAACTGTTCTATTTATTTTGTATTTTATGCTTCGGTCGTTGACATCTAAGGCCCTAACTATACGTTCTGGTGGAG
The DNA here is from genome assembly GCF_051401765.1 of Calliopsis andreniformis. Classification (NCBI taxonomy): domain Eukaryota; kingdom Metazoa; phylum Arthropoda; class Insecta; order Hymenoptera; family Andrenidae; genus Calliopsis; species Calliopsis andreniformis. Next base: position 12,602,675 of record NW_027480422.1, on the reverse strand, counting down.
CAACGCTCTAGAGTGAAGCCTAGGTTGCCCGGTACGTAGAAATGACCATAACATTCATACAGGTTGCAATTATTCGTTTTATAGGATGGAAAAACTGTAGTATTTTTATTTTACTTTATGCTTCTGGCGTTGGCATCTAAGTCCCTAGCTATTCGATCTGGTGGTCCAACGCCCTAGAGTGAAGTCTAGGTTGCCCGGAACGTAGAGGTGACCATCACCTTCACTCTGGTTGCAATTATTCCTGTTATACGATGGAAAAACTGTTGTATTTATTTGTATTTTATGCTTCTGGCGTTCACTTGTTAGGCCCTAACAATTCGAACTGGTGGACCAACGCCCTAGAGTGAAGCCTAGGTTGCCCGGAACGTAGAGATGACCATCACCTTCACTCTGGTTGCAATTATTCCTGTTATACGATGGAAAAACTGTTGCATTTATTTGTATTTTATGCCTCTGGCGTTGACTCCTAAGGCCGTAGCTATTCGATGTGGTGGAGTAACGCCCTAGAGGGAAGCCTAGATTGCCCGGAACGTAGAAATGACCATGTCTTTCACACTGTTTGCAATTGTTCCTGTTATACGGTGGAAAAGCTGTTGTATTTATATTGTATATAATGCTTCTGGCGTTGACTTCGTAGGCCCCAACTATTGGATCTGTTGAAGCAACGCCCTAGGGTGAAGCCTAGGTTGCCCGGAACGTATAAATGACCATAACTTACATACTGATTGCAATTATTCGTTTTATACGATGGAAAAGCTGTTGTATTTCTATTGTATTTTATGCTTCTGGCGTTCACTTGTTAGGCCCTAACAATTCGAACTGGTGGACCAACGCCCTAGAGGGAAGCCTCGGTTGCCCGGAACGTAGAAATGACCATGTCTTTCACACTGTTTGCAATTATTCCTGATATACGGTGGATAAGCTGTTGTATTTATATTGTATTTAATGCTTCTGGCGTTGACTTCTAAGGCCGTAGCAATTCGATGTGGTCGAGCAACACCCTAGAGTGAAGCCTAGGTTGTCCGGGACGTAGAAATGACCATATCTTACACACTGTTTGCAGTGATTCCTGTTATACGATGGAATAGCTGTTGCATTTATATTGTATTTTATGCTTCTGGCGTAGACTTCTTAGGCCGTAACTGAACGACCTGGTGGAACAACGCCCTAGGGTGAAGCCTAGGTTGCCCGGAACGTATTAGTGACCATAACTTTCATACTGATTGCCATTATTCGGTTTATACGATGGAAAAGCTGTTGTATTTTTATTGTATTTTATGCTTCTGTCGTTGACTTCTAAGTCCCCAGCTATTCGATCTGGTGGAGCAACGCCCTCAAGCGAAGCCTAGGTTGCCCGGAACGTAGAAATGACCGTTACTTTCACAATGTTTGCAAATATACATTATATACGATGGAAAAGCTGTTGTATTTATGTTGTATTTTATGCTTCTGGCGTTGACTTCTTAGGCCCTAACTATTTGATCTGGTGGAGCACCGCCCTGTAGTGAAGCCTATGTTGCGCGGAACGTAGAAAACACCATTACCTTCACACTGGTTGCAGTTATTCCTGTTATACGATGGAAAAACTGTTGCATTTTTATTGTATTTTATGCTTCTGGCGTTGTATTCAAAGTCCCTAACTATTCGATCTGGTGGAGCAACGCTCTGGAGTTAAGCCTAGGTTGTCCGGAACGTAGAAATGACCATAACTTTAACACTGGTTGCATTTATTCGTTTTATACAATGGAAAAACTGTTGTATTTATTTTGTATTTTATGCTTCGGGCGTTGACATCTAAGGCCCTAACTATACGTTCTGGTGGAGCAACGCTCTAGAGTGAAGCCTAGGTTGCCCGGTACGTAGAAATGACCATAACATTCATACTGGTTGCAATTATTCGTTTTATAGGATGGAAAAACTGTAGTATTTTTATTTTACTTTATGCTTCTGGCGTTGGCATCTAAGTCCCTAGCTATTCGATCTGGTGGACCAACGCCCTAGAGTGAAGCCTAGGTTGCCCGCAACGTAGAGGTGACCATCACCTTCACTCTGGTTGCAATTATTCCTGTTATACGATGGAAAAACTGTTGTATTTTTATTGTATTTTATGCTTCTGGCGTTGACTTCTAAGGTCCTAGCTATTCGATCTCGTGGGGCAACGTCGAAGAGTGAAGCCTATGTTGCCCGGAACGTAGAAATGGCCATTACTTTCACACAGGTTGCAATTATTCCCGTTATACGATTGAAAAACTGTTGTATTTTTATTTTATTTTATGCCTCTGGCGTTGACTTCTAAGGCCCTAGTAATTCGATCTGGTGGAGCAACGCCCTAGAGTGAATCCTAGGTTGCCTGGAATGTAGAACTGACCATTACTTACACTCTGGCTGCAATCATTCATGCTATACGATGTAAAAACTGTTGTATTTTTATTGTATTTTATGCATCTGGCGTTGACTTCTAAGGTCCTAGCTAGACGATCTGCGGAGCAACGCTCTAGAGTGAAGCCTAGGTTGCACGGGATGTTGAAATGGCCATTACATTCACACTGGTAGCAATTGTTGCTGTCATACGATGGAAACGCTGTTGTATTTTTATTGTATTTTATGGTTCGGGCGTTGACTTCTAAGGCCCTAGCTATTCGATCTGGTGCAGCAACGCCCTAGAGTGAAGCCCAGGTTGCCCGAACCGTAGAAAAGACCATTACTTTCACTCTGGTTGCAATTATTCATGCTATACGATAGAAAAACTGTTGTATTTTTATTTTATTATATTCTTCTTGCGTTGACTTCTAAGGCCCTATCTATTTGATCTGGTGGCGCAACACCCTAGAGTGCAGCCTAGATTGCACGGGACGTAGAAATGGCCATTACTTTCACACTGTTTGCAATTATTCCTGTTATACGATGGAAATGCTGTTGTATTTATATTGCATTTTATGCTTACGGCGTTGACTTCTAAGGCCCTAACTTTTCGATTTGGTGGAGCAATGCCTCAGAGTTAAGTCTAGGATGCCCGGAACATAGAAATGGACGTTACTTTCATACTGGTTGCATTCATTCCTGTTATTCGGTGGAAAAGCTGTTCTAATTATATTCTATTTTATGCTTCTGGCGTTGACTTCTTAGGCCCTATCTATTCGATCTGGTGGCGCAACACCCTAGAGTGCAGCCTAGATTGCACGGGACGTAGAAATGGCCATTACTTTCACACTGTTTGCAATTATTCCTGTTATACGATGGAAATGCTGTTGTATTTATATTGCATTTTATGCTTACGGCGTTGACTTCTAAGGCCCTAACTTTTCGATTTGGTGGAGCAATGCCTCAGAGTTAAGTCTAGGATGCCCGGAACGTAGAAATGGACGTTACTTTCACACTGGTTGCATTCATTCCTGTTATACGGTGGAAAAGCTGTTGTAACTATATTCTATTTTATGCTTCTGGCGTTGACTTCTTAGGCCCTAACTTTTGGATCTGGTGGACTAACGTCCTAGAGAGAACCCTAGGTTGCCCTGAACGTAGAAATGGCCATTACCTTCACACTGGTTGAATTTATTCCATTTATAGGATGGAGAAACTTCTGTATTTATATCGTATTTTATGCTTCCGGCGTTGACTTCTAAGGCCCGAACTCTTCGATCTGGTGTAGCAATGCCTCAGAGTTAAGTCGAGGATGCCCGGAACGTAGAAATGGCCGTTACTTTCACACTGGTTGCAATTATTCCTGTTATACATTGGAAAAACTTCTGAATTTATATTGTATTTTATGCTTCCGGCGTAGACTTCTAAGGCCCTAACTCTTCGATCTGGTGGAGCAATGCCCCAGAGTAAAGTCTAGGATGCCCGGAACGTAGAATTGGCAGTTACATTCACACGGGCTGCAATCATTCCTGCTATACGATCGAAAAGCTGTTCTATTTATATTGTATTTTATGCTTCTGGCGTTGACTTCTTATGCCCTTACTATTCGATCTGGTGGAACAACGCCCTAGAGTGATGCCTAGATTACCCGGAACGTAGAAATGACCATCACTTTCACACTGTTTGCAATTATACCTGTTATACGATGGAAAAGCTGTTGCATTTTTATTGTATTTTATGCTTCTGGCGTTCACTCCTAAGGCCCTAGCTATTCGATCTGGTGGTGCAATGCCTCAGAGTTAAGCCTAGGATGCCCGGAACGTAGAAATGGCCATTACTTTCAGACTGGTTGCAATTATTCCTGTTATACAATGGAAAACCTGTTGCATTTATATTGTATTTTAGGCTTCTGGCGTTGACTTCTTAGGCCCTAATTATTCGATCTGGTGGAGCAACGCACTAGAGCGAAGCCTAGCTTGCCTGGATCGTAGAAATGACCATTACTTTCACACTGTTTGCAATTATTCCTGTTATACGATGGGAAAACTGTTGTACTTTTATAGTATTTTATGCTTCTGGCGTTCACTTCTAAGGCCCTAGCTATTCGATCTGGTGGTGCAATGCCTCAGAGTTAAGTCTAGGATGCCCGGAACGTAGAAATGGCCATTATTTTCACACTGGTTGCAATTATTCGTTTTATACGATGGAAAAACTGTTGTATTTATATTGTATTTTATGCTTCGGTCGTTGACATCTAAGGCCCTAACTATACGTTCTGGTGGAGCAACGCTCTAGAGTGAAGCCTAGGTAGCCCGGTACGTAGAAATGACCATAACATTCATACAGGTTGCAATTATTCGTTTTATAGGATGGAAAAACTGTAGTATTTTTATTTTACTTTATGCTTCTGGCGTCGGCATCTAAGTCCCTAGCTATTCGATCTGGTGGTCCAACGCCCTAGAGTGAAGTTTAGGTTGCCCGGAACGTAGAGGTGACCATCACCTTCACTCGGGTTGCAATTATTCCTGTTATACGATGCAAAAACTGTTGTATTTATTTGTATTTTATGCCTCTGGCGTTGACTCCTAAGGCCGTAGCTATTCGATGTGGTGGAGTAACGCCCTCGAGGGAAGCCTAGGTTGCCCGGAACGTAGAAATGACCATGTCTTTCACACTGTTTGCAATTATTCCTGTTATACGGTGGAAAAGCTGTTGTATTTATATTGTATTTAATGCTTCTGGCGTTGACTTCGTAGGCCCCAACTATTGGATCTGTTGAAGCAACGCCCTAGGGTGAAGCCTAAGTTGCCCGGAACGTATAAATGACCATAACTTACATACTGATTGCAATTATTCGTTTTATACGATGGAAAAGCTGTTGTATTTCTATTGTATTTTATGCTTCTGGCGTTCACTTGTTAGGCCCTAACAATTCGAACTGGTGGACCAACGCCCTAGAGTGAAGCCTAGGTTGCCCGGAACGTAGAGATGACCATCACCTTCACTCTGGTTGCAATTATTCCTGTTATACGATGGAAAAACTGTTGCATTTATTTGTATTTTATGCCTCTGGCGTTGACTCCTAAGGCCGTAGCTATTCGATGTGGTGGAGTAACGCCCTAGAGGGAAGCCTAGATTGCCCGGAACGTAGAAATGACCATTACTTTCACACGGTTTGAAATTATTCATTTTATAACGATGGAAAAACTGTTACACTTATGTTGTATTTTATTCTTCTGGCGTTGAATTCTAAGTCCCTAGCTATTCGATCTGGTGGAGCAACGCCCTAGAGCGAAGCCTAGGTTGCCCGCAACATAGAAAAGAGCATCACCTTCACACTGGTTGCAATTATTCCTGTTATAGGATGGAAAGACTGTTGTATTTTTATTGTATTTTATGCTTCTGGCGTTGACTTCCTAGGCGCTAACTATTCGATCTGGTGGAGCAACGCCCTAGAGTGAAGCCATGGTAGCCCGGAACGTAGAAATGACCATTACCTTCACACTGGTTGCAATTAATCATTTTATACGATGGAAAAACTGTTGCATTTATATTGTATTGTATGCTTCTGGCGTTGACTTCTAAGGTCCTAGATATTGGATGTGGTGGAGCAACGCCCTAGAGTGAAGCCTAGGTTGGCCGAAACGTAGAAATGACCATTACTTTCACTCTGGTTGGTATTATTCATGCTATACGATGGAAAAACTGTTGTATTTATATTATGTTTTATGCTTCTGGCGTTGTCTTCTAAGGCCCTAGCTATTCGAACTCGTGTGGCACCGTCCAAGAGTGAAGCCTATGTTGCCCGAAACGTAGAAATGACCATTACTTTCACACTGGTTGCAATTATTCTTTTCATACGATAGGAAAACTGTTGTATTTATTTTGTAATTGGTGTTTCTGGCGTTGGCTTCTTAGGCCCTAACTATTGGATCAGGTGGACCAACGCCCGAGAGTGAAGCCTAGGTTGCGGGACGTAGAAGTGACCACACCTTTCAGACTGCTTGCAACTATTCCTGTTATACGATGAAAAACTGTTGTATTTATATTGTATTTTATGCTTCTTGCGTTGACTTCTTAGGCCCTAACTATTCGATCTGGTGGAACAACGCCCTAGAGTGAAGCCTAGGTTGCCCGGAACGTAGAAATGTCCACTACTTTCACACTGGTTGCAGCTTTCCAGTTATACGATGGAAAAACTGTTGTATTTATATTGTATTTCATGCTCCTGGGGTTGACTTCTAAGGTCCTAGTAATTGGATGTGGTGGAGGAGCGCCCTAGAGTGAAGCCTAGGTTGCCCGGAACGTAGAAATGTCCATTACTTTCATACTGTTTGTAAATATACATTATATACGATGGAAAAGCTGTTATATTTATATTGCATTTTATGCTTCTGGCGTTGAATTCTAAGTCCCTAGCTATTCGATCTGGTGGAGCAACGCCCTAGAGTGAAGACTAGGTTAACCGGAACGTAGAAATGTCCAGTACTTTCACACTGGTTGCAGCTTTCCAGTTATACGATGGAAAAACTGTTGTATTTATATTGTATTTCATGCTCCTGGGGTTGACTTCTAAGGTCCTAGATATTGGATGTGGTGGAGGAGCGTCCTAGAGTGAAGCCTAGGTCGCCGGAACGTGGAAATGACCATTACCTTCACACTGGTTGCAATCATTCCTGTTATACGATTGAAAAACTGTTCTATTTTTATTGTATTTTATGCTTCTGGCGTTGACTTCTAAGTCCCTAGCTATTCGACCTGGTGGGGCAACGCCCTTAAGCGAAGCCTAGGTTGCCCGGAACGTAGAAATGACCTTTACTTCCACACTGGTTGCAATTATTCCTGTTATACGATGGAAAAACTGTTGTACTTATGTTGTATTTTATGTTTCTGGCGTTGAATTCTAAGTCCCTAGCTATTCGATCTGGTGGAGCAACGCCCTGGAGTGAAGCCTAGGTTGCCGGATCGTAGAAACCACCGTTATTTTCGCAATGTTTGCAAATATACATTATATACGATGGAAAAGCTGTTGTATTTATATTGTATTTTATGCTTCTGGCGTTGACTTCTAAGTCCCTAACTATGCGATCTGGTGGAGCACCGCCCTGGGGTGAAGCCCAGGTTATGCGGAAAGTAGAAAAGATCATAACTTTCACACTGGTTTCAATTATTCGTTTTATACAATGGAAAAACTGTTCTATTTATTTTGTATTTTATGCTTTGGGCGTTGACTTCTAAGGCCCTAACTATTCGATCTGGTGGATCAACGCCCTAGAGTGAAGCCTAGGTTGCCCGGAACGTAGAAATGACCATTACCTTCACACTGTTTGAGATTATTCATTTTATACGATGGTAAAACTGTTGTACATAGGTTGTATTTTATTCTTCTGGCGTTGAATTCTAAGTCCCTAGCTGTTCGATCAGGTGGAGCAACGCCCTAGAGTGAAGCCTAGGTTGCCCGGAACGTAGAAATGACAGGTACTTTCACACTGGTTGCAGTTATTCCTGTTATACGACGGAAAAACTGTTGCATTTTTATTGTATTTTATGCTTCTGGCGTTGAATTCTAAGTCCCTAACTATGCGATCTGGTGGAGCAACGCCCTACAGTTAAGACTAGGTTGCCCGGAACGTGGAAATGACCATTACCTTCACACTGGTTGCAATTATTCTTCTTATACGATGGAAAAACTGTTGCATTTTTATTGTAATTTATGCTTCTGGCGTTGAATTCGATGTCCCAGACTATTCGATCTGGTGGAGCAAAGCCCTGGAGTGAAGCCTAGGTTGCCGGATCGTAGAAACCACCGTTATTTTCGCAATGTTTGCAAATATACATTATATACGATGGAAAAGCTGTTGTATTTATATTGTATTTTATGCTTCTGGCGTTGACTTCTTAGGCCCTAACTATTTGGTCTGGTGGAGCACCGCCCTGGGGTGAAGCCCAGGTTATGCGGAAAGTAGAAAAGATCATAACTTTCACACTGGTTTCAATTATTCGTTTTATACAATGGAAAAACTGTTCTATTTATTTTGTATTTTATGCTTCGGGCGTTGACTTCTAAGGCCCTAACTATGCGATCTGGTGGAGCAACGCCCTACAGTTAAGACTAGGTTGCCCGGAACGTGGAAATGACCATTACCTTCACACTGGTTGCAATTATTCCTCTTATACGATGGAAAAACTGTTGCATTTTTATTGTATTTCATGCTTCTGGCGTTGAATTCTATGTCCCTAACTATGCGATCTGGTGGAGCATCGCCCTGCACTTAAGCCTAGGTTGCCCGGCACGAAGAAATGACCTTTACTTTCACACTGTTTGTAAATATACATTATATACGATGGAAAAGCTGTTGTATTTATATTGTATTTTATGCTTCTGGCGTTGACTTCTTAGGCCCTAACTATTCGATCTAGTGGAGCAACGCCCTAGACTGAAGCCTAGGTTGCCCGGAACGTAGTAATGACCAGTACTTTCACACTGGTTGCAGTTATTCCTGTTATACAATGGAAAAACTGTTGAATTTTTAATGTATTATATGTTTCTGGCGTTGTACTCAAAGTCCCTAACTATTCGGTCTGGTGGAGCAACGCCCTGGAGTTAAGCCAAGGTTGCCCGGAATGTAGAGATGTCCATAACTTTCACTCTGGTTGCAATTATTCCTTCTATACAATGAAAAAACTGTTCTATTTATTTTGTATTTCATGCTTCGGGCGTTGACTTCTAAGGCCCTAACTATTCGATCTGGTGGAGCAACGCTCTAGAGTGAAGCCAAGGTTGCCCAGAACGTAGAATTGACCATTACCATCACACTGCTTGCAATTATACATTTTATGCGGTGAAAAAACTGTTGTACATATGTTGTGTTTTATTCTTCTGGCGCTGAATTCTAAGTCCCTAGCTATTCGGTCTGGTGCAGCAACGATCTAGAGTGAAGCCTAGGTTACCGGGAACATAGAAATGACCAGTACCTTCACACTGGTTGCAGTTATTCCTGTTATACGATGGAAAAACTGTTGCATTTTTATTGTATTTTATGCTTCTGGCGTTGACTTCTAAGTCCCTAGCTATTCGATCTGGTGGAGCAAGGCCCTAGAGCGAAGCCTAGGTTACCGGGAACATAGGAATGACCAGTACTTTCACACTGGTTGCAGCTTTCCTGTTATACGATGGAAAAACTGCTGCATTTTTATTGTATTTTATGCCTCTGGCGTTGTATTCAAAGTCCCTAACTATTCGATCTGGTGGAGCAACGCCCTGGAGTTAAGCCTAGGTTGCCAGGAACGTAGAAATGACCATAACTTTAACACTGGTTGCAATTATTCGTTTTATACAATGGAAAAACTGTTGTATTTATTTTGCATTTTATGCTTCGGGCGTTGACATCTAAGGCCCTAACTATTCGTTCTGATGGAGCAACGCTCTAGAGTGAAGCCTAGGTTGCCCGGGACGTAGAAATGACCATTAGCCTCACACTGCTTGCAATTATAAATTTTATACGATGGAAAAACTGTTATACTTAAGTTGCATTTTATTCTTCTGGCGCTGAATTCTAAGTCCCCAGCTATTCTATCTGGTGGAGCAACGCCCTAGAGTGAAGCCTAGGTTACCCGAAACGTAGAAATGACCATTACCTTCAGGCTTGTTGCAATTATTCCTGTTATACGATGAAAAAACTGTTGTATTTATATTGTATTTTATGCTTCTGGCATTGACTTCTAAGGCCCTAACTATTCGATCTGGTGGAGCAACGCCCTAGAGTGAAGCCTAGGTTGCCCGGAACGTGGAAGTGTCCATTACCTTCAAACTGTTTGCGATTATTCATTTTATACGGTGGTAAAACTGTTGTACTTAAGTTGTATTTTATTCTTCTGGCGTTGAATTCTAAGTCCCTAGCTATTCGATCTGATGGAGCAACGCCCTAGAGTGAAGCCTAGGTTGCCCGGAACGTAGAAATGGCCATTACTTTCACACTGGTTGCAATTATTCCAGTTATACGTTGTAAAAACTGTTGTATTTTTATTGTATTTTATGCTTCTGGCGTTGACTTCTATGTCGCTAGCTATTCGATCTGGTGGACCGCCGCCCTAGAGTGAAGCCTAGGTTGCCCGGAACGTAGAAATGACCATTACCTTCGCACTGGTTGCAATTATGCCTGTTAATCGATGGAAAAACTGTTGGATTTTTATTGTATTTTAAGCTTCTGGCGTTGACTTCTAAGTCGCTAGCTATTCGATCTGATGGATCAACGCCCAAGGGTGAAACCTAGCTTGCCCGGAACGTAGAAATGACCATAACTATCAGACTGGCTGCAATTATCCGTTTTATACGATGGAAAGGCTGTTGTATTTACATTGTATTTTATAGTTATGGCGTTGTCTTCTAGGGCCGTAGCTATTCGATATGGTTGAGCAACGCCCTAGAGTGAAGCCTAGGTTGCCCGGAACGTAGAAATGACCATAGCTTTCATACTGGTTGCAATTATTCGTTTTATACGATGGAAAAATTGTTGTATTTATTTTGTATTTGGTGCTCCTGGCGTTGACTTCTTAGGCCATAGCTATTGGATCTGGTGGACCAACGCCCTAGAGTGAAGCCTAGGTTGCCCGGAACGTAGAAATGGCCATAACTTTCACACCGATTGCAATTATCCGTTTTATACGATGGAAAAACTGTTGTATTTGTTTTGTATTTTATGTCTCTGGCGTTGACTTCTGAGGCCCTAACAATTCGATTGGGTGGGACGACGCGCTAGAGTGAAGCCTAGGTTGCCCGGAATGTAGAAATGACTATCACTTTCACACTGGTTGCAGTTATTCGTGTTATACGATGGAAAAACTGTTGCATTCTCATTGTATTTTATGCTTCTGGCGTTGACGTCTTGGGTCCTAACTATTCGATCTGGTGTAGCAGCGCCCCACAGTGAATCCTAGGTTGCCGGAACGTAGAAATGACCATAACCTTCACACTGATTGCAATTATTCATTTTATACGATGGAAAAACAGTTGTATTTTTATTGTATTTTATGCTTCGGGCGATGACCTCTAAGACCCTAACTATTCGATCTGGTGGAGCAACGCCCTACAGTGAAGCCTAGGTTGCCCGGAACGTAGAAATGACCATAACTTTCAACGTGTTGCGATTATTCGTTTTATACGATGGAAAAGCTGTTGTATTTATATTGTGTTTTATGCTTCTGGCGTTGACTTCTTAGGCCCTAACTATTCGATCTGGTGGAGCAACGCCCTAGAGTGAAGCCTAGGTTGCACGGAACCTAGAAATGGCCATTACTTTCACACTGGATGCAATTATTCCTGTTATACGATGGAATAACTGTTGTATTTATATTGTATGTTATGCTTCTGGCGTTGACTTCTTAGGCCCTAACTATTCGATCTGGTGGAGCAACGCCCTAGGGCGGAGCCTAGGTTGCTCGGAACGTAGAAATGACCATTACCTTCACACTGATTGCAACTATTCATTTTATAAGATGGAAGAACTGTCGCATTTTCATTGTATTTTATGCCTCTGGCGTTGACTTCTTAGGACCTAACAATTCGATATGGTGGTGCAACGCCCTAGAGTGAAGCCTAGGTTGCCCGGAAAGTAGAAATGACCATAACTTTCACACTGGTTGCAATCATTCGTTTTAAACGATGGAAAAGCTGTTGTATTTATATTGTGTATTATGCTTCTGGCGTTGACTTCTTAGGCCCTAACTATTCGATCTGGTGGAGCAACGCCCTAGAGTGAAGCCTAGGATGCCCGGAACGTAGAAATGACCATAACTATCAGACTGGTTGCAATTATCCGTTTTATACGATGGAAAAACTGTAGTATTTTTATTGTATTTTATGCTTCTGGTGTTGACTTCTATGTCGCTAGCAATTCGATATGGTGGACCAAAGCCCTAGAGTGAAGCCTAGGTAGCCCTGAACGTAGAAATGACCATTACCTTAACACTGGTTGCAATTATTCCTGTTATACGATGCAAAAACTGTTGGATTTTTATTGTATTTTATGCTTCTGGAGTTGACTTCTAAGACGCCAGCTATTCGATCTGGTGGAGGAACGCCCTAGAGCGAAGCATAGGTTGCCCGGAACGTAGAAATGACAGGTACTTTCACACTGGTTGCAGTTATTCCTGTTATACGACGGAAAAACTGTTGCATTTTTATTGTATTTTATGCTTCTGGCGTTGAATTCTAAGTCCCTAACTATGCGATCTGGTGGAGCAACGCCCTACAGTTAAGACTAGGTTGCCCGGAACGTGGAAATGACCATTACCTTCACACTGGTTGCAATTATTCTTCTTATACGATGGAAAAACTGTTGCATTTTTATTGTAATTTATGCTTCTGGCGTTGAATTCGATGTCCCAGACTATTCGATCTGGTGGAGCAAAGCCCTGGAGTGAAGCCTAGGTTGCCGGATCGTAGAAACCACCGTTATTTTCGCAATGTTTGCAAATATACATTATATACGATGGAAAAGCTGTTGTATTTATATTGTATTTTATGCTTCTGGCGTTGACTTCTTAGGCCCTAACTATTTGGTCTGGTGGAGCACCGCCCTGGGGTGAAGCCCAGGTTATGCGGAAAGTAGAAAAGATCATAACTTTCACACTGGTTTCAATTATTCGTTTTATACAATGGAAAAACTGTTCTATTTATTTTGTATTTTATGCTTCGGGCGTTGACTTCTAAGGCCCTAACTATGCGATCTGGTGGAGCAACGCCCTACAGTTAAGACTAGGTTGCCCGGAACGTGGAAATGACCATTACCTTCACACTGGTTGCAATTATTCCTCTTATACGATGGAAAAACTGTTGCATTTTTATTGTAGTTCATGCTTCTGGCGTTGAATTCTATGTCCCTAACTATGCGATCTGGTGGAGCATCGCCCTGCACTTAAGCCTAGGTTGCCCGGCACGAAGAAATGACCTTTACTTTCACACTGTTTGTAAATATACATTATATACGATGGAAAAGCTGTTGTATTTATATTGTATTTTATGCTTCTGGCGTTGACTTCTTAGGCCCTAACTATTCGATCTAGTGGAGCAACGCCCTAGACTGAAGCCTAGGTTGCCCGGAACGTAGTAATGACCAGTACTTTCACACTGGTTGCAGTTATTCCTGTTATACAATGGAAAAACTGTTGCATTTTTAATGTATTATATGTTTCTGGCGTTGTACTCAAAGTCCCTAACTATTCGGTCTGGTGGAGCAACGCCCTGGAGTTAAGCCAAGGTTGCCCGGAATGTAGAGATGTCCATAACTTTCACTCTGGTTGCAATTATTCCTTCTATACAATGAAAAAACTGTTCTATTTATTTTGTATTTCATGCTTCGGGCGTTGACTTCTAAGGCCCTAACTATTCGATCTGGTGGAGCAACGCTCTAGAGTGAAGCCAAGGTTGCCCAGAACGTAGAATTGACCATTACCATCACACTGCTTGCAATTATACATTTTATGCGGTGAAAAAACTGTTGTACATATGTTGTGTTTTATTCTTCTGGCGCTGAATTCTAAGTCCCTAGCTATTCGGTCTGGTGCAGCAACGATCTAGAGTGAAGCCTAGGTTACCGGGAACATAGAAATGACCAGTACCTTCACACTGGTTGCAGTTATTCCTGTTATACGATGGAAAAACTGTTGCATTTTTATTGTATTTTATGCTTCTGGCGTTGACTTCTAAGTCCCTAGCTATTCGATCTGGTGGAGCAAGGCCCTAGAGCGAAGCCTAGGTTACCGGGAACATAGGAATGACCAGTACTTTCACACTGGTTGCAGCTTTCCTGTTATACGATGGAAAAACTGCTGCATTTTTATTGTATTTTATGCCTCTGGCGTTGTATTCAAAGTCCCTAACTATTCGATCTGGTGGAGCAACGCCCTGGAGTTAAGCCTAGGTTGCCAGGAACGTAGAAATGACCATAACTTTAACACTGGTTGCAATTATTCGTTTTATACAATGGAAAAACTGTTGTATTTATTTTGCATTTTATGCTTCGGGCGTTGACATCTAAGGCCCTAACTATTCGTTCTGATGGAGCAACGCTCTAGAGTGAAGCCTAGGTTGCCCGGGACGTAGAAATGACCATTAGCCTCACACTGCTTGCAATTATAAATTTTATACGATGGAAAAACTGTTATACTTAAGTTGCATTTTATTCTTCTGGCGCTGAATTCTAAGTCCCCAGCTATTCTATCTGGTGGAGCAACGCCCTAGAGTGAAGCCTAGGTTACCCGAAACGTAGAAATGACCATTACCTTCAGGCTTGTTGCAATTATTCCTGTTATACGATGAAAAAACTGTTGTATTTATATTGTATTTTATGCTTCTGGCATTGACTTCTAAGGCCCTAACTATTCGATCTGGTGGAGCAACGCCCTAGAGTGAAGCCTAGGTTGCCCGGAACGTGGAAGTGTCCATTACCTTCAAACTGTTTGCGATTATTCATTTTATACGGTGGTAAAACTGTTGTACTTAAGTTGTATTTTATTCTTCTGGCGTTGAATTCTAAGTCCCTAGCTATTCGATCTGATGGAGCAACGCCCTAGAGTGAAGCCTAGGTTGCCCGGAACGTAGAAATGACCATAGCTTTCATACTGGTTGCAATTATTCGTTTTATACGATGGAAAAACTGTTGAATTTATTTTGTATTTTATGCTTCTGGCGTTGACTTCATAGGCCCTGACTATTCGATCTGGTGGAGCAACGCCCTAGAGTGAAGCCTAGGTTGCCCGGAACGTGGAAGTGTCCATTACCTTCAAACTGTTTGCGATTATTCATTTTATACGGTGGTAAAACTGTTGTACTTAAGTTGTATTTTATTCTTCTGGCGTTGAATTCTAAGTCCCTAGCTATTCGATCTGATGGAGCAACGCCCTAGAGTGAAGCCTAGGTTGCCCGGAACGTAGAAATGACCATAGCTTTCATACTGGTTGCAATTATTCGTTTTATACGATGGAAAAACTGTTGAATTTATTTTGTATTTTATGCTTCTGGCGTTGACTTCATAGGCCCTGACTATTCGATCTGGTGGACCAACGCCCTAGAGTGAAGCCTAGGTTGCCCGGAACGTAGAAATGGCCATTACTTTCACACTGGTTGCAATTATTCCAGTTATACGTTGTAAAAACTGTTGTATTTTTATTGTATTTTATGCTTCTGGCGTTGACTTCTATGTCGCTAGCTATTCGATCTGGTGGACCGCCGCCCTAGAGTGAAGCCTAGGTTGCCCGGAACGTAGAAATGACCATTACCTTCGCACTGGTTGCAATTATGCCTGTTAATCGATGGAAAAACTGTTGGATTTTTATTGTATTTTAAGCTTCTGGCGTTGACTTCTAAGTCGCTAGCTATTCGATCTGATGGATCAACGCCCAAGGGTGAAACCTAGCTTGCCCGGAACGTAGAAATGACCATAACTATCAGACTGGCTGCAATTATCCGTTTTATACGATGGAAAGGCTGTTGTATTTACATTGTATTTTATAGTTATGGCGTTGTCTTCTAGGGCCGTAGCTATTCGATATGGTTGAGCAACGCCCTAGAGTGAAGCCTAGGTTGCCCGGAACGTAGAAATGACCATAGCTTTCATACTGGTTGCAATTATTCGTTTTATACGATGGAAAAATTGTTGTATTTATTTTGTATTTGGTGCTCCTGGCGTTGACTTCTTAGGCCATAGCTATTGGATCTGGTGGACCAACGCCCTAGAGTGAAGCCTAGGTTGCCCGGAACGTAGAAATGGCCATAACTTTCACACCGATTGCAATTATCCGTTTTATACGATGGAAAAACTGTTGTATTTGTTTTGTATTTTATGTCTCTGGCGTTGACTTCTGAGGCCCTAACAATTCGATTGGGTGGGACGACGCGCTAGAGTGAAGCCTAGGTTGCCCGGAATGTAGAAATGACTATCACTTTCACACTGGTTGCAGTTATTCGTGTTATACGATGGAAAAACTGTTGCATTCTCATTGTATTTTATGCTTCTGGCGTTGACGTCTTGGGTCCTAACTATTCGATCTGGTGTAGCAGCGCCCCACAGTGAATCCTAGGTTGCCGGAACGTAGAAATGACCATAACCTTCACACTGATTGCAATTATTCATTTTATACGATGGAAAAACAGTTGTATTTTTATTGTATTTTATGCTTCGGGCGATGACCTCTAAGACCCTAACTATTCGATCTGGTGGAGCAACGCCCTACAGTGAAGCCTAGGTTGCCCGGAACGTAGAAATGACCATAACTTTCAACGTGTTGCGATTATTCGTTTTATACGATGGAAAAGCTGTTGTATTTATATTGTGTTTTATGCTTCTGGCGTTGACTTCTTAGGCCCTAACTATTCGATCTGGTGGAGCAACGCCCTAGAGTGAAGCCTAGGTTGCACGGAACCTAGAAATGGCCATTACTTTCACACTGGATGCAATTATTCCTGTTATACGATGGAATAACTGTTGTATTTATATTGTATGTTATGCTTCTGGCGTTGACTTCTTAGGCCCTAACTATTCGATCTGGTGGAGCAACGCCCTAGGGCGGAGCCTAGGTTGCTCGGAACGTAGAAATGACCATTACCTTCACACTGATTGCAACTATTCATTTTATAAGATGGAAGAACTGTCGCATTTTCATTGTATTTTATGCCTCTGGCGTTGACTTCTTAGGACCTAACAATTCGATATGGTGGTGCAACGCCCTAGAGTGAAGCCTAGGTTGCCCGGAAAGTAGAAATGACCATAACTTTCACACTGGTTGCAATCATTCGTTTTAAACGATGGAAAAGCTGTTGTATTTATATTGTGTATTATGCTTCTGGCGTTGACTTCTTAGGCCCTAACTATTCGATCTGGTGGAGCAACGCCCTAGAGTGAAGCCTAGGATGCCCGGAACGTAGAAATGACCATAACTATCAGACTGGTTGCAATTATCCGTTTTATACGATGGAAAAACTGTAGTATTTTTATTGTATTTTATGCTTCTGGTGTTGACTTCTATGTCGCTAGCAATTCGATATGGTGGACCAAAGCCCTAGAGTGAAGCCTAGGTAGCCCTGAACGTAGAAATGACCATTACCTTAACACTGGTTGCAATTATTCCTGTTATACGATGCAAAAACTGTTGGATTTTTATTGTATTTTATGCTTCTGGAGTTGACTTCTAAGACGCCAGCTATTCGATCTGGTGGAGGAACGCCCTAGAGCGAAGCATAGGTTGCCCGGAACGTAGAAATGACCCTCCCTTTCTCACTGTTTGCAATTATTCATTTTATACGATGGAGAAACCCTTGTATTTGTATTGTATTTTATGCTTCTTGCGTTGACTTCGAAGGCCGTAGCTATTAGATGTGGTGGAGCAACGCCCTTGAGTGGAGCCTAGGTATCCCGGAACGTAGAAGAGACCATTACTTTCATACTGGTTGCAATTATTCGTTTTATACGATGGAAAAACTGTTGAATTTATTTTGTATTTTATGTTTCTGGCGTTGACTTCATAGGCCCTAACTATTCGATCTGGTGGACCAACGCCCTAGAGTGAAGCCTAGGTTGCCCGGAACGTAGAAATGGCCATTACTTTCACACTGGTTGCAATTATTCCAGTTATACGTTGTAAAAACTGTTGTATTTTTATTGTATTTTATGCTTCTGGCGTTGACTTCTATGTCGCTAGCTATTCGATCTGGTGGACCGCCGCCCTAGAGTGAAGCCTAGGTTGCCCGGAACGTAGAAATGACCATTACCTTCGCACTGGTTGCAATTATGCCTGTTAATCGATGGAAAAACTGTTGGATTTTTATTGTATTTTAAGCTTCTGGCGTTGACTTCTAAGTCGCTAGCTATTCGATCTGATGGATCAACGCCCAAGGGTGAAACCTAGCTTGCCCGGAACGTAGAAATGACCATAACTATCAGACTGGCTGCAATTATCCGTTTTATACGATGGAAAGGCTGTTGTATTTACATTGTATTTTATAGTTATGGCGTTGTCTTCTAGGGCCGTAGCTATTCGATATGGTTGAGCAACGCCCTAGAGTGAAGCCTAGGTTGCCCGGAACGTAGAAATGACCATAGCTTTCATACTGGTTGCAATTATTCGTTTTATACGATGGAAAAATTGTTGTATTTATTTTGTATTTGGTGCTCCTGGCGTTGACTTCTTAGGCCATAGCTATTGGATCTGGTGGACCAACGCCCTAGAGTGAAGCCTAGGTTGCCCGGAACGTAGAAATGGCCATAACTTTCACACCGATTGCAATTATCCGTTTTATACGATGGAAAAACTGTTGTATTTGTTTTGTATTTTATGTCTCTAGCGTTGACTTCTGAGGCCCTAACAATTCGATTGGGTGGGACGACGCGCTAGAGTGAAGCCTAGGTTGCCCGGAATGTAGAAATGACTATCACTTTCACACTGGTTGCAGTTATTCGTGTTATACGATGGAAAAACTGTTGCATTCTCATTGTATTTTATGCTTCTGGCGTTGACGTCTTGGGTCCTAACAATTCGATCTGGTGTAGCAGCGCCCCACAGTGAATCCTAGGTTGCCGGGACGTAGAAATGACCATAACCTTCACACTGATTGCAATTATTCATTTTATACGATGGAAAAACAGTTGTATTTTTATTGTATTTTATGCTTCGGGCGATGACCTCTAAGACCCTAACTATTCGATCTGGTGGAGCAACGCCCTACAGTGAAGCCTAGGTTGCCCGGAACGTAGAAATGACCATAACTTTCAACGTGTTGCGATTATTCGTTTTATACGATGGAAAAGCTGTTGTATTTATATTGTGTTTTATGCTTCTGGCGTTGACTTCTTAGGCCCTAACTATTCGATCTGGTGGAGCAACGCCCTAGAGTGAAGCCTAGGTTGCACGGAACCTAGAAATGGCCATTACTTTCACACAGGATGCAATTATTCCTGTTATACGATGGAATAACTGTTGTATTTATATTGTATGTTATGCTTCTGGCGTTGACTTCTTAGGCCCTAACTATTCGATCTGGTGGAGCAACGCCCTAGGGCGGAGCCTAGGTTGCTCGGAACGTAGAAATGACCATTACCTTCACACTGATTGCAACTATTCATTTTATACGATGGAAAAACTGTCGCATTTTCATTGTATTTTGTGCTTAGGGCGTTGACTTCTAAGGTCCTAACTATTCGATCTGGTGGAGCAATGCCCTAGAGCGAAGCTTAGGTTGCCCGGATCGTAGAAATGGGCATAACTTTCACACCGGTTGCAATTATTCGTTTTATACGAAGGAAAAACTGTTGTATTTGTTTTGTATTTTATGCCTCTGGCGTTGACTTCTTAGGACCTAACAATTCGATATGGTGGTGCAACGCCCTAGAGTGAAGCCTAGGTTGCCCGGAAAGTAGAAATGACCATAACTTTCACACTGGTTGCAATCATTCGTTTTATAAGATGGAAAAGCTGTTGTATTTATATTGTGTATTATGCTTCTGGCGTTGACTTCTTAGGCCCTAACTATTCGATCTGGTGGAGCAACGCCCTAGAGTGAAGCCTAGGATGCCCGGAACGTAGAAATGACCATAACTATCAGACTGGTTGCAATTATCCGTTTTATACGATGGAAAGACTGTTGTATTTATATTGTATGTTATGCTTCTGGCGTTGACTTCTTAGGCCCTAACTATTCGATCTGGTGGAGCAACGCCCTAGGGCGGAGCCTAGGTTGCCCGGTACGTAGAAATGACCATTATCTTCACACTGATTGCAATTATTCATTTTATACGGTGGAAAAACTGTCGCATTTTCATTGTATTTTGTGCTTAGGGCGTTGACTTCTAAGGTCCTAACTATTCGATCTGGTGGAGCAACGCCCTAGAGCGAAGCTTAGGTTGCCCGGAACGTAGAACTGGCCATAACTTTCACACCGGTTGCAATTATTCGTTTTATACGAAGGAAAAACTGTTGTATTTGTTTTGTATTTTATGCCTCTGGCGTTGACTTCTTAGGACCTAACAATTCGATATGGTGGTGCAACGCCCTCGAGTGAAGCCAAGGTTGCCCGGAATGTAGAAATGACCATAACTTTCACACAGGTTGCAATTATTCGTTTTATACGATGGAAAAGCTGTTGTATTTATATTGTGTTTTATGCTTCTGGCGTTGACTTCTTGGGTCCTAACTATTCGGTCTGGTGTAGCAGCGCCCCACAGTGAATCCTAGGTTGCCGGAACGTAGAAATGACCATAACCTTCACAATGATTGCAATTATTTATTTTATACGATGGAAAAACAGTTGTATTTTTATTGTATTTTATGCTTCGGGCGATGTCCTCTAAGACCCTAACTATTCGATCTGGTGGAGCATCGCCCTACAGTGAAGCCTAGGTTGCCCGGAACGTAGAAATGACCATAACTTTCAACCGGTTGCGATTATTCGTTTTATACGATGGAAAAGCTGTTGTATTTATATTGTGTATTATGCTTCTGGCGTTTACTTCTTAGACCCTAACTATTCGATCTGGTGGAGCAACGCCCTAGAGTGAAGCCTAGGTTGCCCGGAACGTAGAAATGACCATTACCTTCACACTGGTTGCAATTATTCGTGATATACGATGGAAAAACTGTTGTACCTTTATTGTATTTTATGCTTCGGGCGTTGACCTCTATGGACCTAACTATTCGATCTGGTGGAGCAACGCCCTAGAGTGAAGCCTAGGTTGCCCGGAACCTAGAAATGGCCATTACTTTCACACTGTATGCAATTATTCGTTTGATACGATGGAAATGCAGTTGTATTTATATTGTATATTATGCATCGTGCGTTGACTTCTAAGGCCCTAACTATTCGATCTGGTGGTGCAACGCCCTAGAGTGAAGCCTAGGTTGCCCGGAAAGTAGAATTGACCATAACATTCACACTGGTTGCAATTATTCGTTTTATACGATGGAAAAGCTGTTGTATTTATATTGTGTTTTATGCTTCTGGCGTTGACTTCTTAGGCCCTAACTATTCGATCTGGTGGAGCAATGCCCTAGGGCGGAGCCTAGGTTGCCCGGAACGTAGAAATGACCATTACCTTCACACTGATTGCAACTATTCATTTTATACGATGGAAAAACTGTCGCATTTTCATTGTATTTTGTGCTTAGGGCGTTGACTTCTAAGGTCCTAACTATTCGAACTGGTGGACCAATGCCCTAGAGCAAAGCTTAGGTTGCCCGGATCGTAGAAATGGCCATAACTTTCACACCGGTTGCAATTATTCGCTTTATACGAAGGAAAAACTGTTGTATTTGTTTTGTATTTTATGCCTCTGGCGTTTACTTCTTAGGACCTAACAATTCGATATGGTGGTGCAACGCCCTAGAGTGAAGCCTAGGTTGCCCGGAAAGTAGAAATGACCATAACTTTCACACTGGTTGCAATTATTCGTTTTATACGATGGAAAAGCTGTTGCATTTATATTGTCTTTTATGCTTCTGGCGTAGACTTCTTAGGCCCTAACTATTCGATCTGGTGGAGCAACGCCCTAGAGTGAAGCCTAGGCTGCACGGAACCTAGAAATGGCCATTACTTTCACACTGGATGCAATTATACCTGTTATACGATGGAATAACTGTTGTATTTATATTGTATGTTATGCTTCTGGCGTTGACTTCTTAGGCCCTAACTATTCAATCTGGTGGAGCAACGCCCTAGGGCGGAGCCTAGGTTACCCGGAACGTAGAAATGACCATTACCTTCACACTGATTGCAATTATTCATCTTATACGATGGAAAAACTGTCGCATTTTCATTGTATTTTGTGCTTAGGGCGTTGACTTCTAAGGTCCTAACTATTCGATCTGGTGGAGCAACGCCCTAGAGCGAAGCTTAGGTTGCCCGGAACGTAGAACTGGCCATAACTTTCACACCGGTTGCAATTATTCGTTTTATACGAAGGAAAAACTGTTGTATTTGTTTTGTATTTTATGCCTCTGGCGTTGACTTCTTAGGACCTAACAATTCGATATGGTGGTGCAACGCCCTAGAGTGAAGCCTAGGTTGCCCGGAAAGTAGAAATGACCATAACTTTCACACTGGTTGCAATTATTCGTTTTATACGATGGAAAAGCTGTTGTATTTATATTGTATTTTGTGCTTAGGGCGTTGACTTCTAAGGTCCTAACTATTCGATCTGGTGGAGCAACGCCCTAGAGCGAAGCTTAGGTTGCCCGGAACGTAGAAATGGCCATTACCTTCACACTGTTTGCAATTATTCGTTTGATACGATGGAAATGCAGTTGTAATTATATTGTATATTATGCATCGTGCGTTGACTTCTAAGGCCCTAACTATTCGATCTGGTGGTGCAACGCCCTAGAGTGAAGCCTAGGTTGCCCGGAAAGTAGAAATGACCATAACATTCACACTAGTTGCAATTATTCGTTTTATACGATGGAAAAGCTGTTGTATTTATATTGTCTTTTATGCTTCTGGCGTTGACTTCTTAGGCCCTAACTATTCGATCTGGTGGAGCAACGCCCCAGAGTGAAGCCTAGGTTTGCCCGGAACGTGGAAATGACCCGTACTTTCACTTTGGATGGAATTATTCGTTTTATACGATGGAAAAACTGTTGTAATTGTTTTGTATTTTATGCCTCTGGCGTTGACTTCTTAGGCCCTAACAATTCGATCTGGTGGGACGACGCCCTAGATTGAATCCTAGGTTGCCCGAAACGTAGAAATGTCTATCACTTTCACATTGGTTGCAATTATTCGTTTTATACGGTGGAACAGCTGTTGTATTTTTATTCTGTTTTATGCTTCTGGCGTTGACTTCTTAGGCCCTAACTATTCGATCCGGTGGAGCAACGCCCTAGAGCGAAGTCTAGGTTTCCCGGAACGTAGAAATGACCATAAATTTCACACCGGTTGCAATTATTCGCTTTATACGATGGAAAAACTGTTGCACTTGTTTTGTATTTTACGCTTCTGGCGTTGACTTCTAAGGCCCTAACAATTCGATCTGGTGGAGCAACGCCCTAGAGCGAAGCCTAGGTCGCCCAGAACGTAAAAATGACCATCACTTTCACACTAGTTGCAATTACTCCTGTTATACGATGGAAAAACTGTTGTATCTTTATAGTATTTTATGCTTCGGGCGTTGACTTCTAAGGCCCTAACTATTCGATCTGGTGGAGCAACGCCCTAGAGTGAAGCCTAGGTTGCCCGGAACGTAGAAATGGCCATTACTTCCACACTGTTTGCAATTATTCATTTTATACGATGGAAAAACTGTTGTATTTATATTGTATTTTATGCTTCTGGCGTTGACTTCTAAGGCCGTAGCTATTCGATGTGGTGGAGCAACTCCCTAGAGTGAAGCCTAGGTTGCCCGGAACGTAGAAATGACTATTACTTTCACACTGGTTGCAATTATTTCTGTTATAAGATGAAAAACTGTTGTATTTTTATTGTATTTTAGGCTTCTGGCGTTGAATTCTTAGTCCCTAGCTATTCTATCTGGTGAAGAAGCGCGCTAGTGGGAAGCCTAGGTTGGCCGGAACGTAGAAATGACCATCACTTTCACACTGGTTGCAATTACTCCTGTTATGCGATGGAAATGCTGTTTTATCTTTACTGTATTTTATGCTTCGGGCGTTGACTTCTAAGGCGCTAACTATTCGATCTGGTGGAACAACGCCCTAGATTGAATCCTAGGTTGCCCGGAACGTAGAAATGACTATCACTTTCACATTGGTTGCAATTATTCGTTTTATACGATGGAACGGCTGTTGTATTTATATTCTGTTTTATGCTTCTGGCGTTGACTTCTTAGGCCCTAACTATTGGATCTGGTGGAGCAACGCCCTAGAGCGAAGCCTAGGTTGCCCGGAACGTAGAAATGACCATTACCTTCACACTGATTGCAATTATTCATTTTATACGATGGAAAAACCGTTATATTTTCATTGTATTTTATGCTTCGGGCGATGACTTCTAAGACTCTAACTATATGATCGGGTGGAGCAACGCCCTACAGTGAAGTCTAGGTTGCCCGGGACGTAGAAATGACCATAAATTTCACACCGGTTGCAATTATTCCCTTTAGACGATGGAAAATCTGTTGTATTTATATTGTATTTTATGCTTCGGGCGTTGACTTCTAAGGCCCTAACTCTTCGATCTGGTGGAGCAACGCCCTAGAGCGAAGGCTAGGTTGCCCGGTACGTAGAAATGGCCATAACTTTCACACCGGTGGCAATTATTCGTTTTATACGATGGAAAAACTGTTGTATTTGTTTTGTATTTTATGCCACTGGCGTTGACTTCTTAGGCCCTAACAATTCGATCTGGTGGTGCAACGCCCTAGAGTGAAGCCTAAGTTGCCCGGAACGTAGAAATGACTATTACTTTCACACTGGTTGCAATTATTTCTGTTATATGATGAAAAACTGTTGTATTTTTATTGTATTTTAGGCTTCTGGCGTTGAATTCTTAGTCCCTAGCTATTCTATCTGGTGAAGAAGCGCGCTAGTGTGAAGCCTAGGTTGGCCGGAACGTAGAAATGATCAGTACTTTCACACTGGTTCCAGTTATTCCTGTTATACGATGGAAAGGCTGTTGTATTTTTATTGTATTTTTTGCTTCTGGCGTTGAATTCTAAATCCCTAGCTATTCGATCTGGTGGTGCTAGGCCCTAGAGTGAAGCCTTGGTTGCCCGGAACGTAGAAATGACCATAACTTTCACATCGGTTGCAATTACTCGTTTTATACGTTTGAAAAACTGTTGTACCTTTATTGTATTTTATGCTTCAGGCGTTGACATCTAAGGCCCTAACTATTCGATCTGGTGGAACAACGCCCTAGATTGAATCCTAGGTTGCCCGGAACGTAGAAATGACTATCACTTTCACATTGGTTGCAATTATTCGTTTTATACGATGGAACGGCTGTTGTATTTATATTCTGTTTTATGCTTCTGGCGTTGACTTCTTAGGCCCTAACTATTGGATCTGGTGGAGCAACGCCCTAGAGCGAAGCCTAGGTTGCCCGGAACGTAGAAATGACCATTACCTTCACACTGATTGCAATTATTCATTTTATGCGATGGAAAAACCGTTATATTTTCATTGTATTTTATGCTTCGGGCGATGACTTCTAAGACTCTAACTATATGATCGGGTGGAGCAACGCCCTACAGTGAAGTCTAGGTTGCCCGGGACGTAGAAATGACCATAAATTTCACACCGGTTGCAATTATTCCCTTTAGACGATGGAAAATCTGTTGTATTTATATTGTATTTTATGCTTCGGGCGTTGACTTCTAAGGCCCTAACTCTTCGATCTGGTGGAGCAACGCCCTAGAGCGAAGGCTAGGTTGCCCGGTACGTAGAAATGGCCATAACTTTCACACCGGTGGCAATTATTCGTTTTATACGATGGAAAAACTGTTGTATTTGTTTTGTATTTTATGCCACTGGCGTTGACTTCTTAGGCCCTAACAATTCGATCTGGTGGTGCAACGCCCTAGAGTGAAGCCTAAGTTGCCCGGAACGTAGAAATGACTATTACTTTCACACTGGTTGCAATTATTTCTGTTATATGATGAAAAACTGTTGTATTTTTATTGTATTTTAGGCTTCTGGCGTTGAATTCTTAGTCCCTAGCTATTCTATCTGGTGAAGAAGCGCGCTAGTGTGAAGCCTAGGTTGGCCGGAACGTAGAAATGATCAGTACTTTCACACTGGTTCCAGTTATTCCTGTTATACGATGGAAAGGCTGTTGTATTTTTATTGTATTTTTTGCTTCTGGCGTTGAATTCTAAATCCCTAGCTATTCGATCTGGTGGTGCTAGGCCCTAGAGTGAAGCCTTGGTTGCCCGGAACGTAGAAATGACCATAACTTTCACATCGGTTGCAATTACTCGTTTTATACGTTTGAAAAACTGTTGTACCTTTATTGTATTTTATGCTTCAGGCGTTGACATCTAAGGCCCTAACTATTCGATCTGGTGGAGCAACGCCCCAGAGTGAAGCCTAGGTTTGCCCGGAACGTGGAAATGACCGTTACTTTCACTTTGGATGGAATTATTCGTTTTATACGATGGAAAAACTGTTGTAATTGTTTTGTATTTTATGCGTCTGGCATTGACTTCTTAGGCTCTAACTATTCGATCTGGTGGAGCAACGCCCTAGAGTGAAGCCTAGGTTGCCCGGAACGTAGAAATGACTATCACTTTCACACGGGTTGGAACCATTCGTGTTATACGATGGAAAAACCCTTGAATTTTCATTGTATTTTATGCTTCTGGCGTTGACTTCTTAGGCCCTAACTATTCGATCTGGTGGAGCAACGCCTTAGAGCGAAGCCTAGGTTGCCCAGAACGTAGAAATGACTATCACTTTCATACGGGTTGCCATTATTCGTGTTATACGATGGAAAGACTGTTGCATTTTTATTGCATTTTATGCTTCGGGCGATGACTTCTTAGGCCCTAACAATTAGATCTGGTAGAACAACGCCCTAGAGTGAAGCCTAGGTCGCCCAGAACTTAGAAATGACTATCGCTTTCACACTGGTTGCAATTATTCGTGTTATACGATGGAAAAACCGTTGCATTTTCATTGTATTTTATGCTTCGGGCGTTGACTTCTAGGGCCCCCTCTATTCCATCTGGAGGAGCAACGCCCTAGTGTGAAGCCTAGGTTGCCCTGAACGTAGAAATAACCATAAATTTCACACAGGTTGCAATTATTCGTTTTATACGATGGAAAAACTGTTGCATTTGTTTTGTATTTTATGATTCTGGCGTTGACTTCCAAGGCCCTAACAAATAGATGTGGTGGAACAACGCCCTAGAGTGAAGCCTAGGTTACCCGGATCGTAGAAATGGCAATTACTTTCACACTGGTTGCAATTATTCGTTTTATACGATGGAACACCTGTTGTATTTATATTGTGTTTTATGCTTCTGGCATTGACTTCTAAGGCCCTAACTATTCGATCTGGTGGAGCAACGCCCTAGAGTGAAGCCTAGGTTGCCCGGAACCTAGAAATGGCCATTACTTTCACACTGTATGCAATTATTCGTTTGATACGATGGAAATGCAGTTGTATTTATATTGTATATTATGCATCGTGCGTTGACTTCTAAGGCCCTAACTATTCGATCTGGTGGTGCAACGCCCTAGAGTGAAGCCTAGGTTGCCCGGAAAGTAGAATTGACCATAACATTCACACTGGTTGCAATTATTCGTTTTATACGATTGAAAAACTGTTGAATCTGTATTGTATTTTATGCTTTGGGCGTTGACTTCTAAGGCCCTAACTATTCGATCTCGTGGAGCAACGCCCTAGAGCGAAGCCTAGGTTGCCCGGAATGTAGAAATAACCTTAACTTTCACACTGGTTGCAATTATTCGTTTTATACGATGGAAAAGGTGTTGTATTTATATTGCGTTTTATGCTTCTGGCGTTGACTTCTTAGGCCCTAGCTATTCGATCTGGTGGAGCAACGCCCTAGAGTGATGCCTAGGTTGCCCGGAACGTAGAAATGACCATTACCTTCACACTGATTTGAATTATTCATTTTATACGATGGAAAAACTGTTGTATTTATATTGTATTTTATGCTTCTGGCGTTGACTTCTAAGGCCGTAGCTATTCGGTGTGGTGGAGCAACTCCCTAGAGTGAAGCCTAGGTTGCCCGGAACGTAGAAATGACTATTAGTTTCACACTGGTTGCAATTATTCCTGTTATATGATGAAAAACTGTTGTATTTTTATTGTATTTTATGCTTCTGGCGTTGAATTTTAAGACCCTAGCTATTCTATCTGGTGGACAAACGCGATAGTGTGAAGCCTAGGTTGCCCGGAACGTAGAAATGATTAGTACTTTCACACTGGTTCCAGTTGCTCCTGTTATACGATGGAAAGACTGTTGTATTTTTATTGTATTTTTTTCTTCTGGCGTTGAATTCTAAATCCCTAGCTTTCCGATCTGGTGGTGCAACGCCCTAGAGTGAAGCCTAGGTTGCCCGGAACGTAGAAATGACCATATCTTTCACACCGGTTGCAATTACTCGTTTTATACGATTGAAAAACTGTTGTATCTTTACTGTATTTTATGCTTCGGGCGTTGACTTCTAAGGCCCTAACTATTCGATCTGGTGGAGCAACGCCCTAGAGTGAAGCCTAGGTTCCCCGGATCGTAGAAATGGCCATTACTTTCAGACTGGTTGCAGTTATTCGTTTTATACGATGGAACACCTGTTGTATTTATATTGTGTTTTATGCTTCTGGCGATGACTTCTTAGGCCCTAACTATTCGATCTGGTGGAGCAACGCCCTAGAGTGAAGCCTAGGTTGCCCGGAACGTAGAAATAACCATAAATTTTACACCTGTTGCAATTATTCGTTTTATACGATCGAAAAACTGTTGCATTTGTTTTGTATTTTACGCTTCTGGCGTTGACTTGTAAGGCCCTAACAACTCGATCCGGAGGAACAACGCCCTAGATTGAATCCTAGGTTGCCCGAAACGTAGAAATGTCTATCACTTTCACATTGGTTGCAATTATTCGTTTTATACGGTGGAACAGCTGTTGTATTTATATTCTGTTTTATGCTTCTGGCGTTGACTTCTTAGGCCCTAACTATTCGATCCGGTGGAGCAACGCCCTAGAGCGAAGTCTAGGTTGCCCGGAACGTAGAAATGACCATAAATTTCACACCGGTTGCAATTATTCGCTTTATACGATGGAAAAACTGTTGCACTTGTTTTGTATTTTACGCTTCTGGCGTTGACTTCTAAGGCCCTAACAATTCGATCTGGTGGAGCAACGCCCTAGAGCGAAGCCTAGGTCGCCCAGAACGTAAAAATGACCATCACTTTCACACTAGTTGCAATTACTCCTGTTATACGATGGACAAACTGTTGTATCTTTATAGTATTTTATGCTTCGGGCGTTGACTTCTAAGGCCCTAACTATTCGATCTGGTGGAGCAACGCCCTAGAGTGAAGCCTAGGTTGCCCGGAACGTAGAAATGGCCATTACTTCCACACTGTTTGCAATTATTCATTTTATACGATGGAAAAACTGTTGTATTTATATTGTATTTTATGCTTCTGGCGTTGACTTCTAAGGCCGTAGCTATTCGATGTGGTGGAGCAACTCCATAGAGTGAAGCCTAGGTTGCCCGGGACGTAGAAATGATCAGTACTTTCACACTGGTTCCAGTTATTCCTGTTATACGATGGAAAGGCTGTTGTATTTTTATTGTATTTTTTTCGTCTGGCGTTGAATTCTAAATCCCTAGCAATTCGATCTGGTGGTGCTAGGCCCTAGAGTGAAGCCTTGGTTGCCCGGAACGTAGAAATGACCATAACTTTCACATCGGTTGCAATTACTCGTTTTATACGATTGAAAAACTGTTGTATCTTTATTGTATTTTATGCTTCAGGCGTTGACATCTAAGGCCCTAACGATTAGATCTGGTGGAACAACGCCCTAGAGTGAAGCCTAGGTCGCCCAGAACTTAGAAATGACTATCGCTTTCACACTGGTTGCAATTATTCGTGTTATACGATGGAAAAAAAGTTGCATTTTCATTGTATTTTATGCTTCGGGCGATGACTTCTTAGGCCCTAACAATTAGATCTGGTAGAACAACGCCCTAGAGTGAAGCCTAGGTCGCCCAGAACTTAGAAATGACTATCGCTTTCACACTGGTTGCAATTATTCGTGTTATACGATGGAAAAACCGTTGCATTTTCATTGTATTTTATGCTTCGGGCGTTGACTTCTAGGGCCCTCTCTATTCCATCTGGAGGAGCAACGCCCTAGTGTGAAGCCTAGGTTGCCCTGAACGTAGAAATAACCATAAATTTCACACAGGTTGCAATTATTCGTTTTATACGATGGAAAAACTGATGCATTTGTTTCGTATTTTATGATTCTGGCGTTGACTTCCAAGGCCCTAACAAATAGATGTGGTGGAACAACGCCCTAGAGTGAAGCCTAGGTTACCCGGATCGTAGAAATGGCCATTACTTTCACACTGGTTGCAATTATTCGTTTTATACGATGGAACACCTGTTGTATTTATATTGTGTTTTATGCTTCTGGCATTGACTTCTAAGGCCCTAACTATTCGATCTGGTGGAGCAACGCCCTAGAGTGAAGCCTAGGTTGCCCGGAACCTAGAAATGGCCATTACTTTCACACTGTATGCAATTATTCGTTTGATACGATGGAAATGCAGTTGTATTTATATTGTATATTATGCATCGTGCGTTGACTTCTAAGGCCCTAACTATTCGATCTGGTGGTGCAACGCCCTAGAGTGAAGCCTAGGTTGCCCGGAAAGTAGAATTGACCATAACATTCACACTGGTTGCAATTATTCGTTTTATACGATTGAAAAACTGTTGAATCTGTATTGTATTTTATGCTTTGGGCGTTGACTTCTAAGGCCCTAACTATTCGATCTCGTGGAGCAACGCCCTAGAGCGAAGCCTAGGTTGCCCGGAATGTAGAAATAACCTTAACTTTCACACTGGTTGCAATTATTCGTTTTATACGATGGAAAAGGTGTTGTATTTATATTGTGTTTTATGCTTCTGGCGTTGACTTCTTAGGCCCTAGCTATTCGATCTGGTGGAGCAACGCCCTAGAGTGATGCCTAGGTTGCCCGGAACGTAGAAATGACCATTACCTTCACACTGATTTGAATTATTCATTTTATACGATGGAAAAACTGTTGTATTTATATTGTATTTTATGCTTCTGGCGTTGACTTCTAAGGCCGTAGCTATTCGGTGTGGTGGAGCAACTCCCTAGAGTGAAGCCTAGGTTGCCCGGAACGTAGAAATGACTATTAGTTTCACACTGGTTGCAATTATTCCTGTTATATGATGAAAAACTGTTGTATTTTTATTGTATTTTATGCTTCTGGCGTTGAATTTTAAGACCCTAGCTATTCTATCTGGTGGACAAACGCGATAGTGTGAAGCCTAGGTTGCCCGGAACGTAGAAATGATTAGTACTTTCACACTGGTTCCAGTTGCTCCTGTTATACGATGGAAAGACTGTTGTATTTTTATTGTATTTTTTTCTTCTGGCGTTGAATTCTAAATCCCTAGCTATCCGATCTGGTGGTGCAACGCCCTAGAGTGAAGCCTAGGTTGCCCGGAACGTAGAAATGACCATATCTTTCACACCGGTTGCAATTACTCGTTTTATACGATTGAAAAACTGTTGTATCTTTACTGTATTTTATGCTTCGGGCGTTGACTTCTAAGGCCCTAACTATTCGATCTGGTGGAGCAACGCCCTAGAGTGAAGCCTAGGTTCCCCGGATCGTAGAAATGGCCATTACTTTCAGACTGGTTGCAGTTATTCGTTTTATACGATGGAACACCTGTTGTATTTATATTGTGTTTTATGCTTCTGGCGATGACTTCTTAGGCCCTAACTATTCGATCTGGTGGAGCAACGCCCTAGAGTGAAGCCTAGGTTGCCCGGAACGTAGAAATAACCATAAATTTTACACCTGTTGCAATTATTCGTTTTATACGATCGAAAAACTGTTGCATTTGTTTTGTATTTTACGCTTCTGGCGTTGACTTGTAAGGCCCTAACAACTCGATCCGGAGGAACAACGCCCTAGATTGAATCCTAGGTTGCCCGAAACGTAGAAATGTCTATCACTTTCACATTGGTTGCAATTATTCGTTTTATACGGTGGAACAGCTGTTGTATTTATATTCTGTTTTATGCTTCTGGCGTTGACTTCTTAGGCCCTAACTATTCGATCCGGTGGAGCAACGCCCTAGAGCGAAGTCTAGGTTGCCCGGAACGTAGAAATGACCATAAATTTCACACCGGTTGCAATTATTCGCTTTATACGATGGAAAAACTGTTGCACTTGTTTTGTATTTTACGCTTCTGGCGTTGACTTCTAAGGCCCTAACAATTCGATCTGGTGGAGCAACGCCCTAGAGCGAAGCCTAGGTCGCCCAGAACGTAAAAATGACCATCACTTTCACACTAGTTGCAATTACTCCTGTTATACGATGGACAAACTGTTGTATCTTTATAGTATTTTATGCTTCGGGCGTTGACTTCTAAGGCCCTAACTATTCGATCTGGTGGAGCAACGCCCTAGAGTGAAGCCTAGGTTGCCCGGAACGTAGAAATGGCCATTACTTCCACACTGTTTGCAATTATTCATTTTATACGATGGAAAAACTGTTGTATTTATATTGTATTTTATGCTTCTGGCGTTGACTTCTAAGGCCGTAGCTATTCGATGTGGTGGAGCAACTCCATAGAGTGAAGCCTAGGTTGCCCGGAACGTAGAAATGACTATTACTTTCACACTGGTTGCAATTATTTCTGTTATATGATGAAAAACTGTTGTATTTTTATTGTATTTTAGGCTTCTGGCGTTGAATTCTTAGTCCCTAGCTATTCTATCTGGTGAAGAAGCGCGCTAGTGTGAAGCCTAGGTTGGCCGGAACGTAGAAATGATCAGTACTTTCACACTGGTTCCAGTTATTCCTGTTATACGATGGAAAGGCTGTTGTATTTTTATTGTATTTTTTGCGTCTGGCGTTGAATTCTAAATCCCTAGCAATTCGATCTGGTGGTGCTAGGCCCTAGAGTGAAGCCTTGGCTGGCCGGAACGTAGAAATGACCATCACTTTCACACTGGTTGCAATTACTCCTGTTATGCGATGGAAAAGCTGTTTTATCTTTATTGTATTTTATGCTTCGGGCGTTGACTTCTAAGGCGCTAACTATTCGATCTGGTGGAACAACGCCCTAGATTGAATCCTAGGTTGCCCGGAACGTAGAAATGACTATCACTTTCACATTGGTTGCAATTATTCGTTTTATACGATGGAACGGCTGTTGTATTTATATTCTGTTTTATGCTTCTGGCGTTGACTTCTTAGGCCCTAACTATTGGATCTGGTGGAGCAACGCCCTAGAGCGAAGCCTAGGTTGCCCGGAACGTAGAAATGACCATTACCTTCACACTGATTGCAATTATTCATTTTATACGATGGAAAAACCGTTATATTTTCATTGTATTTTATGCTTCGGGCGATGACTTCTAAGACTCTAACTATATGATCGGGTGGAGCAACGCCCTACAGTGAAGTCTAGGTTGCCCGGGACGTAGAAATGACCATAAATTTCACACCGGTTGCACTTATTCCCTTTAGACGATGGAAAATCTGTTGCATTTATTTGTATTTTATGCCTCTGGCGTTGACTCCTAAGGCCGTAGCTATTCGATGTGGTGGAGTAACGCCCTAGAGGGAAGCCTAGATTGCCCGGAACGTAGAAATGACCATTACTTTCACACGGTTTGAAATTATTCATTTTATAACGATGGAAAAACTGTTACACTTATGTTGTATTTTATTCTTCTGGCGTTGAATTCTAAGTCCCTAGCTATTCGATCTGGTGGAGCAACGCCCTAGAGCGAAGCCTAGGTTGCCCGCAACATAGAAAAGAGCATCACCTTCACACTGGTTGCAATTATTCCTGTTATAGGATGGAAAGACTGTTGTATTTTCATTGTATTTTATGCTTCTGGCGTTGACTTCCTAGGCGCTAACTATTCGATCTGGTGGAGCAACGCCCTAGAGTGAAGCCATGGTAGCCCGGAACGTAGAAATGACCATTACCTTCACACTGGTTGCAATTAATCATTTTATACGATGGAAAAACTGTTGCATTTATATTGTATTGTATGCTTCTGGCGTTGACTTCTAAGGTCCTAGATATTGGATGTGGTGGAGCAACGCCCTAGAGTGAAGCCTAGGTTGCCCGGAACGTAGAAATGACTATTACTTTCACACTGGTTGCAATTATTTCTGTTATATGATGAAAAACTGTTGTATTTTTATTGTATTTAGGCTTCTGGCGTTGAATTCTTAGTCCCTAGCTATTCTATCTGGTGAAGAAGCGCGCTAGTGTGAAGCCTAGGTTGGCCGGAACGTAGAAATGATCAGTACTGTAACACTGGTTCCAGTTATTCCTGTTATACGATGGAAAGGCTGTTGTATTTTTATTGTATTTTTTGCTTCTGGCGTTGAATTCTAAATCCCTAGCTATTCGATCTGGTGGTGCTAGGCCCTAGAGTGAAGCCTTGGTTGCCCGGAACGTAGAAATGACCATAACTTTCACATCGGTTGCAATTACTCGTTTTATACGTTTGAAAAACTGTTGTATCTTTATTGTATTTTATGCTTCAGGCGTTGACATCTAAGGCCCTAACTATTCGATCTGGTGGAGCAACGCCCCAGAGTGAAGCCTAGGTTTGCCCGGAACGTGGAAATGACCGTTACTTTCACTTTGGATGGAATTATTCGTTTTATACGATGGAAAAACTGTTGTAATTGTTTGGTACTTTATGCGTCTGGCATTGACTTCTTAGGCTCTAACTATTCGATCTGGTGGAGCAACGCCCTAGAGTGAAGCCTAGGTTGCCCGGAACGTAGAAATGACTATCACTTTCACACGGGTTGGAACCATTCGTGTTATACGATGGAAAAACCCTTGAATTTTCATTGTATTTTATGCTTCTGGCGTTGACTTCTTAGGCCCTAACTATTCGATCTGGTGGAGCAACGCCTTAGAGCGAAGCCTAGGTTGCCCAGAACGTAGAAATGACTATCACTTTCATACGGGTTGCCATTATTCGTGTTATACGATGGAAAGACTGTTGCATTTTTATTGCATTTTATGCTTCGGGCGATGACTTCTTAGGCCCTAACAATTAGATCTGGTGGAACAACGCCCTAGAGTGAAGCCTAGGTCGCCCAGAACTTAGAAATGACTATCGCTTTCACACTGGTTGCAATTATTCGTGTTATACGATGGAAAAACCGTTGCATTTTCATTGTATTTTATGCTTCGGGCGTTGACTTCTAGGGCCCTCTCTATTCCATCTGGAGGAGCAACGCCCTAGTGTGAAGCCTAGGTTGCCCGGAACCTAGAAATGGCCATTACTTTCACACTGTATGCAATTATTCGTTTGATACGATGGAAATGCAGTTGTATTTATATTGTATATTATGCATCGTGCGTTGACTTCTAAGGCCCTAACTATTCGATCTGGTGGTGCAACGCCCTAGAGTGAAGCCTAGGTTGCCCGGAAAGTAGAATTGACCATAACATTCACACTGGTTGCAATTATTCGTTTTATACGATTGAAAAACTGTTGAATCTGTATTGTATTTTATGCTTTGGGCGTTGACTTCTAAGGCCCTAACTATTCGATCTCGTGGA
Source organism: Calliopsis andreniformis (assembly GCF_051401765.1). NCBI lineage: Eukaryota > Metazoa > Arthropoda > Insecta > Hymenoptera > Andrenidae > Calliopsis > Calliopsis andreniformis. Next base: position 12,567,014 of record NW_027480422.1, on the reverse strand, counting down.
GCAACGCCCTAGAGCGAAGCCTAGGTTGCCCGGAATGTAGAAATAACCTTAACTTTCACACTGGTTGCAATTATTCGTTTTATACGATGGAAAAGGTGTTGTATTTATATTGTGTTTTATGCTTCTGGCGTTGACTTCTTAGGCCCTAGCTATTCGATCTGGTGGAGCAACGCCCTAGAGTGATGCCTAGGTTGCCCGGAACGTAGAAATGACCATTACCTTCACACTGATTTGAATTATTCATTTTATACGATGGAAAAACTGTTGTATTTATATTGTATTTTATGCTTCTGGCGTTGACTTCTAAGGCCGTAGCTATTCGGTGTGGTGGAGCAACTCCCTAGAGTGAAGCCTAGGTTGCCCGGAACGTAGAAATGACTATTAGTTTCACACTGGTTGCAATTATTCCTGTTATATGATGAAAAACTGTTGTATTTTTATTGTATTTTATGCTTCTGGCGTTGAATTTTAAGACCCTAGCTATTCTATCTGGTGGACAAACGCGATAGTGTGAAGCCTAGGTTGCCCGGAACGTAGAAATGATTAGTACTTTCACACTGGTTCCAGTTGCTCCTGTTATACGATGGAAAGACTGTTGTATTTTTATTGTATTTTTTTCTTCTGGCGTTGAATTCTAAATCCCTAGCTATCCGATCTGGTGGTGCAACGCCCTAGAGTGAAGCCTAGGTTGCCCGGAACGTAGAAATGACCATATCTTTCACACCGGTTGCAATTACTCGTTTTATACGATTGAAAAACTGTTGTATCTTTACTGTATTTTATGCTTCGGGCGTTGACTTCTAAGGCCCTAACTATTCGATCTGGTGGAGCAACGCCCTAGAGTGAAGCCTAGGTTCCCCGGATCGTAGAAATGGCCATTACTTTCAGACTGGTTGCAATTATTCGTTTTATACGATGGAACACCTGTTGTATTTATATTGTGTTTTATGCTTCTGGCGATGACTTCTTAGGCCCTAACTATTCGATCTGGTGGAGCAACGCCCTAGAGTGAAGCCTAGGTTGCCCGGAACGTAGAAATAACCATAAATTTTACACCTGTTGCAATTATTCGTTTTATACGATCGAAAAACTGTTGCATTTGTTTTGTATTTTACGCTTCTGGCGTTGACTTGTAAGGCCCTAACAACTCGATCCGGAGGAACAATGCCCTAGATTGAATCCTAGGTTGCCCGAAACGTAGAAATGTCTATCACTTTCACATTGGTTGCAATTATTCGTTTTATACGGTGGAACAGCTGTTGTATTTATATTCTGTTTTATGCTTCTGGCGTTGACTTCTTAGGCCCTAACTATTCGATCCGGTGGAGCAACGCCCTAGAGCGAAGTCTAGGTTGCCCGGAACGTAGAAATGACCATAAATTTCACACCGGTTGCAATTATTCGCTTTATACGATGGAAAAACTGTTGCACTTGTTTTGTATTTTACGCTTCTGGCGTTGACTTCTAAGGCCCTAACAATTCGATCTGGTGGAGCAACGCCCTAGAGCGAAGCCTAGGTCGCCCAGAACGTAAAAATGACCATCACTTTCACACTAGTTGCAATTACTCCTGTTATACGATGGACAAACTGTTGTATCTTTATAGTATTTTATGCTTCGGGCGTTGACTTCTAAGGCCCTAACTATTCGATCTGGTGGAGCAACGCCCTAGAGTGAAGCCTAGGTTGCCCGGAACGTAGAAATGGCCATTACTTCCACACTGTTTGCAATTATTCATTTTATACGATGGAAAAACTGTTGTATTTATATTGTATTTTATGCTTCTGGCGTTGACTTCTAAGGCCGTAGCTATTCGATGTGGTGGAGCAACTCCATAGAGTGAAGCCTAGGTTGCCCGGGACGTAGAAATGATCAGTACTTTCACACTGGTTCCAGTTATTCCTGTTATACGATGGAAAGGCTGTTGTATTTTTATTGTATTTTTTTCGTCTGGCGTTGAATTCTAAATCCCTAGCAATTCGATCTGGTGGTGCTAGGCCCTAGAGTGAAGCCTTGGTTGCCCGGAACGTAGAAATGACCATAACTTTCACATCGGTTGCAATTACTCGTTTTATACGATTGAAAAACTGTTGTATCTTTATTGTATTTTATGCTTCAGGCGTTGACATCTAAGGCCCTAACGATTAGATCTGGTGGAACAACGCCCTAGAGTGAAGCCTAGGTCGCCCAGAACTTAGAAATGACTATCGCTTTCACACTGGTTGCAATTATTCGTGTTATACGATGGAAAAAAAGTTGCATTTTCATTGTATTTTATGCTTCGGGCGTTGACTTCTAGGGCCCTCTCTATTCCATCTGGAGGAGCAGCGCCCTAGTGTGAAGCCTAGGTTGCCCGGAACGTAGAAATAACCATAAATTTCACACCGGTTGCAATTATTCGTTTTATACGATGGAAAAACTGTTGCATTTGTTTTGTATTTTATGATTCTGGCGTTGACTTCCAAGGCCCTAACAAATAGATGTGGTGGAACAACGCCCTAGAGTGAAGCCTAGGTTGCCCGGATCGTAGAAATGGCCATTACTTTCACACTGGTTGCAATTATTCGTTTTATACGATGGAACACCTGTTGTATTTATATTGTGTTTTATGCTTCTGGCATTGACTTCTAAGGCCCTAACTATTCGATCTGGTGGAGCAACGCCCTAGAGTGAAGCCTAGGTTGCCCGGAACCTAGAAATGGCCATTACTTTCACACTGTATGCAATTTTTCGTTTGATACGATGGAAATGCAGTTGTATTTATATTGTATGTTATGCATCGTGCGTTGACTTCTAAGGCCCTAACTATTCGATCTGGTGGTGCAACGCCCTAGAGTGAAGCCTAGGTTGCCCGGAAAGTAGAATTGACCAGAACATTCACACTGGTTGCAATTATTCGTTTTATACGATGGAAAAGCTGTTGCATTTATATTGTGTATTATGCTTCTGGCGTTGACTTCTTAGGCCCTAACTATTCGATCTGGTGGAGCAACGCCCTAGAGTGAAGCCTAGGTTGCACGGAACCTAGAAATGGCCATCACTTTCACACTGGTTGCAATTACTCCTGTTATACGATGGAAAAACTGTTGTATCTTTATTGTATTTTATGCTTCGGGCGTTGACTTCTAAGGCCCTAACTATTCGATCTGGTGGAGCGACGCCCTAGAGTGAAGCCTAGGTTGCCCGGAACGTAAAAATGGCCATTACTTCCACACCGGTTGCAATTACTCGTTTTATACGATTGAAAAACTGTTGAATCTGTATTGTATTTTAAGCTTTGGGCGTTTACTTCTAAGGCCCTAACTAGTCGATCTCGTGGAGCAACGCCCTAGAGTGAAGCCTAGGTTGCCGGAACGCAGAAATGACCGTTACTTTCACTCTGGATGCAATTGTTCGTTTTATACGATGGAAAAACTCTTGTAATCGTTTTCTATTTTATGCGTCTGGCATTAACCTCTTAGGCTCTAACTATTCGATCTGTTGGAGCAACGCCCTAGAGCGAAGCCTAGGTTGCCCGGAATGTAGAAATAACCTTACCTTTCACACTGGTTGCAATTGTTCGTTTTATACGATGGAAAAACTGTTGTAATCGTTTTCTATTTTATGCGTCTGGCATTGACTTCTTAGGCTCTAACTATTCGATCTGTTGGAGCAACGCCCTAGAGCGAAGCCTAGGTTGCCCGGAATGTAGAAATAACCTTAACTTTCACACTGTATGCAATTATTCGTTTGATACGATGGAAATGCAGTTGTATTTATATTGTATATTATGCATCGTGCGTTGACTTCTAAGGCCCTAACTATTCGATCTGGTGGTGCAACGCCCTAGAGTGAAGCCTAGGTTGCCCGGAAAGTAGAATTGACCATAACATTCACACTGGTTGCAATTATTCGTTTTATACGATGGAAAAGCTGTTGCATTTATATTGTGTTTTATGCTTCTGGCGTTGACTTCTTAGGCCCTAACTATTCGATCTGGTGGAGCAACGCCCTAGAGTGAAGCCTAGGTTGCACGGAACCTAGAAATGGCCATCACTTTCACACTGGTTGCAATTACTCCTGTTATACGATGGAAAAATTGCTGTATCTTTATAGTATTTTATGCTTCGGGCGTTGACTTCTAAGGCCGTAGCTATTCGATGTGGTGGAGCAACTCCCCAGAGTGAAGCCTAGGTTGCCCGGAACGTAAAAATGACCATCACTTTCACACTAGTTGCAATTACTCCTGTTATACGATGGAAAAACTGTTGTATCTTTATAGTATTTTATGCTTCGGGCGTTGACTTCTAAGGCCGTAGCTATTCGATGTGGTGGAGCAACTCCCTAGAGTGAAGCTTAGGTTGCCCGGAACGTAGAAATGACTATTACTTTCACACTGGATGCAATTGTTCGTTTTATACGATGGAAAAACTCTTGTAATCGTTTTCTATTTTATGCGTCTGGCATTGACTTCTTAGGCTCTAACTATTCGATCTGTTGGAGCAACGCCCTAGAGCGAAGCCTAGGTTGCCCGGAATGTAGAAATAACCTTAACTTTCACACTGGTTGCAATTATTCGTTTTATACGATGGAAAAGGTGTTGTATTTATATTGTGTTTTATGCTTCTGGCGTTGACTTCTTAGGCCCTAGCTATTCGATCTGGTGGGGCAACGCCCTAGAGTGATGCCTAGGTTGCCCGGAACGTAGAAATGACCATTACCTTCACACTGATTTGAATTATTCATTTTATACGATGGAAAAACTGTTGTATTTATATTGTATTTTATGCTTCTGGCGTTGACTTCTAAGGCCGTAGCTATTCGGTGTGGTGGAGCAACTCCCTAGAGTGAAGCCTAGGTTGCCCGGAACGTAGAAATGACTATTAGTTTCACTCTGGATGCAATTGTTCGTTTTATACGATGGAAAAACTCTTGTAATCGTTTTCTATTTTATGCGTCTGGCATTGACTTCTTAGGCTCTAACTATTCGATCTGTTGGAGCAACGCCCTAGAGCGAAGCCTAGGTTGCCCGGAATGTAGAAATAACCTTAACTTTCACACCGGTTGCAATTATTCGTTTTATACGATGGAAAAACTGTTGTATTTGTTTTGTATTTTATGCCACTGGCGTTGACTTCTTAGGCCCTAACAATTCTATCTGGTGGTGCAACGCCCTAGAGTGAAGCCTAGGTTGCCCGGAACGTAGAAATGACTATTACTTTCACACTGGTTGCAATTATTTCTGTTATATGATGAAAAACTGTTTTATTTTTATTGTATTTTAGGCTTCTGGCGTTGAATTCTTAGTCCCTAGCTATTCTATCTGGTGAAGGAGCGCGCTAGTGTGAAGCCTAGGTTGGCCGGAACGTAGAAATGATCAGTACTTTCACACTGGTTCCAGTTATTCCTGTTAAACGATGGAAAGGCTGTTGTATTTTTGTTGTATTTTATGCTTCAGGCGTTGACATCTAAGGCCCTAACTATTCGATCTGGTGGAGCAACGCCCCAGAGTGAAGCCTAGGTTTGCCCGGAACGTGGAAATGACCGTTACTTTCACTTCGGATGGAATTATTCGTTTTATACGATGGAAAAACTGTGGTAATTGTTTTGTATTTTATGCGTCCGGCATTGACTTCTTAGGCTCTAACTGTTCAATCTGGTGGAGCAACGCCCTAGAGTGAAGCCTAGGTTGCCCGGAACGTAGAAATGACTATCACTTTCACACGGGTTGGAACCATTCGTGTTATACGATGGAAAAACCCTTGAATTTTCATTGTATTTTATGCTTCTGGCGTTGACTCCTTAGGCCCTAACTATTCGATCTGGTGGAGCAACGCCTTAGAGCGAAGCCTAGGTTGCCCAGGACGTAGAAATGACTATCACTTTCATACTGGTTGCCATTATTCGTGTTATACGATGGAAAGACTGTTGCATTTTTATTGCATTTTATGCTTCGGGCGTTGACTTCTAGGGCCCTCTCTATTCCATCTGGAGGAGCAACGCCCTAGTGTGAAGCCTAGGTTGCCCGGAACGTAGAAATAACCATAAATTTCACACCGGTTGCAATTATTCGTTTTATACGATGGAACACCTGTTGTATTTATATTGTGTTTTATGCTTCTGGCATTGACTTCTAAGGCCCTAACTATTCGATCTGGTGGAACAACGCCCCAGAGTGAAGCGTAGGTTGCCCGGAACGTAAAAATGGCCATTACTTCCACACTGTTTGCAATTATTCATTTTATACGATGGAAAAACTGTTGTATTTATATTGTATTTTATGCTTCTGATGTTGACTTCTAAGGCCGTAGCTATTCGATGTGGCGCAACAACGACCTAGATTGAATCCTAGGTTGCCCGGAACGTAGAAATAACCATAAATTTCACACCGGTTGCAATTATTCGCTTTATAAGATGGAAAAACTGTTGCATTTGTTTTGTATTTTACACTTCTGGCGTTTACTTCTAAGGTCCTAACAATTCGATCTGGTGGAGCAACGACCTAGAGCGAAGCCTAGGTCGCCCAGAACGTAAGAATGACCATCACTTTCACACTGGTTGCAATTACTCCTGTTATACGATGGAAAAACTGTTGTATCTTTATTGTATTTTATGCTTCGGGCGTTGACTTCTAAGGCCCTAACTATTCGATCTGGTGGAGCGACGCCCTAGAGTGAAGCCTAGGTTGCCCGGAACGTAAAAATGGCCATTACTTCCACACCGGTTGCAATTACTCGTTTTATACGATTGAAAAACTGTTGTAATCGTTTTCTATTTTATGCGTCTGGCATTGACTTCTTAGGCTCTGACTATTCGATCTGTTGGAGCGACGCCCTAGAGCGAAGCCTAGGTTGCCCGGAATGTAGAAATAACCTTAACTTTCACACTGGTGGCAATTATTCGTTTTATACGATGGAAAAGGTGTTGTATTTATATTGTGTTTTATGCTTCTGGCTTTGACTTCTTAGGCCCTAGCTATTCGATCTGGTGGAGCAACGCCCTAGAGTGATGCCTAGGTTGCGCGGAACGTAGAAATGACCATTACCTTCACACTGATTTGAATTATTCATTTTATACGATGGAAAAACTGTTGTATTTATATTGTATTTTATGCTTCTGGCGTTGACTTCTAAGGCCGTAGCTATTCGGTGTGGTGGAGCAACTCCCTAGAGTGAAGCCTAGGTTGCCCGGAACGTAGAAATGACTATTAGTTTCACACTGGTTGCAATTATTCCTGTTATATGATGAAAAACTGTTGTATTTTTATTGTATTTTATGCATCGGGCGTTGACTTCTAAGGCCCTCACTATTCGATCTGGTGGAGCAACGCCCTCGAGTGATACCTAGGTTGCCCGGAACATACAAACGGCCATTACTTTCACACTGTCTGCAATTATTCATTTTGTACGATGGAGAAACTGTTGTATCTTTATTGTATTTTATGCTTCGGGCGTTGACTTCGTAGGCCGTAGCTATTTGATGTGGTGGAGCAACTCCCTAGAGTGAAGCCTAGGTTGGCCGGAACGTAGAAATGACCATTACTTTCACACTGGTTGCAATTATTCCTGCTATACGATGAAAAGCTGTTGTATCTTCATTGTATTTTATGCTTCGGTCGTTGACTTCTAAGGCCCTAACTATTCGATCTGGTGGAGCAACGCCCTCGAGTGATACCTAGGTTGCCCGGAACATACAAACGGCCATTACTTTCACACTGTCTGCAATTATTCATTTTGTACGATGGAAGAACTGTTGTATCTTTATTGTATTTTATGCTTCTGGCGTTGACTGCTAAGGCAATAGCTATTCGATGTGGTGGAGCAACGCCCTAGAGTGATGCCTAGGTTGCCCGGAACGTAGAAATGACCATTACTTTCACACTGGTTGCAATTATTCGTTTTATACGATGGAAAAGCTGTTGTATTTATATTGTGTTTTATGCTTCTGGCGTTGACTTCTTAGGCCCTAACGATTCGATCTGGTGGAGCAACGCCCTAGAGTGAAGCCTAGGTTGCCCGGAACGTAGAAATGACCATCACTTTCACACTGGTTGCAATTACTCCTCTTATACGATGGAAAAACTGTTGTATCTTTATTGTATTTTATGCTTCGGGCGTTGACTTCTAAATTCCTATCTACTCGATCTGGTGGCGCAACGCCCTAGAGTGAAGCCTAGGTTGCCCGGAACGTAAAAATGGCCATTACTTCCACACTGTTTGCTGTTATTCATTTTATACGATGGAAAAACTGTTGTATTTATATTGTATTTTATGCTTCTGGCTTTGACTTCTAAGGCCGTAGCTATTCGATGTGGTTGAACAGCGCCCTAGATTGAATCCTAGGTTGCCCGGAAAGTAGAAATGACCATAAATTTCACACCGGTTGCAATTATTCGCATTATACGATGGAAAAACTGTTGCATCTGTTATGTATTTTACGCTTCTGGCGTTGACTTCTAAGGCCCTAACAATCCAATCTGGTGGAGCAACGCCCTAGGGCCAAGCCTAGGTCGCCCAGAACGTAGAAATGACCATCACTTTCACACTGGTTGCAATTACTCCTGTTAAACGATTTAAAAACTGTTGTATCTTTATTGTATTTTATGCTTCGGACGTTGACTTCTAAGGCCCTAACTATTCGATCTGGTGGAGCAACGTCCTAGAGTGAAGCCTAGGTTGCCCGGAACATAAAAATGGCCATTACTTCCACACTGTTTGCAATCATTCATTTTATACGATGGAAAAACTGTTGTATTTTTATTGTATTTTTTTCTTCTGGCGTTGAATTCTAAATCCTTAGCTATTCGATCTGGTGTTGCAACGCCCTAGAGTGAAGCCTAGGTTGCCCGGAACGTAGAAATGACCATAACTTTCACACCGGTTGCAATTACTCGTTTTATACGATCGAAGAACTGTTGTATCTTTATTGTATTTTATGCTTCGGGCGTTGACTTCTAAGGCCCTAACTATTCGATCTGGTGGAGCAACGCCCTAGAGTGAAGCCTAGGTTGCCCGGAACGTAGAAATGGCCATTACTTTCACACTGGTTGCAATTACACCTGTTATACGATGGAAAAACTGTTGCATCTGTTTTGTATTTTACGCTCCTGGCGTTGACCTCTAAGGCCCTGGCAATTCGATCTGGTGGAACAACGCCCTAGAGCGATGCCTAGGTTGCCCGGAACGTAGAAATGACCATTACCTTCACACCGATTGCAATTATTCCTGTTATACGATGGAAAAACTGTTGTATCTTTATTGTATTTTATGCTTCGGGCGCTGATTTCTAAGGCCCTAACTATTCGATCTGGTGGAGCAACGTCCTAGAGTGAAGCCTATGTTGCCCGGAACATAAAAATGGCCATTACTTCCACACTGTTTGCAATCATTCATTTTATACGATGGAAAAACTGTTGTATTTATATTGTATTTTATGCTTCTGGCGTTGACTTCGAAGGCCGTAGCTATTCGATCTGGTGGAGCAACGCCCTAGAGTGAAGCCTAGGTTGCCCGGAACGTACGAATGACCATTACTTTCACACTGGTTGCAATTATTCCTGTTATACGATGGAAAAACTGTTGTATCTTTATTGTATTTTATGCATCGGGCGTTGACTTCTAAGGCCCTAACTATTCGATCTGGTGGAGCAACGCCCTAGAGTGAAGCGTAGGTTGCCCGCCACGTAGAAATGGCCATTACTTGCACACTGGATGCAATTATTCGTTTTATACGATGGAAAAAGCGTTGTATTTATATTGTATGTTATGCTTCTGGCGTTGACTTCTTAGACCCTTGCTATTCGATCTCGTGGAACAACGCCCTATATTAAATCCTATGTTGCCCGGAACGTAGAAATGGCCATAACCTTCACACCGGTTGCAATTGCTCGTTTTATACGATGCAAAAGCTGTTGTATTTGTTTTGTATTTTATGCTTCTGGCGTTGACCTCTAAGGACCTAACAATTCGATCTGGTTGAACAACGCCCTAGAGTGAAGCCAAGGTTGCCCGGAACGTTGAAATAAGCATCACTTTCACACTGGATGCAATTAATCCTGTTATACGATGGAAAAACTGTTGTATTTTTATTCTATTTTATGCTTCGGTCGTTGACTTCTAAGGCCCTAACTATTCGATCTGGTGTAGCAACGCCCTCGAGTGATACCTAGGTTGCCCGGAACATACAAACGGCCATTACTTTCACACTGTCTGCAATTATTCATTTTGTACGATGGAAGAACTGTTGTATCTTTATTGTATTTTATGCTTCTGGCGTTGACTGCTAAGGCAATAGCTATTCGATGTGGTGGAGCAACGCCCTAGAGTGAAGCCTAGGTTGCCCGGAACGTAGAAATGACCATTACTTTCACACTGGTTGCAATTATTCGTTTTATACGATGGAAAAGCTGTTGTATTTATATTGTGTTTTATGCTTCTGGCGTTGACTTCTTAGGCCCTAACGATTCGATCTGGTGGAGCAACGCCCTAGAGTGAAGCCTAGGTTGCCCGGAACGTAGAAATGACCATCACTTTCACACTGGTTGCAATTACTCCTCTTATACGATGGAAAAACTGTTGTATCTTTATTGTATTTTATGCTTCGGGCGTTGACTTCTAAATTCCTATCTAGTCGATCTGGTGGTGCAACGCCCTAGAGTGAAGCCTAGGTTGCCCGGAACGTAAAAATGGCCATTACTTCCACACTGTTTGGTGTTATTCATTTTATACGATGGAAAAACTGTTGTATTTATATTGTATTTTATGCTTCTGGCTTTGACTTCTAAGGCCGTAGCTATTCGATGTGGTTGAACAGCGCCCTAGATTGAATCCTAGGTTGCCCGGAACGTAGAAATGACCATAAATTTCACACCGGTTGCAATTATTCGCATTATACGATGGAAAAACTGTTGCATCTGTTATGTATTTTACGCTTCTGGCGTTGACTTCTAAGGCCCTAACAATCCGATCTGGTGGAGCAACGCCCTAGGGCCAAGCCTAGGTCGCCCAGAACGTAGAAATGACCATCACTTTCACACTGGTTGCAATTACTCCTGTTAAACGATTTAAAAACTGTTGTATCTTTATTGTATTTTATGCTTCGGACGTTGACTTCTAAGGCCCTAACTATTCGATCTGGTGGAGCAACGTCCTAGAGTGAAGCCTAGGTTGCCCGGAACATAAAAATGGCCATTACTTCCACACTGTTTGCAATCATTCATTTTATACGATGGAAAAACTGTTGTATTTATATTGTATTTTATGCTTCTGGCGTTGACTTCGAAGGCCGTAGCTATTCGATCTGGTGGAGCAACGCCCTAGAGTGAAGCCTAGGTTGCCCGGAACGTAGAAATGATCAGTACTTTCACACTGGTTCCAGTTATTCCTGTTATACGATGTAAAGACTGTTGTATTTTTATTGTATTTTTTTCTTCTGGCGTTGAATTCTAAATCCTTAGCTATTCGATCTGGTGTTGCAACGCCCTAGAGTGAAGCCTAGGTTGCCCGGAACGTGGAAATGACCACTACTTTCACACTGGTAGCAATTATTCCTGTTATACGATGAAAGACTGTTGTATCTTTATTGTATTTTATGCTTCGGGCGTTGACTTCTAAGGCCCTAACTATTCGATCTGGTGGAGCAACGCCCTACAGTGAAGCGTAGGTTGCCCGGAACGTAGAATTGGCCATTACTTGCACACTGGATGCAATTATTCGTTTTATACGATGGACAAACCGTTGTATTTATATTGTATGATATGCCTCTGGCGTTGACTTCTTAGGCCCTTGCTATTCGATCTGGAGGAACAACGCCCTATATTAAATCCTAGGTTGCCCGGAACGTAGAAATGACCATAACTTTCACACCGGTTGCAATTACTCCTTTTATACGATGGAAAAACTGTTGTATTTGTTTTGTATTTTATGCTTCTGGCGTTGAATTCTATGTCGCTAGCTATTCTATCTGGTGGAACAACGCCCTAGAGTGAAGCCTAGGTTGCCCGGAACGTAGAAATAACCATCACTTTCACACTGGTTGCAATTAATCCTGTTATACGATCGAAAAACTGTTGTATTTTTATTCTATTTTATGCTTCGGGCGTTGACTTCTAAGGCCCTAACTATTCGATCTGGTGGAGCAACGCCCTAGAGTGAAACCTAGGTTGCCCGGAACGTAGAAATGGCCATTACTATCACACTGTATGGAATTATTCATTTTATACGATGAAAAAACTCTTGCATTTATATTGTATTTTATGCTTCTGGCGTTGACTTCGAAGGCCGTAGCTATTCGATCTGGTGGAGCAACGCCCTAGAGTGAAGCCTAGGTTGCCCGGAACGTAGAAATGGCCATTACATCCACACTGTTTGCAATTATTCATTTTATACGATGGAAAAACTGTTGTATCTTTATTGTATTTTATGCTTCGGGCGTTGACTTCTAAGGCCCTAACTATTCGATCTTGTGGAGCAACGCCAAAGAGTGAAGCGTAGGATGCCCGCCACGTAGAAATGGCCATTACTTGCACACTGGATGCAATTATTCGTTTTATACGATGGAAAAGCCGTTGTATTTATATTGTATGATATGCCTCTGGCGTTGAGTTCTTAGGCCCTTGCTATTCGATCTGGTGGAACAACGCCCTATATTAAATCCTAGGTTGCCCGGAACGTAGAAATGACCATAACTTTCAAACCGGTTGCAATTACTCCTTTTATACGATGGAAAAACTGTTGTATTTGTTTTGTATTTTATGCTTCTGGCGTTGAATTCTATGTCGCTAGCTATTCTATCTGGTGGAACAACGCCCTAGAGTGAAGCCTAGGTTGCCCGGAACGTAGAAATAACCATCACTTTCACACTGGTTGCAATTAATCCTGTTATACGATCGAAAAACTGTTGTATTTTTATTCTATTTTATGCTTCGGGCGTTGACTTCTAAGGCCCTAACTATTCGATCTGGTGGAGCAACGCCCTAGAGTGAAACCTAGGTTGCCCGGAACGTAGAAATGGCCATTACTATCACACTGTATGGAATTATTCATTTTATACGATGAAAAAACTGTTGCATTTATATTGTATTTTATGCTTCTGGCGTTGTCTTCGAAGGCCGTAGCTATTCGATCTGGTGGAGCAACGCCCTAGAGTGAAGCCTAGGTTGCCCGGAACGTAGAAATGGCCATTACATCCACACTGTTTGCAATTATTCATTTTATACGATGGAAAAACTGTTGTATCTTTATTGTATTTTATGCTTCGGGCGTTGACTTCTAAGGCCCTAACTATTCGATCTTGTGGAGCAACGCCAAAGAGTGAAGCGTAGGATGCCCGCCACGTAGAAATGGCCATTACTTGCACACTGGATGCAATTATTCGTTTTATACGATGGAAAAGCCGTTGTATTTATATTGTATGATATGCCTCTGGCGTTGAGTTCTTAGGCCCTTGCTATTCGATCTGGTGGAACAACGCCCTATATTAAATCCTAGGTTGCCCGGAACGTAGAAATGACCATAACTTTCAAACCGGTTGCAATTACTCCTTTTATACGATGGAAAAACTGTTGTATTTGTTTTGTATTTTGTGCTTCTGGCGTTGACTTCTAAGGACCTAACAATTCGATCTGGTGGAACAACGCCCTAGAGTTAAGCCTAGGTCGCCCAGAACGTAGAAATGACCATCACTTTCACACTGGTTGCAATTACTCCTGTTAAACGATGGAAAAACTGTTGTATCTTTATTGTATTTTATGCTTCGGGCGCTGATTTCTAAGGCCCTAACTATTCGATCTGGTGGAGCAACGTCCTAGAGTGAAGCCTATGTTGCCCGGAACATAAAAATGGCCATTACTTCCACACTGTTTGCAATCATTCATTTTATACGATGGAAAAACTGTTGTATTTATATTGTATTTTATGCTTCTGGCGTTGACTTCGAAGGCCGTAGCTATTCGATCTGGTGGAGCAACGCCCTAGAGTGAAGCCTAGGTTGCCCGGAACGTAGGAATGACCATTACTTTCACACTGGTTGCAATTATTCCTGTTATACGATGGAAAAACTGTTGTATCTTTATTGTATTTTATGCTTCGGGCGTTGACTTCTAAGGCCCTAACTATTCGATCTGGTGGAGCAACGCCCTAGAGTGAAGCGTAGGTTGCCCGCCACGTAGAAATGGCCATTACTTGCACACTGGATGCAATTATTCGTTTTATACGATGGAAAAAGCGTTGTATTTATATTGTATGTTATGCTTCTGGCGTTGACTTCTTAGACCCTTGCTATTCGATCTGGTGGAACAACGGCCTATATTAAATCCTATGTTGCCCGGAACGTAGAAATGGCCATAACCTTCACACCGGTTGCAATTGCTCGTTTTATACGATGCAAAAGCTGTTGTATTTGTTTTGTATTTTATGCTTCTGGCGTTGACCTCTAAGGACCTAACAATTCGATCTGGTTGAACAATGCCCTAGAGTGAAGCCAAGGTTGCCCGGAACGTTGAAATAAGCATCACTTTCACACTGGTTGCAATTATTCCTGTTATACGATGAAACACTGTTGTATCTTTATTGTATTTTATGCTTCGGGCGTTGACTTCTGAGGCCCTAACTATTCGATCTGGTGGAGCAACGCCCTAGAGTGAAGCGTAGGGTGCCCGCCACGTAGAAATGGCCATTACTTGCACACTGGATGCAATTATTCGTTTTATACGATGGAAAAACCGTTGTATTTATATTGTATGTTATGCTTCTGGCGTTGACATCTAAGGCCCTAACTATTCGTTCTGATGGAGCAACGCTCTAGAGTGAAGCCTAGGTTGCCCGGGACGTAGAAATGACCATAACTTTAACACTGGTTGCAATTATTCGTTTTATACAATGGAAAAACTGTTGTATTTATTTTGCATTTTATGCTTCGGGCGTTGACATCTAAGGCCCTAACTATTCGTTCTGATGGAGCAACGCTCTAGAGTGAAGCCTAGGTTGCCCGGGACGTAGAAATGACCATTAGCCTCACACTGCTTGCAATTATAAATTTTATACGATGGAAAAACTGTTATACTTAAGTTGCATTTTATTCTTCTGGCGCTGAATTCTAAGTCCCCAGCTATTCTATCTGGTGGAGCAACGCCCTAGAGTGAAGCCTAGGTTACCCGAAACGTAGAAATGACCATTACCTTCAGGCTTGTTGCAATTATTCCTGTTATACGATGAAAAAACTGTTGTATTTATATTGTATTTTATGCTTCTGGCATTGACTTCTAAGGCCCTAACTATTCGATCTGGTGGAGCAACGCCCTAGAGTGAAGCCTAGGTTGCCCGGAACGTGGAAGTGTCCATTACCTTCAAACTGTTTGCGATTATTCATTTTATACGGTGGTAAAACTGTTGTACTTAAGTTGTATTTTATTCTTCTGGCGTTGAATTCTAAGTCCCTAGCTATTCGATCTGATGGAGCAACGCCCTAGAGTGAAGCCTAGGATACCCGGAACGTAGAAATGACCAGTACTTTCACACTGGTTGCAGTTATTCCTATTATACAATGGAGAAACTGTTGCATTTTTATTGTACTTTATGCTTCTTGCGTTGTATTCAAAGTTCCTAAATATTCGATCTCATGGAGCAACGCCCTGGAGTTAAGCCAAGGTTGCCCGGAACGTAGAAATGACCATAACTTTAACACTAGTTGCAATTACTCGTTCTATACAATGGAAAAACTGTTCTATTTATTTTGTATTTCATGATTCGGGCGTTGACTTCTAAGGCCCTAACTATTCGATCTGGTGGAGCAACGCCCTACAGTTAAGGCTAGGTTGCCCGAAACGTAGAAGTGACCATAGCTTTCACACTGCTTGCAATTATTCCTGTTATACAAGGGAAAAACTGTTGTATTTATATTGCATTTTATGCTTCTGGCGTTGACTTCTTAGGCCCTAACTATTCGATCTGGTGGAGCAACGCCCTAGAGTGACGCCTAGGATGCCCGGAACGTAGAAATGACCAGTACCTTCACACTGTTTGCGATTATTCATTTTATACGAAGGTAAAACTGTTGTACTTATGTTGTATTTTATTCTTCTGGCGTCGAATTGTAAGTCCCTAGCTAGTCGATCTGGTGGATCAACGCCCCAGTGTGAAGCCTAAGTTACCCGGAACGTAGAAATGACCAGTACTTTCACACTGGTTGCAGTTATTCCTGTTATACAATGGAAAAACTGTTGCATTTTTATTGTATTTTATGCTTCTGCCGTTGTATTCAAAGTCCCCAACTATTCGATCTGGTGGAGCAACGCCCTGGAGTTAAGCCAAGGTTGCCCGGAACGTAGAAATGACCATAACTTTCACACTGGTTGCAATTATTCGTTCTATACAATGGAAAAACTGTTCTAATTATTTTGTATTTCATGATTCGGCAGTTGACTTCTAAGGCCCTAACTATTCGATCTGGTGGACCAACGCCCTAGAGTGAAGCCTAGGTTGCCCGGAACGTAGAAATGACCATAACATTCATAGTGGTTGCAATTATTCGTTTTATACGATGGAAAAACTGTTGTATTTTTATTTTCTCTTATGCTTCTGGCGTTGACTTCTAAGTCCCTAGCTATTCGATCTGGTGGAGCAACGCCCTAGAGTGAAGCCTAGGTTGCCCGGAACGTAGAAATGACCTTTACTTTCACACTGTTTGCAAATATACATTATATACGATGGTAAAACTGTTGCACTTGGGTTGTATTTTATGCTTCTGGCCTTGACTTCTAAGGCCCTAACTGTTCGACGTGGTGGAGCAACGCCCTAGTGTGAAACCTAGGTTGCCCGGAACGTAGAAATGACCATTACTTTCACACTGGTTGCAATTATTCCTGTTATACGATGGAAAAACTATTGCATTTTTATTTTATTTTATGCTTCTGGCGTTGACTTCTTAGGCCCTAACTATTCGATCTGGTGCAGCAACGCCCTGGAGTGAAGGCCAGGTTGCCTGGAACGTAGAAATGACCATAACTTTCACACCGCTTGCAACTATTCGTTTTACACGGTGGAAAAACTGTTGTATTTATTTTGTATTTTATGTTTCTGGCGTTGACTTGTAAGTACCTAACAATTAGATCTGGTGGAACAACGCCATAGAGTGAAGCCTAGGTTGCCCGGAACGTAGAAATGACCATCACCTTCACTCTGGTTGCAATTATTCCTGGTATACGATGGAAAAAATGTTGCATTTTTATTGTATTTTATGCTTCTGCCGTTGTATTCAAAGTCCCCAACTATTCGATCTGGTGGAGCAACGCTCTGGAGTTAAGCCAAGGTTGCCCGGAACGTAGAAATGACCATAACTTTAACACTGGTTGTAATTATTCGTTCTATACAATGGAAAAACTGTTCTATTTACTTTATATTTCATGATTCGGCAGTTGACTTCTAAGGCCCTAACTATTCGATCTGGTGGACCAACGCCCTAGAGTGAAGCATAGGTTGCCCGGAACGTAGAAATGACCATAACATACATACTGGTTGTAATTATTCGTTTTATACGATGGAAAAACTGTTGTATTTTTATTTTATTTTATGCTTCTGGCGTTGACTTCTAAGTCCCTAGCTATTTGATCTGGTGGAGCAACGCCCTAGAGTAAAGCCTAGGTTGCCCGGAACGTAGAAATGACCATCACCTTCACACTGTTTGCGATTATTCATTTTATACGAAGGTAAAACTGTTGTACTTATGTTGTATTTTATTCTTCTGGCGTCGAATTGTAAGTCCCTAGCTAGTCGATCTGGTGGATCAACGCCCCAGTGTGAAGCCTAAGTTACCCGGAACGTAGAAATGACCAGTACTTTCACACTGGTTGCAGTTATTCCTGTTATACAATGGAAAAACTGTTGCATTTTTATTGTATTTTATGCTTCTGCCGTTGTATTCAAAGTCCCCAACTATTCGATCTGGTGGAGCAACGCCCTGGAGTTAAGCCAAGGTTGCCCGGAACGTAGAAATGACCATAACTTTAACACTGGTTGTAATTATTCGTTCTAGACAATGGAAAAACTGTTCTATTTATTTTGTATTTCATGATTCGGCCGTTGACTTCTAAGGCCCTAACTATTCGATCTGGTGGACCAACGCCCTAGAGTGAAGCCTAGGTTGCCCGGAACGTAGAAATGACCATAACATACATACTGGTTGCAGTTATTCGTTTTATACGATGGAAAAACTGTTGTATTTTTATTTTATTTTATGCTTCTGGCGTTGACTTCTAAGTCCCTAGCTATTCGATCTGGTGGAGCAACGCCCTAGAGTAAAGACTAGGTTGCCCGGAACGTAGAAATGACCATCACCTTCACTCTGGTTGCAATTATTCCTGTTATACGATGGAAAAACTGTTGTATTTATATAATATTTTATGCTTCAGGCGTTGACTTCTAAGGCCGTAGCTATTCGATCTCGTGGAGCAACGCCCTAGAGTGAAGCCTAGGTTGCCCGGAACGTAGAAATGACCATTACCTTCACACTGCTTGCAATTATACATTTTATACGATGGTAAAACTGTTGTACTTATGTTGTATTTTATTCTTCTGGCGCTGAATTCTACGTCCCTAGCTTTTCAATCTGGTGGAGCAACGCCCTAGAGTGACGCCTAGGATGCCCGGAACGTAGAAATGACCAGTACCTTCACACTGTTTGCGATTATTCATTTTATACGAAGGTAAAACTGTTGTACTTATGTTGTATTTTATTCTTCTGGCGTCGAATTGTAAGTCCCTAGCTAGTCGATCTGGTGGATCAACGCCCCAGTGTGAAGCCTAAGTTACCCGGAACGTAGAAATGACCAGTACTTTCACACTGGTTGCAGTTATTCCTGTTATACAATGGAAAAACTGTTGCGTTTTTATTGTATTTTATGCTTCTGCCGTTGTATTCAAAGTCCCCAACTATTCCATCTGGTGGAGCAACGCCCTGGAGTTAAGCCAAGGTTGCCCGGAACGTAGAAATGACCATAACTTTAACACTGGTTGCAATTATTCGTTCTATACAATGGAAAAACTGTTCTATTTATTTTGTATTTCATGATTCGGCCGTTGACTTCTAAGGCCCTAACTATTCGATCTGGTGGACCAACGCCCTAGAGTGAAGCCTAGGTTGCCCGGAACGTAGAAATGACCATAACATTCATACTGGTTGCAATTATTCGTTTTATACGATGGAAAAACAGTTGTATTTTTATTTTATTTTATGCTTCTGGAGTTGACTTCTAAGTCCCTAGCTATTCGATCTGGTGGAGCAACGCCCTAGAGTGAAGCCTAGGTTACCCGGAACGTAGAAATGACCTTTACTTACACACTGTTTGCAAATATACATTATATACGATGGTAAAACTGTTGTACTTGGGTTGTATTTTATGCTTCTGGCCTTGACTTCTAAGGCCCTAACTGTTCGATGTGGTGGAGCAACGCCCTAGTGTGAAACCTAGGTTGCCCGGAACGTAGAAATGACCATAGCTTTCACATTGGTTGCAATTATTCCTGTTATACAAGGGAAACACTGTTGTATTTATATTGTATTTTATGCTTCTGGCGTTGACTTCTTAGGCCCTAACTATTCGATCTGGTGGAGCAACGCGCTAGAGTGAAGCCTAGGTTATCCGGACCGTAGAAATGACCAGTACTTTCACACTGGTTGCAGTTATTCCTGTTATACAATGGAAAAACTGTTGCATCTTTATTGTATTTTATGCTTCTAGCGTTGTATTCACAGTCCCTAACTATTCGATCTGGTGGAGCAACGCCCTGGAGTTAAGCCAAGGTTGCCCGGAACGTAGAAATGACCATAACTTTAACACTGGTTGCAATTACTCGTTCCATACGATGGAAAAACTGTTCTATTTACTTTGTATTTCATGATTCGGGCGTTGACTTCTAAGGCCCCAACTATACGATCTGGTGGAGCAACGCCCTGGAGTTAAGCCAAGGTTGCCCGGAACGTAGAAATGACCATAACTTTAACACTGGTTGCAATTATTCCTGTTATACGATGGAAAAACTGTTGTATTTATATAATATTTTATGCTTCAGCCGTTGACTTCTGAGGCCGTAGCTATTCGATGTGGTGGAGCAACGCCCTAGTGTGAAACCTAGGTTGCCCTGGAGCGTTGAAATGACCGTTACTCCCACACTGTTTGCAATTATTCATGTTATACAAGGGAAAAACTGTTGTACTTATATTGTATTTTTTGCTTCTGGCGTTGACTTCTTATGCCCTAACTATTCGATCTCGTGGAGCAACGCCCTTTAGTGAAGCCTAGGTTGCCCGGAACGTAGAAATGACCATTACCTTCACACTGCTTGCAATTACACATTTTATACGATGGTAAAACTGTTTTACTTGTGTTGTATTTTATTCTTCTGGCGCTGAATTCTACGTCCCTAGCTATTCGATCTGGTGGAGCAACGCCCTAGAGTGAAGCCTAGGTTACCCGAAACGTACAAATGACCATTACCTTCAGGCTTGTTGCAATTATTCCTGTTACACGATGAAAAAACTGTTGTATTTATATTGTATTTTATGCTTCTGGCATTGACTTCTACTGCCCTAACTATTCGACCTGGTGGAGCAACGCCCTTGAGTAGAGCCTAGGTTGCCCGGAACGTAGAAATGCCCATTACTTTCACACTGTAGCAATTATTCATTTTATACGATGGAAAAACTGTTGTGCTTTTATTGTATTTTATGCTTCTGGCGTTGACTTCTAAGGCCGTAGCTATACGATGTGGTGGAGCAACGGCCTAGAGTGAAGCCTAGGGTGCCCGGAACGTAGAAATGACCATTACCTTCACACTGGTTGCAAATATTCGTTTTATACGATGGAATAACTGTTCTATTTATTTTGTATTTGGTGCATCTGGCGTTGACTTCTGAGGCCCTAACTACTGGATCTGGTTGACCAACGCCCTAGAGTGAAGCCTAGGTTGCCCAGAACGTAGAAATGACCATCACTTTCACACTGGTTGCAATTATTCCTGTTATACAAAGTAAAAACTTCTGTATTTATACTGTATTTTATGTTTCCGGCGTTGCCCTCTAAGGCCCTAACTATTCCATCTGGTGGAACAACGCCCTAGAGAAAAGCCTAGGTTGCCCGGAACGTAGAAATGACCATTACTTTCACACTGGTTGCAATTACTCCTGTTATACAATGTAAAAACGTCTGTATTTATAATGTATTTTATGCTTGCGGCGTTGACCTCTTGGGCCCTAACTCTTCGATCTGGTGGAGCAATGCCTCAGAGTTAAGTCTAGGATGTCCTGAACGTAGAAATGTCCGTTACTTTCACAGTAGTTGCAATTATTCCTGTTATACGATGGAAAAGCTGTTGTATTTATATTGTATTTTATGCTTCTGGCGTTGACTTCTTAGGCCCTAACTAATCGATCTGGTGCAACAACGCCCTAGAGTGAAGCCTAGGGTGCCCGGAACGTAGAAATGATCTTTACTTTCACACTGTTTGCAAATATACATTATATACGATGGAAAAGCTGTTGTATTTATATTGTATTTTATGCTTCTGGAGTTGACTTCTAAGGCCGTAGCTATTCGGTGTGGTGGAGCAACGCCCAAGAGTAAAACCTAGGTTGCCCGGAACGCAGAAATGACCATTACTTTCACACTGGTTGCAATTATTCCTGTTATACAAGGGAAACACTGTTGTATTTATATT
Source organism: Calliopsis andreniformis (assembly GCF_051401765.1). Classification (NCBI taxonomy): domain Eukaryota; kingdom Metazoa; phylum Arthropoda; class Insecta; order Hymenoptera; family Andrenidae; genus Calliopsis; species Calliopsis andreniformis. The sequence goes on along the minus strand of NW_027480422.1, from coordinate 12,545,329 downwards.
GTATTTTATGCTTCTGGCGTTGACTTCTTATACCCTAACTATTCAATCTCGTGGAGCAACGCCCTAGAGTGAAGCCTAGGATGCCCGGAACGTAGAAATGACCATTACCTTCACACTGCTTGCAATTATACATTTTATACGATGGTAAAACTGTTGTACTTATGTTGTATTTTATTCTTCTGGCGTCGAATTGTAAGTCCCTAGCTAGTCGATCTGGTGGATCAACGCCCCAGTGTGAAGCCTAAGTTACCCGGAACGTAGAAATGACCAGTACTTTCACACTGGTTGCAGTTATTCCTGTTATACAATGGAAAAACTGTTGCGTTTTTATTGTATTTTATGCTTCTGCCGTTGTATTCAAAGTCCCCAACTATTCCATCTGGTGGAGCAACGCCCTGGAGTTAAGCCAAGGTTGCCCGGAACGTAGAAATGACCATAACTTTAACACTGGTTGCAATTATTCGTTCTATACAATGGAAAAACTGTTCTATTTATTTTGTATTTCATGATTCGGCCGTTGACTTCTAAGGCCCTAACTATTCGATCTGGTGGACCAACGCCCTAGAGTGAAGCCTAGGTTGCCCGGAACGTAGAAATGACCATAACATTCATACTGGTTGCAATTATTCGTTTTATACGATGGAAAAACAGTTGTATTTTTATTTTATTTTATGCTTCTGGAGTTGACTTCTAAGTCCCTAGCTATTCGATCTGGTGGAGCAACGCCCTAGAGTGAAGCCTAGGTTACCCGGAACGTAGAAATGACCTTTACTTACACACTGTTTGCAAATATACATTATATACGATGGTAAAACTGTTGTACTTGGGTTGTATTTTATGCTTCTGGCCTTGACTTCTAAGGCCCTAACTGTTCGATGTGGTGGAGCAACGCCCTAGTGTGAAACCTAGGTTGCCCGGAACGTAGAAATGACCATAGCTTTCACATTGGTTGCAATTATTCCTGTTATACAAGGGAAACACTGTTGTATTTATATTGTATTTTATGCTTCTGGCGTTGACTTCTTAGGCCCTAACTATTCGATCTGGTGGAGCAACGCGCTAGAGTGAAGCCTAGGTTATCCGGACCGTAGAAATGACCAGTACTTTCACACTGGTTGCAGTTATTCCTGTTATACAATGGAAAAACTGTTGCATCTTTATTGTATTTTATGCTTCTAGCGTTGTATTCACAGTCCCTAACTATTCGATCTGGTGGAGCAACGCCCTGGAGTTAAGCCAAGGTTGCCCGGAACGTAGAAATGACCATAACTTTAACACTGGTTGCAATTACTCGTTCCATACGATGGAAAAACTGTTCTATTTACTTTGTATTTCATGATTCGGGCGTTGACTTCTAAGGCCCCAACTATACGATCTGGTGGAGCAACGCCCTGGAGTTAAGCCAAGGTTGCCCGGAACGTAGAAATGACCATAACTTTAACACTGGTTGCAATTATTCCTGTTATACGATGGAAAAACTGTTGTATTTATATAATATTTTATGCTTCAGCCGTTGACTTCTGAGGCCGTAGCTATTCGATGTGGTGGAGCAACGCCCTAGTGTGAAACCTAGGTTGCCCTGGAGCGTTGAAATGACCGTTACTCCCACACTGTTTGCAATTATTCATGTTATACAAGGGAAAAACTGTTGTACTTATATTGTATTTTTTGCTTCTGGCGTTGACTTCTTATGCCCTAACTATTCGATCTCGTGGAGCAACGCCCTTTAGTGAAGCCTAGGTTGCCCGGAACGTAGAAATGACCATTACCTTCACACTGCTTGCAATTACACATTTTATACGATGGTAAAACTGTTTTACTTGTGTTGTATTTTATTCTTCTGGCGCTGAATTCTACGTCCCTAGCTATTCGATCTGGTGGAGCAACGCCCTAGAGTGAAGCCTAGGTTACCCGAAACGTACAAATGACCATTACCTTCAGGCTTGTTGCAATTATTCCTGTTACACGATGAAAAAACTGTTGTATTTATATTGTATTTTATGCTTCTGGCATTGACTTCTACTGCCCTAACTATTCGACCTGGTGGAGCAACGCCCTTGAGTAGAGCCTAGGTTGCCCGGAACGTAGAAATGCCCATTACTTTCACACTGTAGCAATTATTCATTTTATACGATGGAAAAACTGTTGTGCTTTTATTGTATTTTATGCTTCTGGCGTTGACTTCTAAGGCCGTAGCTATACGATGTGGTGGAGCAACGGCCTAGAGTGAAGCCTAGGGTGCCCGGAACGTAGAAATGACCATTACCTTCACACTGGTTGCAAATATTCGTTTTATACGATGGAATAACTGTTCTATTTATTTTGTATTTGGTGCATCTGGCGTTGACTTCTGAGGCCCTAACTACTGGATCTGGTTGACCAACGCCCTAGAGTGAAGCCTAGGTTGCCCAGAACGTAGAAATGACCATCACTTTCACACTGGTTGCAATTATTCCTGTTATACAAAGTAAAAACTTCTGTATTTATACTGTATTTTATGTTTCCGGCGTTGCCCTCTAAGGCCCTAACTATTCCATCTGGTGGAACAACGCCCTAGAGAAAAGCCTAGGTTGCCCGGAACGTAGAAATGACCATTACTTTCACACTGGTTGCAATTACTCCTGTTATACAATGTAAAAACGTCTGTATTTATAATGTATTTTATGCTTGCGGCGTTGACCTCTTGGGCCCTAACTCTTCGATCTGGTGGAGCAATGCCTCAGAGTTAAGTCTAGGATGTCCTGAACGTAGAAATGTCCGTTACTTTCACAGTAGTTGCAATTATTCCTGTTATACGATGGAAAAGCTGTTGTATTTATATTGTATTTTATGCTTCTGGCGTTGACTTCTTAGGCCCTAACTAATCGATCTGGTGCAACAACGCCCTAGAGTGAAGCCTAGGGTGCCCGGAACGTAGAAATGATCTTTACTTTCACACTGTTTGCAAATATACATTATATACGATGGAAAAGCTGTTGTATTTATATTGTATTTTATGCTTCTGGAGTTGACTTCTAAGGCCGTAGCTATTCGGTGTGGTGGAGCAACGCCCAAGAGTAAAACCTAGGTTGCCCGGAACGCAGAAATGACCATTACTTTCACACTGGTTGCAATTATTCCTGTTATACAAGGGAAACACTGTTGTATTTATATTGTATTTTATGCTTCTGGCGTTGACTTCTTATACCCTAACTATTCAATCTCGTGGAGCAACGCCCTAGAGTGAAGCCTAGGATGCCCGGAACGTAGAAATGACCATTACCTTCACACTGCTTGCAATTATACATTTTATACGATGGTAAAACTGTTGTACATATGATGTATTTTATTCTTCTGGCGCTGAATTCTACGTCCCTAGCTATTCGATCTGGTGGAGCAACGCCCTAGAGTGAAGCCTAGGTTGCCCGGATCGTAGAAATGACCATAGCTTTCATACTGGTTGCAATTATTCGTTTTATACGATGGAAAAACTGTTGTATTTATTTTGTATTTGGTGCTCCTGGCGTTGACTTCTTAGGCCCTAGCTATTGGATCTGGTGGACCAACGCCCCAGAGTGAAGCCTAGGTTGCCCGGAACGTAGAAATGACCTTTACTTTCACACTGTTTGCAAATATACGTTATATACGATGGTAAAACTGTTGTACTTGGGTTGTATTTTATGCTTCTGGCCTTGACTTCTAAGGCCCTAACTGTTCGATGTGGTGGACCAACGCCCTAGTGTGATACCTAGGTTGCCCGGAACGTAGAAATGACCATAGCTTTCACATTGGTTGCAATTATTCCTGTTATACAAGGGAAACACTGTTGTATTTATATTGTATTTTATCCTTCTGGCGTTGACTTCTTAGGCCCTAACTATTCGATCTGGTGGAGCAACGCCCTAGAGTGAAGCCTGGGTTACCCGGAAAGTAGAAATGACCAGTACTTTCACACTGTTTGCAAATATACATTATATACGATGGAAAAGCTGTTGTATTTAATTTGTATTTCATGCTTCGGGCGTTGACTTCTAAGGCCCTAACTATTCGATCTGTTGGAGCGACTCCCTACAGTTAAGCCTAGGTTGCCCGGAACGTAGAAATGACCTTTACTTTCACACTGTTTGCAAATATACATTATATACGATGGAAAAGCTGTTGTATTTATATTGTATTTTATGCTTCTGGCGTTGACTTCTTAGGCCCTAACTAATCGATCTGGTGTAACAACGCCCTAGAGTGAAGCCTAGGTTACCCGAAACGTAGAAATGACCACTACCTTCAGGCTTGTTGCAATTATTCCTGTTATACGATGAAAAAACTGTTGTATTTATATTGTACTTTATGCTTCTGGCATTGACTTCTAAGGCCCTAACTTTTCGATGTGGTGGAGCAACGCCATAGAGCGAAATCTAGGTTGCTCGGAACGTAGAAATGACCATTACTTGCACACTGGTTGCAATTATTCATTCTATACGATGGAAAAACTGTTGTACATATATCGTATTTTATGCTTGTGGCGTTGACTTCTTAGGCCCTAACTATTCGATCTGGTGGTGCAACGCCCTATGGTGAAGCCTAGCTTGCCCGGAACGTAGAAATGACCATAACTATCAGACTGGTTGCAATTATCTGTTTTATACGATGGAAAGACTGTTGTATTTATATTGTATTTTATAGTTATGGCGTTGTCTTCTAGGGCCGTAGCTATTCGATATGGTTGAGCAACGCCCTAGGGTGAAACCTAGGTTGCCCGGAACGTAGAAATGACCATAGCTTTCATACTGGTTGCAATTATTCGTTTTATACGATGGAAAAGCTGTTGTATTTATTTTGTATTGGGTGCTCCTGGCGTTGTCTTCTTAGGCCCTAACTGTTCGATCTGGTGGAGCACCGCCCTAGACTGAAGCCTAGGTTACCCGGAACGTAGAAAAGACAAGTACTTTCACACTGGTTGCAGTTATTCGTTCTATACAATGGAAAAACTGTTCTATTTATTTTGTATTTCATGATTCGGCCGTTGACTTCTAAGGCCCTAACTATTCGATCTGGTGGACCAACGCCCTAGAGTGAAGCCTAGATTGCCCGGAACGTAGAAATGACCATAACATTCATACTGGTTGCAATTATTCGTTTTATACGATGGAAAAGCAGTTGTACTTTTATTCTATTTTATGCTTCTGGCGTTGACTTCTAAGTCCCTAGCTATTCGATCTGGTGGAGCAACGCCCTTGAGTAAAGTCTAGGTTGCCCGGAAAGTAGAAATGACCATCACCTTCACTCTGGTTGCAATTATTCCTGTTATACGATGGAAAATCTGTTGTATTTATATTGTATTTTATGCTTCTGGCATTGACTTCTACTGCCCTAACTATTCGACCTGGTGGAGCAACGCCCTTGAGTAGAGCCTAGGTTGCCCGGAACGTAGAAATGCCCATTACTTTCACACTGTAGCAATTATTCATTTTATACGATGGAAAAACTGTTGTGCTTTTATTGTATTTTATGCTTCTGGCGTTGACTTCTAAGGCCGTAGCTATACGATGTGGTGGAGCAACGGCCTAGAGTGAAGCCTAGGGTGCCCGGAACGTAGAAATGACCATTACCTTCACACTGGTTGCAAATATTCGTTTTATACGATGGAATAACTGTTCTATTTATTTTGTATTTGGTGCATCTGGCGTTGACTTCTGAGGCCCTAACTACTGGATCTGGTTGACCAACGCCCTAGATTGAAGCCTAGGTTGCCCAGAACGTAGAAATGACCATCACTTTCACACTGGTTGCAATTATTCCTGTTATACAAAGTAAAAACTTCTGTATTTATACTGTATTTTATGTTTCCGGCGTTGCCCTCTAATGCCCTAACTATTCGATCTGGTGGAACAACGCCCTAGAGAAAAGCCTAGGTTGCCCGGAACGTAGAAATGACCATTACTTTCACACTGGTTGCAATTACTCCTGTTATACAATGTAAAAACGTCTGTATTTATAATGTATTTTATGCTTGCGGCGTTGACCTCTTGGGCCCTAACTCTTCGATCTGGTGGAGCAATGCCTCAGAGTTAAGTCTAGGATGTCCTGAACGTAGAAATGTCCGTTACTTTCACAGTAGTTGCAATTATTCCTGTTATACGATGGAAAAGCTGTTGTATTTATATTGTATTTTATGCTTCTGGCGTTGACTTCTTAGGCCCTAACTAATCGATCTGGTGCAACAACGCCCTAGAGTGAAGCCTAGGGTGCCCGGAACGTAGAAATGATCTTTACTTTCACACTGTTTGCAAATATACATTATATACGATGGAAAAGCTGTTGTATTTATATTGTATTTTATGCTTCTGGAGTTGACTTCTAAGGCCGTAGCTATTCGGTGTGGTGGAGCAACGCCCAAGAGTAAAACCTAGGTTGCCCGGAACGCAGAAATGACCATTACTTTCACACTGGCTGCAATTATTCCTGTTATACAAGGGAAACACTGTTGTATTTATATTGTATTTTATGCTTCTGGCGTTGACTTCTTATACCCTAACTATTCGATCTCGTGGAGCAACGCCCTAGAGTGAAGCCTAGGATGCCCGGAACGTAGAAATGACCATTACCTTCACACTGCTTGCAATTATACATTTTATACGATGGTAAAACTGTAGTACATATGATGTATTTTATTCTTCTGGCGCTGAATTCTACGTCCCTAGCTATTCGATCTGGTGGAGCAACGCCCTAGAGTGAAGCCTAGGTTGCCCGGATCGTAGAAATGACCATAGCTTTCATACTGGTTGCAATTATTCGTTTTATACGATGGAAAAACTGTTGTATTTATTTTGTATTTGGTGCTCCTGGCGTTGACTTCTTAGGCCCTAGCTATTGGATCTGGTGGACCAACGCCCCAGAGTGAAGCCTAGGTTGCCCGGAACGTAGAAATGACCTTTACTTTCACACTGTTTGCAAATATACGTTATATACGATGGTAAAACTGTTGTACTTGGGTTGTATTTTATGCTTCTGGCCTTGACTTCTAAGGCCCTAACTGTTCGATGTGGTGGACCAACGCCCTAGTGTGATACCTAGGTTGCCCGGAACGTAGAAATGACCATAGCTTTCACATTGGTTGCAATTATTCCTGTTATACAAGGGAAACACTGTTGTATTTATATTGTATTTTATCCTTCTGGCGTTGACTTCTTAGGCCCTAACTATTCGATCTGGTGGAGCAACGCCCTAGAGTGAAGCCTGGGTTACCCGGAAAGTAGAAATGACCAGTACTTTCACACTGTTTGCAAATATACATTATATACGATGGAAAAGCTGTTGTATTTAATTTGTATTTCATGCTTCGGGCGTTGACTTCTAAGGCCCTAACTATTCGATCTGTTGGAGCGACTCCCTACAGTTAAGCCTAGGTTGCCCGGAACGTAGAAATGACCTTTACTTTCACACTGTTTGCAAATATACATTATATACGATGGAAAAGCTGTTGTATTTATATTGTATTTTATGCTTCTGGCGTTGACTTCTTAGGCCCTAACTAATCGATCTGGTGTAACAACGCCCTAGAGTGAAGCCTAGGTTACCCGAAACGTAGAAATGACTACTACCTTCAGGCTTGTTGCAATTATTCCTGTTATACGATGAAAAAACTGTTGTATTTATATTGTACTTTATGCTTCTGGCATTGACTTCTAAGGCCCTAACTTTTCGATGTGGTGGAGCAACGCCATAGAGCGAAATCTAGGTTGCTCGGAACGTAGAAATGACCATTACTTGCACACTGGTTGCAATTATTCATTCTATACGATGGAAAAACTGTTGTACATATATCGTATTTTATGCTTGTGGCGTTGACTTCTTAGGCCCTAACTATTCGATCTGGTGGTGCAACGCCCTATGGTGAAGCCTAGCTTGCCCGGAACGTAGAAATGACCATAACTATCAGACTGGTTGCAATTATCTGTTTTATACGATGGAAAGACTGTTGTATTTATATTGTATTTTATAGTTATGGCGTTGTCTTCTAGGGCCGTAGCTATTCGATATGGTTGAGCAACGCCCTAGGGTGAAACCTAGGTTGCCCGGAACGTAGAAATGACCATAGCTTTCATACTGGTTGCAATTATTCGTTTTATACGATGGAAAAGCTGTTGTATTTATTTTGTATTGGGTGCTCCTGGCGTTGTCTTCTTAGGCCCTAACTGTTCGATCTGGTGGAGCACCGCCCTAGACTGAAGCCTAGGTTACCCGGAACGTAGAAAAGACAAGTACTTTCACACTGGTTGCAGTTATTCGTTCTATACAATGGAAAAACTGTTCTATTTATTTTGTATTTCATGATTCGGCCGTTGACTTCTAAGGCCCTAACTATTCGATCTGGTGGACCAACGCCCTAGAGTGAAGCCTAGATTGCCCGGAACGTAGAAATGACCATAACATTCATACTGGTTGCAATTATTCGTTTTATACGATGGAAAAGCAGTTGTACTTTTATTCTATTTTATGCTTCTGGCGTTGACTTCTAAGTCCCTAGCTATTCGATCTGGTGGAGCAACGCCCTTGAGTAAAGTCTAGGTTGCCCGGAAAGTAGAAATGACCATCACCTTCACTCTGGTTGCAATTATTCCTGTTATACGATGGAAAATCTGTTGTATTTATATTGTATTTTATGCTTCTGGCATTGACTTCTACTGCCCTAACTATTCGACCTGGTGGAGCAACGCCCTTGAGTAGAGCCTAGGTTGCCCGGAACGTAGAAATGCCCATTACTTTCACACTGTAGCAATTATTCATTTTATACGATGGAAAAACTGTTGTGCTTTTATTGTATTTTATGCTTCTGGCGTTGACTTCTAAGGCCGTAGCTATACGATGTGGTGGAGCAACGGCCTAGAGTGAAGCCTAGGGTGCCCGGAACGTAGAAATGACCATTACCTTCACACTGGTTGCAAATATTCGTTTTATACGATGGAATAACTGTTCTATTTATTTTGTATTTGGTGCATCTGGCGTTGACTTCTGAGGCCCTAACTACTGGATCTGGTTGACCAACGCCCTAGATTGAAGCCTAGGTTGCCCAGAACGTAGAAATGACCATCACTTTCACACTGGTTGCAATTATTCCTGTTATACAAAGTAAAAACTTCTGTATTTATACTGTATTTTATGTTTCCGGCGTTGCCCTCTAATGCCCTAACTATTCGATCTGGTGGAACAACGCCCTAGAGAAAAGCCTAGGTTGCCCGGAACGTAGAAATGACCATTACTTTCACACTGGTTGCAATTACTCCTGTTATACAATGTAAAAACGTCTGTATTTATAATGTATTTTATGCTTGCGGCGTTGACCTCTTGGGCCCTAACTCTTCGATCTGGTGGAGCAATGCCTCAGAGTTAAGTCTAGGATGTCCTGAACGTAGAAATGTCCGTTACTTTCACAGTAGTTGCAATTATTCCTGTTATACGATGGAAAAGCTGTTGTATTTATATTGTATTTTATGCTTCTGGCGTTGACTTCTTAGGCCCTAACTAATCGATCTGGTGGAGCACCGCCCTAGACTGAAGCCTAGGTTACCCGGAACGTAGAAAAGACAAGTACTTTCACACTGGTTGCAGTTATTCCTGTTATACAATGGAAAAACTGTTGCATTTTTATTGTATTTTATGCTTCTGCCGTTGTGTTCAAAGTCACCAACTATTCGATCTGGTGGAGCAACGCCCTGGAGTTAAGCCAAGGTTGCCCGGAACGTAGAAATGACCATAACTTTAACACTGGTTGCAATTATTCGTTCTATACAATGGAAAAACTGTTCTATTTATTTTGTATTTCATGATTCGGCCGTTGACTTCTAAGGCCCTAACTATTCGATCTGGTGGACCAACGCCCTAGAGTGAAGCCTAGATTGCCCGGAACGTAGAAATGACCATAACATTCATACTGGTTGCAATTATTCGTTTTATACGATGGAAAAACAGTTGTACTTTTATTCTATTTTATGCTTCTGGCGTTGACTTCTAAGTCCCTAGCTATTCGATCTGGTGGAGCAACGCCCTTGAGTAAAGTCTAGGTTGCCCGGAAAGTAGAAATGACCATCACCTTCACTCTGGTTGCAATTATTCCTGTTATACGATGGAAAATCTGTTGTATTTATATAATATTTTATGCTTCAGGCGTTGACTTCTAAGGCCGTAGCTATTCGATGTGGTGGAGCAACGCCCTAGTGTGAAACGTAGGTTGCCCGGAACGTTGAAATGACCGTTACTCCCACACTGTTTGCAATTATTCATATTATACAGTGGAAAAACTGTTGTATTTATATTGTATTTTATGCTTCTGGCATTGACTTCTAAGGCCCTAACTATTCGGTGTGGTGGAGCAACGCCCTAGACTGAAGCCTAGGTTGCCCGGAACGTGGAAATGACCATTGCTATCACACTGGTTGCTATTACTACTTTTATACGTTGGAAAGACTGTTGTATCTTTATTGTATTTTAGGCTTCGGGCGTTGTCTTCTAAGGCCCTAACTACTCGATCTGGTGGGGCAACGCCCTAGAATGAAGCCTAGGTTGCCCTGAACCTAGAAATGACGTTAATTTTGCACTGTTTGCAATTATTCATTTTATACGATGGAGAAACTTTGTATTTGTATTGTATTTTATGCTTCTGGCGTTGACTACTGAGGCCCTAACTATTCGATCTGGAGGAGCAACGTCTCAGAGTTATATATAGGATGCCCGAACGTAGAAATGGCCGTCACTTTCACACTGGTTGCAATTATTCGTTTTATACCATGGAACAGCTGTTGTATTTATATTGTGTTTTATTCTTCTGGCGATGACTTCTTAGGACCTAACTATTCGATCTGGTGGAGCAACGCCCTAGAGTGGAGCCTGGGTTGCCCGGAACGTAGAAATGACCATCACTTTCACACTGGTTGCGATTACTCCTGTTACGCGGTGGAAAAACTGTTGTATCTTTATTGTATTTTATGCTTCGGGCGTTGACTTCTAAGGCCGTAGCTGTTAGTTGTGGTGGAGCAACGCCCTTGAGTGAAGCCTAGGTATCCCGGAACGTAGAAATTACCATTACTTTCACACTGGTTGCAATTACTCGTTTTATACGATGGAGCAGCTGTTGTATTTATATTGTGTTTTATGCTTCTGGCGTTGACTTCTGAGGCCCTGACTATTCGATCTGGAGGAGCAACGCCTCAGAGTTATATCTAGGGTGCCCGAACGAAGAAATGGCCGTCAGTTTCACACTGGTTGCAATTATTCGTTTTATACGATGGAACAGCTGTTGTATTTATATTGTGATTTATGCTTCTGGCGTTGACTTCTTAGGACCTAACTATTCAATCTGGTGGAGCAACGCCCTAGAGTGAAGCCTAGGTTGCCCGGAACGTAGAAATGACCATTACCTTCACACAAATTGCATTTATTCATTTTATACCAAGGAAAAACTGTTGTATTTTTATTGTATTTTCTGCTCCTGGCGTTGACATCTTAGGCCCTATCTATTCGATCTGGTGGAGCAACGCACTAGAGTGAAGCCTAGCTTGCCCGGAACGTAGAAATGACCATTATCATTACACTGATTGCAATTATTCATTTTATACGATGGAAAAACTGTTGTATTTTTTATGTATTATATGCTTCGGGCGTTGACTTCTAAGGCCCTAGCTATTCGATCTGGTGGAGCAAGGCCCTAGAGCGAAGCCTAGGTTGCCCGGAACGTAGAAATGACCATTACCTTCACACTGGTTGCAATTATTCCAGTTATACGTTGGAAAAACTGTTGTATTTGTTTTGTATTTTATGACTCTGGCGTAGACTTCTTAGGCCCTAACAATTCGATCTGGAGGAACAACGTCCTAGAGTGAAGCCTAGGTTGCCCGGAACGTAGAAATGACCATCACTTTCACACTGGTTGCGATTACTCCTGTTATACGATGGAAAAACTGTTGCATTTTTATTGTATTTTATTCTTGTGGGGTTGACTTCTAAGTCCCTAGCTATTCGATCTGGTGGAGCAAGGCCCTAGAGCGAAGCCTAGGTTGCCCGGAACGTAGAAATGACCATTACCTTCACACTGGTTGCAATTATTCCAGTTATACGTTGGAAAAACTGTTGTATCTTTATTGTATTTTATGCTTCTGGTGTTGACCTCTATGTCGCTAGCAATTCGATATGGTGGACCAAAGCCCTAGAGTGAAGCCTGGGTTGCCCGGAACGTAGAAATGACCATAGCTTTCATACTGGTTGCAATTATTCGTTTTATACGATGGAAAAACTGTTGAATTTATTTTGTATTTTATGCTTCTGGCGCTGACTTCATAGGCCCTAACTATTCGATCTGGTGGACCAACGCCCTAGAGTGAAGCCTAGGTTGCCCGGAACGTAGAAATGGCCATTAGCTTCACACTGGTTTCAATTATTCCAGTTATACGTTGGAAAAACTGTAGTATTTTTATTGTATTTTATGCTTCTGGCGTTGACTTCTTAGGCCCTAACTATTCGATCTGGTGGAGCAACGCCCAAGGGTGATGCCTAGCTTGCCCGGAACGTAGAAATGACCATAACTATCAGACTGGTTGCAATTATCCGTTTTATACGATGGAAAGACTGTTGTATTTATATTGTATTTTATAGTTATGGCGTTGTCTTGTAGGGCCGTAGCTATTCGATATGGCTGAGCAACGCCCTAGAGTGAAGCCTAGGTTGCCCGGAATGTAGAAAGGACCATAGCTTTCATACTGGTTGCAATTATTCGTTTTATACGATGGAAAAACTGTTGAATTTATTTTGTATTTTATGCTTCTGGCGTTGACTTCATAGGCCCTGACTATTCGATCTGGTGGACCAACGCCCTAGAGTGAAGCCTAGGTTGCCCAGAACGTAGAAATGACCATTACCTTCACACTGGTTGCAATTACTCCTGTTACGCGATGGAAAAACTGTGGTATCTTTATTGTATGTTATGCTTCGGGCGTTGACTTCTAAGGCCCTAACTATTCCATCTGGTGGAGCAACGCCCTAGAGTGAAGGCTAGGTTGCCCGCAATGTAGAAATGGCCATTACTATCACACTGGATGCAATTATTCCTGTTATAGGATGGAAGAACTGTTGTATCTAAACTGTCTTTTATGCTTCGGCGGTTGACTTCTAAGGCCCTAACTATTCGATCTGGTGCAGCAACGCCCTAGAGTCAAGCCGAGGTTGCCCGGAACGTAGAAATGGCCATTAGCTTCACACTGGTTTCAATTATTCCAGTTATACGTTGGAAAAACTGTACTATTTTTATTGTATTTTATGCTTCTGGTGTTGACTTCTATGTCGCTAGCAATTCGATATGGTGGACCAAAGCCCTAGAGTGAAGCCTAGGTAGCCCGGAATGTAGAAATGACCATTACCTTAACACTGGTTGCAATTATTCCTGTTATACGATGCAAAAACTGTTGGATTTTTATTGTATTTTATGCTTCTGGAGTTGACTTCTAAGTCGCCAGCTATTCGATCTGGTGGAGGAACGACCTAGAGCGAAGCATAGGTTGCCCGGAACGTAGAAATGACCCTCCCTTTCTCACTGTTTGCAATTATTCATTTTATACGATGGAGAAACCCTTGTATTTGTATTGTATTTTATGCTTCTGGCGTTGACTTCGAAGGCCGTAGCTATTAGATGTGGTGGAGCAACGCCCTTGAGTGAATCCTAGGTATCCCGGAACGTAGAAGAGACCATTACTTTCATACTGGTTGCAATTATTCGTTTTATACGATGGAAAAACTGTTGTATTTATATTGTGTTTTATGCTTCTGGCGTTGACTTCTGAGGCCCTAACTATTCGATCTGGTGGAGCAACGCCCTAGAGTGGAGCCTGGGTTGCCCGGAACATAGAAATACCCATAACTTTCACACCGGTTGCAATTATTCGTTTTATACGATGGAAAAACTTATGTATTTGTTTTGTATTTTATGACTCTGGCGTAGACTTCTTAGGCCCTAACAATTCGATCTGGAGGAACAACGCCCTAGAGTGAAGCCTAGGTTGCCCGGAACGTAGAAATGACCATCACCTTCACACTGGTTGCGATTACTCCTGTTACGCGATGGAAAACCTGTTGTGTCTTTATTGTATTTTATGCTTCGGGCGTTGACTTCTAAGGCCCTAACTATTCGATCTGGTGCTGCAACGCCCTAGAGTCAAGCCTAGGTTGCCCGGAACGTAGAAATGACCATTACCTTCACACTGGTTGCAATTATTCCAGTTAGACGTTGGAAAAACTGTTGTATTTTTATTGTATTTTATGCTTCTGGTGTTGACCTCTATGTCGCTAGCAATTCGATATGGTGGACCAAAGCCCTAGAGTGAAGCCTAGGTTGCCGGGAACGTAGAAATGACCATTACCTTCGCACTGGTTGCAATTATTCCTGTTATACGATGGAAAAGCTGTTGGATTTTTATTGTATTTTAAGCTTCTGGCGTTGACTTCTAAGTCGCTAGCTATTCGATCTGGTGGAGCAACGCCCTAGTGTGAAGCCTAGGTTGCCGGGAACGTAGAAATGACCATCACTTCCACACTGGTTGCGATTACTACTGTTATACGATGGAAAAGCTGTTGCATCTTTATTGAATTTTATGCTTCGGGCTTTGACTTCTAAGGCCCTAACTATTCGATCTGGTGGAGCAACGCCCTTGAGTGAAGCCTAGGTATCCCGGAACGTAGAAATGACCATTACTTTCACACTGGTTGCAATTATTCGTTTTATACGATGGAGCAGCTGTTGTATTTATATTGTGTTTTATGCTTCTGGCGTTGACTTCTGAGGCCCTAACTATTCGATTAGGAGGAGCAACGACTCAGAGTTATATCTAGGATGCCTGAACGAAGAAATGGCCGTCACTTTCACACTGGTTGCAATTATTCGTTTTATACGATGGAACAGCTGTTGTATTTATATTGTGTTTTATGCTTCTGGCGTTGACTTCTTAGGACCTAACTATTCGATCTGGTGGAGCAACGCCCTAGAGTGAAGCCTAGGTTGCCCGGAACGTAGAAATGACCATTACTTTCACACAAATTGCAATTATTCATTTTATAGGATGGTAAAACGGTTGCATTTTTATTGTATTTTCTGCTTCTGGCGTTGACTTCTTAGGCCCTATCTATCCGATCTGGTGGAGCAACGCCCTAGAGTGAAGCCTAGGTTGCCCGGAACGTAGAAATGACCATTACCTTTACACTGATTGCAATTATTCATTTTATACGATGGAAAAACTGTTGTATTTTTATTGTATTTTATGCTTCTGGCGTTGACTTCATAGGCCCTAACTATTCGATCTGGTGGACCAACGCCCTAGAGTCAAGCCTAGGTTGCCCGGAACGTAGAAATGGCCATTAGCTTCACACTGGTTTCAGTTATTCCAGTTATACGTTGGAAAAACTGTAGTATTTTTATTGTATTTTATGCTTCTGGCGTTGACTTCTTAGGCCCTAACTATTCGATCTGGTGGAGCAACGCCCAAGGGTGATGCCTAGCTTGCCCGGAACGTAGAAATGACCATAACTATCAGACTGGTTGCAATTATCCGTTTTATACGATGGAAAGACTGTTGTATTTATTTTGTATTTTATAGTTATGGCGTTGCCTTGTAGGGCCGTAGCTATTCGATATGGCTGAGCAACGCCCTAGAGTGAAGCCTAGGTTGCCCGGAACGTAGAAATGACCATAGCTTTCATACTGGTTGCAATTATTCGTTTTATACGATGGAAAAACTGTTGAATTTATTTTGTATTTTATGCTTCTGGCGTTGACTTCATAGGCCCTAACTATTCGATCTGGTGGACCAACGCCCTAGAGTGAAGCCTAGGTTGCCCGGAACGTAGAAATGGCCATTAGCTTCACACTGGTTTCAATTATTCCAGTTATACGTTGGAAAAACTGTAGTATTTTTATTGTATTTTATGCTTCGGGCGTTGACTTCTAAGGCCCTAACTATTCCATCTGGTGGAGCAACGCCCTAGAGTGAAGCCTAGGTTGCCCGGAACGTAGAAATGGCCATTAGCTTCACACTGGTTTCAATTATTCCAGTTATACGTTGGAAAAACTGTAGTATTTTTATTGTATTTTATGCTTCTGGCGTTGACTTCTTAGGCCCTAACTATTCGATCTGGTGGAGCAACGCCCAAGGGTGATGCCTAGCTTGCCCGGAACGTAGAAATGACCATAACTATCAGACTGGTTGCAATTATCCGTTTTATACGATGGAAAGACTGTTGTATTTATATTGTATTTTATAGTTATGGCGTTGTCTTGTAGGGCCGTAGCTATTCGATATGGCTGAGCAACGCCCTAGAGTGAAGCCTAGGTTGCCCGGAATGTAGAAATGACCATAGCTTTCATACTGGTTGCAATTATTCGTTTTATACGATGGAAAAACTGTTGAATTTATTTTGTATTTTATGCTTCTGGCGTTGACTTCATAGGCCCTGACTATTCGATCTGGTGGACCAACGCCCTAGAGTGAAGCCTAGGTTGCCCAGAACGTAGAAATGACCATTACCTTCACACTGGTTGCAATTACTCCTGTTACGCGATGGAAAAACTGTGGTATCTTTATTGTATTTTATGCTTCGGGCATTGACTTCTAAGGCCCTAACTATTCCATCTGGTGGAGCAACGCCCTAGAGTGAAGGCTAGGTTGCCCGCAATGTAGAAATGGCCATTACTATCACACTGGATGCAATTATTCCTGTTATAGGATGGAAGAACTGTTGTATCTAAACTGTCTTTTATGCTTCGGCGGTTGACTTCTAAGGCCCTAACTATTCGATCTGGTGCAGCAACGCCCTAGAGTCAAGCCGAGGTTGCCCGGAACGTAGAAATGGCCATTAGCTTCACACTGGTTTCAATTATTCCAGTTATACGTTGGAAAAACTGTACTATTTTTATTGTATTTTATGCTTCTGGTGTTGACTTCTATGTCGCTAGCAATTCGATATGGTGGACCAAAGCCCTAGAGTGAAGCCTAGGTAGCCCGGAACGTAGAAATGACCATTACCTTAACACTGGTTGCAATTATTCCTGTTATACGATGCAAAAACTGTTGGATTTTTATTGTATTTTATGCTTCTGGAGTTGACTTCTAAGTCGCCAGCTATTCGATCTGGTGGAGGAACGACCTAGAGCGAAGCATAGGTTGCCCGGAACGTAGAAATGACCCTCCCTTTCTCACTGTTTGCAATTATTCATTTTATACGATGGAGAAACCCTTGTATTTGTATTGTATTTTATGCTTCTGGCGTTGACTTCGAAGGCCGTAGCTATTAGATGTGGTGGAGCAACGCCCTTGAGTGAATCCTAGGTATCCCGGAACGTAGAAGAGACCATTACTTTCATACTGGTTGCAATTATTCGTTTTATACGATGGAAAAACTGTTGTATTTATATTGTGTTTTATGCTTCTGGCGTTGACTTCTGAGGCCCTAACTATTCGATCTGGTGGAGCAACGCCCTAGAGTGGAGCCTGGGTTGCCCGGAACATAGAAATACCCATAACTTTCACACCGGTTGCAATTATTCGTTTTATACGATGGAAAAACTTATGTATTTGTTTTGTATTTTATGACTCTGGCGTAGACTTCTTAGGCCCTAACAATTCGATCTGGAGGAACAACGCCCTAGAGTGAAGCCTAGGTTGCCCGGAACGTAGAAATGACCATCACCTTCACACTGGTTGCGATTACTCCTGTTACGCGATGGAAAACCTGTTGTGTCTTTATTGTATTTTATGCTTCGGGCGTTGACTTCTAAGGCCCTAACTATTCGATCTGGTGCTGCAACGCCCTAGAGTCAAGCCTAGGTTGCCCGGAACGTAGAAATGACCATTACCTTCACACTGGTTGCAATTATTCCAGTTAGACGTTGGAAAAACTGTTGTATTTTTATTGCATTTTGTGCTTCTGGTGTTGACCTCTATGTCGCTAGCAATTCGATATGGTGGACCAAAGCCCTAGAGTGAAGCCTAGGTTGCCGGGAACGTAGAAATGACCATTACCTTCGCACTGGTTGCAATTATTCCTGTTATACGATGGAAAAGCTGTTGGATTTTTATTGTATTTTAAGCTTCTGGCGTTGACTTCTAAGTCGCTAGCTATTCGATCTGGTGGAGCAACGCCCTAGTGTGAAGCCTAGGTTGCCGGGAACGTAGAAATGACCATCACTTCCACACTGGTTGCGATTACTACTGTTATACGATGGAAAAGCTGTTGCATCTTTATTGAATTTTATGCTTCGGGCTTTGACTTCTAAGGCCCTAACTATTCGATCTGGTGGAGCAACGCCCTAGAGTGAAGCCTAGGTTGACCTGAACGTAGAAATGACCATTCTTTTCACACTGTTTGCAACAATTCATTTTATACGATGGAGAAACCCTTGTATTTGTATTGTATTTTATGCTTCTGGCGTTGACTTCTAAGGCCGTAGCTGTTAGATGTGGTGGAGCAACGCCCTTGAGTGAAGCCTAGGTATCCCGGAACGTAGAAATGACCATTACTTTCACACTGGTTGCAATTATTCGTTTTATACGATGGAGCAGCTGTTGTATTTATATTGTGTTTTATGCTTCTGGCGTTGACTTCTGAGGCCCTAACTATTCGATTAGGAGGAGCAACGACTCAGAGTTATATCTAGGATGCCTGAACGAAGAAATGGCCGTCACTTTCACACTGGTTGCAATTATTCGTTTTATACGATGGAACAGCTGTTGTATTTATATTGTGTTTTATGCTTCTGGCGTTGACTTCTTAGGACCTAACTATTCGATCTGGTGGAGCAACGCCCTAGAGTGAAGCCTAGGTTGCCCGGAACGTAGAAATGACCATTACTTTCACACAAATTGCAATTATTCATTTTATAGGATGGTAAAACGGTTGCATTTTTATTGTATTTTCTGCTTCTGGCGTTGACTTCTTAGGCCCTATCTATCCGATCTGGTGGAGCAACGCCCTAGAGTGAAGCCTAGGTTGCCCGGAACGTAGAAATGACCATTACCTTTACACTGATTGCAATTATTCATTTTATACGATGGAAAAACTGTTGTATTTTTATTGTATTTTATGCTTCTGGCGTTGACTTCATAGGCCCTAACTATTCGATCTGGTGGACCAACGCCCTAGAGTCAAGCCTAGGTTGCCCGGAACGTAGAAATGGCCATTAGCTTCACACTGGTTTCAGTTATTCCAGTTATACGTTGGAAAAACTGTAGTATTTTTATTGTATTTTATGCTTCTGGCGTTGACTTCTTAGGCCCTAACTATTCGATCTGGTGGAGCAACGCCCAAGGGTGATGCCTAGCTTGCCCGGAACGTAGAAATGACCATAACTATCAGACTGGTTGCAATTATCCGTTTTATACGATGGAAAGACTGTTGTATTTATTTTGTATTTTATAGTTATGGCGTTGCCTTGTAGGGCCGTAGCTATTCGATATGGCTGAGCAACGCCCTAGAGTGAAGCCTAGGTTGCCCGGAACGTAGAAATGACCATAGCTTTCATACTGGTTGCAATTATTCGTTTTATACGATGGAAAAACTGTTGAATTTATTTTGTATTTTATGCTTCTGGCGTTGACTTCATACGCCCTAACTATTCGATCTGGTGGACCAACGCCCTAGAGTGAAGCCTAGGTTGCCCGGAACGTAGAAATGGCCATTAGCTTCACACTGGTTTCAATTATTCCAGTTATACGTTGGAAAAGCTGTAGTATTTTTATTGTATTTTATGCTTCGGGCGTTGACTTCTAAGGCCCTAACTATTCCATCTGGTGGAGCAACGCCCTAGAGTGAAGGCTAGGTTGCCCGCAATGTAGAAATGGCCATTACTATCACACTGGATGCAATTATTCCTGTTATAGGATGGAAGAACTGTTGTATCTAAACTGTCTTTTATGCTTCGGCGGTTGACTTCTAAGGCCCTAACTATTCGATCTGGTGCAGCAACGCCCTAGAGTCAAGCCGAGGTTGCCCGGAACGTAGAAATGGCCATTAGCTTCACACTGGTTTCAATTATTCCAGTTATACGTTGGAAAAACTGTACTATTTTTATTGTATTTTATGCTTCTGGTGTTGACTTCTATGTCGCTAGCAATTCGATATGGTGGACCAAAGCCCTAGAGTGAAGCCTAGGTAGCCCGGAACGTAGAAATGACCATTACCTTAACACTGGTTGCAATTATTCCTGTTATACGATGCAAAAACTGTTGGATTTTTATTGTATTTTATGCTTCTGGAGTTGACTTCTAAGTCGCCAGCTATTCGATCTGGTGGAGGAACGACCTAGAGCGAAGCATAGGTTGCCCGGAACGTAGAAATGACCCTCCCTTTCTCACTGTTTGCAATTATTCATTTTATACGATGGAGAAACCCTTGTATTTGTATTGTATTTTATGCTTCTGGCGTTGACTTCGAAGGCCGTAGCTATTAGATGTGGTGGAGCAACGCCCTTGAGTGAATCCTAGGTATCCCGGAACGTAGAAGAGACCATTACTTTCATACTGGTTGCAATTATTCGTTTTATACGATGGAAAAACTGTTGTATTTATATTGTGTTTTATGCTTCTGGCGTTGACTTCTGAGGCCCTAACTATTCGATCTGGTGGAGCAACGCCCTAGAGTGGAGCCTGGGTTGCCCGGAACATAGAAATACCCATAACTTTCACACCGGTTGCAATTATTCGTTTTATACGATGGAAAAACTTATGTATTTGTTTTGTATTTTATGACTCTGGCGTAGACTTCTTAGGCCCTAACAATCCGATCTGGAGGAACAACGCCCTAGAGTGAAGCCTAGGTTGCCCGGAACGTAGAAATGACCATCACCTTCACACTGGTTGCGATTACTCCTGTTACGCGATGGAAAAACTGTTGTGTCTTTATTGTATTTTATGCTTCGGGCGTTGACTTCTAAGGCCCTAACTATTCGATCTGGTGCTGCAACGCCCTAGAGTCAAGCCTAGGTTGCCCGGAACGTAGAAATGACCATTACCTTCACACTGGTTGCAATTATTCCAGTTATACGTTGGAAAAACTGTTGTATTTTTATTGTATTTTATGCTTCTGGTGTTGACCTCTATGTCGCTAGCAATTCGATATGGTGGACCAAAGCCCTAGAGTGAAGCCTAGGTTGCCGAGAACGTAGAAATGACCATTACCTTCGCACTGGTTGCAATTATTCCTGTTATACGATGGAAAAACTGTTGGATTTTTATTGTATTTTAAGCTTCTGGCGTTGACTTCTAAGTCGCTAGCTATTCGATCTGGTGGAGCAACGCCTTAGTGTGAAGCCTAGGTTGCCGGGAACGTAGAAATGACCATCACTTCCACACTGGTTGCGATTACCACTGTTATCCGATGGAAAAGCTGTTGTATCTTTATTGAATTTTATGCTTCGGGCTTTGACTTCTAAGGGCCTAACTATTCGATCTGGTGGAGCAACGCCCTAGAGTGAAGCCTAGGTTGCCTTAACGTAGAAATGACCATTCCTTTCACACTGTTTGCAACAATTCATTTTATACGATGGAGAAACCCTTGTATTTGTATTGTATTTTATGCTTCTGGCGTTGACTTCTAAGGCCGTAGCTGTTAGATGTGGTGGAGCAACGCCCTTGAGTGAAGCCTAGGTATCCCGGAACGTAGAAATGACCATTACTTTCACACTGGTTGCAATTATTCGTTTTATACGATGGAGCAGCTGTTGTATTTATATTGTGTTTTATGCTTCTGGCGTTGACTTCTGAGGCCCTAACTATTCGATCTGGTGGAGCAACGCCCTAGAGTGGAGCCTGGGTTGCCCGGAACATAGAAATACCCATAACTTTCACACCGGTTGCAATTATTCGTTTTATACGATGGAAAAACTTATGTATTTGTTTTGTATTTTATGACTCTGGCGTAGACTTCTTAGGCCCTAACAATTCGATCTGGAGGAACAACACCCTAGAGTGAAGCCTAGGTTGCCCGGAACGTAGAAATGACCATCACTTTCACACTGGTTGCGATTACTCCTGTTACGCGATGGAAAAACTGTTGTGTCTTTATTGTATTTTGTGCTTCGGGCGTTGACGTCTAAGGCCCTAACTATTCGATCTGGTGCTGCAACGCCCTAGAGTCAAGCCTAGGTTGCCCGGAACGTAGAAATGACCATTACCTTCACACTGGTTGCAATTATTCCAGTTATACGTTGGAAAAACTGTTGTATTTTTATTGTATTTTATGCTTCTGGTGTTGACCTCTATGTCGCTAGCAATTCGATATGGTGGACCAAAGCCCTAGAGTGAAGCCTAGGTTGCCGGGAACGTAGAAATGACCATTACCTTCGCACTGGTTGCAATTATTCCTGTTATACGATGGAAAAACTGTTGGATTTTTATTGTATTTTAAGTTTCTGGCGTTGATTTCTAAGTCGCTAGCTATTCGATCTGGTGGAGCAACGCCCTAGTGTGAAGCCTAGGTTGCCGGGAACGTAGAAATGACCATCACTTCCACACTGGTTGCGATTACTACTGTTATATGATGGAAAAGCTGTTGTATCTTTATTGAATTTTATGCTTCGGGCTTTGACTTCTAAGGCCCTAACTATTCGATCTGGTGGAGCAACGCCCTAGAGTGAAGCCTAGGTTGCCCTGAACGTAGAAATGACCATTCTTTTCACACTGTTTGCAACAATTCATTTTATACGATGGAGAAACCCTTGTATTTGTATTGTATTTTATGCTTCTGGCGTTGACTTCTAAGGCCGTAGCTGTTAGATGTGGTGGAGCAACGCCCTTGAGTGAAGCCCAGGTATCCCGGAACGTAGAAATGACCATTACTTTCACACTGATTGCAATTATTCGTTTTATACGATGGAGCAGCTGTTGTATTTATATTGTGTTTTATGCTTCTGGCGTTGACTTCTGAGGCCCTAACTATTCGATTAGGAGGAGCAACGACTCAGAGTTATATCTAGGATGCCTGAACGAAGAAATGGCCGTCACTTTCACACTGGTTGCAATTATTCGTTTTATACGATGGAACAGCTGTTGTATTTATATTGTGTTTTATGCTTCTGGCGTTGACTTCTTAGGACCTAACTATTCGATCTGGTGGAGCAACGCCCTAGAGTGAAGCCTAGGTTGCCCGGTACGTAGAAATGACCATTACCTTCACACAAATTACAATTATTCATTTTGTAGGATGGTAAAACGGTTGCACTTTTATTGTATTTTCTGCTTCTGGCGTTGACTTCTTAGGCCCTATCTATCCGATCTCGTGGAGCAACGCCCTAGAGTGAAGCCTAGGTTGCCCGGAACGTAGAAATGGCCATTACCTTTACAATGATTGCAATTATTCATTTTATACGATGGAAAAACTGTTGTATTTTTATTGTATTTTATGCTTCCGGCGTTGACTTCTAAGGGCCTAACTATTCGATCTGGTGGAGCAACGCCCCAGAGTCCAGCCTAGGTTGCCCGGAACGTAGAAATGTCCATAACTTTCACACTGGTTGCAATTATTCGATTTATACGATGGAAAAACTGTTGAATTTATTTTGTATTTTATGCTTCTGGCGTTGACTTCATAGGCCCTAACTATTCGATCTGGTGGACCAACGCCCTAGAGTCAAGCCTAGGTTGCCCGGAACGTAGAAGTGGCCATTAGCTTCACACTGGTTTCAATTATTCCAGTTATACGTTGGAAAAACTGTAGTATTTTTATTGTGTTTTATGTTTCTGGCGTTGACTTCTGAGGCCCTAACTATTCGATCTGGAGGAGCAACGCCTCAGAGTTATATCTAGGATGCCCGAACGAAGAAATGGCCGTCACTTTCACACTGGTTGCAATTATTCGTTTTATACGATGGAACAGCTGTTGTATTTATATTGTGTTTTATGCTTCTGGCGTTGACTTCTTAGGACCTAACTATTCGATCTGGTGGAGCAACGCCCTAAGGTGAAGCCTAGGTTGCCGGGAACGTAGATATGACCATTACCTTCACACAAATTACAATTATTCATTTTATACTATGGAAAAACTGTTGTATTTTTATTGTATTTTCTGCTTCTGGCGTTGACTTCTTAGGCCCTATCTATCCGATCTGGTGGAGCAACGCCCTAGAGTGAAGCCTAGGTTGCCCGGAACGTAGAAATGACCATAGCTTTCATACTGGTTGCAATTATTCGTTTTATACGATGTAAAAACTGTTGAATTTATTTTGTATTTTATGCTTCTGGCGTTGACTTCATAGGCCCTAACTATTCGATCTGGTGGACCAACGCCCTAGAGTGAAGCCTAGGTTGCCCGGAACGTAGAAATGGCCATTAGCTTCACACTGGTTTCAATTATTCCAGTTATACGTTGGAAAAACTGTAGTATTTTTATTGTATTTTATGCTTCTGGCGTTGACTTCTATGTCGTTAGCAATTCGATATGGTGGACCAAATCCCTAGAGTGAAGCCTAGGTAGCCCGGAACGTAGAAATGACTATTACCTTAACACTGGTTGCAATTATTCCTGTTATACGATGCAAAAACTGTTGGATTTTTATTGTATTTTATGCTTCTGGAGTTGACTTCTAAGTCGCCAGCTATTCGATCTGGTGGAGGAAAGCCCTAGAGCGAGGCATAGGTTGCCCGGAACGTAGAAATGACCCTCCCTTTCTCACTGTTTGCAATTATTCATTTTATACGATGGAGAAACCCTTGTATTTGTATTGTATTTTATGCTTCTGGCGTTGACTTCGAAGGCCGTAGCTATTAGATGTGGTGGAGCAACGCCCTTGAGTGAAGCCTAGGTATCCCGGCACGTAGAAGAGACCATTACTTTCATACTGGTTGCAATTATTCGTTTTATACGATGGAAAAACTGTTGAATTTATTTTGTATTTTATGTTTCTGGCGTTGACTTCATAGGCCCTAACTATTCGATCTGGTGGACCAACGCCCTAGAGTGAAGCCTAGGTTGCCCAGAACGTAGAAATGACCATTACCTTCACACTGGTTGCAATTACTCCTGTTACGCGATGGAAAAACTGTGGTATCTTTATTGTATTTTATGCTTCGGGCGTTGACTTCTAAGGCCCTAACTATTCCATCTGGTGGAGCAACGGCCTAGAGTGAAGGCTAGGTTGCCCGCAATGTAGAAATGGCCATTACTATCACACTGGATGCAATTATTCCTGTTATAGGATGGAAGAACTGTTGTATCTAAACTGTCTTTTATGCTTCGGCGGTTGACTTCTAAGGCCCTAACTATTCGATCTGGTGCAGCAACGCCCTAGAGTCAAGCCTAGGTTGCCCGGAACGTAGAAATGGCCATTAGCTTCACACTGGTTTCAATTATTCCAGTTATACGTTGGAAAAACTGTACTATTTTTATTGTATTTTGTGCTTCTGGTGTTGACTTCTATGTCGCTAGCAATTCGATATGGTGGACCAAAGCCCTAGAGTGAAGCCTAGGTAGCCCGGAACGTAGAAATGACCATTACCTTAACACTGGTTGCAATTATTCCTGTTATACGATGCAAAAACTGTTGGATTTTTATTGTATTTTATGCTTCTGGAGTTGACTTCTAAGTCGCCAGCTATTCGATCTGGTGGAGGAACGACCTAGAGCGAAGCATAGGTTGCCCGGAACGTAGAAATGACCCTCCCTTTCTCACTGTTTGCAATTATTCATTTTATACGATGGAGAAACCCTTGTATTTGTATTGTATTTTATGCTTCTGGCGTTGACTTCGAAGGCCGTAGCTATTAGACGTGGTGGAGCAACGCCCTTGAGTGAATCCTAGGTATCCCGGAACGTAGAAGAGACCATTACTTTCATACTGGTTGCAATTATTCGTTTTATACGATGGAAAAACAGTTGAATTTATTTTGTATTTTATGTTTCTGGCGTTGACTTCATAGGCCCTAACTATTCGATCTGGTGGACCAACGCCCTAGAGTGAAGCATAGGTTGCCCGGAACGTACAAATGACCATTACCTTCACACTGGTTGGAATTATTCCTGTTATACGATGCAAAAACTGTTGGATATTTATTGTATTTTATGCTTCTGGCGTTGACTTCTAAGTCGCCAGCTATTCGATCTGGTGGAGGAACGCCCTAGAGTGAAGCCTAGGTTGCCCGGAACGTAGAAATGACCATTACCATTACACTGATTGCAATTATTCATTTTATACGATGGAAAAACTGTTGTATTTTTATTGTATTTTATGCTTCGGGTGTTGACTTCTAAGGCCCTAACTATTCGATCTGGTGGAGCAACGCCCCAGAGTCCAGCCTAGGTTGCCCGTAACGTAGAAATGTCCATAGCTTTCACACTGGTGGCAATTATTCGATTTATACGATGGAAAAACTGTTGAATTTATTTTGTATTTTATGTTTCTGGCGTTGACTTCATAGGCCCTAACTATTCGATCTGGTGGACCAACGCCCTAGAGTGAAGCCTAGGTTGCCCGGAACGTAGAAATGGCCATTACTTTCACACTGGTTGCAATTATTCCAGTTATACGTTGTAAAAACTGTTGTATTTTTATTGTATTTTATGCTTCTGGCGTTGACTTCTATGTCGCTAGCTATTCGATCTGGTGGACCGCCGCCCTAGAGTGAAGCCTAGGTTGCCCGGAACGTAGAAATGACCATTACCTTCGCACTGGTTGCAATTATGCCTGTTAATCGATGGAAAAACTGTTGGATTTTTATTGTATTTTAAGCTTCTGGCGTTGACTTCTAAGTCGCTAGCTATTCGATCTGATGGATCAACGCCCAAGGGTGAAACCTAGCTTGCCCGGAACGTAGAAATGACCATAACTATCAGACTGGCTGCAATTATCCGTTTTATACGATGGAAAGGCTGTTGTATTTACATTGTATTTTATAGTTATGGCGTTGTCTTCTAGGGCCGTAGCTATTCGATATGGTTGAGCAACGCCCTAGAGTGAAGCCTAGGTTGCCCGGAACGTAGAAATGACCATAGCTTTCATACTGGTTGCAATTATTCGTTTTATACGATGGAAAAATTGTTGTATTTATTTTGTATTTGGTGCTCCTGGCGTTGACTTCTTAGGCCATAGCTATTGGATCTGGTGGACCAACGCCCTAGAGTGAAGCCTAGGTTGCCCGGAACGTAGAAATGGCCATAACTTTCACACCGATTGCAATTATCCGTTTTATACGATGGAAAAACTGTTGTATTTGTTTTGTATTTTATGTCTCTGGCGTTGACTTCTGAGGCCCTAACAATTCGATTGGGTGGGACGACGCGCTAGAGTGAAGCCTAGGTTGCCCGGAATGTAGAAATGACTATCACTTTCACACTGGTTGCAGTTATTCGTGTTATACGATGGAAAAACTGTTGCATTCTCATTGTATTTTATGCTTCTGGCGTTGACGTCTTGGGTCCTAACTATTCGATCTGGTGTAGCAGCGCCCCACAGTGAATCCTAGGTTGCCGGAACGTAGAAATGACCATAACCTTCACACTGATTGCAATTATTCATTTTATACGATGGAAAAACAGTTGTATTTTTATTGTATTTTATGCTTCGGGCGATGACCTCTAAGACCCTAACTATTCGATCTGGTGGAGCAACGCCCTACAGTGAAGCCTAGGTTGCCCGGAACGTAGAAATGACCATAACTTTCAACGTGTTGCGATTATTCGTTTTATACGATGGAAAAGCTGTTGTATTTATATTGTGTTTTATGCTTCTGGCGTTGACTTCTTAGGCCCTAACTATTCGATCTGGTGGAGCAACGCCCTAGAGTGAAGCCTAGGTTGCACGGAACCTAGAAATGGCCATTACTTTCACACTGGATGCAATTATTCCTGTTATACGATGGAATAACTGTTGTATTTATGTTGTATGTTATGCTTCTGGCGTTGACTTCTTAGGCCCTAACTATTCGATCTGGTGGAGCAACGCCCTAGAGTGAAGCCTAGGATGCCCGGAACGTAGAAATGACCATAACTATCAGACTGGTTGCAATTATCCGTTTTATACGATGGAAAAACTGTAGTATTTTTATTGTATTTTATGCTTCTGGTGTTGACTTCTATGTCGCTAGCAATTCGATATGGTGGACCAAAGCCCTAGAGTGAAGCCTAGGTAGCCCTGAACGTAGAAATGACCATTACCTTAACACTGGTTGCAATTATTCCTGTTATACGATGCAAAAACTGTTGGATTTTTATTGTATTTTATGCTTCTGGAGTTGACTTCTAAGACGCCAGCTATTCGATCTGGTGGAGGAACGCCCTAGAGCGAAGCATAGGTTGCCCGGAACGTAGAAATGACCCTCCCTTTCTCACTGTTTGCAATTATTCATTTTATACGATGGAGAAACCCTTGTATTTGTATTGTATTTTATGCTTCTTGCGTTGACTTCGAAGGCCGTAGCTATTAGATGTGGTGGAGCAACGCCCTTGAGTGGAGCCTAGGTATCCCGGAACGTAGAAGAGACCATTACTTTCATACTGGTTGCAATTATTCGTTTTATACGATGGAAAAACTGTTGAATTTATTTTGTATTTTATGTTTCTGGCGTTGACTTCATAGGCCCTAACTATTCGATCTGGTGGACCAACGCCCTAGAGTGAAGCCTAGGTTGCCCGGAACGTAGAAATGGCCATTACTTTCACACTGGTTGCAATTATTCCAGTTATACGTTGTAAAAACTGTTGTATTTTTATTGTATTTTATGCTTCTGGCGTTGACTTCTATGTCGCTAGCTATTCGATCTGGTGGACCGCCGCCCTAGAGTGAAGCCTAGGTTGCCCGGAACGTAGAAATGACCATTACCTTCGCACTGGTTGCAATTATGCCTGTTAATCGATGGAAAAACTGTTGGATTTTTATTGTATTTTAAGCTTCTGGCGTTGACTTCTAAGTCGCTAGCTATTCGATCTGATGGATCAACGCCCAAGGGTGAAACCTAGCTTGCCCGGAACGTAGAAATGACCATAACTATCAGACTGGCTGCAATTATCCGTTTTATACGATGGAAAGGCTGTTGTATTTACATTGTATTTTATAGTTATGGCGTTGTCTTCTAGGGCCGTAGCTATTCGATATGGTTTAGCAACGCCCTAGAGTGAAGCCTAGGTTGCCCGGAACGTAGAAATGACCATAGCTTTCATACTGGTTGCAATTATTCGTTTTATACGATGGAAAAATTGTTGTATTTATTTTGTATTTGGTGCTCCTGGCGTTGACTTCTTAGGCCATAGCTATTGGATCTGGTGGACCAACGCCCTAGAGTGAAGCCTAGGTTGCCCGGAACGTAGAAATGGCCATAACTTTCACACCGATTGCAATTATCCGTTTTATACGATGGAAAAACTGTTGTATTTGTTTTGTATTTTATGTCTCTAGCGTTGACTTCTGAGGCCCTAACAATTCGATTGGGTGGGACGACGCGCTAGAGTGAAGCCTAGGTTGCCCGGAATGTAGAAATGACTATCACTTTCACACTGGCTGCAGTTATTCGTGTTATACGATGGAAAAACTGTTGCATTCTCATTGTATTTTATGCTTCTGGCGTTGACGTCTTGGGTCCTAACTATTCGATATGGTGTAGCAGCGCCCCACAGTGAATCCTAGGTTGCCGGGACGTAGAAATGACCATAACCTTCACACTGATTGCAATTATTCATTTTATACGATGGAAAAACAGTTGTATTTTTATTGTATTTTATGCTTCGGGCGATGACCTCTAAGACCCTAACTATTCGATCTGGTGGAGCAACGCCCTACAGTGAAGCCTAGGTTGCCCGGAACGTAGAAATGACCATAACTTTCAACGTGTTGCGATTATTCGTTTTATACGATGGAAAAGCTGTTGTATTTATATTGTGTTTTATGCTTCTGGCGTTGACTTCTTAGGCCCTAACTATTCGATCTGGTGGAGCAACGCCCTAGAGTGAAGCCTAGGTTGCACGGAACCTAGAAATGGCCATTACTTTCACACTGGATGCAATTATTCCTGTTATACGATGGAATAACTGTTGTATTTATATTGTATGTTATGCTTCTGCCGTTGACTTCTTAGGCCCTAACTATTCGATCTGGTGGAGCAACGCCCTAGGGCGGAGCCTAGGTTGCTCGGAACGTAGAAATGACCATTACCTTCACACTGATTGCAACTATTCATTTTATACGATGGAAAAACTGTCGCATTTTCATTGTATTTTGTGCTTAGGGCGTTGACTTCTAAGGTCCTAACTATTCGATCTGGTGGAGCAATGCCCTAGAGCGAAGCTTAGGTTGCCCGGATCGTAGAAATGGGCATAACTTTCACACCGGTTGCAATTATTCGTTTTATACGAAGGAAAAACTGTTGTATTTGTTTTGTATTTTATGCCTCTGGCGTTGACTTCTTAGGACCTAACAATTCGATATGGTGGTGCAACGCCCTAGAGTGAAGCCTAGGTTGCTCGGAAAGTAGAAATGACCATAACTTTCACACTGGTTGCAATCATTCGTTTTAAACGATGGAAAAGCTGTTGTATTTATATTGTGTATTATGCTTCTGGCGTTGACTTCTTAGGCCCTAACTATTCGATCTGGTGGAGCAACGCCCTAGAGTGAAGCCTAGGATGCCCGGAACGTAGAAATGACCATAACTATCAGACTGGTTGGAATTATCCGTTTTATACGATGGAAAGACTGTTGTATTTATATTGTATGTTATGCTTCTGGCGTTGACTTCTTAGGCCCTAACTATTCGATCTGGTGGAGCAACGCCCTAGGGCGGAGCCTAGGTTGCCCGGTACGTAGAAATGACCATTATCTTCACACTGATTGCAATTATTCATTTTATACGGTGGAAAAACTGTCGCATTTTCATTGTATTTTGTGCTTAGGCCGTTGACTTCTAAGGTCCTAACTATTCGATCTGGTGGAGCAACGCCCTAGAGCGAAGCTTAGGTTGCCCGGAACCTAGAACTGGCCATAACTTTCACACCGGTTGCAATTATTCGTTTTATACGAAGGAAAAACTGTTGTATTTGTTTTGTATTTTATGCCTCTGGCGTTGACTTCTTAGGACCTAACAATTCGATATGGTGGTGCAACGCCCTCGAGTGAAGCCAAGGTTGCCCGGAATGTAGAAATGACCATAACTTTCACACAGGTTGCAATTATTCGTTTTATACGATGGAAAAGCTGTTGTATTTATATTGTGTTTTATGCTTCTGGCGTTGACTTCTTGGGTCCTAACTATTCGGTCTGGTGTAGCAGCGCCCCACAGTGAATCCTAGGTTGCCGGAACGTAGAAATGACCATAACCTTCACAATGATTGCAATTATTTATTTTATATGATGGAAAAACAGTTGTATTTTTATTGTATTTTATGCTTCGGGCGATGTCCTCTAAGACCCTAACTATTCGATCTGGTGGAGCATCGCCCCACAGTGAAGCCTAGGTTGCCCGGAACGTAGAAATGACCATAACTTTCAACCGGTTGCGATTATTCGTTTTATACGATGGAAAAGCTGTTGTATTTATATTGTGTATTATGCTTCTGGCGTTTACTTCTTAGACCCTAACTATTCGATCTGGTGGAGCAACGCCCTAGAGTGAAGCCTAGGTTGCCCGGAACGTAGAAATGACCATTACCTTCACACTGGTTGCAATTATTCGTGATATACGATGGAAAAACTGTTGTACCTTTATTGTATTTTATGCTTCGGGCGTTGACCTCTATGGACCTAACTATTCGATCTGGTGGAGCAACGCCCTAGAGTGAAGCCTAGGTTGCCCGGAACCTAGAAATGGCCATTACTTTCACACTGTATGCAATTATTCGTTTGATACGATGGAAATGCAGTTGTATTTATATTGTATATTATGCATCGTGCGTTGACTTCTAAGGCCCTAACTATTCGATCTGGTGGTGCAACGCCCTAGAGTGAAGCCTAGGTTGCCCGGAAAGTAGAAATGGCCATTACCTTCACACTGTTTGCAATTATTCGTTTGATACGATGGAAATGCAGTTGTAATTATATTGTATATTATGCATCGTGCGATGACTTCTAAGGCCCTAACTATTCGATCTGGTGGTGCAACGCCCTAGAGTGAAGCCTAGGTTGCCCGGAAAGTAGAAATGACCATAACATTCACACTAGTTGCAATTATTCGTTTTATACGATGGAAAAGCTGTTGTATTTATATTGTCTTTTATGCTTCTGGCGTTGACTTCTTAGGCCCTAACTATTCGATCTGGTGGAGCAACGCCCTAGAGTGAAGCCTAGGTTGCCCGGAACCTAGAAATGGCCATTACTTTCACACTGGATGCAATTATTCCTGTTATACGATGGAATAACTGTTGTATTTATATTGTATGTTATGCTTCTGGCGTTGACTTCTTAGGCCCTAACTATTCGATCTGGTGGAGCAACGCCCTAGGGCAGAGCCTAGGTTACCCGGAACGTAGAAATGACCATTACCTTCACACTGATTGCAATTATTCATCTTATACGATGGAAAAACTGTCGCATTTTCATTGTATTCTGTGCTTAGGGCGTTGACTTCTAAGGTCCTAGCTATTCGATCTGGTGGAGCAACGCCCTAGAACGAAGCTTAGGTTGCCCGGAACGTAGAACTGGCCATAAGTTTCACACCGGTTGCAATTGTTCGTTTTATACGAAGGAAAAGCTGTTGTAATTGTTTTGTATTTTATGCCTCTGGCGGTGACTTCTAAGGTCCTAACTATACTATCTGGTGGACCAATGCCCTAGAGCGAAGCTTAGGTTGCCCGGATCGTAGAAATGGCCATAACTTTCACACCGGTTGCAATTATTCGTTTTATACGAAGGAAAAACTGTTGTATTTGTTTTGTATTTTATGCCTCTGGCGTTTACTTCTTAGGACCTAACAATTCGATATGGTGGTGCAACGCCCTAGAGTGAAGCCTAGGTTGCCCGGAAAGTAGAAATGACCATAACTTTCACACTGGTTGCAATTATTCGTTTTATACGATGGAAAAGCTGTTGTATTTATATTGTGTATTATGCTTCTGGCGTTGACTTCTTAGGCCCTAACTATTCGATCTGGTGGAGCAACGCCCTAGAGTGAAGCCTAGGTTGCCCGGAACCTAGAAATGGCCATTACTTTCACACTGGATGCAATTATTCCTGTTATACGATGGAATAACTGTTGTATTTATATTGTATGTTATGCTTCTGGCGTTGACTTCTTTGGCCCTAACTATTCGATCTGGTGGAGCAACGCCCTAGGGCGGAGCCTAGGTTGCCCGGAACGTAGAAATGACCATTACCTTCACACTGATTGCAATTATTCATTTTATACGATGGAAAAACTGTCGCATTTTCATTGTATTTTGTGCTTAGGGCGTTGACTTCTAAGGTCCTAACTATTCGATCTGGTGGAGTAACGCCCTAGAGCGAAGCTTAGGTTGCCCGGAACGTAGAACTGGCCATAACTTTCACACCGGTTGCAATTATTCGTTTTATACGAAGGAAAAACTGTTGTATTTGTTTTGTATTTTATGCCTCTGGCGTTGACTTCGTAGGACCTAACAATTCGATATGGTGGTGCAACGCCCTAGAGTGAAGCCTAGGTTGCCCGGAACCTAGAAATGGCCATTACTTTCACACTGGATGCAATTATTCCTGTTATACGATGGAATAACTGTTGTATTTATATTGTATGTTATGCTTCTGGCGTTGACTTCTTAGGCCCTAACTATTCGATCTGGTGGAGCAACGCCCTAGAGTGAAGCCTAGGTTGCCCGGAACGTAGAAATGACCATTACCTTCACAATGGTTGCAATTATTCGTGATATACGATGCAAAAACTGTCGCATTTTCATTGTATTTTATGCTTAGGGCGTTGACTTCTAAGGCCCAAACTATTCGATATGGTGGAGCAACGCCCTAGAGTGAAGCCTAGGTTGCCCGGAACCTAGAAATGGCCATTACCTTCACACTGTTTGCAATTATTCGTTTGATACGATGGAAATGCAGTTGTATTTATATTGTATATTATGCATCGTGCGTTGACTTCTAAGGCCCTAACTATTCGATCTGGTGGTGCAACGCCCTAGAGTGAAGCCTAGGTTGCCCGGAAAGTAGAAATGACCATAACATTCACACTAGTTGCAATTATTCGTTTTATACGATGGAAAAGCTGATGTATTTATATTGTCTTTTATGCTTCTGGCGTTGACTTCTTAGGCCCTAACTATTCGATCTGGTGGAGCAACGCCCTAGAGTGAAGCCTAGGTTGCACGGAACCTAGAAATGGCCATTACTTTCACACTGGATGCAATTATTCCTGTTATACGATGGAATAACTGTTGTATTTATATTGTATGTTATGCTTCTGGCGTTGACTTCTTAGGCCCTAACTATTCAATCTGGTGGAGCAACGCCCAAGGGCGGAGCCTAGGTTACCCGGAACGTAGAAATGACCATTACCTTCACACTGATTGCAATTATTCATCTTATACGATGGAAAAACTGTCGCATTTTCATTGTATTTTGTGCTTAGGGCGTTGACTTCTAAGGTCCTAACAATTCGATCTGGTGGAGCAACGCCTTAGAGCGAAGCTTAGGTTGCCCGGAACGTAGAACTGGCCATAACTTTCACACCGGTTGCAATTATTCGTTTTATACGAAGGAAAAACTGTTGTATTTGTTTTGTATTTTATGCCTCTGGCGTTGACTTCGTAGGACCTAACAATTCGATATGGTGGTGCAACGCCCTAGAGTGAAGCCTAGGTTTCCCGGAAAGTAGAAATGACCATAACTTTCACACTGGTTGCAATTATTCGTTTTATACGATGGAAAAGCTGTTGTATTTATATTGTGTTTTATGCTTCTGGCGTTGACTTCTTACGCCCTAGCTATTCGATCTGGTGGAGCAACGCCCTAGAGTGAAGCCTAGGCTGCCCGGAACGTAGAAATGACCATTACCTTCACGATGGTTGCAATTATTCGTGATATACGATGGAAAAACTGTCGCATTTTCATTGTATTTTATGCTTAGGGCGTTGACTTCTAAGGCCCTAGCTATTCGATCTGGCGGAGCAACGCCCTAGAGTGAAGCCTAGGTTGCCCGGAACCTAGAAATGGCCATTACTTTCACACTGGATGCAATTATTCCTGTTATACGATGGAATAACTGTTGTATTTATATTGTATGTTATGCTTCTGGCGTTGACTTCTTAGGCCCTAACTATTCGATCTGGTGGAGCAACGCCCTAGGGCGGAGCCTAGGTTGCCCGGAAAGTAGAAATGACCATAACTTTCACACTGGTTGCAATTATTCGTTTTATACGATGGAAAAGCTGTTGTATTTATATTGTGTTTTATGCTTCTGGCGTCGACTTCTTACGCCCTAGCTATTCGATCTGGTGGAGCAACGCCCTACAGTGAAGCCTAGGTTGCCCGGAACGCAGAAATGACCATAACTTTCAACCGGTTGCGATTATTCGTTTTATACGATTGAAAAGCTGTTGTATTTATATTGTGTATTATGCTTCTGGCGTTTAGTTCTTAGACCCTAACTATTCGATCTGGTGGAGCAACGCCCTAGAGTGAAGCCTAGGTTGCCCGGAACGTAGAAATGACTATTAGTTTCACACTGGTTGCAATTATTCCTGTCATATGATGAAAAACTGTTGTATTTTTATTGTATTTTATGCTTCTGGCGTTGAATTTTAAGACCCTAGCTATTCTATCTGGTGGACAAACGCGATAGTGTGAAGCCTAGGTTGCCCGGAACGTAGAAATGATTAGTACTTTCACACTGGTTCCAGGTATTCCTGTTATACGATGGAAAGACTGTTGTATTTTTATTGTATTTTTTTCTTCTGGCGTTGAATTCTAAATCCCTAGCTATTCGATCTGGTGGTGCAACGCCCTAGAGTGAAGCCTAGGTTGCCCGGAACGTAGAAATGACCATATCTTTCACACCGGCTGCAATTACTCGTTTTATACGATTGAAAAACTGTTGTATCTTTACTGTATTTTATGCTTCGGCCGTTGACTTCTAAGGCCCTAACTATTCGATCTGGTGGAGCAACGCCCTAGAGTGAAGCCTAGGTTCCCCGGATCGTAGAAATGGCCATAACATTCACACTAGTTGCAATTATTCGTTTTATACGATGGAAAAGCTGATGTATTTATATTGTCTTTTATGCTTCTGGCGTTGACTTCTTAGGCCCTAACTATTCGATCTGGTGGAGCAACGCCCTAGAGTGAAGCCTAGGTTGCACGGAACCTAGAAATGGCCATTACTTTCACACTGGATGCAATTATTCCTGTTATACGATGGAATAACTGTTGTATTTATATTGTATGTTATGCTTCTGGCGTTGACTTCTTAGGCCCTAACTATTCAATCTGGTGGAGCAACGCCCAAGGGCGGAGCCTAGGTTACCCGGAACGTAGAAATGACCATTACCTTCACACTGATTGCAATTATTCATCTTATACGATGGAAAAACTGTCGCATTTTCATTGTATTTTGTGCTTAGGGCGTTGACTTCTAAGGTCCTAACAATTCGATCTGGTGGAGCAACGCCTTAGAGCGAAGCTTAGGTTGCCCGGAACGTAGAACTGGCCATAACTTTCACACCGGTTGCAATTATTCGTTTTATACGAAGGAAAAACTGTTGTATTTGTTTTGTATTTTATGCCTCTGGCGTTGGCTTCGTAGGACCTAACAATTCGATATGGTGGTGCAACGCCCTAGAGTGAAGCCTAGGTTTCCCGGAAAGTAGAAATGACCATAACTTTCACACTGGTTGCAATTATTCGTTTTATACGATGGAAAAGCTGTTGTATTTATATTGTGTTTTATGCTTCTGGCGTTGACTTCTTACGCCCTAGCTATTCGATCTGGTGGAGCAACGCCCTAGAGTGAAGCCTAGGCTGCCCGGAACGTAGAAATGACCATTACCTTCACGATGGTTGCAATTATTCGTAATATACGATGGAAAAACTGTCGCATTTTCATTGTATTTTATGCTTAGGGCGTTGACTTCTAAGGCCCTAGCTATTCGATCTGGCGGAGCAACGCCCTAGAGTGAAGCCTAGGTTGCCCGGAACCTAGAAATGGCCATTACTTTCACACTGGATGCAATTATTCCTGTTATACGATGGAATAACTGTTGTATTTATATTGTATGTTATGCTTCTGGCGTTGACTTCTTAGGCCCTAACTATTCGATCTGGTGGAGCAACGCCCTAGGGCGGAGCCTAGGTTGCCCGGAAAGTAGAAATGACCATAACTTTCACACTGGTTGCAATTATTCGTTTTATACGATGGAAAAGCTGTTGTATTTATATTGTGTTTTATGCTTCTGGCGTCGACTTCTTACGCCCTAGCTATTCGATCTGGTGGAGCAACGCCCTACAGTGAAGCCTAGGTTGCCCGGAACGCAGAAATGACCATAACTTTCAACCGGTTGCGATTATTCGTTTTATACGATTGAAAAGCTGTTGTATTTATATTGTGTATTATGCTTCTGGCGTTTAGTTCTTAGACCCTAACTATTCGATCTGGTGGAGCAACGCCCTAGAGTGAAGCCTAGGTTGCCCGGAACGTAGAAATGACTATTAGTTTCACACTGGTTGCAATTATTCCTGTCATATGATGAAAAACTGTTGTATTTTTATTGTATTTTATGCTTCTGGCGTTGAATTTTAAGACCCTAGCTATTCTATCTGGTGGACAAACGCGATAGTGTGAAGCCTAGGTTGCCCGGAACGTAGAAATGATTAGTACTTTCACACTGGTTCCAGGTATTCCTGTTATACGATGGAAAGACTGTTGTATTTTTATTGTATTTTTTTCTTCTGGCGTTGAATTCTAAATCCCTAGCTATTCGATCTGGTGGTGCAACGCCCTAGAGTGAAGCCTAGGTTGCCCGGAACGTAGAAATGACCATATCTTTCACACCGGCTGCAATTACTCGTTTTATACGATTGAAAAACTGTTGTATCTTTACTGTATTTTATGCTTCGGCCGTTGACTTCTAAGGCCCTAACTATTCGATCTGGTGGAGCAACGCCCTAGAGTGAAGCCTAGGTTCCCCGGATCGTAGAAATGGCCATTACTTTCAGACTGGTTGCAATTATTCGTTTTATACGATGGAACACCTGTTGTATTTATATTGTGTTTTATGCTTCTGGCGTTGACTTCTTAGGCCCTAACTATTCGATCCGGTGGAGCAACGCCCTAGAGCGAAGTCTAGGTTGCCCGGAACGTAGAAATGACCATAAATTTCACACCGGTTGCAATTATTCGCTTTATACGATGGAACAACTGTTGCACTTGTTTTGTATTTTACGCTTCTGGCGTTGACTTCTAAGGCCCTAACAACTCGATCCGGTGGAGCAACGCCCTAGAGCGAAGCCTAGGTCGCCCAGAACGTAAAAATGACCATCACTTTCACACTAGTTGCAATTACTCCTGTTATACGATGGAAAAACTGTTGTATCTTTATAGTATTTTATGCTTCGGGCGTTGACTTCTAAGGCCCTAACTATTCGATCTGGTGGAGCAACGCCCTAGAGTGAAGCCTAGGTTGCCCGGAACGTAGAAATGGCCATTACTTCCACACTGTTTGCAATTATTCATTTTATACGATGGAAAAACTGTTGTATTTATATTGTATTTTATGCTTCTGGCGTTGACTTCTTAGGCCCTAACTATTGGATCTGGTGGAGCAACGCCCTAGAGCGAAGCCTAGGTTGCCCGGAACGTAGAAATGACCATTACCTTCACACTGATTGCAATTATTCATTTTATACGATGGAAAAACCGTTATATTTTCATTGTATTTTATGCTTCGGGCGATGACTTCTAAGACTCTCACTATATGATCGGGTGGAGCAACGCCCTACAGTGAAGTCTAGGTTGCCCGGGACGTAGAAATGACCATAAATTTCACACCGGTTGCCATTATTCCCTTTAGACGATGGAAAATCTGTTGTATTTATATTGTATTTTATGCTTCGGGCGTTGACTTCTAAGGCCCTAACTCTTCGATCTGGTGGAGCAACGCCCTAGAGCGAAGGCTAGGTTGCCCGGTACGTAGAAATGGCCATAACTTTCACACCGGTTGCAATTATTCGTTTTATACGATGGAAAAACTGTTGTATTTGTTTTGTATTTTATGCCACTGGCGTTGATTTCTTAGGCCCTAACAATTCGATCTGGTGGTGCAACGCCCTAGAGTGAAGCCTAGGTTGCCCGGAACGTAGAAATGACTATTACTTTCACACTGGTTGCAATTATTTCTGTTATATGATGAAAAACTGTTGTATTTTTATTGTATTTTAGGCTTCTGGCGTTGAATTCTTAGTCCCTAGCTATTCTATCTGGTGAAGAAGCGCGCTAGTGTGAAGCCTAGGTTGGCCGGAACGTAGAAATGATCAGTACTTTCACACTGGTTCCAGTTATTCCTGTTATACGATGGAAAGGCTGTTGTATTTTTATTGTATTTTTTGCTTCTGGCGTTGAATTCTAAATCCCTAGCTATTCGATCTGGTGGTGCTAGGCCCTAGAGTGAAGCCTTGGTTGCCCGGAACGTAGAAATGACCATAACTTTCACATCGGTTGCAATTACTCGTTTTATACGATTGAAAAACTGTTGTATCTTTATTGTATTTTATGCTTCAGGCGTTGACATCTAAGGCCCTAACTATTCGATCTGGTGGAGCAACGCCCCAGAGTGAAGCCTAGGTTGCCCGGAACGTAGAAATGACTATCACTTTCACACGGGTTGGAACCATTCGTGTTATACGATGGTAAAACCCTTGAATTTTCATTGTATTTTATGCTTCTGGCGTTGACTTCTTAGGCCCTAACTATTCGATCTGGTGGAGCAACGCCTTAGAGCGAAGCCTAGGTTGCCCAGAACGTAGAAATGACTATCACTTTCATACGGGTAGCCATTATTCGTGTTATACGATGGAAAGACTGTTGCATTTTTATTGCATTTTATGCTTCGGGCGATGACTTCTTAGGCCCTAACAATTAGATCTGGTGGAACAACGCCCTAGAGTGAAGCCTAGGTCGCCCAGAACTTAGAAATGACTATCGCTTTCACACTGGTTGCAATTATTCGTGTTATACGATGGAAAAACCGTTGCATTTTCATTGTATTTTATGCTTCGGGCGTTGACTTCTAGGGCCCTCTCTATTCCATCTGGAGGAGCAACGCCCTAGTGTGAAGCCTAGGTTGCCCGGAACGTAGAAATAACCATAAATTTCACACAGGTTGCAATTATTCGTTTTATACGATGGAAAAGCTGTTGCATTTGTTTTGTATTTTATGATTCTGGCGTTGACTTCCAAGGCCCTAACAAATAGATGTGGTGGAACAACGCCCTAGAGTGAAGCCTAGGTTACCCGGATCGTAGAAATGGCCATTACTTTCACACTGGTTGCAATTATTCGTTTTATACGATGGAACACCTGTTGTATTTATATTGTGTTTTATGCTTCTGGCATTGACTTCTAAGGCCCTAACTATTCGATCTGGTGGAGCAACGCCCTAGAGTGAAGCCTAGGTTGCCCGGAACCTAGAAATGGCCATTACTTTCACACTGTATGCAATTATTCGTTTGATACGATGGAAATGCAGTTGTATTTATATATTGTATATTATATTGTATATTATGCATCGTGCGTTGACTTCTAAGGCCCTAACTATTCGATCTGGTGGTGCAACGCCCTAGAGTGAAGCCTAGGTTGCCCGGAAAGTAGAATTGACCATAACATTCACACTGGTTGCAATTATTCGTTTTATACGATTGAAAAACTGTTGAATCTGTATTGTATTTTATGCTTTGGGCGTTGACTTCTAAGGCCCTAACT
Source organism: Calliopsis andreniformis (assembly GCF_051401765.1). NCBI lineage: Eukaryota > Metazoa > Arthropoda > Insecta > Hymenoptera > Andrenidae > Calliopsis > Calliopsis andreniformis. The sequence continues at coordinate 12,504,461 of NW_027480422.1, read as the reverse complement.
ATTCGATCTCGTGGAGCAACGCCCTAGAGCGAAGCCTAGGTTGCCCGGAATGTAGAAATAACCTTAACTTTCACACTGGTTGCAATTATTCGTTTTATACGAAGGAAAAGGTGTTGTATTTATATTGTGTTTTATGCTTCTGGCGTTGACTTCTTAGGCCCTAGCTATTCGATCTGGTGGAGCAACGCCCTAGAGTGATGCCTAGGTTGCCCGGAACGTAGAAATGACCATTACCTTCACACTGATTTGAATTATTCATTTTATACGATGGAAAAACTGTTGTATTTATATTGTATTTTATGCTTCTGGCGTTGACTTCTAAGGCCGTAGCTATTCGGTGTGGTGGAGCAACTCCCTAGAGTGAAGCCTAGGTTGCCCGGAACGTAGAAATGACTATTAGTTTCACACTGGTTGCAATTATTCCTGTTATATGATGAAAAACTGTTGTATTTTTATTGTATTTTATGCTTCTGGCGTTGAAGTTTAAGACCCTAGCTATTCTATCTGGTGGACAAACGCGATAGTGTGAAGCCTAGGTTGCCCGGAACGTAGAAATGATTAGTACTTTCACACTGGTTCCAGTTGCTCCTGTTATACGATGGAAAGACTGTTGTATTTTTATTGTATTTTTTTCTTCTGGCGTTGAATTCTAAATCCCTAGCTATCCGATCTGGTGGTGCAACGCCCTAGAGTGAAGCCTAGGTTGCCCGGAACGTAGAAATGACCATATCTTTCACACCGGTTGCAATTACTCGTTTTATACGATTGAAAAACTGTTGTATCTTTACTGTATTTTATGCTTCGGGCGTTGACTTCTAAGGCCCTAACTATTCGATCTGGTGGAGCAACGCCCTAGAGTGAAGCCTAGGTTCCCCGGATCGTAGAAATGGCCATTACTTTCAGACTGGTTGCAATTATTCGTTTTATACGATGGAACATCTGTTGTATTTATATTGTGTTTTATGCTTCTGGCGATGACTTCTTAGGCCCTAACTATTCGATCTGGTGGAGCAACGCCCTAGAGTGAAGCCTAGGTTGCCCGGAACGTAGAAATAACCATAAATTTTACACCTGTTGCAATTATTCGTTTTATACGATCGAAAAACTGTTGCATTTGTTTTGTATTTTACGCTTCTGGCGTTGACTTGTAAGGCCCTAACAACTCGATCCGGAGGAACAACGCCCTAGATTGAATCCTAGGTTGCCCGAAACGTAGAAATGTCTATCACTTTCACATTGGTTGCAATTATTCGTTTTATACGGTGGAACAGCTGTTGTATTTATATTCTGTTTTATGCTTCTGGCGTTGACTTCTTAGGCCCTAACTATTCGAACCGGTGGAGCAACGCCCTAGAGCGAAGTCTAGGTTGCCCGGAACGTAGAAATGACCATAAATTTCACACCGGTTGCAATTATTCGCTTTATATGATGGAAAAACTGTTGCACTTGTTTTGTATTTTACGCTTCTGGCGTTGACTTCTAAGGCCCTAACAATTCGATCTGGTGGAGCAACGCCCTAGAGCGAAGCCTAGGTCGCCCAGAACGTAAAAATGACCATCACTTTCACACTTGTTGCAATTACTCCTGTTATACGATGGACAAACTGTTGTATCTTTATAGTATTTTATGCTTCGGGCGTTGACTTCTAAGGCCCTAACTATTCGATCTGGTGGAGCAACGCCCTAGAGTGAAGCCTAGGTTGCCCGGAACGTAGAAATGGCCATTACTTCCACACTGTTTGCAATTATTCATTTTATACGATGGAAAAACTGTTGTATTTATATTGTATTTTATGCTTCTGGCGTTGACTTCTAAGGCCGTAGCTATTCGATGTGGTGGAGCAACTCCATAGAGTGAAGCCTAGGTTGCCCGGAACGTAGAAATGACTATTACTTTCACACTGGTTGCAATTATTTCTGTTATATGATGAAAAACTGTTGTATTTTTATTGTATTTTAGGCTTCTGGCGTTGAATACTTAGTCCCTAGCTATTCTATCTGGTGAAGAAGCGCGCTAGTGTGAAGCCTAGGTTGGCCGGAACGTAGAAATGATCAGTACTTTCACACTGGTTCCAGTTATTCCTGTTATACGATGGAAAGGCTGTTGTATTTTTATTGTATTTTTTGCGTCTGGCGTTGAATTCTAAATCCCTAGCAATTCGATCTGGTGGTGCTAGGCCCTAGATTGAAGCCTTGGTTGGCCGGAACGTAGAAATGACCATCACTTTCACACTGGTTGCAATTACTCCTGTTATGCGATGGAAAAGCTGTTTTATCTTTATTGTATTTTATGCTTCGGGCGTTGACTTCTAAGGCGCTAACTATTCGATCTGGTGGAACAACGCCCTAGATTGAATCCTAGGTTGCCCGGAACGTAGAAATGACTATCACTTTCACATTGGTTGCAATTATTCGTTTTATACGATGGAACGGCTGTTGTATTTATATTCTGCTTTATGCTTCTGGCGTTGACTTCTTAGGCCCTAACTATTGGATCTGGTGGAGCAACGCCCTAGAGCGAAGCCTAGGTTGCCCGGAACGTAGAAATGACCATTACCTTCACACTGATTGCAATTATTCATTTTATACGATGGAAAAACCGTTATATTTTCATTGTATTTTATGCTTCGGGCGATGACTTCTAAGACTCTAACTATATGATCGGGTGGAGCAACGCCCTACAGTGAAGTCTAGGTTGCCCGGGACGTAGAAATGACCATAAATTTCACACCGGTTGCAATTATTCCCTTTGGACGATGGAAAATCTGTTGTATTTATATTGTATTTTATGCTTCGGGCGTTGACTTCTAAGGCCCTAACTCTTCGATCTGGTGGAGCAACGCCCTAGAGCGAAGGCTAGGTTGCCCGGTACGTAGAAATGGCCATAACTTTCACACCGGTGGCAATTATTCGTTTTATACGATGGAAAAACTGTTGTATTTGTTTTGTATTTTATGCCACTGGCGTTGACTTCTTAGGCCCTAACAATTCGATCTGGCGGTGCAACGCCCTAGAGTGAAGCCTAAGTTGCCCGGAACGTAGAAATGACTATTACTTTCACACTGGTTGCAATTATTTCTGTTATATGATGAAAAACTGTTGTATTTTTATTGTATTTTAGGCTTCTGGCGTTGAATTCTTAGTCCCTGGCTATTCTATCTGGTGAAGAAGCGCGCTAGTGTGAAGCCTAGGTTGCCCAGAACGTAGAAATGACTATCACTTTCATACGGGTTGCCATTATTCGTGTTATACGATGGAAAGACTGTTGCATTTTTATTGCATTTTATGCTTCGGGCGATGACTTCTTAGGCCCTAACAATTAGATCTGGTGGAACAACGCCCTAGAGTGAAGCCTAGGTCGCCCAGAACTTAGAAATGACTATCGCTTTCACACTGGTTGCAATTATTCGTGTTATACGATGGAAAAACCGTTGCATTTTCATCGTATTTTATGCTTCGGGCGTTGACTTCTAGGGCCCTCTCTATTCCATCTGGAGGAGCAACGCCCTAGTGTGAAGCCTAGGTTGCCCAGAACGTAGAAATAACCATAAATTTCACACAGGTTGCAATTATTCGTTTTATACGATGGAAAAACTGTTGCATTTGTTTTGTATTTTATGATTCTGGCGTTGACTTCCAAGGCCCTAACAAATAGATGTGGTGGAACAACGCCCTAGAGTGAAGCCTAGGTTACCCGGATCGTAGAAATGGCCATTACTTTCACACTGGTTGCAATTATTCGTTTTATACGATGGAACACCTGTTGTATTTATATTGTGTTTTATGCTTCTGGCATTGACTTCTAAGGCCCTAACTATTCGATCTGGTGGAGCAACGCCCTAGAGTGAAGCCTAGGTTGCCCGGAACCTAGAAATGGCCATTACTTTCACACTGTATGCAATTATTCGTTTGATACGATGGAAATGCAGTTGTATTTATATTGTATATTATGCATCGTGCGTTGACTTCTAAGGCCCTAACTATTCGATCTGGTGGTGCAACGCCCTAGAGTGAAGCCTAGGTTGCCCGGAAAGTAGAATTGACCATAACATTCACACTGGTTGCAATTATTCCTTTTATACGATTGAAAAACTGTTGAATCTGTATTGTATTTTATGCTTTGGGCGTTGACTTCTAAGGCCCTAACTATTCGATCTCGTGGAGCAACGCCCTAGAGCGAAGCCTAGGTTGCCCGGAATGTAGAAATAACCTTAACTTTCACACTGGTTGCAATTATTCGTTTTATACGATGGAAAAGGTGTTGTATTTATATTGTGTTTTATGCTTCAGGCGTTGACATCTAAGGCCCTAACAATTAGATCTGGTGGAACAACGCCCTAGAGTGAAGCCTAGGTCGCCCAGAACTTAGAAATGACTATCGCTTTCACACTGGTTGCAATTACTCGTGTTATACGATGGAAAAAAAGTTGCATTTTCATTGTATTTTATGCTTCGGGCGTTG